>NW_022987840.1:0-1430000 GCF_902827165.1 Trematomus bernacchii | reverse complement strand
GAGAAGGAGAATTTTGTTATTGAATAACATTTGGAAATATTCCAGCCTGAAGCGTTATGGAAAAAACATCTTCTGACTAAACAGGATCTGAATGAGCAGTAAAATATATGAAAACATGTCATAGTTTATTTTTTAGTTATGCTTCCCGTCATCTGAAATTAAAATGTATAAGTATTTATTTGGTGTTCTTACTCGTTGGATCCTGCTAATTTTGTGTTTTAGACATCCAGGCTATTCTAATTTAAATGGTTATGCTTCATCACTGCATCACTATATCTGTCTTGTTAGGAGAGGTTAGGTGGCTTTACAGTGAAAGGAAAAGTGTTGTCGCGCCACATGTTAAATTAAATAGGCCGCGGGCATTTTAATTTTACCCTGACTCAAAATGAGAATCGTTCTCGGTGGCTTCACCTCGACAGAGAGACGACAGGCCGTAATAAGGAGCAGCGGAGAATTACAGTCCTCGATTATTCTCCAACGTCTCACAGCTGCAGGCAGCAAACATGGAGCTGTCTCTAAGTGTGTTACACACTGATAATCACATTCTGAGAAAGAATAAAAAGAGACAAGGTGAGAAAATGTAGATAAAGTATGGATGAGTAAACATACAGTCCACAGGTATTTACTGTTGCTGCGATATATAATCAGAAACAGGTTTATTACCAGGTAGGTGCGAGGAATTTGACTTGGTGTCGTGCTGCTTACATACAAGTAAAACAAAAATTAAAAACACAGATGGAGAACTAGAAAAATATTTAAAATAACAAAAAATATAGTAAAATATAACAGAATTTACATTTTTATTTAATCGTTATTTGGCAGGGACAATGCACAGTAATGAACACTTAAAACATTAAAATGTGTCGAGCGTAACAGTGCCAGATTTAGCTTTGAGCTCATTTCCATCCGTAGTCCCTCGTACATAGAAATGGAATGGAATAAAATACGGAATACAAATCGGCAGTAATAAAAAAAAATAAAACAGATATTGTTGTACTTTGTAAATGAGGGAGAAAAGACGATTTACCCAAAAGGAAAATGCAATCGAGGAAGAGTTTCCAGCAACAAGCATGGCCTCGTTTTCTTTCCGTTGAAACGACCATTATTTGATCTCGTCTCCTCCCTCATCTATCTCAGCTCTGACAATAATCTCCTCTGCTAATTTCAAGCTTCTTTTTTACCCCCTTTTCCGTTGGGTGGGCTATAATAAGGCTTTGTCGGTGAGATCATGTGACTCACCACATAACAGGTTCCTTGATACGCTTGAAATGCTTTTGATCTGCAGGCCCACGAGACTTCTCGGGCTCTCTCCTCCACCAGGTTTCTCTGCGCTCATTTAAAAAGGACCGATTGGTGCTTAGCAGCTCTCGGATTATCCGTCTGCACGTGTGTAAAGTGGCTGCTCTTTGGCTGTGTCTTAAACACAGATACCATACAGACTCTCCTGCTGCTGCTGCTCTGAAACCCCGCCAGCTTCACAGCAACACACTGATGCTGGAAAATGGAGATCTCATGGGAAGCAGAAGGAAGATGAAAAGGTTATTGGTTTAAGAGGGAAAAAAGTGGTTAGCTTTCTGCTATTGAGATGTGTGAGCTGTTAGAGTTAAACCTTTCTCACTTCGGGCTGTCACTTCTTATTTCTACCACTGTTCAAATATAGGAATGAAATACCTTTCTGATCTGAACTCATTAATGCTCAGCAGGGAATTCACAGGAAACAATAAGACTTGATTTTGTTGTCTGGAGGGATTTACTGCAGTGTGTTGAGGCAAAAGGAAACCGGTGGATAAGAAGATAGTTTGGCAACGTGTTTTCTATTCAGGTCCCAAAGCAGGAGTAACGAATCCTGAGACAAGACTTCTAAATTGAGTTTGACATCTTTAGAACTTGTGGAAAAATCGATTGTGTTGTCTGCGCCGGAGTTACAGAAGATCCTCTGCTGAATTAGCGTTAGCATTCCAATCACAAGCATCAACAGCACAGAGAATTATTTAGTGCAAAACAGGTGGAAAACAGGCCGTCAGGAGGAGGCAGGAAACAGCCAGAGGTGAAGAATCAGAAGGATGTGAGAACAGAGGAGCTGTGGAGGGACGCGGGGGAAGTGTGAGTTTGATGTTGGGTTTTCAAAACAAAAGTTCAAAGGTACCAAGTTGAGTTTTTGACCTCTACTAGCACTATGTACCCTCCTAAACTAAATATAGTTACTCACATATTTACTGCCGAGACGTTTTACACGTCCAAGGAATTTCTTTAATATAAACAAACACAGTTAACACAGCAAGATCATTGAAGTTGTTTAACAAGAGTAAATGTAGAAATACTATAAAGGCAAGGAAAATCAATAAGAATATGACAAATTACTGTAAAAAAATGTATATCTGAATTTCAAGTGCATTTGAAAGAGAGCATTGTGCAGAAATATGAAAAATATAAATGAGATATTCTGCATTTTTAGACACATTTGAAAGATTTCAATAATACATAGGATGTGCTTGACACAGGAAATGTATTTATGCAAATGAAAACAGGATCAGATCTGGAAAGCGTAAAACACTTTCTTTCTAAAACATGATCAAATTTACATATAACGCTAAATATTTATAACATATATTCAAAGTAATAAATTACATATCAGACTCATCTTGCCTGTCATATAACATCTTTCTCTTCAAGTGTTTTTCTGAGATGTTGCCATGCCGATGCTCCTGTCCCGACCTTGGCAGGGATTGATTCCTTTGTGTTGGATCATGAATAGAGTCCGTTTGCCATGCAGTCTTGAATTGTGTTAGAGATATAATGAAAGAAGGAGGAAGAGAGAGAAAGAAGCCAACAGACCATCTGGACACATCTGAATTGTCTAACCTGAAACATGGAAACTAACAATTGTAAAAAGGTCTCTGTGGACTGTGGTGATGGTCATTGAAAGGCAGAAAAGACAGAAATACTCCAGTGTGCTTCGATTTTTTTGCAGATCCGGTAGAGGTGCCGACTGCAGACATATCAATGTTTTTTTTCTTTTTTGTCTCCATCAGCCACCAAACTGGGCCCGGAGGCGTTCAGATTTGACAGCGGAGGAGAAGCCACGGCCACCAGACTGAACGACAGATACTACATCCTCCGCCCAGAGGTCATCGAGAGCTACATGTACATGTGGAGGCTGACCCACGACCCCAAGTACAGAGAGTGGGGCTGGGAGGCTGTTCAGGTGAGACACCCCAACACAGGGTACTTTAAATAACGCTGGTTTTGGGAGATGAGAAGTATTTATTGAAACTAGCCCTGTTGGCAAAGCTGAGATTAGTCAGAGGATATGATCGTCAGAACCTCGGTAAACCTTTTTGTGGAGCATGATGTAAACACCACATTTAGTTTCCTTGATTACCCTAATTCTTAGTCTTGTTTATCCTGTCTTGTACTGTACTGGCCCCATCATAACCAACCAAATGACGGTGTGACAGTAGATGTATGATTTAAGCATGAATTCAAAAGCTAAGTCACCACAAAAAACCCTTTCGGAACATTTTAAATCAAAGATGTGTTGAGCTTTTGTAACTGTAAATGTTAGCCGTAATGTAGTGATTGCATTGTTATTATCCTCCCATTTTATTATACACAATTACTTTTTTTTGGGGTCCTGTATCTGTCTTTTGATCAATATTTATACTATTCAGGGGCAGTTTTAGTCTAGATAGGTTTGCATTTTGTGAGACTACAGAAGACAATATTAAGAGTGGCAACAACTTGCTGCAACCGTCCAATCCATGATGCACTCTACATGACAGTTACATACATTTCCATAGGTCAATGTGAACAGAAACTGGCCCAAATAAACTGAAATATACACAATAAACAAACTTTAAGAAGCGTGCCAGCCTATCAAACTTTAATCCAACACTCTCTTAATTCAAAGTAATGTAATGTAGAGGCAGTTACTTCCTCCATTGCATGATAAAACCTGCTGTGTGGATTTCTAGTCCTTGTTTAAATGTAATATCCGTAAATAAATATCATCTTATATTCAGTCTAGTAAGGTTCAAATAATAATTGTGTGTCATGATTAAGTGGGAGATGCAGTAAATTATAATGTTACAACCTAAACCAAGTAGTAGCTTGGAGTCAGATTTTATAAATGTACCCACCTTCCATGTCAAGCCCCTTTAACACCCTCAATTACCCTCCGCCAGCCCCCCTGATATTGCGTGGCACTATACATTAGCGTGAGGATCAGGCGGCGGCAGTAGCAGTAGGTGAAGGTTGAGCACTATTATTAATGTGGCAATCGACAGGACATTAGCTATTAAAACTGCAGAGGGCTGCCATGAAAGATTCCACATTAATTTAGTGTGCAGAGAAGTGGAGGGATCACGCTGAAGACACTGACAGTCCTTTCATTAACGGGCACAAAGGTTGCGAGCGGTGCACAATGCGCCTGTTCGTGAACATCAAGCATTAACACGTCGGGGTCTTTGTTAATTAGCACATATAAGCCAGACCTTTGTAGCAGGTAGTAATGGGCTAATCCGCTTGGCTAGCTCAGCCACTCTCCATTAGCTCTTGTCAGATTAAGCATCGCTCAGGCTTTGACATGTTTCACCATCATTTACTTTTCCTTAAGGTGCACATAGACACACGTTATCTTACGACTAGAGGATTTGAGTTTTTATTTGTCAAAATATATCAGAGGAATATATTTGACTGAATATGTTTTCCTATCACAGTACAGTGGAGATAAATGTGAAAACTGATTAAGTGGGTGAATAAATGAATGCGGTAGTGTTGATTCAATTCAGCCATAACTTTGGAGATGCAAAATTTGGAAGAAATACCTAATTTAGCGATTATTTTGATGCATAATATAAAATATGTTAATGATTTTGGTTTTAAAGAGAATTTGCGTCAAACAAATATGTTGTATTAAGTCTGTAGAATAAAATGTGCAACCTTGAATGTCTCTGCACATCTGCATTTTAACACATATTGTGCCTGCGATTTGAATATTGCACCATTTTGCGATTACAATAAAATCAATTGAATGTGCATTTTCACATTTAAAGAAGCCTTATTATGCTTTTTGGGGTTTTCATATCATGTCACAGTAGAGGCACCATATATAGAAATATGAACCTGAATGTGAGCGTAATGTGTCCTCATAAACCCTGACCTCTCACCTCTCAGGCGCTGGAGCAGCACTGCAGGGTGGAGTCCGGCTTCTCGGGGATCCGTGACGTTTACACCCTGACAGCGAGCCACGACAACATGCAGCAGAGCTTCTTCCTCTCAGAAACACTCAAGTAAGTCCTGTTTCCTCAGCACATCACCCTGTGGCAGATGGCACTTTACAATCTGCATGTATAACCATCAAAGATATAGAAAGTAATAATAGGATCCAAAGCTGGAGCGTCATCTATTCTGCGAGTCAGACATCAGTGCACTGATTCCAATCACACTTTGAATGAGATCTTCTCCATTTCCCTTGTGAATGAAAATAAATCAGGGCCGACTGTTGGGTCACTTAGCAACACACAAATATTCAGGGTGCTACGTCAGCCAGTAGACGATAAACAGCTTTTTTTGGGTGCATATTCTGGTCAGCAGTCTCCAGAAAACTTTAAACACCAGACTGTGCCTCACCGTCCCTAATGCTCCCACTTTAGAGCGACTAATCTTGACAAAAAAATCTTTGCTCGTGAATAATTAAGCAATACTAGATTGAGCTGGCGAAGCTATCACCAGCTGGGGACAGGGGTCTTTATTTTGTGTCTCTATGTGTATTTGATTACTTTGTGGAATGAAATAAATAATACAAAATAAAGCAAATAAATGATGATGTATTAAAATAAAATAAGACAGTTTTATCCCCAGAAGTAACTTCACAAGCTACCCAGCAGCGTCATTTGTTTCCTATTTGTTATGTTGTCTCGTCTGAATTGTCCCCTTTAACACTGTACATTTCCTCTCTGTGGGACAACGAAAGGATTTCTGATTCTGATAGGGTTAAGCTACGGATACCATATGACTGATTTACTGAAGGATGCATTACTCTAAAAGGAAGAATTGGCACTCATTTGGAAATCTGAAGAATTGTACTCAAGGAGCCTAGATGTTATGTTTAGTTTATTTATTTATTTAATAGTTTATTTGGTAGGGACATTGCACATTAATGAACACTTAAAACAATAAATGTGCCGGATTTAGCTTTGAGCTACTTTCCATCCCTCACATAAAACATTTAAGAAAATGACATTTACAAACATAGAAAATCCAAATTCATGAAATACATGAAAAGTGCAAAAGAGCAAGAGCAGAATATACAAGTATTTATGACACGGCAATACAATTAGTTTAGTTTATCTGTTTATAGTGTCGTGGACAGTCCCCATGGATCAACTGTCACAAAATAACTGTAAATGGGGGATTATGGGGCAGCTTTAGCAAACATTGCTAATTTCCAGCTGTTGTCCCCGGCCAGATGATAATAGACCATAGACTGTATATATAAGTAATAGACACACTTCAAATCAACAGCGTTAGTTATAGAAAAAGGATGAAAGACAAGTAGATACAGGCGAAAGGATAAAAGAGAACAATAAAATGTAAACAACACACGTGTCACATATAGCACATCACATAACAGAAACGAGGGGCATCATCCATGATCACAACATGTAACACACACGCCATATGAGATGTAGTTCTCAGTGAACCATGTTGTTTATATGTAAATGATGTTATTCCTGTGCTCAGGTATCTGTACCTGCTGTTCTCTGATGACGACCTCCTCTCTCTGGAGGACTGGGTCTTCAACACAGAAGCCCACCCGCTGCCCATCATCCGCAGGAGCTGCCTGGAGGACCCGGCCCCACAGGACAAGACGGTCTCCGAATAGGACTGAACTCCAACCACCACAGAGACATTTGCACAGCTCATGTGCACACACACACAGTCACACAGATATGGCAAACACAGATTTCAATGCCGGTTCAGAGTCTTTTCAGGAGCGGGACTCTCAATTCCTTTCCAGTGAAGGATGTCGTCGTTTTTACGCTGTGATTGTATATCCTTTCGCCGGGGTTACTTCCTGCTGGCCCCTTCTTTTTTGTGGACAATCAAGACAAACATGACTTTCATGAAAAGAGCACCTTTTTCTTTCCTTCTTTCCTCTGTGAGGAAACCAGTATAACTTGCAGACCCAAATGTAATGGGAGGAGGGTTGAACTACGGGCCATATTGTCAGAAAGAGAGAGAAACGTATAGAAAACCTCTTTTAGTTTGGTGTTTTCTTAATTTTTAGTGATGAATGATTTCCTGTTTTTGTTCTCGTCGTTGCATTTTTTCCTTTGCGAGTACACTCTTTGACCAAAGGTTTCTTTGCATTTCTATTTCCCTCTTTTTCCAGTAATGTGTTTTTCGTGAGAGTCGACAGGAAGTTAAATTAACGAGGATTGAATTGTAATGAATATTGATTAATGTACAGACAAACATGAAATGTGATTCTCGGATCCACTTCCAAACTAATGTTGATGTCATGTTTCTTACTGAAACAAGCTTGAATGAATTTCTTAACAGTTCGGGGGTGTCAGGAAAGGGGCCGTGTCTTATGCATCCAGTGACCATTGTTTTTTTTAATGATGTTGGGTTGAGTTTCCACTGTGTGCTTGGGTTATTTTGTGAACAGGACAATGCTTTCTCAGTCCTCTCAGCCTTTCAAAGCAAAGTAACAAATGGAGTACTGTCAGTTCTGTAGCTGTAATACACAAAATCATGGAAGAAAAACACTTTCCCTGTCCGGATCCAAATGGGTTTTCCTGTTTCTGTTTGTTCTGCTTCACCCTGCCTTTACATGTGAATCCATACAGCTGGTTTCCATCACTGTTCTTTCATCACTGCTGCCCCCCCCCCCACAGTGTGGAGCGAATGTGCTGTACATACAGATGAAGTGAGTGACCCCAGTATGAGCTTTTCTTGATTTCATTATGTGGTTTTTTGTTTGTTTCTCTTAACTTCAGTGGTTATTTTTCTGGGTTCTCTTTTGATTTGCTTCCCTCAGGTGTTTCAGTAAAAAAAAAAAGGAAACTTACTTTAAGTCTAGTTATTGCTGATATTAATTATTGTTATTACTTATTCTTACTGTTTGATTTAACTTTCATTGTTGAATATTTTCAAATACTGATAAAAAGACCTTTTAAAACAATCACTGTTTGTTGTGTGTTTTTTTTCAATTAGCCTTAATTAATTATTCATATACAAAGTTTAAAGGGGCCCTATTGTGCTTTTTGGGAGTTTACCTTTCCTACAGTGTGTTATATAGCTGCATGTAAATGGTCTGCAAAGGCTAACATCTTAAAGTTCACACCAGAGGGAGTTTCTTACGCTTCATCATATTATCCATGATAGGCGGGACATTTCCAACCAATCACAACAGAGCCGGCCAGCTAACCAATCAGAGCCGACTGAGCTCTGGTTTCAGACAGAGGGTGAAAAGAGGTGCTGCAGCACAGGCAGTATGAGAAAAATAAAGACCTTTTTGAACAGCACAGAATACAAATATGAACCTGAAAATAAGAATGAGACGTCCTCCTTAAAAAGAAACAAGTCCTTCTTTCTATTTGATTTTTTTATAGAGTATCTTTCAAGGAAACATTCTGCAGTGACTAACAGAAAGGAAATCATTTGCTGCTTACGTTTGTTTCAGTATTTGCTTCCAGGAAGATCATTACAGATTTAATTGAAGGGGGACGTCTGAAGGTTGTGGAAATGACTAATGGGCTTCAGCCATTGCAGCACCTCTCTCCAGGTGTCAGGCCAACAAAGCAAGATGTAATACCTTTGCCCCCAAATGATTCAAATACCTGTCATCTGAATCCCTCATTTTGGTGCGATAGCTTGAAGTGATTTTTCATTTGCTTTCAATAGAATAAGCACGCATTATTGACAGGATTGACATTTAATAGTAATTTTAAAAAATGGTACTTAAATGTCATGGATCTAGTCACATTAATCTTACCTTCACCCTTAACAAAGGACCATTGCAAACGTGTGTAAGTTTAAATACTAAATGTTTTTCCAGCTGAGGCCTGCAGCACTAATGTGCCGACTATCCTCCGGTGTTACAATGAGAGGAAGGGCATGAGTAGAGGGCACAACACATGAGCTCGTCTGAAGACCTACATGCTGTAGGATCACTGTCCTCTTGAAAGCACCTGAGAGGGAGAGTGAAGGACAAACACTTCACATAATCCGCTCCCCTCGCGGTTTCTTTTGCCGCTCTCAGTCCCAGACAAGCCAAGCAGGGCGGCAGAAACATCGTGACAGGCTTTGGTCTGACTTTGCAAGACCTTTCGCTGATGTGTGGCGAAACCGTCACTATCTCTCCGCTGCAGTCGTCCTCCGACCGGGGCAGCAGCTTCACAGGGAAGAGCAGTATGACATGGAGATCCTGTTTAAATAGTTCTTCTTTTCAGAACATTTGTGTTAGAAAGATATCCCTCGTCACCGGCTTGGTCTTCAATATCAGGATACATGTATTTATTATCCTTGCAAGAATGGAAGTAGTCATCACACACAGAGCTGCGTGGGACAACTAGTTCCTGAACAGTGTCCTTGACATGGTTATATATACATTCATAATACCGGTTCAAAGCAGTATTCTGGCCTTAGTTCAGATTAGCTAAAGCCAGGGTAAGCAATAAACATGACAGTCATATGTCTATCTCCATAGAGGCTGAATCATCATGTTAATCACATAGCTATCATATGCCTAAAACAGTCCTGACGCTCTTCTAGGTAATCATACATCCTGTTACGTACTGTACACAGCTACGTAGGGCCTTTGTTATCATGTGCTACTCTGATATTGGAAGAGTACATTCAGTATTTTCCCAACAATTTGTATATTGTTTTCAATCCAGCTAAAATAAACAGCAACGCAGCTTGTGGGATTTTATCGTACAATGCACCTAATGTATTCCATCCTCACTTTACACTTCTGTTGGGAGCAATTACATAGCACACTGAGAATGGTACTAACACTTGCATTAATTATACGCTGCTTTTGCTGACAATAGAGGTACTGTATACAAATTAAACTGAAATGACTTAATAAACTATTTCTGACACTAACAACATGTAATAATGGACATAAACAAGCTAACTGATTGAGGCAGCGGTGTAAATTGATAATTACAATTTGAATGGAGTCTGGTTGCTTTGTCAAGAGCATAGAGAGCGGCTTCAAAATCTCACAGCAAGGTTAAGTGGTGAAATTATTATAAACATAGTTTACAGCTGAACTGATATACATTTTATTGAGGTTGGCCTTTCTGTTAGGAGGCTAAAATACGTGTTGCTGCTTCATCCACAGCACTACATTACTATGCTTCCAACTCCATTGTTTCTCCAAAGTGGGGTGCACCGAACTCCATCTACTAAATGTTATACACTGACTGTGGATAAGTTCCTCAAACTTCAAAACATACAAACCATCCCTTTTTTTAAATGTCAACTATTGCTGCCACTTCCACATCAATGTGTATCCCCACTGAATTTATCGAGAACTCTTTAACCAATACAGTAGTTTACTATCTTTCTCATCCAAATTACAGTTCAACTACTCTCAGAGTTTCCTCTGAATGTAGACATTTCCAGTGCCTTTAGTTTTCAGGGTTCATACACTTTTTCACCAATGATTTTCAATGACTTTTCCATGACTTCTCCATGACCTTTACCTAATTTTCCATGACCAAAAAAATTACTCTTTCTCAGCGGTACCACTGAAAATGGTTTATTTGAACATGGAACAGGAAAATATGGTCTGCATATGAAACATGTTGTGCCTATCTAAAACAAATAAAATAGTAGGCTTCTACTAAAATCTCTCACTAGCAAAATACCTCGACAGTTAAATGCCATTTTACGTTTCATTACTATACGATACAGTATTTATTATCATTATAGTATTACTATTTCGGCGATTAGATAAAATATAAATTATATTTGATGCAACTTTAGTTACATTTCCATGACTTTTCCCAAACTTTGGGAAAAATATTGTTTTCCATAACTTTTCCAGGGCCTGGAATTAGCATTTTGAATTTCCATGACTTTTCCAGGTTTTCAATGACCGTAAGAACCCTGAGTTTTACTGTTTACTTTTCAGATGCTTTTCTTCTCAAATATGAGACCTAAGTGCAAACACATCAACTAACACATCATTCAACGGACACATAAACCCCCAGCAACTTTTAATGCTTATATTTTAACTTACAGTATAAACTTCAACTGTTACACCAATTCAATTTATTTGCATTGTTACATTAATTCAAAGGGACCAAAGACTCAACATGTTACTGTGCGCTCGGGCAAACACAGGAGATAACTTTCCTTTTGGAGGAGAAGGAGAAGAAGAAAAAGAATTACAACAAAAACGACCACAATAAGAAGAAGATATATTTTACCTATCTGACATTATGAAAGGAAAGTAGCAGAGCACAAATAGCAGAGTATAAAGATACAAGCCAGCTTTTCTTTGTCTTCCCCTGTGACAAAAACAATAAAGTGACAGCTAAAGTCTCCTCATCCTCATCCTAAACCCACCTCCTGCCACCTTTGGAGGAAATCAAACAGTTTGCTTCAAAATCCCTCAGATGTATTCTGGGACAGCAATGTCATCTCACACAGTTCTTAAAACAAAAACAACCCCGATAATCCACCTGGTGTGACATTATCTGACAAGGAAGATATTCAAGATGGTAAGTAACTATAAGAAATAGTTCAGAGAGTTTGACATCTCATGCCTGCAGTCATTGTGTTATAATGTCAGGTACTGAACGTCTCATTTATTGGAAAAAGGCCCTACAAATTAAGACTTACATTTACATTCCTGTTCCCCCTTGTTCTTTTCCACCCTCTCGGGTCTTGTCAGCACAATTTCATGGTTTGTTGAACATTGTCTCAGTGTTGCTGGTAAAATGGAAGGAAATGAAGACAATATGGAATGATGTTGCTCTGCTTAACAGATGGTGAATTACCTGAGTTTAATCAAATATCTCATATACAAAAATGCAGTGTTAATGGTCAGTTTTACCAGGAAGGCATTGAGATTTGTTCCTTACTTATGCAACTATAAATAGTTACTAAAGCTTGAGTTGGAACTTTTAGGAATCACGCTAATTAGATTTGAAGACTGATTTACCAAAGAGGTAAATACTGTATTAAACTACCACCAGCAGACAGTTTAGATTGTCATAAGTGTTAAGGAATAATTCTTCTAGATATCTAACCTTTTACTCTGACATGTGTTATCTCCTTTAAGGAAAGGCCTTGGTGCCATATGTGTTGTTGTCACCAGTGTGAGACCGGTCAACTTGACTGGCACGCAGGGTAATTGTTGTGGGAACACTGAGGCACTTCTTTATCGGTGTTCGTGGGCTCTAGGATGTGAAATCCTTGAGGCCATGAGCGTCGGACGCAGGTGATTCAGTGTTTAGTCTACTCCTTCAGAGATGTTGATTTCTCTCTGTGAACCTGTTAAAAGGTCTAGCATAGAGAGAGGTTCTTCAGAATTGACGTGGCAACTCTACCGTGTGGTCAGAACCTCTGACTCTTTGACTTGTGATGTGAATCCTCCGGCCGAATACTCTGAATAAACCCATCAGTGTTTGACATCAAAGCTCCAACTCTCACCGTGTCTCCTTCCTGAGTCGGTGACTCCATGCATTACTACACAGAAGTTTCCTCCACAATAAGGACACAGGGGAAAACAGCTATCTGGCTCTGCCCAAATCAACTAAATGTGGCCCTCCAGAAGCTCTAAAGTTACCTTATTATAATGTTTATCTTGTTGGTTTAAGTGCTTGATCTCATGTTGTGTTTCTAGTAGTGTTTCTTGGTCAGGCAACTGCCTGTAACTTCAGGAAGTTACTAAAAACTGGCTCGGAAAACTGACTATATCTGACAATACTTCTAATGCTAGAGGGTAAATGCAGAAATCCTTAGATTAAAATGTAAAAACGTATAAGATGTTTTGTCTTAAAATGTGCGTGTTGGCACAATTTAAAGAATTGCAGGTCATTATTTCATTCTATGTACTTTAATGTAGTCTATCTAGTATTTGGTGAGTGATTATACGATTATCAGTATCTTTGATAATTGGTGTGGATTGACTACCTATTAAATAAGTTACACTTAGCCCTTACACAAGATGACACAATAAACCACCATGATAATAACTTATTTCACATCTTCCATGATCTTTCAGGAGTCAACAGAAACACAGACAAGGCATAAAAGGCCATTTAAAGGTCCCATGTCATGCTTTTCCGGTTATTACCCGTCCCCTTGTGTGTTATGTAGCTTTTTCTGCATGTAAACGGTCTGCAGAGTCACAAACCCTCAAAGTACACCCTGTAGCGAGTAAAACTCTAACACAGGAAAGACCTGTCTCTGCTGCCCCAGAACGCCTCGTTGTAGATTTCTCTTTTTCCATTGTTTGCTTCCTGGGTTCTGTGACGTGTGAACACCCAAATCAACAACAAATGACCGGATTGGCCCAAATGGACCAATCCGGGGAGCACCGCACACACCAGGATCCCTTGGCTAACTAGCAAGGAGTCCCCATTGACTTGCATAGAGCTCCCTGAACGCTGGTAATAGACGTGTTGGGATGGCGGAGGAATGCTCTCCACAGACCCATTCTCACAGCGTTATAAACCTTTTTCTTACTCAATATCAAGCCACACTTATTGTTTTTACTTCGGCTGTGAGTGTTTGTGTGTGCTCAGGATGAGTTTCGCTTGTTCTCGCTGTATCGCCGACCCGGAAACCTGTCCGCTCCTCGCAGCAGCGGCGAGCAGCAACAGGCCTCGCAATGTCCCGACCAATCAGAGCACACTGGGCTCACAGGGAGGGGGGGGGGGGGGGCAGGAGCTCCAACAAGCCGTTTAGGACAGAGAGTGAATACCTGGTGAATACACATACTATACAGAGATGCTATATGAGAAACCAATGTGATTTTGGAAAATTGCACAATTTAAATCTATTCTAGTAGACCTCAACAATGGAAATATGATCAGTAGAAATGGCCATGACATGGGACCTTTAAACTGAGTGAAAAGACGATAGGAATTCTGTCAAAACGTTATATCGACACCTAAACTGTAAAATGATGCGTGAGGAAAGATAAAAGGTGTTCAATGCGGGACAGTTTCCCACCCCGTCATGTTGAGTTCCTCCTTGAGCCCTCAGCAGCAGCTTCACACTGAACTCCCTCACTACAGCAGGCAAAGGACACAGAGATGTGAAAGAATGTGTTCTGCACAACGAACTGAAAATGGATTTCTTTTCATTTAGCTGGGACTCATTCATGAAATCCATTTTTTATGTTTTCTGGGAAACTACAGCCGGAGGGTTGCTTTGAACAAACTAAAATAGCTCTCTTAGATGCAGACAAACTGTTTTGGGGGGTAAACCCTGAAAAGCAGCACAGATGATGCATCTGTAAGAGGAGAGATGCTGTATTCAGCACGGCATACTTTCAGTCAGTTTTGACTTCAGAAACGTTATCGCTGGAAAGTCAATTACAGTACATGTAATACTCTGCTCTATTACTGACACATTGTTTGGGAAAGCAGTGTTTAATAACATTGATTGGCACAACGATAGCTGATTAAAGGAAATTCATGCTGCTTTGTCCCCTGCCATTATCCAACTTCATGATTATTTAATGCGATCATTGAGTCGATTCTGATTTAGGAAAAAGATTAGCCATTTGGTCATTTAATATTAACATTAAATTATAAATTATAATTAGATGACTAATAGTAATGCTAAAAGCCTATCATTTGTAAATCAAAGTATGATGATATAGTCTAGATCAGGGGATGGCTCTTAAAATGTAGGAAATGTAATGCTCACCAATGAATGAAAAAATGATGTGTCAAGAATATGAGTTTGTGTAGTGTGTGTTTCTCTAAATACTTTTAACAAAATGAGCACTGAACGCGTGCGTGCGTGTGTGCGTGTGTGCGTGTGTGCGTGTGTGTGTGTGTGTGTGTGTGTGTGTGTGTGTGTGTGTGTGTGTGTGTGTGTGTGTGTGTATCCCATGCTCCTCTGCACTGCCAACTCTTGAAGGTCCGCCAGGCGGGCCTCATCTGCTGCCCAACACCTTGTTAGCGCCCAGAAGGAGACACAACTGCATAATCAGCTGCTAATATTTCTAAAAATAACTCCGGCAGCTCGGGGGTCAGAAGTAGGAGGGCTGAGAGTCGACAGGTAGACAGCGTGCACGTATCCATGAAAACATAATAATGTGGGTTTGTTGTATTTGGTAGCTACATGCTTGAGGCTATTTGCTTGAAGGTCACAGTGGAGACTTCAACAAAAAAGAATAAAAGAGATGCTGGCACCGTATTAAGACTTTTTATAGTAATTGAGTGAAAACAGTAGCAGTAATCTTTGAGGCTATACTTGTGGTGCGCTATATGCTAACATCAACACGTTAGTTTGTGATAACGACAATATTAACATGCCGATGATCAGCTGACACCATGTTCACATCTTAGTTGAGTGTGTCAGCATGCTAACTTTAGCTTATTAGCATTAAACACAGAGAAGATGAGGCTGATGGGAATGTGATGCCATTGGTTTAGCTGGTATTTATATATATTTTTTTTAATATTTTTTTTTAATATTTCTTTTTTGGGGCCCCAATGGCATTGACCGGTTCACGCAGTCTTCAAAGTAACCAAGCAACCTAAATTAATTTGTAATTTGTCTGTCCAATGACCTTGCTCCCTTTCATGTCATGTGATACCTTGCGTGACGAGAGAACCGTTTAATCAACCTGCACTGTACTGTAGCTAGCAGCAGCAAGTTCGGCAGCATTATAAAAAATCTAATAGCTTGCATTTATAATGTACAGCAAACCAAAGCAGAAGAGCGGCACTCAAAAGAGCAAGGACAAGAGAGAACAAGGAGATGTAACAGCTAAACTGACAAAATTAGACCGTTTTTTTTGTCATACATCGTCCTCGAAATCGAGCACTAACGTTAGCAATGTTGACGTGCAGCGGCAGCCGGAGCCGGAGGCTAACGGTAGCTCACCACCATCATTGCCATCTAGCTCCACAAGTGAAGCTGTATCCGTGCCCGTGGCTGTGCAACCTTCTTCTCCAGCCAGCTAGGAGGAGAGGCTGGATTTGGCTGTGCCCGGCGGTGGTCCAACAGTTCCCCCAAGGGCCCCAACCGATAGGGGACTCTATGGCGCTATTGAGACCCCCGACGCCAAGATCAAAAGCTATATTATAGCAACCGGTCTATGTAGGCCTACCGGCCCATTCCCCAGAGACAAACATCAAGGAAACAGGTTTAATCCTCTTCTTAGTTCGCTGTGCCGTTGTCAGGCTGTGGTGGTCTGAGGCCAGGGCAGGCTGTTGTTGATAGCCTATACATGTGGCGCTTCTGAGTGGTTGTGTATGTCCGTGTGTGTGTGAGCGCATCAGCATGCGCTTATGTTTGGGGCGATGGGGGGGGGGGGCCCAAAAGAAATATTTGCACCGGGGCCAATCACAACCTTGTTACGCCACTGGATAGTGCTAGAGTATCACCAAGGATTCATCCTTTGGTAACCATGAATATCTGTACCAAATTTGGTGGCAATCGATCTTATAATTTTACACCTTGAGACATTTCACCATAGTTTTACACCAGCTGTAGATGAACTGTGCTATTCACAAAATGTTCACACAAGTAGTGGATGGTGGTAAGATCGCGTCAGAAAGTTATTGGACATACAATGATTAACATTTTCGAAAATGTTTGGTATTTAATTGTCTCTCTCTAAAGGTAGAGTTTTAACTTTTTTGAATACATTTGTCATATCTTCCTGTGAGTATGGACCCAAAAAGTTAAATAAAATCATTCATTTTAACTTTCCAAGCGGAACATTGATGATTTATAGCACACATGGACTGTAATTGAAGAGGGTTAGTACTTTAAAGACTGTCTATTCTTTTTTTTATTGGTATTACTGGAATTAAAATAACTATAATAAGACTATGGCATTAGTATTTACAACACTTAGATTCTGAGTGATACATGGCTCTATTTAAAGCCCCCATGCAGATTTTGCCGTCTCTTCTCTGCGATTGTTCTATAGTGGCCCATCCTTCTTTTCAATTAAGTGTTTTAATGTTCAAAGGCATTGAGGAGCCTCATGAGTGGAGTAGTTTAACCCAGAATCCTGATGAAAGCTAATGCTAATCGTTACGGTTCCCACTGTCATAAATATTCATTCGTCAACACGGCCTGGCGCCTGTGACAACACTTACTGCTCCCTACAGAGATTTACAGCTTTGAAGATGCCTGCATTCGTTAGGAACTCGACTGTTATTGTACAGTAGGTAACATAATTCATCTTTTCACCGAGATACTTTATTAAGTTCAGTTTATTGTGGGGTTGACCAATTTACTCATATCTGTTTTCATTGCAGTCATGGTTAAAAATGGTGTTACTCACGGAGAGGTTAGTAGATCATTCTGAGGACAGTTTTTCTGGAATGGCACATTGTACCGGCACAAAGGCACAGTTGGCTTTTTCAATTTCATTTGTTGATCCTTTGAGCCCCATGAATGAAAAGGCATTATTCTCAATTGTACTGTGGTGACAGCGAAGAGCCTCAGCAGCCAAACTCTCAAAACCTCGGACAATAAAAACCAAAACTATCCGCTCGGTTTGATATGACGGAGGGTGAATTTATGTAAATGTACCCCTAAAGGAGACATTGAAGTCATCCACTCATAAACAAACACTGTCCCTATGTGGGCTTACTGTATGAGAAATGTACAAACATCTGAATTGCCAGGACTTGACACATGGCAGCAAAGTCTTTCAATGGAATCACATCATATATTATTCATGACAAAATATTGCGATACATAATTACGGCATGTAAATTGATCAGATAAGTAGATACTAACTCCAATTTTCTCTATCTTTATGTGCATGCATGATAATATAGTCAGTGTATAGCTTGACAAATACATCTCCATAAATTAACTTGGAAAGTGGAAACATATAATAATAATATAATATAGGAGGAAAATACATATCATTTGTCGAGTATTATGTTCACACTGGAGTATACTATATATCGTTATTGTTAAATGAAATGATGTATATCGTTAAAGAAGATTTTGGTCATATTGCCCAACCCTAATTTTATAACCCTAATTTTGGGTAAAGTATTGTGCTGTTAAATAAATATTTCGCCATTTTCGTAAACAACAGGTTCAAAACACTTCTATAATAGAAGTGTTAATTTGAGGTTTTTAAGTGGGCTTTGTGCTGGTAGAGTTCAATAACAACTATTATTCGTTTTAGCACATATGGGAGAAATGGGTTTTGCACGGCAGCACAGGTGTGCAGCCATTGTTGTTTTTGTTTGAATCACCAAGTTCTGAAGGCTGAGGCTCTTTGTTTAGCTTTTGTGTTTTTGAAGCAAGTCCAATCTGTTGTTCAGAAAACCTGCATTTATGTTTTTGACTGCATCCCAATTATGTGTGATTTGATTCCCAAGAGATTGAGATCCTCAGAATGTGATGCTATCTTCAATCAAAAGCTGTGTATAGTGGATTTTGATTTTGATTGCAGCTGCTTAGTTGATAGTGCTGGCAAAAGTTTTCAGCTGTTCTCATTTTGTAACTTTAGTAAAGTTAAAGGTAGGGTAGGTAAGAATGGAGAAACCAGCTCGAGTGCGCTAGAATTTGAAAGTACACAACCGGAAAAAATCTGCCCCTTCCTTCAGACTTCCTTACAGAGCCCCTCCTCCAACACACACGGACGCGCACATGACCAATGAGGGCACGAGATAAGTTAGTGCACGAGATGGAAGGCTGACAGGCAGGTAGGCCATCCAGTTATTTTAGCCGGGCCGGCTCAGATGATTGGTCGTGCTTTTTACAGCGCCACGGCTTCCACAGATGAATTTTGTTTATGTATTTATTGTCAAAGCATTTAATATATTCATTGCTATCGGGATGTTAAGAGCATTCCATGGAATATAACAAAAAGTGTTTCTGAAATAAATTACATACCCCACCTATGAGTTTGTCAGAATGCAAATGAACTGAATTGAGTGTTTTTCTGGGATTAAGTCATATTGTATACATACAAATCAAAGTAATTACATCTTTCCTGTGTAAACAAGGCTACTAAGTGCTATGTAGAGAGTGCAGCAGAGACACAAAACTCCACAATTTAACCTCTAACGAGTCCATTCAGGAAATAAATCAGACATTGAACAATCGAAAGTGAAAACAAAATTATTCCATCATTTCTGCTCCATTAACTGGACTTTCCCTCCGACATCGCAGGTGACAAATTCAGGAGTGGGAGCTAAACTAGCTTTTCTCTATCTTATCTAAGTGATCCCATATACTCCATGATATAAGCCTTCATTTAAATATGTTTTTCTCATGTTTACTGTGTTTCTTAACAGTCAAGACTTCACAAAGCTGCTCAAAATAACAGGTCTCAACAATTGGACCGTGAAACAGCTGCATCCCCAACGGTGGTTCATAAATGTGGCTTTTAAAGACTCATTTTGTGAGTAGCGTGATTCCTCTAACACTAAAGGGGGCCAACATTCCTCCAGGGGGGGTGAGGCCTGCTTGGCAGTGCCAGGACCACACTGGGTCTGCCCACTGCGGGACTCAGGCATCACGCCAACACACTCAGAGCCTCCAAGCTGTCTGCACTTCCTCGCTGCTGTGGCAGTATGATGAAAGAAAAACATTACCATGAATCATGTCGCCAAGGACTTTCTCTTTCTGTTGTCCCTCGCTACGTAAAAAATAAGAACATCCGAGACATCGCTAATTAGGCGTATTTCTTATTTGTAAAGCCATGAACAGATATGACAAGAGCTATATTTGTATGTTTGTCGTGGGCAATGAGCTGCTCTCCGGAAACAAAACAACTGAAGAGTCAGAGATAGCTAGTATGAACAGCATCATAGCTTTAAATGTACAATACTACAATACCAGCAGCAGTGATACTGTGTGTTGGTCTCAGGTCAGATTTTATAGAAAAATATAGCTTTTAATGTAGTAGAAGGGCTCCGAATTACTATGATATTCATTATTGATATAACTGCACATCATTTTTCGGATTAATACATTTTTTTAAATATGTAAATCACATAAGGATGCCAATCACAGTTACCAAAAGGCCATAACCCTATGTTATCAACAATAGTTTAAAGGGGACCTATCATGCAAAATGCACTTTTGTACGTCTTTTATACATGAATATGTGTCCCCGGTGTTCCAGGGAACTCACCAAGTGTCAGAAAACACAACCCTCTCTATTTTCCTCCATACCCAAATCTCTAAAAAAGGGGCTGCAACGGATCTGATAAAAACTGATCCAGATTTGAACACTGTCCTGACGTCAGGACAGTGGCGCTACGGCTATTGGGCCAACTCCACCAATCAGGAGGAGACAGCCACGGCCATTGCCGTTCGAAAGCGCTGGAGACGCTGTAGTACATATGCCAGGCCTGTAGGTGGTGCTGTTCTCACATAATCTGCCCAGAGCTAGAAATGGTCAAATTGAGCAAAAATGAGGCATGGCTAAAATGCATGATCTGTTTGGTATTTTGAAAAAAAAAAAGTATAAATATGCCTTATATAGGTATGGTCCTACACTATATTATTCAAATATAGCATGATAGGTCCACTTTAATACAAGAAAAGGGAGCAGATATTGACATTTACGATAAGATCCAATACGACTTTGTTTATCATAAAGGGACTGTGCATCAGTTGGAATACCAAATGAGAAGTGTGCAAACAAAAGTCTACGATGAAAATAACAATAAACTGCAAATAGGGTTCAAATCCAAAGTATACTGTATAAAATGCAAGAATTAAGCAAAACAGAATGGACTTTCAACATAAACAGGGTTGAATAGTAAATATAAGAGAGGCTGCAATGCTTCCAACATTTGTTTTTGACTTAATTCTCAAAGTAGTTTAAGATATATTTCCGGTTTTCTTGACCTATTATTTTAGTCCTATTTAATACAATGTGCAGTACGGCTAACAAAGCTGTATTATATAACAGTTATTTATCTTGTAATCATTTCTTCTTTACTCTCCAGCTCATTATGATTGGAGAGAGATTATATATATTAGCAGTGGAGCATACATTCAACTTGGATTTTGCCATTGATTATCATGGACTGTATTAATTAGAGCTAGTGAATTACTGCAGAGAGCTTCCATTTCACACTCTGAGATGAGGGGCTAAGGATTGTCAGAGGGACCATCAGCACCGCGAAAAACAGCAACATAATGAAGTTATCTTGTGCACCCACCAAACAGCATTATAGGTTTTTAATGTTGGCATAATCACTTGATCGTTATCATAACAGCCGGAGTGTAAAGGGAGTTTATGCTACTTCAGATCTGAAACCACAGCTGTGGTCTGATTCTTTTCAATGAATCTGAAATGGTTACGGCCGACCTCTGGATGCACATGGCTGCAGCCGACCCTGCAGATGGTGACCAGTGGAGGACACTAGGTCAATAGGAGAGCCACTTATACTCTTGGTGTTGAGCGTGGGTTTACTCACTTTTAGGATGACTCAAAATCATTTAATCTAGTGGCAGAATATAACTCTGGAACTTCCTACTACTAGACAACCTCTGGTTACAGTTTTTCAGATATGAGGCTTGCTGGCTTTTCTCTGCTTTATATTTGTTCTAAATTAAATATCACTGGATGTTTGACTGTTGATGGGACAATAATAGATATTGTTAGATATCAAAATATTTATTTCACTATTTATTTTTACATTTCATAGACTAAATTAAACAATGAAAGTAACTGTTAGTTGTAGTTCAAGCTGATTTTTTGCCATTAAAACTGGTCACCAATTGAATCCGTTATAATTGACTAAATTCAAGATGACCAAAGCTGCTGAGGAAACTAGAGACTACAAGGGGCGAGTTTCTGATATTCAAAAGACTTTCAGCAGAGTTTGAATGTAAAATAGCTTGGTATGCATACATTCATAGAAAGACTGAAGAGGAATCCCATCTTAGCCAAACTCTTCTACAAGGCAGATGGTTATTATCAGAGTCAGGCTGCAGCGGAGTGACAACTTGGCTCTGTTCGTCTCCACACAAGATGTGATTGAAGTTCTCTGTATGTTTAAAACATGTTCTCAATGATATCTCCTGCCAGCTGGCTTTGTGTGTTGATAAAATGTTGCTGGGTGTACAGTATAACTCTTCCCTGACTTTATTACATTAATGACCATGTCCATCTGTGTCCACTCAGACTAAATTACATTTAGTAATGAAATGGAGGATCCATACTGCTGTAAAAATGCCTCAGTGACTTGTGATGGCCCATTACATTATTGTGCAGATACTGAAGTCCTGCTGTTTGCTCAATATCACTTCTGCGCCAGTGTCTTGAATCTATTACAGGAACAGTGGCTTCATGTTGGATTTAAATATGCCATCTGAGTGCAGTCAGCAGATATGAGTCATTGTGTTTTTCATTACTTATCTATGAAATATTTACATTTCAATAGGGATTGTCATGTCATGTTATGTTGATAAGCTGTAAAGTACTAGATTAATACTCCAGTCCTGGTTGTTGAGAAATGTATCTGCAGATGGTCATAACATCTACCAAGCTTTTCAGTATGATTTGGAAGTACAAAGTAATAAAGAGGACCAAAACATAATTATCTTTGTGGTCTGCAGAGAGCCTGCCATGACACTCCAACTTCACGTCTTTTTAGGAGAGAGGCAAACACATTATTGTTTGCTCCAAATCAGAAAATAAAATTATTTTGACGACTTTTGCCCCACACTCGCATCTTGCTAATTGCCCATGAAGTCATCTCCATAAATAATAGCTCCTTTTTATTACTGAGCTCCCATCCGTCACACAGGAGTAATCATGCTTTGACTTTGAGTAATCACTTATGAGCTTGTATTGCAACGCTCTGCCACAAAGCAAATGAAGTGCAGCTCATAACACACCTATCATTTCAGCAGGTAAAATATTCCCTTCTGCTCAGTCTTATATAAAACATCAAGGTTTTATAGACACGTTCTCAGCGCTTTAGGGAGGCTACGTTGGCCTGCTGGTACCTCACTTGGGTTCAACTGAAATATCTTATTACTTTTTGATAAATTGCGATTGAAGTTAGTCAAATTAATCATGGTCCTAAGAGGAGGAAGTGGGCTTATTTAGTGATCTCCTTACTTTTCTTACAGGGCTATCAGGTACAAAGTTTTACTTTAGCTGGCAAAATATCTCAATATATTCTGAATGGATTGAAATGCATTTCAGTTTTCCATGGACTGGAAACATTCAGTTTCCAGAAGATGTACCATAATGATGTTCGGGTCCAGTTGACTTTCACTCTAGTGCCTGCATTGGTTCACCTTCGTGGTTTGAGTAAAATGTCTCATTAACTACTGGATGTTTTGTCACAAATCCAGCGACAGAATCAGCCTCAGCTCTTGGGATTAATGCAATTGACAAACATTACATGATATACTGTTACATTTAGATATTTGCATGCCGATAGCAAGAATCCAATTTGTTAAATGGAGATATTAGAAATATTAACAAGCTGATATCAACTATCCAATTTGTTGAAGTACCGCCTCACACTGCAGCTAGAACGGCTGCAGACTCTTCAAACAAGCCATCATACATTCAGGAAGCAGCCTCTCAAGTGAGCTGGTGATAACTGCTTTCACCAGTCAAATTGACAAACACTTATGACAGCTGTCACTATGATATGTTCATTCTGCAGGCTACATCTGTTATTTCTATGTGTCAGACACACATTTAACAAACAATTGAGTACATATAATTATCAGATTGGACTTGGATCAGGTCCAAAAAAAAATAGATCTGTTCAAAGATTCTGCTTTCTTTAATGGATTTAACAGGATGGATGAAGTAACCTATACCTCCATTTTGACTTTCTTTACTAGTCTTATAACAAAGTGTCTACTAGTGTTAAAATGACTAATATCGGCTGACAGGGACCTGTATGCAGGTTATTATCAGAGTCAGGATGCAGCGCAGTGACAACTTGGCTCTGTTCATCTCCTCACAAGATGTGATTGAAGTTCTCTGTATGTTTAAAACATGTTCTCAATTATATCTTCAGCCAGCTAACTTTGTGTGTTGATAAAATGTTGCCGGGTCTATAACTCTTCCCTGACCTGTTCGAGCAAAACTAGCCTGGTTAAGTAACATCATAGATTAAACAGACCAAGCCCTATAGGCCGAAAAGCTGAACACTGTGATCTACAGTACAGTCTCCACCTTGGTCACCTCTGAGGTTCCAACAATATTGTTTCTAGGATCTGGATAGCCTGAAAGACGGTATTTAGCAGAGTCAATTTAACAATGATATGCTCCATCTGACTGCTGACCCTAATGTCCCCCCTGTTTTCTGCTTCAGTACCCGTCGTGTCTCTAATCTCCATAGAGTTTTTGATTAAGTGTTATTGTAACCACAAATGGCTGTTCTCAATATTGCAAAAACACTTCAGCACATGTCCACGTTGAGATAAGGGCCTATTTGAACTTCTTCAAGAAAAAAACATTTAGAAAGAAGTTAAGTGTTCTTCGAAACATAATTAAGAACGGTGATTACATTTAAACTCTGATTACATTGAAATTCACTGCGCTATTTACAATGGTCCTTGACGTTGCCCTCAAATTAAGTAGAACTAATAATGACTGCATCCAAATTAAAAAGATAAACTCGCACGAAAGTGACAGAGGTTTGCAAGTTCCTTTATATTAATAGATAGGATATCAGCGAGAGGTTGACTCTTTACCATCAGCCTTATTACAGTAAATATTGGTTATATGTTCACTATTTTAACAAAGCTTCTATGGCTTTATATCTTACACTCTCTTGTACTCTCTTGTACTGTACAATTGTTTAGGTTGTGTAACAAACCATGCACATTAAAGTACAATATGCACATTTTGTAGCTATTGGGGTCTCAGGACAAGAAGCTGTGAGCTGACTAATAGAGCTTTAGATGCAAGACATGGGGTTTTCACTTTTGATGAGATGCTTCCTCGGGCCAAGAGACACTTAATTATATCTTGATAAACAAATCAAATGCTAATACAGTTCCCTGATGATAAGCATTTAGCAATTTAACTACCAAAGTGTCTCCTGGGCCGGTAATAGGTATGAGCGACTGAGTAGTCAGTTACAAAGCAAGTACCTTTTAGGCATGGTTGACTTCACAGGCATCTTAAGGAGTCCTAACTACGCGTGTCAGAGATAGTGGGGAGATGTCATGCATGCCTTTACCACCTGCAGAAGTCATTTAAATGAAGCTTAGCGCAAGTTCAACCAGGAAGACAATCTGTACTCATTCATTCACATATTCCCATCTTACTACTCTCTCTCCTCTCAATCAGTGATCGGGGGCGTCACTCCCCAGCTAAACCTATCACTTCGCTCTATTCCCACAAGCCTATCATAGCGCTTTGCTAAACCTTTAAATCTGCTCTCTCCCCTTCCTCACAGTTGTCATTTCAGGTGAATCAACGCAGCCCTCCTCCTCCTCCACCCCTTCCACCTTCCTTTCTTCCAAATCCAGGGTCAAGCTTAAACCACTCCTCTTCAGACCTCCATTATCCCTTCATGCTCCACCACCACCAGTGTCTAGACCCAGGGGGGGTTTTATCGGCTCGGTTTTCCCCCTCCCGAGTGATACTCCCACACAAGGGGGTCTAACCGCCAAACACCATTTAATTCATCCGTGTATTCCTGGCAATAAATATATATTGTTTCATCACAAAACGTGTCTCTCCTGATTGAACTTCAGTTGAATTACTTACTTACTAGTGTTTTTAAAGAAGAAAACATGGCATCATCAGTAGGGCTTCTCCTAAAACCAATCATTATACATTCTCATTGTAAATGCTGAATTTTGCAATAAGCTAATTTCTCATTAACCACTTGTTACTGATATAAGATGGACCTTTATTTATCCCTGTGTGGAAATGCAGGAGTTTTAAGCTGCAGTAGAATGAGAGTGAAAAACAGGACGGTACAGATTCACACGAAGATAATACGATAATAAATAACATTATAAAACGGACAAGTCAAATCAAGCAATCTGATTGGTTCTTAGCCGTGATATAATGAGCGTATATCACGGGTAGAATTGTAGTTACTTTTCACAAGTCATGTATCCCTCCGCGTCTGAGAAAAGCTACAACCGTTACAACTGTTACATTACGTCCGTTACGAAACTAACTAACTAACAAAGCTTAAGATGGAAACATTTAAGGTTAACTTCGACCTCCGGGGTGGCCTTACTGGAGGAGTGGATTGAGCAGTGCCTATCTCCAGAAAAAAAAGCACCTAAACGACGACATGCAGAGCTACGTGAAGAGCAGGTAGACCAACTGGAAAAGTATCACCATTCAAAAGCTTTCTGATGCGGGTCTTGAAACAAAGCAGAGAAAAGATGACCGTTAGTGGCCACAGGTGCGAAAGCTCTCTCCAGAGCTACTGGAAGCCGAATCTCGGGGACCGGAGAAAGTGGAGCAATATTCTCGCCACGCCAAGCAACACCCTAGTACAACCTCAAAGTAACCACGTAAGCCATTCTACTCAGTGGACAGTTTTTCATTGGGTGCACAATAAACGGCAACATACAAATGAATGTAAATAAATAGCCAAATAATCGATCAACGCTCTCTGTCTAATATGTTCGCTAGCTGTTAGTGTTGTTGCATAGCAACCACCTTGCACTATGTTACATTACATTACATTACATGTCATTTGTTAGACGCTTTTATCCAAAGCAACTTACATACATTCAGGCTGCCTACTGTGGACAATCCCCACAGGAGCAATATGGGGTGAAGTGTCTTGCCCAGGGACACAACGACATGCTGACCGTTTTATAAAAGCAATAGCTCACTTCAGGCCGTGATATATGGTCATTATATCACAGCTAAGGGGGTTGTCGACCCTCCGCTTCACGTAGGGCCGAACCACGCCCCTTAACTGTGATATAATGACCATATACCACGGCCTGTCGTGAGCAATTGCTTAATTATATAAGTAACTGTTTAAACGAGAAATCACAACAAGGTAATGTTAATAATTTGAAGGAATATATACATATTTGAGTTTGGGTTATTTACACATAATTATGATTGGTTAAAAAAGGAGGTTTTTCTGATCTCCATCAAGCAAAAAGATGTTAAAAATATTTATGATTTCTAACGATTCCACTTAATGTTTTTTGGCACAGATTTTGAATTTGCATTAAAACAGATGGATGGAAAAGCATTCACTGTTTTTATCAGAACAGTGTAAAAATATCCAGCTAACACTGCAGGTCAGAGGTTCTCAACCTTTACGAGGCGCAACCCTCAAGAATAATCAGGTTTTTGTTTGAACAGCTAGCACCAAGGCGTCGTGCAATATGCTCCAGGCATTATGGATGTTTAATGCTTTCCTTGACTTTTTCTCATTCCATGACCCACTGGAAATCGACTCTCAGAAGTGCACACACACTCTCACAAACACACAGTATTACATCTATTGTAAAGAAAATAATGTCACTGGCAAAAGTAATTTAAAAACAATTACCCACTTCAAATATGTTTTTTTATCCTAATATGTCATCATATTTTCTTCTCCACAATGATCTATGTACATCATCTTTTTATATATATCCTGCTTACTTGAAGTAAACGGTTATTTTGTGGGGGTTTTTGTAAATTATTGAGTGTTCTTGCATTTTAATGTGTTTTCTCAGGACTGTGGGAAACAGTATTTCGATCTTTCTGTGTGTCCAAACATATTTTGAAATTGACAATAAAGTTGACTTTGACTTTGATCTGGCGACCAGCAGAAATATTACTGTACAAATAGCAATTCCTTTTGATTTCCATTTATACCGCACTACTCTCACTCATCACACTGTGTGAAGCTTAACACCTCTGCTATTTATCACAAGCCAATCAGTGTCATCTAAAATATTCATGAACAAAAAGTGTGTGATTGAAACACAAATGAGATTCAGACTTATGATTATAGTCAGAGTCCCGTCTGAACATGTGGAGGAAGAGTGTGGCAGTTTGGTCCACCTGAAGACAACATATATGATTGGGCAGTGGAGTTGAAAGTTAATGTTTGCCTTGATAGTGTTTTCTTCTCGGCTGTTGCAGATTGATGGCAGTTTTAACCTCGACACATCATCAATCACCTCTGATACTGTGGAGATTGTTGGCGTGCGAGAGAACTTGCTCAGAAGAAAGAGTGAGAGGAACACCACTCAATAATGATAGAGACCTAGCTTCAGATGAAAAAGGGATCAGGAATGAAGGATTGAGACTACACTCCACTGTAATCATCTCAAGCGTGTTTACCTTCACACCAAGGCACAATGTTTCAATCTTTATAATGATGAAATGACCACTAATGGTGTCGTTTGAAAATGTTTGTGCCTACTGCAGGTAGACTGAGACTTTCCTTTCATACAATCATTAATTTTCTCCTTCTCAGCTCTCCTATTTTCCTTTCCTTTGTCACAGCCTATATATCATCCATTAGTCCCCTATGCCTGAAGAACATAGCCAACTTTTAACTGGCCCATCAGATCTTATGAGAATTCCTTCCAAAACTGATCACAGAAATGTGTCAAGAGTAATACTGGTGACTCCATGGTTTAAATGTAGATATTTTTCTAAAAAGTATATTATTTTAGCAAGTTGCTGTTTGTTGTTGGTTGATTATTTCATATTGTTTGTTGGTTGGTTGTTGTTGTTTATGTTGTTGTTGTTGTTTTTAGGGCTGCGAGAGAAAATGGAACATGCAAATATTTAGCATGTTGTTTTGAAATAATATCTAAAAGATTAAACAATTATCAAAATAGTTTCAGATCAAATGTATGTCAATCAAATATTTGACCAATTTATGTCCCATGCATTTGTTTATTGTTAAGTCATTTGACATAGGTTTGATTTATTTCTATAGTACTTGCTAAATTAGGATTATTTTTTAAATAAAAATATTCAAGATTTAAATCTGTTGTTCAACGCAAATTGCAAATGAAAAGAAAGACAGAAAAATAAAGAAAGAAATGCACACTGCAACCCAAAGGTTAATAATAATAATAATAATTATAATAGATGACATTTGTATAGCGCCTTTCAAGGGACCCAAGGCCGCTTTACATGGTGAACAAACAAACAACAAACAAACAAAAGGGGCAAAGGTTAAAACCACATTTACAAGTGTGGTAAAGGTGCATCCTCTATAGTAAAAAATGCTTTAACTAGAGTTGCATGCTTTGTATGAGAGACTAGAGGGATAAAAGATAATCTTTTAGAGTTCCTGGGTGATTTAGAATTCTTCGAAAGCAAATTCAGCACCCATATTTACCACAGTCAATGTACAGTACAGTATGTTAACAGCTACACTACAGCTGACGTCTGTGCACACTGACTGTTTATGGCAAGTGCTCACAGACTAATACAGAGGTCAAACTCTCGTAAATAAAGCAACAAACAACTTCTTTGAGTGACAGGAGTGACAGAAGAATGTCCGTATTGTCATTTGCATTAGGCAGCAAGTCAGTTCGTGTGATTATCAACGTAAACTGTCATAACAGACGGTGAGCTAATTCCTGCCGGAGACGATGCTCTGCAGATTAATGTCTGCTTCGTGGGAACAGCCTCGCAGCTTTAAGACACCTGATAAGAACATGGAGGTACAGCTCAGGCTGCTGCTGCTGCTGTTGTTGTAAAGTGATATGCAGTGTGAGCACACTGTAGAGAATACAAGAGAACAGAATAGAATAGAACAGAACAGAACAAAACAGAACATTACAGTACAGAACAGAACAGAATATAATAGAAAAAGAATAGAACAGAGCAGATTATAACAGAATATATTTTATTTAACCTAATATATAATAGATCAGAATAGTACAAAACAGAATAGAAAAGATTAGAATATAATAGAACTGAACAAAAAAGAATAGAAGAGAAAGCAAAAGAACAGAATAAACAAATTGAATCGACCAGAAAATAAAATAATTGAACAGAACAGAACATTTAATAAAATAATAGAAAATAATAGAATAGAACATAATATAATAGAAAAATAAAAGAATAGAACAGAACATAATAAAATAGAACATAATAGAATAGAATAGAACATAATAGAATAGAATAGAACATAATAGAATAGAACAGAACATAATAAAATAGAACATAATAGAATAGAATAGAATAGAACATAATAGAATAGAACAGAACATAATAAAATAGAACATAATAGAATAGAATAGAACATAATAGAATAGAACATAACATAATAGAATAGAACAGAATAGAACATAATAGAACAGAATAGAACATAATAGAATACAATAGAACATAATAGAATAGAATAGAGCATAATAGAACAGAATAGAATAGAACATAATAGAATAGAATAGAACATAATAGAACAGAATAGAACATAATAGAATAGAATAGAACATAATAGAACAGAATAGAACAGAATAGAATAGAACATAATAGAACAGAATAGAACAGAATAGAACATAACATAATAGAACAGAATAGAACAGAATAGAACAGAACATAATAGAACATAATAGAATAGAATAGAACAGAACATAATAGAATAGAACATAATAGAATATAATAGAACAGAACAGAACAGAATAGAATAGAATAGAACATAATAGAATAGAATAGAACATAATAGAATAGAATAGAACATAATAGAATATAATAGAATAGAATAGAACATAATAGAATAGAATAGAACATAATAGAATAGAATAGAACATAATAGAACAGAACATAATAGAACAGAATAGAACGGAACATAATAGAACAGAACATAATAGAATAGAATAGAATAGTACATACTTGCATATAGTTTTAGTTCTGATGTGTGCTTAACCCCATTTCTCACGATCATCAAACTTTAATAAAGATGAAAGCAAATACATTGCTGCTAAGTTACTGTTTTTTAAAAGCTATTTTTAGGCTTTGATACACTATCTTTGGTGAACACTGCATGATAGATGTTCACTACCTTAAAGTCAGACAGCATTTGTAACTTTGTCACCGCAACATCAATTCCAATAAACAAGAGAGCATTTCTATACTGGATCACTTTTGACAAAGTCCACTCATCTGTCTTTGCTAATCGCTCCAACTTGACTGCTGCTGTTTCTTCTGGTCTTATGAAAGCCGGGCAGAAGCTGCTCTTGAGTGGCGAGTGATTGGGAAGCAGCAGATGAGCTGCCAGCTTCCATTAAACAGCCGACATCAGCAGGTAGTTGCACTGTCATTCAGCATTTACAGCGTACACAGTCAGCAGTGACAACTCAACAGAAAACAGCTTGTCGGATTAAAAACAGCATTTCTTCCAATTAAGAGGCAAATATAAAATGATTGATTGAGTGGCGGAGTCTCTGAGTAATGTCCTGACATGAGTATCAAGTCCTAATAAAAAACGAATCATATTTTTTAGAGCTGATCTCAGGTATTTCTTCAATTTTTCAATAAATTAGTTATATTGTGTTGTACTGTGTGTGTGTGTGTGTGTGTGTGTGTGTGTGTGTGTGTGTGTGTGTGTGTGTGTGTGTGTGTGTGTGTATCAGATCAGTCAGTTATAACCTTATGAGCTATGCAGTAGATAAGGACATACTTTTACAATAATGTATATAATTTAGTCCATCAAAAGGTAAGAATTGTCTAAAGTGTCCATACTGTAACATTATAGGCTGTTTAATTTATTTTATTTTATTTTATACAAAACAGAGAAAAGCAGAAAATGAAGCTTAAAGGTCACCTATTATGCAAAATCCACTTGTTCATGTCTTTTCTACATAAACATGTGTTTAAAGAGATTCTGAAAGTCTCAGGAAGAAAGATTCGCTCTCTTTTTGTCCTGATCCATTTATATAAAAACCTGTCTGAAAATGAGCTGATCAGATTTTGGCCACTTTGTGATGTCATAACGATTTTTTGGCTTGTGTAACCATTAGCCAATCAGCAACCAAGGTAACCCCCCCCCCACCTTATCACCTGAATCTCCTCCTAGAGCACCATTGTGTTCTTTTAACCAAATCTCTCTCAGAGGGGCATGGGGAGGGGCTCCTTATTTTCATCTAAAGTAACAGACAGAGAATCAGCACTTTGGAAACAGGGCTGAAACAGAGGGGATTATGGGATGCTGCAATGATCTGTTTGGTGTTTGGAGCCAAACACTTCAGAGACATGTTTTGTATATATCTGAGACCTATAATATATTGATGAAAAACAGTATCATAGGGGACCTTTAAACTAAAGAATGTTTCAATTTGTTTCAGATGAATGACTTCAACAATGAATGATTAATGACCAATTGTTTCAGCAGCACCCCGCAGCATCGTGTCTTACAGACTTCTTGCATTCTCGCTAATAAGCACAAACCCATAAGGCATAAAATGAAAAAAACTGCAAAGCAAGATCAACATGGATATTCAAGCTTCTAGGAGTTATTTCATAATGAAGTGGTTCAATTTACTTTCTTGGTGAACTCATTTTCTCTCCGTCTGCGTTACCTTGAGTTAGTGATTAACCATTTTCCCAGAACGACTTTCAACCGTCCACATCATATGTTCATTAATTTTTTTTATTTCATATCTCCCACAACCTCCGGTCTAGTGTGACCTGGAAATCGATTGAGGTCTTCCAAGATTAAATTAATTTCTCTTCTCTTAATGCAGCTTGGAGGAGCGGGGAGGAGATTGTGGACACAAGCAGGGCGAGTAATATGTTTGAATTAATATCAAGATATTATGAGAGCGAGATGCACTATACCACATTTGACACCCCTGCACTATACTGTAAATCTACAGTTTACTGCAATGATACAATTGTCATTTTTTAAGTGTAAAAGCATTTATCATAGTTTGTGTATAATTAATTTCTATTACATTTTCATTTCTATAAATAATTAATTTAAAAGGAGAAAATAGCATAATAAGATATCTATTTATACAAAAACATTTATAATATTGGCCGCCGTATAGCTCATCTTTTAGAGCTGGTGGGCCATGTATTGGGACTGAAACGATGTCATGGATGTAGAGAAGAGATAAATAATAAGGTTTTGTGAGTGATTTTCGGTGCAGTAAGGTGTTAGCATTCTTCGCTCGTTGCTAATTCAGAGACTCAGTGTTAGCATTGTGGGTTTTATTTTTTTTTTTAAATAAAAAAGATCAGTTAGATGAGTTTCTTCCCGTTACATGGATATAAAACATTCATAGTTTATTAAATGAACATGCCCTCAGACACTGTTTCCTGCAAGATGTTGCGGCAGTGCCCCGGTACCGGGGTCTCTCGGGCTTAACAGGTTAAGCAAAAAACTTCACCGACATATTTTGTATAGGTATGGCCCTACAATATATTTGTCCAATATAGCATAATAGGTCCACTTTAAGTATCCCCATTAAAATGACCAAAGGTACAAAAAAAATGATATTATGCACAATGATGTATTTCAGAATAATGTGCAGTTCATTTCAATATGAATTGATCATTCTGCCCTGAGATTCATCCTTGTTACACTCATGAGTTCACTCGAGGCGATTGATTCTTAAAGGCAAAGTAACTTGATGAACACCTTTCTCTTTCTCCATAAATCCTTTCCTGGAAATCCACAATGTTTTATAATATCTGTGCTGGACTGAACCACAGGACCATCCCAAATTCCCTCCACTAAACGTCCTACTGTACGTCTCAAGTCTGCAGGTTTATTCTCAAATGGAAAAAGCTTTTTGGTTTGTGCACCAAACTACTCAGGGAGAAATCAAGAAGATGATCTAAAGCCCCTTCACCTCCGTACGCAAGTGTCCTCTTACGATTTGTTTAGCAAATGAAGGATCATTTAGTGGTTAAAATAAAGGTTTGAATGAACATTATTATCGTTTATGCATTTAGTGGTACATTAAATGTTCAGATGGTAAAGGTGGGGTAGATTTCAGTATCTTAATTGTTGTGGTGTAGAAGTAAAAACAAGCAATAAAATACTAAAAGTATCTCTAAAACTGCATAACTTAAGTAAATGCTCTTACTTAATTTATTCCTCCGTGCTAATGAATATTTAACATCAATAACTTGTCCATGTGTGCAGCTCATGTTCAATGCACTTGTCAGGGGAGAGTTAATTATTCACGAGTTTCAGAGGATAAGACGTCGTTTACTCCTTTCACACGAATGGTGTCCTTTCCCTTAAAGGTCACACACACACACACACACACACACACACACACACACACACACACACACACACACACACACACACACACACACCACACACACACACACACACACACACACACACACACACACACACACACACACACCACACACACACACACACACACACACACACACACACACACACACACACACACACACACACACACACACACACACACACACCACACACACACACACACACACACACACACACACACACACACACACACACACACACACACACACACACACACACAATAGATCCTGCGCAAACACCTTTTTTTTCACCTCTGAAAGCTCACTGGCCTGTTTCCCCATCATCTGCAGATTCAAAGGCCGCTCACTGTCTCCATACAATCTCAACACCACCGCTGGTCTCTGTTGGCCAAAACGGATCATCTGAAGCCTCTCAGGAAGATGAAAAAAACCCACTTTCTTTTCCACCTGGATCGAGTTGATCCCAGTATCAGTATGCATGCACCTTTTCTGCATTGAAGTAGTTTGTAATTGCGTGCTGATTACTAATTGGGTGTCAGGGAGATCAGTAAATAACAAATACAAAAAAACAAATTTGCATTCGAGCAAAGGCACAAACAAACAAAAGAAAACAGACATGGCCACCTATTGAGCTAATCAAGGACACTAAGTTGAACTGAACTAATTTAATCATCACCGGAGTTAAAACCACTTTCAATTTATCTTTCAATACCTCCCACTGTATAAACCAATCAATGCAAATTCTGAAGCAAAAGCATGTTTAACATCAGGCGAGGACCATTCTGTTGCCAGTCAAAACTTCAAACTTGTATCGTTATACACAGAGAAAAAAAGAGTAACAGCATGAAACAATACAAAGTTCTGCAAAGGTACAGTAGTCTTTTCTCAAAATAACTAAACTGTAATAGGAATAGGAAGTGAGGAGGAATAGGCAGAGCAGAACGGTGCTGACTCCACCTGTGTCGATGAGGATCCTGTAAAATGCCGAGATAGTTTCAGCATGAGAACAAGTTATTTTGGTGTGAAGGTTACTTTTTAAACATAGGCTCATTTGCAGTTTGCCTTTAATTTAAAGGTCCCATGTCATGGCCATTTCTACTGATCATAATTCCATTGTTGAGGTCTACTAAAATAAATGTATATTGTGCAATTTTCCAAACTCACATTGGTTTCTCATACAGCATCTCTGTATAGTATGTGTATTCACTCTCTGTCCTAAACAGCTTGTTGGAGCTCCTGCCCCCCCCCACCCCCTGCCTGTGAGCCCAGTGGCCGTCAGCCTGGGCACACGCACACACCCGCAGCCTGGCTGGGAGTTTGTGTGTGTGCCCAGGCTGGGTTCCGCGGTGTCTCGCTGTCTCGCCAACCCCACACCAGTGAGCCAGCTCACAGTGTCCCGCTCCTCGCAGCAGCGAGCCTCGCAACGTCCCGCCGAGGGTGTGTGTGTGAGGAAGTCCGCGGATTGGTCCAAACATAACGGCTCCGCGGACGTAACGTAACGGCTCCGCGGATTGGTCAATTTGGACCAATCTGCGGAGCCGTTATGTTACGTCACTATACCCGAAATACGTCACTATGCCCAAGAAGTAAACAATGGTGAAAGAGAAATCTACAACGAGGCGTTCTGGGGCAGTATAGACAGGTCTTTTCTGTGTTAGAGTTTTACTCGCTACAGGGTGTACTTTGAGGGTTTGTGACTCTGCAGACCGTTTACATGCAGAAAAAGCTACATAACACACAAGGGGACGGGTAATAACCAGTAAAAGAATGACATGGGACCTTTAATAAATGTAATAAAATGGCAAAAGGAGTAGGGTTAAAGTTTTTTCACACACAGCTACAATGTTCGGAAGCTGGGAAAACTACCCCTTTATCCGGGTAAATAATTGTACTATTTTTCTAATAAGACACATCTAACATGCAGTCCTTACTGTATCTGATGTTCAAACAACATTTGATTAGTGGCACAACATTGAGCAACACTTAAACAACACTCAGTTTTTCATAATCTAAGAGTTTCCAACAACACTTTAATCAAATATGAGGAACAAATGAACTTTTGGTTACAGGCTAAATAAAAGGCAAAACTCTGTAATAAAGGGGGAAAAGACCCCCCCAAAAAGCCAGACTATTTCCATAATTTACAATTCAGATCAGTACTCAACTGATATGTGTTACTATAGGATTACTCATGTAAAATGAATGAATCTTAATTGTAAATGAAACGAAGATGCAGCAGCAATTGGTTTATGATTGGAATGTGGTCCCAGTGAACCTGAAGTAATGCGTTGCAGCTGTAATAAAGGTATCTATAAATAATATGCAATAGATATTTGGAGCATGCTTAAACATATGAATAATTTATTGACTAATGGATACATGCTATTTATAGGTGTTCGTATACAGCGCCTCATATGTTCATACGCTGATTAAAGTGCTGCATGCTTTTCTAATCCAAAAAATATAATTGGGAACACTTTGCCTCCTGCCTTCAATAATTGTGTTTACCCAATAGTTTGTAATCACAGTGAAAGCATTCAATATTCTCATGTTTCTCAACACAGTAAGATCCCAAAGTTTTTAAATAGTAAAAGTGTGGGAGGACACATACAACCATTATAAGATTGGAAGGATCGTCAGAGTTTAAAAATGGTTCATAATAATTATGCTAGGTTAACCCTTTCATGCATGAATTATGAAAACCTTATACCACCTTATATCAGAAGCTGTTCATTATCTCACAGTTGCCAACAAATATTAAATTGATTTAACAATAATAATGAACTGAAAAGAAATGACACGCATTTTATAATTAAATAAACATGCTTTCAAGATCTTTTGCAACCACATCTTATTGCGTCGACTTTATGATTCAATTAAAGTTAAGAGTTTGAGATTATAGGCAAATTATGGTTAAACTTCACCAATTAAAACAGTTCTTTTAAAGCAAATTCACTTACAAACCAAAGGTAACATTCACCGCGTCAATTAAAAGCACATTCAACTTATTTTGTGCATTTATACAGTAATATTTCATTTTTTTTTGTTATATTTGATAAGCAGGACATATATTTAAATATCAGGCTTCGTTGTGAATGAAGTAGCAGTGAGTATGTGCGCCCCCTAGAGGCCATGAGCTCTAATGCATGTTCACAGGGATAGTTGCCCAATGCCCAAGTGGCAGAGCGATAACAACTTTAGTAATACACAAAGGAGAAATCGCTGAATTGCATGTGATTTATTAGATTTGTCTGGAGGAAACACATTTCCTCTGGGTATCAAAGTCAGTTAAAAAAACAGCTATAGCAACCGCGTGAAATGGTGATATAGAGAGATGCAAAAAAATGGACGCACTGACACATCTAACACCTGACAAATATAAAGTAATCACAGAGGCAGGGCCCACGGCTCCATTATTCATCCTATTACTCAGAAAACCTCTCCGTTTCCCCCAGCTGTCTGCTTGCCGCAGATAATAAGGAAGCCAAGCTTTTTTCTCACTGCTTTATTAGTGCTTCCTGAACCCAAAGTACATTCTGCTTTTCAGACTAACCTTTACAACCTATAAAAGGGCTCTAACTTGGAGCATTGATGAGCTGGATACACTTTATAAACAGGACCTTGCCAATGAGACTTTGCTCAAAGTCAAAGTTAAATTATTATTTCCTTTTCAGGGTTCTTTTCCCATTAATGATCGGATCGCTTGACATTTCCCTGCTTATTACACAGCTATAAACCAACAAGTTGACTCACAATATTGATATGAAAATAATTGTATCGATTTGAAAATGATTGAATTGACTCTGCTAAGACAAAATAGTCCAATCCTGCAACGTAATTTAAATGATGGCAGCACTGATGAAGGTTTTCTTCATAGTCACTGTTCAAGGCTGTATACATTTGTTTTCCATTAACCAGTCTTTAAACGCTGCAAGAGCCCATATGGTGTTCCCATTAGCGTTTACTTCCTCTCTGTGTACGTTTGCTGATTTCTCTGTCGTCTAGCTCTGTTTGTCTTTGAACCTTTTTCCTTTTGTCTGCACTATTTAACTTGTTTTTGTTCTCTTTTGTTCTTTTTAACTGGGGGCAGTTCAGCTGCAATGATGTATTAGACTAGAGTATCAGATGGAAAGATATTCCGTTTTTTTTTGCAACAGGTGAGGTCAAAGAGACCTGACTTCTTTCTGCGGGTTGATATTACTGCACATCATCCCTAGTTCAGAGCGTCCTTAGTGACAGACTGCTATCAAGAAAGAACAGACTCCTGAATTTCCAAACTGACCAATCAGAATCGAGTATTCAACCAAGCCGTGTTATAATCTTGTATAACTTCCATGTGCTATGCTCTGTGTACAATGGAGACAAGAATCAAATAAAAGTGATTTGACAAAACATTGTCCCGTTCATAGCCGATGCTCTATTGATCGAGTACAACTCCATTATGTGTTCCATGTGAGTGTGCTGTTAAGTGGGAGGTGATGAGCCTGTGGGAAGCAGCAGGGTTTCTGGATGATACTTTGTCCTGCCAACGCCATCTGCAGTGTTGGAACAGCTCTCCCTTTTTAAGCAGTCGCTACATCTGTTGGCGAATTCTCTCACACTGTTTACACAAATCAAATCATGCGTGTGTGTGTGTGTGTGTGTGTGTGTGTGTGTGTGTGTGTGTGTGTGTGTGTGTGTGTGTGTGTGTGTGTGTGTGTGTGTGTGTGTGTGTGTGTGTGTGTGTGTGTGTGTGTGTGTGTGTGTGTGTGTGTGTGTGTGTGTGTGTGTGTGTGTGTGTGTGTGTGTGTGTGTGTGTGTGTTCCTCTTCTATTTCTGTAATGACAGTTTTCAAATTAACACTATTAAGGTTAGGACATCTGTGGGACATATGAGGAGAATATGACGGGCTCTCACTTTGAAGAAAAGACTTGGATATATGGTTGAACTTAGATTTATGATTAGGGCTGAGGCTAGGCTTGTAGTGCTGAGCCAAATTTAAAAGAATGATGTATTGCTTAATTAATCAAGGACACCAGCAGTTGCATGTGCTGATGTTGCACTTGTTGAACTGCCTGAAGTGCTTAAATTAGACCTTCAAAGGCCAGCTTACAACATCTTATGTATGTAGTTATGAATTATTTGTAAAGATATTTCACTGAATTAAAAGATAATCCTTCTCATCTACTAGAAAGGCTTCTCATCTTTTGTTAAGGTAATTGAAATGTCATTCATTTCACTTAAACAACTTGATCTCCTGATTAGCCGAGATGTATTATTTTACATCCATTATTTAGGGCTTTTCTATATATATTTTTAATTTAATTCTTCATTACATTACATTACAGTACATTACATTACATTACAGTACAGTACATGTTACTTGTTAGACGCTTTTATCCAAAGCGACTTACACACTCAATACTGTGGACAATCCCCACAGGAGCAATTTAGGGTGAAGTGTCTTGCCCAGGGACACAACGACATGCTGACTGCAGTGGGGTTAGAACCTGTGATCCCCTGATCCGATCACCAACGCTCAACCCACTAACTCACTGCGCCACACGCCTCTTCAGTTGCGTTTCATCAGCAGTCCACACATATGCCTCAGCTGTAGATTTCTGATTTATAGTTGGATATACTGTAGGTATAAGGCACCACCTCAAGCCTAGATAAACATTTTGGCCACAAGCTCCACACAAATATTTCCTAAATTAGCTGTATCAACATCCTTTTATCTACTTCCTGGTACAGATCAACGGCGGGTACGCAAGTTCTTTTCAAAACTGTTGTTACATCCTAGTAACTTTTACTTTGCAAGTCTCTATACTGAATAAGAATAATAAGAATAATAATAATAACTTAGATTTTTATAGCGCCTTTCATGAGACCCAAGGTCGCTTTACAAGGCAGAACAGGAGTATAAACAAACATAACAAACATAACAAAAACAAAAAAGGCAGTCAGACGAACAGTTAGACAGACAAAACAACAAATAGATTTGGGGCCAAAGTCCTTGGCAGACAGATGGGACTTGAGGGCCCTTATGAAGGCGTCAAGCGTGGGGATGTTGTGGATCTCCGCAGGGAGAGTGTTCCAGAGAGCGGGGGCTGCCACACTGAAGGCTCTGTCCCCGAAGGTTCACAGGTTGGTGCGGGGGGCCAGAGTCTGAAGACCGCAGGTTCCGGGGTGGGGCATGTGGGAAAAACAGCGAGCTAGCTAGCAGCTAGCACCATTAGCCTGGTAGAAACCGAATAACATACGACTGCGCTCCAATGGTTGTGTTTACATCCTTTCATTCACTGGGATAGAGCGGCAATAGAAGCAAGTATAATGTTTGCAATGGAGAAAGCTTTAAAAGACAAGGGGAAGGAAAAGATTACCAGACGACTATTTTCTACTTCCTTTATGTTGTCTTCACTCAAAACTATCTAAACCTGCATCTGAAACATAAAGGAGAAAACACAATCCATAGCTGCTGTACCCCAACGTGTTGTTACATTTCTGAAGTGTCACATGTAGGCTCTAAAGCTACGCCATAACACCCGAATGCAATATGAATCCACCTTAACTGCTGAAGATGTACTAGTGTTACAAATGTGTCAAGTGTATGTTAGTAGTACTGCAGCCAATATAACAGCAGTGGAGTTCTACTTGTGATTTCATTTGCATTAAGTGCTTACAATCTGCACGCCTGTTCCCGCCACCAAGCGCGCTTGGTTCACTGTGTAGAGAAAAAAAAGAAAACTTAGTCCAGTTTGTGAAAATGAACACATTGCATACTCTAGACTTCAAGGCTGAAGTTTATTTTTCTCTCCTCTCGCAGTAAAAAGGCTTATCTAGGGAGATAAACCATTTAGCAGATGAGCTCACAGCTAGAAGTGGTGCGCCGTAGTTTGGTGGTCCTGAGCCATATCAGGACACCATTTGGTCCATGGTTCACCCTGCTGGGTAATAATACTATTCACTCTGCTGCCCCCGTGCCCTCGCCATCTGGGGATTTAATGAGCCCAGAACGTCCTTGTTGATGCCAACCAATCGCAGAGCTCGCACCCAGTCCTCCTGGTTAGTCCAACTCCAAGGGAGCAGAGGAACGTGTCCCATACAGCGAGATGTATAGTGTTGGGAAAATACTGAATGTGCTCTTCCAATATCAGAGTAGCACATTATAACAAAGGCCCTACGTAGCTGTGTACGTGACAGGATGTATGATTACCTAGAAGAGCATCAGGACACACTGTTTTAGGCATATGATAGCTATGTGATTAACATGATGATTCAGCCTCTATGGAGATAGACATATGACAAGCATGATCATTTCTGACGTGGCTCTTAGCTAATCTAAACTAAACATTGTATACTGCTTTGAACCGGTATTCCTCCACCTTGTGACTGTGTAAACCCTCTCTTGTATATAAGCATGTGAAGGACACTGTTCTGGCACCTATAGTTGTCCCATATGCTCTGTATGTGATGACTACTTCCATTCTTGCAAGGATAATAAATACATGTATCCTGATATTGAAGCTCAAGCCGGTGACGAGTGATATTTTTCTAACACATAGAGAAGCCCTGCATGAGGTGAATACTACTGAAGCATTACACTCACAGTCAAACCTACACAGCAATATACACACTCTGCATTCTCTCCATGTATCTGTACATCATCAATCTGATAGTTAGAACCATAATTGCTTCAAAATTGAGGATGAAGTCCAATGCTACAGAGAGCGCTCCAACATGACTGAGGAGCTTAGCAGCGTTGCATTATCTTAGTTAAACATCTGCAATTAGCAAGCCACACTGTTCCACTTTTCATTAACCCCTAACACATCTCAGGCGTCTACTTCCAGACTCTCAGTAATGACGTGGAAGTTTGTTTTTCTCTAAAGTTTGATTTCCACAAAGACTCCATGCAGGCGTTGAGGCAGGTGGGGGGGGGGGGGGGGGGGGGGGCATTGTGGAGGCAGTCTACAGCTCCACAAAAAGATCAATACTGTGTGTAGCTCATGTTGTGCCCTGCTTTGAGTGGTGTCGTCTTCACATAGCAGCGGCCCCATCTGTGCACTGATGGTGGTGAAATCCTCCCTGTGATGGAGGACTTAAAAGAGACGGAGCTCTCCCAAAAGGCCTGAGAGGGACTCTGTCAAAGCCCTCTTGTGATGTTCTTAAGGCTTGGAGAACCGAAAAGGATTTCAACTGGTATTTATTTAGTATTAAAAAAATACATTAAAAGGGGATGTCTTCTGTTATTTTGTATGGTTCTTATGAAATTCCAAAATATGTTTTTACAAATGTTTCGATCTCTTTGGCAACAAGATAGGTTGATTGTCAAAGCAGGAAATGTCTGATGTTTTATTGTTATATTATTATTCACTTGGAGATATTTTTGTATTATTTAATTACACATCCTTTCAGCATCTGGGCATCCGGGTGAAGTGGCTCAGGAGAGTTAATAATCAGAATAAAATGATGCAAGTATAACTTTGATATTGCATTATTATTGCGATTGGTGAACTGAAATGACTGAGCTCATGTGGAGTGTGCAACATATTTTCAGGCGATAAACATCTTTTCTCCTCACGGGTACAATGCTGATAACATTTAATAAAAACAAGAAAATGTTGGTGCCAATACAAAGGAACTAAATCCCCTATCCAATGTTAAACAGAGGGGAGCTTTGACATGCTTTTAATCAAATTATAGACCATCTGCTGCACATTTGATCCAACATTGGTTTTATCAACTCATTTTAATGACCGAGTCCATCCAAAACATAATTACAGGACTCAGTGGAAAGGGAAAGGAGGAACACAACACACTCTTGTAAAGAAGAGGAGAGCCAATACAGAAAACCCTCATCTTAACTTGCTGTTAATTCCTCTAAGTGTCCATATCTAAGAGGACACTATAAGGCACCTATCTTTTAAGCATTCAGACACTATTTATATACGGTTGATGCAACTCGCTCTTTGTATTGTTTTTTGTATTTGTTCTCATGAGAAGCGTTCTGCTTCTTTGAGCCATGGAGAAACTGAGCACACGTATGCAGTAAATAATCAAAGACCTTTTTGTGAATGTGCAAAACAATAGCACAGCCAAACAGGAACTAATTAGTCATTTTCTCCAGGCTTTCTCTTTACTGACACCACACAGATAAAAGTGACTTTGGAAGGCGTCTGAGTCGTGTCTTTGACCATGCAGACATTGTCAACATAATTTAATTACTTCCTCATTGGTCACACAGAGGGCTTGCTTATTGATGTCTCTATTTTATATGCCTTTGATTTGGTTTTTCGCTTTGTGAGACTTTGGCAGTTATGCCCCGCAGTTGGAAATAGCTAATGAGGTGTTTTGTTTGTGCCTGCTGCTTTTTTTTTACCACCCCATCACTGCCAGACTTGTTCGCCTCATCTTTCTCAGCTCACATAATGTGCCCTTCAGGAGACCCTAAAACTGTGCCACGCAATCTGCACAGAGGTGATCTTCTCTGTCTGTGCCTCTTCCAGCTGAGACTGTAATTAACTTGCACTGATTGAGTCATCAAGCCCACTCGACGTGTGCCTCCGCTCATTTAAATCCCACTGACGAATCAACGTGAAATTCAAGGCGGGCTGCTGTTTGCTTGATGATGGTTTACTTCTTCCTTTCAAGTCCCACTGTGTTTTTATTTCATACGATTGTGCGTAAATTCCACCGAAGGTGACTGAGAAAGACTACATTAGGATTAAACAAAGGCTGACACAAACACTCAAACTAACATGGTTTAATCCAGAGATCTTTATCAGCAGTAATTCAGAGTTCTCTCTCAAAGCCTCATAGTCCCGGGCTCAGTGTTAGACATACCACTCAGTCAACATGGCTGCTCCCATTTAGCCAAATTATTAGAGATCAAAAAAGATTCTTCAAAAGCCTTGTGACTTAGTTTTACAACTCCAGCCAGCGGGGATTGTTAGAAGTGTTTTCTAGGCCAATTATGCAAATAAAAAAGCTGTATTTATTGCTCTGTCGGGGCTCACTGCTCTTATCAATTTGATTCAGAAAGTTTATATTCAGTTGATGGAGTTTCACAGAAGTTTCAGATCTTGACAGTTTTTATTTAAAGCAGTCACACTGGCTTAACTCTTTAAGGGAGGCATTTCTTTTTAGCGGGAGATTATCAGCACTGTCTGAGATGTCCACTTATTTAAATATTAGAAATCACATATACAATCATTCACAGTAGGGACTAGCATAACTGGACTTTAGCAACAAGTGGCTGGTATAAACATTATGACCTGATACTAAAGAAACACATTTCTTCAATTCAATAAACACACAGCCATCTGGACAACTCGTCTGCAGTTGAAGAATGTGGGAAAAAACAATTAATTTCTTGGTATTCAAGAGGACGCATAGTGTAAAAAAACTGATAAAATCCTGACTACTGTCTGTGTCCCTTAGCTGTTCTTCGAAGTTTATGTCAGACTTTATCCAAGTCAACATTTCCTTTCACTGTGCAGCACTGCTATGATGAAGTTAAATGTAAATGCACAGACAGTAGCTGCATATCCGACACAGAGCATACATTGAAGGTACAGGTATTGTTCCTTGTGCTCATGAGACTCATGAGAGGAGAAGCTTAAGATTCTGGGCATTGTTTGGGAAACAGCCCGGAATGAAATTAGGAGAGACAGCAGTGAAATGAATCCTGGTTGGTTTCTCGCTTCAGCTAATCGGATAACAACAAAAGGCAGCAGAGCATAGGGGCATCTGTCAGCGGGAAGTTACGTTCTGAAACTGCGGGAGAGGAGCAAAGAGATGGAGCGGGTTCACAGCAAATGTATTTGATTGGGGATGAGAGAGTGCCAGAGTTTCCTTGGAGGACCGTGCATCTAATTGCTTTTGTTATGGATGCACCAGCAGGTGTCAGCAAAGCAAATGCTAACTAGGACACACGCCAAAAAGCCCCTTACAAGAATGATTCACCCTGACTATGATAATACGTTAGGCAAAACTGGAGAATGTGAAGAAAAAGTCAGAGTACAAGCTACTGATGAAGCAGAAGGAGCTCAATCATCTCCCTCCCAGCTCCACGCACAAAGACCCTGAGAGGAACAAGCTTACATCACAATCCGAGACGATAATGTCTTTTGCATTTTCCTCAAGTTATATGATCTGATGATTTGGTGTATTATGTATCCGAAAAATAAAACAAATGACACATTTGACCGTGTCACTGCCTCTCAGATATCTAACAGCAGGGGATCTGAATCTTTCAATGCTTTTGATATCGCTGTCATACAGAGAGAGTCGCATGAAAGACACAGCCAGCAGTTTGAACATGACATTGACTCAGCCTCATGGTCTAAACATGTCAATCAATGTATATAGAATTCAACTGTCTGCAACTCGATTTAGTAAGGGTTCTTGTTGAGGCTCAGCAACTTTGTATTGGAGCTTTCAATCACTTCACATGATCTTTGACAATAATTTGTACAGTCATCATGACATTTTAAATGTTTAGATGTCTGTATTTTTCAAGATCAAGTTAAAATGATCTTCATATTTTCCTCATCTTAAAAAGGGAACATTAATAAAAGTCATTAAAAGGTTACATTTATTTGACGACTCCATCAGCTGATAGTCATCTGAAATGAGGGAAAGCTCGACAACAGATACTAAACTGACCTTGTCTGGTTTTCTCCACTGCTGTTACCAACATAAGGCTCACTTTGAACATAATATATTTACACAGTCTGAACCATCACTGAGAATTGAAACATGAATCTGTTGACTGTTTGGTGACTCTGTGAAAAAGCAGAACGTATCCATGTACGTATGATTTGACTAGGGTGTGATCCGGCATGCTCAAAGACATTCATGCCGTTTTAATCAAAAATATTTGTTTATAGATTGTGTGACCATGAATGAGTGATACTAAGGTACATCGTATCCAGTAGAGCACAACACACAGATAACTAAGTAGCTATGAATTCACGTTTTTGCCTCAGAGTGTTTGGCATTTTGCTAGAAAGCTGCTTTGACTGATACTCAAAGTGACCAATGAAGTGTAGTAAGTGTTACAAAAGTTGGCTTTAAAAGAGGCTTGTTCCGCCAAAATAAAAAATAAACGTTCAGTTAATTGGACAATATGGAAAAATTACAAGTTCTGTATATGTATATAAATGTCATGTTCTTAAATGTTGTATGTGAGGGACTACGGATGGAAACTAGCTCAAAGCTCAAATCCGGCATGTTCACGTTTTTTAAAGCATTATACTGTCCCTCGTCAAATAAACGATTAAATGAAAAAATGTTAACAGAAATCTAGTCATATGAATAAAAAAACTTTGATTTTCACGGCTATGAATGAATTACTTCAGTATTACAGAATGACGGCTCTGTAATACCGCCTGACAAAAAGTCTCCTTTGACAAGTTAACACCCGATGGTTCCTTCTGCCATCAATGCTGTCGAGCCTAATGGACTAATTCAAAGAAGCTCCTGTTGATGCACAAAGTGGTAATTATGGATAGTTTGGCACGAAGATGGAGGCTGGCGGACGTGACGGATGGATTGGCAGCCGTCTCCAGTGTAGTGTCAAATCTATTTGCATCCCAATATGCCCTCAGTGCTGCTTTTAGCCAACAGCTGTCTGTCTCGTGTCGGCTCGATGCTAAAATCTCTATTTCACTGCCACTTTTTCGGTCTTTTTCACAGTCTCCCTCCCAGGATGAAAGAAGATGAGAGTATGACTGACACAAGTAGCAAAGCATGTATACACTTACTGATACAATACTGAAGGAGTAAAGATTTTGGCTCTCGCTTTATCAATTTAGGCCCCAACTTGTTGCTTAAATCTCTATCTTGCTCCCTTTTGTTGCCTTCATTTCCGGCAAATGTCGTTTTCTTTCTTTTTCATGGCCAACAGATTGCTAAGAGCATTTCAAATCATTGTCAGCGCTGACCTTTCCTTTGAAAATTGGGCCGCAGCCAGGACATATATTGTTAGAGTTTGTGGGTGTGCATGTGTTTCAGCGAGTATTTATGTGCGCATAGGAGCAAGATCCATCTCCACAAATTAAAAATAACATTGTTATCAGAAGGCCACGGTCATTACCCTTCATTTCTCCGGAAGAAAAAAACAAGCGAGTTTACAAAAATCTATTTGCAAAAGGTCACACCAGACAGTCCAACACTTTCATTTTCATTTTGTACCGCCCTTCGATCTCTCTCGTTCTGTCTCTCTCTCTTTCTGTCTCTCTCTCTCTCTCTCTCTCTCTCGTTCTGTCTCTCTCTCTCTCTGTCTCTCTGTCTCTCTCTCTCTCTCTGTCTTCCTCCAGAGCATTTCTCATCAGACAAACAGAGCCTGTCTTTGCTCTCTAAAGCAGCCGCAGCGAGCAGCTATCAGCCTGTCACATCTTATCTGAGTTTTCGCCTTCGTACCAGGGAGAAGAGACGGAGCTCCAGAGGAATCATAGCTCTGTGTATTCTCAACCATTAAATAATAATAATAATAATAAAACAAGTTCTGTCCTGACAACCTGTTTCCACCCTTTCTAAGTATTTGGGGAATATTTTGGTTGCTGAAGTAGACGCATTTGTCACAGGGCCGTAGAGTATTTCTGGGTCGCATGAGGAGAGAAAGCTGTATCTGGCTGAGTTTGGATACAGACCCTCACATGACTTCAGATGGCAGCCCTCATTCAGTCAGCTCACACTGAAATGCCAGTTGTAATTGTTTGTCTTACAAAACAGCTGCGGATAACACTGACAGAGATCACAAAAATCCCCTTGGAATATTTTTGATGTTGCATATTTCGATGAAGCTATTTGTCAGACGTAGCCTTCTAAATTAGCACATTCAAACCAAAATGCATATTTTACGAGTACTGGGTGAAAATGTCCATTAACATCTGATTTTCTATTTTCACTGTTTGAGTGCTGAAGCGACTGTGCAGTGCCTTTTCACACTTAATGCATGAGAAGAAGGTTAAACGTCATTGTAAAACCATCAGAACCTGTTTGCCCCCCAATTTGGTGAATCACATGAGGACAATGAGATACAAAATGTGTTTAATTCTTGATGCACTGCATGTTTTGCTTCTGACAAAAGTTTTCTAAAAACATTTATATTAAGTGTTTGAGAATGAATCTAAAGATAAATGTCTGTGACAGTCAATACGTTATTTTCCATCTTCAAAACCCTCAAATAATGGCACCCTCTCCCTGTAACGCATATGTGATTGCTTTGCAGAGTGAGTTCTGCTTTTAAACAGGAGAAGTGACAAAGATTACAGTGACGTGTCTTTGACATTCAGAAATGGGAAGAGACATTCCTGCCAACTTCTGAGGCTAGAAGGATATTTAGCAACAGAAAAGGGGTTTGAAGGCTGTGTGAAGAGTGGCAGATAACCTTGAGTAAGGCATTTCATATTTGGTATTGACTTTGAGCCCTGGTGGAAGATGAAGTCCAAATTTACATAGAAATGTTTAGCATTTAGCAGAAACACCTACCGAGTGACTTATCGTACTGTATGTTCAAAATCAGAAAGGGGCTTTACACTTTCAGAGCAACAACACTTTGAACACACATGTAATGCCGAGGTCACCCAGGAAAGCAAGACATGAATATTCAAATAATAGATCAAAATATTGATGTATGATAAATTCAATTATCCGAAACCTTGGCAGTAAAAAGGAACTACAAAATAAACATACTTTTAAAAGCCAATAATCAGCCTGAAAAGCTCTGTCCTTCACCGTTTCCAGAAGGTTAATGAAATAGCGTCTTATTTAGAGTCTTCTAATCAGAAATGTGGGGGAAATGGAGACAGATACTGTAAATCTGTGAGTCTCATTTATTTCTCTCAATCTCTCACTCTCTTACATTAATTAGCTAATTAAGAATTATCTTTCGGTGCTCATTAGAAAGTGAGACTTATTTCGATTTGCAAATACTAAAATGTGTGATGAACCGCAAAAATAACATCCTTTATCTTACCCAGTGGCTCTGGATGGGTAAAGTATGTCAGTCTGCCTCTTTCATTACCTTTATCTGTCGGTCTAAGCCTTCAAAGCTTGTTTATATTTTGAAGTCTTTTTGCCTTTATTAGACTGACGATGGGCGTTGGGGTTTGACATGCAACAAAAATTCCTAGCATTCTCCTTTCTGTCTGTCTGCTTGCATTTTCGCTGAGCATCATATCTGATATCACAAGCTCTAAATGAACTAATTCCTAATTAATGAGACCCTCAATGGAAACATCAAACCTTCATAATTAAGACATTTATTTATGTAAGAAAAATTAAGCATCTCTGTGGCCTCAAAATGTTGAGTTGGCGTCAAACGAGAAAGAAACTGATTAAATGTTTACAACCATCCTGCCTGCTACTAGTTTCCTCTATGAGAGTGATAAGAGCTTGATTATCCTAGATTAATGAATGAGGGGGAATTAAAATGTGTAGCACTCAGGAGAGCGCTTACCTGCAGATTATACCTTTCTATAACTTGTTGCAGGATAATTTGTCCTGCCTTCTCTTGATTTATTTAAGTAGGCTTTTACCATTTTCTTCTCCACGGAGCACATTTTTTTCACAAAAAAGGTCAGAATTTAATGTTAGATACTTGAGTTACTTGCATTGAAGGGCAATTCTAAAATTCTATGTTGAGTTTTTATATTTCTTCAGGAAACAGATCATTTACTATGAACATTTCTCAGATTTCTGGATCTGAAAATAAAACCCAAGGACACCCTTTACAGGTTTGCCTCCCACAGATCGCTGCTGGAGGTCATGGATATGTGTCTTTCTTCTCTTCAAAGTGAACTCCTGGTGACTCCTCTGCTAATGTGTGCTCGGAGTCTCTCTTCTCACACGTGAATGAATCAAATCTTTCTAGGGCAAAACAGAGTATAGGGGTGAGAGGGGGGAGGGGGAGGCGAATAGCCATGGGTGCATACAGAGGAAAACCTGTGAGTGCGAGTGTGTGTGTGTGTGTGTGTGTGTGTGTGTGTGTGTGTGTGTGTGTGTGTGTGTGTGTGTGTGTGTGTGTGTGTGTGTGTGTGACAGAACAGTATTCTGAATTCAACTGAGGTATTAGAAGGCCTAAAGTGTTTTCTAGATGATAAAATAAAATGTACAGTCCAACATTGTTTTTTTCTGCTGAACCAATGACAATCCACAGATTTACAGTAAATAAATAATTTCATTTTTTTAATATAATTTGTAGAATTTATGAATATTTTCGTGACAACTTGTCATAACTCCCATGGTTGTACTGATCAAATACTGTAAGGCTTTGAATCATATATAAAGAAACAGCATTAATTCAGAATCAGCCAGGGATCTCAAACAAGCCAGATAACAAAAAGCATAGCTTAATAAGCACATTTTCACTTGTATTAATTATTTCTTTACCACTATTACAGATTCACCATTGCTTATTTCCATTAATTTGCTTTAGTTTATCCCCATTATAACACACTGAGCTATATTTCTGATAACACTGGTGCCATTTACTCATGAAGCACACTTGTTTTAGCAAGATCGTTGCTATGTGCAAACATTCATATTTGCATAGCTGTATTAACACTAACAGTAACCGAACTGCCTGTCTGACCCTATGTGCATCTCAGTGTCTCTCTCTTAATTCCAATTTAAACAAGAGGCCAATGTCACTGGTTCAGAAAGAAACACTTTAATTTAACCATCTTCTCTCCCTAGCCAATCGGAACCTTTTGTTCTACTATGTATTTTTCTTTTCATTTCATTTCAGCGTTGACTGATTTTGAAGGGTGGCGTTATGTGCTGTGGCTTAAAGTCTGCCATGCTGTCAGAATGGGTAAGCAGCTTTCTAAATGTGAGCGAAACCCACGGGAGTATAGCCACACACAAAATGTCACTTCCATGCAGAATAATCCTGGTGCTGAACGGCTTAGTGAGTGTAGTTTAATTGAGGATAGGATGCTCTGCAAATAAGGACATGGAAGCTTTCTTTGAAACAACAAAAAGTTTAAATGAGGACTCACAGGGCTGTTGTTGGGGGGAGGGGAGGGGGGGGGGGGGGGGGGGGCAAACCACAGTCTGTGAAAACCTGGGAGAAGTTGTTTGGTAGACTCTAACAAACTACCCACAATCATAAAGCTGACGTTGTGGAAAAAAGGACTTTGTAGTACAACTCAACCTTAGTGTCGTACCATTTGTTTCGGTCACAGTGGTAAACCTAGCTTGGAGATGGAGAATATAAAAAGGAAGGCACTGTAACAGTCAATTCATTGCATGCGAGTAACTTCCCATTGAATTCACTTCTTCCCCATTTAAAAATTGAAGATCGTAAAAAATGTTAGATTGACTGATGCAGCCAGACTAAAATATTGTTTACATAGGCATGTCACGTCATGCTGTTATTCACACTGATCTGCAATGAGATGGCAACGTTTTGAGCACAGATAATGTTGATGGTTTCCTGTAACTGTAGGAATGTTTGCTTAGCGTGTCTTAACCTTGTACAGATTCAGTTGTCACAATGGTAAACTAAGCTTTTAGCAAGGGGTAAGAATGTTGGGTTTTTTCCATTCGAAATAAATTCTTGATTCAATAAACGGAAAAGAGGGCACAATTATCCCTCAGACTTAGAATCATACTCTTAATGCTGAGTGCTAGACTATTCTCTCGAGCTTTTAGTTCAATGATCTGAAATGAAAAATATAACTGGCATTTTAGCTGATCTGAAATGAAGGTCAATGTCTGATCAAACAAAAAAAGAAAAGTGTGTGGGAGTATGAAGCAATTTTTTTATTTGAAAAAACGAGACTGCAACCATTTAAAGCTTTTCACAGTCTGCTATTGCTTGAGTTATGAGACAAATGCGCGATACAGTATACTAATCCCTACACTGTATGATTGTAATGGCAAATAGTATTTTGTGGAAACACAATTGACTCTACAAGTTGAACAGTAAGGAGGGAAAACGATTATTTTATTATATAAAGCACAACAGTCAATTTGTTTTGCATATTTTGTAATATTTCCCAGGGTTTGTTCAGAATAATTTATAGATTTGCCATATTTGATTTGGAATAGGTCACTGGATACTGCAGATAAATATCCAGCAATATAACAACAGAAAACATTGACTCTTGAGAAAGAGAAAAAGCTGACAGTGTGAATCACGAAGTCCTCTCTGAAAGTGCAATAATGCGGACAAATGGACTTGTGTTTTGAAGGACACCTCATCCCTTTTGGAGGGCACATTTATGACACCTTTATAATTCGATTCCCAAGGTGAGGCGTAGATCAGTAAAACATTACACAGGCTACAAGCTAGAAGCGGATTTGTTCCTTTAAATTGTCAAATGTTTTGATTTGTGGATCCTTACAGATGGCCAGAGGGGACTTCCATTCATTTAAGCATTATTCTGTTGAGAAGTATTCTGTCTTCTGTCCACGGATGAAACGTCCAATATGTCTGCTTCTCTGGGAAGAATGATGGATAGTGGATGTCAACCACAGGATGACGCATGAGGCCTGCGGTAAACTCTGTCACTAGCCTGTATCATCCAGAGCTCTCCAAGGTGGCTGGCTGCTGCACATCCACATCACTCACTATTGTTGAGTTACAAATTACACAGTTGGCATTTAACAAACCCCACAGCTAAGTTCATTGGACACTGGCTGCCTGAAAAATCAATGATTTATTTGGGGCTTTAACTGATTAAAAGTTGGCTCTAGCACGGACACATACATCTTTGTTTATATTCAACTGATCCAGAGCAATTTAACAATGAGTAAACAAGTGTTGGTCTCATTTTAATTGGAAATAGTGCCATAAACATAACTTCAAGTTGACAAGACACACGCAAAGACTAATATTGGAATCTATTAAGCCAGTGAGAAGTATTATTCGAGAAAAGTTTCACCACAATAACAATTTAGCAACTGTCACAATTCTCCTTGACTGATTTTAAAGAATACATTCATTGAAATTAGTCATTTAAACTACCACCATGTAAGCACACATTTCAACTACAGGGCCTTCTGTAGTGTGTCAAAGTTGAAAAGACTGATACTCAGACAGCTACTCTGTGTAAAGATGACTTTTAAACACATGATAACATTATATTGACCACCCAATAGTCTCTTTTACTGAATAATGCTTGAAGGCATCAAAATGAAACTAACAGATACCTCAATCCAATAATGTTAGTTCCTTTATTTAGCTGCCATCTGGTTACTAGATCTCTGATTTCAAGTTAGATTTGTTTTTGAAAGTGTAGCGTTATCTAGGGTAAAGGGTCCCCATGATCCCCGGCTAAGATCTATATATTCCAAATATATTTTCAATAATTCACAAGACGGTTACTGTAGAGAGAGGACCACCCCCACTTGGCCAGTATTGTTTCTTATACAATTCCTAGTGTGTAGTTTGTGTTACTAACAGTTATCCTCAAGTTGCTTCAGACCTGCTATTCCTCTCCTATCCACCAGCTGCCACTGGTGAGTTTCTCCTGCTTGTAGTCACCTGTTAAAGAGGGTAACGAACAGCTGTTGCCTTAGTGTTGCAGCTTTAATTTGGTTTGTTTATATAACCATCAACCTGCCTTTTGATTACTCTTTCTGGCTTGCTTTGCCATTTGAATTAAAGTCTTCAATATAACAAACGGGCCTATTCTTCACCTTTGATGATGGAAGATGACAAGATTGTTGCACTGGCAAGAAATCAAACACAGGACTTGAGCAAGTCCTCTGAGAACTCAGAACTGATGCAATAAAGCTGTCTTGTTCTTGAATGGACAGGAGGTATTAATGGATCCTCAAGAGGCCCAGTTCTTCGCCACTGGGCAGAGTGCTCCTTCACTTCCTGTGAGCTGCTCCTTTCATCTTTGTCATTTTGTTACAACAAAATATTGAGCTATTTTGGCAGGCCAAGCACAGCAAGTCAGGGTCTCGTCAAGTCATTGTTTTTTGGCAGCACATAGTAACACAACACTTGTCTATGCTCTGAACTCATCGCTACCTCCTTGAGACCAGTTTAACAACATTTTGCAGTGACTGATAAACACTGATGTACCAATGCTGTTGCATGAATTAGTTATTTCCTCCTTACTAACGTGATAAGATCTATGTCTCATCTGGGAGTGGATTTAGTTATTTTGTTCTCAATCCGTAGATCGCAGTTAAACCTGAGTGGTCTCCAGAAGACAAACGGGACAGTGGAGCCGCAAAAGGATATTTCTGCTATCCAAAACAAATTGAAACACTTAGGCATTCATCAAATGTTTGGCCTTTTTTCTTGTGATATGGGCATATCAGGTAAGAAGCTAGAGAATGGCCCATCCAAACATAATAATAATAATAATAATAATAGCGTGGATTTATATAGCGCCTTTCATGAGACCCAAGGTCGCTTTACAAAGAAGAACAGGGGCAAAACAAATGTAAACATCTTCTCAAAATCGAAGGATGTATAGAGCCTCCTTCCATGTTAGATTGATCATTCAAGAAAATAAACATATATATTTTGTGGACTGCTCCCAACTTGTAGATATGCTGGTCTACAACTGGTGATGAGGTCACAGCAGACTTTTCTTGGTTTTAAGTGGACACAAGCCAAAATGGTTTGGAGCCAAAGGTTTAGGTATATATATAAACTTGGCTTGACTTCCATCAGCAATTATGAATGTTCAATGTTTTTTTTAGTTATTTCCTAATCTTTAATTACAGAGCCAGTGTGGAAAAGTCTCACTACAGGTTACGGTGATCAGGTGTGTGAGGATGTGCGGTTGCATTATTCAACAGAAGGAATAATTTATACGAAAAACTCAGCAACACATCAACAGTCCCATGTTGGAGTCGTATGACCTTTCACTTTCATCATTGCATTCCCTCCTCATCCGAGTGTTATTGCTGTTCAATCCGTCAGTTTCCCCTTCTGACTCGCTGTCCTCACAAACACCTCCACCCCCAGCTAAACTTATAATGATCTGGTGCTAATTGATGGGTTTGGATAATGCCATGGCATAAGGCCAGGCATGCACAACATAAATCACATTACTGATCAGACCAAGGTTTTAGCCTCCAGACAGATTGTAGATGAGTTTCACATTTTTTTTAAAATCATTCTTCATTAATGAATGAAAAGGGCATATCTCACAACACCATTATGTTGTCATTAGTGAGTGCGTTGTTTAGAATAACCACATGTTTTGCCCTATACTTGTTCGGATACAAACCTTCTTGCCTCATTATAAATAGCACCTCCCCTCTCTGTTACGGTTCATTGAATTGTTTAGATTTCACCTGAAATGTTTCAAATGATCCATGAATGCTGAAGACGTTGTATGTATTAAAATGGACATATGCAAAAGCAATAATAATGCATTTTATTAGATTTGTGTTACAGGTAATGGTTCTGTTATGCTGCGCTTTTATTAATAGCATATCAATATCTATGTTGTCAGGAATTCACCTTGATTTAAATCCTCTCTTGTCTTTATTGAAGTGATCCGTTTACTTGTCTGTGTAGGGCAGCAAGTGTGTTTTCAGCATTTATCTTTAGAACCATATTTGTATCTTGTTCTCATTCTGCCTGTCTATAAACTAAGCAGCTCGTCTGTTTGTTGTCTACATGTCTGTTTGTGACCCATCAGCCGCTCGGTGATATCTTTCTTTAATCACTGCGTGAAACACACCGTTTCTTTGTTGCTATAACGAAGACTCATCTGTCAGGATTTCATGAACATTATATCTATTGACTTGAGGGATAGTTGACGGAGAGTGATGGTTGTTAGTGGAGGAGGTAGCAGGGGTAGACAGGACTCGTGTCAGGATGGAGAGGCTTTAGGCGCATTCACACCGCAGTACTTTTCCCACAAAGGTTCATCAGAACATTTGCCTAATCCTTCCCCAGGAACTTATTCCGGTGAGAACACGATCTGTACTTAGTTCATGAGAACTCTTTAGTTCTCATGAACTAAGTACAGATCCCCGGAATAAGTTCCTGGGGAAGGATTAGGCAAATGAAGCCGCTGACGTCACTTCTTCTTCTTCTGCTTTGGGTTTACTGGCAGGCCGCAAACAACTTCACGGCGTATACTGCCACCCGAAGTCCCCGGCTGGAAGTCCCCGGAGTTGGGGACTGGCTTCAGTAGAAGCTGCTGGGACTCCCAGCAGCTTCTACTGAAGCCTTCCGAGTCAATCGCCAGAACGCCGACACCTCCTCATCACTCCACCGCTCCCATGTTTTCTTTTGTGTTGCCATAAGTTAGTCTCTCTGCGTTTGTGCGCTGGGCTAATGCTAATGCTAATAATGCTAATGCAATGATAATAAAATGGCGGCCTCACAAAACTTTTTGGGAGTTTTACGGGGTGTGGTTTGCATTCCGCCCAGCCAATCAGACTATAGGCGCGTTCACACCAAGTACTTTTCCCACAGTAGTTCATGAGAACTTTAGTTCATGAGAGTTCTTTTAGTTCTGACGAACTAAAGCAGATCGCGTTCACACCAAAATGAGTTCCTGGGGGTGGATTAGGCAAATGAGCCGCTGACGTCACTTATTCTTCTTCTGCTTTGGGTTTAGTGGCAGGCCGCAAACAACTTCACTGCGAGTACAGTAGGTGGCGGTATGCACCTTAAAGTTGCAATTCGCCAAAAAACCGAGAGAAGAAGAAGAAAAGCTTCCGCTTCCGCTCTATGCTTCTGTTTACCTTCCGACCTCAGACACGGTATGGAGTTGACATTTTGGTGCTCGTGTTATACAGCTTCGTAACTGAGTTATTTAAGCCAATAACTCAGCCACAAATAAAAATACAGATTGACCATTCAAATGCAATAGAAATGCTGAGTCGGAGGCGAAGGCGGTTAAGAAGCCTTAACAAAAGGATTGGACCACGAAAAGCACACGCTATGGACATGTTTCGATAGCTGAGGATGATGACCGTTATCACGCCCAAAGAACAGCAATGGTACGTTCATTAAATCACATTAATACTATCTAATGTAGGATTTATGGAGTTATGTAGGGCTAATTTGTGTCTTTGTATGTATTCCAGATATGCGAATACTACGGAACGCGTCGTGTCCCACGCTCTCTCTGGGTGAACAATAGAACCTCGGCCTGGTGTACACCAATGTGCAGTGGATCAAAGTGGATCTTTTCCACTCCTCTGTATTCGCCTGGAAGCAACCATTGGGGAGACGCAACCTAAACAAATCGCCATGGGGCAAGACACGCGCACAGCCCTTGAGGCATCTGAACAGCATGGAAATTGTAAATTGACAATAAAGCTGATCTTTTGTACAGTGCATTTGGTTTTCTCTTTTATTTACCACAGTCAACAGACACAATTACATAGTGCAGACACATCTTAGTGCAAAGATGAAATGTCAGTATCAAAACAGTACTCATACTGTATATTTGGATATTAATATGAGTATATTATGTTAAATGTGTGTTAAAGACAATGGGATGAGGTTGAAAGCTCTTTAAAAAGCTTTTGTACACCATCTTTACTGTGATAAATACATACATGTTAAGCATACACATCTGAAGAACTACGTTACACACACACACACACAGGTTAGTCTGTGTACCGCGGCACTGCTGCTGGTTTAAACAAAGACAGTCATGATGCTAGTGCCGTGCATGTAGGTTCTCTTTTATTTATCAGAAGCAGATCAATAAGTGTCAGTAGTATCAAAACAATATAATAACAGTGGCAATATATATATATATATATATATATATAATAATAATAATAATAATAGGTAGGCTCAGCAGCAGACACACCTTAGTGCAAAATTAGGTGTCAGTATTAATAACAGTGGCATATATATATAATCACAATAATACAAAATTAACTGTCCCAGGTGTAGGCAATTTGGGGTGAAGTGTCTTGCCCAGGGACACAACGACATCCTGACTGCAGTGGGGTTTGAACCTGTGCTCCCCTGATCCGAACACCAACGCACCAGACCACTGCACCACACGCCTCCCAACAAGTCATTGTACAGTTTATCAACGACAAGTTTTTCTTAATTTTTGTATTGAAGGCCTGTTGGATTTAATCAGCTCTCTTAGCACTGCCAGAAGCCCAGCCTGAAAGGTATTTTGTTGCTCCACCTCGATTCCTGGGCCTTGTGTGAATGCAGCAGCCGTTCGTCGTGCATCTCCTTGGCACGCAGGTCCTCATTCTCCTTGCTGACCATGGCACGGCGGTCCATCGCCATGATGGTGTCAAGGAAGCTGTCATCGCGTGCCCACTTTCCTAAGGTGAAATATGCAAGATACAAGATCAGTTTAATCGCAACAACGAGACAACACCTTTGATTTGACTATTAACATTTTAAATGGTGAAGGCACTAGCAATTGGGGGATGGAGGGCTCTCAGGACATGATAGGGAGGCGTGTGGCGCAGTGGATAAGTGCATTGGTGTTCGGATCAGGGGAGCACAGGTTCAAACCCCACTGCAGTCAGCATGTCGTTGTGTCCCTGAGACACTTCACCCCAAAGTGCTCCTGTGGGGATTGCCCACAGTATTGAGTATGTAAGCTTTGGATAAAAGCGTCTAACAAGTGACATGTAATGATTCAAAAAGCTTTTGAATATTAAATAACAAACCAATGTGGTTTACTTGTTATCCACAGTTTAGCTGCTAAATGTTTTTTAGCAATGCTTTTCTTTGTGCTCCACATATCTAAATGTATAAAGTGTGTTTTCACCTCCGTTCCCTCCTGTTTGCTGCAGTATGGCAGCAGCGGTCAGGATGGTAGTCCTGATGGTGTCCGCTGACCGGGCACAGGGTGTGGAGCTGCCTACTCTCAGCGGGGGGGAACTGAACGTGGAAACTGTGTTTCTCTGAGGGATCCTCCATGTAGTCTGAGAAGCCTTCTGAGGAAACAAGGTCAAACTATTTAGGATAATACTATGACAAGGAACAATGTTTAGGCAGTAAATAGAATTTCAATTACATTTCTACTTCAATGTGCAAAAATATTAGAACATCAGTCTTTGTGGCATGCAGGTAATCAACTGTTTAAGCTTTTACCATTAACATGTAGAATGAATGTTGCAAATTACTTGAAATTATAGCAACTACAATCTATTGTTTACCTCTATGCATTAGCCACAGAGGTAGCATTATGTCCAGCTAGCATGCTAATTGCTAACGTTATATTATCGTTTTATCCCGGAGGGGAAAACTAGTTTCTAATCCTGAGAGAAAAACCTCGCCTGAAACACACGATTAGTGCCATGAGTTAGTGAAGCAAATTACAGAACATTGCACACTTATTCACAAGTCAAAACGTGTTCATAGCGGGCACGGCTGAGAATAGCTAGCTAGCTAGATGTTGTTAGCCAGCTTGGACCTAACGTTAGCAAGTTCTAGCATGGCTAGCTCGATCTACTGAGCAAATAAAAGTACATCTAAGACCAGTATTGTGCAGATTAAAACAGTGCAGTGCATGTATTTTATTTTACCTTCGTAGTCGTCACGACATGACTTTGCCAGGTCTGCTAACTTTGCTGATCCACTGAAACTGCATGCAGTAGAAGCTTCTGAATGCCGCCCTTCGCGTCCTCCGAGTAAATCACCAGAAGCGCCGAGACATCCTCATCAATTCCACCGCTCCGATGATTTATTTAGTGTTGCTATAATAACTGCTTTCACAAAAGTAATCTCTTCGGGTAAACGAGCAAATACAATGGCCGCTTCCAAAAAAAAAATCAGAGTCAAACGGGCGTGGTTTGCATTCCGCACAGCCAATCAGACGTACGAACTACTTTCTCCCACAACAGACCCTGCTCTGTAGCAGGGACTGAAAAACGGGTCGGACGAACTCATTTGAGCTACTTTAGTTCCTGGGGCTTTTTGGTGTGAACGCAAATATATCGTAGTTCTGATGAACTATTGTGGGAAAAGTACACCAAAGTACTCCGGTGTGAACGCACCTATACACAAATCACATTACTGATCAGACCAAGGTTTTAGCCTCCAGACAGATTGTAGATGAGTTTCACATTTTTTTTTAAATCATTCTTCATTAATGAATGAAAAGGGCATATCTCACAACACCATTATGTTGTCATTAGTGAGTGCGTTGTTTAGAATAACCACATGTTTTGCCCTATACTTGTTCGGATACAAACCTTCTTGCCTCATTATAAATAGCACCTCCCCTCTCTGTTACGGTTCATTGAATTGTTTAGATTTCACCTGAAATGTCTCAAATGATCCATGAATGCTGAAGACGTTGTATGTATTAAAATGGACATATGCAAAAGCAATAATAATGCATTTTATTAGATTTGTGTTACAGGTAATGGTTCTGTTATGCTGCGCTTTTATTAATAGCATATCAATATCTATGTTGTCAGGAATTCACCTTGATTTAAATCCTCTCTTGTCTTTATTGAAGTGATCTGTTTACTTGTCTGTGTAGGGCAGCAGGTGTGTTTTCAGCATTTATCTTTAGAACCATATTTGTATCTTGTTCTCATTCTGCCTGTCTATAAACTAAGCAGCTCGTCTGTTTGTTATCTACATGTCTGTTTGTGACCCATCAGCCGCTCGGTGATATCTTTCTTTAATCACTGCGTGAAACACACCGTTTCTTTGTTGCTATAACGAAGACTCATCTGTCAGGATTTCATGAACATTATATCTATTGACTTGAGGGATAGTTGACGGAGAGTGATGGTTGTTAGTGGAGGAGGTAGCAGGGGTAGACAGGACTCGTGTCAGGATGGAGAGGCTTTAGGCGCATTCACACCGCAGTACTTTTCCCACAAAGGTTCATCAGAACATTTGCCTAATCCTTCCCCAGGAACTTATTCCGGTGAGAACACGATCTGTACTTAGTTCATGAGAACTCTTTAGTTCTCATGAACTAAGTACAGATCCCCGGAATAAGTTCCTGGGGAAGGATTAGGCAAATGAAGCCGCTGACGTCACTTCTTCTTCTTCTGCTTTGGGTTTACTGGCAGGCCGCAAACAACTTCACGGCGTATACTGCCACCCGAAGTCCCCGGCCGGAAGTCCCCGGAGTTGGGGACTGGCTTCAGTAGAAGCTGCTGGGAGTCCCAGCAGCTTCTACTGAAGCCTTCCGAGTAAATCGCCAGAACGCCGACACCTCCTCATCACTCCACCGCTCCCATGTTTTCTTTTGTGTTGCCATAAGTTAGTCTCTCTGCGTTTGTGCGCTGGGCTAATGCTAATGCTAATAATGCTAATGCTAGGATAATAAAATGGCGGCCTCACAAAACTTTTTGGGAGTTTTACGGGGTGTGGTTTCCATTCCGCCCAGCCAATCAGACATAGGAACCTTTTTCTCCCACGAAAGTCCCTGCTCTCTAGCAGGGACGGGAAAGGGGGTAAAAAAGGTTCTGATTAACTAATTTTAGTTCCGGGTCTTTTTGGTGTGAACGCGACATTTCGGAACTATATCGGAACTAAAGTGGGAAAAGTACTGCGGTGTGAACGCGGCTTTTGTGATTACCATCCTACCCTCCAACCAATCAGTGTGAAGAGCAAGTCCCAGATTCAAACTCAAACTAAATTGGACTCTGCTGCAATGTAACCTGCATGTCTGTACTCAAAGCCCTTTGACACTGATTGACAAAGGATGCAAAGGATTTTTCTGCGATCAACGGCTGGACAGTATACTGACATTATATCAATATTGTAGCAAGAGACAAGATATCATCTTACATTTTGGATATTGTATTAAAGAAGTGTCTTTTCCTGGTTTTAAGGACTGCATTATGCAAAAGATATGTAATTGTTTTCTAACTGGATAGCTATGCATACCATTTTCTATAACCAACTCAGCATTATATCCTCATTATTAATGATTTTTGATCAAATATTGTTTTGTGTAATCATGTTGGAAAAGTGCCAATAGTCAACCACACAATACAGTGAATTATTCATATATAATGGTATTTGATCAGAGGTATCAAGATATTTGGTGTTCTCCTTAAAGCCTTAACTGTCAGATTTTAATTTGATCCTTTTCCTCTTGATACAAATGTGGGTTTTTTGGGGTTCTGTACTTGTGAGTACAGAACAATAGGGTGATATACATGATGAGTTGTAAAAAACCCAACAGGAATCGCAAAAATGGGAAAGATTGACTTTGCAAATGTTTCTGCTGCACCAGATTTCAGATATGAGTTCTGGTTTCTCCTCAACCTGAGAGCTGACGCTGCCCAGTGGAACCCGTGTTTACTGAATGAGATCAAAGGTATCTCTCAGTCTTTGTGACTCGAACAGGCTGGCGAGGTGAGAGATGCAAGATACATCTGATTTGCTGCGACAGCGGAAAGGATGATTCATTGATGATGTTCTTGAAGTGCAAGAGCCCACAGAAGTACCCATCACATCTCCTCAGGTTCTGTCCAACCACATCAAAGCCTTTCCTCCTCTCAGGGATGTCACCAGCAGGAGCTCATTTGGTGACAAAGAGAAAATAAAGGATCTCTAACAATAAAATTCAGTGTAGAAACAAGGTGCCATACTGGAGATAGTATCAAACGGTGCAGCAAAGCAGAGATTAAATACATTTCTGTGTGTTTTTGCTTGCAACCCAAGTTAACTTGTTTGGGTTTCATGTGCTGGTTTGGCAGGTTTTGGGTTGGTGCCATTTTAATAATCAAGACTGCCTTTAGAGGGAGTCATACTTACAGTAATAATTACTCAATGAATGCCTATCTGGATATTCATGAATTTGAAATCAACTACTGTGTCTTATTCCTCAACAAATGTGTGAAATTCAGAAAACACACAATCATTGGCTAGTTAAAGAAAATCATAAAGCAGAATATTAAAGTATCCATTTTCTTCTCACAAGTTTAGCCATTTGAAGACCAAGCATACACGCATACTCAACATCCCATGTCAAAAACAGTTCAACATGTGGTGAGGCAAGGTCTTTATTATTTTTCAGCCAGGTGGCATATTTTAATGTCGCTGTTTACATACTTGTGTAGTCAAACAACATTCTAATTAAAATCAACCTTCAGAGCAAATCACTGACAGGATGTTGTTTCTTATGATAAGGTGTCGCTGACCATGACCCACTTAAAACAGAGATAGACAGATTGTGTACACAAGGATCAGTGCATGCAATATTAGGGAAAGACAGAGATCAATAAGGATTTAAATGAGATTAGTGTCTTTGCTTTGGTGGAACAAATCAATCAGTGCTTTACATGTTATTATTGCAGAGGCAATTTGAGAACAGACTGCCTTCGTGAGACATATTTAACCAGAACTTCATCCACATTTACGCTTGTGCAAGACGGTAAAAACACTTTGGTTGAACTGTCAAACTGAGAAGTCAAACTGAGAAATCTTTGCGAAACAAGCCTGTGGGGATAATCCCAATCAAGTCATAATTTTCCTATCTTATCTCACACCGCCTTTTTTTTAATAAAAATCCAAGGCAACTGTAATGCAGATACCATTTTCTGAATAAACGTTGCACAATTGGGCGGCAGGTTTCTCAAACAAAACAAATGGGACAGGTGAAAAGTCACCAGACAGGTTATTGTCGGTGAAAATAAGATTTTGAAGCCTTATGACTTAAAGGCTATAGAGGCACAGAATATTTTAATAGCATTATTTCATTTACTCAAGGGAGAGTCACAGAGTTCTGGGCTAAACCAATTGAACATTAAATGTAGTCATTAACATTTGAGGGATTTACTTCAAACTCCAAAACAGTGTGCAATAAGTGAGCTGGTAGGTCTAATTCACTTTACGGTGTGTGTGTGTGTGTGTGTGTGTGTGTGTGTGTGTGTGTGTGTGTGTGTGTGTGTGTGTGTGTGTGTGTGTGTGTGTGCGTGTGTGCGTGTGTGCGTGTGTGTGTGTGTGTGCGTGTGTGTGCGTGTGTGTGTGTGTGTGTGTGTGTACAGTAGAAGTGAAACTAGTTGCATCAAAAATACCTTGTATGCTTAAATCATTAAGTTGACATCTTCATGCTATGGTACATGCATTCCAGTAACCAACAATATATAACGTGCAACGATCTTTAAAATAGATTGTTGTTTTATAAATGTGTTTTGTGACTGGCCAAGTATAATAGATTCCCCGTCATTACGAAGAGTTTATTTCATGAGTCACCTTATCAAGACATCAATGCAAACGTCAAACTGAGTTCATATTGAAACAATGCATTTTTCTTACAGCTGTGAAGTCTTTCAACATGACTCTGCAAACAACTTTGCACAATAGGTGTACAGTGCAACAGCTCTGGGTGTATGCTACTGTATTTAGAAAATTAAATAAAACAGTCATCATTGCTCAAATTCTTTCTAGGCCGGGACAAAATGTCTTACATGAGAATCATCAGTAAGTCATTCTTTAGGCGTCCAATGAAGTCACGTGACTCAATAGATACACCGGAAAAATGTGTTCATTGTCACCTTGGAAACTCCACCTGTTTGCCTCAAACCTGTATAACCAATACTGCTCTGTCTCCTATTCTTAGTGTGTATTCTTAGCAATGTTGTGGTTGTACAAACAATTATGTTGTGTTTTTGTTACTTGAAATCTGTTGGCTTCTTTCTGCTTCGATGATAATATTAGGTATCAAAAGTACAGTACAATCAGCTTTACAGTCAAATATGAACTTCTTATTCTAGAGCTGTGTTTCACTTATGCTCCAGTGGAACATTGCACATTTGTTTCTACATAAAGCGATGAGTTTAAAACTAGTAAATCTCCTGATTCTGAATATGGAAAATAGTATGTAATGCTTTCCTCTCAGATTTAAAATTGGAAAGACACCAACAAATCCACCTCAATCATTATTCTAACTGTTACTACAGTACAGCAGACAAGCATGCACCTGCAAGCTATACTTTATTTTATGATTCTAACTGAAATGAGATTATCGTTAACTCCAACAAAACACAAAAACAAGGTTGTGCTAGTAAAAAAGAAATGGAAGAATACCAGCTTCTAGCTTTCACCAAACTCTGGGTGTTTCTCAATGTCGAGGACGCTTGCTTGGTAGCACATGTCTTATGAGTCACTTGCTTCAGAGGCGAGGCAAGAATCCTTCCTAGCCTCGGAAAACAAAGAATTGTGGAACAGGCCAACAGGTGTGCAGGTGTGCGTCATATGCGAGGCCCCGCCTTAAATGGAGCGCGATTTACGCCAAAGATTTGGAAATTGGTCCATGCGCAAAGCATTGTGGGGATTTTAAGACCGTGGAGTCTACACATGTGCAGCCTCGAAATGTCTCACTACGAAGTACGCCGGCCTCGGTAGAATTCTAAGTATGCTGGACATTGGAACAGTCCTTCGGCGGCACTCGATGACGTAGTATGCTTGAAATAGTGGCTCTGGAGCAGCCTTCCTCGACATTGAGAAAAACCCCCTGTATGACACCGCAACTGATAACCATCAGGCCTTCTGTTTGTTTGTGTGTACAAAAGCCAATTAATAATAACTGAAAAAACTGAAATTAAGTCTGCATATGAGGTTCACATCAGGGCAAAACAAAGCATGTCTCCCCCAGTGCGTTTTTAATGATTACTCTCATAATAGAACATAATTTAATGGCCTATTCATGCATTTATTATTTTAGATGTTAGTTTGCTACTCACTAAAACGGTGTGATAACATGAGCCGATATCAGGTTGTTTATGATTTATGTACACAATGGTTTTTTAACCATATATACACGCGTTAGCCCCCAATGTGTGTATAAGCATGTTCTTTCACTTTCTTTATTTTGCAGTTGAGAGTCATTTCCTGTAATCTCTTGACACCACGAATAACCTGAAAGACGAGAGAGAGAGAGAGAGAGAGAGAGAGAGAGAGAGAGAGAGAAACTCAAGGAGGAGGGAAGAAAAAGGGAAGTATGGAGAGAGAATAAAAGTAGGCGGAACATAAAGTAAGCAGAAAAACCGGAACAAAGCGATAACATATTCCAAAGTACACCTGCAGCGCACACCTGAGCAAAGCCACTCCTTTCCCAGAGAGTATCAAAGATGGTTGTGAGGCGGAGGTCAGATAAACAAAGTCAACTCCTTCACAGCTTTAAGATTCTACAGCCCTTCTGACAGCCACTCTGGTTTTGTTTTGAGGGGATTTTGGAGAGTTTTATTTTGGATTTAGTCTCTTTTTTTGTCGTGTGGAATTTATGTCACTTTTGCTAAGAACTCACAATTTAGCGGCGGGAGTTTCAGAGTAGGACTTTGTTTGTTTTTTTCCCGTGGCCCAGAAACCAAATGAAGATGTGGTCTCTGAATGTCATCATCCTGCTTCTGTTCTGCTATGGTGAGTACATGGAGCTCATACAAATGTATGTTTTGATTGAGCAAATTAACATTACAAAGTAGTTCTTCTAGGAAAAATAATAATACCAACAATACAATAACGCTTATAAATGATAGTGATCAATGTAAATGCTATTTCATTTTAGAAGCAGTCTAGTCTAATATTGACAATGTCATTTTGAAGCTTATAAAAATGCAAATTTTAAATTGACTCCTCTGTATGTCATTCTCAACTTGTCTCTCTTATAATAAACTACATGGGCTATAACATTAAGATGTAACAAGCCCTGGTTTAGTAAATCACGCGCGCCTTGTACATGACTTTTCATCATGACAATGTGGTTCTTGTAACTCAAGCTTTAAAATACAGGCTGTTTCCTGCATCCCTTTCCTGTGTATGGCAACACGAAAGAGTATCAAATAACAGAGCGTTTTTCAGTTTCAGCCACAAGCAGAAACAAACTCCATCTTTCATAATCTCCCTGTGGTCCCGGATATTTCTAGTGTATGTGTGCTGTATCGCTTTACTCTAAAAGGTCCAAACAAAGAACCTCAGATATTGGGAAACAGCAATGGCTGAGGATGCTGTTTTTTTTTTTTGTAACTGTATGTGCTGGGAACATTTGAGCTGCAACCTAGATAAAAGAGAAGTGTAATGCGAGTGTAAAAGGTTCTCTATAGCTTATTACTGAATAGTGTCCGTACTCACTTAGCACAAAGTCAACACAATGCAAAATATAAAAAATGTACAACACAATATATTAAAAGAAAAACCGTCAGGATTTTTAATTATAAAAATTATGAATATGTTTTTAATTGAAACCAGACTTAATGAGAACAAGCTTGGAATCAACATCCGACATAAAATACTTTTCTCATTTGCAAAATCTTTTTCCAACAGCTTCTCTTTTAACTTGCGATGGAAGAGTGTATTTTGTCTCCAAGAACTTTTACAACATACTGCACTGGGATCCTGTGGAGCCTGCCTTCCCCGGGGAAAAGGCCCTCTATAGCGTCCAGTACTGCAAGTAAGACCTGGGATGAAGGATGAGATTGTACTCCTATACTTCCATTGCCCTCCATGTGACTCCGTGAAGAGATCAATAAAGAGTGGAGGGCAGGAAACTGTGTTTGCAGGGTAAACACTCTGTTAGCCCTTAGTTATAGTGGCAATGTCAAGGCACTGTCAAATGAGCATGTTGTAGACAATGGTGCTCACTTCATTTGACGTTATATATATACACATGTGACCATGGGACAAGTCATTGTTGGTTCTGGTCTTTCCATGGGAATTGAACAATTTTAAATCTAGGAATGGTATCCATGTAAAATCAAGTAAAAAGGTGATTTTTCTTTTGCTTTCTTTTGCAGAATTGTAACACTCTATCTCTTCTAGAAATGGTGTATTGGCTTAATGAATGTGTTGCTGAAAAACTGAAGCGCACTATGCTGCTAGGTTTTAACTTCAGTAGCAATAGATTAGACGTAATGGTAAAGAGCAGCAATATGTGTCCAGGGTATATGCAGGAATCCTGAAGCCAAATGTAATACCTTTCAAGACCTTTTTTAAGACCCTTTCCATACATTTTAAGACCTCATCGCCACTTTGAGTTTTAACCGGTTACATTGGCGACACACTTTACCTCACATTTATTATATTCAGTATTGATTGTCCTTCCTCCTGATCTTCCAACCATTTGGACGCAAACTTGCATTTCCCCATAACGATGTTAAAACAACCGGCATAGACGGGCCTTCGCGCGCTATCAAGCAGTGAGCGTGCGATGTCCTGTTCAGATGACGTCAAATCCAACGGGATGCCATAAATAAACTACACAGAATCACACTACACACCTACGCAATGAATACATTCAGGCAGACTGTAGAATACAACCTCTTTGGACAATTTATATACTTATTGAAAACAAGCTACAAAATGTAATACCTTAGAAAATGCAGTTTAATACTTTTTAATAGCCTTAATTTTCGCTAAATTGATTTATGAACTTTTAATACTTTTTAAGACCCCGCGGACACCCTGGTGTCTTTCTTTCCTTATTAGACTCAGCTTCTACAACTGCGAGTGTGATTGCATGTAATTACACATGACGCAGTCTCCCAGAAAAATGTCAAACACCACACCTATCGTATTATTTTCTTTTGTCCCTTCCACGGTCACGGAATGTTTTAGCTGGACTTTAAGCATCAACCCAGCTGCATAGGAAAATGCTGCTCACTCAATATCATTTCCTGGTTGCTAAACAATGCTGTGCTTTTTTTACGTGTGTTACACAATCATATGGTTGATTAAATTACACACAGCACATTTAAGTTATTTTTTCTCGATTTGATACCAGTTAAACTAAAGTGTTACACTGCCCTGCTCATTCAGTTTTTAACCATATTTTACTCCACTTATTTTACAGTGATACAGACTATCAGCAATTCCAGATAAAAAAGGAGTGTCAGAACATTACTGATCTGTTCTGTGACCTGACGGCGGAGACCCCATCAGTTTATGACGTTCAATACCGGGCTCAGGTGTTCTCCAATGGTAGCTTACGAGGCAGCCATAAGTTTAAACCGATAGCACAAAGTAAGAATCTCCACGCTTGATCATGCATTTCTTGCTTTTGTCAAAGCCAGATGTATTCTACTGCAACATAAATGTATTTATCTTTCTTTGCCTCCACAGCTATCTTTGGTCCACCAATCTTGTTTAAACACACAACCGTGTCATCCTTGCACGTTAACGTCACCCTGCCCTTGGGGCCAAATGGAGAGTCAGTCGAGGACATAATCATCAAAAGCAAAAAAGGACCTGAAGAAGTTCAAATCCGTTATACCTTAAACATCATCAAGCCAAAGTGGGCTGCACGGGTAGGTCTCCATTTATAAAATAAACTGTTCAGAAATTCCTTCAGCCATCATATAATCATACAAGCCATCACATATAATATAATTACAGGAATGCCGATTGTATGCTACATATTAGTAGAAATGCTATGTAACATAAATTGACAAACATACCAATTAATGATTTTTGCATTAGACAAACCTAATCATCTATAGACTTACAGTAAGTTAATTTAAAGTATTTGGTCTTCAAGCTGTGATGTAGAATGACTTTCTTTTATCCATCCCCAAGGTTTACCTGTTGTTTTAAAGCTTTGGTACGCAATTCATTTTTAGAAGCATTTATGTTATATGTGTTAAAATGTTTACATCGCAACAACAATCAATAAATCAAATCCCTTATCTGTGGCTGTCGCAGGCCACGAGTAAACCCCTCCTATCATTTCATTCTGCCCGTATGAATCGATTGGATCGCATACCGCCCGTCTACATGCATAACTGCGCGCACTCTGCCCAAGATATTTAGACACGGTCACTGCGCTCCTCTGCAAATAGCTCTGATGGCACGAAGCTGTATTCAACGTACCTAGCTTAAAGTAGTTTGTTCTTCTTGTTACAGTTACATTAACATCTGTATGTCCTTGTGTCACCAGGTTAATGTCACCACAACTGGCCGGTTTGTGATCAACTTGAAGAACAACCAAACAGAGTACTGCGGCAACGTGTTCTACACGCCGTCCACTGAGGGACGGTTGAAGAGTGAAAATGCTACGTTCTGTGTCAAACTGCCAGGTGAGGAAGATGAATCTAACTTGTATTCCTTTTACACACTCTTGCGAGAAGTACAAAGTATACTGATAACAATATTAATATAACTTCATGCGGATGATTTGTTTGCTGCTGCATATGTTTCATTGTATCCACTAAATGCTCTTTTTGTATACATTGAAAAACAACTGCCAGTTTCTAATCCAATTTGTTTAAATTAATAACTGTATTTACCTTTCTGAAAACCTGACTGATGCAGATTAAATGCTATCATAGTTTTAAAAAAGCAGCAGTATAACAGTGAACATTTTCCTGGGAAACTATCAAGGAGCAGTTGCTGTGGAGAAAACTCTCCACAGCAGAAAATGTTTGAGTGATAGTTGAAAATGTTGCATTTTCTATGTTTGACTTGAAGTACTCTGTGCTCTTCTCCTCAAGTGATTATAGCCACTCAGAAACAAGTGTTTAGGATTGTATCAAGACAGGTTGTTATAAACCATTCTCATTTTATAAACCAGTCCCTGCTTTATTCACCAAGCCTTCCTGAACATGGTCAAATAGGCACATTTAATTGTTAAAAACAGGCAGACACTTTTGGTGGTTTTTGGGTGGTGACCGCTCCCTGTGCTGCTGTCATACTATTTTTAAATCTTCACTGAAGACACACTTCTTCTCTCTGGCCTTCTAGTCAGAGCCGAGCATGACACCTGACATTTCTCTGTGTTTTGTCTTTATATTTCTGTTGTATATTCTTGTCTTTTCTATTTTGTTTTTCTTATGTTATTGTAGTGTGCTTTTATTACATGTACAGCACTTTGGCTCGACCAAAAACCGTTTTTAAGTGTGCTTTATTTGATTGAATTTGATACTGATAAGATTACATTAGATTCGATTACACTCATTTTCCTGACCTTAGTTTGCGTTATTGTTTATTATTCTACTGGTAAAACTGACAATAACAAATGTTGACAGCTTCAGGCAAGATTATACATATATATTACACAGGTGCTGCGGGGATTTCCACTTCTATATGTTGCTGTGAAGATTTCTGTTTGGATAAGATCCTGTTCACCAACATAAGTACTTCTGAGAAGTTCATATATATATATATATATATATATATATATATATATATATATATATATATAATGGTTAATCAACAGTCCTATGTCACACAGGCATGCTACAGTGCTACTCCCCGATAACGTGCCTAAGCTTGTGTGTCGCAATGGAAAACTTTTGAACTTGTCGCTTGAGGGTTCAAATTTTACGTGTGTGATTTCCTGGACTGGCTTTAAAGCAACTCTCTTCTTCCTCAGATGATCCTCTGATGCTTTTGCCATGGCTTCTTGTGAGTGCTGCTCTACTGACGACCATAATCATAGTGTCAGTTGTGTATATGTGCAACTACGTGAAGGCTGGAAAGGAAAAGAGCAAGCTATTGGTAAGATGTTTATTTCCTAATGTTTTCTTTGAAGTGCCAACAAGGAAATGTTGCCTTACTGGGAAATGAAGCCCTCTGGCACTTTGATTACTGTACACGTGTTCAAGGTTCGTGTGTGACACAGCAAAGAGAAAGTAATTAAAGACATTGAATATCTGCGGATGTTGTTTTAGCCATGTTAAATTGTGTTTTCAATGACTCATGGGGCTTTCAGTGTTGGATAAAGTGTTGTCTGGAGATAAAGGCATTTATTTGTTTTAAGAATTTCATTTGGTTTTCTTTTTTTACCAATAATGGTAAATGTTTTCATTCATATGAAAATGTATCTTTTCTGTATCAGTACATTCGAATCAAATGGAAATAGGTTTATTTAGCAACAAAAATCCAGAACCCTTTGAACTGAATTGGTCTCTCTGTATTTTCTTAAAAAACAGGTATCCACCTTCAGCTCCCCACAAAGAGTTCTGTCGTCTCCAGATAGGAATATCGTTATTTCCAAACCGGAGATCTACGTTCAAAGTGAACGAACAGTTTACTCAACAGTTAGAGTGGAGACAAATAGGCCTGTAGTTGGGCCTGGAGGTTATTCCCCCCAGGACGTCCCCTGGCAAGACAGCGATTGCTCTTCTGTGGAGACAAGTGCAGACAGTGTGACCTCAAAACACGAGAACACCGGCGGCCAATCGTCAGAGAGCTACGGTGCAGTAGCTGTCCATGTCCCTGCTACCCAGAATGAAGACTTTCAGCAGGCTAACGACAAAAGAGAACCCAGTAACAATCCAGCCAGACCCCTGCTGTTGCAAACAGAGCGGGACACAAATGGACAACTTGTGTTGCCTTCACTCATGTTTCAGTTACAGAGCGGCACAGATGACATTGTATCACCTCTTAACTCTGAGAGAAAACCTCTTTTATCTGACCTCATAGACTCCAAGACGGGGCAGCCATCATTGGACAGATTGCAGAGCTTTGACAGCTCAAAGTGGTCGGACTCAGGGTTTGATGATGGCAGTGTACACACCCCAACCCAGCCCTACTGCAACACTCACTTCTCCCCCTCTCAACCAGTTGCTTCTTATTTCCCACAGGGATGTCAGAACACATCTAAAGATACCATGTTTGAAACAGGTTACAAAGAAAGCTGGATGCCTGCGATCCCTCTTGGAAATGCATCAAAAGACAGTTGTGAATACAGAAAGACTAACTATCCTTGGACCAGGACGGGTCTCAAAAAGGAGGAGGAAGATATGGGAGAAGAGGAGGTATCCAGGCAAATTCTTCTGGGAGGTTGGGGCGTACAAGTTCAGGAATAACCTCCTTGTTTTAGTCTTTAAGGCCTAAAACCTGCTTTGTTTATGTGAGCACAAGAGACAATAGAGAACTGAACGATGTCTGCTGTGTGGCTAATGACGGATAGACAGATGGTTAAACTCTCCTTAAACAAAGTCCACAATTAGCCCAAACTAAGCCACATTCAACAACAACATCTACACCTTTTAATAAAGTACATTTCATATCATAAAAGTAATATATTATGTTTTGCTGTGAATTTGGTTTTATTTATTTTTTCACAATTGTAAAAAGACAGACTATATGAATTGTTTACATTGGAAGACATGATTGTATATACATTGTAAAGTTTACTTTGTAAAATTCAAAACCACTTTTTAACAGAATTTCAGTTTATATGAGTATGTTTCACATTAACATTTACATTTGTATTCTATTCCAAAGTTGTGTAAAGACAGCTTCATTCTGTTTTGTTTGCATAATGAAAGAAAAACACATGATTACACCTGTCATATTTGTATGGTAAGTGGTATGAAAAGCTGTTTAAATTACCTTCATAGAATTCAACTCGGACCTTCAATCAGGTTTTAAGTGTATGGTTTTTATAACAGCTGCAATGACACAGTCAGCGTGTGCATTTGTGTGCCATCACTATGGTGACACATTAGTGCAACATTGACCAAAGTCTAAAATACACAAACCCAATCTGGCCACTTTTAAATTACAATGTGGACAGTCAACCTTAAAGATTTGCTATGGCCACAAACCTGATTGCTTTGTGGCCGAAAAAAGCATAAGGTATTGTCAACTTTTGCGCCATGTAAAATTAGACTTAATGACTGAATTTCTACTAGAAATGACTGTTTTCTTATTTTTACAACACTAACATATGTCAGTATTATCAGTGTTTCATCCCTACATAAAAAAAAAAGGGATATTCCCGATTTTTCTAACTCACAACGTTCACGACCTCATTTTGTTCTCCCCATTGTTTGCTGTCCTTTCATCGAAAGAAAATTCAGCGTGTAAAAATACATTAGAAGGTGGGGTCATGGTGCAACCTGAGCCACGCTGATAACAGCCTGAGCACAATCTTTTATACCCAGCTGTAAAGTAATAACGTAAGGTGTGTTAAAAAGTACAATGTGAGTCACATGAATGAATGCAAGTAAGTTACAACTTTGCTTTATACTGTATTTGTGTGTTGGAAAGTTTAAATGATATTATGGAAATTCTGAAAAATAAATATTGGAGAACTTTTTATTCACATGTTGACATTTACCATCCTGAGTCACTAACTTGTGTCCCTTGGTTTACAGGTAAGTGAGTTAAGTATGCCAGAAAAATCATCTCAAATACAAAAGTGCTGTCCTTAAAAAGTTCAAAGATCCTTGGGACATATTCACTGTCTCAAACAATAAATAACTCGGGGGGTGGATTGCGTGATCATTTCATCTTAACACTGTCTGACATAGTATGTGTTTTAAAATCAAGGAAGAAAGGAAAGTTTCTTCATCCTTTTTATTTCTATATGTGCCTGCTTGTATACACTGCACAAATATGATGAAATGAACCATAAGCCACAATGCACCCATATACAGTAGTAGACAGTCATTTAACAGCAAACTGAGTTTAACCAGGTGGTTTATCTGGAGAACGTTATACCTGGATTATTGGTTAAGAAAGGACATTAAAATCATTGGAACAAAAAATGATCTTATAAGGTTTGAAATAAACCAAAATACAGAGCAGCTTTTGTAACCTGGATAGGGATTTAGTCATTTTTCTTCAGAAGAAACGAGAAGAGGAAGTGATCCTCCCATTTAACTGTCCAACTCTGAAAGGGAAAGATGCATCTATCTGCATCCATTGGACATTTTCCAAGGGTTAACATTAGCCTCAGGTGGATATCTGTTAAATACCCATTGTGTGCCTGGTTATGTAACTGATACTCTAACGGACACACGGGTAACAGGGAAGAAGTAACAGAAATGTCTCATTTTGAAGTATCTAGGGCAGGGCTTCTCAAACTCCGGACCAAGGTCCAGATCCGGACCGAACTGCAAATCAATCCGGACCGAACCCTGTGTCCCATTATATAAAAAAAAAAATTATAAAAAAAAAAAAAAAAAAAGAATTCTGATTCTGATAAATTAATGTACATCATTATGTACACGCGTCTTGTGTCTGACGCGTAGTGAGAATTAACATGCATATATATTTACTTGTGTGCGCGAGCGTGACACTCATTGCAGACCGCAAGTTAACCGCAAGTTTACCTTGACTTTCTAATGCTTCTAATGCCTTTTTTGCCGAGGTTCAAGGCATTGGCTACAGACAAACAGTGCCATTTCTCCCACTAGTTCAAGCCACCATACTGTATGTATGTATTGAATGTGTGAGTGTATAAAGGGGCGCCGTTTGCCGACAGGCAAGGCAGGCAAGTGCTTGGACCAGAAGGGGGCCCCCAAAGAAGGTAGATTAAGAAGGTCCACAGCAACGACAACATGAAACACCCTTTAATTTACTGCAACGACATGTCGGGAAACCCCCTCAAGGGGGCCCCATGCATAGCGCGCCGTAAGAAACTGCTTCTTAGGCCCCGGCTCCACGGGAACGCATACGGCAAAACGCATAGGAGTAACGCAAACGCAAACGCCAAAAAGCTTCCGCCCACGCGCAATATACACCGGATTGTGTCAAGCTACACGAGACAGCTCCGTTTAGATCCAACCGCTGGAAAAGCTGCAGTACATATGCCGAGCCTGTACGTGGCGCTGTAACTTCCTCCACAAAAGCAGCAACTTCCTCCACAAAAGCAGCGAAGAAGAATGGTTGTCATGGCTGCACTTCTGTTTATTCTCCGCGGTGGGGGCCGAGGGAACCGCGCAGAGTTTTTCGCCGGTCAACGTGTCTTAAAGTTTAAATCTTCATGCTTCCTCATGCAGCAGCTGATCCAGTAAGTAAACCCGACAGTAAAAATAAACATATTTATAACTAGTTTAGGTAGTTTGAGAGGTAATTAAAATAGCTAAGGGTGATGATCCGACTTGAAGTGTGTGTTTTCCTCCCGCTGTGATGCAGCGGGAGGAGCTGCGTGTCTCCGTCCTGTCAGATTAGACTTCACTCGCGTTTATGTCCATATCGAGATAAAGATAAATAATCTGAATTCAGTGTGCAGTGTACTTTTGCGGGGGTGAGCAGCAGAGGTGGGGAGAGGCGGGGAGAGGTGGGGAGAGGCGGGGCTATTGCGTCGTCATTATCAGAAACGGATGACCGTATAGGCTACCACACGGCCCCGTTGGACCCCCCAGAGTGCTCCGTTCCCAGATCTATCCACCTTTGGACCCGTTGTCGTTTGCAGGGTCCGTTTCTACCGTTCCGTTACGGCGTCGTCGAGCTTAAAGGGCTATACGCAAGAGAAATATGCGGATTCAACCCGTTTTCGTTCCCGTGGAGCCTAGGCCTTAATTTCAGTTTCGTTTCTCCGCTCCGGGGGGGGGGGGGTGACTTTACTGGCATTGATCCGGACCAGTGACATTGTATAAAGTTCACAAGTGGACCTTTAATAAAAACGTTTGAGTAACCCTGATCTAGGGGACCTAACCCAAATAGACTGGAAGCTACACACACAATATCCAACAAGGAATATTTATAAGCAAATATTATTTTCTCACCATTAATAAAAGGTCTCACAATCATCGTATTTTTCATATTGTTTATTACAGTTGTCCTGTGACCATCCCAAGGGTTGGATTTGGTATTGGCAGACAAATACTTATGGACTCAGGGTCGAAACTTACCCAGACATTTAGTTTTTTTATATTGAATGTTTTCGATGGGAAACTAGACCAAAACTCAGGTGCATCAGTCACAAATCTAATTGAATGTGGCAAAAACAACAGATCCATACATCATAACAACAAACTACACTGACTGACTACACATACACTTTGATAAATACTAACACACAAACACTATGTGAAATGATGGCAAAATTGAATCAATACACCTGAGAAACAGTATGAATAAGAAACCTTACATTATGGAGATGTCAAAAGCTTAGATTTATAGCAGGCTGCCTCGTACTGTAGAAATGACTTGAATCAATAGCCATTGCACATGCATAACACGGGTGCACAAAACCTACACTGCATGAATGCAAAGAAGTTTTATTGTCTGATGATTTAACCTTCATAGGTTATGGATAAAAACTAATTATAATTCTAGTCCACATAGTCGGCTGCCTGGTCAAAGACGAAGTAGACAGCCACCTTTAGTTCCTTATCTTCTACCGGCCCAGCGACACAGCAAATAGGTTGTGCTAAATTGGCTATAGTAGAAGTGGATGAAGTTTGGGGCTGCCATCTCTTTTCCTATTTTGTTTTCCCCAAACAGAAAAACACATAAACCAGTTAGCTGCACATTTTATTTCATAGCCCGAAGACCCTCTCAAAAGCACAAGCATGTCAATGAACACAATGCTTCTGTTCTGTATTTGAGATCAACTCAGCTATGCTGCCCTTGAGATGAGGGTGCACTTTGCTTGTAGTGAGAGCACTGATAGAGGAGTAGAGGAAAAAAAAAGGCATCGTAAAGGGCGATTTAACATAAGCAGAGAGCTGGAACTGGCAACGCACCAGCAAAGTTCAAAGCAAGAAACACAGTGATGAGTGTGTGAAATGGCTATTGTGAGTGGGAGTAAGATAGACAAAGAAAGTGGGTTTGATCCAGTCATGGAAAATGTGGGACAACTACCTCCAAGAGAACTAAACAGGATATAAAGGATTCTGACTCTTGGCCAATCATTCTGACAACACTGCGAGGAAAATGTGTGTTTGCGTGGTGGATTTACGGTCTCTGGTGTGTCTGTGAAAGACATGGCACAGGGCATGTTGTCCAACTTTTCATCGTGCTCTTTCCTTTATTTTCCCATCTTGCTCTTCTATTCATTTGACATGTGTTTTAAGAGACAGTCTTTACTCGGCTTGCAGCTTTGACAGGTTATTTTCTGTCTCTCTGCCAGAAGGCTGTCCATCTCCTCTTTCAACTCTCCAAGTCCCTAGAAGATTGAAAAAGAGATTGCAGGGCAAACTCAAGTCCACAGGCATGATCAAACTTTAAATGAGAATAGGTTGGACACACCAAATGCTATATCGAACACAGATGAGATTGTGTGCGCCATCCCTGGATCAATTTAAATAATGATGGCCACTTAAGTAATTTCTAGTACTCAGTGCACATGGGTTTAAAAGTTGAAAGGGTCCAAATAGACTTATACGCACTTTGGTTATTTCTTTCCTCAGAATAAAACACTGTAATAATGTGTCCTTGAAACTTAATATGCACCATGTCCTTCAGAAGGCTACATGCGGTTATGATTGCCTAATTTATTACATTCACTATCTACGTTTATGGCAGTTTCAGTATGGAAAGATAGAGCAAAGAAAAACCTTCTATAAAGTAATTATACCCCTTTAGAACATGTTCGAAGATGCTGTGAGAACTTCCCAAGGATAAGTTCGGGTATCTTTGTCTTAAAGCTATCATCCAACACTTCAGTTTTCACCCTATCTTGGTATTAGCCATCTTTTTCTACATTTATCTTTTCTGATAAGGTGCATAGAGTTAACTGGGTTCATTGAAATGTCTGCATGCCTCGCTGCTAATGAATCTGTACTCTGATCTCAAAGTCTGATAATGCACCATGAGGTTCTCTAAGACCTTTGCCCATTTTCCCATAAGATAATTGACAATCTGTTTCTACAATTCCACAGAAGAGGGGTTTGCAAGAATATTAGGCAATGCCACTAGCAAGCGTAGGTGTAGCAAGGTCTTGAAACACTTTTTTCTGTCTAAATGCACTGGTGGATGTAACGTTTGAAAAACAATGCACTAAAATGTTTTACCTGCACTTCAGAATTTTTTTTATACACCATTTGGTATATTTGTCCTTCTTTCTCAATACTAATTCCATAGCCAGGGCCAGAACCAAAAACATCTGACATTGACTGCTGCAAAACCAAATTAACCTCCAATTTGTAATGCTCATATTCAGGGTCATTCTGAGGAGGACTACAATGAACATTGCAGCAAAGCTATTAAGGTTTCTATTTGGACAGTTCAAATGCTTGGAAATATTGAATATTATCATTTAAATTGAGCTAACTTTCCCATTATTATTAGCAAAACTACAATTCAATAACAACGTTTTTCATGGCCATAGTGTGGGCAACAAGATTGCAAACGAGAAATTGAGGCGTGTGGCGCAGTGGACTAGTGCGTTGGTGTTGGGATCAGCGTCTAACAAGTAACATGTAATGTAATGTAATGTAATGCAATGTAATGAGAAGCAAATGTAAAAGACCTGTAGGTGGAGTGACACAGTTTGAACAACTGAGTATATCTTTGATTCATGGATGTTTGCCAGTCAAGTCGAGTTAATAATAGCTGACTCATAATGTTGCTTCAAAGGCTTTTACAATTTACAAAAAAGGCAGAATAAAAATAATGTCACCAACTAAAATAGGATTGGTCAACTGCGTCTACAACTGGTGGAGACAGCCATACCTATTTGAAAACAAATATGAGATGTGGGCAACTGTTCAGAGGGGGAATCATACCAAGGTCTATTAAGAGCTTAATTTAGCGTGATTTATCTGTTTGTCATACCATTGAAGTGATACTGCAGACAACTTGGCTCTTTGACGTCTGATGACAGGTATTGCAAAGTTTAGGAGCATCCTACAGAAAAACTTTATTGTACCTTTCCCCATTGACGTGGCATGATTGAATCAAACCCAGCAGCCCTCTTCCTTCCATCCCCATTGAAATTGATGAATTGAAGTCTGCATGTAATTGGATGCAATCACGTCTCCGCCTCCCTCTCCCCTCTTGCATTCTAATGAGCTCTTAATGGGTCTTTGATTAGAAAAAAAGGTACGAAAACAGCTGTCAAGGCTGTCCAGGAAATGATGGATCATCCAGGAGACTCTGGTGTCCATTAAGGTCTATTCTGGGCCAAATAACTGGTAGGTGAGAAGATGAGATGAAAGCTTCGTAATATTTAGTTTCCAATGAGACAATCCCCAGTGGAACAATGATCGCTTCTGTCTTGAAACTGACAGATGGCTGTACACTGAACACTGAGTCCAGTCTCAGCTTGCCGATATTATATAGGAAGTCAAACATTTATTACGCACATAAAGAATGCAACATGTCGGGAAAATATAAGACATGTACTACAGTAGGTTCCTAAAAAGGTACAACAAATCGAAATGTATTAAGAAAATGTATAATATTACACAAATGATTATCAAAACGAACAAAGAACATCCCTTCATACCCTGGCCTTTGGCTCATCTCATGCCATATTTACTGTAAACATGAGCGGCAAACTGAGAGAGAAAAAATGTACACTAGCCTTCCTTCTAGGGATTGTCTTTGCTATGAGAGTTCAGACTTTATACTACAACTTTTTGTAAATAGACACATTTCCCAGCAAAGACTGCATTATACTAATAGATGTCAGCAGTTGAAGGGAATACAAATCTAAATTACATTACGAGTAATACAATCAGCTCCATACAAAGTTGCTTTGCAGCCCTTTTGTGGTTGGTTTTTAAAATCCATAAATAAAATATTTGAGATGTGGGCTCTCCAACAAGCTTTATGTCAATCCCTTAGAGCTTTTCCACCATCCTCCACTTCCTTTTTGTAGTTTCCTTTAAAGTGACGTGAACAAGGCATCAAATACAACCAGCATAAGACAGTGTGTTCTCTCCACAGCGACCCATACATTAAGGATAAGATATCACTGGCATCTGTGAGCTGCAGATCAAATGCAAGAACATCCAACAGGGAATACATGTTTGCCACACATTCCCTCTGACTCTATGCTTTTATTTATAATTTATGCAACTCAAAGCACGGAGCATAAATTGTGAATAAGCATTAAAGATTAATAAAAACATGTTTAGTCTTTGTGTGTGCTGCAAATATTCCTTGTTGGCTTGCCATACATGTTTCACCTGGTACATACATTTAATTAAGGATTTTGTGCTTTACTGTAGGTGCTCTGGGAAAGTGCAACTAAAATAATTTGCTTAAGTGGTTTAAATAAATCCGGCCCATTTGCACTGGTTGAGTTTTTATAGGCATGGCAGTACTTCAGAGACTTCTCAGTGAAAGTGTTAAAATGTTCCATCGTCTCAGAGCTTTAATAAAACACAGCGGCGTCTCCACTTAACACAGAAACAGAAGACAACACTGACATGAGATGTTCCTGATGGGCCTGGAAGCCGAGGAGCCTTATAAAGGATAAGCAACTAATAAAAGGGTCGCCCTCAGCTGTTTTGTCCCTGTTGTTATTCTTAGTCTGACAGTCACTGGCGATGTATGAAGAGAAGAGAAGGCCTGGCAGCCGTAGCTTGTATTGTGTACTGATGTTTCAGAGGCAGGTGTAGCTTCTAAAAGCTTAAAAATAACTCTCCCATCCCTCCATACAATGCTATGTGAAGCCCCCCTCAGTCACACATATACAAACAAACCCATACAACCATGACAACATTATAATTGTGTGGGCTTCCTTCAAAGTATTAGTATTGTATAAGAATAAGATAGAAAAAAGCGTTATACATCATACAGCCAGAACAAAACAGGTGTTTATAATAACTCCACAAAGTTTTGTTTGCAGAGCAAGTTAAAGAAAACTTTCTAGAAGCACTGCGGATATCTTCAACTTCAGTTCTAGCAAACTCAGAGTGTGCTGTTTAAAGAGACAGATCAGTGGACAAGTTCCAGGAACTGTTCAAAGATCACAGTAAAAGGAGATGCAAGAAAGAAGAGAATACAAAAAGAAAGGGGGGCAATAGTGCAAGTTAAAGTTCAAGTCAAATCAAGAACAACAACAACTAAGAAAACAACCCTCAACGGTGCACCGAGAAACACCTTCAGCCCAGGCACTGTAATTAAGCTGCACAGTACACAATATGCTGTGTAAATATAGCCTTTTATATTATCCTGCCTGCATTTGTTGCTCAGCAATACACGCTAAGTAGACAGCTAGGGCGGATGGAAATGTCAGTTTGGTTAGAAAGTGACAAATCCAATTTTAACCCATTGATGGTATGAATTGAAAAGACTGAGGATAACCAAAGCAAGGTTTTAGTCTCAAAATCGACACAATCGCATGCCAATCCATGCAACAATTATTGACATATTTTATTCTGGACCAGAAGACCAGAGAATCTTCCCATAAATGAAGTTGAAAAGAATAAGAAGTAACATCTAAAATATGTGTATGCCAAAGAAAATGGCAGACAGATTTGAGCGATACAGGAAAGAAATGATAAGTGATAGAGCAGTGGAGATAAAGGCATAGAAGTAGATTGTTGTATATTATTATATAAGGATTTATAGATAGCTGGATACAGTGTTCGAGGCAGGATGCAGTTCATTTAAGTTGCTCGGTGGCGCATGAAGCCAACATCTTGTTCCTTCTTCTATGTTTCCATTTCTCTCTTTCCTTCTCCCTCTCTCTCCACAGCCCTCTCTCTCCTCTCTCCACCTGCTTGACATTTCCGAGCCTTTCATTTCGTATTCTTTGTACCCAGGTGGGATAGTGCTGCCAGAGACGAGATAAATATATATATTTCTTTAAGTGACATTTATTGAGCAGACATTCGTAGTTCCTCCACCAGTTGTTCTCCTGAGGCTGTTCCAGCTGTATCTTCCAGCTATTCAGGTCATTCTTTCCAGCCTCTCTTATTGTAAAGGGAGCTGTGGTGTCATCTCCAAACCGCTTGTCCTCGGAGCCGTCTGCAAATCGATCTGGGGGACGCTAATGATCTGTGTTTATGTGCCTGTGGTGGTTTTGTTAGGATTGACTGTGTTGTAAAGTCATGTGTGCAGGGGGGGGAGGGGGGTTGGGGGGTTGGGGGGTGTCATTGGTCTATATTTACCAATTTAAGAATGAGAGAGCTTTGTGTTGTCGGCATTCTTGGCACTGAAGGACACTTTGTGTTCAGGGTCACCCTCGCCGCTTCATCGGGAGAGGCATAGAGACAGGAGAGAGTGAGGTAGACAGACAGTACATCCTGAGAGGTGAGACGGCACGACTGAAGAGGATCTTCAAGGAGAGAGACAGACAGGCAGACAGAAAAGGAAGTGGGATATATCCGTCCTACAGATTTGCACCCAGAGGACTTCACCTGTTTCTTTAAAGAAAGCGTGAGTGGGATTTCCTTTTCTCAGCCTTCATCTAGATCTAGCACAAATGGCACTCAGATGTTTCTGCCTTTCATATGTTCAGACAGACTTCTGTTCTGACACATTAAAGTAATGCGCTATAAAATATAAAACCACAACGTTAAATGTGAGGATAATGCATCACTGTGCCTCCATCTGCATCATGCAGTTAATTATTCCCCTTTCTTTGTATTGTCAGAAGGCATTTTATTTCTGGTAGTTTCTTCTGAATGTTTGATTGTTTCTACCTGCTCTTCTTAATGGCCTCGTCTTTTGATGGCCGTAGTGGATGTAGCTTTTAATTACTCTCTAGGGGTGGCATATAAAGCTCCCATCATGTTCACACGGCGCCTTCCTCTTCAGAGTGTATAATAGTAAATCATTTTCCCCCTCTGTTGATACAGTTTTTTATATTATTATCAGAGACCTGGAAACTCAATTCCCTCCAGAGACTGAAAGCTGCACCATGTGTGGAAAAGAGCACTTTGCTTTTGCTCCCTCCGGGGGCCAGAGATCCAGGCCTACACATGGAGACTGATCAATTTTAATGTGCCAGAGGTCGACCTTCCATTAAAAGTGTTCAAACAAACATCTCTCCTTGCACTACAGTGAACCACAAGAATAAGCAACATGGGAATCAGCTGGCACATTAGCCTTTTAGCCTGTGAGCTAGCTCGCTTCTGTTTTTTTAGAGAAGTAATTGAGGGAAATGAGAAGAAATAGCACATTATGCTTGTTTATAGCAATAACACAGGTGCTAGTGGGAGTGGGTGAATGAAGCTATCATTCAGCAGCGACCTGATTCTGTTTGTTGGGCGTTCTGCGCTCACTTCCCCAGAGCCGCCGTGTGATTAATGACGGGCAGTGAGAGGGCAGCCGCATGGCGGACCTCAGCTGATGAATTATTAGTGGCTCAGCAGCCCGCAAAGGTTTGATTCATGTAACGTGGGAATAAAACGCGACTTTTATTCCACAAACCATACTCTACTCGTTTCAAAACGTTTACAGGATTTTTTGGTTTTTGAAAACAAAAACCTTCTGGTCATTAAACTTCTATGTTTACAATAAACCATATAAAAAGATGTGTTGTTTTTAAAGTTGAGATGATAAATCATTGAATTTCAAAAGACTTAAATTGTTTGCTATTTTCTACAGTCTCTTGTAATGCACAAGCCTTGAAAGACAAAAACAAGGCTTGTGCAGAAAGATTGGACTACATTTTCCATTAGTTTCTGACATTTTATCGGCCAAAACATAAATAAACAAATAAATCTAGGCAATAATCTGCAGAAGAAAATCAATAATGAAAATAACTATAGGTTGCTGCCCTTGTTATTTCCAAAGTTCAGTGTTTTCAACAATAGCTGCATATCTAAAGGCTGCCTCTGAGTATTGAATTTCAGATAATGTCCCTCTCCAAAGTGAATTAAAGACATTTGAAATCGAAACACACTTATGGTGGGTGTGTTTGATGCTCCAAATGAAAGTCAGGAGGGTGTTGACGTTTGATGAATGATTCTTTTGATGCAGGTTGTAATTGCAGCACATATTGATTCAGAAACATTATGTCATGAGCAACACCCTGCTATGTCGTTGGTTTGCTATTCCCCAGGAACTTCAAGAAATCATAAGACTGCCACCTTTTGATAAGGCCAAAATATTGGCTTGATAAATGGCAGTTTTTCACAACCCTTGGGTTTAATTATAATTTCTAATGGATGAAGCTGGAGACCTATTCACAATCCTGCACCACCACAACGTGAATACTCTTTACTCTATCACATACTGTAAATGTACTAGAAAAACATACCTATAATGTCATTTGAATACAAATCACAATATGTATGTCTCTAGCCAAGGCTGCAGTGTCTACAGTTTAAAGTGAACATTCATTTAGCTTGAGGTGGTTAATGTCCTCCCACACACACCTCTGCATCCTCACTCCTAGCCTCCCTTACCTCCACAGGTGCCATTTGGGGGGTTACTATGGAAACCAGGACGGTGATGCAGCGTGAGCGGGAGGAGCAGTCGTCCAAGATGTCTCAGAGCATGCAAACTGTCCTCCCAGATCCAGAAGAAGACCTTCACCTCCAGGTACAAACATGCCTGTCATGACTTCAGTAGTGGCAGAGGTTTTCAAATGATTTACTGAAGTGATACAACCAAAATACTCTTATATGTATTTTGTCTCTCTACTGTGATATCTTTACATGTTTTAATGTTCCAAAAGGTCTTTATTTGTTCACCCTCCGTCTGAAACCAGAGCCCAGTCTGCTCTGATTTAGCTAGCTGGTTCTGTTGTGATTGGTCAATGACTTGGAGATGTCACGGTGAGATGTTGGTATGGGCTTGTGGAGTTTCACCTGTAACGTTACAACAATGAAAAACATAATGTTTATCATGACTCATATTTAGCCCTTAACTCTGATGTAATTAAAACAAAACATTCTAGTGCAGCATCCTCCGTTCAGGAATATTTTAGAAATGAGTTTCTTGAAATGAGGACAAAGTTAGGAGAAATCACTTCACGCATATCGTGTAAAATCGCACTTATCGCTCTACAATTCATTGAAAAAAGCAGATTAATTTTGGAATCAAGTAAAGAAATCTCCCCTTCTAGGCAGATGTATTGATGTGAAAAACCACTGTGATGTAGGATTAATGGATTCATTGACATGTTGAGAAAGACATTATTTGCAAATGAACGTACATTTCAGAAATAGCTAAGAACATGTATCAGAAAAATAACTCCACGATTTAGGTTTCTTCCCTAAGAATTCCTAATACTTTTATAAATTATAAAGTAAGTACATTTTATTTGTGGTATGTTGCTCAAGGTTGTTCCTGATAGATCACAGCTAAGTTTTCTTTTGTTTTGTTGAAGGTTGAACAAAGCAGGCTATTTATTAAAGAGGAACATATGGCAGGCTGGTTATTCTGAGCCCAATGAGACATTGCATCCACTCAAGTATACCCTGTGGGCCACTGGCGCTAGCTGTTAGCACAACACATTCCCATAAACAGCATTCACAGACATAAACACAGTCTGTCTCTGGTTGGGGAGAAATGGACACTTCCTGATTGACTGCCTTGAGCAAACACTTCTAATGTTTATTGATATTTCTTTAAAGTTATGTGTCTCTCTGCAAAGGTTAATCTGGTATTACAGTCTACAACTTTTCTGCATGTTTTAGGAGTGAAGATACACATACTACTATAGCGTGGAGCAGGCCACTCAAATAAACAACTTTTCGTACAGTTGCAGTTGCAGTTCAGTGACTTTGTTTATAGTGGTGTTATTGTAACATGGATATCAGCTCAAGTTACACATTGGAGTCATTCCAGTCAACCCGTGAGTTGAGAGACAAATATGAACAGCAGCGAGTTGAACTGCAATAATGCAAACATTTTGGAAACACAATAAAACAATGAGGTGGCAGAATAATAAAACAAAACAGGCAGCAGCTCACATTTAATGTCAGAGTAATAAATGAACTGCCTTTGTCCTGGAGGGACTTCCGAGATGTGAGGATCAAAGTGACTTCCTGACCTTCGAAAGAGCAGTTGACAAAACTTTCCCCTTTAATTTGAAACAACTGCAGACTAGTCAAAGTCAAGGTCAAAGTCAACTGTATTGTCAATCTCAAAATATGTTTGTACACACAGAAAGATCGAAATACTGTTTCCCACAGTCCTGAGGTATAAAATAACACATTAAAATACAAGAACACTCAATAATTACAAAAAAACTGTGATGTACCTAGTGCAGAAATGTCCATAGCAGTGTAAAAGTGACTGGTGCTGGATTTGTTTGTGTCTGTGTGTGTGTGGGGGGGGGGTGTTAAAGTCCCGTTCCAGTGGGGGCAGGGTGGAGAGGTGAGATAGAGACTAGACTAGACGTTAAGGTGCTCAAAAAAATTGGAAATTCTCATTTCTATGACAATTGGTCTGCTTATGAGGATTATGTGGTATTATTGAAAGCTCCAGGACAGATACTAAATGAACCTTGGGATTAGTTGTGTATTTTAAGCAATACCACAGCCAATTCAATTATACAATGACAATATCTGTGTCCCTTTTTACCTCAGCATACACTAACTCACATATAGTACACCTTGTTAGCTTGCACTGTGGAAGAAGACATGAAAAGACCATTAAAATAAAACCTCTCACAGCAGGCCCATCGGTGCTCCAGGATGATTCCAACTTAATCTAATATGAATCACTTCTGGACCTGCCCTCCTGCCCTAAGAGTCTCAAGTCAAATATATTTTCAAAGGGCCCCCTGCTGCAGTGAGTTATTATATTTGGCTAACCTGCGGATCTGCCGTCTTTACTGGAGAACAAAGGGTATTAGACCAATTTCTCTCATTAGGGATGAGGAGAATAGGCAATAATTCCCCATCAGACTTAGTTTTAGCTTCGAGAGAAAGCGAAAAGAAGGGATTCAATGTATACTCAGAACATCCATCATCAGGAGGGTAACATTTGGGGACGGACACATTTATCGACAGAAGAAAAGAATCCTGTTGTTTATCAAGAAAAACAGTTTTGCCAGGAGTTTGTTCTTTGTACAATCCGTAAAGGACTGTTATTAGCAGAAGCTGTGCATGTATACAACAACAAGGGCAGAGTATCCAGTTCCTCTCAGATGTTTTCCTCTTCTTTTCTTTCTAGTAATACCAAGTTAATATATTGAGGAAGCCTGTTGTTTATAGCACATAAAAGCACAACTTCCACTGTCCTTCTCACAGCAGCAGTATCACTGTTCATGTGTGTATGTTCCTGTTTAAAAGCATGCCATTTGTGTTTGTGTCCCAGTGTGTGTGTGTGTGTCTGTGGGCTGTACTTGTACGACGCTGCCCAGCTGTAGGCTCTGTTGTTTATTATTCAACGCCAAGAGCCACTCAATAACATTAAAGGGAACCTGCATTTAAAAAAAGGGAAAAATAAGAAGGAAAAAGCAGAAGTTGTCCTCTGCATAGCGTGAAATGGGGAAATATCCCTAGCTTACAAACAAAATAAAACGAGAAGTCATTTAAATTTGCATTGCCATTTGCAGGATGGCTTGTTGAAAGTAATGCCTGAGGCTAGAGGCTGGCAGCAACGGTGGTTGGGGGTTGTGTACACACCTGGGTAAATATACAGTTCTGGCACATAGTCTTTGAAACTTACTTTTAACTGTACATGTACTTTGCTTCAACGTGAGGCCATAGCATGCTAGTTAGCAAGTTAACATATCCTCTCACCGTGTAATTAATCTTTAAAAGAGCAACCGTCATTCGAGGATTAAGGCAGAGCAGAAGTGAATGCCTCTCTTGTTACAAAAATGCCTTTCATGGCCTCAAGTGACCTTGTCGCCAACAACAATTGCCCCTCTCCTGCACATAGATGAAGTCAGCTCAGACTGATTGTTGGCGCTTTAAATTGAGAGCTCATGCTGCAGTGTGGGGTCACGCAAGTGTGCCTACGGTAGAGTGTGTGCATATTATGTGATTGTCTGCACGACTATGATGAAGAGACTAATTTAGACGTTGTAAAGAAAGAGACAGCAGCTGTCAGTGCTTTTGATTTAGAATCACTCTCCTGCATGTGTCCAGTGACGGCTCTATGTCTGGTTCATCATGTCTAAGTGCATCAACTGGAACACACCCAGCTCTACCACCAGTTGACACGGACACATTGTGGATTAAAACTGAACATTGCATGCTATAATGCCGCACTAATTAAAATTGCCATCGTACCATGAACGACCTACTGGGTCACGTCCAAAACCCCTTTGGCTCATAAACAGCACATTGTCATCATCATTTATCTGCGTGGGCACATCAGCAGGCCCTGTTCCCCCTGATTATATAAGCTCTCTGTAGACAATAGCATGTGTGTTTGTATACCAGAGAGTAAAAGGGGAACACTGACAGAGGAGAAGCAGCTGATGATGGTCCAAACATTTATTGCACTTGAGAGAATACAGGTCACCACTACCCTGCAGTATTTTATCTGCTGCTTTGCTTGGGTAAATACAAACATGTAAGAGTGTTAAAAACATTGCACCATGCATTCCTGATGGAAAACAATCTGAAAAGACAACACGGAGAGTTATGATCAGCAGACGTTTGACACTAAAACTGTAGCCCGCACTGCCATTGTAACTGATGTCTTCTTAAATCTTATCTGTGTCGAGAAAAGATGGTTGAAATTACAATACATTCACATCTGAATCTGTAAATTCTGTTGTAATGTTTGAGAAAACGTTGTTTATACTGAGCAGTAACAAATCTGCTACGCCTCACCATGAACCACGCTGGCTGGCTTTCCCCTGAGCCGCGAAGATTGACACAAGGGCGACAAACAATATTGACATCGCACTTTAAAGTGGGGTCTGTCTTTTATGGATTCTCACTTCTTTGCAGTTTACGTTGTTCTGTTTGATTTTGGTCTGTCAATGTTTACCTTGCTAGTACTTCAAAACAAGAAGAGAGGATACACAATATCCATTAAAGCTGTTTTTCAGTCTGGAGATAAGATAGCAGTTGCTCATTTTAAACTGAATCCCTGGAGTGCTTGAATAAATGATAGCTTGTGTATATAATGTTTGCCTACATTAACCGGAGCTCTGTGTGATGTACAGCCACCTCTGCTGCTCACACTGAGAATAGGAGAATCGCTGCTGCTTTCTAGTGGCAGAGGAGGATAACAGGCTGATGATGAATTTGAGATTGGATAATAAACCAAGACAAAATGAATAGGCATGCTAATGTGAACACTCAGCAGAAACAATAACTGTGAAGGATGACAAGGGAGAATATCAATTTTTTAATCTTTCACCTGTGTAATTTGATGATATGCAAGATGTTGAATCCGGCTTTGTTTTATTTTCATAACAGTGATGAGGACGCCTCTTACTCTGATTTCTATCCCATCATCCCCGCTGACCTGATGTCCGTCAAGGAGCTCCTGGACATGGACAACCTCCCCCGCCATAGGACATGGTGAGAAATATGATCCAGCAGAATATATTGGCTCATGTTTTTCCTCGTTTAAGACTTGCTCTGATGATATGGAGCAAAGCCTCTACTGTGGTGAATGTAATTACATACATCACAATATTAATATAGAGTTTGATGGAATAGATATTCTGGAAAATCAATTAAGAAATTGTTCATGGGTGAAATAATCAGCCATGAGTCTCTTGAGTATCTCAGTGTTGCATTCATCTTAAAAATGTTGCAATACAACTTGGCCTTATACACCATGAGTAGTTAATCTAATGTGTCTGTGTCCCTTTGAAATGATTTCTGATAATCCATAAGCATTAAAACTGCTTTTCCGTTTCCAGATGTCAAAGCTAGAGATAGGTTCACTCTGATGCTAAATTACATGCGCGAAGCCCCCACCTTTTCTCTTCACAACGTGTGTGTGTGGGGGACTCCCCCTTCGATTATATTGGCTCTAACGGTCAGAAAGAGGTGTCAACCATCAAAATCGAGCAAGGGAAGCCAGAGATATGGAAAATCCACCCAAATGACCCCAGAAGTGGTTTCTTTTTGCTAAATCTCTCTAAAAAGGTCAAATGTCACTTGTTTTGCATCAATCTTGATACAGGGTACTTATTATACGTTGTACTTTGGATTCCTAAAGCTTTTAGTCTACTAACCCATCATCAAAGGGTAGTTTTCACTATAAGTAAAAAATAATTGTTGGACGGACACTATAATTTACAGTTTTTTACTATGTAAAATCTGAATTTTCTTTAAAATAAAAAACATCGATATTGATTCTGACTTTTCTACATCCAACTCACAGGTTTATCATTACTTTGAGAAAAAAGATTATTCATTTAACCCTTTTAGAAGGGAAGATATGGTCATTTGTTCTGGGAATGTCATTTTCGAGCCTGAGACCTGAAAAACAGGCTCAGGGCTTAACAGGTTAAAGGGACAGACCAACATATTTTATGTATATTTTGTCTCACAGTATCAGCCATCTTTAACAAAAGTAATAGTTTAGTACTTAATAAATACGACTGGGATGCTTTTTTTTTAAACGTCTAATAGCCAAATCAATGCATGAGGCAAATTACGGCAGCTGCAGATTGATTGAAAGTAAATAATAATTGTAAGTTGCAGCTACATCTAATGGCCACCATCTGCGTCTCTCATTCTGGGCACATTATTTTTATTCCTCATTTTAGTTTGTAATCTGTTGTGGGCGCACAATGGGAGACAACTGCGGATGAGTCTCATTTTGTTATGCTGAACATAAAGGACTTTAAGCATGGCTCCACTTTTCTCAAGAGGACTTCCTTCCCGGATGATGTGTAATATAATTCTGCCTCTCCATCAGTAGTCAACACCACATCCTCTCTCTCCACTTTACTTGAGAAAGTGGAGTGGGTCAGATTTCACTGGTGCTTTGCCCTGCAAGCCATTGACAGCACATGCGTTCCTTTGCCTTCAGAGAGTCTTGATAAACAGTTGAAATCAGAAGCATTTCTTCACTCATCCCCGCCTGTGAAAGGCCAGCTGGGGACGTCTCCTATCATTCGCTGTCTCACGGGTGTCTTGAAGCCAATACGCCATAACTATTGAGTCCTACTGAAGGAGCTTTTGTATTTTCTTTAATGGAAAGAGCCACACATCCGATTAGATAAAAGATTATTATGCATGAACAAATAGAATATATTTGGTTTTTTTTGTGTTGGCCACAGAATGAAAAGGTTTGAAGACATTATTGACTGTAGTTTTCCTTTTTTTTTACATTAAACAGACCAATTGTATAAAAAATGTATCAAGAAAGTAGTTCACTAATGACATATATGTAAGATGCAGCCCCAGGATTAAATTGCTAAAACAGTCAACTCGATTGAACTCTCAAAATAATAATAAATAGTATAACATTGGAAATATAAATCAGATGTTTTTACCCACAGAGGTATCAGCTGAAAAATGAACCAACCCAATCTGCATGTGGCTCGTAGCTGGACTTCATTTGCTGCCAACTACAGAAAGTCTTTAACTTATTAGTGAACCAGATTCTGAGAGGATTTAGTTGACAACTCGTATTAGCCATCTTTAATTTTTTAGGGTTTCTTATGATCATGTTGTGAGGACAGGATTACCGCTCAGTTGTCATGGGGGGGGATTTCATATATCTAAAAATAAGTCCCAGAAAAGTGAGGTTTAGGTCACTGAGAACAGGAAATGAGGGGATTTGTGCCTCCTGTGACACGATTTGATTTACCAAAATCCTTTTTCTAGGAGCACCTTGTCCTGTCTGGGTCACGTAGTCTATCCGTGTTGGGACTCAGCAGCACCTTGACATTTAGGGGCTTAATGGTCGCCTCTTTCCCGTTCTCTAATCCGTTCGGAAATAGATTAAACTCTCAAAAGAGATTTGACATCTCTGATGTAGACTGTGTCATCTACGCTAAAAAAAAATAGATATATTTTTCCTTTAAGCCTTAAAATGATGCTTTGGCTGGCAAGAGTAAATAGAGGGCCAGACAGAGGTCACAATGTATTAAAGGAGAAGAAGTTGCCAAGGAGGGAGAAGTCAGGAAGTTATTGAGGGAGCAATCCTCTTGAAAGACAAAAACACATCTGACAGTGATGAGCCTCAGCTGTGGCGAAGTGGACTTGCCAATTCTGCATCTTATTAGGTGCCATCTTCCATGCCAACACCACAACCCTCCATCTCATCATTCCACTTGTGTCACCTTCAGATTTGTCCACCATCTACCTCTTTAACTATAGCAAGGACGATTACCTCTGAAGTGCAATTTCTCCATCTATTCTTCACAAATCTTATCCCACTCGGAGACAAACATTGTGTGGATGGATATTTTAGACCGGAGGCTGGAGATGTAGTAATGCTCGACATGATTGACTCCTCCCAGGATAAGAGCGGAAAGACGGAAGGAAGAAGCTCTCGTGGATTGGCACGCTGGAAAGGCCTGAGTGTTGGAAGATGGTGGAGCAGGACATTTGTTTTGATTTGTGTGGAAATGAATGCGCTAGATCTTTCTGTGTTAGGAAGTGGGGCTCCAATCACACATTACTATACGACTCACATAATGGTTTCTCTTCCATCATCTCCTTGAGGTAAGGGGGTAACATGTAAATTAAGCAGCTGACTCATGCGTGCCTATTTTGTCTTGGCAGGAGATTTTTTGCTGTTGTTCGCACCAATACGCAATATTAAAATTTCCATTTGGAGCAATAATTAAACCCTCTCATACCCACTGACTTGATGTGTTCCAGCAGTTCATTCCCCCAAGGCTTAAAATCTCTGAGCTCACAGAGATTAAAAATACTGACAGGCACACACTTTACTAAATGAGCCCGTGGCAGAAAAAGTCAAAATCATGTTTCTGAGCCCCCGAGAGTATGAGAGTGTGTGGGCTAGCACTTGTCTGCATATGCATCTAAGCATGCATGCACATATTAATTTGCATATTTATTCATGCCCTTTGTGCACCGTTGAATTACTGCAAGCATTTGTAGGGCCATTCATGCTCTAGTGGCCCTCGAAGCTCAGAGTGTGTGAATATTTAAGATTCTCTCTCTGTTTGTTGTGGCAATGTGTGTGTGAAGTACATGTTCAAATAATTAAGCCCTGGGGAATGTCAACCAAAAGATGCTTTGGGATACGCACCCCTCAGGCAAAGAGAGAGCAAGGAGTATTAAAATGCTGCATTTAAAAAAGGCAGACCAAATTCATTATTGTGTGTTGGAAAGCGTATACACATCATGCATGTGGATAAACTGTTGCGTGTACACCAGAGAATGTGCGATGCCATATACATATGGATATATATTCACAGCTACAGACATGTGTATATATTAAAGACTACCAGAGGGCCTTCTGCTTTTGTTTGACAGCCTTCTCATTCAGCTCAGAGCACAGCTTCAACAGCAGTAGAGCTGTGTAGCCTAACAATCCCAATATAACTAAGACGTAAATCAAAATCACGCCTTGAACCACAGTCCAGAGTTATGACAAATGCCCTACTTAATATGCCACCTTGCTATCAATGCAAAGGATGACTACCATAGTTTCTACTGCGTGAATAGACTATCATCATGTCACCAACTTGATGAAAGAGAATGTCAAGGATGTGACACATGTGGCGACACAGCAGAAATGTTAACTGTCCACACCTGAGGGAATCCTGGAGAGGCACACATCACTTTTAGAGTACCAGCCACACGCCTCTTCACAGTGATGTGAATCAGCAGTGGCAGCAGGGCTTCATATTCCACTCTAACTTTCCAACTTTGAGACGTGTGTGAGGATGGTGCTCATATGAAATGACACGTAGGCTTAAATGGAGCAGCAAACAACCCCTCTCCTCATCACTGAGCCTTCTAATACAGACTGCCAAGTATCATAAAACTAGCATTTGTCTGCAAATGGACTGAGACGGGGAGAAAAGGTTTCCATGACAAAATAAATCAATGTTAAATTGCTGGTTTGTTTTTCTCAGAGGTCGATCTAGGTTCTTTTAAACCTTGTTCAATAATTTGTCTGAATTGCTGTCTCCACTCTTGTCACCTCGTCTAATGGAGGTGTGAATTATTTGGACAGCCTTATTTTTAACTGAAGCCAATTACTTCACCTCAAGATTTAGTGTAACATGTCGTGCACCTGAAAATAAAAATGTCCACCAAACTGAATTTGTAGTTTGAATTGTGTTGTATTAGCATCAAGTCTGGAACAATCTGAGTTCTGCTTGCATTAAACAGAAAATAAATACTCCTGAATATATATTGTGCCGTGTTCCACCAGGGAAATCCTGAAGGAAACTCTGGCTGCTAATAAGGGGTATCGGAGAGATAAGTGGACCATGTTTGGGAACGAGGCTGAGAAGGTGGAGCTGGATGTGATCAGGAACCAGCGAGTGTTACGCAAACGCGTTGACACCATGGCACTTCGCAAGCAGGTAAAAGTCGAGTGTTGGTCTCAGGAATAACCTGTAACAAGGACTGCTTTGTACTTAGCTTTGTCAACACAATATTACCTATTCATCGTGTTATTAAACCTGCTCAATTAATAAGCATTGTTTGGTTTCACTGCAGTGGAGAAGAGTATTAGCTGAGTTTATTAACATTGGCTCAGTCTGATTCTTGAGTCTGATTTGTCACACGTGATCTAAAATGTGTTGTAAACGAATGAGGAAGAATACGCTTAAATGAACATGGTTCAGGTTTCATTTCCTATTACTAAAGAGGAATATGTATTTAGACTTTGCCTATGAACATACAAACAGTCTCCATTTCTTTAAGACAGGTTACAGAGTGGTGAGTGGTTAAATCTAGTAGTGACCTAGTTTATTCAACTTTGATGTATCACAGATAAACAATATAATATTTGTTTAGTGGTCGGTTGATAAATATATGCAATTTTCACTTCTTGTTTACGAGTTCTTTTTTCTCCAGCTTCACATTATGCAAAAAGTTACTTTTTGTGTTAGTGTTTTTCTCAGTCCATTTTAATACGTTGCTAGGCATTTGAATGCTGGCTTTGGAAAATAAAGTTTACTTTAGAGTAGCAGCACATTATGTTTCACTCATATGCAAAATCTTCTATTTATTTGTGTCTATCTGGGCTCCAGGCACAAAACAAGGCCCACTTGAGGTACCTGGAGCGTCTGAGTCAGAGGGCCCCAGACTTTGCGGTCCCCCTGAGGGCCCACACTGTGTGGGAGGGCATGACCGTCACCCTGTCCTGTATCGTCCAGGGCTGCCCGCCCCCAAAGGTCACCTGGTGAGAACTTTTGTCTCTGCTGCTGTACTGGACTATATTATGTTGGCCTCTATTGGCCTATGGGGATTTCCTTTTCCAGCAGTTTATATTAAAGGCTACTGCTCGGGTCGTAATGCGAACTGGAGTCAGTATAATTTAGTTTCACGCTTGGTTAGATACGGTTAGAGCAGAAAAAGTGACATGGCCGAAAGTAATAGCTTTCAGGGAACAACTATAAAAAATGTATAGGACTTCTTACTTTAACTCTGTATTAGATCAGTAAATCAACTAAAAAATGTACAACTAATTCAGTAGATAACCAGTAATTCCTCACTTCTTCATTGTAACCATTTGGTGTTGCTTGATATCATTGCAAATGTAATATATTTGGGTTTTTGACTATTGATGGAAAAGCTTAGGTTAAACACCTGCAAGTTATCAATATAAAGTGTCAAACTCAAAGTCTATGAGTTGCTTGCATAATTCAAAGTCATGACACTACAATTCTGAACCCTGAATATCGCCCTCTGCATTAATATGAAATCACCTGTGTTAATTCAGGCAACGAGCCAAACTGTCAACCTTGATACTCAAGCTGCTGTGAGACTAGTTGATGAATAGACTGAGCGTGCCAAGTATTCATGAATCTAAGCTGAGATGTAGATAACCTGAAGCTTGTGGGCTTAACCATCCCATATGGGACCTATCAAGCCCAATGAGCTGCAAAAGGCTGCCACGCACAAGACAGAATAGACTCAGCAAACTCACATTTGATTAGTGAAAGATGTCCATAACTAATCATTTGGTAAGATCAGAAACTATATTAACAAAGCCCATTATTAACTACTCCTTTGATATTCAAAAATAATACACTCTCTTAGCTATTTCTAACTTCCTACCTCAGGTTTAAGGATGGTTGGCCACTGAGGATGTCTGACCAACCATGGAACTACAGTCTTCAGCAAAAATTTGGTGTAAACTCACTGGAGATCAGAAGGTAGGTCACTGCCTCAAATCGCTAATTAAGGATGAAAATGTCTGTGCAGAAAGCTGTAGAATGAGTATGAAGCATGGGTGAGTAAGACGAGGCATGTGTGGCTTGCGTGACCTCTCCAAATAATTAATTTAAGATTAAATTAATAATTCAAGAAACGTATGGGTAAGATTAGGAAATGGTGGTGTTATGAGATAAAACTTGGCTGTCAACCTGAGAATTGAATGCTGGTGTAAGTCTGCTCCATAACCCTGATTTCAAAGAATGAAGAGTCAATTAGTGTGTGGTCTGGTCGTAAGGCACTGCATCCTTTTTTCTTTATGTTGTCTTTGCGGGATTCATTTAACCGCCATCACAACAGAGTTAAGTATGCCACAAGTGCAATACAAGCACAGATTTGTAACACTGCAGATACACTTTTATTGCAGTGTTTGCTGTTACATAAATGTCTAAATCCTTAGGTGCTCTCCTGATGATGCTGGAAAGTATAAAGTGGTGGCCAAGAGTCCCCTGGGGGAAGCGATGACATTTGGAACACTTGTTGTGAACTGTGAGTAGTTTCAGATTTCGTATCAGCTCCACCCTGCTGGAAAACCCTTTTGGCTGGTACAAAGATAGGGATACAATTCAATTAGTGAAACACAAGAGTTATCCAGACAGGCTATACAATGGTTATGGGTCACTGAGACACTTATGTCGCGTTTCCACTACACGGCCTCGCTCGGCCCCGCTCGGTATGGCTGGGCCTCGTTAGGACTGGCTCACTTTATGGCGCATTTCCATTACAGTTTAGGAACTGGGGCAGTATCTATAGTAACGCAGTGTAGGCGGAGCCGTGACGTGATCTTCAGAGGACCCCAGAAAAACAACACAGCCGTTAGCTGTTAGCACTCAGAGCTCACAGCTCCTCATATATGTTCAGAAACTAGACAACAGTTAAACAAGTACAAACCACAGACTGCCTGTGTCATGGTGAATACAGTCGCTGCTTTATTTATGTCTGTATAGGCCGTTGTTGTGAGTGTGGACGGTCGGGGCATATACTGCGTTAGCTTAGCCAATCTCCATTTAGAAAACAAGCATTTTAAAAGGTTTTTCCCCTGCCGTCTGTCTGCAGACTTGACAAAGCATTAATTCATGGTTTTTACTAACCGGTATCAGTATGTTGTTACTTCGGCATCATTTTGAAACGTGTATTACAATTAAATCACGGTCAAATATGTCCATCTTGTTGTAGTTGTTGCCCCCTTGCCAGCGACGCTCTCTCTAGTTTAGCATACTCAGCCCGACTCAGCCTCGTTGCCTCTGGCCCTGGCCCCGCGATTTTATGAGGCCAGAAAAACTGTGAATTAGGACCCGCCGGCCGGTACTAGGCCAAGTGGAAACGCAACCAAAGACGGGCCGCTGACGTCACAGCCCTCTTAAACCGGGCTGCGGGCTGTAGTGGAAACGCGCCATTAGAGGGGATATCAGTTGAATAAATCATCAGAGAAGCTTAAAAATCAAAAGGCGCTTTCACACCTACTTTTCCCAGGAATAGTTCCCAGAACTTTCCCCCGGAACTTTTATTTCCTGGAACTATCTAGTAAATCGCGTTCACACCGGAATAAGTCCCTGAGGGAGCCGCTGACGTCACTTCTTCTTCTTCTGCTTTGGGTTTACTGGCAGGCCGCTGTCACTGCCCGATCCGCATTGCGCATGTGCGAGTTGCCATAAGTTAGTCTCTCTCCGTTGGTGCGCTGGGCTAATGCTAATAATGCTAATGCGAGCAAATAAAATGGCGGGTTCACAAAAACTTTTCAGAGTTTTACGGGGTGTGGTTTGCAATTCGCCCAGCCAATCAGGAATAGGAACCTTTTTCTCCCAGGAAAGTCCCTGCTCTCTAGCAGGGACTAAAAAGGGGTGAAAAGGTTTGCAAAAAAAAGTTCTAGTTCCAGATCTTTTTGGTGTGAACGCAAAATCCCAGGAGCTATCGGAACTATTCCTGGGAAAAGTACTCCGGTGTGAAAGCACCTATTGGCTGTATAACCAGTCCCAAGGGAATTAATACAGCAGGATTTACACAATGCAGGTTTTCAATACTTGGTGCACACACACACACCATTGCCTGAAAAGCATGCACTAGTCAGTATAAGTAACTTTAACAAAGATAAATAAAATGATAAGCAGCCCAATAATGTCTTTGTTGTATAGGCATGATAAACAATCATGCATAACACAGACAACAAGCTTTACTTTTTATACATAATGAATAATACAAAATTATTATATTATGTTGCATTTACAATATTGTTTTCCTATTTATTAAATTGTCAATAGTATGGTACCTAATCAGATAAAATGTTGATGGAAAAATCTGGATTAAAAAAACAACTCTAAGGATTTAACTGTAGAATGATATGTAATTTATGGGCTGACTATCAGTCTTATTCTATAAATAAATAATGGTCATTGTTTAAGAACAAAATAACCTGAATAACAATAGTGCAACTTGCATGGAAGTATAGATCTATAAATAATAGTATCCTATCCACAAATATCAAACCAAACATATCTCAAACATGTTATAGTTGATGTCACTTTACTTAATGTCAAACTAAATGTGTTACACAACCTTATCATTGCATTACATATGATTTAAACAAACAGTGACAGGATAAAAGCAGGTCAACAAGGTTTACAGAAAAGCTTAGAGGCTGTTGAACATGAAGGAATAACCAAACAGCAAGAAGATCAAGAGCTCTCACCAAGCCACAAACCAAATGACGGAACACAGCCCAGCAGCAAAATAGATCAGAGAGCAAAACACACGTCCTCTCACAGTGGAGCTGCTCACTGTCGTCCAAAATGCAACACCACTGAGGATAACATGCTGACGGAAATCTGAAATCAGAGGGATTCAGTTTACTCTGCGCGATGTTACACACAACCAATGCCAGTTTGAACAAATAAATGAAAACAGCTCACTCACCATTAGTTGAAGTCAGCCAGTGTTGGAGTTGAAGCCTCTCAGGATGTCAGGAGTTTTCTGATCTTGCAGGTAAGGTCTCTCACAGGCCATCAGCTGTTTCTGACGCTCCTGGATGTTGTATCAAAACTGCAGAAACAAATGCAGAATGTGTCTTGAAAGTGGCTTTTATTCCATCCAGACATTGTCCATTACTTCAAGTGAGGGCTTAAAAGTTCTGAATAAACAATCCGATGGATGCTGTAAGTATAACATATCCATGGTGCAGTCTGGGGGGGGCTATGGAAAGGTAGCAGCACCTGTCCGACATCAACTTCAGTAGCCGCAGATGCGTTAGCTTCTTTGGGCAGCATGTCCACTGATTCCATTAATTAGCACTCCACTTGGGCCTGAATGTTCCCATATTTGCGTCAACTTCTGTAAGTGTAGACTTTGACCTTCGAGAAAAAAATGCAGCTATATTGGTTAACAAAATCAGATTTTGGAAGTTATTTAGCTAGCTAACATGTTTTAATTAGCCGCTTAGTAAACTAGCCTTAGCATCACACTTGTGATCCGAAGCCACGCCCCCTAGTTTGGCAGGTGGTTAAGCTGTTGCTAGGCAACTAAACGCAACCTTCCGTTTTTAAAGATGGCGGACGATCTTAATGTTTTGAATGGGCTATGAGCTTATACATCCATGGCTATGAGGCTAAATGATACTAGAACAAGTGAGGGAAAAAAACAAAATAAGACAAAAATAAGGAGAATCCTACAAACATTACATGAGGAGAGTAACATAGGATTACAATCATCATGAGACAATGTCAAAGACCCCTTAATATAAGCCTACAAGTCTACAACTGATCTGAAATTAACCTCCATTATTGATTTTAATGCTTTAGTCTAAACTTCGTTGAGCCCTGTTTCTCTGATTTGATGGTAACAATTCTCATTCAATGTTAAGGACTTGGTTGTGGTCTCAATCTGTGAGCATATTTTCATTTGTGGTGGAAAAACACTTGCCATGTAGTACTATAATACAAGAAAGGAATGTTAAGGTTTTCCTTCTGCAGACATATTGAATATGGTCTTTTCAAGATAGCAGATGGTCTATCGTTACACCAAAGTATTTGTATGAAATACCTGCTTGATTTTTATATTATGGATAACAATAAAAGCTTTATGTGAGTCAGATGGTGATGACAATTTTTTTTTTTTTTATTTAGCCTTTATTTATACAGGTTTAAAATCTCATTGAGACACAAGGTTTCATTTCCAAGATACAATAGCATTTGTATGTGATGCTATGCGTTACTTCACACACCAGATGCCTTATATTTAATTCTACTGCCTATAATAAGTGATAATGAAAGGAGATGTGTCAGAATCTGTCTCTTTCTCCTCCTCAGCTAAACAGTTTACAAATGATGTTCTATGGGCGCGTCTCTTCATTGTGATTTGTGCAAACATAAAATGGTGTTATTTTATTAGCCTTCAACAACTGCAGCTCCTGAGGCATTGACTGCATGCCAAGGCCTCATTATAAAGCCCATCAGATCAATTGGAAAAATATATTAATATTGTAAGTATATATTCGGTCGATATATAACAAGAAACTGACAAGTTTATTTTTATATTGTACAATATAGCCTACTGCTCATTACACAGCTTGGCAACATCTCTCTAACCTCATAATCAAAGGTTATTATCAGGAATGTTTGATGCTATTGGTTTAACTACTGATATTTTGTTATTAGATTTTTAATATTTCAAATTGCATTATTATATTGTTTCAGCCTTGGAAAACCAACATTTGTCAGGCTATAATATTAGCATTTCAATTTTTTAACTTTATTTTGCAAGGGTGCAGACATTCATTTCATTTATGCCCTCGGGGTGCTGACACCGCCAGGGCCACATTTTAACCACATATCCATATCTCCAGCCTCCTAATACATTAAATCTTGTCATTGCTCAAGTCAGATTTTCTTTTTCTTTTTTGGGGGGGAGCCCAAAGGGAATAACTTTTCATTCGAATACTATTTTCACTTTTAACCCATCCTCATTACTCTTGTTTTTCTATATGCATTTCATATTTGGATGAAAATCAACACCAGACCATAATGATGAGAAAAACAGATATCATTGCACAACTCTTGCATTATGAATTATAATGAGGACAGTGGGTGTAGTGGTGACATACTGTATAGGAAAACATGTACATCATTAGAGTTGGGAAATATACACAATAATGAATGTGAAGTTCCCTAATGTTGTAGATCAATTAGATTGTGAAAGCTTTAATGATGCACTTCATATCTTCTCCTTGTCATCTATATTTCACTTTCTTACTTCAGGTTGTTAAAAATAGGTTAAAGGGAATATTCGATGTGACTTGCATGAATGTGCCATTGCCAGGTTAGATTTGTCATGCTGTGTCTCTCTCTTTCACTTTACAACGTCTCTGTTTCTGTCACAATCTCTGACCCTGGCTGCCTTTCTCCAACCCGTCCTGCTCTGCCGCTCTGCCGACCTGCGATTCAGCATATCAAGGAGCAGTGGCTGGTTCAGAGAGTTCCAAGACCCCCGGTAAGTTTCAAGCCAGGGCCTAATGAAAAGTGTCCCCTTTCATTTTCTCTGCCACCCTTTGAAGTTGTTCCCTCCACAAGAAACGAGGATGGGTGGGTGGGTGGGTGGGAGGGTGCTGGGTGAGCTTTGAAGACTGTGACAAGACACTCTGCTCTGCTGTCCGTGCTGCACCTCATAAAGAAAGATATGGATGCTTTGAAAGGGAGCAGCGAGTTGACTGTGTTTGTTTGTTTGTTGTGGGAGTTTTTGTTTTGATGTGGGTGGTGTGTATGCTAATGCAAGAAAGTATAGTTGCAGAAAAAGTTGCTTCCAATTGAACACAAATGACAGTCATGTATATTTCATGTCAGGGACAGCAGGGGATTTATTATGTTTTGCTCCAAGCTGTGGAGCATCTTATATTCGGCCTAGATTAGTCTCCACCATGTGTGGGGATCATAACATTTTCAGCCACATATGCTCGGATCAGGCTAGCTGCTCCTGACTGCTCATACTGTTATTCGGCCTAAAATAGAGAGTTTATTACCAGAAAAACAAAAGCATTGGTCACTTGTTCACAAGCTTAAATAAACTCTCTTCCTATAAAGGACCTCTTGTGTTAATGTGAGTTATGACTGTTTTCTATCAGATGAAAAAGTAGAAAAGCATGATTATATTTTGTGAAATCTCTTAGGGAGGAAGTCAAGGGCATTTAATTGGTGACCATGGTGTCTTTAACTACGTAATTCTTCTTTTCACAGTGATTACAATAATTTCCTTCAACCCGAATTACCATATCTACTTACCATAATAAAACGATTGATAGAAGTTGTAAAAAATATAGTGCAAAAATGTGTAGAAAATCTCTACCAAACTTAACACAACATATAGTCCATTTCACTTTTAAATTATTCAAAGAAGTGATAAAACTGCCAAAGTAAAGTATATCTTACCAGGATAAATGCATTTAAAGATCATTATTCCTTATCCAGGGATGTTCCTATATTGCTAATAGAGTTCTTGTGAAGATGAAGTCAAATGTACAGGAGTGCAATTGATTGAAATACATTCTCCACGCCCAAGAATGAAGTGGCAATCACTGTTGAAGCTTAATCAGCATGTAATGGCCTCCTTGCTGTGTGAATGTGCTGAAAGATTGCATTCTGCTATTTTTATGTAACTGATACTTGATTATCTCATATGGAGCAGATCATATTTTCCTACATCAATCACTCAATAAACAAAAGCGCCACTGTGGTGAATTTATCATTATCACCATTGTGCTGAAGGAAGGTTTGAATGATGGGAAACAAAGATGCAAGCAGCGCCTTTTTGATGAAGCTACGCACATCCCTGTGATAGCCTTCTAAGCAGAACAAGATCATTATAAGAAACCTGTCACAGTCTCTCAGATGTTTCCCTGACAATGAAACAAGACCTCATGGCACACCTTTCTCTCACTTCCAGATTGTATTGCTTCTGTGCTTTGACAAGTGATAGGAGAATGGCAGCTGAAGGAATAACTTGTCAGGAATTGTTCTCTTTCAGAAAAAAAGTCTCAGCTTCTCTTTCTGCTGTCTTCTTCCAGGGGATGGATGCCTGGCTGTCCTTGGTTTCTTTGCACTTAAATAAAGCTGTGGGTCTTTGACTTGTATGGCTGTGCAAGTCAGCATCAGATGGTCTCTTTGTCCAGTTTCTCTCAATGCCCCTATAGTGAGATAAAAGTAGGAACGTGGAACTTGCAGAGTTACGGAAAAACTGCATAAACTGGTATACGACATAGACATCAGCTTTTTTGACAGAGCTTTGGAGATGATGGAATGAGCTCTCATTTCTTATCTTCAGGAATCAGCATACATCTTCCTGCCTGCCACTTACCTGCTGCACATCCTCTGCTTCCTGACTCCTCCACTCTTTATCCGTCAATTTTCTTTCCTTTGTAGTGGCCCTAAGGAAGTCTGTGCATCAACACAAAATGATTACTGTGTGGAATATATGTGTTTTTTTGCTGCAATAAGGCTCTATCTGGAGTGGGCACACTTTTCGATATCAATATTTATCTCTGCCAAGCACCAGTGAGGAAAGCGAGTGTGTGTATAATGATGAAAAGTGCTTCTCTCCTTATCATTTTTCTTTCATAGCCCTCATTTTTTCTCTTCTTCTATCTGACTGATTTGTCTGCCAGTTTTACAGCTTTTCACCTCTCTTCCACCCCTATATAATAGTGAAATATGAGAATGCAGCCCAGTTTGGCAGCACCTTCCCCCCAACATGGGTGAGAGAGGGTGAGAGCTTCACGCTGCAATGCACCTTCACCTCGGCTCTGCTGCCCTCCCTGCAGGATGTCACATGGTTTAGAGATGGTGAGTATACAGATGAACCAGATGTTGGACTATATAAATGCATGCTTAAGGTTTTCAGTTCATTGTTTGTCATTTCTTAGGCATACAGCTGCATCCGTCGAACACTGTAGACATTAAAACAGCTGATGACAACGCCTCCATCACTTTTAAGGCTGCACACAAGGAACTTGAAGGTGTTTACACCATCCAGCTGAGGACCTGTGATGAAATCCAGGAACACAGTGCTTTCGTCTATATCGAAGGTGAGGACCAGCTTTATATAGTAACTGCTTTTTCTTTGGTCCTTTAATAATAATGTAGCTTTGGTGTCAAGTTACTGTGTTTGACAATAAAGGGGTAAGCATCGTGACAGTAAAGGCGCAATCTTGAACCCCGTAAAATAAAATAAAAATATCTCTGAATAGCTTTTTCCAGCTATCATGAAAACTGTAACATGGCTAAAAGTCGTAGAGAAGGCTAGTAAGTCAAAGTAGAACTGGTTCGGTCAACATTAAAGAACATTTGTTCAACATTTAGGGAAATATGCTTATCCTCTTTCTGGAAAAGAGTTGAATAAGAAGACCAATACTCTCAATACTTTCACGTAGCTTTGCACCAAGACTGGAAACAATGGGAAAAAGATAGCCCTCTGTAAACTGTGTATGTCTCCCAGCATTTTTAAAGGTAATTTAATAGCGTTATGATAAACAATGTTATATCTGACATGTTGTTGATTGTTGATTTCGAAATATATGCTGAAAACAAAGTGTAAAACACACACATTGGGTTAAGTTGTCTTGTCATCACAGACAGCCCAAAAAGTTAAACAACTCCTTTTAAGATGTTTTTTATATATATTTGCTCTGGGCAGGCTTGTAAATCGCTGTCACACCAGATTACATCAGAAACCATTCAAACACTAAATGGTGTTTCTAAACAGCCTGCAAAGCTGCTTTTCAAATGGTCTCATTCGGAAAAAGCTGACAGAAGCTTTTGAGTGACCTCCAGACCCTTGCGTACAAAAATAACTGTGTTTTAGTAGGATGGAGTCATCATTTGTTGTCCCAAGCTGGATAAATTGTGTTTTGACTGAAACTAACTCAAAACACCATTTGTACTAAACAGAAATTGGTGCTACTTTCATTTCCTGTCAGAAAATGTTCATAGGGGGGAAATTGCTCCATCAATCAAGCTGTTCCTCTGAAAAGGGCTTGTTAACTTTGTTCAATGAAACTATATATTCTTCACAGACTGCTATTTTCTCTCCAACATTGTTTCCCGCATGCAAACAACCCCCACTTGACTCATCAAACATTTGAAATGTGTCTGGGCAGCTCTGCAAGGCGGCTTGGCATCTTTCAATATAATTCCAGTGCTTACTCTTGTATGTATTGCACCTTAACCGCCGCAGTCAGAGTATAATGTGCACTGCATTATTCATGAACTTGTTGAACTCAGTACCCATACATCAATTATTAACATATTCTCGTCCAAACATACAGATGTATGCAAACACTTTAATGCAAGGTGAATATTCCTCCAAAGCTGCTTTCAAATGGTCTATCCCTCTCTTAGGGAGGAGGGTTCTTTTATCAGAACTAGGGTTACTAATTAGGGAATCAGCAATCTCTCCTGCTTGTGGGTTTTCTCCTTCATTCATCTGTCATATTTGCATTACAAAAATGGCAGTGCAGGAGAGAAACAACAAATGAGAGATAAAGAGGAAAGGAGGGCAATGCAAATTTAAAACAAAAAATAGATGTGCTTGATATTGTCTTGAGTCTTTTGTTAAAAAAACATCTATTTGCAGCCTCAAGGACAGGATTCTTCAATCCGCTTAGCAGAATATCCTCATTTATTTTTCTGCCTTCTCTCCGTCTCTTCACATCCACTGGTTGTGATTTCCTAGAATATATTGAGTAACGTATGTTAATATACATCCTACAGCCTTAGCCATCACTTCTCAAATAATGTATGGAATCCATGAGCTAGAATACCTTATATATAAATATTTCTAAAATGACATTTTCCTCTCATCATCTGCTGTCTTCTGCTTCCATTTTCCCTTTTAAGATTCTCATTACTCTTTGCCAAACTTTTCTCTTTGTCCCCTTGGACTCATATTCATCTTCTTTCCGCAATATATCTACAGTCTCTTCCTCAGTTTTTCTCCTCTTACCGTCTGTCCTCCTCGTGCAGATGCATCAGCGGCGGTGCTGGGAGGCCCCGCCTCTCCTCTGGCCGTCCAGGTGTCTGATGTCAACAAGGACTACGTCTTCCTGACCTGGCAGCCCCCCAGTGCTGACGGAGCCTCACCTGTGGAGGGTTACTATGTGGAGAGGTGAGGATGGACTGGAATCTGTCAATTTTTCTGGGAACGTTTTTAGGACTTCAATCTGATTATCGAGCGAGTTGTGAAGTTACCAAATGACGTATGTTATTCACCTTTTGTGATCTCCAAGGGTGAATACTGACTTTAAATCTGAACCACTTACAGCTTCTGTAACATCTGGAGAATGACAAGGGTTTGGATCAGCAGAGAAATTGAAAAAAAGGAGAGTTAAAAATATAATAATCATCATTAGCAACTCATGTTAAGTTTAAACGCAAAGATATTTACTATGCTTACACAAGACAACACAGGTGGAAAATTGGATTGAGGTATTAGTCTCTATTCGATTTATTTAGATGGTGGATTTGATTTTCCATTCCCATCTTTTGGATTGAACACACATTGATTTTTTCTCCATTAAGAAAGTCTTATTTTAGATTGAATCAGCCATTTCCTGTATTGCAAGTCAACAATTCGACTTACAGTAACACTATCTCTGCTTTGCGTGCTGCCGGTAAGGAAATTAGAGAGGGGCAGATGAAGATGGCGGAAGTGGAGGCCGGTTTGTATTTCTTTGGCAGAGTTCACATGAGATGGATGGTGTACACAGTAATTATCTGCCTTCGACACTATGTCAACAGCAGAGTCAAAGACTCCTGCAGGAGAACAGATGCTGCACTTATCACCAACACCAATCAATCAGGATAGTCCTGTTCACACCTGTACTGATGTGTGTGTAAGTGTGTGTCTTTGAGTGTGTTGGTTTGTTGATGAAGAGAAACAAAAGTGATTTACTGTGTGCATTTTCACGTTTCTTTTCAATTTAACTCATATTTTTGTGTTTTGTGGTTGGGCACTTTTTCAGTATACAAAATACAATTCTTGAATGGTAATGGTAATTTTTGGTTTTTGGTTGAGCCGAGGAAAATGTAAGATACCTCCCAGTTCCCTAGCAACCACCCTATGGTTAGAAAACGGCACTATTTTCAGTCTTTGTTTATTGCAAGTGGCCACAGTTTGTCGTTGGCTCTGTATCTGAGCCCTTATTTTACTTTTTAAACCATTTTTATTTTGCTTTGAGGACCATTATTTTTCAAGTGATGTTCTTTGGTCACAGGGTCTAAGTGAGAAGGTTCTGACTCAGATACGTTGTTGTTGTTGCAAAACATAATTGTCTTCATAATTGTTTTTTATAATGTTACACCTTTCAGACTGCACCCAAAGTTGTTCATACATTTTGTTATTTGTTTAGCTCTCACTCAAATGTCTTTCTTACTATCTTTTCCTCTCCCTTACGTCTTTCAGATGTGTTGTCGGGGAAGGGGAGTGGGTGCACTGCAATGTAAATATTCAGAAAATGTGCTACTACCCTGTGTCCGGGCTAAAGGAGGGAACTCTGTACCAGTTCAGAGTTCGTGCTGTGAACCAGGCTGGAGCAGGACGCCCCTCCAAGGCCACCGAGCCCGTCCTCACTGCAGACCCGCTGCAACACACCAGGACCACAGGTAACACACTGACGGACAAATTGACATCTAAAACAAGACATCACAGCTCTCGAAAAACCAAGCAGTGAAAAACACAGCTTCATTTGTAGAAGTTGAACACACCAACCACAGGAGTTTGTGATTCTAAATAAGGGATTTGAGCATCCATTTAAAAACTGAACCACTCTTAAGTCAATATGCTGATCAGGAAATCTCCACAAATGTATTCAACAGCATCTAGTAGCCACGTACGCTTTTCAATCAGAAAAGCTATTAAAAACAGAGGCGTGCTTATCCTGTGACCTACACTGTGTACTTTAAAAGTCACAAGGAAAAAGTGAGTGAAATAAACAGGAAATATCCCAACTGTAACGTTACATTAAAAGGCACCTCTTTTTTTTGCCTCCTTTCTACCTGTTCATATTCACATGCAAGGTACAGTGGCAGTCTATTTTATTAATGCTCATACTCAATAATTTATTCGTGGCACATCTGAGAAGATTAATGAACATGTGGTGCAGTAAAAGTGCAGCGTGGCCTGCTGTTCATCCCCACAATTTGATTCTACACATGGGTCCATGAAGCGCTGATGATGCAGAATAACAATCTCCAAAACTCTCCAATCAATGAGTTACCTGTCAGTCCACATGACTTCATGTTTTCTGAACTGAATCACATGTAAGGTGGTCCTTGACAAACGCTCTCAAATGTTTTTCCGTTCTAAACATCGTACATTAATTGGGTCGAGATCTGGTGACCGTGAAGGTCAAAGCACACCATTCACATCTCTTTCATCTCGTCAAACTATCCAATGACCCCTGGTGACCTGTATTGAAGCATGCACATTCATTATTTTCCCCCCACTCATTTATTCAAGGTTTCTAATATGTCACCCCGCTGCATCTGCCACTACAAAGAGCATCAGGGATGTGTGAGTGACTCATCCCTGCTGTTAGTTCACCTCATCTGCCTCTGTTGCAGTGGTTACACCTGCAGAGCTATCGGCACTACCAGAGAAAAACAGATGTGTGTAGATGTGGGTCTCCTTTCATAAAGCCTGAAGGTTCCTGCAGCAATTGATTCTTAACTGCGTCCTGGAGTGGGATATTTTGTTTTTTTAAAAGATTACTTTCAAGGTATTTAGGTTTTAAATACTTTATAAAGTCAGGGGATGAGAATGATCAAAGGGGGTGTAACGAAGGGCTGTGTGTGTGTGTGTGTGTGTGTGTGTGTGTGTGTGTGTGTGTGTGTGTGTGTGTGTGTGTGTGTGTGTGTGTGTGTGTGTGTGTGTGTGTGTGTGTGTGTGTGTGTGTGTGTGTGTGTGTGTGTGTGTGTGTGTGTGTGTGTGTGTGTGTGGTGTGTGTGTGTGTGTGTGTGTGTGTGTGTGTGTGTGTGTGTGTGTGTGTGTGTGTGTGTGTGTGTGTGTGTGTGTGTGTGTGTGTGTGTGTGTGTGTGTGTGTGTGTGTGTGTGTGTGTGTGTGTGTGTGTGTGTGTACAGATGTGCACAGATGTGCTCTGGTCAGATGCTGCGGATCATTAAGCGCGATGAAGGACAGGCAGAAGGTTGACTTGCCTCCAGCCGCTCTCCATCCTTCCATGTCGCTCTCTCTCTCCTCTTTGTGTGTCTCTCTTCATCTCTCGTACCAATGGCTGCTCCTCTAACATTACCACTAATAGTGTTATCATGGGCTCTCATATAATTTCATTACCCTGATATGACCATCTTTATTCCCTCTTTCTGCCACCCTCCATTTCTCAGTGGTCAAAGTGGACAGAGGGAGGACGATCACCGTTACAAAAGATGAACTGGAAGGTGAGAAAGGCATTTATTTGATTTCACCGTGTATAATTGTGTCATAAAAAGATGCCCCCTTTGATCACGCTTTATTCTAAACAGCATCTTTGGCCTCCACGCCTGAAAGCTGCCTCTTGTTCGTGACTTAATGCATTTTATATGATATCATTAACAACAGACTATAATAACTGTTTGGTTGAGCATTTCTTCCATATACAGAAGAGCATGATCAGTTCTTGGTTGTGTTCTGTGAATGCACACAATGGCTCAAGGTGGTGCGAAGGCTGTGAAGAGGACTGGTAACCTTGGCAGTGTAACTCACAGACAGAGATAAAGGGAGAGGAGGAGGGAGATGTGTTTGAACAGACTGACAGAAAATAAATGTCACAAATTCACTTCTACTGTAAATACAGCGTGTGTGCATTAGGTTGCATTCTATCAAACTTGTGGTATTTGTCCATCAAACTTCGATGGTTATTGCGATACACATAACTTCACATCCACTTATATTACTAATATATCCCTTTTTTGATTAGGTTACCTTTGCAGTATACAAATAAAGAATCCCAAAGATATTTACATTCACAGCATGTCTGAAACTAAAATAACAATTGTTTCATTACTTTGGTTCTGTATTCAATCACATCGTATTTAAAATTAAAGGGGACCTATCATGCAAAATGCACTTTTGTACGTCTTTTATACATGAATATGTGTCCCCGGTGAACTCACCAAGTGTCAGAAAACACAACCCTCTCTCTTTTCCTCCATACCCAAATCTCTAAAAACAGGGCTGCAACGGAGCTGATTATTATTTGAATTTTTCTGACGTCAGAAAAGGGGTGCTCCGCCTATATGGGCAACTCTCCACCTATCAGGGGAATGAGAGACCGCTCGAAAGCGCTGGAGACGCTGTAGTACATATGCCAGGCCTGTAAGTGGCGCTGTAGTCCGCCACAAGAGCAGAATCAGCCATTGCAAAAAGAGGGCTGGAAAAGAGCAAATAGAGCGAAATGAGGCATGGCTAAAATGCATGATCTGTTTGGTATTTTGAAAAAAAAACTTCACAGACATGTTTTATATAGGTATGGCCCTACAATATATGTTTCAAATATAGCATGATAGGTCCACTTTAAACAATTATGAGGTTACAGTGCCAACTTTAAACTTTGATTTGAGAAGAAAAAGATCATAAACAATTTCCTCTCTTTGACCCTAAATCTTTTCTGGGTTTGGTTTCTGTAGCTGCATGTTTATGATCATCGTCCTTCTGTATTAAAATAAAAACAGTGTAAATGTAAACAACTGCCCTCCCCTTAAGATGAAACTTCAGCACATTAACTTCATAGTCACGGTTTCATTTCAACGGCCTGATGCAAAGCTACTCCATTGAACACACACACACACACACACACACACACACACACACACACACACACACACACACACACACACACACACACACACACACACACACACACACAGCGTATACCAGATCAGCATCTCTCATTTTCTCTCTGATCCACTCTGCAGCTCTTCAGGGGAAACTAACAAAGAGACTAGACTCACAGAGAGACAGACACAGTTGGAACACTTTTAGCCAAATCTGAACACTTCCATTGTCCTTGAGTCACTTGGAGAGACATTAAAAGTGTGCTGACTCAAGACTTTTCTATCCATGTTATCCATTATACTTGTGTATAAGGGATGGAGGTGAAATTGTGGGCAGCAAGGTAAATCTCTCTCATTGTGTGGCTGACTCAAATCCATCAGACAAAGCATTATATTTCCTCATGCAAAGCACTTTTTGGACGTTCTCACTGAGCTTGTTATAACTTTTTTCCTCCTCCTCCTCCTCCTCCTCTTCCTCCTCATACTCCTCTTCCTCCTCCTCCTCCTCTCTTTGCTCTGCAGGTGAGGTCAAAGCTCCGTTCCCTCCAACAAACGTCCACGCCTGCGAGGTGAGCGACACCTACGTGGTGCTGAGCTGGAGCGAACCTGAACCCAGAGGCAGGGAACCTCTCACCTTCTACGTGGAGCGGGTCAGTCTTTACACACACACGCACACACACACACACGCACACGCACACGCACGCACACACACACACACACACACACACACACACACACGCACAGACACACACACACACACACACACACACACACACACACACACACACACACACCTCAGATCCTTGTGCTTTCTTGCAGAACTCCATGACGTTTCTCTTTGCCAACTTGTGCAGCAATAGTTCTTTTGACGTTTTTTCCTCAGTCATTGAAGTGATGCAATATTGGGGGGAAAGGGATGATGGAAATCAATGATATGAAGTGTTGATAGATCACAAAAGCTCCTTCACTTCCTCTTCAGGTCTAAAAAAGCCTGAAAAGTTCTTCAAATAAAACTCAAAGGCAAAGTAATGCATTATTCAGGTTGTAGGAAATCATATTAGATGAATGATTGAAAAACGTTCAAAGACAGTTTTATAACAGTTACTGCTAAAAAATAAATGCTTGGTTATCCCAGGCATGTTTTAGGTCCCTCCATGTTCATCCTTATTCCATATTTAAATCCACTGAGACCAATGGCTGCCTTGAAAGAGGGAAATGTGTTTTTTCTTTAAGCCGGTGTCATTGATATTTTCATACAAAAAAAGCGATGTGATGTTTTTCGTGCAAAAGAGGTTGCTTTTTGGTTTTTACCTGTTTACTGTGGTGTCAGTTTGCCAGAGGCCATCTTAAAATGAATGCTAATGTTACTCCAAATATGCTGGATGAAAGGAAAAGACAACCCAGCTGCCCCTTAAAGAAGCAATGAGGAGGAAAATGACCTCACTGTGGAGCTTTTTCATTAGTATAGAAATCCAGAAAACACACACCGCACACACACACACATCTACAAATAAGTATTCACTAAGCTAAAGCAATCAGACACAGACATGCTCTCTCTTACACACGGAAACACTTGTACAAGAATAAATGTATTCAAACACTAACCACCATTGTAATTAGTAATACCTACACACCCGCTGAACACAAGGATCCAGTTTCTTGCATCATCAGTTCCTCTCGTCGCTCGCTGGGTTTGGGCAGTCCGGTGCTGGAGCCAGAGCCAAATTAACAGCAGGCTCCTGACCACAGCACTAATTAAAGAGGCAGGAGGAGGACTCGCACACGCACACACACACACACACACACACACACACACACACACACACACACACACACACACACACACACACACACACACACACACACACACACACACACACACACACACACACACACACACACACACACGCACACACACACTTCAACCAATGTGATGTCCTTTTAAGTGGGAATTTGTGGACTCATTAAAAGTGAGCAGACCTTGATGTTGCTCTTACCTCGAGGTTTGGGATGTCTTGTCTTGAAGAGTTTTTACTTTCTAACTGCTGATATACTAACCGAATATAAGGCGTAATTGTCTGGTTTAGTTTAAATATAAAGTAAAAAGACTATTTTAGTTTTAAGTGTTTCAATAATGCATTAAAAGCAATGTCTATAAAAGAAAACTCAACTTCAATTTCGTTTTTACTTCCAATATATCAAAGTGTCTGACCGTTTCCTCCTTTTTTTTACAACAATAAGGCTTTCGGCTCTCCAATATCAACCCAGACACCCAACCGCTTCCAGCTCCAATAATCAGAAAACTGCCACAGGAAATATATTTTTATTGGATTTTTATAAGTAGGGTAATAAAACTGTCAAATCTGTCAAAGGCATCTGAAATTACTGAAGTCTGCTGCTTCACTTCCGCCTATATAATGAAGGGAACATTCAAATATCCCTTTCGCCCTTTCGCAAGCACTTTATAGTCAGTGATTTCTTCAACGTACGCTTTCATTTGTTGGGTTTGCCTTCTCAAACAGGGCGTTGGAGAAGTTAATAACTCAGTGGAGAAGAAATGTAAACGCAGATTATGAAATACAGAAAGTTAGCACCATATATAGCATCATTATCAAAAAGGATTAATTTACAAAGATGAAGAAAATATCAGTTTATTTTAGTAATGAATAATATAGTAATCATAAGAATACATTTTAATTAGCCATGTGTTTTTCCTTTTACGGTTGTGGTTTTCTATGATTTTTCAATTAATTGTTTCATACATCTTCCCCTATACCTTGAAAAGCGAACTATAGATAAAAATGTATTAAAGGTAGGGTAGGTAAGAATGGAGAAACCAGCTCGAGTGCGCTAGAATTTGAAAGTACACAGCCGAAATAAATCTGCCCCTTCCTTCAGACTTCCTTATAGAGCCCCTCCTCCAACACACACGAATGTGCACATGACCAATGAGGGCACGAGATAAGTTTGTGCACAGATGGAAGGCTGACAGGCAGGTAGGCCATCCAGTTATTTTAGCCGGCTCAGATGATTGGTCGTGCTTTTTACAGCGCCACGGCTTCCACAGATGACATTTTGTTATGTATTTATTGTCAAAGCATTTAATATATTCATTGCTATCGGGATGTTAAGAGCATTCCATGGAATATAACAAGAAGTGTTTCTGAAGTGAATTACCTACCCCACCTTTAAGGTCCATCTGTCTTTTTCGCTATATCTTATAGCTATACATTTTCATATGTTTTTGCCTCCTGAATCTGGAAATGTATTCATATTCCTCCCTGGAAAAAGAATGTCCTATACCTACCAACCTTTATTCTTCTTTTCCCTTCTCTGCTTGTTAAGTGGCCTGCTCCAAAACTATACAATCTGCAGTCGACTAAAGAGGACAAAGTGTAATCGTACAAAATCAGAATGAATTATGGGACTTTTAAAGAGTATTTGGCAGTCTTGGCAGGTACAATCCTCCAGCCTATTTAAAAGGAGCCTGAATAATGAGAATGTCCTTGAGATATATGTAGATAGTGCTTTTGAATCTTGTGGGGTTTTGTTGTTTTTCATGTTGGACTTGGATCAGTCCCTGGCAGGGAAGAGCAGCTGGGAGATGGCCAGTCTGGAGATGGAAGTCAACTCTCCGCGGTTCCCCGTGCTCGACCTGATCCAGGGTCAGCAGTACCTCTTCAGAGTGCGCTCCATCAACAGGCACGGTGTCAGCGACCCCTCGGAGCCCAGCGCACCCGTCTCCTTGGGAAAACAAGAAGGTGAGAAATGTGCTCGTGCTTTAACTCTGCCGCTTGTAGAGGTCGATGGCATCTTGTAGGAGTACTCGACTGCATTTACTGCACTGTTAGTTTTATTATTATGCTGCTGTGTTTATTGTATTTTTGTAACTCTGGCTCAACAATTTCCTTCGGGATAAATAAAGTCTTAACTCATCTTATCTTATCTTACTGTAGTGGTGCACAAATAGATGATCATGACAGCTTGTGTTCACCCTGGGCTTTTTGAGATTGGTTTACTTCCTGTCAGATAATTTGTCTGGTTGTGTTCGGTGCAACCTTTGCAGTTATTCATTAGGAATGAAATATAATAGTGATAAGTGTAGATACAGGGAGGGGACTATGGCGAGTTTTGGAGCTTGTCACTCAATTGAGCATGGGAAAAGTTATTGTACTTAAAGTTTAGTAGTTTACTAATGCAAAAATATTTAAACTGGTATGTTACTGAATTACACATGCAGAGGTATTCTCTGAACATCTGCTTAACATTATTATACATTAGATTAGATCATACATTTTTTAACATCAATTTAATTAGTAATGCAGTTTAGTTTAGGTTAATGTGTACAACTTGAGTTGATTGAATAAGGTCTTTTAATAAAAATATTATTTTGATGATTTAAAGTAATAATTTCTGAGGATTTGCTTATAAATCAGTATTTGTTAAGTCACTATCTATCGCCAAATGAGGAAACACAATGGTTGTTGGTCAAAGACAATGAAAGGACAGACAAAGTGTTCTGTACTTTGTTTAATGTGCTGAAAGTGCCATGTCTGCAAAAAAACAAATGAAAAGATTTTGAGAAAAAAAAGACACTGAAAGCGAAATCTTTGAGAGTGTAACTACATTTTACCCGATGCCTTTTCCTCTGACCCGCTCAGCGGTGCCGGCTGCTCCTCACTCTGTGATGGCCGTCAGAGACACGGACACCTCGGTGCTGCTGCAGTGGAAGGAGCCCGAAGAGAAAGGCGACGTTCTGGGTTACTACCTGTACTGCAGCGAGAGAGGCAAACAGGACTGGAAGACTGTCAACAACAAGCCTGTGACCAAAAACAGGTAACGGGCACATATGTAAAACATTGTTTCAGAAAGTGTGGTTGTAATATTTCTGATTGTCCACAGGAACATCCAGCAAGGTTATAACATTAAGTATGTTGTAACGACAGCTGAAAACATATCTTTTTAGATTAGCTTTTAATTAGCGACATCCCCCTTTAATATATATTTGTATTGTTTTAAAGTTCTTAATATTTTATTGATTTATTATTTGTGTCTTGTGACACTTTTTAATGAGTGGGTTATCGATGACCTTGTGGACTATTATTCTATTTATTTTTTATTATTTCTCTTGCCTACTTTACCTCCTTGTATTTCTTCAAACCTTATGTTTAATCAAGAACATTTGCTGCATGTGTGCAAATCAGGTTTGAAGCTTTTAACTGTAATGAGGTCATGTTTTCTTGTTTTGTGTGCCATATTGTGAAAGCACTTAGAGCTGCACACTGTGTATGAAAATGGCTATACGAATAAAGCTTAAGTATTATTACTATAAGTGGTGGAAGGATGTGACGCATGTTTACTCTGCCTGAACTTCATCCCCTCAGATTTACAGTCCACGGCCTCAAGAACCGACAGGAATATGTGTTCAGGGTGAAGTCTGTGAGCCGGGCGGGAAACAGCAGCTACTCAGACGAGTCCCCCCCCATCCTCGTCAAAGCCGCCATATGTAAGTGAACCTTAAACGCCAAATGTATTTCCTCAAGAGTTTTAAAAGTCACATTAACGTGAAATATGTCAGTGTTGAATCTATGAATCAATGCTCTTTCTTGAAGGTTTTAAATAAGAATACCTTGATTAGTCCCACAGGTATTCTGATTCTGAATAAAGCATATTTTATTTATTATTATTTTACTCTCAAAAATACTCAACGCCATTGGGAAAATAATACAAATAGAAACATGTTTTATTCAACTTTATAAAAGAGACGACTCAACTGTGCATTGTAGGTTAGATTTAAGCCAAAAGCACATATTTTCTTGACTTGTGAGGTCAAATAATTTTACTTTTTTGCATCGAAGGCCTTGGCCAACATCTAAATTGTATGTCTTTTTGTCTTGAGCAAGTGCATTCTCAAGCATTTTCTAAACAGGCATATTTAGTGTAGTTTTCTTTCATAGCTTTTCAGGAGCCTTTTCTGAGAATGTATTCTCTGAAGTTTGAAAGCGTGTAAGCTTTATAAAATACTTTCACCTTTTACCCTCGACATGTTTGCAGCTTTTCAGGTCAAATAGAATATAAATGTGTGTGTGGGCATGAGCAGCTTTGTTGTGCCACTGCTACATTCTTGAAATGTTGCTCTTTCACGTGTCAGTCTTCATATGTTTTGTTATGTGGCCTTCACCAGATGACTGTAGGCTGTATGAACTTCTTTTATTGTGGTGGTTTCATATTTTAGCTTTGTGGACCTGACGAAGAGATTCTGACCCCTCTCACTTCCTGTGGTTAAGTCTCAGATAATGTTCTCTCTGCAGCCCGCAGTAAAGCTCTGTAATGATGACTCATTTCACTCACTACTCAGAATACTCTCACATCTCCTCTGCCACTCAGCCATTACCTGAGGATAAATGGCTGCAGCACAACTCTTTGTGAGGCATTCATATTTCATCAAGTAGAATGAGTTTAATATTTCTTTCATTCTCATTCGGGGAAGGCTCAATATGGGCCTAGAGTTATCATTTTGCAACTCTACTCGGCCAGGGAGTTATTGGAATTTTTCAGTCTATTTAGCAAGAAAACTGCCGCCTGAGGTTTTCTCTTCCATCACCTATCATTTCTTTTTTTGTTGTTCTGTTTTGTTTCTGCTTACTGCAGCGGTTCCCTCCGCTCCCTCTGCCATCGCCCTGCTGCTGTGCACCGGGTCAGAGATGGTGTTGGGATGGAGGGCCCCTGCGCGTCACGGGGGAGACCCTGTGCTCGAATACTACCTGGATCAGAGGGAGAAGGGCGGGAAAACGTGGAGAGAAGTCAACGTGAAGCCGGCCAAAAAGAGGCAGTTTAAGGTCGGAAATGCTCCAGAAGGGTACAATTACGGTGTAGTGTGATACTAGTAGCATGTCATGCCACTCCACCACTTTGGTTCAGAGGGGAATATCTCAAAAACTGTGAGGTGGATTTCTATCATTTATTTTACAGAAATGCATGGTGCCCAGAGGATGAACCCTAATGTCACTTTTCCTTTTAGCAACACAAACAGGTTGGGAATAAGTATTCAGATCATTTACTCAAAAACGAGTATAACAACTCTGTTACAAGGTCCCACATTCAAAAGGATACTCAAATAAGAGTGTTTAAGTATTGCAATCAAATGATAAGTATACAACCAAAAGTAAAATGACTTATTATGCAGACTATCAACATTCAGGATAATAGATAATAGGCCTATTGCAATATTGTACTATAATCTATCATTTCACAGATGATGGCAGCATTAGTGTTTTGATTGCTTTGTAGCTCAATTTACAACAGTACAATATCATAAATAATGTGTAAGTAATTAACAATATGACTATGTAAAGTTACTCATAACTCAAATCATCAAATAAAGTGGAGTTCATATTGTTACATACAACTGAAACACCTAAATAAAGTACAAGTAGATCATAATCGCACAAAAGTACAGTATTTAATGTAGTTATAACTTTACACCACTGCAAAAGGAATTACGTTTTCCTGTGAAACATCTTCAGCCCAACACAATGCACAAACATGTATGAAAACTAATTATTATAATCAACTTTTTTTATAAGAAAAATAATCATTAGAAATCCCTTTGTAAGCACAACAAAGAGAATTCACTCCTCAGCCTGCTGCCAAAAAGGGCTTAAACGTTTTAATATAATCACGCTACTATAAGTTACCTCTGCATTTGGAAGTGGCCTGAAAACAATGGAACAATTGGCTACCTCATCCACATTGGCTGTGTCACTAGGCAACAGGCAGTGTCCATGGAGACCTGGAGGAAAGTAAAATCTTGAACCTGTCTCCAGGAGATTACAGGTGCTCTGTAATTAGACATTGTGCAAATGTGTTACATGTGAGTGGTTGGTTTTTTTTAGATCCTGGGGACAAACAAAGACAAAGCCAATTAGAAATAAAATGACTGTCATACACAATGTGAAGTTCAGAGACTTGAGGATCGGAGACCCTTCTTCTCCCAGAAGGAAACCTCTGATGGGAACTTGTAGCCCCCCCTTTTGGGGAAAATTAATCATTTCAACAACTTCAAATCCTCAAAGAGCATTCTACACCTCTCACATTAGCTGTTTTGTGCCTTTTAAATTAGGGTGCTCACCTCCTGGATTTAACATTTGATAAGTATTTAATATTATTGATGTTTCTCCAGGTTGGAGTTGTGCAGAAAATGTTCATTTTGTCATGAAAGCTTTCACAAATGTATCTGTACGGATGTCTATGATACTGGTTCCCTACAACAACACCACCAACAAATACACTATACACTGATATCAATAATGCAAAAGCACCAAAACAACCCTTTAAATACCTATTTACAAGTGAAGGCCCCCTAAAAGTATTATCAAAGGTCCAATTGACTGATATAATAAAATACATCATGTTTTTATATTGTTAATGCATCAAACTTCTTAATACATTTAGAGGTTTAATGTAACTGGTAACCACATAGACGGATTAAACATGAAAAAGGCCCAACAATCCAAAAATGTTGCGGACAACTGTTTATTTTATAAGCTTCACACGTTTGAATGTTAAATCCTGACCTCCAATGTAACTGTTAACTAAAGCTCTCAGATTAAAGTAGAAATTACCATATTTTCCTCTAAAAGATATTTTTGAAATTGTGCAGTAGTAGTGTAAATGTTAGTTACTTTCCATCACTGCCAAAGTTGAATACAAATGCTACCAGTAATGCTTTAATGTGATTGAGTTTGTCATAATGTCAGTCAGGTCATGATTTCATGTCATGCCCGCTCATGTAACTTTATGAAAACATGAAACCCAAGTTCCCACTGCAAGACAAAAAATATGTTGCACATTAATATGTTGCACATTAATCAAATGCAGCCTGTTCGCCATCTAGTGGAGGACGACGGTACTTCCCTATTTATTTTGGCAGACAACCTTTGCATTTGTCTTGCAGGACTTACTGTAAATTGATCAGATAAGATGGTTGTCGTTCTATCTAAATGTGGCTAGGGGAAGATCTATAGATAATGAAGGGTGGGGGGAAATTGTGTTTTAGATAGCGTCTGCTATAACAGTGAAATAAGCTCCCTCTGGTTGAGTCAATTAGTGGCGGGGAGAGAGCCTGCAGCAGCACAGGTTCACAACTGTTCACCGAGGCGATAAGGGCCTTAAAGTCTAAGTGGCTGTGAATAGGAAGATCGATGGACAGATCAATACGGCTGAATCCCTTCTCTTCCCAAGCCAAAGTGTCTCTGGGGCTCAACAAAAAATGCTGTGGCAGCAGCAGAGCTAATACCTTGTTAAATGCCTGCTTCAGTATGGAGAGGTGTTATTGTACAAACAGGGAACTTTTTTCACTTTTACAAAGTGCTAACTGAGCTCTGTTTTCCTCAAAACATCCACAATGCCAGAATGCATTATTTTTGTTTTATGCGTAGGAATGAGTTTTTATGCTGCATATACCTTTTTGAACAATGCTATAAAAAAAGTGAGATGTTTACTGTCAATAAGAACAATTAGAAATCACTTATAATACATGTAGTATATAATAATAAAGAAAAATTAGACAAACCACCCAGACATACTGTTTACCCCAGGATTTTAAAGGTCCCATGTCATGCTTTTCCGGTTATTACCCGTCCCCTTGTTGTTATGTAGCTTTTTATGCATGTAAACGGTCTGCAAAGTCACAAACCCTCAAAGTACATCCTGTAGCGAGTAAAACTCTAACACAGAAAATACCTGTCTATGCTGCCCCAGAACGCCTCGTTGGAGATTTCTCTTTTTCTTCCTGGGTACAGTGACGTGCCCATACCCAAATGGACCAATCCGTGGAGCCGTTACGTTACGTCCGCGGAGCCGTTAAGTTAAGTCTGTGGATTGGTCCAAATTGACCAATCCACGGACTTCCTCACACACACACACTCAATCCTTTCTCAGCTGCAGCTCTGCCATTTCTCCTCCCTGAGACGGCGGGACGCGGCGAGGCTGTGAGTCTGTGTGTGAGCACACACACAAATTCCCAGCCAGGCTGCGGGTGTGTGTGTGTGTTCGGGCTGGGTTTCGCTGTGTCTCGCTGTCTCACAGACGGCCACTGGGCTCATAGGGAGGGGGGGGCAGGAGCTCCAACAAGCCGTTTAGGACAGAGAGTGAATACACATACTATACAGAGATGCTGTATGAGAAACCAATGTGAGTTTGGAAAATTGCACAATATAAATCTATTTTAGTAGACCTCAACAATGGAATTATGATCAGTAGAAATGGCCATGACATGGGACCTTTAACTAAACAATCTTGAAAAACATAAAAATGATTATAAGAATATCAGGGTTTGGTCAAATCATTGAATGGAAAATTGAGATTTCACATTTTTTTCGTGATCATTGTTTTTAAATCTGCCTACTTCATTGTAAATAGAAATGAAACTAAAGACTTTGGCTTAAGTTACATGTGAGATGTAGCACATTTAGGTTTGTCTGATCACTACCCACATTTCCCCAGAGTGAATCATGCCTGACTTATATTCTCAGGTTTGTAACCTGACGAGTGGAGACTTCTACCAGTTCCGTGTGTTTGCTGCCAACATGGCCGGCGTGGGGAAGCCGTCTGAGAGCAGCGAAGCTTTCCTCTGTGAGAAGTGGACCATGCCAGAGCCAGGTGAGGAGAAAATGTCACTTTATGTTAGTTCATACAATAAGTAGAACATGTGAAATGACTGAATAGATATCTATGATCTGCATTGTAGGGCAGCAGAGTACGAATAAAGTAAACAACATTTTAAAGTTTTAAAACACATACTCTGCTATGAATAATAATTCGTATTGTAATATTATGAAATGAGTTTTTAAACAAAATAGCATTATAGTTCCAGAATATATAAATGGACATATATGGACCCCTTATACCCCATTTAAATAAATCTAGGGTTTTTGAGAAAGCAAATATTTTAAATTTTACAAGTTGAATTACTGCACACAAGAGAACTCCTGCTTCACTGACAAATCCATTCTCAGCGCAGGTGCATTGGAAGGTTTTAGTTTTCCACTTCCCTCTCGTGCTGGGTGCATATTTGACCAAGATATGCTTCCATGTGCTTGTTAATGCTTGTTTTAAACAAAAGTCTTAGCTCAGAGAAACGTTCCTCCTTTAAGTAAATAGTTATAAAAACATATGTCTGTCTGCAGAGTGAAGGTCAAACACCCAAGTGAAGCAACCATAAGGTATTCTGAGTAAGGGGGACTTTAACTTTAGAAATCAATAGTTTCCAGATAACTGATTAATTCAGAGCATTGGGTATTTAAGAGTTTTCCATTACCATGCTGACCTGCAGATTTTTCAAAAGGCTGTGAGTTCACAAACTAAAGGTTTATTGACTTCAGCTTGGAAAGTGAGGCAAGACGATCCATCAACTGGACGAGCCATTAACACTCACTAACTGTTATTTTTTATTTAAAATCACACCCTTAAAAGTGCATACGGTCAACTCATAACATAACAGATAAAAACAGGCCATTTGCATATTATGCCATTCAAGTGCAAAATGGAGACAGAGGTCAGCATTCAAGTGCAATCAGTAGCTGAAACAGAAGCTAAAGTGAGTTTGAGGTAGGTACTGGAATTCATTATTTGTTGAGTATGTTTTGTCCTTTAATATTGCTTTGACTGCTGGTGTTCTGCCTGTGCTGCTGAAGAGCCAGGGTCTTGGGCAAGACCCTGATCCCACTATCTGATGCTCTGAGAGGTGGCGAACAAAAACAAACATGAGCAGTAAATTAATGATTTAACCTTTAGTTAGTTGGGGTGAAATTAGATGTTGAGTTTTCCATATTAATGTTAAAATATGAAATAGAAATGTGTAAATCCTGTGTTGTATTGTTAATGCTATAAAACAACGTTTAATCATGTTGAGTTTTCTTGATAAAAATGATATATAATGTTTTATTTGCATCTTTACAACCTGTCTTTACTGCCTTTTCATTGATAAATGTTCTGTTTAAGTCTCTTTATAGGAGAATATTACCTCTATATTAAGATAGAGATCACATGAAGAAGGTATTTCAAGGTATCTGAAGAAGTATTTTAAAAACTGGAGAGTTGAGGTGCGTTTTCAGGTATTCATTCCCTAAGAATCTCATAGAGCAAAAAAATCTATAAAGGAGAAAAGTTGGTTAAAAACCGAAGAAGACGTGAATGGAAAAAGTCACATTTTTAACAACCCCTCATTATTTTGACTAACAGACAGAAAACAATGTGTAGATAGTTTACAAAATAAACCTGTAACAATACGTTTTCCTTCCCCATTGGAAATTACATTGCATTATTATTAACACACATTCTGTATATTACACACACACACACACACACACACACACACACACACACACACACACACACACACACACACACACACACACACACACACACACACACACACACACACACACACACACACACACACACACATACACACACACGCACACACACTCACAGACTCACCTGCAGTGTGTGGTGTTTCAGGTTCCGGCCTCGCTCCTATCAGCCTCTTGTGATATTAATATAGAAAATGGAGGCTCTCTCATACATGCCACTTTTAAAGCGCAGCTCGTTAATCTCTCCAAATGGGCTTTCCTCTGTGCCATTAATAATTTAAAAGTGACCAAAAATCATTAAGGAAATTAACTACCAAGTGCCGGCAGGGAGTCTGTGGGGGTAGATTAAGAAATGTGACTGTACTCGTTTGGACTTTACTATTAGTTCTGATTTGTTTTGTTACAACTTCCCAAGAAGAAGTGTTCAGTTAGTTTCTGATATGGTCACTCAGGGAATATACTATTGTGTTATAGCTGACACACTCTGCACTTTAGGATCTCCTGCAAAAATCCATGACCCTGTTACACTTATGACTATATTTTATTGATTATTTCATATTATATTAGTTTAGACTAAATCAGATTAGATACAGTAAGGTTAGATAACATTTGATGTACTTTAGCGATCTGAAATTGGTAAAATAATTTTGTTTAAACTGCAGCAGTTTAACTATGCATTGCATGAGTTAAAAAATAAACAGTAAATATATACATCCACAGTAGAAATATAAATCTATAGACGGTCTTTAGAATACCCAAAATAAAATATAGAATTCGCCATAATAGACCAACCTACTACTAATAAGATTTAAAGGGGCCCTTTTATGCAAATGTTCAGGTTTCATATTTGTATTATGTGCCTCTACTGTTTACATGCTTTAATGTTCAAAATGTGCTTTAATGGGTTGGAGCACTAGCCAATAGAAGTGCGAGTGTTATATAGTGATGTCACTATGTAACGGGAGTAAATAAAGGAGTGCAATGGAGGCGTTTCAGACGGGAGGAGTGTGTGGGAGAGAAACACCCTCTCGACAGAAGACAGGGATTTTAGCCTTAGCAGACCATTAAATGTACAAAAACATATAGGAAAGGGAAACCCCCAGAAAGCATAATATGGCCCCTTTAAGGATACTTTACAATATGCAAGTGTGCAAAGTAGTTGCAATGTTTTGAAGTTCAATTGAAATGCAATGGGGTAGAGTGTGAGTACAATTTGTACTTATTTTTCAGAGTTATTGAAAGGGAAAACACAGTGGTATAAAACAAACGACGAAAACTATGAAGTCTTCTCTGGTAGCCTGAGCTGAGGTGTTTTTCGAGGGTTTTTGCTGTGGATTATTTCCGCTCCTGCTCCTTGTCCAGGTTGCCCCTATGACGCGGAGGTCAGGGAGGTGAGTGCCGGCTCTCTGGTGCTCCTGTGGGCCGCCCCGCTGTACCAAGGTCAGAGTCCCGTCACTGGATACTTCCTGGAAATCAGCGAGGGCGACCAATCAGACAACTGGACTACTCTGAACGAAAAGCCGATCACTGACACACATTACAAGGTGAGTGAAGCTAGAGGGAAGAGGGATTTAGCCCACACTGCTGTTTTCTTCCAATTAAATGTATTTTACAAGAATATAGACCACTACCAACACAAGTAAGAACTTCCTCAGGTGAAGCTGTACAAATAGTTTTTACAAGCTTTATGTCAAGATAACAACTTTTTAAATCAGGATGTGTCTATTATCTGATCCAGGAATGTAAAGATATTCCTCTATTGACGGTAACTGTAATGTATAAATGAAATATTGATTTTATGTTATATAAATACACATAGGATAATTTCATGAAAATAATTCAGCCTCTCTTGAATCATCTCTGTTTCTCACTGTTGTCTCCTTCCTTAACAACTCACACAAACATTTGTATAATCCATTACACAAAGTTAAAGATGATTTTGACTGATAGCATTACAATTAATTTATTGAGGAATCGTAATAATATTGTTGTGTTTTTTTCTGACATAAAAAGGTTGTATTGTTAATCTGATATTGTGACAGCCCTCATTCGATCTAACTCTGATCTAAGTGTATTTAATAATTGTATGAGCAATTGTATTATTGTTATGACTCTAAAATCCAGCCTGCTCCAGTATTTCATTCCCTTCTGTATTTGTGGGTCCAAATGCTGAAATAGCCAAGATACTTTATGACAATAGTGTGTAAATATTTGATGTGTTTCTCATGACGTCCAGGTCTCAGGTCTTCAGGAGGGTCACACCTACCGTCTCCGTGTGGTGGCTGTCAATCAGGCTGGAGTCGGTCCCGCCTCCCTGCCCACCGAGCCCGTCACAGCTCACACCACAGGTCAGCCGTCATGCCTCCAGAAAAACTAATATTATAATATATATTTGAAAAAAAATCCCCCTGCCAGGCGTGTTGGAGGCTCTGGACCTTGGATATGATAATAGGAAAAGCAGCCACTCTCCAGTCTGTGGAGAAGTTATTTATTACGACAAGCTTTAAGGGACCTCTAGTATCCTCAATATACACATATTGATAAGTGCCTTTAAAGGGTTAGGTTACCTCATATTAGCCTTCTAGCAGAGGGTATAGTGGGAAGAGAGATAATCATTCTCATGTCTGTCTGTTGAATATGAAACTGGATGATGAGACAGTTAGCTTAGCTTAGCATAAAGACTGGAAACAAAGGGAATCTGTCCAAAGACTTCTGGCTCCAGCTTTATATGCAGTGGCGACTGGTCATTAGGGGCAGGTGGGGCACAGCCCCTAGTGTCAGCAGAAAGTCATTAAAATAATAATTTTTAAAAAATGCAAATAAATGCAAAGAAAATACATCTTAAAATATATTTTAAGATCATGTTTAATCATCTGATTCATCTGTACATTGCTGTTTTAGTCTGTGTTCTTCTAATTAGTGTCTACAGTGTGCATGTTGAGCCGTTTTGAGCGACGTGGGTCAAGCCCCGATCTAGCCCCTCTCTCTCACTGTCAAAGTGAACCTGTACTGTAAAAACTACACTGCGCATGCTCAGAGTATTTTTCTATTCAATGTGTGCGGCAAAAAAATAATCACCATAGGGGCACTGTGCTGACATACCTATCAAACGTCATCTCATAATTCAGAGAGCTGATTGAAAATAGTAGTTGTTTGTGAAGAGGAGACGAGAGAGAGCAGCGTATAGCGATTAAAATCAGTAAAACGGAAAGAAAATGAATGAAGTTGACCATCTACTTCAGCTTTGAAGTTTTTTTCTACGTGTTTTGCCTATAGGCTATTGCTCTGCTGGATCGATTGATATTGTGACCTTGAAGCTTATATATACACATCTAAGTTGTTCGTGCCCCACCACTTTTGTACATATAAAAACGCCACTGTTTATATGACAATATAAATATAATATTATATGTTTGTATCGGACAAACGTAGAGTGATTTGAATCTAATCACGTAACTCTTTGCATGGAAGCAAGTTTCCCAAAATGTCAAACTATAAACTTCGTATGTCCATCCGAACATTGAGACAATTGGTTTTAACCAGAGGAGCTGTAGCAAAGAGACATTTACATAATAGATCATTTTAAACAAAATGCAACCATTGGAATCTTTTTATCAAAAATATATTCAAAATATGAATCTGATTTTGTTCACAATGCAGCCATATTCACCCACTCTTTCATCCTTTAGGTGCAAAAAACATCGAGATTGGAGTGGACGACGATGGTTTCATATTTCTGGGCTACGAGGCTGAGGGGACGGACGAGGAGAGCAAGTTTCTGTGGAACAAAAACTACACCGAGCCCATCGATGCCCAAAGTGCTCAGGCAGAAAACACAAAGAGCGGGTAAGGCACACGTGCAGCATGGACTGTACGTCTTTGCTTGTTTCAATCCAAAACATCTTTGGCAGTAGGCAAGAACAATAAAAGATGTTTAGAAGAGCTCATTCAAGTTGTCAGAAAGGATTTTTACCCTGCAACTTTTAATGCCTTAACTTTTTCGGATTTTGTAGATATTTGTAAACAGAGTTGGGATAATGTTTTGCATGTCAGAAGTACAGTATGTCTCAAGTCTTTGCATCAAGTCCCAAGACAAGACTAAAAAGTCACAAGTCCTAAACATTGAGTAAAGAGTCCTAAAACAACACCTAAAATGTGTCTGTCGTTTTCAAGTCTTTGGTGTTAAAGTCCAAGTGAAGTTGCAATAAAGTCATATTTGTCCAAAGTCATCAAATGTGCGACTCTAGTCTGAAAACGGTCCACACCTTAGGTTTTTAGATTCAAAATGGACCAGATCAATTGAATTTGCTCTGTAAAGCACTTTTTTTAAACTGTGTGACCCCAACTAAAGGCCTGTCTCTTTTAAAGTGGACCTATCATGCTATATTTGAATAATATAGTGTAGGACCATACCTATATAAGGCATATTTATACTTTTTTTTTCTTCAAAATACCAAACAGATCATGCATTTTAGCCATGCCTCATTTCGCTCAATTTGCACTTTTTTAGCTCTGGATTTGCAAGGGCAGATTCAGTGAGAACAGCGCCACTTACAGGCCTGGCATATGTACTACAGCGTCTCCAGCGCTTTCGAACGGCAATGGCCGTGGCTGTCTCCTCCTGATTGGTGGAGTTGGTACAATAGCCGTAGTGCCACCGTCCTGACGTCAGCACAGTGTTCAAATCTGGATCAGTTTTTATCAGATCCGTTGCAGCCCCTTTTTTAGAGATTTGGGTATGGAGGAAAATAGAGAGGGTTGTGTTTTCTGACACTTGGTGAGTTCCCTGGAACACCGGGGACACATATTCATGTATAAAAGACGTACAAAAGTGCATTTTGCATGATAGGTCCCCTTTAAGTTTCCCATTTCTTAGTTTTAGGGAAGCACGCCTGCCTACTGTCTTGCTTATTGACTTCTTGTTAAACAATACCTCAACATTTTAGCTGAATGAAAGACATAAGGATAACTCTATTGGGACAGAAAGACAGCTGTTATCACATACCAGCACCTAAATCACATGGTGCTGAGGACTAACACATACACAAGAATCCCAAGCTCCTCCATAGACCCCTGAGTCTGTTCTTCAATGTGTCCCTCAGGTCTGTCCTCACCTTCTCAGACCCCTCTGAGGAGGATCTGGGTCTCTACACCGTGGAGACCAGCGACAACCCAGACCTGTCGGCCAGCTACGACTTCACGGCTGAAGGTAAACTATGGGAGAGTAGAAGGTTAAACCGTCTAATTCTCAACTTTTCCTCAGGCACATTGACAATAACAGTTCAGCATCAGTTGTGGCAGCATGAAGAGCATTGGACTTTTTAATTTTAAGGGTTATCAAGTTTTTCCCTCAAGCAAATAATTATGCCTCTCACAGCCACTTCAACAAGGTCACTGGTTTAACAAAGCGTAGCGATCTCAATCAACGTTCAGCTCCTGTCAACATTTAATTAACCTTCAGCTGCTGTTTTATTCTCTGCAGACCTTGAGAGACTCAAAGAACTCAGCTGGCAAGTCAGAAATCCACGTACGTACCAAAGACATTGCACTGTTTCACAGAGAATGATGATCTGCTGATGTGTAAAATACATATATTTAATTTTAAAGGTAGATCTTAAGCTGCTATCAGAGTCATTTTCTTCATTAAACTTGATAAATGTTCAGAATTTGGTAAAGGTTGACATGTAAATAGAGCTAATTCGAACACATGGTGTACATACAAAGCTAGAGCACGTCCTGTGATGTTTTGTGTTTGTTGACAGTGATAGATCTGAAGTCGGGCTGGCAGGTGGAGGTTTCTGAGAAAGGTGAAGTTCGTCTCTGGCTTCAGACTGAGAGCCTGAGTGATGAAGCTGAGCTGCGTCTCATCTTCAACGACAAAGAAATCAGCAGCTCTCCGGTAGGAAACGCTGTGTTGGTGTTCCTGCAATACTGGAAGTAGGAGCATGAATCTAACCTCGTCAGGATTGAGAGTTGATATCCACAGTTCTTTAAAACAAATCGTACTTTAAAGTATTTTGGGATAAAGACACAGTTATGCTTATATTCTAGTGTTTCTTTACTTCAATGAGAAAATGGCAGAATCCTTTACCAGTAGTTTTTTGGATCAAGATATGATTGATATTTAAAATGATTGTACAAGATGTATGTGAGGCCCATCCTGCCTCGCTAAACCATAACTTATGCAAATCATGTCACCACTGCAAAAGGGTTAAAGTTTGCGAGATACTTAAGTTAGGTTAAAGAGAGTTACGTGGCGTTAAACACTGGTTCTTACATTTCCCATGACTGTGAGTTGTTAGCCTCAAACTTGACATTTTCTGGTAATCTTCTCAGATGGTTGTATTAACATAAATCTTTCAGGCCCAAAAACAAAGATATCCCCAAAAAAATAAACACAGAGATATATTTTGTGTCACATAACTCATTTTTTCCTTTTTACTTAATGATTAAGCATCTTACAACCCCTCAAGTTTCTTTTGTTGTGATCTTTTAGACTAAACTACTTTTTATAAATGACAGCTATTTGAATCTCAGTGCTTCCTCCACCGTAATAAAATGAAATTCAGTCTGGAAATCTGTTCAAAACCTTCCCTTTTTGAAGGTTTAAATATGTAATTAAATATCCAGTCAGCTATTTAATGTGCAGCTCTAAAGTCTGTCTATTTAGTGTTGAAAGCATTTAAATCACAGATGTTCTGCAACTTTACCAGGATACATTAAATTAGTGTGCACCTGCATGCAGCTGCAATTATGACAAGTCACTATGAATCAAAAACAGCAATTAGTGTTGTGATAAACTTCCAGGAAGGCAGCAAATAGAGGCTGCCAACGAGGATGAAGAGCAGGTGTGCACGGCAGCACAAAGGTCTGGAGACTGAGCTAATAAACAAAGTCTGTGAGACTTGAGGAGCAACTGAGCTTAATGTGGAAAGGAGCAACATCTGGTAAAAGTGTCCGTTTTGGTTAGATGCCCAAAATGTAAAGGTGGAATGTAAAGGCATTTTGGACAGCTTTCTTATTTCGGTAGTGAACTGTATTCCATTATCTAATATTATATTATATTGATTCTCTATCACTGTAGCAACTGTAGAAATATAAGCAATACACGTCGGTTTGCTATCCTGGCTCCAAAATGGTGGAATGAGCTCCCCATTGAAATCAGAATAGCAGAAAGCTTACACATCTTCCGGCGCAGACTGAAAACTCATCTCTTTCGACTCCACTTCGAGCGATACAATTACTAACAAAGCACTTATATACTAATAAAGGACTGGCTTATCTAAAGCTAGTTGAGTAGCACTTGAAATGTTTTGGCTTTATGAAACCTGATGTACTTATATGATTCTGTTTTCTTCTAGTTTGCTCGAATGCACTTATTGTAAGTCGCGTTGGATAAAAGCGTCAGCTAAATGCAATGTAATGTAAAGTAATAAGGAATGATTTGTGAAATGTATTAAGACATATTGATAAAACACAAACTCTTTTATTGTATTTCTTTTGCTTCTTTTTCAAGTCGATCTGTTTGTATACTTGCACTAATATGTGTTTCACATATTTCAACAATGACCTCTAAATGCATTTGCTTTCATAAACATCTTCATAAAAGCCTTAGCTATTTGCAACCAAAACAAAAAGCTATTTTCACAAACACTCTAACCCATGACAAAATTAATGGAGTGCTACAGCAAGGGCGGATATGGAAAATAGCGCCACAGTGATTTCACTTGCCAATTTAAAGGGCGATCTAAACCGAGATGACTGAAAATAAAACAATATAATCATCAAGGAACATAAAGTGATGTGAACAGACCTCTCCAGCATTTGCATGCGTTATGACACAAAGTAAAAAAGAATCTGCAATGCTTTCAAGGTTATTGAACCGTGCGCTGGTGTGTCCACAGAGAGGAGAGCAAACACAACACAGTATATTTACAGTGGAGCCACAACTCTGTCAGAAACGTGTGTGTGTGTGCGTGCGTGTGTGTCTGTGTCTGTGTTTGCTCGTGTTTGTTTGTGCGACTGTTTTATATCCAGAGGCTTCCATTTTTATTTATTCCATTATTTCTCAATATCAGAGCTCCATCTGAACAGTACTGATTACGTGTTATTTCTAAATGAGCACAGCTGAGGTTTGCAAATTCAAAAAGCCATTTAGCTGATTAGGGCCCTCAGCTTGCCGTACATCACAAATCACATCCGAGGCTTATCAACATTCAGGACACGCACTTCTCTTGATGAATATAAAAGTCATACAAATATGCTTAAAAGCTGCTTCCTGTTTGTTTGTGTGTCTGTGTGTGTTAGGAATGTTAAAGGTCACCTATTGTGCAAAAAACACTTTTTCATGTCTTTTATGCATTACATGTTACTTGTTAGACGCTTTTATCCAAAGCGACTTACATACTCAATACTGTGGGCAATCCCGACAGGAGCAATTTGGGGTGAAGTGTCTTGCCCAGGGATAGAAAGACATGCTGACTGCAGTGGGGTTTGAACCTGTGACCATCTGATCCCCATACCAAGGCTCTATCCACTGCGCCACACGCCATAAAGATGTGTCCCCTCTTCTTCATGTGTCTTCTACATCAACATGTGTCCCCTCTGTGTAAAGAGATTCTTAAACTTTCAGGAAGAAAGATTCTCTCTCTTTTTGTCCTGATCCATTTATATAAAAACCTGTCTGAAAATGAGCTGATCAGATTGTGTCCACTTTATGATGTCATAACGATTTTTTGGGCTTGTGTAACCATTAGCCAATCACCAACCAAGGTATCCCCCCCATCTTATCACCTGAATCTCCTCCTAGAGCACCTTTGTGTTCTTTTTAACTAAATATCTCTCAGAGGGGCGTGGGGAGTGGCTCCTTATTTTCATCTAAAGTAACAGACAGAGAATCAGCACTTTTGAAACAGGGCTGAAACAGAGGGGATTATGGGATGCTGCAATGATCTGTTTGGTGTTTGGAGCCAAACACTTCAGAGACATGTTTTGTATATATCTGACACCTATAATATATTGATGAAAAACAGTAAAATAGGGGACCTTTAATATTTGATCTACTCTGTGAACTTCTTCTCTCTTCCGCAGCACCGTAAGATCACCTTCGACAGGGCCAGCGGTCTGGTGGAGGTTCTGTTCGACCAGCTCTCTGCGGAGGACGAGGGCTCGTACACGGCGCAGCTGAAGGACGGCCGCGCCAAGAACCAGTTCACTTTGGTCTTTGTGGATGAAAGTGAGTCCGGTGCCAATAAGCGTCATATTGGTTTTTGTTTAATACCAGACTGAGAGACAAGCACAAATGTAGAGGAACAATAGAACAGAACAGGAATCAATGTACATGAGACGTCACATTAGCTCAATAAAGACTGACACAGTGATGAAATCTTATCCTTACTTCCTGAAAGCAATCCTCTGGAAGAGTTTCATTTAAATAAATGTCTGTTAAATCACCATCAGTCACTAAACAAAGTAACACAATGGTGAGTAACTCATGATTTTGACGATAGCCTTGATGTTTAGAAAATAAATATATTGATTTCATGTTAATGATACACATATGATAATATAATGTAAATAATCCACTGGATAATAAATGTTCACTTTTCTAAAGTTATGGATACAGACTCTGCTTCCCCTCACTTTTTTTTTAGTGCAATCAATTTGCCAAAATAGAGACCAAATACACAAAAAGCTAAGATAATATGAATTTGAATGGATTCAGTAATATATGTTGAGGTTATTTTGGAAATAAGAGCCTTTTTGGAGCAACAGGTTATCATTGGTTCTCCCCATATGAACTGTGTGAATCTACTTGTTTGTAATGCTGTCTGATATTGTTTGTGTCTCTGTCAGAGTTTCGTGAGACGCTGGCCCTGGTTCAGAAAAACCGGCGTGACCATAAGAGAAAGTCTGGTAAGAACCCTCCAAACTTCAGTAACGCACTGTGTGATAAATAGAATCACCTCTACTAGTTGCAATAGCTTTTTGATCTAAAATATAAAGAGACATCTGTTGCATATAGAAAGACAGGACGCTTTCTGTGCCACTGAACTCTGTGTTTTCATGACCTGAGCTCTGTGATGTGATAAGGAGAGATTTACCACTCTTTTGTGTATATAGGCCAATGTCCCAGTGCCCGCTTGTGCAAACACTCCGTCTCACACCATGTCAAATATTCAAAGTCCACATAAAAGACAGTTTGTCTCTCACCTGCACACTAACATGATGCAAAACATATTTTATAGAGGGACATGTTTTTTTATTTCATGTTAATATAAATTGTCCCTCTCTTATTGCAGGCAGCTTCTCCCTGTCAGTACTCTTGTGTACCACACAGCCATAATTGATGTATTATGATGCAAGTGTGATTCATCGGTTGCTCTGAATAAATTATGGTCTGTCGGCCACTGTTTCTAGATGGTTGATCATGTCTTCTGTATTCCCAAGGACCGTATTTCGAGGAAGACTTGTCGTGGAGGGTAAATGAGGATTGTGAACTGGTTATAAAGTGCAAGGTACTTTTTTCAAGAATAAATGTGCTAATTTTCATATGCAAACTAACCTACCATCATATTAAGAGCCTGGAACAGTTGATACATCATTCAGAGGCAAGTTAATGTTCTACTTGTAATAATACATAAATGAATAGTTCAGGGACTTCATGAAGTTGTTTCTGCACCAGTAAACAAACAAGATATAACATATTAACTAGTGGACTTTAGACCAGCAGGTTTTATTACCTTTGATCAGAGCGAGGCTAGCAGTTCCCCCCTGGTTCCAGTCGTTATGCTAAACTAGGCTAATGGCTTGTGGATTCAAGCTACATATTGCATGGTCAGAATAACGAGTGGTGTCTTTTCATCAAGCTTTTGCACAGAAAAGCAAATAAGCACATTTCCCAAATATTAAACCTTTCCTTTTAAATTCTGTTACACAATATATGTTAAACCAGTAATAACAGTAACTATTATAACACTGGTTTGCATTCATAATGTAGATTTTATACGTACATTACAATCCGTTTAAGATCATTTTTAATTCAGGTATGTTTTTTCCCTCCATACACAGGTGACCAATACACACAAGGACACGTCAGTGAAGTGGTTTAAAGAAGGCGTGGCGGTGACGCAAGTCGTGTACGACCAGTCATCAGGAGTCAGCACTCTCACCATCCCACAGGTACCTAAAATGATTCTGCTTTGTTGTCAGACGGAAAGATGTAGGAAGTTTAGAGCTCAGGGAAATGTGAGTCAACATTAATAATTTGTAGCTGGTGCAGTGAGAGAAATAAGATAAACACACCGTTGATGTTTACACATCTTTGTCTTATTCTCTATTATTTAGTGTGTATTCGGTTGAATAAAAGATTAATTTAAGTATTGGGTTTTCTCCAGAGGTATCAATATTTCATTTGAGAAGCTATGAATATGTTTAATTTTAAAACAATGCTTGGTCATTCCTCAGGTTACAAAGAAAGAGGCATGTTCCTACAGAGCGGTGGTGACAGATGGGAGAGGAGAGGATGTCAGCACCTTAGAGTTACTGGATGACGGTGAGACGTGACCTTGTCCCCAGAAAATAGAATTTATTCCTGTGTGGCACAAATTGGCACAAACGGTCCATTCATTATGAAAGTGAGGCGATTAAAGTCCCTCTTTTACCTCATTATGTGTCCTTAGTATTCAGCTACCTACCTCTAATCTCACATTTTGTATTTATTGACTTCCAAAAGCAATATAAAACACAGTTCAACCGCTTAATTGGTATTTTTATTTACAGAGTATGACAAGCTTCTCCAGCAGCTGAGCAAACAGTGCGGTGAGTTATTCCCAGGTGGAAGCCATACCTTTGTGAAATGTGCCGGAGACTTGTTGTTTTTACAGCAGGTGTTCTGTGTTGGCATGGGGATAATACGACAGAAAGCCACGTTAATTACCTGTGGTGTGTTTGTGCTGTTCCTGAATATTAATGACTTAAAAATAAATAAAGAAATGTCTTTATCAATAAATCAGCCGTATAACCTTGAATGATTGAAGAAAACGTTTTTATTTGTATTTTGCTCGCTTGCATCCAAGTCATCCAGTTGTTGCTCACTGCTTTTTTCAATATTTAAGAAAATGTTGCTTTCTGAAACACTTGCTTAAAGGTAGGGTAGGTAATTCACTTCAGAAACACTTTTTGTTATATTCCATGGAATGCTCTTAACATCCCGATAGCAATGAATACATTAAATGCTTTGACAATAAATATATACAAATATGTCATCTGTGGAAGCCGTGGCGCTGTAAAAAGCACGACCAATCATCTGAGCCGGCCCGGCCAAAATAACTGGATGGCCTACCTGCCTGTCAGCCTTCCATCTGTGCACAAACTTATCTCGTGCCCTCATTGGTCATGTGTGCGTTCGTGTGTGTTGGAGGAGTGGCTCTGTAAGGAAGTCTGAAGGAAGGGGCAGATTTTTTTCGGCTGCGTACTTTCAAATTCTAGCGCACTCGAGCTGGTTTCTCCATTCTTACCTACCCTACCTTTAATAGTCTCATGCTTGCGCAGGTGTGTTACTAGTCCATGATAATGTTTTAAATAGAAAGCAAAAATGTCTGTTTGGGAAGTAGTAAAAATATGACTTGATATGCAAATGGTAATTGTTGGGTGACATATTTCTTTAAATTACCCTAGGAAACTGAAATGTATGCAAAGTAACTCTGCCTTGTCTCTCCGTCTCTGCAGCATTGTCTGCCAGCCCTCTGAAGATTCAGAGCACTGCTTTAGGTTTCAAGCTCTACTGCTCACTCAAATACTATATAAGCTACATGAAGACCAGCTGGCACCTCAAGTGAGTCCACATGCAGAGCACCTCTCTGACCTGACACCCCATGTGCATATGCCACCAAGGAGGACGTTTCCAAACTAAATTCTGACAAACTTTAAGTCGGACCGGAATAGCAATGTTGAGAATCGTTATGTGCAGGAACACCAGCACCTGCACAGGGAATCAAATGGAAAAAAAGCTTATTTTTGCTTTAGTATCATGCAGTGTAGGCACATTGTTTACTGGAAGGCACAGAATTGCAATGCTCTAACCCTAAAGACAGGAAATGCACACAATATTGAGGCGCTCTATGCCTAACTTGCGTGTGTGCCAACAACACAAACACAGTTTCAGATCAGATCCACACACACCGGCTTGACTGCCGCACATACACACACTCAAATACCAAATAGAGGTATATAAATGTACCCTGACATTTCTCTTCATGATGGCAACGTCTGGAGCACCTTTACTGAAGTTCAGCCTCTAAAATCCTTATCAAAGTTCAACTGCTGACAGCTTTAAAAGTTCAGGATCTACAAAATAATCTGTGAATAACAAGTGGATCATTATGTCTGCCTGCAAATGTTGTTATGTGGCAGCTTGAGGCTCATCTGGACATTTAAACACCTGCTTCATCCTACCTATCTGTTATAATCAAAAACACAGTGCATCACTCTGGCAGCCAAACATAGTGGTTAAAACTGACAGTACATTTTACGTTTTTTTATCCAAAATATCAGACTTAATTTTGGATAAAACTGGATGAGATATTTATTACAGAGAAAGAGATTAAGCTGTTCAACTGGACTGATCTTTAGGAACATAAAAGTGTGTATTAGCTGCTATGACAAACATTTCATCACAGAGAAAGATCACATCAGTAGTATTGCAATTATTCGAAGAAGCTACTGTGTTTCTTTTGCCAGGCTTATACCACCACCTGCTGGCAGATTTCAAGATGTGCAAAGAGTGAAACAATTGAAGAAAATCTGCCTATTATGATGCATGACACATTTTCTTTGTCCTTCATAAAATGAGTTTGCAATGAATCCATGTCCCTACATCTAAATGTTCAATTTAAATTCATATTCTTTCTGAGTTTATGCAGCTGCATCCGTTTACTCTACTCTTACTAAACTATGAAATAATTCATGTCACCGGATAAAGAGAAGGAGTACGTTGATAACAAAACATGTATTTGCTTTCCTCCATGTAGAGAGAAGAGGATTGACCAGGATGCCAGGACAAAGCCTGGCAGCAGCGTGCAGGAAGTCTGGATTGAAATCTGTAACCCGACAGAGAATGATAAAGGGAAATACACGTTGGAGATGTTTGACGGCAAAGAGACACACAAACGATATCTTGACCTATCTGGACAAAGTGGGTGGAGTGTGAAGGATCTAAAAGCACAGATATGGAGAAGATTTCAGAGAAGATGTTGATTATTATTTATTCCAACAGTGTTTGCTGATGCCTTGCTGGAGCACCAGAGGTTGAAGTAAGTGCAGTAGTTGGCATCTAGCATGGTTTGCTGTGACACTAACAGAGAGCAGTGAGAGGTAACACACTATTAGTTGGAAACACTGAAAAAATCTCAGCACAGACTGTTATTTCCCCGCACTTGTCGTATTGATCTGTCTCCTTGTTTTCATCCTTCAGGCAAGCGGCCGTGGCTGAGAAAAGTGAGTCCCAGGTTATGTGTTAACGCTGAGATCATTTTTCCACAATAAAGGTGAAAAGACTGTACAGTGGATAACAGCGGGGAGTTATTGTTGTTTGTTTGGTTTCAGATCGGGCCAAAGTGACAAAGGGTCTCCCTGATGTGGTGGCCATCATGGAGGGCAAGGTAAGATACACTTTTTACTTTTTACGCTGCTATGGACAGTCTTGCACTAATGTACATTTCTCAAAGATATTGAAGTGACTGTTATTATATTGATTGTTGTGCTTGTCTTAATGTGTGCATATGTATAAATGTTGATTGTGTATATATAGGTACATACATATTTGTATACATATTTCTATATATATTTGTTTTTGTATTCAGGATTGTGGGAAACTGTATTTCGATATCTCTGTCTGTTCACACAAACTGAAACATTGACAATAAAGTTGACTTTGACTTTGATATTAGATAGTTAGAAACACATACATACACAATTATTTGTTGTGATATTATTGTAGCCCTATTGTATGAAGAGTTCATGGTTACAGTTGAATTTCTTTGACTGCTCCTTGTCCTATCTTCAGACTTTGTGTCTCACGTGCTTCATCGACGGTTGTCCGGACCCAGGGATCATCTGGCTTCGTAACGACAAGGAGATTGTGGACCAGGCCCAGTTCACCATCACAAAGGAGCCCAAGTGCAGCACCATCACCATCCACAACGTCACCATGGCAGATTCTGGGAAATACAGCATCTTTGTGCGCAACAACTTTGGCTCTGAAACGGTTGATGTTACTGTGAGCATTTACAAGCATGGGGAGAAGCCTCCAGATCACGCTGTGGAGATGGGTTTTGAACGCAAAAGGAAGTGAGGGATTTAGTTTGAGATTTGCACAGTGCGAACAGATATAAAGGTGGATGGATAGATATTATGACATGGAATGATGATTGTTTTTTGTGTTGGAAACTTTATTGAGCATTAAGGAACTTTGTTGTGGTTTTGAAAAAATCTCCTAGTCTTCGAACTCCAAATACTCCAATAGAGTTTTATGTTCGTAGCAGTGCTTTTTTCCCTGGCAAATGTTCAATGTAAGCTTCACTTGGCCAATGGGGGGAAATCAATCACCTTCAGCATGAAGCCTACCAATGTTATAATCCTTAAAACCTTATGTGTGTGTTGCCTTGACTTTAGACATTGATATCTCTGCAGTGGCAGATTTTCACCATCCAGCTGCATTTGATACATCTTTCCCCTTTTTGCTTTTGCAATTTGAACTGCACTGACAGACCTAAAAAAATGCCTAACAATGTTTATTCAAATCAAGAACATAGGATCCTGGTAACATAAAGATGACACTTTCTTTGTATTATTTAAACTGGAGACACTGTATGCCATAAAAATATATACTTTGTGATGAATATTGTAAAATTCTGTTAGTCAAACTCATTTAGTTGAAGTCATGGGTGTTGGATATACAGATTGTTTCTATTTTAAAGTAACTCTGTGCAACTTTTGTAAAAAGAAAATGCACTATGTACCTTTAACAACTGAAAAGCTGAATTCATACTCAGTAAAATGCACAATTAATTATTTCGATACACTCCGAGGATATCCTGCTACAGACTCACTTGTTCTGGTATGCTCATACAGTAGTAACTAATGTTAGGATGTCAGCTAACATTAGTTAATTTGTTAATTAGCAACCCCTATATATTGCTTTATAACTGCTGTCAGAGAGCCAGTTTGCAGACTTTGACTTAAATATACCTGTGCTCCTAGTACAGTACATTTTATAATTCACCAGTATTGGAAATGTTCTTGCTTCCTAAGCACATGTCAAAATGAAAACTGCAACTCTCTGAAGCTAATCAAGCTTTTGGTGAATCGTATGCGTGATTTGTTTGTGTGTGTTGTGAATAAAGCTTATTCAAGTGACTTTTGCCTGTGTAGTATTTTTTATAAACACTTACATATATTATATTTGGTCCTTCTATTCTTAAAGTAAACGTTTAGTCCAATTTATGATGAAGAAAATGTAGAGTGCCGCTTTCTGTGTGTATGATTTTGCAAGCAGAGATTATTTCTTGTACTTTAAAAGCAAACAGTCCGTAGTGTCATTAACCCTCATACTGGGGCTCAGTCAGGTAGACTCATGTTAGGGTTCAACGACACTCTGAGGACAGGTCGCATACAAGTTCATTTAGTGTATTAAATTCATATTTTTTCAAATGTTAACACCACATGCTAACATCTTCAAAATCCATTCTTTGGGAACTTTACATGAATTCATGTAATAAGACAAAACTGTGCATATTTCTTATAAAGGAAGCTTTTTAACACACGTGACAAAACTGACCATCTAACTATATCTTTGGTAAAAGCTGAGTTTGGTCCACACAGGAGTAAGTGAACTCCAGGTTGTTCAAACAGCAGTGATTACTACAGAGGAGTTTGTTACTCATTAGACAGGGCAGAGCTTTCTGTATAAGAAGGTGGATGACTCCAGTCACATCCTCCACATTGTGTTAAGATTCACAAAGTTGTCTCAGCCTCCAGCCCAGTAGGATCTACTAGAAATCATGGACTTCAATGGAACATGGCAGGTGTACGCCCAGGAGAACTACGAGGCCTTCCTCAGGGCCTTGGGTGAGAAAATAAAAAATCAAGAAGGGTTGTTTGCTTATAAAGTATAAAAACATATTTATAAGGGGTAAACGAGACAGAGTGCCTATTTAAATGCTGTTACAACTTTCACATGCTTAATTGAACCACACAGAACACACATTCTGATTCTGATTCCAAAGACTCATCAGTTCTTCATTTTAGGTTGTGTAGGATTTAACAAAACGCATATTTTGCTTTGCTTTCCAGATCTCTCAGAAGATGTTATCAAGATGGCCAAGGACATCAAGCCAGTCACTGAGATCAAACAAACTGGTAATGACTTTGTTGTCACCTCCAAGACCCCTGGGAAGTCTGTGACCAACTCCTTTACCATCGGCAAGGAGGCTGATATCAACACCATGGACGGCAGGAAGCTCAAGGTTTGTAGTTCTTGTTTTCTTTTTCATTTCTAAGGTCCTTATGTATATGATTTCTAATTTGGGACAGCGTATTTGTGTTTACAGCAGAAATATCAGTGTATATTTATCTTAAAGTGTGCTGTGAGTAAGTATACAAGTGTATTCTTTGGGGAGGTTTGTGATATGTATTGTCTCCTCCTGTGACCCACAGTGCACTGTCAAGATTGAAGGAAGCAAAATGGTCTGCAACATGGGCAAGTCCTTGCACATCTCTGAGCTCCAAGGAGGAGAGTTGATTGAGGTATGCCTATATTACCAGAACTCACCTTTTTCTGCTTCACCTTAAATATCATAAGCTTCAATAATGTAATGAATCTCTTAGCCTCTAACTAAATATGTTAATTCTCCCTTATCCAATTTCAGACTCTGACCATGGGCTCAACAACTCTCATCAGGAAGAGCAAAAAGATGTAAACCTTGCAGTGAAGAAACACATGTCTATTTAAATAAAATTGTTGCTTAATAATTGTGGTTTGCATCGTCTTGTTTGAGAAAATGTCTCTCTTTGAAAAGGCTTATCCCAACATTCAGTGTTGTAAAGTTACTAAGTAGATTTTGAGGTAATTGTACTTTACTTGGGCATTTTTTTTGCTACTTTTTTCTCCACTGCAATTCAGAGGTTAATCGTGTAATGTTACTCCACTACATTTATTAAATACCTTTAGTTACTTTGCAGATTTGGATGAATGATGTGAAATATAATCAACACTTAAATAAGGCTTTGGTTACACCTGGAGTAATATTCACTATAGCTACACTGCAGTATACAAAGTTATTAAAACATGCTCCACGTTTACCAACTTTGATAAAACTTGAATGCATCAATAATTATAATCAAATCACATGATATATATTATTCTGGAATGAGCCACTCTACATAATTAGTAGCCTACTTTTAGATTCTGTACTTTGAGGAGATTTTGATACCAATGCTTTTCTTTTTTATTCAAGCAAAATGTTGATAGCATGACTTTTACAAGCAATACAGTATTCTTAAACACAGGTACTATTTGCATAATGAGTACTTTTTTTTGTACTTATAGTATATTTTGATGCCAAAACTTCTTCTACTTTTACTTTGATTGCAGGACTTTTACCCGTAACAGAGTATTCCTACACTCAGGTATTTCTACGTTTACAGTACTTGATATGAGTACTTTTTTCCACCTCAACATCCTGGATGTGGGTGTGTTTGGTGCGCATGTGCCTTCGTGGCTTTACGCATGCGCAGTACGAAGGGAACGCTTTGACCACGTAGTTAGTGTAGCCTGCAGTAAAGCATACGGATTTGTGAATAAAAAGCTGTAGTAAACTAATTCCCGGCTGCCAAATTAAAGCAACGGACCTTTACAAACATGGCGAGGTACCTGAGACCGCCTAACACTTCTCTCTTCGTCAGAAACATCGCCGATGACTCCAGGTATGTTGTTATTTTTTCAGCCTACGGTATGCACGCATGGACCAGCTAACGTAATGCTGGTTAGTGTGGAAACATGACCAAAAATGGCTATCTGACGTTAGGGAAGGGGGGGGGGGGGGTCGCAAATCAGTAATGGACAAAAAAGGTGTTTTTCCTGGGTTTTGCTAACACATGCTAATATGAAAGACTGTGTTGTTGCAAGTGACGTAAATGGCACTCCCCCTAAGAAGCACGTAGGCCTAGCTATTTATACTATGGACATGCATTAATAATGTAGCGTGACTACACACCGTGTCTGTGCTGTGAAGCCCGTGACGTGTGTTCAACAGCGGGTCTATTTTTATTTCACCCACCAGCTTTAACCTCTTTTCAAATGTACGCCCCCAGTGCTGTCAGCAGGGAGAGCAGCAGCAGAAAATAGACCTGAGACAGAGACCAATAACATGTCCATCTTAGGTTACTGAGCATTTTAAATGTGGAATATGTAACAAAGAGAAGGGGTAATTATACTACATAATGCCTTTGTTGTTTGTTTCTTTGTCACACTTATAATGTTGTGTATAATTGTGACAGTGTCTGGATTAAAGGTGGGGTAGGTAATTTTGGAGAAACCAGCTCGAGTGCGCTCGAATTTGAAAATACACAGCCGGAAAAAATCTGCCACTTCCTTACAGAGCCTCTCCTCCAACACACACGAACGCGCACATGACCAATGAGGGCACGAGATAAGTTTGTGCACAGATGGAAGGCTGACAGGCAGGCAAGCCATCCAGTTATTTTAGCCGGGCCGGCTAAAATGATTGGTCGTGCTTTTTACAGTACTACGGCTTCCACAGATGAATTCTTTTTATGGATTTTTTGTCAAAGCACTTAAGATATTCATTGCTATCGGCATGTTAAGAGCATTCCATGGAATATAACAAAAACTGTATCTCGAGCCGGTTTCTCAAACTTACCTACCCCACCTTTAAGTGGTGTAGGGCTTAAACAAATGTTATTTGTAATTATAAATGTGTCTGCCTATTGTTTTTGTCATGATGGACTAATCTTTCGGTCTGTAAAATGTCAAGAAATGTTTAAATGACTCGTTTGGTCATTGCAAAGACATTTTATATGTTTTTTTATTAAAGTAGAAATTGTCATGTTTGAGTGGCTGAAAAAAGCATGTTTTTGCATGAAAAATGTACTAATGATTTACTTTTTATCTATCTTTGTCAGTTTGACTTATTCATTCGTCAGCTAGTTTTAAGCAATGGTCATTTTCTAACCCCTGTGACTTTGCCCCCTCTTTTAATAAATAATTTGTGCTATTTTCTAGCTTTTAAGGCCGCTATGGATTTGTGAATTTGGCCAGCTTGGTTATTACACAATTTAAACAATGGAACCTCCTTCTGAGTGGGAGGGTGATTTGATATGTCTGCAAATAGGTTTTGTCATATGCTCTGCTGGCACCAGCTCTTGTGTTTACCGTACACGCTGCTCTCCAGCTGAATTCATATGACAGCCAGCAGAATAAATGTGCTTATTTCATGACCCTTCTTAGGCCAGAGGATATACGACGTGAGTTTGGTCGTTATGGGCCTATTGTAGATGTCTACATTCCACTTGACTTCTATACACGCCGGGGAAGAGGATTTGCTTACATTCAATATCCTTTATTCTTTTCATTTTAACAGGAAATTGTGCTTTTCTAACAGAAGGGTTGTCAAATATAATATCTGACTTTTAGGGTTACAGTTGGTTCAAGGACACCTGACCTGACTGTGTTATTTTTTTTATGTGATTTTTACCTGTTTCTAATCATTGTTGCATTCAGATTTAATCTAATTGCTAACCAATATTTCTTCTGTTGTTGCCTTAGAATGATAAAGATACAGTTCTGGAGATCCCGCACCAAAGAAAGTTGAAAGGCGGTTTTAGCGTAGATTCAAGCCAAAGACACCCAGGCGACAAGCAATAGTGGAATTGGGAAAATAAAGAGAGCAAAAGCATGAAGACAAAGAGGAGAAAAGAGAGCACCCAGGCTTCCATTTGTCTTCCAAAGCGAGGAAAAGAAAAGTGTTTATTGGGCAAAGACAAGCAGGAAACCTCAAGTTCTTCTGCCAAGAAAATAAAGATCAAGCTGAAGGTCAAAGGTCAAGCAGGTTAAAAGGTAACAAGCCAAAGTTTTTGTATCCTACCGAATCTGATCATCAATATTTGTCTTGTCTTCACAATTTGAGATCACAAATTGATTGAGTTTTATGTTGTTTATATGCACACTGAAGACATGTTTCTCATGAACTGATTTTGCACTGCACTGATGTAAATAAACTGTGTTACAGCCCTTATTGTAAATTGTTGTGCATGTGTGCAGCCTTCTCTGTCCCAACTCTCCACATTTCAAAATAAAAGCCCTTAACAATACAGCTACATTTGAAGATGTCCGGGATGCAGAGGACGCTCTTCACAACCTGGACCATAAATGGGTTTGTGGGCGTCAGATCGAGATCCAGTTCGCCCAGGGGGACAGAAAGAGTACGACCAATGTGCATTCATATCTAAGCAGCATACATTAAGCTTTTGTGATGACCTATTTTGTTAGCATTGTTTGGAAAATGTCTGGTTTATAATCACCTAATGTTCTGGTGCACATCTTTTCATCCAGCCCCTAACCAGATGAAGACCAAGGAAGACCATTCCCCTCGTAGCGACGATGATCGAGACAGACGTCGCAGGCGGTCCCGGAGCCGCAGCAATGAGCGGCGCAGGTCCCGGAGCCCCTCACATGAGCGCAGACCTCGGAGGTCTGAGAGCCCGAGAGAGTGAGTTGGCAACTTTGCTTTATTGAAGTAACTTAATCACTTAACTAAAAAGGTAAAACATAGTTGAATGTTTGTGATTTCAGTTGTTTAGTTTTATCATTTAGTCAACCCTTGATCCATCCAAATGTAAGAGTCAACTCTGTCCTACAATGTGTTTAGTAATTAGGGCCGGGTATCAGACCACAATACTTAAAGGACAAACTAATTTATATGTAGCATCGAGCATCAAATAAAAGAAAGATCTGAACATTTAAAAAAGCTAAGCTTAGTCTCTGGTTTGATATTTTTCTTTACTCCCCAACACACTAACTAACTAACATAAATTGAATATTAAAACATGACTGGACATTAATTAGCCCCTGGAGATGGTATAAACTGGTATATTGCTATGTATATTACAAGGACCCATTTAATCAATTTTTTTATCTCTTTAGATCTCGTTCCTACAGACGGAGCAGAAGCCGTGAAAATGACAGGTAATTTATCATCTTTCAGTCTGTTAAAAATGTACGAATTTGCCCTGCACCTTTGTTATTATTCAAATGTACTGTTAATCCCACTAGGCACAGAGGTCCCCCTCGTGAGCACCACCGGACACACCATGAAGCAGGCCCACGCAGCCACTCTGCGTCCCGCTCCCCTCCCCCCCCCAGACCTATGGCCAAAGGTAAGAAGAGCCAGTCGAGGTCCCACAGCCCAGCGGAGGACTTCCACCCCACCTCCAGCTCCCACAAACAGCCTGTGGGCCGCTCTCCATCCCGCTCCCTCTCTCGCTCCGTGTCCCGCTCCCGCTCTCGCTCCAGATCCTGGGCCGGACGCAAGTCTGGAGGTCACTGACTGTCTATCCCCCCAGAGCCCTGATCATCTGTGTCCGAGGACGTTCTGTTCTGCTATGATAACGAGAGTGTCCGTTTGTTTTTGTTTCATCACATTTCGGTCTGCTGCCAAAGGTGGGACGCAGAGTATGAGGAGTTTGAGATATTTTTTTAGTGAAAAGCTTTTTGTTTTTAAATCATTTCATGGAAACCCCAGCAGGTTTTTTTTTTTTTTTTTTACTTGTAATGTGGGATGCTATAGGTTAATAAAGATGTTACAGTTTGGCGTTGCCAATAATATTTTTGTACTTTGGGTTACCCAATGTTTATGTTCATACATGTGTTAATATGCCTGTCTCCATGTGGCGTGTTAGAATAAATAAAGATACAACTTCAGACCCAGCTTACCAGTATTTTACCAAATATGTTGTTCCCGCTATTATACAGCAGGAAAGCTGTATACTGTAGTAGCTGTAATGAGTGTTGCAATGGATGCTACCTTATGCTATTACCTAGAACTTGGTTTGAACGAGATGTACCGTCAGTTGAATTTTTCAAGTGTTCCTTATACGGCTATCCTAGGTTTACTTGGTATAATTTGTCAATAAACAATGTCAATGAAGAATCTTTGTTATGTTTTTTTTTAAGGAACTCTTTTGAATTTAAAGCAGGGGTGTCCAAACTACGGCCCGGGGGGCAAATGCGGCCCGTCGGCCATTTTGAATCGGCCCTCAGCAGATTAAAAAAGTATAATGAAATATGGCTTCTTAAATGTAAACAGTTTTCATGTCAGTAAATAAGTATATACCTCTAGCCCAGCCCTCGGTGATAAAAGTTTGGACACCCCCGATTTAAAGTAAAGAGGGTTCCTTGAGCAAAGGTCTATTGTACAACACACCCTAGACACAAGTGTTCACTCCAAAGAAAATATTCAAACACAGAGGTAGGGGGGAAGGGAAAGGGATTTATTTCTTCTTTTTTTTGTAAAATTTGTTTTCAATTCACAGAGTGCATTCGTTGCTTTTTTCAAACACCAATTCATACCAATTTTAAAACGGGGCATTTTTCTTTTCCATATTCAGTGACATTTCAAAGGGGGACAAATTAACAGCCAATTCAATATTTTCAAATTTAGAATGAGGAGACTGCCATGCACAACTCAATCAGGGCAAGAAATTAAACATTTACATGAACAACCAATATAAGTACAACTTAAACATTATGGGGCCAGGTTCAGTTGTCAGCTGGCGGAAGAGCAGCGGAGAACTGAAGATGGTTCAGGTGAAAACATTTTGGTCATCGTGTGGCAATGCCACCTAATGCAAGTATTCAGTTTCAGCATGGATTTCAACTTAGGCACAAACAGGTCAACTCAAGATTAAAAGCATCACGCTTACATATTGTAAGCACATTCAGAACTCGAGTTCATACACAGGCAAGTCTCCTCTAGGATCAAATTTACATTTTGCAGTTTTACTTTTTGCACAAAGCATAGTTCACCCTACACTGTTTAATACAAAACAATAAAAAACATGTGCAAGATCTCTGGAAAGATAACAGTGCAGGGGTACTGAGAAATGCTATATGCAGTTTTTTTAACAAAAATATTCTTCAGTATTGAAGTCAAGACATTGAAGTCAAGACACGTCCTTAGCATGTCTTATACATTCAGTGTTATTACTAAAAATACTTTTTGTCAAACAGGCCTCAAATTTGGCCTGCAAATGTACATATGCTACAAGTACTTTTTACATATCATTATTTACATGGCTCTTAAAACACATTAACAAGCTCTCATACTTTGTTTTGTTTTCTTTAGACTGGCCATAAACAGCTCCAATTCTGCAAGGGGAAAGCAAAGAGAGCCTCATTGAGGGTTGAATCACAAAAATAGAGAATCCATCGGGAGATAGTCAATTACGCCTCCATCTTTTCAATAGCATCTTTGTCTGTAACTTATTAAAAACTAGTCTGATTGCAGTGCAAGAGGGTAAACAAGACGCAGAGGCAAGAGGCAGAGTGGCTGTTGATAATGGACTGTCATCCACTGAGACCTATTTTATAAACATAAGCACCAGCCTCCTGCCTCACAGAGAGTCCCTGCAGCCACTTCACTTCAGAAACCTTCCTCAGTTCTGCCTCAGCTTGCTTTCTAATGCATGCAGCCAACAGGACCATTTCACATGACTTGAGAAAGTGAAACTCAACAGTCCCACAACTAAGCCTGGCCCTCTTCCGCATGTTGGAGCCGCAGCACTGTCCTGAAAAGGCAGAGACTGAGGAGCAACCACACGAATGATTGGAACAGATTAACAGTAGAAGTGACCACAGGGAGTCTTACCCATTCACCACTCGGGCTTGAAAGGTTAAAGTGGCAATGGCAACAATGCCGACCACATGTCAGGAGGATGTCCCCCAAAAAGGGGAGGGAAAAAAAATACAGCGAAAACATTGCTTTGGTTACACACAGTTCTTCATACATCTTCCAACCACAACAATAAAGGACTTGTACAAAATAATGCTATGATAGAGTGTTCTGGCCTTAGACAAAATCAGCTCCTGTAGTGCATGTGCGCACAGCGCAATAAAAAAGGTACAGGAGCCGATAGTCCAAGGCCTGTGTGCCATGGTCTCTTATCTTTCAGTTTGAGGTTATACCTTTGACCTGTTCTAGACAGTGCATTACCTCCAGTAAGATAGCTTTTTTCCCTGCAGAATTGCAGTCAAGTGCCTTTTCCATCCCAAACAAGGATTGCGATACATTAAAGAAAAGAAGGTGGACCCTAATCAAGAAATGCTACAAATGTGAGTTTGCTTTAGCACCGGAAGCTTAAGACAGGACCCCTAAAGGCTGATCAAAAAACTTTGTAAATGAAAAAGCATGTCTGTCCACAGAAATGGACCGTAAAAGTGATGGGAATTTACCTGGCCGATATAACACTTGTTTAGAAGGGGAAACACACTGAATCTGCTTGATAGCCAACATTAAAAAGAACAAAACAAAACAGAAATAAGGGATATCCAGTTCGTCATTAGTCACAGAAACTGACTCCACTAAAGGCATTACCGACCAGCAAGGCTCCAAGGCTGCAATATCTGGAAATATTAGTTTTAAAATTTATGTGTGGAAAAAAGATTCACAGTAAACATTACTGCAAATGCAATCTAACACTGGTGTCAATCTAAAAACAGCTAAAAGTATTACAGCACTGAGGTGTTCCTGGTGGGTGGGAGCCCTCAAAAGAGTCCCAGTTCATATATTGGCTTTTCAATCGAGTCTGGGCACCCCTCCTCAGGCCTGCACCTTGAGGAGACTTTTGAGCTGGAAGGCCATCATCTCCCTGTTGTCACAGGATCCCATTGGGAAGGACACCCAGTGGCTGGGGGGTTTGGGCAATACACTGGGCAGGGGTGGCTCGCTGAACTTAGGCCCAGCGTAGCTTGGACTTCCCTGTGTGGCCAGGAGCGTGTTGAGGTGAGACACTGCACCCTCCCAGTTCTGATCATAGTTGGCGGCAAAGCGAACAGAAGTGTTCTTCTCGGCGGACGCGGCCTGCCGCGCCTCTGGAGACCTGTGGTAGGCTAAGCCTTTGTCACTCCGGCGGTGGCCATGATGGTGAAGACCCCCTGCCCCTCCGGCAGATGCTGCTGCTCCGCTCTGGTCACGGCTTCTCTGCTTAGCCCGGCCAAGTTGATGGTTCTTCTTGGGCAGAGCGCGCTCGGGGTGGGAAACTGGAATGTTGTATCTCTCTCCGCCTCCCATATTGCTGCACTACGTGTCACCTATGATAAGAAAATATTATTAGTTGACATCACTGGCAACTTGGGAATGGGTTGCACTAACTATTATATTCATTTAATGCAAAATAGTCTAATCCACCCACCCACAGCACATCTCAATGAAAACAAGCACAGACAGTACGTGCAGTAACACTAGACAGCCTGTTCGGCGTCGCCCCTCCCCCACAGCCCAGATCAAAACAACCCCAGCTCACCTCTTTGTTGTCAGAAAGTTGGTGAAGCAAAGCTCTCTCTTCAACCGTTCACCTCCAACCGGGCCCCAGGTCCTCGAAGTAGGTCTCTGTCTACTTCTCGCTGTACGTCTGTGTCCAGCAAGGTCTGAAGTTTTCATGTGCCAATGAGCGTTGTTTTCCTGTCGAACCGAGCTGAACATCAATTCCCCTCGGCACACAATGTTTCTCCAAGAAGCCGTAACCTTTAGGAGAAAATGTCAGTTAGATGCTAAATACACTTTGTGTTTTGCTCATGTAATTGTTTTGAAAATGAGAAGACGTGCATTTTAAGAGTGCGTCATTAAATCAAGCACTGCAAAAGACAATTAACAACAAAACAGGTTACCTAACGTTTCTTTAGAAACATTGTCATTATAAAATATTCTAAAACGGTCCCAAGTATCACAACAAACCGTTAGATATGCAAACTGCGACACGTTTGTTTGTGTGCCTCTAGCCTGGGGACGCTTTGTCCTGCCAGCAGTCTTTGTGTCGGAGATTTTCCGAGTAAAAAAATATGTTTTGTTTTCAAATATCTCGATTAAAGTAAATCAAATGTAGTAGTAGTAACATGGGTTAAGTTAATAACGTAATTCCAGTATCTGTCACACAGCTTTGGCACCAAATCAAAACAAAGAAACTGTGAGCTCAATATGGCGACGAGGCACAAAAACAGCTTCTCTTACCGACTTCCTCAGGCTTTGGTGGTAAAGAAGCCCTTCGTCCGAGAAAATGTGCGACCAGCCTTTAGAAACCCCTCGACAGACTATGTGTAAGAAGCACAGCAAGCTATGTTTCCTACAAATCCCGTCTCCCTCGAAACTTAGGTGGTGTTCAAAGTGGCTGTAGGTCACCTCTTCTCTCCCGACTCCGTCTGAATTGCAACAAAATGGAATCTTCAGCAGATATATGTAGCTCGTTCTCAACCGATATCTGACCAATCACACGTCGAGTTCCAACCGAACGACCAATCACAGAAGAGACAACGAGACGCATTCACGCCTGTTGCCAGACCGGTGACGTCAATCGGTGACCGTCCTCTCCTTTCCTTTGTTGGAGCTCGGGTATTTCCTGCGAGAGAAGTGAGAAAATAATAGAGAACAACTGCCTGAAAACACCAAAACAGTTCCGCTTTTACGCAATCATAAATAGGAAATGTCTATAGGCTCTCATACAACATCATATGAAGTGATTTTCTGTAGTTCAGTCTTGTGTTTTGTCGAGCTTTCGTTGAAATAAGAAGGTAAACAACCTCCAAGGTTTACATTTTATGAAGTAGCGTAGGCTAATTTACATATCTGTTACAGTAAAACGGATTTATTGTTCCACCGTTTCCGCTAGCGTTGGTTAAACTTGTTGTGCTGCTTTAGAAACAGCTGCAACAGGCTGTAATGATACACATCAACCATTGACTGTGAGAGCTGCCCATCCCCCATGTCTCTGCCCTCTTCCTATAAACAAAAAACCCCATAGGCTACAGTACACCATATTAAAACAATTCATTTAGCCCTCCTTTCAATGTTCCAACTATGAGAAGAGTTGTTACATTATTTTAGATTCCTACCCATGTTAATTTCTTGGTGTTAAACGCAATTTTTTGTGACAATAGATACTGGCTACAGTAGGCTATGATGTCATTGCCATTTGTGCTTTAACCAAGTGTGAGCTTGGATACAAAAGCCCAATCTAGTGTTTAAATATTACCATAAACCAATAGTATCAAATAAACTTCATAGCGTCATAAATCTGTGGCAACATGTGGGCAAGTCATTCGGGGTTATTAGGTGGGAACATTCCTCCCCTTGATGTTTTCTTGAATCAACCCTGAGAGCCACAACACCTCAAAAGGTTTTACAATAGACTCCAGTATCCTGGAGAGCAAATGTGTGTGGGGGTTACTATAGAAAAAGATCAGAAACTTAGAGCAGGGCATACACACAAGGCCTGTTTACCCCACAGTACATTTTAAGTCACAATCAATTTGAGCATTATCTGTTCTCAAATCATTGTAAAGCTTTGAATTGGGCCTCTTTATAAAGCGACTATAGTTACTTTGTTTGCCATACATATTGAAATGTTATTGTGTTCTTGTACACAATCTTGCCTTTTGAAACATACAGTCCGGGGACATTGGTGCTATGCCCGTAAAGTTGGTTTAATGGTAGTCTGCAGGTCAAAGTCTAGATAATTAAAAAAAACAACGGTCGTGAAAGATTGACCCGTTTATAAGTCCATGGTCCTTGTACCTTGTTTAAAACGTCATAAGAGTTGTGCAACACATTCAGCGTCAGCAAGCAGTTCTCACAGCTGCAGGCCATGGAAGGACACTCCCCAAAGCACAGCAACCTTTGAAAGGGGGATGTTCGCGTCAAGAGTCAGCTATGTATGGGTACCAGGTCAAAAGGCTTCTGTAGGTAATACAGAACAGACACTAGGAGGGGGACATGTCTCCATATTTGACTGGTTGCAAAGGCCCTTTTCTTTTTTGACAAAAGGGCTTAAACAAAATATGTACAAAGGACAGCCATAGAAAATGTACATTCTGCCACGTGGAATAAAACATATATTGAAAATAACAGTTGTGTTTACAGTGCCATTTCTTTCCACACAGCATATACTGTAGACAATAACAGCAGTGAATGTGTAAATGGTTTCATGTGAATAGTCTGACATGCGTTGTGAAACACACCCACACAAAGTGAAGTGGGTGATAACAGAGTAGAAACTGTTTCACACCACATCAGCCAAAGTTGGCACATATCAGAGATCTTCTGTAAGACTGGCAAACCAATCCAAAACTGGCAAACCAATCCAAAACGTTGTTTCTTTTTTCTTGACAAGTTTATTTATGTATTTTCTGTTTCCCATCAGAGGCACAGTGACATACAAAAAGAAGTATGAGTTACCTGGAATGTACACACCCATAACTGAACAACTGACTACAGTCTAGTTAAAGACACACATCCCTGTCTTTAACAACTTAGAAACAAGAAAAAACATGTCAGATTAACCCCATAAATTCAGACCCAGAGCTGGTACCTTATTCCCTACACCTATGAAACAATAGCTGCTGAAAAAGGAAATATAATTCAGCTAAAAAAAAAAAAAAACAATCACACAAGTTATTATTGCGTTGTTCAAATGTGTCCCTAATACTTTATTTCAAGCAGGACAGTGGAGAATCAAACTTTAGTTGTATGTTCACTCAAGTGCTCAAATGTCTGGTCTTCACATGTCTTTAAATCTGAAATGTCTTTAAAACAAAACTCCCATACTGTACGGAAATGTTCAAACCACCAATACACTTCCTGCCCTGCAGGGCAAGAAGAACTCAGCTGTTTGTTGTTCATCTTTGGACGACAGTGGGCCATAGATACAACCGAGGACACTGAGGTCAAGCTGTTTGTATTTTGTCTGGGATTTTGAGTTATTCTACAGTTATAATCTTGAGGTTGTTATTTCAAATTGTAATATATCTAACGACATACTCTTGCTTTGTGAAAGCAGTTACCTTTAATTGTTATATGGTAAATGTTAACTTTCTGAAGTGTTCTGTTTGATACTTACATTTTTTGTTTGATAGGTTACAGTTTTCAACCCCTTTTTAATTTCCAAATGTAAACATTTTCCAAATGCATTGTTCAATTTCCAAACTAAATCAAACAATTATGCATTATTTCATAATTGAAAGTGAAGTAATTAGATTTCTGTTTGATTTGTACATTTGTTCTTGTGTTTTTCACATCATTAATCTGCAACTGTCTGAAGGTCTGGCAATCTGGAAATGAGAAGAGAGGAAATGTGATTAATGGATTTAACCGGAATCAATCTGAAACAGCAAAAACCGAGCCTTGATGTTTGTGTTAAGGGGAAAAAAGGGATTTTGTAAAAGCCTGATGTTATCCAACAGATAATTGAACATTTCAAGGTTTTTATTTTGTCCTGTGATCCTATGCTGCACCAGGGCACGCAGTGACGCAATCTTATTGTAGCTCTGCTTTCTGTTCCTAATCACATTTCCTGTGTTCGTGCTCTGCTGGATGTTTCAGGTCACAGGAGGAGAGGACACCATGAACCAGATGCCACTGTGTCTTATAACAAGACCATCATTACGTGCTTGAATAATATCTTAAATGATAACACGAAACATATCTTTCTGACCTATTTTCTTATCTTGTCATTTATTATAGTCCCAGTTTCTGCCTAATTTAACATACTTTAATAAGGGAAAACAGGTTTAATTAATTTAATAACGCCTCAGGTGTGTGACTTTCTGATCTGATTAAATTGTTATTGAACTACTAATATTCCTATTTTCACCAGAGGGACGTCACATAAACCAAACTGCGTCACTCATTATGTCCACTGTGATGATTGCTTAGCATCGCCCCCTGTAGTATCACAAGCAGTACTGCACCTCACACTAACTGTGGATTCAGGTATTAGTCAATATAAAAGAAAACATCTAAAACCTTGTAGATTTCCAATGAAGGCTGGTTTGCACACCTCAGTACTTACTGTGGATTAGCTGTTAACAATAATTAAACAGCCGATGCACTCAAATTATATAATCTGTTCTAATGCACACATTTATAATCTCTAAACTATAAGCAACCATAATAAAATCTATTTTTTATCCTTTTGCCAATGCTTTATACACGCAGAAGGCAAGCAATTCAAGTATTCTTGTAATCCTTCAAGCATTATGTTAAAAATAGCATAAACCATGATGAAAGAGAGTGTGTGCATGTGTGATCGTAGATACTGTCTGTCAGATGAAGATGAATGGAAAGTCATTAGCAAAATAGGTGGAAAGGAAAACTGGTGCTGCTTAATAGGAATGATTAAATGGCAAGATGCCATTTATGGTCATTTTGAAAACATGTCAAATCAAGTTCATTCTCTACCAATTTGAATAGCGTTTGCCTCAATAATCTTGAATCAGGGAATATTCGTTGTGTTATTAAGACATAGGAATGGATTCAAAGACAAGCAATATGTTTTAAAGGTCACTGTATTCATTTTTTCATGAATAAAGTGTTTGTTGTTTTTCTCAATTTTTTCTGGACATGTTTTTCACACATGCTAAAGTGCTTTCCTCCCCAGAGTCAATCCTGACCCTTTCTGCAAGAAAGACGTCGCTAAAGAAGTGTGTGATCACTGCAGTTGTACCATATTACTGAATCAATGTTCTCCGTGTCCCTTTCACCTTTATTACATTTAATCAAACATGTGAAAATAAGACTGTATTACTATGTTATCAGTTTCATCACAGACTCCAGCTAAACATCTAATTCATAATTTGGGCTCTTTCGTCTTTCGCCATCAGTTTCTCTCTCTGTGAGTCTCTCTCTTTCCCTCCCTCCCTCTCGCTCTCATGTCATCACATCCCCCTCATTCATGCACTTAGCTGCAGTCAGGTCTGCATGTCTGTGGGGTGATGTTGTGGTTCTTCTGCTGCTAGGAGGAGAAAACATACACCTTAAACACAAGAGAAAGCTGAAGGTAAACTCTTAAAATTAACTTTATTGCGGGTTAAGTGTGTAATGATGTTGTATTTACCCTGGCGTTGTGACCATATCTCTGTGAAATCATTAATTTTTTTATTTACTTACGGCCTTATACATAATATGTGTGTTTCTGCAGTACATGTGCTACTTTTGACTTATTTTCTGCTGCCACTACTATTTCAAGTAATCATTTCTAACTTGTTCTACTCGTGCTAGAAGGGCTTGTGATATTTTGAAACAATGTGGCTGGTGAAACAGTGACTGAAGGGGTTATTGCACAAATCATATTTCAGTAGTGACTAACATGGATGTTTTTTATATACCTTTAGTTTCCTGTATATGCACTGCTGCTGCTTTCTTGTAGAGTTATTCATTTTTATACGAGTTAGAGACTCAAAACACACAAACTCTGTCACCTCAAGGGAGAAAAGAGCCCGAGGTGGTGTAATATCCACAAGTGCTTGCACATGGCCCACAGTTGAATGGTGAAATATTGTGCCTCAAGTCAATATGGCCTTTGTGAAAAGTAATTTTGTTACACCACTTCTGCTTATATATATGTCCTATTCTTTCATAAGGCAATGACATATATCTGATGACAAATAATGGAAAATAGATTAAAGGTAATAAAGTGACCTGATTGTTGGAAAGTGGTTTCCTTTAGTCAGTGTTATACTTATACTGCATCCTGTTAGCCTCCTTCTGTTCTTGAGACATTTAAATGCTTCTTTTTATGTTATTTACTTAATGATTAATAGCTTTTTCTTCAAGAAGAGAGTGATGTACATTTATTTTACATGTTTAGGTCAAAAAATATACTCTGTTTAAGGCACTCTATGCAAGTAATTACAGGTGGCCCCTCTGTTTATCTCAGCATTATTTACTTTAATCTAATCCACTCACATCAGCTTCCCACACTTCATTTAATCTATTGATTGCATACAGGTGATGCACTACAGGAAATTGTTCATCTGTGGTGACCTTCACCCAACGATTTACTGCTTAGTTACAATAAAATCCCCTTTATTTCCAAAAGGGGGCAGTCTTCATCCTGTCAAATGTGTTAATAGGCCAAGAACATGCTGATACCTGAATATAACTGAGTTACAGTGATTGTTGAAATACTAATGACATTTATAGTCTCTGAACAAGCTCAGTTCATTAAACAAATAACTAAAATGACAGAAGATGTCTAGCAGACACTAATAATGCAAAGTTTAGTAATAAGACAGAGATACGAGTTGCAGGCTATCACCCTAAATGCTTCAACATACAGTACATGAGAAATGTCTGTTTAAATAAAAAGCACCTAGCATTTTTTAGATGTTTTATTACAGCTAAATCTGCAGCTGCTGGTTTATGTGCAGCTAAAAGTGATACGATCATACCACACAATGATCACACCGGATGTATTAGATGTTTCCATATATTAAGGCGATTCATCTTTTCCTGAATTGTTAATATAGATAGAATCGGAGGGATGAAACCCCTCTTTAATGGTCACACATGCAGAGCACACAGCACACACAGTGACATTTTGCCTCTGCATTTAACCCATCCTAGTACCAGGAGTCTAGTACTAAGAGCAGTGGGCAACAACATTAAGTCATTGTTGCTAAGTAAGAAGTGTTTAATGGCTTGCTTTATACACTGGCTCCTTGTGACTATCTCTTAAATATCTGTACCGTCAGATACTGTAATGATCCTAATCTGTTTGCCCTGAACTCTTAATGACTTTCTGTCTTGACTCACAAATGTTAATGTTACCTTTAAGTACTAAGTTCAATATTGACAAAGAGCAAAAGGCATCACATTTCCTACTTATCTGTTTCTCCACAGGAAGTGGCCTGTCTCATTCCCCTGATGTGAATAACAAGGTTTGTTATAAGATAATGATGTTATAAACATGTGGTTAAAATCAGGATATTACATATTTCAGTGTATTATTGTGGCTGTTATGTCTTATGCATTTACTTCTTTTATTTTAGTTAATTGATGGCCTTTTGTTGTTCGTTTTCTTTAAACGTAGGTTTTATAATGAAAAACGTGTTTTATTTGTATATCCTTCTTAATTGCACATCATCGTTTGTTTTTAGAAACATCACCACGCACAAACAGGTGCTGAAAAGTTAAGATAATACTGGAAAAGTGAAATCACAGTTAATATTTTTACTTTTCAATTATTTTTCTGTATGTACTGTAAGACATTGTAAAATCAAACAGTTTTTTTTGATAAATTCTGTCAATTACTGTTTTGCTGTTCTTCTGCTTCAGGTGTTTTCTTTATTTGTAAAGTTTTTATTTTAAATAACACTTTTTTCAATCTATAGCGCTGGCCTGTACAGTAACAGTTGAAATGGAGAGGGCAGTTCCCACATCACCAACAGGTATGTAGCTTCAATAAACACATTTCCTTTCTTTAGAATCTGAAATGGTTCAATACAATGTGGGTTTTCAGCAAATGTAATACATGAAGGTACATTTATAATAGAACATTTAGTTAAAAGTGTGTATCTATGTTTTCCTAGCAGCCAACAGGTCCTGTGAGAATCTGGAGTGCTACATGGTCCTCATGCAGGCTGAGAAGACAGCCATCAGCTCCATCTGTTTTCTGGCCGGTCCTTTCACGCTGCTGGAAAATGCTCTAGTGCTGGGAGTGATCGCTGCCACTGCCACCCTGCGGCGGCGACCCACATATCTGTTCATTGCCAGCATTGCTTTGGCTGATGTCTTCGCCAGCTGCTTCTTTACCACCAGCTTCCTGGATTTTCACCTGTTTAGGCACAGTGACGGCCCCACCGCCTATCTCTTCAAGTTAGGTGGTGTCACCATGGCCTTCACCAGCTCAGTGGGGAGTTTACTGCTGACCGCTCTGGACCGATACCTCTGCATCCAACAGGCCTCCAGCTATAAGGTGCTGCTGACCCGCCGGAGAGCCTTGATCTGTCTGCTGATCCTGTGGAGCACCACCATCTTCATCTCCTTCCTGCCTCTGATGGGCTGGAGGTGTCCCACAGGGCTTACTCCACCCTGCTCGAGCCTGTTTCCATACATCAACCACGGCTACCTGGCCTGCTGGACCAGCTTTACACTGGTGCTTCTGACCCTGATTTTGTGTGCATATGCTCTGATCCTGTGGAAGGCCCACCGCCATGAGTCCTCCATGACCAGCCTCCAGGGAGCAGCAGGGACAGGCCACGCCCGCATGAGGATGGATATCAGGCTAGCTCGTACCTTTGGCCTGATCCTGCTCATATTAGTGGGCTGCTGGCTTCCTGCACTCTCCTTCATGTTGGCTGATGTCTCTGTGATTCTGACCCACACCCAACAGAGGGCCTTCGCCTTTTGCAGCACCCTCTGCCTGGTCAACTCCGCAGTCAACCCATTGCTGTATGCACTGCGTTGTAGAGAGCTGAGAGTTGCTCTGCTGCAGTTGCTACAAAGGCTGTGTGTGATTGGGAGGTGTAAAAAGACTACACAGGATTTACCCCAAGGAATACATGTCACAGAAGAAATCAGCTGTACTGCCATCACCAAGCATGAGATACCCGCAAACGGAACAATGCAACTTCACTCAGTATCAGAAATGGTGAACAAACAGCAGGACAATATCAGAAAATCAGTTCAAATTAAGGAGTAATTTGCTTTTTTGAAGCGAGCTACGGTATTTCTAACAGACATTACAGAACATTTTACTGTACGTAAGATTAAAATATTCTATAGATATGAGCAGGATTTACTCCTATCACTTATTAGTGCTGGCACATTTTTTTTACCAAGACTATTGTTGTAAAGCCTTTTGAACAAAAATCAGTATTTAAAACAGCCGATCCACAGTATCAGATTCAAAGAGTATAAAATGGGAAACATGACAATTATTGTGTTTAATTTGCAGTTATATTCAATGACAAGACAGTTGTATGGAGAAACCATGACCTCGGAAAATATTTTTGTAACCATTACACATTACTTACATTTAAATAAAAGATGAAGATGTTGATTTTAAAATATTGTTAGAACAACGAACTAGAAACCGATTCCAATGGGAAAAAAGCCATTCACCTCTAGGCATTGTTTCAGGAAGGACAAAGGGTTTAGGATTGTGATGATATCATGTAGCCATCTCACCTTTAACCTTTTCCACTGTGTGCTGTGAACTGAAGCGCTGACTTAACTTGTGTATGCACCACATGGTAGAAAAGTGGATTCATTGTACGCCTGGGCGATATGATGATATTTAAAGGGTCAAAACGATATGAAAATGTAGATAATATATATATTTTTCAAATTCTTAAAAAGAGAATATCCTCTGTACTGTACATTTATCAATTATTTTATTCACATCGAATTATATAAATGTAGGCGTTACCATGTGGTCTTTTCAGATAGACCTTTTTTTGTATTACCAGAAAACATGCTACATCATTATATATGGAGAAATAACCTATATTGTGATAGAAGAATTTGGCCATATCCATCAAGCCCAATTTGTTGTACACTCTTGTTAGACATTTTATTATATTTCTGTGTTATCTTACCTACAAGTTAGATAATATGACATATAACGTCTGCACTGTACCCATAGTGCTATGCATATTACAGTCACTCGCTGTAAATATGTTTTGTGGTATATTTATGGCCGTTTTTTGGTATTTAACTGTAAAAATGACAGCCAAGGCTAACAGTGTTTGCTTGTCTATGTTTGAGTATTTGTCCCTGGGCCTGCACGGACAGAGGACCCTGTGGGTTGCCTGTCCCATCTGCACATGAATGCCACGACTCCACAAAAGCCCCTTGCATAGGAGGGTCTCCCACAATGTTCACCACATGAATCCAAGCAGTGTGTCGAGGTAAATGGAGCACATGCCACGAAGGGAACGAGCACAGACACTAGAACACTCTTTGCAGTAGTGACAACTGGCAGCTGCAGGAAAGCACATATTTAACATAGAGTACACTCAAACTCACAGGTGCACATACTACACAGAACACATTTCAACCACCATATCAAATAATTAAAGAGGACTTACCTTTTTTTGACTCTTTACTTTGTACTGTTTTTTTCTGTTAAGCAAACTTCATAATTAAATCTTACTCATCCTTCATCTTTAACCTTTGTCGAGTGCCAGAGAGTCAGCAGTCTTGTGTTTTCAAGGGTTTGTAAGTGAATCGCTAGAAAATAGTATAAATACAGAACTTTGTAGTGGAAAGACATAAAATGCAGCTTGTTTTTATACATACTGAATAAGGTCTTGTAATACAAAAACGTGTATTATTGGATTTAATAGAACAGTGCATTACATTACTTTAAAAAAAAGTAATAATGTTGAGATTTTTGTTAAAACAGTTTTAGAGGGGTGTGATTAACTGTTATACTGTGTCATTTGTATTTTTTGTATAATCCCATTTATATGAACGACTCTGAATGTTTACAGTGGATCAAACTACAGGCTCCAAAATAGGCAATTGATTGATTGATTGATTGAAAAGTTTATTAACAGCTTGTATATTGGGTACAGTACAGTACAGCTCAAAACATATAATTGTTAAGGGGATGCAGACCAGAGAAAGACTTTCGTCTTGTTTACATCAGGGTCCCCCATTTCCAATTCATCATATCATTTAAGACATATAAGACATATTTGACATACAGATGGCTTATTTACAATTTACATACAGGTGGTTTTTTACATACAGATGGCTTATCTACAATTTTCATTTTAGATTTCGTTCTAATACATCCTAACCGGACATTTAAGACATACCAAGTCTACAGATATACAGTTAGTAACAGAGTCTAAAATGCGAGTATATACATAGATGGGGGGGGGAAGCTGTCAATTGTACGACAGGTTGAGATTTGTACCATTACCGGGGCCAGTTTTGCAATGCTCTCCCCCGAAGGTGCTCTTTAAGAGAGGTTTTGAAGGTAAGTATAGTTTTACTTTCCTTTACAGTTGTGGGAAGAGCGTTCCACCTTGATGTGGCATAATTGCGAAACGTGTATTCCCCCTTTTTTGTGCCAAATCTGGGTTTTACATGATTTGTGGAGCTCCCTCTGGTGTTATGATCATGGTATTCCTTGACCTTTGGGAAGAATTTTGACATGTACATGGGTACCATAGAGGTGTAGTGGATCTTGTAGACCAGGCCCATTGCAAGTAGCTGTACTCTGTCGTCTACTCTAAGCCATCCTAGGTTGTCAAAGTGGGCAGAGGTGAGGTGGGTTCTAGATGAAAGGTCAAGCAGTAGTCTGACCAGTTTATTTTTGCGATGTTTGAAGTTTTATTTTTAGCGCCTTGGAGGTGCTATGGTACCATGACGTGCAAGCATAGTCATAGTACCCCTTGAATGAGTGCTCCTGCCAGAGTTTTCAGGGTGTTTTTGTTTACCAGAGAGGAGATCCGGTATAGGAATCTAGTTCTTTGATTGACTTTTTTTATTACATTGGATGCCATTTTGTCACAGGAGAGGTTTGCCTCAAGAATAGATCCTAGGTATTTAATTTCCTTCTTACTTGTGACAATAATGTCACCCACTGCAACTGAGAAGTCGTCGGATTTGCTGAGATTATGTTTCGAACCGAAGAGAATGGACACTGTTTTACCCAGGTGTAATGATAATTTGCAATAGGTTGGTAACTGCACCCTTTAATGAAAAATCGTTGTTTTAAATTTGCATGGATACAAAATGAAAGTCTGGTAGTTGTTGATAGACGGCAAATAAAATAAATAAATAAAATCTGCTTTCAGTTGAAGGAGATTAACATTACTTTGGAGTTCATTTGAAATCTACCTGATTTACCTGACCGCCACCGCCAGACGTCTCGTGAACCTTCAGTTTGAGTTCAACGGAAAGCAATTAACAACAACACAAGGGTTGGGCGTCAGAGATCGTAACATAAACAAGGAAAATAATGAAAACATAATCACAGTTAATTTCAATATTGTATTATATACAGCGTTAAGACGTACGTTTGAATACAAACTACAATTTAAACCAGTGAAATATTCAATATAATAATGTGTAAATACTTAAGAACCCCCTTCTTTCCACCAATGGTACGGTCTGCCATTGTGACGTTTTAAAATTTCAGCAGGCAGGGTCGGCAGTTGGCTTATTTCTTCTCAGAGAAGAAAATCCGTTGTTGTGGAGAGGAAGAAAGGCTCGAGAAATCCGAGCAACGTTTAACGTACTAACAACGACCGTTAAACCCCAGTTTTTGCGGGTCGTTTTTCTCCAGCTTATATTTCCAGTTTACTTTAGCAAACATGGCTTGTGGAGCAACGTTAAAGAGGTCGATGGAGTTTGAGGCCCTCCTCAGTCCCCAGTCTCCCAAGCGGAGAAGGTGCAATCCACTACCGGGGACTGCTGGCACTCCGTCCCCGCAAAGATGCAACCTCCGTCCCCCAGTCGACAGCCCATCGCATTCGATGTCTCCTCCGACCATGGGAGGCGAACACAGGCTCACTCCAGGTAAACAATTAAACCAGATTTGACGTTTTTCCTGCTTTTCAGGGTGGGTGTCATGGGGGAGGGGGTTTGGGTGGAGTGGAATGGATAGCTAGCTAGTTGAGAGAATCAGAATGGGGGTTGGAGGCTAAAAGGTTAGCTTAGCTAAAGCTAACGCCAGGAAGGGGAACATCGTCGCTAAGTTACCGACACAGATCATTTTACAAATCATAATAAATCACTGGATGTACAAACGTAGAGTCAGCTCTATATCATTTCGCGGGCATCTCTTCATCTGATTATATTGTTGCATAGTTAACTGAATTAGCTTACATACGCTAATATTGAGTAGCCCATTAACCTATTAGCTTCTAAGTTCTCTGCATAGCTAAATCAAATACTATTTCTAGCATATGGGAAATATGATACAGCAAAATAAAAGCCATTTTCAGCTCTCTGTACAATATGCATCTATTGTATGTTCTATTGTGGCTATTACCGTATTCAATTATACAATTATTTGAAAACTGGTGGGCTTTAAACAAAAGATCATGCTTGTACTTAGCACATGGGTGAGAATCTAGTCTGCCGGCTCTCCTGAGAAGACAAATGGCATCACAGCAGCAGGCACATCATGGCAGGCTGCTAATTAGAAGCTGCCTGGGTAATGTTTCTTAGCTTTAGTGTCACAATTGTCTTACATTGAAGTGGGGGTTTCCATTATGCACCAGAACCAGGCCTGGAAGGCATTGTTCATTTCCTTTATGTCTGTCGTCTACTCTCCCTTTTGCCTTGAAAAGCTCTGCTGTGAGCGTTGGACGGGTGTGGGGCACACAACTTAATTACGAGATGTGTCTACTGCGATCCAGGGAGGCTTATTGAATGTGCCAGTCACTCACATCGGGCAGTTTGATAGCAGTGAGGCCCAATCCTTATCCTCATTTAATTTTTTTCATAGACAATTGCTGGATGTCCTTGATTGTATTTGATCACTTCACTGCTGTTAAATGGGAAAGGACAAGATGGAGACGGTTTGCTAATTCATGCTGTTAACTCTTAGATTGTCATTATATGCTTCAATTGATTAAAAATTCCCAAAACACAGACAAAGACATAGGTTTCCATTCTATATGTGCAATTCACCTACAGAGGTGAATAACACGTTACCTGAAACACGACTGTGAAAAAAAAGATGATTAAAACAGTACATTAACGTGAGACTTCACTGCCCCAGTTGTGTGCCTGCTGCGTCATTTATCAAGACGTTGACCAAATCATGGTGTTTGTTACTGTTTTTGCACCATAAGAACAAATGTGCTTCATGGTGCACATCATTGCAGGATGACCCTCGAAATCGTTGCACACATCGCTCATAAAAAAAAGCCAGGGAAGGTTTGCTGAGAGCATTAACACATGCACAGATGTAGGTGTTGATGGAGATAATGTCACAGCTGGCTTCCTGTGAAATTCATTTATTTTAGCCTCTGGTGACATGTGTGATTCTCATACTGGGTGGAAAAATATTTATATTGATCATTTGAGAGATGTTTCTTTTCTGAGAAGGCAGATGCATGATTGTGAAGACACATTTGTCATACCCCTGTTATTTGTGGTTCCCTTACAGAGTAGTATTCATAGTGGAGCCATGTTTATTAGTATCAAATGAATCATTATTTTCCAGGTCGTCTGTTCTGTCGTTGCCAATTTGGCCTGAACTTTTAGAATCCAACAAGCCTTTGGGAGTTTATTTCAGAGTTTGTCTGCCTAACTGAAAACGGCACATCAGCTGCAAGGCTAAAGTAATGTAGATTTTTCTGCTGCAGACGTGAGGTCCAGATACCAAGTATCATACTCACCTTCACCCAGAAAGAGGCCCCTCATGGGACTGGTGCCACCAGCCTGCCTTACTGCTGTGGTTTGCCAACTGAAAGCAGTTTTGTATTTAGCGAAAGGTCAGCTGTCATCCCTCCCACCCGTCTATACCCTCACGTGCTTTCCGGCTAGTCAGGTTTGCCTGTGGTGAGAAATGCTGTGTGTGTGCAGGTAAGACGGGGATCTGACTGCCAAAGTATCTTCAGGTAATTATTTCATAATGTAGATAGGATCATTCACTACATTCTCTACTGCCTCCTTCTTGTGTTGCTAGTCTGGGCTTGTGCTTTGGTGAAATTCCCCCCAGATGACAGATGGGGCTGGTGTGTTTATGGGAAAGGATGTTATCTAAAAATCTGGACTGGTTGACTAGAAATAAACGTGTAGGTCACAGTTCCATCTTGAAACCTTCAACCTGCAAGACTGGTCATGTATCCTGTACTCAACCTAAACATTTTGATAGTCTTTTGTTAGCGTCATTTCCCACTTATACTCTTTGGAAACCGGGTCACTCTTCAATTCTTCCCAGCAGAAGGGCAACTTCAACTGACCCATAATACATCAAGTTACTTCCTGGCAGTTATTCGAAACCCACCTCCCCCCCAATTCTTTAGCAGTGGAGGGTGAAATGAAATGAGTCAGCTTTGTTTTCTCTCTCCCACCGCTATGTCCATTCTATCTGGCCGATCTTCTGTCGTATTCACTGTTTGGACTGAGCCTAAGCCTTTTAGCCGAGGCTTTCTCCACTGTGTTCGCCTGGCTCCCGGAAGTCTCTGTGATTGATTGCTTTGCCTGGTTGTGGCAGGGGTCATTGTTGCCAAGCGACGCCCACAGTTGAGCTACTGGTAGTTGGCATAGCTGGAAGTGACATGCAGCAGGAAAGGGTTTCACTTGTCAGTCAGATGTAGCCAGGAGTAGTGATATCTAAGTAGAACCATTCATGTCCTGCACAGGTTAATCCCTCATTGTTGACGTAGAGTAGCCCTTGTCTGTAGTTCCATACAAATAAATACAACATGAGAAAATTATACGGAAGTATAGAACCAAATTTAGTTTGGGTTTTATTTATCTCCCGCTACCCATACGGTCCTTGTTTAAACATGGGGTTTCCCACAGGGCATTGGTAAGCGGAGTTAAACAGATGTGCAACCCTGCCAAAAATAAACAAGACAAACTGCCCGTGTTGTGTGCACGTACAAAATGTCCCTTAGTATTCCAAATCTGTGTCATTGGGCATAATCCATTTGGGGAAACTGACAACCTAAAGAACTATAGTATTTTGGGATGAAAAATACATTTATTGTATTAGCCAGGTACTCAATTCAATACAATCATTTGTAGAATACATTGTTATTAAAGTATCAATAGATGCAGCTACAGCGTCAACATTTGTTTCTGTTGGTTACTTTTCAATTCATTGTTCAGTCTGTATATAGTCAGAAACACAATTTTCCTGAGAGTCTTGTATTGCATTGGTTGCTTTGCCATGGTTGCATTCAATAACCCAAAGATAAAGAATAATGGCAATTTGCTGTATTAATACTAAAAAAATGATGTAAATGTATTTATTTGAAATTGTTCAGTTTCCTGTCAATCTTCTTATTGTTTCAGTTCTTGTTACAGCTCCTTTGTGTGTTGGGAATAATGTTGTTCTCCCTGCAGTGACATGGCTTTATTACCACTGAAAAGCCCCGTGGTAGCTAAACAAACAGCCTGTCAGATTAGGGTCCTGTATTGTTAATGGAAGGTTTCAGAGGCCACATACCGGGAGTGGGGGGTGGCTGCATCTCTGCGAAGGCAGCAGTTCAAAAGTGCACGGCCACATAACATGGCTTTCTTAAACTGGCCCTGTAGAAAAGATCCTGCTCTCTTCACCATCCAAACAAGCTAACTGATGAGCAGCCTGAAGCAGCAACATGGCTTCCAACCCTCTCCCCACCCAAGATAAATGAGGCATGGTTCCCCAGATAGAGGCACAACACGTATGAAGACTTCCCCACTGTATAAACCCAATAAGATAAAGTTCCTCCTCTACATTTGGTTATCAGCTCTATTTGAGGCCGTGGTGTTTTTCTTTTTTGAACTTTAACCTTATTAGATCTGTGTGTGCTGGCTGTGACCCATGTTGAAGCTGTCACAGCAGCTGCAGCATAAGCATCATTCTTAGAGATCCATATTTGAGACAATAAAGGACTTAAACAGGATTACTTATTTATTTTAATATTCTAAACGTCCACTCTATACCTGTTTTGTATTTTGTATAAATCTAAATGACTAATTGCATTTACCTTACATGTTTTGTAATGCAAGAAATAACCACATTGACATGCCAACTATACATGCTTAATGTTGGCACATTAACATAATGTAAACTGAATGACAGCCACACATCTTGGATGTTGGAGCTTTCTTTGAAGCACCAGCAGTACATTAGAAGTGAACTTTAGATTTGAGTTTTATCACAGTCAACATGGCAGGTTTTCAATTAAAACATGTGATGGTAGCAAGTAGCAACACACCTTTCAGAGGGCCTCTTTCACTGCCCACAGACTCATTCATTTGTGCTTTTACATTTGGTCTTAGGTGCCATTTCCAAGTTTCTGTCCCTATTTACAGCTTGCTTATATTAAATCATTACGACAGCAACACCCAGACAATGCAGGCAGAGGAAAGAACACCATCCTTAACTACGTCCCTTAATCACAACATTCTACCAAAAATATGTTAATTGAAGTTTCAGAAAGGATATAGAAAAGCATTATGCAGGGTGCGTACGGGTGCTGGAAATCCTTGAAAATGCTTGAAATTGTACGAGGTGTTTTCAAGGTTTGAAAAGTGCTTACATTTTGGGAATGGTGCTTGAATTTGGGATAAAGTGCTTGAAATTGTAAATGCTTTACTTCGCTTTTTAGATTAAAAGAAAATAAAGAAGTCTGAGCATGCTTAATTGCTTCGCTTTTACATAAAACAGCTCCGCTCCGACCTTCCCGCGCAATGCGCGTGACCGGCAAGTGTTTTTGTTACGTGTGTGACCTGGGCATTCTGATGAGAGTGATAGATGACAGTATGCCAGGAGGTTGCCGTTTCAACGAGCGTTGGCTAGCAGAAGACAAATACAAGCCATGGCTAAGACCAGGGTCAAGCGAAGCCCAAGAGTAGCCTCCTGCAAAGTGTGCAACAATAACGATGCGAGAGTCTGCGCTGACGAGTCACACACCACACGAAAGGTACGCCGTAGTAGAGCATTTTAGATTAGGCTATCGTTGCATGTAAAATACATGACACTTTTCTCTGTGCGTGGCAAAACAAGCTCGCCAAAATGGCTTCACTAGTCTGGCAGTATTTTAAGTGTCCGAAAATGACAATAAAATAGCGGTATGCAACGTGTGTGTGAAGCAGAAATCCTGCAGCTCCACCCGGTGTGACGGACCGGTGAGCGGAGCAGAACACACATTAAGAGTTAGACCTAACACACTTAGCTATTTTATCTACCTCTGGAACAAGCTAAACTAGTTATACATATATTTATTCTTCACTGTCGGGTCGCTCATTACTGGATCAGTGAGCTGCAGGAGATACTGACGGGCTGTCAGGAGAGAGAGAGAGAAAAAGAGAGCGATATCGGTATCGGCCGATACTGATTCCGGCGATCGGCTCCAAAATTGGCGATCGGAGCATCCCTAATAATTGTATATGATATGTTTTATAATGATTGATCATGAAAGTGTTATCAAAGCTGGTAAAGGTGCAGCTAGTTTGAATGACTTTGTATACTGCAGGGTAGCTTGTGAATTTACTCCAGGTGGAACTAAAGTCTGATTTAACACTTGATTATATTTCAAGGTTCAAGGTTCAAGGTTCTTTATTGTCAATCTGACATAGCTACAGAGTAATTATGCAGTTGAAAATCTTATGTCACAGGCTTCTCCAACAATGCAACATAATAACATAATAACAATAAGAGCATGAGCAATACAAAAATAATAGTAGTTATAAAAATGAAATAAAGTTATGATGTGGAATAGTGCAGTACGAGTCTATATACAAGTTATTGGAATGATATATATATATTAGGTATTGGGTATTCACATCATTCATCCACATCTGTAAAGTAACTAAAGGTATTAAAATACATGTAGTGGAGTCAAAGTACACCATTTACCTCTGACTTGTGTTTACTGCCAACCTAAAAGTACCTCAAAAATAGTAATCAATAATATATTGAAAAGTTATTTGGCTGATTGGTTTATATTGGCTCAGCCAGGTTATATGGGATGCCCAGTCTACGTACAGATGGGTCACTCATTTTGAAATATTAAACTTAGTTTTCTTTTCTAACATTTTTAATTTTTCATCCTCATGTAGAATGCTATTATGAAACACACATTTGGTTATTTATAGCATAAAGAACATCTGATTTAATGTGAGGTAGGGAAATAATCATTTGAGTATAAGTATGTGTATATAAATATGTAATTTACAACAGCTGTAAGATGCTTGAAAAGCTTGAAAATGCACCTTGAAAATGCTTGAAAAGTGCTTGAATTTGACTTTGGAAAAGGTGTAAGAACCCTGATTATGTTATTTGACTTTTCTGTACTCCCTACATATAATGGCAAATGAACTTCTTAAGTACTTTATTTACAGGATAAAGGGAATTGGTCTATATTATCACATGATCTTGCATGCTTTTTCAGGGCTGCACCTATTCAGTTGGCCTTCATAGCTGAACCTAACACCTTTCAGTTAGGCATGAAGCGCTGGTAATCCTGTTAGGCGTGTAGGGAGGCAAGTAATATCCTATTTACCATAGTCTGCATTGCAGTCTTGTAACCCACAGATCTTTCCACACAAATCCGTTTATTTTGTATCCACCCAAACCTCAAGCATCTATTTAACCACTAAAGCGGGCCTCAGAAGAATGCAAGGCTTTTACTTTATTACAGCCTAGTAAAAACAGTGATTTATGTCGCAGCCTAACGTAAGTCTTTCTCACCCGCTGTAGCTTAACATGCTGCCAACAACATGAAACAGTTTTGGAAGAGAAGTGAAAGTGATAGTCACAGGATCAGGTGGTGTGTCTTTTAGTCAGCTCTGTTTTTTTTGTGTCTGTGTTTGCCACAGCTGTAGTGAAGTAGGTATGTCATCAATGTCAGTCTGTCTCTACTTCCTGTTGTTTGGAACCCATGTTACGTTAGCAATTGTACAGACTTTGAGCAGAGCTGTAGTTCATCTTAAGAGAACCGTGATTTATTAAGCCTTCCCCCAATAGTCCTTATTAATGTTGCAATACATTCAACATTTTATGAATGTGGTAGGCGTAGTATTTAAATGCAACACATTAAAGACTAAACTAATGATTACAACAAAGATTGAACTAGTGTTGATTAGTTAAAAGGACACTTAAAGGAATAAGAACATATTTATACTAGTTGGCATGCAAGTATAATGCTATATGAGACAAGAGATGTTAGCAGCAGTTTAACTTGATAAAAGTAACTCCTAAATAAAAACATCAACGGATAACCCACAACTGGGATCTTTTGTAATCATTTTTAACTATAATAAATACTGTTGGTGCTGTTTTTTGTACTTTTAACTCACAAGCACACTCATACATATAAAGAAACCAACCCTTTTTAAGAGTTTTTTTCAAGGGACATTCAATTAAATCGAAGCAGCTAATTTAAGAAAGTTGTGACTGCGTTTGCCTTGGCAGCCATTGGGAGCACTGCATTACTGCCACAGGGTTGATTCATGTGTGCCACCCCAATTGTTTGGCTGTCCTCTGTCCTAGTTTAAACCGTTTGTGTCCTTGTTTTTCTTTGCCCGCTACAGAGCAGATCTTCCAGAACCTCCGTCACGAGTACAGCCGGATCCAGAGGCGGCGGCAGCTGGAAGGGGCCTTCAACCAGACGGAGGCCTGCAGCTCCACTGATGCCTCCAGCCCCAGCTCCTCCCTCAACGCTCCCAGCTCCCCACCAGGTAGGACCGTTTACTGTTGGCCCGACACTAGGGGTGTAACGGTTCACAGAATTCACGGTTCGGTACGTACTTCGGTTTGGGGGTCGCGGTTCGGTACGGGTTCGGTACAACAAGAAAAATCACACAAAAAAGTCCCAGATGCATAATTCCAGGTTTGTTGTTATTTATTTTTGAACAGTAGTGCAAGTTTCAGTATAAAAATAAGGCACTCTAACATTTTGAATAATGAACTGTATTACACAGTTAAAAACAAACCACAAACAGTAGCACACACACTCAGATGGCCATATTATCTATCATGGCTGATGTCAAACAAAAAGGTTTCATCAAGCTGTAAAATTAAAAAGAATGTCTTGAAAATATTACAAAATAAATAATAAGAAAGTGTTTCAAGGGCGCATAGCGCATTTGTTGTTTTTCTAAATGTGTGCGTTCTATCAGAGCGGCTGTTTATTTATCATGGTCCAATTATAGAAACTCCTCTCTTTTGCTACAGAGTGCCTAAAGGCCCTGACACACCAGGCAGTCACCAGAGAACTCGCCGACATCGACTGTTGCATCGGCGAGTTCTCCTGCGTCTTGGCCATGTGTCGCACTGGAACACACCACAAAGACTTCAGCCGAGCACGTACGAACTGCGCATGCGTGAGTGGCAATAACTCTCCTTACCAGCAGGCGGCGGTAGTGTGTATTCGTCATTCAAAATAGGCAACAACCGGAAGACAGAGAAGAAGAACAGACTGATATAAACAAACAACAAATAGCGTGTGCGTTCCATTTTCACTCTCGTCCATCGAAAACATGTTTTAGAATATAAAAATACATGAATGATGAAATGAGCACATAAAGTGCAGACATACTATAAAATCACAGTTAATAGACCTGCATCTGATGATCGCAGTGTTCTGGCGGGTGTGTAGTTTATTGAGTCAGCAATGTAGTAATGTAATAATGGCCACTTCTTGCTAAATTTACATTTCCATGTGATGCTTTTATCCGAGGCGACTCACAATAGGTAAATGAACAGCAGTAGACAGTATCTCATTTAGACACTGTACTTAAGGACAATGTTGAGGTACTTGAGACTAATCCTGCAACTTTATACTGACAAATAAACCGATGAGATGAAAAACCGGACTTGACCAAACAAATCACGGAGCTCTCAGCAGAGGACAGCCGGGGACGCTCCCGCCGATATCAGAGATGTCCCTGCTATGTGTGGGAAGTAAGAGAGGACATTTAAGGGCTATGTTTGATGTCTTTTAAGTATCACCTGCTGGGGTTTAGCTGCTGTCCTGTGCCTTTTTAAATCGTTTGTTTACTTCTCTCACTTCCGTTTCGCTTCTCATTTGCTAGCTGAACAGCTGATCAGAGTGGTTTCTTGGCCCGATAGCTTGTGTCCGACATGTCGACCGTGAAAGGCCAAATAAGGCGTGTCACGGCCGAGGGTTCGGGACACACCAAATTGACTTTGGGCGACAGGGCACGCTTTGTCACCAGACAACCGAAGACGGCCGATATCGGCCTGGTGTGTCTGGGCCTTAACATTTTAGTAGATGTGTAGACCAGTTCAGGTTTTTTGAGAGATGTGGAGGGATATTGTTCTTATGCAAGTAAGAACTTTTTGCCACTCGGGTGATTTAAATAACATGTTTGCTTTTTTTTGTTCTGGTTAGCAAGAAGTATCAGCCAACTCAGACAACACCATCCAAAAAAAAAAAGACAGAAAAACAACCTTTATGAGCCTAATCTTTGTAACAGTTGCAAATGATGAGGTCATTCATTCTGCAAGGCCTGCCAAAAGATCCTTGGCTGGACCTGCATGAACAACTAAAATCTCAAGAGGCAGGCTACTGCTGCTCATCAATACAAGCACAAGGGCAGAGGGATTGTGATTTCAGATGTGAGTTTGTGAAAGATTTATAGTTGTTTGTAGGGCTGCTCAATTAATCGTATTTTATTCGCAATTACGATTTTGGCTTGCAACGACTATGAAAACAACATAATCTAAATAAAACGTTATTTTTTTTTTCTATTTTTTTTTCCAGTTGAATTATACTTAAAGGTGGGGTAGGTAATTTTGGAGAAACCAACTCGAGTGCGCTAAAATTTGAAAATACACAGCCGGAAAAAATCTGCCACTTCCTTACAAAGCCCCTCCTCCAACACACACGAACGCGCACATGACCAATGAGGGCACGAGATAAGCTTGTGCACAGATGGAAGGCTGACAGGCAGGTAGGCCATCCAGTTATTTTAGCCGGGCCGGCTAAAATGATTGGTCGTGCTTTTTACAGTACTACGGCTTCCACAGATTACATTTTTTTTATGGATTTTTGGTCAAAGCACTTAAGATATTCATTGCTATCGGGATGTTAAGAGCATTCCATGGAATATAACAAAAAGTGTATCTCGAGCCGGTTTCTCAAACTTACCTACCCCACCTTTAAAGTTCAGGGTAATCAACTGTTAAAAACATACTGTTACAATTTTTTTTTTTTTTTCAATAAATGGATGTTTTCAAAGTAAATGGATAATCGTTTTTAATAATCGTGATATCAATTATTCACCCAAATAATCGAGATTATGATTTTTGCCATAATCGAGCAGCCCTAGTTGTTTGTGCTAAATCCAACCCACTCCAGGAATGGGGATATCTCACTCATCTGAGTTTGTTCATATCCTGTTGAAATGAATACTACTTTCATGCTTTATCATATCTAAAAGGATAACAAATTAAAATGATGGAAAGTTTAAAAAGTGATTGAATAACTTTAATATTATGTTATTTGAAGAGCAAAATAAAGAGATGCAACATTTTTCTTGCAAACCTGTTAAAAAACCCAGATGTCATCGGGATAAAACTCACTTAACAAAGATTGAACCTAGAAAAAGTTATTTTTAATTAAATGATTGGTGGTTGAAACAGATTTTTTTTTCAAAATGGCAGTTCCTGTAGGCATCACTTTTTTTTACAATCCATTTATTTACCAAAAACATGCATCAGTCAATACATAAATAGCTACACTGTCTCCTGACATTTGTGTTTACTGTTACAGATCAACTGTTTGTTTAAGCTCATCCTTAGTTGACATGTGCCCGTCATAAAGAAAAAAGCAACATATTGGATCCTTCACATTTATATCGATTTTTCCTTTTACTCCTCTGAAAACACATTTGTGCTGCAGCAGCAGTGGTGCAGATTTATGCCTTTAGCACACTTTGGCAGTTTGTGTTGCAAGATGTAATCCCAGCCTCAGGGCTTTGGGCTCTTGTGTTCTTCCCCCCCGCTCTGCAGAACGGTCTCATAGATCACACTGACTGCACTGTTACTAACCCGGCCTCTTTCAGTCTCTGAGACGACCATTAAACCTTCATCCTTGCTCGGCCATCCTCATCTTTGATTTACAAACAGTTAAGTCTAAAAGGGCTCTCAGCAGACCTCAAAGACCACTGGGTAAAGGATCACCTAGCTAAAGCTGGCTCCAGTTGCACTGTGACAGAGACTTTGGGGAGAGAAAGGGCCCACATTAGTGCTGCATGACCCTGTCGACTGGCAGAGGTGAAGGATGACTGAAAGCGAAGCTCTAAATTTGCAGCTGGCCGAGCACCTATTTCTGGAGAGAGGACATTTCTGTCTCTGTGACTTATTGCCGCGCCGGAGATGTGAGTGATTCAGCCTTTTCTTAACCGATCTGATTCTGTGTTTCTCAGGTGCCTCAAGGAAGGACCAGCCCTCGTTTACGCTGAAGCAGGTGAGCTACCTGTGTGAGAGGCTGCTTAAAGACCACGAGGAGAAGATCCGGGAGGAGTACGAACAGATCCTTAACACAAAACTCGCAGGTAATGAACATTTATCTTATAGGAAAAAAAACTAGCCGAACTATAACACAATTATTTGTTACCCCAGTAACTTACACTGAGTGTCATTGTGTTATGAGAAACATCCTTCCCGTATGAGTATATTTTCATATAACTGATAACGTCTGCAGTGCTGGCATCAATGGTTCCATCAAACTGTTTATTTAGGATGCCTTGGCAGTAAATAAGAGGCAATAAAGTCTAGGCTTTTGTTTAGCAGCCAAAGCTAACCTGCGACGGCTGCACATGTGTAGACTCCGTGGTCTTAAAATCCCCACAATGCTTTGCACATGGACCAATTTCCCCAAATCGGTGGCAGAAAATGTAAGGCGGGGCCTCTCGTATGACGCACACCTGCACACTTGCTCGCCTGTTCCACTCTTTGTTTTCCGAATGCCAGGATGTATTCTTGCCTCGCTTCTGAAGCAAGTGACTCGGAAGACATGTGCTATCAAGCAAGCGTACTCGACATTGAGAAACACCCCCAGTCTCAGGGCTTCTTAATATTTAAAAACCTATTAATGTGTCATACCAGATTAACGGGAAGAAACTCAGCTAACTGACAATACAAACCATTTTTACCGAAACAAAACACAAGTCTCACAAGAAGCGTCTAAATGAGCCCTGAGCGAAAAAATGCTAACGCATTTAGCACAGAACTCAAGGTAAAAATACCCTTATTAGTTATCGTAACTGCACATACAAGATATCAGAATAAAGCTGAGATTCCCGAGATTCTATAGGTATTAGTATCATCACTGAGCGATCAGAACTCGCGACAGGGGAAGCAAACACAGACATCACAACACGTAGCTTTACGGAGCATTCACGGGAGATCGTCTCACCTTAGCTGTTATTCTGATCAAAAGTCGTGTTCAATGGCATTAAAACGATAAAAACGCTGCTGAAGGTTAATCCAATGTGTCTGTGTCACTTTGAAATGATTACTGATAATCCATCATTCCATTTTTATGTCAATAACGGAGATTTCATATTAGCTGCTAATGATAGCCACCAGAGTGTATCGGAAAACTTTGTTGAATAGAAATGACTATATTGTGAGTTTGGCTGTATTCATATAAATGCAGAATAGGATCTTTGCAAACAAGAGGAGACTGAACAGACGTTTAAAAAGCTGAGACTCAGAAGCCTTACCAGATGTTTGATGTGATGCACAGTTTTGCTATTACCCACATCAAAAGCAAACAAAGAAGAGATTTGGCAATTTCCTGTTAGTGGTGATACAGTGTAGCAGAAGATATTCAAAAAAATACTTGAGGGCAAACTTTGAATCTACAGCACAAACCCTCACCTTTATCTTCTTCTCTTTTCAGAACAATATGAATCTTTTGTGAAATTCACACAAGACCAGATCATGCGAAGATACGGAGCCCGGACTGCTAGTTGTGAGTATCTTAAACATCTCTTTCCTTCTCCCTTAAAGTATACATTTCTTGTTGAGAGTAAAACGATTATAATCTTTATCGGGTCTGACTACAATCCATTTTATGTGTTTCAGATGTCTCCTGAATTCACCATGATGAGATCCCAGCTTCCTGTCACAAGATGGCTGCTCTTCTACTGCCCCCGTTCAACTTGATTTTCATTTTAATTACCTAAACACCGCCCCCTCCTCCCTCTCAAACTGTTAGGGTGCCATGGTTTATCCTCTTTTTTTTTTTTATCCAAATGTTGACGATTTCTTCTTCAAAACTATTGCTGCTGGCCAAAAGTTAAAATAATCTGAAAGAGAAACTATGTATGAAGCCCACCCTCTTTTTTTAACCTTTTTTCTTGTTCATATACTCTTTCCGGAAATCCTGACTAAAGCAGATCTGTGTCAAATCTCTTGCCGGTGCTGTAGAAAAAAGCTTATTGATCATTCTGTATAACCTCCAGCAGCTGTATTTAATGGCTCCTGCTTATCACATTGTCCCCCTTTTCTCCAACCCCCCCCTACCTCCCTCCTCACAACAACTCTTCACCTGAGAATGTGGATTTTTCTCCCTTTTGAAAAAAATAAAAGTTCTGTGATTAAAATCTGTTGTCTGCGATGTTTTCTAAAAGCAAGTATGTGTTTCAAGTAACATGGGTAGCTGACAAGCTGTTGAATACATTACACATCCTAATCAGAAGTTTGCCAAACTGAACTGTAGAAATTAAAATGTCCATTTCTCCCCGAGCAAGAGACTTCTCTGATGGCCAAAAAGTTGAACTCAATCAGGATGGTCTCGCCTAAAACTGTAGCAGGTGACAAAAGAGATTTTGATGATCTATACATTTTTACGGACATTTTATAAGCCGAAATGACAAACCTTGTTTCTCTTTTTTACTGTTGAACATTTTGTGAATTCAATTTGGGTTTGGATGACTACATTTTGCCTCTTAACACATTTCTGACATGAATTTATACACACAATTATTCATTTACAATAATGGTTGTAGAGGGTATTCTCAAGACAAAATGTTTTTTTATTAAAGGGATTCTGGCCATGGTTCCATTTGTATATTTGCTAATGTATAATACATTTTTGATAACATTTGCTATAGGTGTGGATCTTAGATATACTCACATGTTGCACTAACAGTCGTAGGTGTTTATGTTGCTGTTACTCCACCTGCTCATGACATCAGTGATGTATAACAATCTCCGAAGAACATTTTGTTATGAGTACCTCCGATGTAAAATGTAGGGCCATTCCTTTGTTCCTAATCGTGGACTCTACTTCCACCTTGTGGTTTCTTGGAAGTAATGCGACATTCATATTAAAATTGGACTTTAACCTTCAATACACTTTACTAAAGTACACGCTTTCCAGTCTACTGTACCACACAGCACCGTGGATAAAAAAATGGACGCTTATGGTGCCATTTTTCCCGGGCTGTGTGAGGGAGAAGAGGGAGGGATAATCTGGATAATGGGTCGGTGACGTCACTAATCCCAGGTGTGGCACGAGGAAACAGGTAGGCTGTTGTTGTGGCGCGCATCATTATTTGCTGTGCTTCTATACAACTGTCCAGTAGAGGAGTGGAAGAGGTGGGTTGTTTAGTTTGAGGAAGGAAGCTTCTTGCAGGAAAAAGCAAATAAAGGACCTATAATTAACTCCGAGGGCTCTTCCCTTCTTTTTTTGTTCCTCTGAACCTACATTGACGGTCGGTTTTGGGAAGGGATTCCGCATGTTTTACTGAAAACATGGTGGACTGTTGTTGAAAACGTAACTATTTCGAATTCTGGTAGAGTATATGAACTCATGCACTCTTAGTCTCACCTATTGAGCTGTTTAAATTAGTTTAGCTGGATCAATATTTATGCGTTTGGGACCGCCTGGAGCCCTGCAGTGTTCCTGTTGGTAGCAGTTTAGGTGAGTAAAGACCACAGTCATGTCGAAGTCATTCAAAAAAAACGTTGGAAAATGTCCTAATGGCGAGGAGCCTTCACTATGTTTTTAACGTTGTCAGTATTGGTTTACTCAGCAATTCTCAGAAACGCCCAGTATACAGGAAATGCTCATTAACATGCTGTGGTTACTTACTGTAACTGTGTTCTCTATCAGCTTCTTTTCAGTCAGGAAAATATATAGTCGAATCTCAGTTTAATTCATAAAAGGGGAAAATATACTGTTTCATGTTCAGTGTTGTTTTGTGTAAAACTTCTGCTTTTTCACATGTTATTAACTGTCTGATGTCGCCTACGTCACCAATACCTTTTATAAGTATGTATTTAATTACACCTAAATACATATTGAAACACCATTAAATATATCTATCTCACTATGTCATTCTGGATATCGAAGTGTAATTTCAGGCGAGCCTTCAGTCAGAGTAATCATACAAACCTGTGTACATAATATATCTGACTTTATCACCTCGCTAGATCACACCCTTTCCACTTAAACACAGCATTGTAGTACAGGACTCTGGGGTTTGACAATTGTATACAATCATGCACACTTTGAATACAGATACAGGTGTTAAAATGTGTCAGATACTATTATCATTATAAAATAAAACTGGTAAGATGTCAGATTTTCCAGCACCTCAAAGTGTGAGAAAGTGATGTTTTTTATTTTCTCGTATAATAGTAAACTGAATATCTTAGGGGTTTGGATGAAATAGGACATCTGAAGTTAAAATCGGCATTTCCACAATATGTACAAATATTTTATGGACATCTATTAATCCATACTGGAAATAATAGTAATTGGAAGTCATCAGTTCTGTCTATTTGTAAGACAAGTCCTGCCACAGTATAAGTACATTTCTGTCTCAATATGTGCCATTTTATTAGGTGCCCCTTACTGAAACTAATGCAGTGTAACTCAGAAGGCTTTGAAATGAACTGAGTTTTTCTTAAAGCTGTTTCAGAGAGGTGATAATTCAACTGTATGGTTTACTTAGTGGCCCATCCCTGACTCAGAGTGTTAACCATGCTGTGCTGCAGGTTTGGAGGACAGTGATGGAGGACAACGACATCGAGCAGCAGGAGCCGTTCCCCGTGGACCGAGATGGGCGGCGGCTCCAGTTCACAGAGGACCAGCCCGACGGCAAAAGAAAGATCGGATGTTATGAGAAGTTCCATCTGTTTGTCTCCAAATGGATGCTTCCAGAAGACTCCCGCAGCAAATACCTGGAACGAGCCAACTGCTGCCCTCCCCCCATCTTCATCATCCTCATCAGTATTGCAGAGGTAGCTCATGTCCTGTGTTTGAGTGCTAGGACCATCAGTATGGATTCTGTTATCTAATTATACATGCCGCCTACATATGCTGTCTGGGTTTTAATTACTCTATAGATTTACTGTGATGGTGTTTAGTAGACCAGTTAGAGGTGAGGTTATACAAGGGATATTTTTTAAGTCCTGACACTTATGGAAACTGTTTTATTTTTTTTAAATGGAAAATTGTGGATTTTACTCTGACTAAGTGCTCTAAACTAAGAGGCTTTTGTACAGCAATGAGTTCATTTCTTTCTTCCTGTCTATTTTGGCATCGCCATCCCCACCTCTGAATATCCTGATTCATAAAGTGCAGTCCTCACCAGCGGGCAGTAGGCATGGTGTCAATGAAAACAGTATTTTTCCGTATTTGTATCTTCAGCTTAGGTTCGGTGGGATTCTGAAATCTTTCTTTTTTCCTGAAAGTGTTAAAAAAAACACTGACTTTTGGATTCAGGTTAATAAATAGTGGAATGTGGAGGATCAGTGGTTGAGGAAGGATGCTGTAGCCTCCCAAAACGATGGATTTAAAGCAAGGTATACTGTTTTCATTACAACGTAGGTAAAGCCACTACGAATGCTTTTAAAGTAAGATTGTATTAATGTGAAGGAGAATTACTTAGAAGGACGTTTTTCCAGAGTCCAAAAAATGTAAGACTTGTGAGTAGCAGGAGATGTTTACTTAACTTTCTGTTGGATTTAAAAAATGTAATTCTTTACATAATTTGACTTATTTGTGTCTGAAATGGCTGGTCTGCTATACAATACATTGTAAACAGAAGATTCAAGATTCAAGGCTTTATTGTCATGTGTACAGTAGCTACAGTGTAGATATGGCAATGAACAACTTAAGTCACTTAAGATATTGAATGACATAGTAAAACACAATTGTAATGATATAACATATTGTTGACACATAAAACACATTAATATACACCTACAACGGTCATTGTTTCTACATTATACTGTGATATAAACCAGTAAATAAAGGTTTATAAATGGTAAGAGCTGACACCAAACTCTCTTTCTTATCACTGAGTGTTTTGCACACACCTGCTCATACTTGGGATGAACAGCTCACACGTTGTCGCTCACAGATGTCCACTGTCACTGCATTTGAATGTCTGTGAATACTCATTTATTTGGGAGAGGATGCACTTTATTTATCCAGACAAGATCGACTGAGCTGCAGTGTTGTCTCTCAGCATGCCGTCGCTGTATATTCCCACAGAATTAGCAGGCATTAAGACGTATGAGCTGCAATGGAAACCCCTCTGGGGGATTTTCATTGCAGCTCATACGTCTTAATGCCTGCTAATTCTGATTCATCATTCCCATCTTTATTTTCTCAGCTGTTTAGCTTCTACCCCCACACTTGCTGCTCCAAACAGTTTGTATTCTCTGAAGACTGACTTGTGTATATTTTCTGTTCTTCATCAGCTGGCAGTGTTTATCTACTACGCTGTGTGGAAGCCCCAGAAGCAGTGGGTGACCCTGGATGAAGGCATCTGGAATAGCCCCCTAACATACAAGCCTGAGCTCAGGCAGGAAGCATGGCGCTTTATCTCCTACATGTTTGTCCACGCTGGGTAAGCATGGGCAGTCCTTTTTAGAAACCCTAATTACACGAGTCACTGTGGGGAGTGGAAACATACCCACACACTCTTTACAGTACAGTGTCTTGCCGTATAGTCCATAATCTTTGTGGGGTTTATTTTAGTCAATCAGAGGTTATGATTCAGCTCTTCTGTCATTTTTGAGACTGCAGTTTGTAACCACTGCAACTCTGCTTTTTACAGTGTTCCTAAGTTTGGTATATGTCGTCATGATTTGGACACTTCCCCCTTATTGCTGCGTTGCTTCAGCATGTTGTTATTAGCTTTGTATAGGTGGGTACATGGTCAGACATCTGTCAACACATGGTTAAGTAATTGGATGTGGCGAGCAAACAGTCTAAAAATCATGAGTGTATATAAGCCAAAGGGGAACAAGAAACCATGACTACACAGAAGCACATAGAAAGAGGAACATTCACACGCAAACTTTGACTGATAGACACCCTGCAGGATATTTGCTTAAAGGATAACAAATTCTATGTGTTTCCCAACAAATCCAGTGAAAAGACCATGTAGCCAGAAGTATGTTATTCCTCTTTGCTCTTTTTTCCAAATGTTCCTTTATTTAAATGAACTCAGGCTCTGTAACTTATGTTGAGTCAACCCCACATACAACATCCTGCTAACAAATACTCACTAGTGCACCTAATGTAGTCGGACAAAAGCACTCTTTACTTCTGTTTTATTTACATTTGTATAAACCTAAAGTGCAGCTGTTTCACACAAATCACTGAGCTGTTTTTTTAATAATACTATTATACATTTCTGACCAGTTTAAAAAAATCTTCAATTGGAAGAATAAGCTTTGGGCTAAGTGCCAAAGACAAGGTAGTGTTCTTCATATTGGAAGGCACCGGACTTTTCTTTTAATACCCCTACATTGTTTTAAAAATAACCACCAACACCTAGTCTGTACTGCAGGGCTGTGTATGTTTATAATATACTGTCTTTCCCCCTGACATTTCATCTGGGGAAGTATATGTTGCTTATTGTCCACCTCTGCCTTTAGGGTGGAGCACATCGTGGGGAACCTGGTGATGCAGCTGCTGCTGGGCATCCCGCTGGAGCTGGTGCACAAAGGGTTTGAAGTGGGGATGGTTTACATGGCGGGAGTCTTAGCAGGTGAGTGTCACCTCTTTGGCCCCGTTAGACTAACTCTTTATCGTTACACAAGCCGCTTAGGACTGTGTTTACATCCATATTATCTGCCCAGAGAAATCACCATTGTTTTGTTTGTTCACATTCCTCCTGTTGCATATCCAAAAAATGGACTACTGTTTTAGTTCTGTTTAGATTGGACATGTTTTTCGTGTGTTGCATAAAGGACTAAGCTACCACTACATTACGTTGTTCAACCCTGTTTTGTAGACTGCCAATAAATGAGCCTTGAATCTGTGCTTGATTTCACGCGACTTGATCAAGGTCTGTGAACGCACCGTCGCACCCAGAGATCAAACGCCATCTTGAAGTTGTTTTTTCCTGTTGGAGTTGGATCAAGTCCCGGCCGTCAGAAATGCCACAGATTTTGAAAACTGATCCCTTTCTCTGTTTCCCCTCAGGCTCTTTGGCCAGCTCCATCTTTGATCCTCACAGCGCTCTGGTGGGAGCTTCTGGGGGCGTCTACGCTCTGATAGGAGGGTACTTTATGAACGCAGTGGTGGTGAGTTTACATAAAGCTCAAAGTTGGTATGAAGTGTTTACTTTGCTGTTGTGAGAAGAGACCTTCCACACTTAGTTTTTCCACTGCTCAATGTTTGAGATAGTATGTAAAAAAAATTAGAGAGTATTTGATGTTTTAAATGTATATGTTATACCTAACGTTTACAACGAGAGGACAACACTTTTGATTTTCTCCAATGAATTTACATCACATTTACTTTTAACAACACGTTTCCTGTAGTGGTCTAATAAATGGTCAAAATATAGCAGATAACAACATGTGTGTACACTACCTGCTCGCTCAAATGTTTAAAGTAAATGTCATATTGATGGTCTCTGAACGTCTTTTAAGGGATCATTTGTGTGTGTCCAAAGTACTGAGCACACATCCAATACCTTCATATTTTTGTTTTGAAGCATATTGTTCTGAAATTACTTTTGCATTTCTGTCTTTGTGATTCCTTCACTTTGTTTCCAAGATAATATTAATTCGATGCATTTTGTAAGATAAAATATATATAAGTATGGTGACTGATCATTTGATTTAATTTCCCAGAATTTCCGAGAGATGATTCCTCTCCTTGGAATATTTCGAATCCTGGCCATTGTGATATTTGGTACGTCCATGTATTTTAAACAATTTTTTATTCATTTTATACCTGCTGCAATCACACTTCAAAATAACATTTATACTTTATTTTTCCCCAGTTGGAACAGATTTTGGATTTGCCTTCTACAGAAGATTCGTCGCCCACGAGGATGGTTTGAATGTAAGATGTTCCTTCCTCTGTACAGTAGAGGCTATCAGCAGAAACTAAACCCTTCCTAAACTCTTGCACACAATAGCCTCAAGAGAAACCCAGTTGATCCCGCTAACCTCCCCCAAGCTGACGGTGTCTGATGATGGGTTTGATTTGCTTGTGGCTACAGGCAGTATCAGTAGCTCTTGCTGGGACTTGATTATTCTTCCAGATGAATACCTGTAAAAGGCCACAGACTTATTAAACTGGTCCTGCAGGTTTTTGGGTCCGTGAGTTCGGACCTGCTGAAATCCTCCTGTAATTAGGCCTACAGGTTAACTGACTCTTACCCTCTCTCCGCCCAGGTGTCCTTTGTGGCTCATTTTGGAGGAATTGCAGCCGGGATGACCATCGGCTACGTCTTCTTCAGTGCTTACAACAAGAAGCTCCTCAAAGACCCTCGCTTCTGGCTGTGTATACTGGGTTATGTCATCTTTGCGGTCTTTGCTGTGCTTTTTAATATTTTCCTGAGCCCAGCACCATAGGACAAAAAAAAGAACCCACCAATATTTTTCTTTTAAAATGACCACTATCTGCAGGAATCTGATGAACTAATGTTTTCAGAGAAAAAGTAGCTTTTCAGGGAATTAGTAAATGTAGTGCAGAGGGTATTTGTTGTTGTTTAAATCAGATGTCTTCCTCCTGTTGAAGGGGAATGAGGCCTCCTGCTGTTTATCAGTAGCATTGCAGCTTTTACATTTTAGACTGATGGGCAAAACGTGCCTTTTATAAAGTGAGTAATTTAAAACTGAATTAAATATGTTTACCCTTTTAATATTTTGGTATTATTATGAATGATCGTTTTTACATCTCTTTGTAATTTCTAATCAGGGAATTATTGAACACACTGGTCCTATAAAATGTAATTCTTCCTGTACTACTACTGTTTAAACTCTTAATGTTATGCTACCTTTTGATCACATTCTGATGAATGATCAGGGACTCATATAGACTTTTAGTTGTCATCCAATGTGCCTTAAACCTGCTGAAATCCTCCATCACATTTAACATTGAATGTGATGAAGGCTTTGATGTGTGAGTCTAACTCTTTGTCTTAACTAGAACAAAGAGTTTACAAAGAAGTCTCAAAATGATGCATTTCCGAAAACACAGCGTGACGGCTCCTTCCTTCTAAAAGCAATAGAGCAGGTTTACCATCATGGCTTAATGCCCTGCTATTGTTTCAGGCACTTCCTGTTGACAGGACACGGCTGATTACATGTTGAGTGTTTAAACATGATTTACCAGTCTTATCCTTCTCTGTCAATTTTCTTTCTTTTTTTACCTTGGAAAGACAAAAATGTGGCTTTAAACATATGCAGTTTTTGGAAACACCATCTTAATACTATTAGTGGTTTATGTCTGGTAAATGTACTTAATTTATCTAAATTCAAAGGTAATCTATGACCAAAGAACTAACCAAAACCTCCTACTCCATTTCAAGAGCTAAGTGTTTAATGCGTTTTGAATAAAGTGATGTTTTTTTCAAGGATTGTTTTGTCAAATTGCATCCGAACCTATGAGAGTCATGATCTTATCTGATAAATAGTTACAGATTTAACAGTAAACACCTTTTGTATAGTCCTCAGATTCATTTTTTAGCAGATAACACATTGCATGTACAGTGGTTTGTTTGATTGTTTATATATCAGATTCAACCCATATAGCAGCATCTGCTTTTACAGTATGTGGAAAGTTCTATAGTTTCCAAACATAGCACATCAATACAACTTACATATCAATACTCAATTACCATGAGCATGTTTGCCTAGACCCTGAACCACTGTGAAATGGTATGTTGTCCAGCAAACAACGCTCTGTTGTCACAGCACTGCTAAAACCTTGCAATGTGCAGTTTTTCAGCTTTTCAATCTTATTTTAAATATTTTGCTAGTGTTCATTGTGTAATGAACATACTGTATGTCCTTTCATAATAACTCATGATATTCTTGCTTTAAAGTACAATGCTGTAGGTTTCATAATTTGGTCTGATTATGCCCATCGACAGCAGACACAGTAGCCTCAACAGACATCTTGCTCTTCATAAAAGGTAAGGTTTAAATCTAATTTATTACCCTGTAACATGGTATTTCTTTTAGACCTTAAATGCTGGATGTGTGCCATTGGGAAAGTCAGAACTGAAGTTATTTATAGAAAATACTGCCAACTGCCTCACGGCTATACAGGATATCTCTCACCATGAATGCCTGCGGAAGGGAATTATTTATTTCCTAGGATGGCAAAGTCATGTCCGGCCCTACCCCACCTCTGATTGGCTGAGGCTGAGGTCAGGCTCCGTTCATTTGGTCAACAAAGACAGATGATATAGAATCTCCCTTCTTACATCAAACATATGTCTCAGATGTTGGATTTGAGATGTCTAATAAGTAAATTAAAAGTGGAAGTGTACTAGAGGATTAAGTCTACACAGAACACTTCACTAACCTTAATATTGTGGTAAATGTTTGTATAAAACGTAACATCTGTACATTCTGCACAGTGAAGGTCAAACATCTGAGTGAAGTAACAAGCTAAAGATCCAAAATGCTTTATAACCACCTGAAATAGTAGGCATATTTACCTATACTGTTTAATTTATATTCTGTGATATATTGTAGATAAAACATGTATACATTTTGTCAAATAAACTTTTTAAATTTTGAATCAATGAACTGTGTTTTTCACCAGTAAGCCAGGGAATGTCCCGGGGATAATGTAGAGGCTAAAATTGATTTTTCTGATTGAAAAGAGGGGAAATAACACTGGGATTTTCCCAATATGTTACCCCAGAGTGACCCTCTGCACCCCTAATGTGTCGGTATGAGACTGGTGGAATCAATCCAAGTTCAGCATCAAATTAGAAAAAACATCACAGCTGAGCTGGTGGGTTGAATCTTGTTAAGACAAATTAACCCAGATCCTCCCACTTTTTATTAATAGTTTGTGTTAACAAGCATGTTCATCACACAGGGGCATTTAAAGGTATTTAGACTTGGACGCTGAGTGAAAAAGCCATCCAGCGGTTGGCAAGCACACTAATCCATCGGATAGATTTCTTATAAATGGGATAAAATAATGTGTAAAGTGCATGAGAACTTAATTACACCCAGATAGGAGCAGAAGGGACTCGATGACCCATTGATGACTTTGCTACAGAAGAACACTATTGATCGTGCGAGCCCCGAGAGAACAACATGGACTACTGTTTTCTCTTTGTTTCTATGTATGAAGCAAATACACTGAGTCTGGAACATAGTCTTGGTATTTCCCCCACACCTGCTGTACACACCCAAATGAGCCTTAAAACGTATGTGTAGTGAGGTATCATTTCTGCTAATTACGGCATGCACTGTTTCTGTTTGCAAAAAGAAAGTCTAATAAAAAAAAGTGAGGTCAACATCTCTGTTACAAATGCTACCAGCCCCATCACTGTGAGGCCATCTAAATGCCTCAGTGAAGCTGTGTGTATTGATCAGCTCGTGTCAGAATGATGTTGGCAGCCTTCCCTCAACAACTCGGTTGCTCCCACTTTGTTTCTGGCAACACAGAGGCAGAAGCGGGTCATCGAGGTTTAGGCTATGAAGGGACTCATTTGGAGGGTGCTAACGATTTAAAAAAACTTTTTGGTGACCGTGCTGTATGACCCGAGGAGATTTAAGTCACCACCGGCAGTCTGTCCACGCCGCTGCAAGGTAAATTGGGACACCAAATGATCAGATGTTTGCCGTTGGGTTATATAATGACACTGCTGAGGGGAATCGTTTTATCATGACAAAACTGGGAAGCTGACCAGCCGAGGGGACATATCACTGGATGTACCAGCTTTCTCTTTCTACTCTATCTTTTTTTGCAAATATGTAGCATTAACGCTTTTTTTTTTTAATGTTTTTTTACAATTTAATGTTTCATTTTTCAAATTGAGAGGTATTGTACTTTATTGATAACTCCATTGTTTCTGCAAAATCTAAAGGACTATTTTTACAATTGCTTCAGTTTTTTGGTGATTCATCAAAAAACATTCTAATCTAAAAAGGCTGCTTGGATTGTCAAAATGCATTTGCTGTCTGTCTTAAAATTGCAACTTATTTCCTCAAAGTTGCACTGTACTTCTTTTTACTGTATGCTCACCTTTTTATATACACACTTTAAACTGTTTTTCTAATGGTGTCATCCCTCTCTGTCACTTTCAACCAGTCAAAATGGCAGAGTGAAGATGGGGGACTGGAACTTCCTCGGGGGGATTTTGGAGGAGGTGCATATCCATTCCACTATGGTGGGCAAGATCTGGCTCACCATCCTGTTCATCTTCCGCATGCTGGTCCTCGGCGTGGCAGCTGAGGACGTGTGGAACGACGAGCAGGCAGACTTCATATGCAACACTGAGCAGCCGGGGTGCAGGAACGTGTGCTACGACCACGCTTTCCCAATATCCCTCATCCGCTACTGGGTGCTGCAGGTCATTTTTGTGTCTTCTCCCTCGCTGGTTTACATGGGCCACGCTCTCTACAGGCTGCGGGCGCTGGAGAAGGCCCGGCAGAAGAAGAAGGCTCTGCTGAGGAAGGAGCTGGAGTGGGTGGATGTGGAGTTGCCAGAAGCCAGGAAGAGGATTGAGCGGGAAATGAAGCAGCTTGATCAGGGGAAGCTGAACAAAGCTCCACTAAGAGGCTCTCTGCTGCGCACCTACGTGGCTCACGTTGTCACCCGCTCTGTGGTCGAGGTGGCCTTCATGACCGGACAGTACCTCCTTTATGGCTTCCACCTCTACCCGCTCTTCAAGTGTGAGCGGGATCCGTGTCCCAACGCTGTGGACTGCTATGTTTCCAGACCCACAGAGAAGAGTGTCTTCATGGTGTTCATGCAGTGCATCGCTGCCATCTCCCTCTTCCTTAACATCCTGGAGATCACGCATCTGGGTTACAAGAAGTTAAAAAAGGGCATCTTGGACTTCTACCCTCACTTTAGAGACGAGAAGTTTGAACTTGATGACTTCTACGCCAACAGGTGTAAAAAAGAATCTGTTGTGCAGATGTGCAGCAGTGCTCCACGGAGAGCAACCATTGCCTCTGCACCCTGTGACTACAACCTCCTGATGGAGAGGATGCAGGGCACTACTATGTACCCAAACCTTATCAAACCTTCGACTTTTCTGTCTCCTCAGGGTGAGCAGAAGGATTTGGATGTGTCCAGATGTTTAGCTCATAGCATCCCACATAGTAACGGCACTAACGACCCTTGCTCTCTGTGCTGTGACCCCCTCATTAATCCAAAGCAGGAGGCTGAGGACTTGTTGCATCTTCAGAGTAAAGAGGATGGGGGCAGTGAAAGAGGCAGCCCGGACTCTCCAAAGAGCCCCAAGAGGGCAGCAGACCCTTCCTCCTTCCCCACGCTGCCAGTGAGTGCAGCGAGGAGGCCGTGGAGGGGTCAAGGGTCCTTGAAATGCTCCACAGTGTTGGAGGGTAGAAGCTCTGACTCTGATTCATATGGGGGGGAAAGAGCCAGCAAAGGACCTCCCTCCACTCAGAAATCAGACGGCAAACATCAGAGCCGGCCCTCCAGCCCCGACTCTCTGTATGACTCCAGCTCAGGGTCCAGGCACAACCCCAGACCCCCCTCCTCCAACTGCAAAACATCCGTGGCAAGCAATGCAAGCAGCAGACGGGCAGATCTGCAGATCTAAACTCCAAATGTTACAGGTGTATAGATGCCACCGTCATATCTACATTAACAGCACTCTAAGCTGCCTCATAACTGGTGAGCGTTTGCTCATATTTTGTTTTTGTTCTTAACATTAAGTATAATATTGTGGCATGCTTTAAACCCCACTGTGATTTAGCTAATGGAAATGACATGTAAACTGGCTTTTGTTGACATATTACAATAGAGGACTCTGTAAAGTATGTTTTATGTACTTTTTCAACTGTTTTGGAATAAACTATTTTCTATTGTGACAAACTGCTGGTACAAGCATACATCTTATTGGTTTAACAAGAATAGAAAGGCCTGCGATTGGACACAAATAGCTGTCAATCACATCATTGAAGAGAAATGCCACTATATCTGGCAACAGAACTTTCCATTTGGGCTGGGAACTATTTTCTCATTTCATTTTTATTTCTGAAAATAGTAGCACTTTGACAAGTCACTTTTTAAAATGTACAGTAGCATGGTATGGTAGACTTATGGCGCAAATGTGTACATTTGTAGAAACTTTATTTCTGGGTTGTTAGGGCATTAGTCGGGGGGGGGATTGAGTAAACATTCATCAGTTTGCTGAGCATATCAAAACTGTTGGATTACTCTCTGGCTTGATAGTTTTGACTCATAAATGTATTTATATTAAACCTCGTAAAAACATGACCTTTTTTCTGGTAAACAAAGTCTTCATGTTATTAATATATTTATTAAGGTTCATGAGAAGATCTTTTCTTCATTTGCATTGGTATAAAATGTAAAAGGAATGACTGTTATACAATATTGACATACAGCTGTATCTGACAACAGCATGAGATCCTCTGCTTTTCAAATAAAAGTCCTGACTGGTACATCGCTCTTTGGAATCGAGTTCAATCAGTGATACGACAATGTTTGGAAGAATGTGCTTTATTTAACAATTGTTTAGTTACAAGTGTGTCTTTGTCACATATCGCCATGACAGCATGTGTGTTTATAACTATGAAAGAAAATAAAATTAACAGCATATCTGTTATTTTCTTTTACAGACACTCCAAAATAACTAGATGTCCTATGTCTTAATAACTGACTTATTCAGTCATATAGAAGTGAGTTTTCTTAGTTAAGATAAAGACGTAACAAACAAGTAACAAACTTATATACATACATGTACAGAATAAGTTAAATTCTAATAAACATATTAGAAAATAAGATTTACAGAACCAGGTACTTACAAATTCTTGGCCCTTACGTTCAAGTAAACAAAATAAACAAATACCACATTATTTAGGCCAAAACGCTGCTGTAATCTCGGCGTCAGTTTTCAGTTGAGGCTCCATCTTCAGGTTCATTGAGCTGCAGGAGGAGAAAGGGAATCTTTGTTACAATACATGATGTTGACACGCACATAAGTACCATAGCAACCAGCAGAAGCTTACCCTTGATTTAAGCTCTTTGTTTTCCTCTACCAGACAAGCGTTCCTCTGCCTTAAGTCAATCACTTCCTGCTGCAGAGCCTCAGAGTCGGCTGACGACTGACCCGCAGAATTGAGATGCTGCTTCACAAATCTGAGAAGGAGTTGGTTAAGGGCTCTAAAGCGAGCAATGGCCTCCATTAATAACATCTGCACATTACTCTTTACCATTGTTGTTGATGGAGTGTTGTTGGTGGACTTGAACTTCAGTCAGAACTAACTTAACAAAGAGACCATTTCTGCAAACAATCAATAGAAGGATACTCCAGGGCATTGTTGGGCTTGTCAGGTTGTTCATACAAAGCCACTAAAACTGGAGAAAAAAAAGATGCATACAGGAATTATGAACAATGCTGATATGGGCTTAATATAATTGCCTGTTGACCAAATCTAATAAAGAAAAATGAGATAAGTTGAATACTTGGTCTTTCTTACTTGGTTTCTTTGCCTAGATATTTCCTAAATAAATAACAATTTATACTTTTTCTATACTATATTTATGTTCTCGACATTTGCATTACTTTGCTTGTATTTGTATTTCCTCTTTATATGTTTGTTGTAGTCACCTAACACCAAGGCATAATGACTTAGTAAATAACATTAGCAATCAACCTTACTATAAAAGGTCTGCCATTAGATGATGAAATGTTTGTATTGAAAGTTGTACATATTACCCAAGTCCAAAGGTAGAAAAAAGGTGGCATACCACTGGTAAGACTGTCAACAACACCAGTTTTCTCCAAGTATCTCCGGAACTGTTCCCTTTTGGAGTCAGGAGCCTGTAGGAGAAACATCATTTTATTACTAACATAACAGTCAGGTACAGTTAACTAAAATCCCCCATAGAAATAGGTGCCAAAAAGCATGGATAATGTTTTAACAAAAAAACAACAATAAGAAATACAAGATAAATATATATATATTTTAATTTGAAATGTTTGTATTTAACTTTTATTTTATTTCTAAGACATTTTGTAACTATTGTATATTGACTGTTAAAATGCTGCTGCGACAAAACAATTTCCCAACTTGAGATAAAAACGTATACTCTATCTAAATGACTAAAACACTCCACAGTGGTAATTTACATGAATGTCCTGCTTAATATTACATAAGATTTAACTAACAACACATAACAGTATTTGGTGTATTGACATTATCTTTCATACGTTTATCGACAAACATTTACAAACCACATAATGAGCTGTCACAGGTGTTCAGGCTGATGTCACTGATTGACACCATTTAACTGCCCAGGTAGCTAATGTTAGCTCAGATAGCTTGCATTAAACTTTAGTAGACGAGTTTCTTCAAATAAATAATTAATAAAACGCGACAGCAAACACACTTACTCTATAATGTGCCATGGTGATCAAGGGCTATAAAGTTGACTCTCTTCTTATAAATGTTATGTTTTTTGTATCACGCTCGATAGGGCCAAACAAAACGTTCGGCGGCAGGTAAAGCTCCGGAAAAGTTCAGTTTCGTTTATCGCCTTCTTTCAAGGAGCAACGGGCCTGGTGGGGAGGGTGATGCCTTCGGGTGTTCCTCGGAAAAACAATAAAATGTATCGCACGTAAGTAGAGCTACATTCATCACTTTATTTGAGTATTTCCATGTTATGCTACTACATTTAAAAGGGAAACTTTGTTTGCCTCCAACAGTAAAATGCTACTTGATTCAACAATATTATATATACATGTCACATATATAAATATAATTATACTCACACATAAAGGCCATTACTTTTACTTTGTATACCTTAAATACGTTTGGCTGGTAATATTTTGAATGCAGGACTTTTACTTGTAATTAAGTATTTTGACAATAATGTATTGGTACTTTTACTCAAGTAAAGCATCCTAATACTTTTTCCACCACTGTGCAAATCTACCTGCATAAAAAGCACACACGAGGGAGTCACTTAATTCCGACATTTTACAGAGACCTTGAAAGTCGCTACCTCACTGAAGTGGTGACTGCCACTTTTGCATTCATTCGTCACTTCTTTTTCAGTTATTTTTTTACTTAATATGTTTTTTTTTTAAATTGTGACGTCCTGTCTGTATACACGTGCTTTAAAATGTATTGTTTAATTTTACATATTTGTCATATAATAATCTGAAAAAAATAATAACTGAAAAATAAGTGACGAATGAATGCAAAATCCAGGATTCGACAGTCTGAAAATTACCATTAAAAAAACCCTGGATGTATACTTTTCGTTTTAAGTATCGTTTTAAGGTCTAAACGTTTCATTTAGAAATGCGCGTTCCCGTGACACGGGGTGCATTTCAAGAAGGGGGTGAATAATTTGACACAACACCGGCATCTGCTGGTGATATTGCAGAACACTAGCACAACCCACTTTCTATTTAGTATGTTTTTAACAACCTTAATCAAATGTTCACTTATTTTACAGCAAATATGATGCAGCAATTATGAGTTTTTGCTACGAACTCAAACAGATTTAAACGATTGTGTCAAAAGTGTGTATCTGCTTCTTATTCGGGTGATAGGTCACAAAACAGGTCTGAGTACTAGTCAGGTGACAGCGAAAAACCTCAGTAGAGTGACAGGTTGCTTAAACCAATCACAGCTCGTCTTTGAATTCAGTCAGCCAATCAGACCCAAGGGGTGGGAACAAAGGGCGAGAGGAAATCCTAAGGAAATGTGTGGGATCACGCTCGGTGTTTCCAAGTAGCCTGAGCGTTATTGACAAACTGTTTTCATTGTGTAACGGTAGCTTGTGGTGCGCACCGTTCCTCCGACACAATAACGGGTGTAGTGACCGACAAGTAAGAGGGGGGGAAGAGGGGAAGCGATAGGTCACAATGTCGATTCAGTACGAGGTGGAACAGCTGGCTGACAGCTACGGGGTTGCGGACTCGTTCCCCAAAGATTTCGGTTATGGTGAAGAGGAGGCCGACATCGAGGACAGCCCGTCGCCGTCCGACAGCAAGCCGAGGATCCTGCTCATGGGTCTAAGAAGAAGTGGAAAATCATCCATACAGAAGGTAAACAGAGATGTTAAACTAGTAGCCTTTTGAGGCGAGCTTCCCTTCAGCCTTACACAAGTAAATGGGACGTTAGCCAGGATAGCTAGTTTAGCATGTCGTAGGTGATGATAGCTATGAACCTGCAGATAGCTAGCCACATGAGAGGAATAACTGCAATTAAACCCCCTCCTGCAGCTAATGCCTAGCTAGCCTTCAGTGTTAGCTAACATTTGTGCAGCTGTAGTGGTGAATTATTAACCAGGTGGACAGGAGCTCGCTGGGTGCATCCTTACTGATACATGGACATAAAAGCATGTGACTGTTTGGTTAACAACTTATCCAACATGCCAAATATATCTTAGTCCCACCCTCGCAGCTGTGAGGCAGGTCTGATGTGTAGCTCTCACATGACCCGACCACACCTTCCTTTCTGCAAGTCATAACACTTTGCTTTAAATCAGTGCACCTGCAGTGTGGCCGACATGCTCTCTAAAACATGGCTGGATAAAGGAGTTAGGGGCCCTCGACTGACCCTCCTCCTACCATCTCATGTGTAGCATGATCCCTTTCAAGTCCAGAGCACCACCCCTCACAGGGTTTCCCCTAGAATATGTTATAGATGTGCTACAACAGCAGATCCTGAAGCAGTTTGTCTTGTGATCAATTTACTTGATAGATGAAGACTTTTAGCAAACAATAGTCACAGTTGATACTTATATAGCTTACGCTGTAGGGAATACAACCTCTATTTTGTCCCCTTCAGCTTGTATTGGGTGTTTCTTAAAGGTTTAATAATGCTTTTGCAAGTTGCAATGGTCCACCTTTGATACAAAAGAAATGCAGGAAAACCAAACTTCTATAATGGAATAATAATCAATGTGTTTTCATGTGTGGCAGTTCAACCTCATTTTAAAATTGAACCATTTGAGCACAATATCAAGTATAATAATAATAACACTTTTAAAATAAGATTTTGACACAGGTTCCCTCTTCAAGACATGCGCACAAGATAAGCCTTGTAAACATCATACATTAGTGATATCAATTCAGACAGATTTGGGCATAATTAAACCAATTGACATGCAATGTTCCTGGGGCTTTTGGGGCCCCTACTTCCCCTGTTGGCCCTTTGGTACTGCCTTTTATTTTTCATGATCCATCTAACTCCCGACTGCAAGGTTAGCTGTTTCACTTAAATTCGTCAAGTCTACCTCTTTCTGACGGGCCCTGAGGTTGAATAATAGATGAGTAGCAGTGGTGCCGTCTTTGATATTTTATTATTTATGTTCAAAATCAAGAGGGAAGTAGAAACAGACTGCATGTAGCGTGACTCGCCAGGAGCCAAACCTCCTAACACTGCCTGAAGAAACAAGAGCAGAGAAGTTTTCTGTACTGAAGCGCACACTTGTACTGTTTTTGCTATAATCCACACCCGTCAGGTCTCAGATTAATGTTCCCCTGTAAGCCCCCGGTACCGGCTGAAAAACATGTGATTTGGCTTTTTGCTGGTTCATTGGCCTGTGACCTCAGTGGCCCACACACTGACTCCAAATGTCTTTCACCATCAGCCACAGCAGCTGGGTTTCTACCTGTAACTGTATTCAGTTCAACCTTTAACCACACTTCACTTCATAAAGCTGCAGTCTTACTCTCTGCTGTTTGAGCATACCGCTGAAACAAGCTGAGGGATTTGTGGCATTAAAATGAGTCTGCAATAGTTCTCTCTCAGCGTGTGACGTCCTAATGATGCTTTTGAGATAGGATAACAAATAATTCTGGAGTAACCTCTCCCGTGAGAAAAAAACATTATTTCTATACAGGCAATTTTGCAACATACAACATGGTCGCATTAAGAAGACATAACCACTGCAATATTAGAAGCCAATCATACATATGCTGTATGACGGTGAATCTATATACTGTATGCCAACATACATCATAATTTTATAATAAATGAGATGGAAGAATGTGAAACAAATGATTACTATATCCTCACAGACAATAAAACTAAGCAAAAGACAAAAGCTGACATGGGGCTGTACACCCGATATGTCTGAAAATTACACAAACAAATATTCTTTTTAGGGAACTGGATCTAATTTCAATATTTTCTATCATCAAAACCAATACAGGCATCCACTTTTCAATACAAAAAGTACGAGGGGGATTTCTCTATTCAAATAACTCAACTTATTAACTTGAACACCAGAGATTGGTTTTTGGCTCTAATATTATTGTGAAGTACTGTAATCGTTAAGCCAAGTGTTGTTGAATTCTGATGAGATTCCACTGTCACAAGCTGTATACGGGAACTATATTTCTTTGTCTGAAAGTAGCTCGGTTGTTTTCTCATAACCTGCTCGTCCGCTTTTGGCATGTCAACTTGGCCATCGCTCTGTCTGGGACTTATATGGGTACTTTTGTGCATCATAGCATTTCTTTTACTCAAGCACTTTTTGGATTTCAGGTGGTGTTCCACAAAATGTCTCCCAATGAGACCTTGTTCCTGGAGAGCACCAACAAGATCTACAAAGACGACATCTCCAGCAGCTCCTTCGTCAACTTCCAGATTTGGGACTTCCCGGGTCAGGTGGACTTCCTCGACCCTACCTTCGACTACGAGATGATCTTCAGAGGAACGGGGGCTTTGATATTCGTCATCGATGCTCAGGTGAAAAACAGAAACAAAACATTAATGGTCATAAACCGAGGAAGGGAAAAGTGGTTTCACAGCAACACTTTTGGGGGGTTTATACTGGTTTTAGATATGAAAAAAACCAGTTTCATGTTTTTAAATACTCTTATAAATGACTCTGACCTGCTTGAACCCATATTTCCTTTTCGTCGAGGTGAAAGTGCACACATAAAGGGAACAAACTTGTATTTTGAGTTCACACTGTTCATGTAAGGCCCTTGAAAAGCCCTTGATACTTGATAATAAGTGATGGACAGCCAGAGTAGCCATGGTAAAAACAATTACATGCCCTGGCTTTTATGTCAGTGCTCAAAGTGCTTTCAAGAAGTAATCTCAGCGATGACATTAGAAACAGCAGATGTGATTGCAGGGTTTATTTGTACACAACAAGGTGCATCAGATTCGATTAGTTTCAGCACTCTGTCACACGCTGATATCTGAGGAGACGTGTGCTGGTGTTGCTGTTTCGCTAGACAATGTAGCATTACATTTCCTCATTCCTGGTTTAAAGAACATTATGTCCGCAAGCAACAGATGATTTTTAGCTTATAAAAACATGTTGTCACTCTAACATTTTCAAAAGATGGGTGTGTTGATTTCTACTGTCAGGAATTCACTGTGACCTTATTGTCTATGGTTGTGACATGGTTCAAATCCCAGTTTACCTCTAAATTATAATCTTTTGGTTAACTAAAATACTCAAAAGGGCTGCTTATAATGTTAATCAAAGCAGAAGATGGATTAGAAGAGGGAGATTTCATTTTGAGGCATTCAAATGTATACAAAATCCTAATTATTTTTGTCTTTACTGCTGACGGTATAGCAGAAATAAAGGTGATTCATGATTTAGGGATGGGTATCGTTAAGGTTTTAACGGTACTACTACTTTTATCGATAGCGCTTATCGGTCCGGTACTTTTATCGGTTCTTTTGGAGAGAGGTAAACTAACTATATGTTGTATGTCAGGGACTACGAATGGAAATGAGCTCCAAGCTAAAATCCGGCATATTTATACTTGAAGCATTATTTGTCTAAAGTGTTCATTAATGTGCATTGTCCCTATTCAAATAAACGATTAAATGAAAAATGAAAATAAACAAATTGTGAACAAAACTAACATTGCTTTTTATTTAAATGAAATACATAATATTTCACATCAAAAGAAACAACGTTTTAACAAATCGTATTAAATAATCTGATGACAGAACTGTGAACAGAATAGCTGAAACTTTAACAAAATAAATAACTCAGTTACCTCTAATCATTAGCCCATGTTTGTATCATTGAGTTAGCTCCGTGTGTTGCTGCTAGCATACATAACACGTTACTCGTGGATGGGGCTACAGAGCCACTAGAAAGACAGTCGAACCCGGTGCATTTCTCCGTCTGAATGTGGTGCACTTTTGCTAAAGGTTTAGACAAATTGCTCGTGTTACCGCCCTTACATGCTAAACTCTTATTGCACTTTTGGCAACGAGCTTTGTCCAGATCGAGACGGGTAAAGTTTAACCACACCTCGGAGCGCGTTCTCTCCGCCATCTCCTCCGTGTGTGTGTGCTGCTGCATGTAGCAGAGCGTGTGTGTAAACTGCCCCGCTCCCTCGCAAGCAGGCGGGGGAGAGAGATCGAAAATACAAAAAATGACGCATTTTGCAGTCTTCTTGCGTATTAGAAACGGAGTTGGCGACACTAAAACGGCAATATAATGTTTGTGTAGCAATAATACATATGACATATTTTTTACATGTCTCCAGTACCGATAAAAAGACCGATAACGTCGGAGCTTAACGGTACCACGGTCTTTAATAATTCAGCCCCGGGGCCTGTTTAATACCGGGGCTCGGTACCCATCCCTATTCATGATATGGAGATTGATTCAATTTAAGAAGAAGATTATTGTGATCTAAAATGAATTCTAAGGTACTTGTAGATTTGTTTTTCGTAATGCATTTTCGGTCGTTTTATGATTCACTTCCTGATTATATGTGCATATAGAGTGCCACAGTGACGCGTCCTAAAACCCGGAAGTAAACTCCTTCCGGTTCCTTCGACAAAAACCAATGCAATTTCTCCATAGGATTTTGGAAAATAGCTCGAAATAAGGTCTGTGGTTGACACACATTTAAGAGACGGATCACGTTTTGTTCAGCCGGATAATATCCACATGTCTACCCTACTTTTATAATTTTCGAATCATAAATCTAGTCACCAGAAGCTAAATGCTAACGTTATGCTATAAACGAGCTACAGCAGGGTCGCTGCTTCAACGTCACGCCAACTTAAGATCCAGATTCAAAAGTGTACAAGTTGAAGCGTTTGTTTGAACAGTTTGCAGGAGGCAGGTACTTGCTTTCAAGCAGAACAGGGGCAAACAAACTTAGCGGGAGTGTTTACGTGTTCGGTGTAATGACGGCCTCGACAACTTCTGTAGTCCTATTCAGCCACTTGTTAACAACCATCGTTTTTCAGACACGTAAACTTGTCAAAAATCCCCAGTGGGGTCACTGCTGATGTATTTAATGTCGTAGAACAAAACGTGATCTGTCTCTTCAATTTGTGTCAACCACAGACCTTATTTCCAGCTATTTTCCAAAATCCTATGGAGAAATTGCATTGCTTTTTGTCGAAGGAACCGGAAGTGGTAAAAATGCTAACTTACTTCCGGGTTTTAGGACACGTCACTGTGGCACTCCATTAAATCGGTGTTTTAAGATATGACCTTTTCCTCCTCTTAGGACGACTACGTGGAGGCCCTGAGCAGGCTCCACCTCACAGTGTCCCGCGCCTACAGAGTCAATCCAGAGATAAACTTCGAGGTCTTTATCCATAAAGTGGACGGCCTCTCAGACGATCACAAGATCGAGACGCAGAGAGACATCCATCAGAGAGCTAACGACGACCTGGCCGACGCTAGTTTAGAGAAGCTGCATCTCAGGTAACCTTCATCTAACATGTCTTATCATTTAAGAAGAAATATTATATCCTGGCTTTCCACACAGTCACATGTTGGTATAGAAAGTATTGCTGATTAAGAGTTGCACACACACACACACACACACACACACACACACACACACACACACACTGATGTATACACAGACCTGTTATCTGCACATATTGCGTCAGTTTCACTATCACTCCTCCATCAATGTAAGGGCTTGCAAATAGGCTCTTCTACTTTGCCTACTAACACCAGACTCCATAAATATAAAACTAAGATATCATTTTAGAACACCTATATTAAATGGAGTATTATTCCGATTTGAAATAACACCATAGCATATTGGTATTGTTTTTACATCAGGGTGTGCTGCCTGCATGTTTATACTCATTTAAAAAAAAAGTGCCTTTTTAAAAAAAACACAAGAATGCACAATGGTGTTAGATCTTTTAAAGACACTAGGTCAGACTTAAAGGGTTACTATACGATAAAACATTTCCATGAGCACGTTTGCGACTTTTGTTATAGTATATTTTCCCGATAATTAAGTCTGGTTTTAAAAAATGGACACTTTTTCAAATGTATAAAGAAACCTTAATCCTTCAGTTCATCTTACAATATGAACAATTGAAGTGGCATGGTTAGTTTGGGCTGCAACGACTAACGGTCACTGTTAAAGCAACGGCCTACCTTACCAACCTGATGCTTAATCATTACATTGCATTTAGCTGACGCTTTTATCCAAAGCGACTTACAATAAGTGCATTCGACCAAGAAGATACAAACTTGAAGAAAACAGAATCATATAAGTTCATCAGGTTTCATAGAGCCAAAACATTTCAAGTGCTACTCAATCACACTTATGTACATATTTGTTTAACCACAGCAGCCCACAAAATGCTTACAGTAAGACTGTGGGTCAGCAGGGCAGATTTACCCAAATTCGATAAAACACATTGTTGTAGCATTGAAAATAACTCTTCATAGTTTGGTACAGGAACTAATCTGAAAACAATTCCCTTTAGAGAAACACCTTTACATAACTTCACACTGATGCTGGCCTAAAGTCGGCTCATCTGAAACATTGGTTAAAGGGATCTTCATTCTTACAGATTTCTTAAGACATGTGTGACATGTTTTGTCTGCTTTCTTATCTGCATGTTAAACAGTAATTCATAATCTTGTTTCTTGCATGTTCCTAATAAAAGACAAGTTAGTCCTCTAATGTAGCCCATCTTGTGATGTCTCATGGTGTTTGGTGAGTTGTAACTGTAGTTGCTAAGTAAAACATATTAATTCAGTATTTCTCTAAAGACATCGGTGTTAAAACAACCTAACACATGTAGGTGCTAATATTCAGCCAGTCACACCCTCACTGCATCACATATGTGTTAATTTAGTAAATAAGGCTGCATTCACAAACAGTTTAAGGTGTCCCAACTTTCTCTGCACATGTCGTACAACATCATTATCACCCCAGGCGTTTGACTTAATGAAATGTAGTCCTAGAGATGGTTCTATGGTAAACCCAGTAGTTCAGAGTAGGAGCTTAATGGTTGCTTGGTTCTGTGATGTCAGCCATGTTGGTGTCCTGCATTCTCGCTGTGTTACTGTGAGATTCCTCTTTGTGCTCCTAATGAAGAAACATTGACCCGTGCTTCAGATACCAGAGAAGTTATTATTCAACCAAGGTCTGACATGTTTAGAAAGAAGACTAAAGTTCACATCTAGCGTTTGGTATTTTGAAATTGATCGAATTTCTGTCTTAGCAAAACGTTTTGTAACTTGAAGAAACAGCCCTGAGTAGAGCTCAAAATGATTAATGGTTTAGGAACAAAATGTAATTCATGAAAGTATTGTCAATTGATGCAAGACACGGTGACATTTGTTCTAATAAATCACTATTTTTTGTATTATTTTCGTGTTAGATGTGAAGTTTTGCTTTTTGCCATTTTGGTCTGTAAATGAAATACCTCTGACATGTTTTGGATTACTGTTCAATCCAAATTAGACTTCTGATGACCGTGGTTATGCATGACTATTCATGTCATCATTACATTATTCTAGATTAACAGCTATAAGGGAGAATAAGCGATTGGTTGATGGAAAGATAATGTGTTGGTTACAATTTTGATAATTGATGCAATCGGGGCTTTCTTTTGAGTTAAAATGGCAGAAATCCACTCAGGTTCCAGCCTGTCAAATATAAGAATGACTTTATTTTCTGTCCTTATTGTAAATAAAATATTCTGTGCTTTTGAATTGTTACAGAGACAAAACCAACAAGACACCAATGGGATGTCATTCTGGGCTTTGGATAATAATAGTTTTTAGGATATTTTATAGAAACTAAATCAACTGTTTACTTTGTAACGCAACAAATTGTTTGTTAGAGCCCTAATCAAAAATAAACAAATCAATATTTGCAGCCTTTGCCCTGACACGCTGTAGGAGCTTGTTGTGTATGACACACACACACACACACACACTCACACACTCACTCACTCACTCTGCAGCAGCTTCTCTGGATGTTTGTTGGCACACACTGCTCTGTGTTTTATGTCGGGTCAGATTGTAGTTTATTCCGGTTAGACAGCAGGAGCACTCCCAGATATATTGCAGAGCTTTTTCTGCACCGTGGTTTCCTGCACTTCCTTCACTGTCATGCATTGAAAGGTTGAGCTATCACAGAACATTTTATTGGCTTCCTCGTGATCTTTTCTATTTGCACATGTCGGTGTAAAGTCTTAAACATGTGTCCAGTTTCATCATATGAAGTTTCCTGCCAACATTGTATTTGTATTCCTGTGAATCAGACTTAAATACTGCAGTTAACAGCTCTTTTCTTCCATGTCATGTGATCTCGTGACTATCTGTACTTTGACTTGCTTTCATGTGTGTTTTGAGGAAGTAAGAAGTGTTTCCTATCCTAGTATCTGCTAATTCACTTCCTTTTTTGTGTTTTTTTCTCATTCAGCTTTTACTTGACGAGTATTTACGACCACTCCATCTTTGAGGCCTTCAGCAAAGTGGTGCAGAAGCTCATCCCTCAGCTCCCCACTCTGGAGAACCTGCTCAACATCTTCATTTCTGTAAGTAGAGAACAGACAACTCTTTGTGATATGGACAATGGTATTTAAACAGCTTATCTTGTTTAAGAAAAGTATATATTCGTCAGGCAAAAAGCCTTTAGAAAAGGTAAAGAGTCCAAACGTCCAGCTCTCTTTTGAGACCTCTTATGTCATGATTAAGCACTGAAAATACTTCAAAGAGGATTTCATTAAACTCAGTGTCTCTGCCTTTAACATGACTTGAAAGATTCGGATTCATGGCTATGTATATTGTTCTCTGTTGGCCCATTTCCTTAACTGGATGATTAAAGAGGCGTTTAAATATGAAGTGAACACTTTATTTTGAAGCTGTGTGGAGTGAACTACACCAAAGTGAAGCCCAGGGTAACTACTTATCCTAAAGAAGTGGGGAATAAGGAGAGAATCCTCTAGCCTATATTAACATTTCAATATTTGTATTTATAGTTAAAAAAAAGAAAATCGTTTGAGACATTTTGTTAGTGGATCAAATATGCAGACACGTCTGTTTTTATCTAATCGAGCAAATTAAAAGTTAGCCCAATGAAGGTGCTTTATCACATTGATGCACAATTAGATACAAATCTAATCCTGCCTGTCAGCCTTCCATCTGTGCACAAACTTATCTCGTGCCCTCATTGGTCATGTGTGCGTTCGTGTGTGTTGGAGGAGGGGCTCTGTAAGGAAGTCTGAAGGAAGAGGCAGATTTTCTTCCGGCTGCGTACTTTCAAGTTCTAGCGCACTCGAGCTGGTTTCTCCATTCTTACCTACCCCACCTTTAACATAACAGGATTGACTACCACAGTTTAGCAGCATCACTACATATAGGGCTGTAAAAATAATCAATTTGGCATTTTCAGAATATTCATAAGCTAAAATGTTTTTGAAAAAGTGGTTTTCTAGAAACAAAAAAACTTACCACATACAAGTTGTAAACATTTTGATATTTAATGGTTGATTCATTCATAAAATTGGAAAATAGATTTGACCATAGTCACTTCATTGATGGAATGGTTATTAAAGAAAACACATTAGTTATTGCCCCACTCTCACTGTTGCCAAATTAGTATTATCTAGCAGCATTTGTCTTCACATCGCCCAACCCTATTGTCTTAATATCAATGTCTCTACCATATAAAACATGTATTTATGTCCCTCCTCTCTTCCTCCTCCTCTCTGTCCTCCTTGTGTGTCCCTGACAGAACTCAGGGATAGAGAAGGCCTTCCTGTTCGATGTGGTCAGTAAGATCTACATCGCCACAGACAGCTCTCCGGTGGACATGCAGTCCTACGAGCTGTGCTGCGACATGATCGACGTGGTCATCGACGTCTCCTGCATCTACGGGTGAGTGTGATCAGTTCATCATTAGTAATGGAGGTCAGAGTTGTTAACAGGTCTTCCTGTCGTTCAGATGCAGCTTGCTTTTTTTTTTTACAGGCTTAATATGTTTATTAAAGTTTTCATACTTTTAAGAGCCGACTCAAGACTTACAGTACATTTTTTTAAATTTGGTTTTAAATACAATTGTACATATTCTTGTTTTTCTGTCCTGTGTTTATTGAGATTTGGAGGTGTTGGGGTTTTTTTTAATCACAGAATGATGTGTTGCTCTGTCTTTGACCATGAGGTATTTTGTTTTTATTTTTGTTTGGGAAACATTTTTATGTATGCAAAGTGTTATAAAAATTAAATTGATTGAAATGATTAACGACCTACGGAAGAGTTTCTCTAAAGTAGATAAAAAGAATAAAGAACTTACATTTTTAATGATTTTTAAGGTATCAAATATGCTCCCGTGTTGTCTTAAGAAGCTTTAATCGAAGCAAAACCGAATTCATGCATCGCTTGTCTTCATTCATCCACATGCACGAGCTGTAATTAAATCCACATTTCCCCTGACCATCATGGTGTTATTGTGTTTCATCTCGACAGTCTGAGGGAGGACGGCAGCGGCAGCGCCTACGACAAAGAGTCCATGGCCATCATCAAGCTGAACAACACCACGGTGCTCTACCTGAAGGAGGTCACCAAGTTCCTGGCCCTGGTGTGCATCCTGCGGGAGGAGAGCTTCGAGCGCAAAGGTAAACTGTCCGAGAGACCCGGGGTCCTGGAGCGAGGTGGACTTCATTAGGCTGATAGTGATGTGGCTCGGAGACAAGTGTTTTTATACTTCCCTCTGGATTATTCTAGCATTACAGCAAGTGTTTATTTACATTTAGTGTATGAAGTCAGAGGAAAGATATACAAAATGTGTAATTAAGTACATGAAAGGAGAAAATGTAGAAATGTCGTATTGCGCTTATGGGTATCGGGACGAATTCATATTAATTATACAATAAATACATATATTACAATTAATAGTAAACGCCACATATTTTGTTTGATGCAAGGCTAACATAACCTTCAATTTAATGGTTATTTTGTTATTGTTACTAGTATTCCTGGTGATGAGTCAACTGTGTATCGGTGCCTCTATAACTAGTTTGTGTCTGACTGTGCGTGGGAGATGCCATTTTTAGTTTGGTGGGTTCCTAAAAATTACATTATAACATAGTTTGCATAAATTTAAAGGTGGGGTAGGTAAGTTTGAGAAACCGGCTCGAGATACACTTTTTGTTATATTCCATGGAATGCTCTTAACATCCCGATAGCAATGAATATCTTAAGTGCTTTGACAAAAAATCCATAAAAAAATGTCATCTGTGGAAGCCGTAGTACTGTAAAAAGCACGACCAATCATTTTAGCCGGCCCGGCTAAAATAACTGGATGGCCTACCTGCCTGTCAGCCTTCCATCTGTGCACAAACTTATCTCGTGCCCTCATTGGTCATGTGCGCGTTCGTGTGTGTTGGAGGAGGGGCTCTGTAAGGAAGTGGCAGATTTGTTTTTCCGGCTGTGTATTTTCAAATTCTAGCGCACTCGAGCTGGTTTCTCCAAAATGACCTACCCCACCTTTAAGTGACTATATTATAAGGCGTTACAATGCAATACAAGACCAGTCCACAAAATTCAGCCCAACTTCTCAAAAGGGACCAGTCGGATCTCTATTTTATGTTTCTTTCTTCTATTTCACGTGGACGTTGCTCTCTTTAATTGTTTATTTTTTGATGTAACAAAATAACTTGTTTAGGTGGAAGAAAACTTAAATATGGGGATGTTGGAGGTATGGAAATCATTACAAAACGTTTCCTTTACTATACTACCTTTCCTCACACTAGTGTTGGTATTGCAATGCATCGCAAATGACATATACGAGCCTAACATGACAAAGCACATGACGCTATGAACACAGCAAATATATTTAATAAGGGCTCCTTTTAGTTTTTACCAAATATTATGTTTTCTTTGATATTCAGGACCTAATGTTCCTGTAATTCAGACGCATAAAAGAAAGCAAAAAAACACAAAATGTCCCCCACCACAGCCTGTTTGGTGGTCTTGTCTATCCCATGTTTTTGAAACACAAGAACTTTTAGACCTTATTTGTCAAAATCTCATCATGTGTTTACTTACAATATTTTTTTCTCGCCCCTTTTTAGGATTAATAGACTACAACTTCCACTGTTTCCGGAAGGCCATCCATGAAGTGTTTGAGGTGGGGGTGACCACGCAGCGTGCGACAGGCGCCCAGGCGGTGGGCTCGCCCTGCAGCAAGGCTGTCGCTCTGAACGGGACGCCGCGCAACACTGTCTAGACACTGATCTCCAATAAAAAACAAAAAGATGCAAAAAGAGAGGACAGGAAAGGAAACAAGCAGAGAGCCTGTAGAGGAGAGACTACTGAACTGGGGCTCACAGGCCACCAACCACAACCCCTTGCTCCTCCCAGCACCCAACGTACTGTGAGACAGCCAAGAGTGTGTGTGAGACAGCTCCAGCCAAGAGTGTGTGTGTGAGACAGCACAACGACCTCTCAAGCTGGAAGGGAAATACAAGCACTCGTTTCTGGGGAATTAGAGGAAGTGAAAGAGAGAAAAACTGCACCTGGACAGGGAAAAAAAGTCCAGGATCTTTCTTTGGATTTCACGGTCAAAGGCTGTGATAATTAGCTGCTTGTCCCTCTCCACGGACAATGTGAGGAGGGAAAACAAAACCCTTGTTGTGACCTCTTGCTCATGGACAAAACTTTGATGTCAGTTTGCAGGAATCTGTGTGGCGATGAACCCACCCCGGCCACTTCTGTGCTGATAGAAAAAAAAGATGGTGGATGTGAATTGCTGGTCCTAACACTCGTACATGTTCAGAGATGGCCTTATGGAGATGAAGCTTGTCTGCAGTGCAAGCTTTCTCTCACCACCACTCACCTCACCCTACCTGAATGCTGCCCGAAACTCGCTTTTTGGTTTCAATTGTGAAGGGAAAACAAGGTTTTTTGAGCAGACTGAAAAGGGATTGCGTTGTCCATTTAACTGGGTCTCGTGTGTGTATGTGTGTGTATGCAGGTACATATGGAAGTAAGTGTGTGTGTGTGTGTGTGCGGGTGTCAATGAAAGGTTTTGATTGGGACCTTTTTACAGAAAGAGTTTATGACCTTCTCATAACAGCTGCTTAGCATATTAAACTCTCTTGATCCGTGAAAGTAACTTTTCTGTGTGCGCTCCTCTGAAAAATCGATTGACTTTATGATAGATTGTAGAAAATATTTTGGTTGGAAATTTGAAAATATTCTGAAAAAGCACTGCCAAAATATTGAAATGACTCGGTTATAACCTTGTTGCCATTTATTTAGAAAAAATTATTTGTTATAAATACGGTAAGACATTGTCGGAGGATAATATGAACTGGTTGAAACTTGCATGTTTTTCCACCTACAGTTTCAGTCCTGCCCAAAATTATTAATTCTGTTTTGTATTTAGTTTGGCTCTGTTCAGCAGGATTCACAAAAACAAAATGTACCCATTCCAAGCATGCATACATCGGTGTCAGCTTGTTCTCAACCGTCACAGAAAACCATGTGAGAAACTGCAACTAACCAAGACGAGTAAACGGATAAACAAGAAAAAGACCACATGTCATTACTATTGCCACAACATTTAGATACCCGTTTGTTTATATCAGGACTGATATATGGAAACCCTGGCTGCATATAAAGACCTGACTGTCATGTTATCTTGATATATTTGCCCAGTGAAACATGTTCATGTTGCAGATTTAACTCGGCAGACATTATTCCGGTAACTCTGTGAAACTGCTTCTTGAAACAGACCCTGAGACCCTCTTAACCTAGTCATTATTAGTCAACTGAAATAAACACTTGCACATCAGAACTGTGATGGATGATTGATTTCATGTATTGTGATGATGCTATACTATGTGAAATAAATGAACATTTTAATTTTAAGTTATTGTCTGTGTTATAATTGCTCCCAGTAGTGTATACAAAAACAAATGATCTGACCACTATCTGACAAAGTGGGATATTAGGATTCGTTGCAAGGAGATAACTTACAGGAGATAAGCTCACACTACAGGCACAACGTTGCTTTTTTATTCACTGGTCAATATTGAGAATTTGGGCTGTTTTTTGCTTTCTAAACATATCTTATTTCAGACGGTGTACAAAATAATCCAAAATACTACTCTTTACATTTCTCATAAATTCTCCAAGTTGGCCTCAGTTGCATAGTTCAACAGTCTGAGACAACTTGTAATTCATATAAAACATGTATCTTGTAAATACTCAACTGTGAAAGGTGAATGGTTAAATCTGTAGGTTAAAATATTTTACCCTATTCCCCTGGATTGTCCCCCTAACATATAATCTACAAGCAAACACAAGATGGCGCTGTAGGACTATTCCAGTGTTCCCACGGTGAGTCATTATTCATCTTTCCCCATTCACCAAGTACAATAACTGTTCTCATACTTGTTAAATTGACAGTTAGCCGTTTTTAAACCTGTATTCTGAATTTTACAGCCTGTTAAAGTATGACTATAAACGTCAGCAGCTTCTATAACCACAGTGAGCGGGAGAGAGACCCCATTTCATTTATTGGCCCCGCAGTATGACCATAACAATGGAGCAAATTGGATTATTCAGTATTGATGTAACATAAACTTTGGCTGGCATAGGATTAGTAACGAAGTGAAGTTTATATTTCCTGGATATCATTATGTTAACAGTCAAAATGTGCCTTTTAACCTTTGCATAAATGCTCCAAATGGTATTTGTCAGTGCTTCTCTGATGTGAAGTGCAATGTTTATAGTCAGTTTTGTTGTGTTTGCTGTTGTCTTTATGGCATTATGAGTGAGAAGAGGAAGGGAGAAAAGAAACCCCCTCACTGGTTTATAAAAACAATTCTGAATAGCTTCGCCATGCAAGTTATTCACCAGTTAAGTTAAATAAGCCTCAAAGCTACTGTCACGACCCATTATGTTGGGAGTAGGCGAGACAGCTAAACACCACTTCCACACAATTTAGATGCAATAAAACACTGACAGCTTTTTTATCCACTTCATTAAGCCAGTAATTTCTTATAAAAATCTCCCGCATTAATCCTGGCCATGGTTTCCCTGCGGTTCCTTAAGCTCTCCTCCAACCTTAGCCGCCTTGCTTTGATGCTTACTCAAATAGGCGCTAATTTGAGATAAATTATGCATCCGCATGTAGACTACCCATGCCAAGGAATATAAAGTGTGACACTCTGAAAGATGGTGAATTAAAGCAAAGTGTGATATCTCGACGGCCTAATGGCAGATAGGTTAGACCTGTCAGACTGATGCTTTGTTGATCTGCCAGTCACTTCCTGTTGGGAGAGGTCATGTTTGCGATGTGTTGAAGGTCATTTAGGATCAGTGCACTGGGCTTTTGAGGAACTTCCTCCAAAACTATTCAACTTGTATCTTTATTATCCTTTTAATGATGGTATAAAATGTATGTTTTTGTTTCCACTTAATAGAATAGAATATATCTGTATTGTCATCATCCAAAGTACGACATTTCTTTGGCAACTCTTACTGCAGTAAAAAATAGACATGAATAAATAAGAGTGGTAAAAGCAGTAGTAGTGATGACAGTGCAACGAGATAAAATTCAATGTCGACACTTACAGTCTAAAAATGTTAAATGAAAAAATAAAGGAATTCAAATGTTACAACAGCAGAAGTAAAAGAACAGATGCATAAATTAGTATATTTTTTACATATAAATACATCTACAACATACAAGTGAAGGGATACAAAGAGGTATAAAATATAATACTGTCTTAAGACAGAGAAAAACTCTAAATTTGCAAAAAAATATCAAATATAACACTTGACGCAATGACATTTAGTGTTTAAGAGTCTTTAGATATAAGTGCAACCAGCTTAAAAAACTGTTATTGCATACAAAAACATCTTCAAAGTTTGAGTTTATAAGGCAAAATGGTTGCTAAAGATAATACAGATGGCAATATGTAATCCAATGCTAGTTTAAATATACAATTTCAACATTATCTTGAACATCTTCTAGCATTGTCCCCTGTTCATTCATAATCTAAGCGTTTATTTAATGGCTTTAATACAATAACACCGGCAGGCATGGCTGAATTTAAAGAGATTTATAAAACCAACTCTTCAGACAATGAGACAGAATGTCCAACACACGTAAGTCCAGTTTCTAATCAAGAAATTGTTACAAAAAAAAACATAACTCAACATGTATATGGACTTTAGGAGCACCTGCATCATTTATTAACTACTCAGTGACTTCTTGCAATCTCTAGATGGGGCTGTTGTCTGCGGTTTCAGCGTTTGCCCCTCACTCCTCTGGCAGGGTTTCTGCTCCACAGTGCAGGCAAAATGAAGATCAACATCACACACAGATATAGGGCTAGAGGAAGACTGAGGAGAAGTTGAGGAAGCAGTAGAGAGAGAGCTGCATGATGTACAACTGTAATTTGGCAGCGTAGCAGCTGGTGAAATTGCCTTGCTTTATCAAAGGCAACGCTGCTTCACCCCCTGTCCCCTACTAAGGAAGCTTAACCAATAATGAAATAAATCCAGCATAACCTACTTTTGCCAGTGATGTGACGCTCACTTCCGCACGCCGGTCCACCCTTCATCTTAGATGTCTTAGTATAATTACAACAATGATATTGCCATTACGTTCTTAATAAAACTCGGTGCATTATCTCCCATCTTTACATTTTATTAGGCATGCTTATGAGAGACGAGGGAAAAATGATGAGAGTAAGTGAGACGTCTAAGATAGGTGACGGATGTAATACAGGCTTCAATTGTTATACTGTAAGGCAATGCAGCCTCAGAGTGTAATTATGCAGCAGGGACAGGGAGAGGTGGTGCTGAGATGGACAGTTTAGAGAGCTCTCAACAGCAGTTTTCTGACAAGTTAATGTCATCGCTTTCATTCTTTACTGCTGGAAAAAGGGAAAGATTATACAGTGTCTAGTTTAAATGAAAGGGACATAGTGCAGTGATGACATACTTTGATTTAAAATCTGTTTCTGTGATATTTTCAATGTAACTTGTGATTTTTGTGTCCCAAACCACCCAGTAATATGCCCATGGGTAAAGATATGAGTTGTTCCACTTACATATTAGTAAACGTTACAGTGGCAGCCAGAGATTCAGATTCAGCTGCTGAATGTGGATATTCTTGAAAGCAGAAACACACATAATGAGATACTGTGGGCCAAACCTACTTGTGTCATTTTGATGTTCTTCTACTTCCATCTGTAGAAGAGGAATTTCTCTGACATATTTCTTTCACTACACTTCTTCGGTTAATGTTGTTTTTTTTAAATAGGTTTCTATTTTGTTTTTAAGATATATCTGTTGTAATTTATTGTCGATTATTGTGATTGTAGTAATGTGTTTTTATTACATGTACAGCACTTTGGCTCGACCAAAAATCGCTTTTAAATGTGCTATATAAATAAAACCTGATTTGATTTGATTTGATTTATTTTAGATTAATTGAAATCTGTAAGGGCTGATGGGATATGTTGAGTTACAGAAGAGTAAGTATCAACTATCAATAATCCATTAAGTATAAATACCAATCTTTCCCTTGTTCAGGCCAAATGATTAATTGGGAAATTCCTTTTCAGAATAATCGATAATGAAAATGACTATGAGTTGCAACTATGAAGTCTATGTGGTTGATTCATTTATGAAAAGCATTTGAATACCTCAGAAAACATCATAGATTAAAAGTAGTTTAAGGCATATTGAGGTATCACAAATAATATATTGAGCCTGCAACACCCAATTTCTCAAATAGCCTTTTTAAATGTTCCTATTTAGCCTTTACCCTCACGGAAACCCTAGAGTGAGACTGTTGTAATTGAGCTGCAACCAAAACACACCTGCCTTTAAATATTCTTACACCTTCCGAGCTCTACCAAACTCCTCTCCTACCCTAAATCCGCATCAGAGGGAGGAGCTGGATATCGACAGGAGACGGGAAAGGATAACGAAAGTGGGAGTTAGAGGAAGGGACAGGCGTCTCCTGTATTTTCTCGCTCAGGCAGCAGAGCGTGGAGCGGAGAGGCCAGCGGGCCAGCAGCCAGCTAATGGGGACCAGCAGTGAGCAGGGGCCGGGGACATGGCTGACAAAAGGAGCAGCGACAGATGCCATTATCTCAGCCTCATGCAGATACAATGGAGCTGGACGACACAGGGCCTGACACTGACAGACGTGCAGGAGTGTGTGTGTGTGTGTGTGTGTGTGTGTGTGTGTGTGTGTGTGTGTGTGTGTGTGTGTGTGTGTGTGTGTGTGTGTGTGTGTGTGTGTGTGTGTGTGTGTGTGTGTGTGTGTGTGTGTGTGTGTGTGTGTGTGTGTGTGTTGTGTGGAGGGCCTAAGAGAGGGAACAAGTGTGTACACTGTGAGGTTAATGGAACACGATAGAGGAGAAGTGGATTATAGTGGAGATTCACATTTTTTGGTAACACTTGTCTGAGCTTTTCTGCACCCCATGCATGCATGCAAGTGTGTATATGCAATTGGAGTGTGTGTTGAGTACAGCCTACATGACCCTGTCTTGTTACAGAGAGACAGCCAGATCAGTCACCCGTCACTTGCTTAAAATTCAGGGGCGTCGTGAAACACACATCACATTTGGTCCCAAATTTCTCTGGGTGCTACTCTTGACCTTAAAATATGCAGCAGCGTTCACTTTCCCCCAAAGGATGTTCTGGTCATTTGGAGAACCAAAAAACGTGTCAGGGTGGGGTTTCAGAGGGGGGGAATAAGGGGAATGTGGCGATGCGCTTAGCAGGATTGGCAAAAGCGGAGAAGGGCTGTTAAGCAGCAGTTTTTTGGAGGGATAAGAAATGTGAGCTTTAGCCAGTGTAGTGCGGTGACATGGGACAGTGTTATTGACTGTGGCGGCGCATGCTGACAGTGGATTGTCAGCCCCTGCAGTCATTTGCCAGACTGAGCGAATGCAGGGATCAGAGTTTTTGGAGCTTAGAGAACGAGAGAGAATAGATGAAGAAAGTGAGAAAGAGAGGAATGGCAAGAGGGGAAAAAAAGGCGAGAGCAAATACTGGCAGACATACAAATGCTTGAGTATACATATAACACACACACAGACACACACACCGAGCTGTGGACGCCCTGCTGAGTGTCTGACACTGATGCTGCCAGACTAATCAGGGTTCTCTCTCTCTCACTTGCTCATTAGTGTTAGAGAATAAACCAGACAGTTGCGATGTCATTGTGACGTTGTGTCTTGCTGTTGTACCCGTGTTCGGTGGGAGAGATTGGAGTGTTAATGCCTAGTTTTTATGGTGCTCGAAACAGGTCAATGTCCTACTTCTGATGGCTCCCCACATTAACGTATTGTAACTTTTTTCTTAGTAGTGGTTTACTACATTCTGTTTGCTTTCCTAGATCGAAACTAATGAGCTAAATTAAGACACACACATAACTTAGCTTGCTTTTAGAAGCTTCAATATGGATTTCAAAGATTGACAAAAAAAGTAGGAGAATTAAAGCAGCCAATGACCTAAAACCAACTCTAATCAAGTTTAGATGAAGGCCTTTAGTTTACTGTCAACGCGACCTAAAATATTGCACCGACTGAGCTTCAAGGGAACAAGAAACTGAATTTAAGAAAGAATGATGGGGCATCTTTCAACAATACAACAACACACCTTTTGAACAGGTCACATGATCGCATACATATCTGACATTCGCCAGTGACCATTTCACGAATCTTAACAAGTAAACTACACAAACTTTGCATTGGATACAAGGATACAGAGAGGACTAGGCGAGTTCAAAATAAAGGTCTGCCAAAACAGATGTCATTGATTGGTAAAGTCTCTGAAACTCTAATGGAGAATAGCCCACACTTTTTCTGAAAGATATTTCCTGTGTGAAATTTGTATTTGCATGTGTTGTTTCTCTTTTAGTTTCTCATACGTGAACTGTATGTCCCTGTCAGACTGAAATCTTTAGTTGTACAATTTTATTCAAATAAAATGATAAATATTTGTATTCCATGAGTAGTCAACAAGACTGAAAAGGAGACAGAAAAAAACCCTTTCTTAACCAGTTCATGATATTTCAGCAATACGTTTTTCAACACACTGTCGGATAAACAGCCGTTATTAGCCTTTCCATTAATGTTTGGCTTTTTTATTTCTTCTCTTTACAGTCCAGTCATGTCCTTTAGCCATCTGAGTTTTATTTTCCTTGATTTATTATTCCTAAAGGGAGCATAAAGAGCACAAAGAATACTGAAGTAGCTGCCATTAAAACAATAAACAGGCTCCTTGGTGTTGAACGGCGCCAGGCAGTAGGATTGTGTTGTAATAGCTGTCAAAAAGGCCTCTGAGAATTTTTTAGCACAAGTGGACTTACAGTAAAGATGATGGAGTGGACTTGTGCATACAGACTGAGGGGGGTTGTAATGCTACAGAACATTAGAGACAATGATCCTCAGGTCATATACAATCCCCAGGTCCCTTGCACATAAAAATAAAGGTTTGTGTTTTAAAAGCACTTCGCACTATAAAACTGATACACTGTGGCAGGTCATTTAAGCTATATTACAAGTGTCAAAAAAGTATTAATTATTCTGAAAAATGCCCTATCTGTGACTGATATGTAATATATTTGAGATGTATTAATAAACATGTTGAATTTGATTGTTTTATTTTGGTAATGTTTAATGGTAATTGGGTCAAGTGGTTTCCAAACAAGGGGTCGGGTCTCGATAAAGGGTCACAAGACATACCTGAGGGGTCTTCAAGATGATTAATGTGGTAGAAAAGAAGAAGAAAGTTCTGCAACACAAAAGTGAATCAATTAAAAAATGTAATCTTTTTTTAATTGATCTGGGAAATTATTATTATTAGTTAAAGTTATTATTAAGAACATTATTGGGTCATTTTACCACATGTTTGGTATCTTTCTGTCTCTTTCTCTAAAGTAATGGGCCGTAGTTACATTACTACACAAATAGGTTAATGTTGAATATGGGTATAAGTAAAGTACCAGATTCAAGTTTCATCTTTCAGCCACTCCTGGACAGAAAAGTACATTAAAGTGAACATTTTACATTTATACAAATTAGGGAATCAGTGGTGTCTGATGATGAAGGTAGGGAGATGTTTTGGTCTCAAGGGTAAGTCTGAGGAAGAGCAGTTGTGCTCAAAATGTCACATAGGTGCACGAACATTGGAGCTACAGCTGTGTGCTATTTATTCTTTTTTTCATATTCAGATTTTAAGGGGGGCAATCATCAAGTGTGGAAGTGGCTGAGCAAGGAAGGGAAAGGTCGGGGATCATGATTGTCATTGGATGATAATTATGTGCACCCTCAAGCCTGGATGCTAACTTGTTCCTTAAAAAACTTTTGGAAAATTGGGTGTGATTTCATTCTCTTACTCCTTCCTTCTTTCCATCCTTCCCTCCTTCCTCCCTCTTTGCCTCTCAATCTGGCAGCCATGCTAATGACCCTACTGTCTGACCCGGCAGTTTCTCATAACAAAACTTATCAGCACCGAACAGGAGTATGGGCATTTTTTAAACTCTCTCTCTTGCACACACACACACACACACACACACACACACACACACACACACACACACACACACACACACACACACACACACACACACACACACACACACACACACACACACACACACACACACACACACACACACACACACACACACACACACACACACACACACACACACACACACTTGCATACACTCTGTTACTATTCAGTAGACTTGCTGGGAACCTGTGCTGAGGTCCAGATTGAAAATGTGATGTGTGCTAATGCATTCAGAACACAGGTGAGGCTAGTCCTCTCCTTTTCTGTAAGCCAACAGTGGGAACACCAGCCCCTATACGGTAAGCTAGAAAAAGGCGAGCACATTTCATTGGCTGAGTAATGAGAACCATGGAGCTCCAAGTCATTCCCACACACACATGCTCGCACACAGGCCGGTCTGTGGGAGTGTGTGAAGCAGCGTAAGTCTCCAGCAGAGTACTACCAACACTGCGCTCTCCTGATGGTGATGCTGTGTGAAGTGCAGAGCTGTTCGACACAGCTGCAGCTGCCCTGTATTCAAATGGCTCCACAAGACTCCAGCACGCCGTCTCTTGGTTCTTATTAGACTCAGCCTCTCACTCTTTTTGTCTCTGTCTTATTTCCCCCAAAAGTCTCTCACAACTCCCTACACTCGCGGCATCCCACTTATACATTGCCTCCCTCCGCTCTTTACTTCTCGACTCTACTTGTCTTGTGTGCTGTGCTCTTGTGACTGTTAGGCATCAATTTGTGGCACAACACAAGGGGAATAAAAGATGTGGAGAAAAAGTTTTGAGGTATTCTTCATTTATTTACTGACAGCCTTCAAAGAGACATGTGAGAATTGGTAGTCCTTTATCTAGTATCTTTTATTTCACACTGACTTTTGAAAAAATCTAAATGGGATCAGTGTGCGGATTCTTATAAATGCACAATATTATACGGTAGCATGTGTACTTTTGTGTGTGTAATGCCAGTGAATAGGTGTCCTGTGACAGCTACAATTTCTGAAAGCGTAAGAATTCACTATATCCTATAGCTGTATATCTGAATAAGTGTGTGTGTCTGGGGGGATGTGTGCTTCCTTCTACAAGTGTGTAAAATGGAAGGAAGAAGATGACAAGTGGATGCAAAATAGTTTAATTGATTTTAAGAGAGAAGTAGAATGTAAGGCTGATGACTGCCAGAGCATTTTATATTTTAGGATATGCTTTGCATTAAATACAGGATGCACTGGCACATTATAGACAGGCATTTGAAGCAAATAAGTATCTATAGCATCTACCCATTGTATCAGATGCATATTCCTCCCTATGCACAGACAAATTACAAACACAGCTATAAAAGGATGATGAATGAGGTACAGTTGCTGTTCATCTAATCTAAAGGTCAGAAAGAACAAGGTTCATCATTTAGATGTTATGTTAATGTCATGGTAAGGTATTTTGTATGTCATTGGTCACACACATTTAGCAAAAAAAAGGACAGTGGTGTGCAGTTTTTCATAGGTGCTGCTGGATACATCCTGGAAAAATAAATCACATTATACACTGCAGTTTAAAAAAAACATACTCTTCTTGTTTTCTAAAATAATGGCTTTTCTAACAGAGACCGAAACAGTATCTCAAATAAAAAAGGTTATATTTTTACTTTCTTAAATAGTTCTGCTTACAAGAAAAAATTATTTAATGGTTAAAACTTATCTTCAATGGCAAGACAGGTAAGAATGCAGTTGTATTCATTAGTGCCAGGTTTTGTTGCCTAGTTGAATATATGAGGTGACTTAGATACATTGTTTTTAAAACATATTAAAAGTGTTTATGTAGGCATTAATGTTATTATTCATTGTGTTTACTTTGTTCTAACATGTAGGCCACAGTGGTAGGCTACCTACCTATGATACCTATTTTGCTTGGAATATGGTCAAGGAATCACCTGAAGAATAGTGTAAAACCGTTTCAGAAGAGCAGAGGAAGGAATATGAAAAAGTCCAACTTCAGCACAAGCAAAGACACCACATCTGCGCCATCTTGGACACAGGCTGCTGTCACCTTCACTTTCTTTACCGGACGTCACCTGCACGCCACAGAAGTTTCTACTTTTACTCACGGCGGAAATTGACGTTAAAACCTTTGCTTACCAACGAGTGAGTTTGAACTTTGCAACTATATTTAACGTTTGTTTTTGACAGTTAGCTAACAGAGACCACAGTGCAGAACCTGAGCTAGCTTATACAAGAACACAAAGTTACATCAGTGGTTTACTAATTTCCTTATTTTCCATGAGCCAGGTGCACAACACCACTGTGACTTGAAGAAGACAAGAGAAGAGAAGGGCCGAATTCATCTTTTAAGAGGCGACATGATGCAGCTTTAGTAAGTATCCTTAACTGGCTTTACACTTGTTTATTGAAGGCCTATGTCCTTTTTGTTAATGGGTTATATCAGTCAGTTCCAATGCAAATCACGAAGCATTCTGCTTACTGCCATGCACTGAGAGCTCTCTGACGTCCCCTATTGTTTTGACATGTCAGTACAATTTGATGTGTTTAGTTTATATGTCATAGTTCTGTGCGTACTGGCTCACTGTCATGGCTTACTGCTAGGCCACACCTGAATACAATGATGCCATTTATGTCATTAGTATAACACCTGTGGTTATCTGACAAGTCTGACTGTCTGCTGGGAAAAAGGGATTTTGTAAATGCTAACTTGGTGCTAATGAACGTTCACATAGCCCTTAAAATCATTGGGCTGTCTTTGTTATGTTATTGGATGTTAGTTTCACCAGTTTGCTTGGGCATTGCTTAGGTCTTCCTGTATGAAGGCTTTTCTGTGTTTGAATGTGAGGTTTTTGCTTCACAGTTTAAAGACAGGTAGGTTATTTTATGTGGCAGCTCTGATCAGGTGTGTTTTTAGTGTATATTGACCTTATTTGTTTTGACTGTGAGCTTGACAAGTGATCAACCCATGCTGCTCTGCACAGCTTGAGTGAGTTTATAACATGGCTGTATAGATTCTGGCTCTTATGCTGCTTATTTGAGGTGTTTGAGTTGAGACCTTGGGGCCAGTTAAGTAAAGGGGATATTTCTGTTTCTTGTCTCTGTCTCATTTGTGTGAGCTCTCTGCAAGAATGTTTGTGTGCCTGCCTGGTGATGCTCACAATGTGCCGTCCAAATGACTTTGTAATGACAGAATTGCTGAGCGATTTCTGCTTCACTTTAGCCCTTTACCACTGAACAAAAACACAATGTTTACCCTGTAACATCTGGGTTTGATCTTTAACAACACTCCCCTTTTTTATTTCATGATGCTGTAATGTGTTTAAAGTGAATACATAATGAATAAATTGGACAGAAACAAAAAACTCATTAAAGGCTTTTTGTTAATCTTTCTACTGTTTCAATAAACTCCAGCTCTGTTTTGCAAGTGCAAAAGAGAGACTACTATATATTTTAATAACAAATAAGTTACTCCAGCTACATTGAGTTGCTATTTATCTGATCTATATAATCCTGCTTTGGAGCTTTAAGAAACTAGTATTTTACCTATATTTAGCAGGGTTTCCTGTGTTTAAAAAAAACCATGCATAGATATAATAATTCTGGTGAGAAACTAGTAATGCTGTGCCCGGTGTAGTTCCAATGTCTTTAATGAAGCCTCTTTAAGGAAAGGAAAGTTTGAAATGTCACTTTTCTAAACCAAAAATAATCCTACAGTCCTCTGTCCACCTCTGGTCCAGCGCTATATTCACTTTTAAAGACAGGTAGCTCATCCTGAGGGATCCGGGCCACCTGTGCATGCTAATGTGGCAGCATACCTGCACAACACAGTAACTATGTGTATTTTAGACTCAGCTGCAGCCTACCTCCCTCTCTCCCTCTCCTGTCTCTCTTACTATCTTTTCTCAGACTCACATGTACTGTATGTGGATGTTTGGGCACAAGTGCACGTAACTTGCATATACACACACACACACACACACACACACACACACACACACACACACACACACACACACACACACACACACAGCGGGGCCTGCAGCTCCTGGGTGTTTTGCGGGTTGGATTCACACCGATGCTTTCTCTGACTGCACTATTGTTATTTAAATGTGGGAGGGCGATCAGCAGCAAGCATTAATGGCATCCTCAGCACTGTGGATGAAGCACAAGACGCACACACCTGCACACACAAAATCATACGCACATAGACATCCACACATGCACGTGCGGACACACACTTTCACGCAAGCCTTGTGGATGCACCTTGAGGGCCATATGAATAACAAATACCTCTGCCATCTGCAATACCACAGAGTATTTCGGCACATTAGTCAGCAGTCCTTTGACTTGGGCTCTCCACGCACCGCTTGGTGTATTAGCAACGCTCTCCTCAGCCTCGATACACTGAGTTTAAGAGTGCATTTTGAAGAGAAGTTTGTTTTCTAGGATTCAACTTTATGTCGCTGCTGATCTGACCTTGTCCTCTTGAGCTTGATGGAGTGGGAGGTGCTTGAGTCGTTTGCTGCGGCGATGTTTTGTTCTGTCAAGGCCAATCAGAGCCTGGCTGGAATACCTGTGGTGATGGTATCGTTTTAAACTGGCGAAGACCTCCCCCACCTTCCCGACATTGCCAGACCAAATGGGATTAGACAGGCACCCCTGGCCATTAACACTTGATCCTTACCTGCTTTCTCCCTGGAAAACCATGGCTGAAGTAGTTGGACATGTTGCCTTTCAATCCTGCTTGAATTTAACAGTTTCAAATGTAGTCAACTGTAATTCATGGACAAAAGAAAAGGTCATTCCTATTGTTGCTCAAAAGCATTTAGATCATCATTTAAGCTTCATTTTGTAGTACAAGCAGTCCAACAAGAGAGAATCATTTTATCTCAACTTGAACATATTATAGGAACAATATGCAGAAGTAATATATTCTTAGAAGTGATTTCTGTTGCAACAATTGTTCATTTGAGACATAGCTAAGTGCTGATGGTACTAAAGTGATGTACTCGAGTAGAGTTAGCTGTTTGCTCATCATATATTGGTATTAATGTATGTGTCGGTTAAGAAAATTACAAGAAGCCAAAGATGTATTTGGAATATATTCAAATTACAAGCCTCGTTTACGAAAGTGGAAGTGACTTCTCAATATCAATGTCCTTGTTTTTTATAGTCGGAGCAAGTGGTTTTCTTACGTTGTTTCACAGCTCTCCTTCATTAGTCCAAACTTAATGATGATTATTCTATTTATGTGGAATTGTTAAGCATATATCCACCCCGATTAAAATTGTCCATTTTCAGCTCCAATATTATACTTTTTTCCCCCCCTTCCCCTCCAAAGACATAGTAAAATAAACAATATTAAACACTTCCTAGTAAATGCAAATATAATGTAACTCAGCTGTACCCTTTAGCTCATATTTAAATATTCCCATTTATTGAGATTTAGGTTTTATTATTACAGTTTCTCTTCCTCACAGTTTAACATGGATAGTCTCCAGCTCCTGTGCCTCTCATCTCCGTGTAATTAAAGCAACACTGTTAATTAGCTGCTCAAAGTAATCATTAACTACAAAGCAACTGCTCTCACTATAATTTATCAAAGACAAAGAATCAGTTATATTATGCAACAGATACAACAACAGGCCATCTCATTAGAAATGGCCAAGTCACGTGAAAGAGATGCGGCTTATTTTAGGCTTTGGGTTTCATTGGTGTTGTTGTTTATCAGCATGTGTGTTTATATCTGAGCATTTTGTTGCAACAAGCACGAATATGCGTTTTTTTGTTGTTGGTGTTTTTTGTGCGTGTGCAAGAGTGCATTTGTGTGAGTCTGTGTGTGTGTCGCAGAGTGTTGTCAGAACTGATCCCATTTTCATTACTCACTGGCTCAAAGAAAGAGGTGAGGCCCTGGCTTGCAGCAGTGATAAATGCATTACCCCAATAAACCCTGTCTCCACTGAGGTGCTGAATGCTGACACACACACACACGCAAACACACACACACACACACACACACACACTGAGGAAGGGAGAGAAAGCAGGTTGGTGACAGAGAGAGGGAGAGAGGGATGGATAGATGAAGGTAGTAAAGAGACAATCAGATTGGATGAGAAAGACAGTGACAGGTAAGAGGAGATGAGAAAGAGGAGATGCAGAAAGAGAAAGGGAGAAAAAAAACAACAGAGATGGGAAGACTGGGAAAAGTGAAAGGAAAAGTGACAGCTGCCGAGGAAAAGAGAGCGACAGGAAATAGAGGAGACGGAGGAAAGAAGGCAGACAGGGTGGGTGCAGGGAGACAGAAGGTTAGGGGTAGAGGGGTGCTAATGGCTGTATGCAGAGCAGGACTGGGGGGCATGCAGGGGGTTGTGGGGGAAGAGAGATTGGATGCGTGTGGGTGGACGGACGGAGGGAGAAACAGAGGTGTAGATGGAGTGATGGAGCGAGGAGGGAGGTGAAGGATCAGTGGTGTCCAGCTGGCCTCCTCCTCGGCCCCTCATTATACCAGCAAAGGTCTGTCAGGAATAGTAATCCTGCAGGAGACCATGTACACAGTTAGTATTTGTGTAAAAGTGGGTACACGTGACTAGCATGCATGTGTGTGTTTGTGTACATTTTGAGATGGTTGTGAGGATGGATGCATTCATTTGTGTGTGTGGTTATGTGAGTGAGTGTAACGTGGACTGCAATGAGCTGAACAATTCATTGGCATTTGAAAGAAATCGTGATATGGCATTCTGCAAATCGCAGGAGGCACAATATTTGTTAATTAAAAATATATATATATATTGAAGACCTGGCCAACACATTGTATTCTACTGGAAACATAGTTGTTAGGTACCGAACAGGTCTTTGCATAATTCCCATACCAGACATCAATAGGCTAAATAAACATTTAGATTTTTATTGAAAATGACAAAAACTACATAAAAATGATAATTCCCTTTAACGTTGCTAATCATGCAATCAGTAACAAATGATTGCAGTTAGATATTTAGAAACATGGTGCCAAAGAATTCAGCTAAAACATGTGTGCATTTGTTATATAATGCAAGTGACCTATTGCATGTGTGTGCGTATGTGTGTGTTTACGTATGCATGTGTGTGACAAAAATGCTGGTGTGGGCATATTATAAGATGAATGTGTAAATATACAGTATGGTGACGTGTGTGTGTGTGTGTGTGTGCTTTTACTAGAATGCACCTGAGTGTGTGTGTGTGCGTAGTATAATGATCAGTGCATGCATTTGTGTGTGAGACGATGACATGGGAATATTTAGATGGGGGGGGCCTGTGTGAATGCAGTGTGTTTTCATGAATATATGTGGATGACTGTGTGTGTGTGTGTGTGTGTGCACGCCCTAACTCCTAATCACCAACTCCCTCACTCTGGCTCTCTCTCTTTCCTTTCCCCTCTCTTCTTCTTTGCCTCCCAGCCCACCACCTTTGGTAATGAGGTGATCGGATCAGAACCCTTAGCAGAGTGGACCGGCCCCGTTCTCACTCGCAGATACACGCGGGTCAGGCCTCCCTCATTAGCCGCCATCACAGTGACATCACAGGCCAACGAGCCGGTGTGCAAATTGAAAACATCAAGTTCACCGAATCAAATCAGAACCTCGACAAAAGACCCGGCGAGGCTGAGTGTCACAAAAAAAGAAAGACAAGAAGGTCTTTTTTTTATGCTTTTTGAGGATTTTGTGGAATTAGAGGAGGTGTTGGACGTGGTGTATTGGGGGTGGGGGGGAGAGGAGGGTCAGATGGGGGAAAATGAGAGGCTGAGAGGGGTGGAGGGCAGAATACAATTTAAAAAAAGGAGCAGAGAGTCAAGGGGACTGACCTGGTGATGAGAGGGGAGAGGAGGGGAGAGGAGGGGAGAGGAGGGGAGAGGGGGGCAGTTCTTAGTGCACGTGCACCACATAATGAAAGGTTGAACTTTTTGTGGCCGGGGTGGCATACCAAATCAACTCATCCTGGGAGTGTTAAGAGAGAGAGAGAGAGAGAGAGAGAGAGAGCGGGGAAGGGAGAGGGGAAGGCAGGGTGAGAGAGGGAGAAAGGAGAAATGGAAACAACAGGCGACCCGAACGACAGAGGCAAAGGCGAACGAGAGGCAGAGACTTTAACGAGGGACAAGGGAGGGAGAGAGGGACGGAACATGGGAGGGACAGAGACCGTCTCCCTGAATGAGTGGAGAGGATGGAGAAGGAGAGACCGAGAGGCCCCCGCTACGTGGCTGCCACGGGGCCCTGAGTGACAGAAATTAATAATTAGTGACAATGATTGACAGCGCTCCCTCCATCTGCGGCTCACTGCCGCCTCACAACGCCTGCCTCCGCCAGCGACCGCGGGCACAATGAGCTCCAGAGGGATTGTGGGAGACGCACTTGATTGACAACTGCCTCCTGGAGAGACAAGGGGGGGGGGGGGGGGGTGGGTGGGCAGAGGGGAGGAGAAAGGATTGAGTGAAAGAGAGGAGGGGCGGTGTACAAGAAGCAGGGATGGTGGGGAGAGGTGACGGGGGGGCAAAAGGGGGGGCCGAACAAGAGAGGGGGGGTTGGGGGTTTAGGAAGATGGTCAGAGATTTTTTTTTTTGCCCCCCTAAGAGATTGAGGAAGGAATTGCTGCCATCAACTCCTCTCCGTCCTCACCTCCATTACCTTCCCTACTTTCTCCATCGCAGCTCCGCACCATAGCACCATTATGCAAAAGGGACACATTTAGCACAGAGGGAAGCAGAGGGATACATAAAGAGGAGAAGACGAGATGGAGGGTTGAGGCCTCGGGTTTCTGCGATGGGGGAAAATAGCCTGTAAATAGCCATCAGCGGGGAATTTGTCACTCTCTCCACCCCTGTCCTGTCTCTGTTTTCCTCTCTTCATCCTAGCTCCGCCTTCCTATCCCCGCTGTCTTTCTCTTTACTGTCAGCGGTGACACCATGAAGTGTCTCGGGTTCGCAACACACCTTGTCTTCCTCTTAAAAATGTGTAAAGCCTTGTATGACGATGCAACCTCACAAATGTTATGCCTATGTCACACTTTTTTCTTTCTGCCATATTTTTACTTTATGTTATCGCTGTCTCTTTCTACTCACATCTTCTGATGCCATATTTTCCTCTTCCTCCCCTCTGGTGTAGCCGCTCTCTTCATCCTTTTCCCTTCCATGCCAGGCCTGTTTCAGCCCGCCGTGACATGGCCCGGGCTAATGTGCTCCAGTACGGCTTAATCGCTGCACAGGTCTCCAAGGCTTACTGCTACACACTGTAACAAAGTACACTATTTACCTCAGGGCCACACAGAGAATAGGCTTGCACAGAGCACAGCGAAATCCAGTGGGGAATCAGTTTCACATCACAACACATTATTGATTTTCCCCCCGCCAAAACAGACATGTTATTCATTGTTGCCTGAGCTTGGTTTCCTATCTCTGTGTCCCTTACAGAGGTGGGGAAGGAGCTCAGGATTAAGGTCATGCCCTCGAGGTAAACACTGTAATGCGTCTTGTATTTTTCCACCAAAACTATCCATTCTACTGGGTAATAGTTTGTTATACTGTCGCTGTCTCTGGGTGCATCACTCGCTAGTTTGCACTTTTTGTTGTATATCATGTAGTGACTGCTGCGGTGATTCTTCTTACAAAGACGTAGGGCTGCTGCTACTAACAAAATATATATTTCATAAATAATGTATTCTGTCTCAAAACAGTCAAAGAACAATGTTTTTAAGAAGGGGGACATTAGTGAATCCCAGCAGTTGAGAAGTGAGATCCAGAAAGTCACATGCATGATTGGTTGATATATGTTTTGTAGATTACTTAATCAATCAATTATTATTATTTTTGACAGTTTTGATTTGGTTGACTTATTAAATAGGCATCTAATTGATTTATTAGTATTTCAATGCAAATGCCCCGATCATTGGGAACTCTCCTTTATCTAAGACAGTGTCAGAAACTGTCAGTAAAAAAAAGAAGCTGTTAAACATTTGTTGAATACAAACAAATGTCCTTGAAGGTCCCTCATCACTTTCTTCCTCTCTGTCCAGCTGAGGCGTGCTGAGCAGGACACACGCACGCACACACACACACACACACACACACACACACCAGACGGCACAGAACACGTGGAGTTGACAGCTGGTAACTGCAGGGCCCAGCAGGTGCAGTGTGTGTGTGTGTGTGTGTGTGTGTGTGTGTGTGTGTGTGTGTGTGTGTGTGTGTGTGTGTGTGTGTGTGTGTGTGTGTGTGTGTGTGTGTGTGTGTGTGCTTGGCCCCAGAGGGCCCCTGACTCATGGCCAGAGAGGCAGGCAGAGGTGTGTGTGTGTCCATGATTTTGTGTGTGTGTCTGTGTATATATGTGTGGATGTAACGGGGGGCCTGGCTGACTGGCTAGCCTGGAGTTGACTTCACTTCAGCTCCGGTGATTGATTGGAATGGGCCTGGACACGGGGCGATGTATTGCCTTTGGTCACTATACCTTTGACTACCTTCATTACATCAATATCACTCTCTTTGTGCTTCCCTGTTTGTTTTTGTTATTTGTGTGTTCGTGTGGCCTTGCACTGAACTTTGAAGAGTTCACTTTATTATGATATCAGCAAAAAACCTGCATTCCTGGTCCAGGAACTTCCTAGAAACACTTTCTGATCTGTTTTATTAAAATGATCTCCACTTGTAAGCAACATGGCGGATTAGTTTCCCTTAAACAAACTGCAGATGGGAAGTTTGGAGAATTTAGTGAACACTGAAAACTATTTATCTCTGCCTTTGCCTCTCTTTATTTCTCTCTCTCTCACCAGAACCAGCTTGTTCGTGGTCAGGATGCCATTTGATGGAGTTTGTTCGCCTGCCTCTGGCTATGTTGCCATCTTGAAAGGTGCCGCGGCACACACACCTGGCCCGCCGGCTGCCTCTTTGGTCTGCCTCACCTTTTGTCAGCACCATGTTAATGAAGGCCCTGTCAGTGTTCACCGCTCGCACACCGGGGCGCCTTTTAATGAGTGCGCTATTTGATCGCTATAGACACCCGGCACGCACGTTGCTCGTTTTTTTTTTATCCCTCATGGAAGATGCTCCTTCGCTTTTGTGTATGTGCATGTTCACAGAAGTGTGTGTGTGTGTGTGTGTTAAGGGCTAAAGGGGAGGGAGACAAGAAGGAGGGGGCTGGTCAGCTGATTAGGATTCATTTATAATAAAAGGGGGAGGGTGGTTGTCTTTAAAAAAAAAAAAAAAGGAAAGAAAAGAAAATTATTATTTTTATTCCCCCCTCCCTCTGTACCCAAGTGAGCCGTGGCTCTCCCTTTTCAGGGGTAGATGAAAGCAGCTGGGCGCAGGGCTTCCAACAAAAAGTGCCAAGCGATCACAAACAAACCTTCAGATGAATCACATCAAAGGAGCTGCCCCAATTGTTAGCCCTCTCGTATCTGCGGGAAATTGGCTCATTAAGGGCAAAAAATGACATTGTTTACATTAGCCGGGGCCCTGATTAGTGCCAGCCATGTTTGTTGTGTTGCTCCGCTGTCCGCTTACCAACAGACCACTTCAGCCGCTCTGCACAATCGCTCCTTTGAAGGCTTTCTTTCTGTGGAAAAAAAAGGAGATAGAAAGAGTGAGGACAACAACAACAACAAGAAAGGAAAAAAAACAGAAAGGGCGTCAAATACACCCTTACACAAACACACACAAACACATACAATCACTGTACCAAACCCACACAAATGGACATGATAGCTGGTCTTTTCTCTCTCTCTGCCTCTCTCCACTCCTCCGCTCATCGGCTCTTCTCTCTTTAGGACTAATTAGGTTGCTCGTTGAAATGGAGGCGATAGCAGAGGACAGTTGGGCCAATGATGAGTCTGTTTGTGCTGTAATTGCACTGATAAAGAGGCCAATGTTGTTGGCGGCGAAGAAAAGAAACGAGAGAGCTTGACAATGAAAGGGCCGGGGGGCTCTTCTCTGCCGACGGCCGCCTTGTCTTCGTCAAAAGAACACCTTTTGTGCAGCGAGGCTTTTGTAAACTGAGATGATTTCTAATCTGTGGAAAGTGCCATGTGTTTTAGACAGGCATGTGTGTGTCTCTGTGATCTCCCAGATCTAAGGGTCCTTCTAGCTTCTCATCTCCCACTTGAACTCCTTTCTCTCATTTCTGCCCCTCCTTTCATTTTCTTTAAACGTTATAGAATCTCTACAGCATATATGCTGGGCGTAGACAAAGCTGAAGTGCATTTGGATATTCTCTTTATTGCACACATGTAAAGAGATATAAAGGCTTTATTGTCATATGCATCTACTATACGTTGCCGTTGTTGGCAATGGACATTTCAAGTCCCAGGCTTTGCTAACAATGCAACCTTAATATGCTCAAGACACATGAAGAAGAATTCAATACATGGTGAAAGTTAGATAGTAATGTAAGTCAAATGAAGGAATACGTTCTAAGAGAAGTTTTTCATAGAAAAGGACATTTCTACGTTATTGATATTATCTGACGGTTCTTTTGGTGAACTTTACTATAAAAGTTCCCTCAATTAAACATTTGACCTATTAAGATTCAGGACGGGACTTTTCATCTATCCCAGCTTGGTCTGGCAGCAGAACGAGAGACAATGAGTGACAAAAAAAAGACACGGGAAAAAAAACTTTGGGAGTTCAACTTTAAGTTATAGGTGAGCAGGTCAAGCTGCACCGCTAACGACGGTCGCCCCGAGTTACCCTTCACCTTCCTCGGTCCCCAGGCCGCCTCACCTTTGCCCTGGGAGAGAAATGGAGTTTGAGACAGAAGGGGGGAGGGATTGAGAGAAGGACGGGGGAACACATCCCCCTCAACATAATGATAACCACTGAGATCTGGCCACGGTCCCCCAACTGGCCCCTGGACACTCAGCCCCGCGGCCCCCAGGTCAGCTCAGCACATTATACCTCCTCTCTCCTCCTGAACTCTCTGACTCCACATTTACATACCCACCACTTTTTCTCCCTACATTCTCTCTATTTTCTGCTACACTTCCTCCATTTTCTGTTCCCTTATTGCACCTCATTTTCTCTCACTCTCTCCTCGTTGTCTTTTGCATTTCATCTGTACAGTCCAGGTAGTGTGTACTGTATGCACGCCTGCAAGTGTGTGTGTGATAATTACCATTTAGAATACTAGCAGATCTCTGAGGGAGGGAACCCAAGTTTGCCAACAGTGAAGCATTGTGGGAGCTGTTTGGTTTGTGTTTAGGTGCCCTTGGTGTGCTGTGCTGAGGAATCAGAATTTCCTTGACTTTTGACCGCCTTTGTCCCCAGGGGGGAGGCAAGGAGGGATGGAAGGGCACAGACTGACTTCCATTTGCCGGTTAAGGACCCATATGGAAAATATAAATTGGTAGCAGCAGGAAAGACTGAAACCATTGGCATTCCGGGCATCGCCCATTTGAATTCATGAGGTTGTGTTTCGTCTCTGCCCACTTCTCGATTGGAATATTTAAAAATGTGTCACACGAGAAAAGATGGATAGAGATGTCCACAGCGCTTGGTTCTGTCATTGTTTTCTGTGTGAAAGCTTTTGGGGGTTTTCTACAGTTCTGATTAATAAATCAATGAGTGAATGTTGACAGCTAGAATGTGTTCATTTCATATCTACGGTACATTTTGCAGACGTACAACATTTTTGCAGACTTACAATATATATTTTTTAAATGATTTATTCTACTATTTCACAATTAGACAGTTTACACATCCAAAAAACAAACATGTGTGGAAGCAGCATGAAGCAGCCTGGTTAAACACTTGTACATCCACAAGCATGCCAATATTTATATTTCTTTATATTTACATTTGACATCTGGCAAACAATCTCATACAGAAAAACTTGCACAATATAAAATATTTAATCATAGCTGGATTTCTTTTTAGACTTTTTAACTGTATTCAGCTAAAAACAGTTCTATTCAAAAAGTAAATGGGAGCTTGTCTGATCTATAATTACTACACAGTGGTTCTCAAACGTAATGGCTTTTAATCCCTGAAAAACAAAGCGTTTGTAACACATGACCGCTTATCTCAGGTTGTAGTTCATGTTATCAGCAGTTTTGCCAAAGAGGGATTTTTCCAAATCTTTTATAAAGAAATATGCTTGAAAAGACAACATCCTGTATTTCACAGGAAAAAACCAACATATGTTATAAAAAGCTGTGCTGCAGAAGCTTTTATTTCTAGTGAAAATGACATTAAATTGTTGTCTTTAAGGGATTTTAAACAGCACATTCTTAGGCGCTGTGTAATTCATTTCTGTAATTATATCTAATTGAATGTCAAAGGGTCATGGTCTTTTAGCATAGCTTAAGGGCTCAAGCTAATGATTATTTTCACAATAAATTAACCTGTAATTAATAATTTTGATTAACTGATTATAATGTTATTCTAGACATAGCACATATTAACCATCATAATATCCAGAGTTTAAATCTTCATATTGCTTGTTTTATTGAGGCAACAATCCAAAATCCAACCATTTTCCATTTACTCTGATATAAAACATATGAAAGCTTTAAATAGTTAAAGTAGATACCTTTTCTGTTGAATGATTATTTAATCGTATAACCATTTCAGCACCAAACAGATCTATTTTCCTCAACACTTTAGCTTTATGGATGTCTATTCCATGTTGAAATAACCCCTAAGTGTTCAATAAAAATGAAACACTACCTTGTGACACATGCATAATGTCTCATGTCATGAATCAGTATCACGTTGACGACATAATAGACCTCCTTCCTGCCTCACATCACGTCTCCTCCTGCCTCAGGAACCATACTCCACGAGCACAAGGTGTGTGTGTGTGTGTGTGTGTGTGTGTGTGTGTGTGTGTGTGTGTGTGTGTGTGTGTGTGTGTGTGTGTGTGTGTGTGTGTGTGTGTGTGTGTGTGTGTGTGTGTGTGTGTGTGTGTGTGTGTGTGTGGTGTGTGTGTGTGTGTGTGTGTGTGTGTGTGTGTGTGTGTGTGTGTGTGTGTGTGTGTGTGTGTGTGTGTGTGTGTGTGTGTGTGTGTGTGTGTGTGTGTGTGTGTGTGTGTGTGTGTGTGTGTGTGTGTGTGTGTGTGTGTGTGTGTGTGTGTGTGTGTGTGTGTGTGTGTGTGTGTGTGTGTGTGTGTGTGTGTGTGTGTGTGTGTGTGTGTGTGTGTGTGTGTGTGTGTGTGTGTGTGTGTGTGTGTGTGTGTGTGTTGCCGTGCGTGTGTGTGTGTGTGTGTGTGTGTGTGTGTGTGTGTGTGTGTTGCAGTGAGTGTATGGCTTCACAGGAGCAGGCCTAGTGGGGGACTACATTAAGACGGGGTTGTGTCCAGCTCATGGGACAAGGGACCGGCGGTGACCTTGTGGATAATAACTGCCACCAGGGGTCACAGCCAGCCGCAAAGGGAGAGCGGCAGAGAGTGAGTTAGAAAGAGGACAAAGCTTCATCACTTCCCCATTCTCTCCATCTCACTCCGACTGCCCTGCCGCCCGTGTCACCACTATCAGTTTAAATGGAGCATTATGCAAAACGGAGATGATTTTGGCTTCAGGGGGTGTGATGGGGAGAATTGCGGGTTAATGTAGGGGAGAAAAGAAAAGAAAGATGGGATTTTGTTGGGTGGGAAGAGAGGGTTAGAGCGATAGCAGGAGGTTGTGGGGTTTGGTAGGGGGGGTGGGGGGAAGTCTTGGAGGGAAAAAGGGGGTATAAGAGGGTTAATAAAAGTGACAAGTGAGTGTTTCATTGTATCTAAGCCACCCTCCCAGACAGGTAACTCACTTAGAGGATTCGCTGAGTGAGGGAGTCAGGCTATTGGGGGAGACCGTCACTTCGGTGTCTGTCTCAATATAAGCCAGAGGCGACACAGGACCCCAGGGTCCGGCCTTCCATATAACAGCCCACCTGAGAGCCAGCACAATAAAGGCCACTCAGCCAGATGCAATATACCGCAAAGAGAATTTCCTGAAAAACTTGATTGAGGCCGGAAAGAAATTGAAAGTTATTTGCAAAAAGTGATATCCTAAAATCATATACCCCAGGTTTACTTAGGAGAGTCATTCATATGAGATTGACGGTTATCTACAAACTAAATGGATTTGGTTTTACCTGACTCAAAAGAAAAAGTTATTGGAAAACACACTTAACCGAGTCTCGTGTCTCTTCCTGTGGGCTGTGGAGGGGATGTGCAGCGCTGGATATATCCTCAGAGGGTCTTCTGTTTTCAGCGCACTCTTTTGAAAGGGAATCAACTTTTACAGATGCTGCCAAACCACAGACTTGCTACAAGTTTATTGCCACAAGTTAAAGATGTGATTGTTTTAAAAACATCCTGATTCAGTCTAATAAGAATGTTGGCTTAGTCATGTGTTTTGCAATATTGAATTTTCAACCCAAAAAGATAATTTGATGTCCCTCTGTTATCGACAATATGTCTCTCTAGATCCTGTCAGTTTCAAGGCTGAACTTTGTTGTTAAGGGGGATGAAGGTACTTTTCTCCTTAGTGGCTTTGTGTCAATTAAAGTATCAACTAATTAGATAATTTATACAATTTTACAACATTTTATAAAAGTAAAAACTAAAAATCAACTTTGAAACATGAAGAGGTTTTATTGTGATTTACGACTCGAAGTACAAAAACAGTCAAACATGAAGTGGATCGAGCAGGTGGTAAGACAAGTGCAGTTTCATGTAGATGTTAGTACCAGAAGTATAACATTAGGCCAAAAGCTAATTTTAATAATTGTATATTCATTTTCTTTTTTACAAACAATAGCATGACACTAGATGTAGGATACTATATACTTATTATGTCATAAGATACAGTATGTGTCTCTCATGTATGCATCTGATCTGTTTGATACATTTAACTGCAACAGAGTGTAAATGCAATGTTTTTATAGAAAATCATTTGAACTTCTGGCCAGTGCGCTGACACAGTCTGTGCGTACGCTGTGAGAGATCCCCCTGGGGGTGTGTTAAATAGTTTCTATGTATTGCTATTACAGAGGTTAACAATTATTTTTCCCTTGAAATGAGGGGCGCTGACCCTAATATGAGGCCACTTAACACCCATAATAAGATGATAATTGGCCAATGATGATGGTCTTGCCCCTCCCTCCGCCCCTAAAACTGTTAGTTGTAATAGATTATCTGTATTAGTTACATCTATCATTTCAGAAATGAAGCACATTGAGATGTGTGTGTGTGTGTGTCCACTTTGCATGTGGATGAGAGTGATTATCAGTGGGGGAGGGGACTTTAGGTAATAATACTTCATATCATTTCCTCCTTCTCCATCCTGATATTTTCTTTTTACGCTCGACACCCCTCTTCCTCACGTGCGCGCTTCACTGATGACTGTCGTAATTGTGTGTTCACGGGCTCGATTTCCCCCGAGGGGTTCCCCAAATTAAAAGAAGTCATCCCACTCTTCCCTCATCTCTTTTTCCTCTAGCACCCTGTTTCTCACACACACACGCACACACACACACTTTATCCCCCCCCCCCCCCCTTTGTTTCTCTCTCTCTTAGAATGCCGCTCCAGGGATGCCATGCCTATTTGAATGGAACTTTCTTGTCTTTTTTTCTTCTTCTTCTTCCTTTTCAAGCCGCGTGTCACTAATGAATAAATAAAACACACACAGGCAGTGGATTGACTTTCATGCATGGGTGCACTGGCTTTGATGAGACCCCCCCCTCCCCTCCAATCTTATAGACAAGCTGCTGAGGACAGTCGCTCTCTGCTCTGCTCTGCTAGGCTACTGTTAAACATTTGTTCTGTATGCAGATGATGCACATTTTGCATTTCACACAGCCTCTGCTGGGGTCAAATAACTGTAATGACAAAGGAGACCAGATTTAAAATTCAGTGATGTAATGGAAAACCATGAATCAGACTTCTATAACACATCTAAACAAAGATGTTGCTCTGTAGTGATTAACAACGATTCAACCAGTAACAAGCTAACCAGTAACAAGCTAACACAGCTTCTGCATTCCTGTATAACCTTTACAGTACATATCGTCCTGAAACCACAGTTTGCTTATGAGGAGATCACAAAAAAAATTCAAAACAGATTGCTATTAAAGCAAAACTGAAATCATCTTGTAAATACCACTCTGTTAACATGACGTTAGTTGAGATCTATATTGAAAAAAAACGTTCAGAACATTCATGTGCACACATTTTATAAAAGACAACATTTTAAATGGCACCGACAGTGAGATCTACTTGGGTATCTGTTTTTTTTTACTGCACATATTATACATTTTATTCCATTCTATTTCAATGTAAATACTGCTTTATTTAAAGGGGACCTATCATGCAAAATGCACTTTGGTACGTCTTTTATACATGAATATGTGTCCCCGGTGTTCCAGGGAACTCACCAAGTGTCAGAAAACACAACCCTCTCTATTTTCCTCCATACCCAAATCTCTAAAAAAGGGGCTGCAACGGATCTGATAAAAACTGATCCAGATTTGAACACTGTCCTGACGTCAGGACGGTGGCGCTACGGCTATTGGGCCAACTCCACCAATCAGGAGGAGACAGCCACGGCCATTGCCGTTCGAAAGCGCTGGAGACGCTGTAGTACATATGCCAGGCCAGTAGGTGGTGCTGTTCTCACTGAATCAGCCCTTGCAAAAACAGAGCTAAAAAATGTCAAATTGAGCAAAATGAGGCATGGCTAAAATGCATGATCTGTTTGGTATTTTGAAAAAAAAAAAGTATAAATATTCCTTATATAGGTATGGTCCTACACTATATTATTCAAATATAGCATGATAGGTCCACTTTAATTTTTAATTTGACTATATTTCTTCTTATTTTTTTTAATGTTATTATAGTGTTCTTAAAATAGTTCGCTATCTGTGTTTTTAAATGTTAGTTTGACTTTTATGTTTGCACCACGACACCAAGTCAAATTCCTCGTACTCAGCCTACCTGGTAATATCATCATCATCATCATCAGCTTTATTGAAGAGACTCTAGGTCAATTTTTAAAAGACATATAAATTAAAAACCAGTAATATATCTGTTTCTGATTCTGATTCTGATTGTGTATATTTCTGATGTATCAGTATGCTGTTTCCGACCGTTACAACAACAGTTTAAAGTGAGAATAAGCGCAGTGTGGTGAAAGTAGCCTCTGCTGGTCCCGGTGCAGCTGAAGCCAGCAGTGTGTGCCCCCTCCTACCTGCCAAGAGCCTGGCATGCCGAGCAGGGCAGAGGGATCCTGGCACTAATTAGCTCGTAATGGCTTCATAAATTATGGCCAAATCAAGACGGTGAATCAGACAGACGTTTTAATGAAAAGTTGTAATGGTTCACCCCTGGAGGCCCGAGGGCTGAGGTCATCTCACCTGCCATGGTTATCCATCACATCACCGCTAGCAACAGGGTTAGATCCACAGACTGATCCAGCAGTGAGGATGGATTCTATTCTGGAGTTTCTTCATCACCACCACTACCTGTTTGATTGTTTTGTCATTTGTGAGATTTTCTACCTGGCAGAGGTGATGTCAGATATTCCTATGAAGCAATCTTTTTTCTCTATTCAGCTATATTACATCACCTTGCATCACATAAATAGATGCATATCCAGAGAGCTTCACACACCACACATGCATCAATTTCACACTTGTGATGCAGCACAGAAAATGAGATCTTGATTTTTCCCAGAAGAGGTGCCTCTCTTTCACCTAGAAATCTTTAAGGAAATGTATATCAATCCCTGGAACGGATGGTCCAATAAAATCATTCTAGGACTTATTGATGTTTCTTTTGTCCCTCTGTGCAACACCCGATAGCGTTCTGGCCACGGCTGCCAGATGAGCGTCTGAGAATCATTAGCGCAGCTGATTTGATTTACGTCCCGTGTAGACGGGGCCACCCAAATGATCTGCCTCGCCATGGCCGTCATCAATCACCGCCAACCAGAGGGCACAGCGAGCACGCATGGTAAAGAGAGCGGGGTGGCACAGCGTAGCACCCACAGCGCTATGTGTGGGCACGGGAGCACATACTTTGTACCAGTGTTAACTCTGTAACTGTTTGAGTGTGTGTGACTGTGTGCACAGTTTGGTTACATTTTCATAGGCAGTGCATTATGTGTGTTCACGTGCACATGGTTGTTTGTTTGTGTGAGTATATTCATATCTAGTAATTTAATTGTAAATATAGGTAACATTCATAGGTGAATTATTGCAATGCAGTTTTGGTTAACGTCCCCTTCTTTAATGACAGCTGATGGTCCGTCAATGTGTCTCTTATTTAAATCAGTGGTTCAGCTGGTCTGGCCTAGGTTTGCTCATGTTTCTGTAGTTATTAAGTCACACAGAGAGTAACTAATGCCCAGCCCTCAAGGTATTGTATAGTCATATAAATACATTCAGGCATCATTGCATCTGAATCGGTCTAATTATTGCAATATTAGGCCAATGAAACATTTGCTTCTGCTGAAAATGATGACATTTTGTACATACAAACCGTATGTTAGACCAATTATAGAAATATTTCTTGAAATAAAAATAAAGAATATATTTTTCATACTTTTATATTCTAGGATTTGCTTTTACTTGCACAGTAGTTAGTCCCTCTGCAGTGGGAATGATACATCAGAATAAAAGCGCTCTGCCGGAAAGGACACTTGAGAATAAAGATTTTTGGGTGAACACATGACTAATGCTAATAAAAGAGTCACTGGGACTTACAAAATATGGTTTCAAATGCTTGCACAGCATGTCTAGCAGACATCAACTCCTTGTACTTTAAATTCTGTCCAGTTAGTGAAATGATATTCTAACCTGATCATTTCTGACCCAAGGCAAGTGAGCTAGGGACGTTTCCATGCTGGTCATGGTGTTGAAATCACAGCTAAGATGTAGTGCAGCTGCTGAGGAGGATTAATCAAGACATTCAGGGAGCTGATCAAACTTCCCCCTGAAAGAACTTACCCTTTTCCTAATATTTTTAATTGTAGTGGCTCTTTGTGTCTGTGTTATCATCTGTGTGAATATCTGCGTGCTGCGTCTGTCTGTTGATCGTAAGAAATTGGTGCGTTTCCATTCGAGGGCTCATGATTGACGGCCAACTTCGACTTCCCCGAGAGTATGTTGTTGCTGGCAGGAATCCACGGCGCCTTGTTCACTTACAGAGAGTTGGCACAGGTTCCACTCCACAGCGGCACACAATTCACATGCCACCGCACTGTTGCATCAGCAATAATCTTTTAAAGCCAACAGAGACAGGGAAACGGATCAACGTTTCGTTAATCGAAATGCATTTATCCGAACCTCCTCCCATCGTAACCACCTCCACGCTAAAACACCATGGAATGTATTATTGGAACATGCATGCTCAAATATCTCCCTGTGATATGGTAATGACACACTAATCCTTTATAGTGGAGGTCTATTTGCACTTTTATAGCGTTCAAAATCCACTGATTCCATTGGATTCATGTTAAAGGAACATCGAATTAGATATGGAGTTTCAAATCCGGAATTTATGACTCAAATTTGTTTTGTTTTTGCTAATACACCAGAGAAATAGTGCCGATCTTTTAACATTCAAAATACTCGCCAACATAGAGCTCTCACACATTGTGGATTATATTAGCAACATGAATATCACAAACTGGGAGGAGGGTAGTGTGTGTAAGTGTGCATGTGTGCAGGGGGTGAAGGCCAAATTAGCCAGGTTGTATAAGCAATTATTGGGGCACACTATGTACCTAAGCACCCTAATAGGTATGTAGAGGAGGCATTATTCAATTAGAGTGGCAGTTTGCTGTAGCGAGGAGCAGAGCAGTGGTGACAGCGCTGGTGTCTTCTCCTTATGAAACAACCTATTTAAGCTAAATCAACTCCCACTTAAGAGCTGCGGTAATAAGCGCGCGGCGACGCTCACCGGCCCGCGGGGGCCCATCCGTCATGCTGTAATACGGAATCAGAATGAGTGATAACACCTAGTCCTGCTACAGCGCCTTAGCTGCCGCCGCAGGAATGGCTCTCCAGCACACATTCACACACACCCAAGATAACATACACACCTGCACAGACACACACACACACACACACATGCACACATTGCTAGCAGCAGCAATAGTGCTGGATGGCTCTGCTCATTTCCCTCTCCCACCCACCGCCTGCACTTGCATATGCGAAAACAAATTGCGTTTCTATGGATTTGCAAGTATGAGTCTGTTTTTTCGTTTTTGTCCTCGTCCAAGTGTGAGCACTGTAGACTGTTGGTGTGGTGTGTTCAATGTATTTAGTTCAAGTTATTAATTATGATAAATAAATATTTATTAAAGTTATTGTAATCCAAGCGTTTAAAAAAAAAAAAAAAAATCATATTAAATGGAGAGGAACTAACCAGACATAGACGAAGCTGGATCCAGACATGCTTAACATATTTTGAAGTGTTCCTCATTACTTTTCTGTCGATTGACTAATTCATGTACAAATTGATTCAGCCATAAAACATTGTCTACATCTTTTCATCCCTCAGTAACTATGCCTGTTTTAATGTATTAAAATATAAAAAATAATTTCTCAATGTTAACATCAAGGGCCATATTGTCAACAAATAATGATCCGGGTCAGTCAAGATATAATAGTATTAATTGTTATTGGCTTTATTAAGCCTAGGCACTTCTTCTTGTCATGATATCTCTGTATAAGCCAAGCATTACATGGGTGTCAACTTTCATTACCTGACTGCACTGCCTGTATCTTCACTGGAGAATTGCACACACAGAAGATAGTCAGTTACACTGTTAGGACAATGTAAATCCATGTTGAAAAAAATCTGGCAGATCAGGTTTGCATGGCAGTAACAGTAAAAGAAGCAGCGCAGTGAACTGGCTGGTTCTGAGCTGCAGGCGACAGGCGCTCGCTGCAGTTTGAGTGAACCTCAAAGCTCCAACATGTCATGAAGGTATTAAACTTTTACCTGGCAGTTGCTGTCTTACTGAAAGCCACACTGATACCAGATGTTCATGCCACACATAGAACAGTTGTTCCATCTGTGGGAGAATTGGGTGTCAGTGCAGCCATTTTGAACTCCTACAGAGTTGGAGTTGATGTCTTGCAGATGAAAACAATGTGAGATGTGTTCTTTATCAAATAATCAATCCCATTCTTAAATACTTTTAAGCGATAATTGATATGTCATTTACATCCATAGTTCTTTAACTAGTGGGTGCTTTGCTCCACCGTATTTTGATTAATCACTGTACATGTATTCCTTCACTGCACCACTGGCCTATGTACAGATGAAACTTATTACAAAGAAGCTCGGCAACAAATACAAACAAACGGGAAAAGGATGTCGAGTACTTTCCCAATTTGAATTATGAATAGATGAATGAACAGATGAAAACAACAACAAAACATCTACAGAGTGATGAAAACAGAGAAGGGAAAAACACTCAATAAGCGGCGTGCTTGAAATGTTTACGAAGCCTGGTTTCATGGGCATCCTTCTTTCTTTTTTTACATCTGGTTTGTTTTTCTCCTCCCCTCGTTCCACATCTCTCTCTCTTTCCGTGGCTCATCAGTGTCGTTGTTCATCGGTAATGACTCCCACTGTGGCAGGGCCCCTTTAAGGTTCAGGCCCCCCCCCCCCCCCCTCCTCCCACCAACATCCCTCCATCCTTCCCCCCCCTCCTTCAGTCCCATCCTCCATGCATTATTCATGGCTTCACAATCAAATGAGGGAACTACGGTTGGTAGCAGGAGACATGGTGCATGGCTCTTCCTCCCCAAAAGTCCCCCGAGGTGCCCCAGTCTGGTACCCACCATCACCCCCAGCCCCAGCTCAGGCCCAACCTGCCACCTCCCACTTACCCCTCCCTACGCAGTGACAGATTTGATTATTTATTTCTTTATGATTGGGGTGGGGGTCCAGACACATTGACTCCATCCCACCGTTCCCTGGGGTCATTGGCAGTCACGCTGGTCAGCAGTGACCTCCGTTGCCCTTTGGGGAACTCATCACTTCCTCTTCCTCTTCACGGGGGTGAACCCCAAAGTGTCTGGCACCTCTTTGGAGGGTGGCTAAGGATGGGTGGGTTGAGATGTTGTTTCTTTCTTTGAAGGAGCTAACACACTGGTGTGCCATCGCTGCCAAGCTGTTCAACTTGTAAAGATGTTATTTTGTCCAAACTGTTGTTGCCAAATCTTTAGAGCCCCCACTTTGTACCCTCTTTGAACACGGTGCTCTATAGCAACCAGTAACCATTCACTTGCCAGGACATCATCATCTGGATGACTCCGCTAACTTCAGAACGTAATACATAATTCATTACTCTGAAGTGCATATTACTTTTCCCACACCTGCCAGTGCGCTTTCATCACCAGGAGCCTGGAACATTGTGGGAAAGAAAGGCAAGACAAAGTTAAATCTCCTTTCTCTCAGATCAGCATACAATCTGATCATCTGAACACACCACGACTAAGGTGTTTTGAATTTGACAAATGCATAAAAAGTCAGTGGAAAGACACAAATAATGCAGTGGTGTACATGCTGCAGGAGGATGATATGCAAGCGATGGTGACAGGATCTACTTGCCAGGACAAACAGAGGTACAGGACAGCCCCTTCTCTCAATGCTAAGGTAGACACACCTGTCCCAAAGCATTGGACTCTTTGGAGCAGTAAACATGAACTGGGAGACCACTTGAAAAGTCCCATTCGTGCATATTAATGAAGACAGAAATAGGATTATACGAATGAGAGGCAGACAGACAACGAGAGTAGACGCTTATCTTTGATTTTGACTTTATTTCCTTGCCGTTTCCAAACAGATGGGGAACACGCTTGTTGCACAGAAGATGCTAGCCCATCTGCGATAGCTTCAGGTACTCGTGTGCTCCCTCCAACCCACACACACACACACACACATCTTTGCTTATTTGGAAACAAAGCTCTTTTCAAAGCAAAGACTACACAAAGTTTACTTAGTGTACTAGTGTTTTTTGAGGTTGAGCAGGATGTTTGAATGACTAATTGGTAAAAAAATATTCCCATCTTCAGTTCCCAGCATTCATTCTTGCAACCAGTGCCTGTGGCGCAGCGAGAAGTGTCAAGATTTGAGTACTGGAGAGAAAAGGAGAAAAATTCCTTCAATGCGGAGCCTCTAGTAGAATAGTTGAATGAAGAGGAAGATTACCGATTAACATATTAAATGCCAAGATAGGCCCACCTGGTGTGTGACAGATCTTTTATACAGCGCAACCACTGGAAATGGAAATGTATCATAACTAGGTCTCTTGTGAGTCATTTTATTCTGATCACTTCTGGTTTACTCGTTTGCGGGCTTCCTTTATTACAGGCTTTATACATGGAGGATTAAGTCCTGTAATCATGTTGGTAATTGAAATAGCCGGCTGTGATATTGTACATTGCTTAAAGCCATACAGTCACACCTGTCTCTGAATCAGAAATTCTTCTTGTTTCTTTCCTGCAATTCTGACTGACTCAAAACACTGCAGCCAGTCTCTTCTTTCCCAAGCCAGGCTATAAATATGCCATTATGGTACTCTTATTATCCTCATTATTGGGGTGGCTGGAGTGGCGCCTGCGTCTATCACGGCCCTCTAATGTGGGTCTAATGGTTCTGACCTGTACGGGACACAGGTGGTCCCCAGAACAGTCTTGATTGGGTCCATTTATTAAGCGGCTGCGGCGCCAGAGACGGTCCAGTTATTCATTTGCGTGCAGAGGCAGGTTTCATTCCCAATGCTGCTGATGGGCTGCCACCCCCCCCCCCCCCCCCCCCCCCCCCCCCCCCCCCACACTCTGCCCCCCCCCCTGTCTCGCCTCATAGCCCCAGCTTTGTTCTTTCCTAATGGCTCAATTAAATGGGTTAATTCGGAATAGGGACCCTCTTCAAATCTGTGATTATCACCTAGCCCCCTACACTGCCACATCACCATCACCAGAAGTACACGCACGCACGCACGCACACACACACACACTACTATTTCTCCATTGCCCCCTCCCCACTGCAAACCCACACATTTATTATTCATCGCAATCAAATAAGTGAGGTGGTTGAAGAAAGTTGCTTTTCTCTCTCTCACTTTCTTTCTCACCTCCCTCTCATTCTCTCTACCTTCACCCCCCCATCACCCCCCCCCCCACCCCTGCGCCTCCTCTCCTCTTCTCCACTCGTCACCTCACCTCTCCCAGGGAAGAATTTCTTTTATTGCGACAAACACTCTGCGGAGCCCTCGGCTTTCGGCAGCCCCAGCCAGTCATTGATGCAGGCAGTCAGGGAAGCAGGCAGCCACACAGCCAGGCATCCCCCCCCCCCCCCCCCCCCCCCCCCCCCCCCCCCCCCCCCTCCGTCAGGAAAATGAGCAATTCTCTCATTGTAATAATGCGCCTCTGTCATCTTCCCATTATCGGCATGATAAAAGATGAAATATTCAGGGAGGCTGGCCTCCTAACCTGATCTGGGCGCGATATTGGGCCTGTGGAAAATGAGTTTTATCAGCTTTAATATACTCCTTGGCAGACTGACCCTTGAAATTAAACATTATTACAGAGCGGATATTTAAAAAACCGGGGCCACAAATTACATCAAAATGAAAATATTAAGGAACATTACGAATATATCAAGTGGCGCTTCTCTCCCTCACCGGCTCTCTTCATTCTGACACCCCCTTTCTCATCCAGCCCCCCCCCCCCCAACCATCCTCGATGAGCCTGGTTGGGGATGCGGCAGGCGACGTTGTAAGTGTCACTGTTGTGGTGTGTGTGTGTGTGTGTGTGTGTGTGTGTGTGTGTGTGTGTGCTGTGGGCTGGGAGAGAAATAATAACAATGCTGCCTGTCCCACCAGCTTCATACGTCTGCATAAACTAATTAGACCTCGACGCTCTCATCACCTGCTTTATTGAGAATGGAGGGGAGAACACTGGCAGGAAGTGTGAGACTCGAGTAGTCGAGTGTGTTTCTACACTTGTGTTTGCGATGGAGTGTGTGTAACTAGTGCTTCATGTGTATTTGAGAAGGAGGTGTGATTTGAAAATACTGAATACAGTGTTTGTCTGTGTGTGTTTATAGTAGTGCGGGAGGTTCAGTTACAATTTGTCGGATAAATAATCCTTCCTCTGAAAAACCATTCCAGGTATTTCAGCTGCTTGTTTTTGTCAGGTAAAGGTATCTCTGGACTCCTGAGAATTCATGTACAGTAAAGCTCACGGAAAAAAATGGAAAAACGGGTACGAAGTGAGTTTCTCTAATCACTTTAAAAGTAAAAAACCCCCCAAATCTATCTGTCCCCCAAAATGCAGAGAAAGTGATGTTGGCTCTGTGAAGTGTGTGGTGATTTGTCACTTTGTGATGGGGGGATATGAGAAATGCAATAAAAGGCGGAGGAGAGATGTGATTTGAATAGATTTCAGAGGAAGTCGGTCCTTGGGGGAGTTGGATGAGTAAGCAGTGTCCCCGAGGACCGAATTAAAACTTTACTTTTGGTCACGGCGCCCCCTCCCCATAGTGCTCCTTCGCTTATCGCCTGCATGTGCGGATGTGTGTACGTTCCAGTTATATTGTGTGTGTGTGTGTGTGTGTTGGCGTATGAGCATGTATGTGTCTGACTTTTCTGTTTGTGCAAAGATGTGTGTGTTTCCACTTGTGTATGTGTGTCCCACGCAAATGGAGCGCCCTCCCCTGCCCCTCGCCCCTCGCCCCGAGGTTATGGGGGGATACACACAGCTCCCTCTGCCAGGCTCAGATGAGTATTCACAGCAGCACGCCCCTATCCCTTAACCCAGCACAGGGGAGCTTTGCATATTGAGGCCGTGTATGTTTCTGACTGTGTGTGTGTGTGTGTGTGAGTGTGTGTGTGCAGCAGCCTGTCTCCCCTGCACAGACACTAACAGGGGGTCCAGTTCATTCCATGCACATGCATTGTTATTCATTGTTATATTCCGTTGGCGATTCAGCTGGCTTGGTTGGGGCCAAACTGGCATGCATGCACAGTGACTAAACATGAAGTGATGCATGCCACCAGCTCACATTTAGCTGTATTGTGTAAACGCTCAAAGCTCCCATTCTCATTGGGAGGGTTATTACTGTATGTTGCACTGGAACATGTAGAAGGCATCCGTGAGTGTTGTGCCCGGTCCAACTTGCAATGGATGTTGTGCTGGAGGAAGGAGCAGCTTTCTAATCTGGCACAGCAAAGAAATACAAGGAGGGAAAAGGCAAATGCAGAGTAGAGGGAATAGACACCACAGGGGTTGGTTGCAGAGAGGGGAGAAAACAGCAGAGGGAAAATGGCTTTCTCCATCCCTTCCACCCTCTCTCTCTCTCTCCCTCTCTCTCTCTCACACTCTCACTTGATTCATTATGCTGATATACACAGTATTTGCTTCCTGAGTGAGCCCCCCTGCACTCCCGCCCTCCTGGAATGCACATACTGGTGAATACACACACACACACGCACACACACACGCACACATACACGCACGCGCACACGCACGCGCACGCGCACACAGGCAAGATGGTGGTGTTGCCATAAATATAGCAAACGACACAGCCTAGCAGCCGAGCAAGGTCAGCTGCGGCCCAGGATGACAGTGCCGTGGGCGCTGCACCGAGCTCTTGTTAGAAATGCACACAGATAGCTCATTAGGAAGGGCCCCCGAGGCCCCCCAAACACACACATGCACACACAAACATATACAAACATTGATCCATTTACTATTTAATTGCAAAGTTACAGTGTACCGTACGCCGTAGAACACGAACCCCTCTCTTTGACAAGATTCAATTTGCTCCTCTCATCAGTTGCTTGCTATTCCATGCGCGAGGATGTCTGCTGGCTTTCAGTGTGTTTACAATATGTACCGGTAAGAGTGTACATGAAATGTGTGTTTTAATTTGAATATCTTGAAGGTAAGTGTTAGGCTGCATTTACACATTACATTTACTGTATATATGTTGCGCTTCGCTGTGTGTGATATCCTATTTGACTGTTACTAAAGCTAAGCAGTGAGCGCTGCAAACTTGGCTCTGTGTCGAAGGATAAGCGCTCCTCTGAATGCAAAAACTGTCATGATTACATAAGCACAGGACAGTGAGAATATCACACAGACACACAGACAATAGAGCTGTCTTTGTGTTTTCCTACCTCAGTGAAAGCAGACATCTTATTACAGAGGGAAGGGGAACATGTTGGAAGAAGTCAAAAGGAGTAGGAGAAAACTATTTAGAGGGATGTTCCTAAAAGGGAAAAAAAGCACATGTCCAGTTTGACTTTGCATGAACTTTATAATTGCAGGGTAAAAGTTTGTGTGTGTGGTGTGATGAACTGCAAGCATGTACAGTGTGTGTGTCTGTGTGCATGGGTGTGTGAGAAGACAGGTGTGCATGTATAGGGGAGTGTGTGTTAGTGTGTGTTTGCTTGAATGTAGCGAAGGTACCAGGCTCATGCTCTGGCCACGCCTGAGAGACTCTGTGAGTGTTGCCCCCCCCCCCTCTCTTCCACGCCAGCCTCAGACACATGCTGGGACACACAACTACTTTTTCACTCTCCCTTATCCTTTTTTCTCTCCCATCTCATTCTTTATTTTCTCTTGCAGATAATACATGCCCTTTTTTCTTTTTATCCGCCTGATACTACATTGCTATTGTAGCTAGCATGTATTGCTATCTATCTGTTATGTGCTGAGTAATGGCTGACTTTCACCATCTGTGCCACCTCAAACAACCTCGGTGCAAAGTGGCCATGACTCCTCTCAGTGTCCTCTCCACCTCTCCCCTGCTATATGAGATAGATAAATGCATTGGATACTGATTGTCCCCTATGCCAACCTCCACCTCCATACACCCCTCCCCTGGCCCCCTCCCCTGCCCCCTCTCTGCCTCCTGCCCGGCCGGGGGGGGTGTCAGTCTGGCAGGCCTTGGGGCCCGTCAGGTGACCAGTGGGCTGTGACGGGCAGCAGCTCCGCGTCCCTCTCCCTGCAGTCTGGCGCCCGCTGGGGTCTCGTCCGGGAGCCCAGCCTGCCAAAGTGACCTCACTCCAACTGAGAGGAGGAAAAAAAAACAACCCTCATACGGTCCGCGGTTCACACCAATTCCACTCTCCACACTCCCCAAAGTGGTGCAAACAAATGAACCAACACAGGCTACTCTGCAGTTACAATTCATAATTTATACTCATAATAATAAGTGCTTCTTTTTAATATTGCAACAAAAATGCTGACTCATGCTGTTGGATAATTTAACCAGTTTTTTTACATATATTGCTGCTCATTCAGTCTTCACTGATAGGCCATCACAAATGTGTGTTTTAGGCCAGAATAATCATGTCTGTGTTAAAGCTTTCACAAACAGGTTTTTAGCTTTTTGACAATTATCATAGTTTATCCCAAAAATGGTCCAGTAATGTTCTGGGTTCAAAGAGAGCACAACAAATACATTTTGAAAATCTTTTTCCATTACATAAAAGTTTAAGTACATAACATTTGTTCTATCCAATTAAACAGCAAACTAAAGTTCTTCATTCTCATAAAGGGTCGTATATTCTGTATTTTGTAAGGACATTGTACTATTACTATTACTTTAAGTGTATTATGGGGCCTTAAAAATGATATACTTTCCTAATGTCAATGGTTCTGGTGATGTGTTCGGATGCTTTTCACTTGTTTGTTCAGGAAACAACCATTCATGTCTTAAGAAGTTTAATTTGAGTTTCTATTTTTTATTGGAAGCAAATGAAATGTTGTCAGCTGCATTTACCAAATCAAATGTTTTGATCCATCAGTACCATCATTCTTGGATGTCAGGAAGTTTAGTAATCTAAGTACACACGCTGGTAATCTCGTCACGAATGCCACTCACTCATTTTCAATCATGATTTAATGGAGACACTTCTAATCTCATCTTCATTTTGAGGACTTTCCAGGCAACATTTAGCTGCTCTTGCAGCAGATGAGCGGAGTAATTATTAGTGTGCCAGAAAAGATCCAGGTGCGTTACACAAACAATTTCTCTGCCATCATCTCTGGTGGCAAAAACACAACATCGCCGTCTCTCCTGTGACCGAGCGTTGAGCTGTGCCTGCTGAGGCGAACCTCCCCCCTGCATCCCTGAGAGGGTGATGCAGCGAGGTGACACCGTTAGGGAGGAGAGCTCTGGGTACGCCTGTGTGTTTGTTTATCCGCATTAAAAATAATGTGTGTGTCTGTTGCAGCAAGTGTGTGTTTTCCCCCCTCTTCCTTTTTTTGTTCTGGTGACTTCACATCCAGTTCAAGTGCTCTTTCCGGTGTGTGTTTATGAGAGAGTATGTTTGCAGTGTCGTGTCACACTCATGTGCATCTCAAAGTGTGTTTGCAGTGTAATGTACTTCCAAACAGTACCTCCCCCCCCCCCCCCTTCCCAGTGCCCCGCCCTACCTCAGCCCCATGGAGATGCGTCGGGGTCAGGGAATATGGGGAGAGGAACATAGGGAGGCCGCACTCCACAACTTGAAAGGAATTCTAATGAACCAGCACAGTCGCTCTGCCTATTCCCACGACAACAGGCCCCAAACAAATAGCTGCATTTGAAGTCCCCTCGTTTTATGACTTTGAAAATGCTGCATGTGTGTGTGTGGTTGTTTTTGTTTTTGGGGTACAGTAAGTGTGTGTGTTGCGCGGGTGTGTGCACAAGTGTCTACCTCTACATCTTTTCTTCCCTAAGAAATTGGCCTGGGAACTGATTTACTTTAATGCCTGCTCAAGAGGATGTAATTATCGCCTGCTATGACCAGATAGACTTTTTTTATTTGTAATTACCAGACTCGTATCGTTGGGCTTCCTCCCCCAGTAAACACTTCACATGTGCCGTAAGGAGATGAAAACTCTGCTTCTCAAGTATGAGAGGATAATTAGAGGATCATTTCTATTTTATATGTAACATCAGTTTACTTATTTAATCCAAGAGGCAGGTAATCATTAGAACATTAGCTTTAACAGTGTGGGTAGTATGCTTTAAAAAAACCTCATGGCTTATTTTAGGATCCGATCAACACACAGATTTTGAGTTATAGATAATTATGATCATTTGTGTGTATTTTGACAGATCACAATAGAACATGTTGCCATGCAGGATTTACACGCATTAATTATATAAACAGACCATTAAAGGATATAAAACATGAATAACTTTTACTTAGCAGTTTTCAATCCTGTGTTTTGAATTGTAGTGAACATTTTGTTAACTCTGGCTTTCGGATTAGGCTTTCAAATCATCTTGCTCTCAGCTATAAACCCATCCTGCGTGAGGAAGAATTTAAATAATTCTCAATCATTTAGTAGAAGTGGGGATTTTTCTTTGTTTTTTATTACCATAGCATTACCTTAATAAAAAAAGAAGCAGTTTTTTTAACTCTTACTTTAGTAACTTAGAAAACACTGTTATGTCCCATGACAAACAGAACAACAGTTCTCACACATTGTGCACCTGTTATATTGCACCCTTTCTTTAATTCACACAGACCTCTTTAAAGAAAGGAAAGGAAAATGAAGAAACACATAAGTGGGGTGTTGGCCAGTTATGTCTCTGCATAAATATTAATATCAGTACCCCCTCAGTGCCCCACCTTTTCCCACCCTTTTCCAACCCCCTCTGTGCATGTGTGTGTTTCTTTGACAACCTCAGGATGCATGTACAACGGCTCCTATGAAGCGAGATGTCTTTTATTTCTCAGTCCAGTGCCTTTGCATCAACTGAGCGTGGCGTGGAGCTGCCTGCTTCAGCCGCCCGTCTGTCTGCTTCAGCCGCCCGTCTGTCTGCGTCTTGTTCCGCCTGCTCTGCGCAGACGGCGCGGGTGAGGATGTCACTCCACAAAAGCAGCATGAGTTGAGCTGTGTAAACAGTAAATAATAAACAAGTGCTCTAATACATTATTGAGAGAATCACTTTAGGCAACTGGGACAGCATGAAACGCATAACCCCCCCGCCCTTCTTTTTTCAAACTTGCGCTCTTTATGTTTTGATTTGGTGATAGTGCAGACAGCTGCAGCTCTGAAGTGCTTGTATGCATTGTCATTCCCTGTTAGAGCTTTCTCTTATGTTGCATGGAAATGACTTAGATATTCCTTAAATTCTTTCTGACATCTGTTCTCTGTGTTTTTGAGATGCTGATTCTGCACATATTGCTTTTGGGATACAACTACGATGCGTAAACTAATGGTATAGCCTCATAGCTCTAACTTTTTGCATTATTATTTCACAATTAATTGTTAAGATTAATTAATGGCAGAAAATGATGTTAATATCTCAATTACAATTGTCTGGAGCCAAACTCGAAGACTTCAGTTTGCTTGTTTTTTTCCTACCAACAGTCATAACTCAACAATATTCAAGGGTTAGGGTAACTGACTAATCTACTACGAAAGCACCAAATCGTAAAATTAAAAAAAGTACCAGCATATGATTTTTCGTTAAGCTCGATAAACTCCATAACGACATTGAATTTTAAAACTGGTGTCTGTAAATGTTCAGTCATTTAACTGATTGAATAATCATGTCACCGGTATGGGCTTTGTCGCCCAATATAACAAATACAATTCTATAACTGGAAAAGATCCAACTTATCTTCTCCTTCCTCTTCGCTAACAGCTCTAAAATGCATAAACGGAACCTCATCTTTAATTGTGAGCTGGCAGCAAACCGATTAAAAAATGCACATGTGATTTCCCGCTTTAACCAGTAGCATGTTTGCTCATATTGTGTGAACATAAAACAGCATCTGAATCCACCTGCTTTAGAGCGTGTAGTAAATGGAATATCCTCCTCCAGTGGCTTATTGAGCAGAATAATTACATTGCACATATTGAATTCCACTAATGCTCCAAAGGTAGGTCTTATTTAATACCACAACTCCCCGAGGGTGCAGAGCATGATTTGAAGCACACATCTCTGCACTGTACCTAACGCTCCACATAGATTTGTACATAACAAAAATATGTCCAGATTCCCAAAGTAAACTTGTCTGAATGGGTTTTAAAGGTACCTGGGAATTGAGACATTATTCCTGTGATTATCTTTACGGTGGTTCAAAGCAGTGTGATTATTCTGCCTTCACATACCACTTATTTATATTTAGACTCACCTTCTGTTAATTTCCCACACATTAACAATTCACGCTTTTGTGGAGAATAATTAAGATGTGTGGAAATCTCTCCGAATTCCAGCTGATGATGTGAATTTATGTAAACATTTGCCACAGTTAATGATTATGTGTAATGTAAGTCTTAGGGTTATGGCTTCTACAAATCCTTGAATGAAATTAGAAGAGATTAGAGGTGGGGATGTCTAATTTTCATGAAGGAACAATCACCATGTTTAGCTCCAGGGCTTGTAAACCCTATCAGTGTCGGGAGGGTAATACTCACAACAGCCTGAAGATGGCAGCCAAAACCCAGTTAGCTGCCATGTGAATTTACAGGCCCTTATTCCTAATATTACTTCATAGGTCAAATGTATCTTCTGTGTAAAATCATTTTTTTACCGGCATGGGTTCATTTCACTTGAAATACAGCAGTCAAAGTAGCAATAAGACAAATTTAAGCTTTGTTACCTTTTAAGTGAGATACATTTTCGATGTTCTGCAATAAAAGGAAGGTTAAGCATGATGGATGACATTCAGAAAACACAGTATAGTAGTTGCTACACTGAAAACAGGAGGAGAACAAAATGGTATGATTGTGCAGAAAATAAATTGAGGGTGTCTACTGTTTCAACAACACTTTTGGAACTGAACATATCAAAACACGTAAGAGAGGAATGACGTAAAACATGAGAACTCAAGGTCTTTGTCCATTAAATAAAAAGGCAAAAGATACATGCAAATTTTCAGTTAAATAGAGTGTTTTCAATTAAAAATAAAACGTGAATGGTAATGATGCAGGCAATTCGCTTCCAAATGGATTTCTTCCAGTGTTGCAGTTTTACTTTTTTTTGTAAGTTGCGTGTTGGTAAAGAACACACCAGCAAACCATTTTTTAAAAATGTTTCCTTGGTCTGTATGAAGCACCCTCTAGCAGACAGTTCTCTGCATCAGCATCCTCCTTTCACCGGCTGCTCATCCCTCCATTCTCAGCTGAGACAATGGAGGGGAGGAGAGGAAACAATGGGAGGTTTGGGTCGACGAGTGAGGAGAGGGGAGGGACGGAGGGGGGGGGGGGGTTAGGGGAGGAAAAGGGTCTGTATAGCGCACACACACACACACACACACACACACACACACACACACACACACACATACACACACAGGCCAACTCACAGACAGGAGGCTGGTGAGGAGGGAAAGGTCATATAGGTCAGTGATCAGCCTCTCTATATCTGTGTGTGTGTGTTTTTGGTGTGAGCTCGCAGCATCGTATGGATCTTTACATGCATACACACACACACACACACGAACTCCACACCATGGGCAGTCTGGGTCATGCCTGCCCCTTCACAGTCCACTGCACCATTATTGACGGCTTGAACTGATACCCCAACAATGAGGGTGTGCACGGTCATGTGTTGTGTGTGCCTGTGTTCGTGTATGTGTGCGCTCATGCTTTTTGTATGTGTGTGAAGGTGAGAGGGGATTGGTCGGTACTCTTAAAGATGTCAGGGAGATCCAGAGTCCAGGCTCGTCTCTTTATTTTGTTCTTTCTCACACACACACACACACACACACACACACACACACACACACACACACACACACACACACACGCAGCCTCTGTTGACACACCAACTGCTGGTATTTTGCACACATGCACACGCAGGCACAATAGGAGCCGGGTGGGGAGCCGAGGAATGGGGCCCCTGCGGGAGGGGCCTCCTCCTGGTCCAAATCAATATATGAGAAGCCATGCAAGTATAACAGAATCATTACTCTCACAGGGCTTACGAGGGTACAATGCACAATATGGTTTGTGTGTGTGTGTTTGAGAAAGTGTGTGTGCTCTGACACCTGTTGTCTCCATCCTGCTGGATTCATCTTAGAAGATGAAGATCTTTGATACCATTAGTCTTAAGAGGAGATGACTGTCAGTGTGCATATTCATCGCTGGTTCTGTAGCATCTTGCATGGAGCTGAAATAACAATGCAACAGCTCACATCTAAGCAGCGAGCGGCGAACATGTGCACTGCTGTAGGTTCAGCGCGAGGAACAACTACCGCTGCCTCAACCTGTGTCTAACAAGACTTTGTATTTTTCTCACTAATCATGATTACTGCCACAATCTTCCCCTCCAGCCCACCTCTTTCTACCCCCTCACACATCAATGACAACCTCCTTTCATCTGCCAGCGTGCAGCCCCACATCCACGTTGTATTTACAAGGCCCGAAATGAACAGAGCAATTATTATCAGTCATGTTAATTCTGCGGATAATGATCAAAAGCCGAGTCCTGCGCTTCTTTTCTCTTTCCTCTCTGCCTGCTCTGGGGAGCTAACAGCGGTGACAAACCTCCCCTTTTATTATTTCATGGCCTGTTTAAAGATTTAGTGAGGCCCACAAACCACTACTTTTAATGACCAATTAACAGGAGCAAAGCTCTCTTCGGAGCACCGCGGCCTCGTTCAGGATTTGCTAGAGTAAACAGTGGTGCGGCGCCGGTTGTGGTGGTGGTGCTGGTGGTAGAGGGGGCGTATGTCTCGTTACCGGCTCACCGTTCAAACTGGCACACATACAAACAGCCATGCATGTACACAAATCTCACACACACACACACACACACACACACACACACACACACACACACACACACACACACACACACACACACACCCTCTGCTTATTAAAACCTGGAGGAGCAGCAGTGCTTACCAAAACCTTGAGAGAGAGAGTCAGTCAGCAAGAGTCAGAGTGAAGAGTCCCGCTCCCACTGGGTATATGTATTTTTTTTTTTCCTGGGAGGGAAGGGTTGAAATCTAAAATGATAAAGCTTGCTGCAAAGTCAGCCGGGCTAAATTTGATACGAGAGTCGGCGAAATGGTGTTGAAGAGGGAGTAAATGAGTAGAGTCTGCATCATTAGCATTGCTCAATAATGTAGCTGGGGGGTAGGACAGCACCACTCAAGGCCACAGGCTTTCTGAGCGGCTAATTTGGACCCGTCTTGTTTATGGGTAAAGCAAGCAGGCCCCTCAAGATGACTGTCAAGCTGAGGCTCGCTCCCCAAACTAAACAAACACAAATGAATACACACTCCTTGATGAAATCCACAGCATGCATGAGTGATCAAGCATACACCAAAACACATCCATAGATGCTTCACTACTGGAACTTCTCCACAGTTGGGGTTTGAAGAAGAAATGCTTCTATATAAATAATCTGTGAATACGCTACAGTTAATTACATTTAGGAATTACTTTTTTTAATCCTAAATGTGTTATAAACTAACGGAAATGAATTTAATGCAATTTATGAAATGCTATATAACTGAGGTTAAAGCCATAGCAATCAGTCGTTCAATCAATTAGTCGGTCAACAGAAAATCTTCAAATATTTTGATAGTCAGTTAATGGTTTAGCTCAAGTTCCAAGCAACACATAAACTCACGTCTCAAATGTGAATATTTACTTATTTATTTTGTAGATGTCTGTGACAGTAAACTAATTGTTGGACAGTTGGCTAGTCAAAACAAGCAATTGTGCATTTTCTTTTTTTAATATTTTTGACATTTTAAAGACCAATTAAATATTAGACTAATGCAGAAAATAACTGGTACATAAATTCTTACTTTATCAAAATAAGTAGCAATGTTATCTTTGATATGATTATCACTTTTAATCTATTTTTTAACTTTCAATGTATTTATTTTTTCTTTATTATTTGTCTTTTTCTTTTAACACTACACTACATACAGCGTTAGTGTTAAGGCCCTGACACACTGAGCCGATTTCGGCCGTCGATAGATGTCTGGCCGTCGATGAGCGTCCTGTCGCCCTACTCAGATTGGTGTGTCCCGCACCGTCGTGTCTTTTCGGCCGTGCCGACACCTTCCGCTCCCGATCTAGGAGGCTGTCGGCAAAAGAAATCACTCCGATTGGCTGTTCAGCTTAGCGAATCAGTGCATGAGAAGCGAAACGGAAGTGAATAAGGCACACACAGACGGCTATTATTTTTCATTTTCCAGTACCGCACTAAACATGTTTCCGATTATAAGTCGTTATGTGAAACATTCTGTGAAACATTCTGTGATGGACGAGAGTGAAAATGGAACGCACGCTATTTGTTGTTTGTATTATATATATCACGCAGTCTGTCTTCCAGTTGCCTCTTTTGAAGGACGAATACACACTACCGCCGCCTGCTGGTAAGGAGAGTTATTGCCACTCACGCATGCGCAGTGCGTACGTGCTACTTGGCCGTCGGCTGACGTCTTTGCGGTGTGTTCCAGTGCGACTTTTTGGTCAAGACGCAGGAGACGTGAGGCGACACAACAATGGGGTCCGTCGGGACGTGTTCTTTGGCGTCAGTTTGGTGTGTCAGGGCCTTTAGACGGAAGCCCCTTCAATTTGCATCTTTCTTCTCTTCTGTTTACTTTGTTTTAAACTAAGTGATTGACCTAATAATGCTTTGCGCCTTAGTCCCCTCACCTTTTCATAATTACAAACCAATGTTGTGTTGTGTGCATATGCAAACCTGTATTTGCATTCACTTCACATTCTCCACATCAGCACATTGTAGAGTACAGAACACACACGGAGACGAGGGATTGTCTAGCAGGAGAGTTATTGGGGAGGATCAGACAACCTGGTTAATAAGACAGTGTGTTGATTGTATTTGCTTTCCATTTGTCTATCGTTAGGATTGAAGACGCTCAGCCGTAATTAAGCCACTAAGTGAATCTGAAACAGGCGAGTCATGGGGCGAGTGCCACAGCAGCATTATGAGACGAGAACAACAGACGCAGAATGACAAGAGCTTGGTGGAACAATGCAGGGGAATGGAAATCCCCCCCCACATTAGGAATATCCTATTGTAACAGAAAGACAAAAACACAGGGAGAAAATGATACCACAATGTTGGATGGATGCCAAAGTGTTTAGCATGAAAGCATGTTGGTGCATACTGTATGTGTATTGTTTGAGTATTATTCATATGGATAGGTTAGAATCTGTGTGGAAGGTTTGCACAAGAAAGACAGGTCAGGTAGAGAATAAGTGACTGAGAGTGACTGACTATGACTTGATACTTGAAAGTCTTAACTCAGTGTCTTTATTGATCACACATATAGCTTGTTAATACAGTATTCCATTTTTTTTAATCATAAACGCACAAAACGTATACTGGAGACCCAAGTAGGGCTTCAATTCATGCTTATTTTCATTATTGATTGTTATGTTAGGTTCATAGATTCATAGTTTTGTTCACAAGATACCAAATAACTGAAATAAACGTTTTAATTTTTGCTAATTTTGTTCGACTAAGAGTCCAAAATGTGTTTCATTCTCAATGGTATAAGACAGAATTCCTTACATTTTTGTAGCTCATCCCAATTTAATAAAAAAACTACCACCAATAATCCCATAATACCATCAAAACAACATAAAAGAACAAGATCTCAGACCCAGTCTCCTCCTCTCCCTCCCTCCCTTCCCCTCTCTGGAGGTCTAACAGAAGGACGGTCGTCCCTCCCTCGGTCTCTCTTGGCTTCCCCTCTTTGGTCTCCCATCTCTCCCCTGCTCTCCCTCTTACCCAATGAACCCCAGCAACAAATCAATGGCGCGGGATAAACACAAATCCCCCGTAGAGGTGACTTATAGAAAACAATTTGAACCTGCGCACCTCTCAGTTAGGCGGCCCAGCCCAGCTTTTCTACTGTACGGGTCTAACCTCAAACCTCCACTGTCTGGCAGTCAATTGAAATTAGATTCCCAGGTAGATGCTGGGGGGGGGTTGAGGGATTGGGGTGAACTGTCAAGAGCGCTGTTTGTATACTGGAGGAATACATGCTTGTGTAAACACAGCCAAAGAATGTTACCAACATTTACAAATGCGGCAGCCTTTTAAAAAGAAACAGAGGTGTTGAACTTTTGACGACACTGCCAGACAGTTAAAAAATCAAAGATAGAAGATATTGCAATTGAAGCGAGATGAAGTGCAAGATGTTTTCATAAATTCATTGATAATTAATGAACATATGTTTATATAACCTTTTATATGTCGAGGGAGTTCAATGACAGTATTGATCTTATCTGTTTGATTCATCTTCTGTTTGAAATGAGTGAAAGAACTCTGTGTTATGGAGGAATCCACCAGGTTTTACCTCAAACACAAAGCCACCTTATGATACCTAATGACCTACAAAATCAAATATGACACGCTGGATCTAATGAGTTGAAGTGTGAAGAAGACACAGCGCTGAGGCCTAGGCTTCCTCAGGGGGAGACCCGGGCCCAGGCCGTGCACTGGGGAGCTCGGGGGGGGCGGCGGGGGAGTTAGAGGAGCTCGGGTGGAGAGGCTGCGGAGGGAAGGAGGGAGGGAGGGAGGAGGAGGTTGGTAAGACCAGGGCCTTGTGCTGAGTGGGCCCTCAGAGGGCTCCATCTCCTATTTGCAGATCCAGTGAGGTGGGGGTGTTTTTTGCATTACCTCCTTCTTTATTCTGCTCAGGCCCCCCCCCCTCGCCACTCTCTCTCTCTCTCTCCGTCTCTGTCTCTCTCCCTCTCTGGTCATGCTAATTGCTCCCAAGGTCAGAGCGTCGGCTGCGCTCCCCTGAACGCACCCCCCCCAACCCCAACCCTGGCTTTGAATGGCATGTTTTGATCAGGCCTAATTTGATTGGTCGACGCAGTCTGGGGTGGATAGGGACAGCGCTTTACAGCCCACTGCTTTTGATGTGTGTGGATGTGTGCATGTGTGTGCGTGTCAGGGTGATGCATGTCAGGTTATGAAGTGTCTGTGGATGAGTGCATGAGAGTGTTACACGTCAGCAGGGAAGTGTTTTTTGAGGGGTGTCAGAGTGTGTAAAGGGGAGTGTGTGTAAAGGGTGGTTTATGTCACGGGCGAGGGTGATTTTGTGTACTTGAGTGTCAAGGAGAGTTTGATGTGTTTTGATACAGCATATGGCAAGTGTGTCGGGAAATATGGTCAGACATGGAGTGAAAGGCTGCCACTCAAATAGGAACCCAAATATTTCCAATATTTCACAAAACTCAGAAATGTGTCTTAAAAAAGTACCTTATATTAGTTTTATTGTTGTAAACTGATTACAAATGTGCAGATCTCTCGATATGACTTGTATGATGAGTTGATGGTTCACTCCTTATTCTATAAAGGTGATTATTTCCATTTGTAGATTAACAGATTTTTTTCTATTACTAAATGCTTATATTTTATTCCATTCTTGTTTTTTTATTTTGGACTGGTTGTTCCCCTCCTCCCCAGATGAACTGGATTTGAACTTAAGAGACATCCCTTATGTTGCATTACCCGTCGATTCATTTGCATTTCCATTTCTCAATAGTACTTTAGATCTTACAATGCCTTATTAGACACATTTAATGTGTTTTCAAATCAATTATTGATGTTGTACATGTCTCAGATGTTTGTGACTTGACTCATTTCATCTAATTGGCTGATGTAGCCAGTGGCTCGAAGATGTTGTTGTTTCTTGAGTTAAATTCCTGATGAAGGTCTGAAACCAAAATATTTCATTTTAAATGAAAAATGCTGACAGTGTGCAGGAATTCCAACATTCCTGAATATTTCATCTATAAAATGGAAAATATGGAATTTATTTGAGTAGCTGAAACAGACAAACATTTGGTATTTTCACTATGATTAATACAAAGGATTAATACATTACATCTTGTTGAATTTTCTTTCTGTTGACAAATTGACTAATTATTCCAGGACTGAATAACTGAAACCAAAGACTATGTTGACTGGCAAAAACACAGATTTGAATTTTTTGTAAACTTCCCAAACATTTTGCAAGTACAGTAAATAGGTTTTTGGCTTTGACTCATTCCCCCTGTCAGAGCAGCTGCCAGCAGTGTGTGAGCAGGACTAAAGTATCTCCCTCTCTGTTCAGACACAGCAACATCCCCTCTGAGGGTCTCCCTGTCTCAGCTCCAGTCACATCCCCAGTGAGTGCTAGTGCGCTAGGTACAGTAGGAAGTCCTCGGCAGGCGAACAGGCCATGTGTGTCTCTGTCTGACAGCAGCGCTGATCCGGCCCCTATGAGTGAGATTGATAGGGCCTGTGATCAGGGACGCCCGCTCCCTCCATCGCCGGCGAGATGGATCACATCACACCGCCGTCTCCTCCGCTTCCAGGATAAATGAACTGAGGGGGAATCTATCACTCCCCGAGAAGGAGAGGGAGAGAGAGGTAGAGGGAGGGACAGGAGACCTTACAGAGATACTGATGAGGATACAGAAGTAGTAAGGGACGTAAAAAGGTAAAAAGTAAGAAAGGCAAACTGAAAGGGAGACATGGAGGGTAGGAAAGGTGAATCAGAGCCAGAGTGGGAAAGGAAAAGCAGGTATGATGGAGACAGCTGTGCAGGCCTGCTGCTAGGTCAGCCCCCCCTGCCAGGGTCCCCCTCACAGGTTAGGTGTTAGGGTGTGGGCTTTTTTTGTGTTGGGCTGTCAGCCAGCTATTTGTCACAGTGAGCGATCTGATGCTTGGCTGAATCAATCACGCAGAAGCGCTGTGGGTTGTGTGTACTGTATACATGTGTCTGTGAGCGTCTGAACGTGAAGCTGTGTTTGTGTGTGTGTACATACATGAATATAAGTGCACAGAAGTCGCGAAAAGAAGCACGTTCCTCCCAACAGGAGGCCGCGCTGAACACACACTTCATCTTCCTCACACTGGGACTGTGTTTTGGGTGGGGAGGGTCTCATCTCTCCAAACTCTTTTATTTGAATCACACTTTCCAACAGTCACGATCATTACCCCCCCCGGCCCCAGGCTCCCTCTCCTCATGCTCATTTGGCCTGGCATAAATTAGACTTTGTCATGGCTGATTGGAAATAGGCACCTTATTGTATTAGGCCATGGCTTATTAAGCAAATGCTCTTAAGACAAGCCTTGCTTAACTTGGTGACAGCTTCTCAATTAAGTCGTCTGTGAAATATCCCCAAGCTAATTGCCCCCAAACACCGGCCCAAGAATTGGATTAGAACTTGTTCCGTTTGACTTGTGTGGACATGTTTTTCCTTTTGAGTTCACAGGTGTCATGGAGCTCAAAGTGATTTTGTGTGCGCTTCATTACTTTTGTAATTATTTAGACCCTCTCTTTAATATTATTTGTGTGCATCTGCAAAAGGCACTGCATTTCCGACAGCTAACTGCTAACTGACACGCCGGATACAGCGCTCATCAGATCCCCCTCTTCTCCTCTCCTAGAGGAATGACAGCTTCAAAAACCTTTCCCCAATGATTATAATTGACTGATTGGTGAGTCCTTAACTTCCTCTGCCTCCTTCAATAATCCCAACATGGCTCTCAAGTGGCTCTAGGCTGTCTTTATGAGTGCCTGCTTGCGTACTTTATGATTGCCTGATGTGAAAATGGCAATGGTGGTACGAGGGGGTAATTTGTCGGAACTCAACAAAGAAATGTTGTAACAATTAATCACGGGGTGAACACCGAAGAATGCAGTAATTATGTTCATTAAGCGGCGAGCACGAGGGCAATTATCTGGCATCAGCTTGGGCTTGTCACAGCCACGTCAGGCCGAGATGTTGAAATAACTCACAGCTTCAAAGGGTTATCCTCTCTCCTGTAATACGGTCTGATGGGTAAAGAGTAGCTGTTGCTCTCTGGCCACTATAAGGTCACATGGTTGCTTCACTGTTTAAAGTGCGGACATGTTTCCTGTTTCTTTGAGTTTCTTGCTCGCAGACATTTTTGCTTGCAAGGATGCTTTTCCTTCTCGAAGATACTGTTGTCTGAGTTTGTATAAGGTGCCTGTGCCTGAGACTAGTTTCAAGTTTTATTAGGCGTATCATATGCACAATAATGATAATCTTTATATACTGTATATTAGGGCTGTGCGATTATGGCAAAAATCCTAATCACGATTATTTTGGTCAATAATTGATATCACGATTATTAAAAACGATTATCCATTTACTTTGAAAACATCCATTTATTGAAACAAAAATGTGAACAGTATGTTTTTAACAGTTGATAACCCTGAACTTTAAGTAGAATTCAACTGAAAAACCAAAAAAAAAAAAAAAAAAAAAATGTAATTATTTTTTTTTTTTAATAAAAATAATAATCGTTTTATTTCGATTACGTTGCTTTCGTAATCGTTGCAAGCCAAAATCGTAATCGAGATTAAAATACGATTAATTGCACAGCCCTACTGTATATTATTATATAGAGAAGACACATCCTAGAAGTAAGAGCAAAAGGACAATCTTACACATACAAGGGCATTTTTGAATATAGGGTTTAAATATAAACAATAAATCAATTCATATTTGAGGTACACAGTGATTTCCAATAAATAATCTGAAAGTAAACATGGATTTAGTGGATATATGCACAGAGGTGTAAAGAGTTCGTAATACAGTAATGTATAAAGTGACAGAATAATCTTAAATGTGGTCATATGAATGGGTTCAGAGCACTAGAGTTCAAAAGTCTTATGACCTGGGGCTGTGGGATTTGACTGAACAAGTTTCAATTGCATTAGGGCTGAACGATTAACCGATTTTAAATCGAAATCGCGATTTGAAATGATGCAATTATCAAATCGCAAAGCCTGAGATTTCTTGTTGTTGTTGTTTTTTGTTGTTCTTCTTGTGTGTCAGTCATCCACACCAATCAGAAGTGCTGTGCTCCACATGTACCAGTCATTGTTAACCAATCAGAAGTGGCCCATGATAGAAGGTGATAGACAGATTGATCCAATCACCTGCCAAGTATTTTTGAAATACTTTTCCAAATGGCTTCCAATGGAGCTTTCCTAGATGTTTTGGTGAAGCAAACCATCTGAGTCAGGTTAGTAATGCTCCATCACATGTTTCTATTACAGGGTGAGTCTTAAACTGAAGCTTGACTTTAAAGCAACCCAACGGAAGTTTCATGTAAGTGTAGTTCTTTCACTCGTAGCTCGGGCTGCGGGGGCGCTAGAGACGGGAGCACGTTGATACGACCTTCCTAGCCGGAGATATGGCCGCATTTTACAATAAACTTCCGTTGGGTCGCTTAAAAACAAATATCGCAAATCGAATCGCAATATCTGTCAGAAAAATCGCAATTAGATTATTTCCCCAAATCGTGCAGCCCTAATTTATACATTAGCTTCGACGAGAGTAAAACATTATCTCCGATATATTTGGACTTTTTAATGAATTTCCGGCACTCACACTTAAAAAGCGTGCATACAAACAGGTGGATGTCAATTCTATCATAGGAAGGTATAGATGTTGCACTTTCTTGCACACACAAAAGGTCATGAAAGTAGTTGTGGGAGAATTAAAAGCAAAGTTTGAAGTTAAAGAAATGGTATAGTTTCTTGGCTTGACACACCTGACCTGTGTGAAGTGGTTGTGCTTGTTGGATTCTTGTAATGTTCCAAAAACGTTTGGGCGCAATCCCCACATTTCTAATGCACGTGAGATGAGGGGAAAGTGATTTTAGTTGCTGTTCGATGATCTGACAAACTCTGTACTTGAACCTAAGACTCCTAAAGTATCACACTGCACACATTATTTATTCAGTGCAACTTCTCAGGTTAATTTTCTTGCAGATGGGAACATATGACCATTTTGACTGTCTTCCCAACACAAAGATAAGTTACCACCGTACATGGATGTAAAAAAACCCCACCTGTCTACACCTGTTTGAGACTCTTACCTATGCTTGTCTGATGCATATCTACTTCCTGTCTGACTTACAGTGAAGGAGACTTGCAAGCCCCAGTGAATCCTTAAACAAAAGCCTGAAACTTAAATCCTTCCTCACAAATCCCAGCCTTGTAGATACAAAACCTGGAAATACCATTGGGCTAATTAAGCTGATTGGCTCTGTCTGTCCTGAAAGAGGGCCAGCCTGCCAATCAAATGTGAGTGTTTCTGCCGTAACAAACTCTGGCAGGGGCTTTTCTTTCCCGCTTGAAGCCGGGGGAAGAATCAACCTGACAGTGGAGCGTGTGATTGGACAGAACAGTGCAGGGCTGTAGTTGTCAATCAATCAGCATAGAGTTGAGTATTTCTTACCCTTTTCACAACGCTGCACACCTCTGAAGCTGCCAGGCGTGAAAATAATAGATACTTAGGTTAAAGACTCCCACTATAATTGTACCAACCTGCAGAAGACGCCCAGTCCTCCACTTTGTGAACACATCGTGTACACAGTTCCCTCCTGACACTCTCCTCTATCTCGGGTTTCAAAAACATCTCCAGGTATCTATGCTCTCGAGGAGGGCAAGGTAAGAGAAAGACAAATAGCGTGGGCTTTTTTATCACCAAAGCCCTCCTGGAAACAGACAATAGCCACACAGGTCTTATTTTAGTCACTGCCTTTTATGGCTGCCAGCCTTTTCAAGCTCCTTCTCTCCCTTTTCCCTTTTTATTTTCTTGTGTTTCTCCTTGGGCACAGTTTCTCTTCCTCTTTCTTCCCTTCTCTTTCAATTGCGAGCCTATTTGGAGCATGTTTGTTTTCACGCTTTCTCCTCTCGTTCTCAATCTCTCCCTCCCTCTCATTCTCTCCTGCCTTCCCCTCCTCCCTCTTTTCCCTCACAGTGTGTGTGTGTGTGTGTGTGTTTGTGTTTGTGTGTGTGTGTGCCGTACATCCATGGATGGATGCGAGGCGTGTATAACCTCAGGTAAGCTCAATGAAGCAGCCTGACTAGCCAGAGTGTCTGTGGGAGGCTCTGGCTCATCTCTGCCCGCATCCCTGTAGCCTTAATCTGTGACAGACCATTTCATAATCACAGCCAAGGGGGCTTCTCTCTCTCTGTCTCTCGCCCCACCTCCTCTTCTTCTTCTGCTTCTTCTGCGTCTTCTTCTTCTTCTTCTTCCTGTGCTTCTCATCTCTCTCTTTCTTCGTCCTTCTTTTTTCTCTCCCAAAGTGCAATAATTCACAGGCATGCACCCTCCCACAGGCGGATTAGCAAACGGCGTGCTCGTCCTACATAATCGCAGCACAATGGAGCCCCTACGTGCCGCCGCCACAGCCACGCCAAAGGGCACAATGCATCTACGCCCCCCCCCCCCCCCCCCCCAACACCGAATGACACCGGACGAAATAGACCCCATCTAGCACCCAACACCTTCAGTACAAGCAGGCCAGTAAGGGCCCAGTCCTTCTTCAGTGGCTCCAGTGAGGGCTGAATAGGATGCATTAGTGATCACCCGCACAAGAAAGAAAACGTTCGGGAAATGCTCTTTGTGTTTGGAAGTGACTTATTTTTGTCTTTTAAAAGATGGGCAAAAAAAAAAACGTTCTTCTCCTATAATCAATATTTGAATAATTTTTTTGTGTACATAATTGAAACTATGTTGATAAGTTTGTGTCTATGTCTGGTAAAAAGACAAAGAGTATCGTCACATTAGCTCCCTTTTAAAAAAATTCAAAAACACAAATTGCGGATTCCTGTCTTTGGTCTAAGTGTCCCAGGGAAATGTAGTGAACACATTCACCGCAGAGTTCTTGCCTCTAAATGGTTCCATGAGCCCAGTCGATTACACTGTGCGACATTAACATATTGTAAAGAAGGAACAAGCATCTTATGATTCATTTTCATTGTCAGAATAATAGCTGAGCCGATTAGCAGCATTGTTGCCATTGGAGAGGCAAAACATCATTACGCTCTTCAATCTGTTTGAGTAATTAAACCATTTGGGAGAATCATCTCGCATGTTTGCTGATTCAGTCAGAAGAAAGGGAAAGAAATTGCTGTTGAGCGCTGCAGCTATATGTAATGTTACATTTATGTATTAGCTTTTAAAGGGCTTAAGTGTGAAGCTGTGCACAACTGCTCTGTTAACAGAATGTCAAATAGGATCCGTCGCTCCATTCCAATGCATTTCATATAATACTATAATGAAAGGCGAGGATTTATACCGCATTAGTATCAAGCTCCATCAGATTTAAAGCCATAAATCCATTCTATATCCTCCAAGTTTTTTCTAAAACATTTTCTGGGCGCTTAATTTAATTTTCTCTGAAAGTGCCAGGCGACCGCTGTTCTTTGGTGTCAGGTGAATGAAATCATTTGCACATACTTTGGCGCCTAAACTGTGGAAATCCGGGAGGCAATTGCATGCTTCGCTATATCACACAAACGTACCAAATCTCCTTTTCCCTGTTACTCTGTTGTTGCAAAAGAAACTATTAGGCTCACTTTCAAAGCCTGCAGTTGGAATACCTGTGACTATCCTATTTGATTTATCCAGCTTCACCTAAACCACATCCACTATGTTACTCCTATAAAACCTGTGCTCCATCTTTCCTTATAAATTCCACTCTATTGACTTATTTCAATACACTTTAATAGCAATAAATGACACACATTAAAGTCTCTCTCCGCGGGATCCAATCAAACAGGTTTCCTCGGGACTCTTGCCTGTATGTGAAACACAGACACCATCAGCCTGGTATAGCTTCCTCTCCTCTTCTTATCCCTTTTCTATTTTGCCACCTCAGCACAAGCCCACACTGCGGTAATCCCTCACAAGTCAGGACAAAATGAGTGACACAGGGTGGGTCGCAGCTTGAACACACACGGCCGCGCATAAGATATCTCCGAGATTCTGCCCCTACCTGGGCTTACGGACAGATTCGGAATGTATTAGCGACTTTGCAAGCCTTATGGCCCCGCAAGCGAGAGCCTTACGCGATGTGGGCCTGTCCACACATGCAGCTTTAAACACACAGGACTTCATTAAAAGCATCACCGCTAGATGATGCCCGCTATATGTAATCCACATGCATTTTCACCCCCTTCCGCTTCGCAACTCCAAAGAGGCTTGTTAATCCTCGCCTGTGTTGAGGTTGATGCTGAAATCACAGGCAGGTGAGCACACACATGCTGTACGGAAACATGCACACACACACTCTTGTATGCAGGCTGATTCAAGCCCACATGCATTGTTCGGCCTTAGTTTTTGATATGAGAACTATTAATATAATATAAAAGCATGTGTAAGAGGTGTGTCCTGTCATTCAATCATTAGAAGTTTTTGTTCGGCTTGTCTTCTCTAAAGAAATGCTGGACGCATATGTTTGAATATATAAAGGTAAGGGTACGGGGTCACCTTGCCCTCATAAATGAAGGGCTCCACTACCATATGACCTAATAAGAGTGGAAAAGATGAAGTGAGACATGTAAGAAAAAGACGGTAGAAATATAAAGTATATTCCAGTCATAGGAAGAGTTAATCCTCTAGGTTGTTCGGGCTAAACACTGGTAATGTTATGCTGTTGTTGTCTCACTTTTGGTTTTGCACTCTCTTTCTCTCTCTCTCCCTCCCTCCCTCCATGTCAGTCCGCTGATTTATGGCTCTGTTTAAGCGAAGGCCACACGTCTCTCCCGACGCTGCTATTTGTTTCAACGCCGCTTCATTTTTCCACTCTTCCCCCTCTGAAGGCGACCGGGAACCAACAAAAATTAACCCTTAGCTCATATGCACACAGCAAAGTGTGTGTTTTGTGTCTCTTCCCGGGCAGCACCTGCTTCGGGGGAACTTGACAGGGCTGCATGGTGACACCACTGTTGTTCTGACAAAGCGCCTAGCAGGCCTAGCAGCCACTGCGAGTTGTTGTTAGGAGCGAGTTGGAGATGTAGAAAAATGACATGCCAAAAGGATGCCATTAATAATGCTCACAGGCAAGGTTGGAAAAATGGCCGACGTCACAAGGGCCTTTTATCAGCCTAATTTCATAAGAGGATTTCATGTCTGAGAAGGGAAAAGTGGCTATTTTTCCTTTTCTTTTATATTGTAAACAGCCATTACTTGGAGAGGTACAGGCCTCCTCTGGCAGTAAGTGGATATGAATTTCAAGACGAAACCATCCTTTCATATCAGCCTCTCTCTCAATCGCTTTGACATAATTGTGACATCAGAGAGGCTTACTTTTTTTCACTGCACTTGGCTTCCAACTGCGCCATGATTCATTGCATTTTCTTGATGAGACTTTTTGTTCTTCCTATTGGTGATACTGGAAATTAGTTCTTATAGATTTCCCCTGCAAACTAAACCAATTGTTTGACTAAATCAAAGAGGCAGCTCGAGCCACAATTACATATTGTGAGTGTGATTGTGTTGCCATTGATTCCAAATGTCTAAAGCACATAGAGGGATGAGTCTGACTTGGCTCTGTGTTTCTGCTACTGTGCACTATTGTACTATATTTGCAGTTCTTCCTCCCCTTTCGCTGTCTGTGCCTTTGTGGCAGGCTGGCATGGAGGAGGCTGTTGTTTACCCTGGTAAGCTGCCCATTGTCTCGGTGGGAATTCCCTTTGGGAGAGAGCGCCACGGGAACAAGGCTCGGCACGGCGCGAAAAAGCTAACTGCAAAGCTGCTTGAACAGCGTTGACGGGGCTTCGTGCGTCCACTGGGATCTGATGCCAGTGGTAAGATGGTTATCCCCTGGGACTGGAAAAGATGGCGAGATAGAGACAACAAAAGGGGAAAAGGGGGACAGACACGGGATGAAAGTAGAAGACAAACACACAGGAGTGAGAACCCAAGGTAAAACATCCCTCAGAAGTAATGCTAGAAATGTGAAAAACAAAAACCCAGAAGCATTGGAGAGAGGATAAAGAATATAAAGAAATGGGAATGTAACCGAAGAAGTAAACTAATGTCAGGATCTAGCGAAACTGAAATACTGTACACCCGAATTGGAATTGAAATCAAACCTGTACCTACAGAAATGCTGCTAGCTGTTTGTCATGGCCTACAGCTGTCTATCTGATGTCGTTTTACAAAATCCACTTGAGCTCCATCGTAGAGTTGAGGAAAAAACTAAAAAACCTTTATTCCACGTGTCACAAGCAGGTGAATCCATTGCTTTACAGTATTAAATTAAGCTTCAAACTGACTGAACACAGTAAGAAAACCATGTACCATCTTTAAGCTTCCACTTGAATCCGCACTTCCATTGCGTAAAAGAACATGCACCAGGGAGCACTCTGTTAAAACAGCTTTACACCTTGAGAAAAAATAATAGTCTTTTCTAGACATATATTATTAAACTCAAATTCATATCTTAATACAAATGTTCATATGTTAGATGCAAACTGCATTTTAGTACTTGTGCAACGGAAATATAGAAGAATCTAATCTGATCTAAACGTTCTAATCCATTCTGATTACTCTACTATTAATATACGTTTAACTTATAAATACAAATGTACATTATATCTCTATAAGGGAAAACAAGCAAACCCTTATCTAATATATTCCACTCTCTCTGCCAAACCCATCATTTCTAAACCAAAGCTTCCCTTAGTATGACCTAACCCTCCTGCACTTCACACAGCAGTCAGCTGACTCCAGGCCTGTGAGCCCGGGGCTGCAGTGGGAGGCGTGCCCCAGCTCAGGTGTGTTGGTAGTGGACGCGGGGCGCTGACAGTGTGGGTTAGTCTGCTGGCTCGATGTGACTTGACAGCAACGAGGCTCACGGGCCCCGGTAGGCAGGTTGGGTGCTGAGGGCCTTATAGTGAGCCCACAGCACAGAGGACTCAACGGGGGGAAGAGAGCGCAGAACAGCACTGAGTCACATCTCAAGTCCAACAGGATGAACTGCTGTTCAATCAGCGTCACTCCCGATCGCTCTGCTGTTTCATAATAACAAGACAGCTGAGTAGACACGGTGCACTTTAAAATACATTTGATGTTTTTAAATCTATTCTATATTAGGTTTTTTAAAGTCTATGTATGTTTAGTTTATGTGGTCATATTGTCTTAATATATGTGGAACCCAGTAAGATTAGCCAATGCTCATGCTACTGCCAACAAGGATCCTAATAAAGACATAGAGACCGGTTTTTGTAGAAAACCTACAACAATGCCAATCATACAATCATATTACCATATACAAGTTCAACTATTTCCTATTTTTTGTCTTCACTTCAACCGAATGAGAACCACTCTCAGTTTTTGAAGATGCAGACTAATGGCTGTGCTTAGTTTGGGAGCATTGCACTACTTTGGAAGAGGTTGAAATGCCATTGGTTAAGATAATGGAAGAGAGGGATGTAAAGTTCAGTGGAAGAGAGCCTAATGCCTTCTTAAGGTGAGCCATTTCAGCACGCAACCGCATTTGTATACGTCTGCGTATTTACCCGCAAAGGGAGGGAGGTGACCTTTCCATGTGGAGATGGTGTCTGCATGGAAACGCTGCTCGCTGCATCCTAATGGCCACCCAGGGCCACCTCGCCTCCACGGCCGTCCTGATATTTGCCTAAACGCGTGGGTGAAAGTGTTTTTTTCCTTTTTTTTTTTTTTTATCCATTCCAGAAATATTTACAGTGAATTTATGGTCAGCAGAAATGATGCTAGTGGAGAAAAAAGGTTGAGGTGTGGGTCAGAGGGTAAACACGGTATTACACATGCTAAGACCTCCTGTTGAGCCGAGGTTAACAAGATGTTAATTGGTGGTATGGTAGATTAGTGCACATTTAACCCGTTCAATTTTTATCATCAAATGACAAGAGTTTGAGCAAAGCCAAAAGGAGAGAAGTGAATATTCTTTGTTTGACAGTAGTAGTAGTAGTAAATATTCATGCTTCACAGAACAAAAAAGAAGTTAGCAACACACTGAACAGAGTAAGACTGACACAGTATCATTAGCATTGCTGCTCTGAGTGAGGGTTAAGGCAGAGGTCTCCCAGTCAACATGGCTTCCTGCCTCCTGCTGCTCTGCGGATCATTAGGAAAATGAATGATTGGAGCACTGTGTGTGTGTGTGTGTGTGTGTGTGTGTGTGTGTGTGTGTGTGTGTGTGTGTGTGTGTGTGTGTGTGTGTGTGTGTGTGTGTGTGTGTGTGTGTGTGTGTGTGTGTGTGTGTGTGTGTGTGTGTGTGTGTGTGTGTGTGTGTGTGTGTGTGTGTGTGTGTGTGTGTGTGTGTGTGTGTGTGTGTGTGTGTGTGTGTGTGTGTGTGTGTGTGTGTGTGTGTGTGTGTGTGTGTGTGTGTGTGTGTGTGTGTGTGTGTGTGTGTGTGTGTGTGTGTGTGTGTGTGTGTGATTTCTGTGCCACTGGGCTATGGGCAGCCTGATTACTCCGCTCTGTTACCTGCCGGCCCACTGACTTACCTTCAGCATACTAACTCCAGTTCCCTCCTCCCCTCTTACACACACACACACATACACATATGGGAAGGAATCACAAATGCATTAATTTGTCTAGATTCATCTCTGCAAAACTTCTGAATGTATCACAGCTTGACAGACGATTCTAGGCCAGTAAATCTATTCCTCAGGGTATCTGTGTACCTTAGGAAAAAAAAATCCCTTTAGTTTGCTAAACCCCTCTCTACCACAGGTTTTCCCCCTCTGTTTTATGTGTATATATATCCAATTGTATACTCCAAGGCAAATGGCACACATACATTTTAAAAGCACATCAACGACTGGGGCAAAACCCCCGCAAGGTGGGAGAAATTACAGGATCAACGGTTGATGTCAGGGGAACAAATCTGAGCAAGGGGCTGGAGATTTTTCACTTCTGCTGGGGCGTTTGTGTGCGCTGTCCCCATTAACAAGCAGAGGAGATAATGTCGGTGGGTGGACACAGTGTGTGTGTGTGTGTGTGTGTGTGTGTGTGTGTGTGTGTGTGTGTGTGTGTGTGTGTGTGTGTGTGTGTGTGTGTGTGTGTGTGTGTGTGTGTGTGTGTGTGTGTGTGTGTGTGTGTGTGTGTGTGTGTGTGTGTGTGTGTGTGTGTGTGTGTGTGTGTGTGTGTGTGTGTGTGTGTGTGTGTGTGTGTGTGTGTGTGTGTGTGTGTGTGTGTGTGTGTGTGTGTGTGTGTGTGTGTGTGTGTGTGTGTGTGTGTGTGTTGAGCCTACGTCACACTATACGTGCTGAGCCTAACAAAACGGAATGGAGGTTATGTTAGGCATTTGCAAAAAAAAAATACATTTTATTTTTAACCCAGTAATATAAGATGTAAAAATCATGTATGGGTAAATATAAATATATACTTTATGCGTCTAAATTAGTTTTTACAAAACACTGAATAGTGAAAATGCATGAACAAAATTCTAGTTTTATTTATTTATATTTAAAAAAAAATGTCATCAGCGCGCCACAATTCAGAGAGGAAGCAAGTTGTTTTTTATCTTCTACAATTAATCAAATTAATAAATTAGGTAATTCAATTAATGTATAAATTGTATATATCCAGTCACAGTGGATTTAAAATACACCTCCTCAGTTTCTAAATTACCCTAATGTTTTTCTAAGGAGTACAAAGGAATAGAGCTGTCTTAACATTTTTTTTTATAATTCCCACCATTCTTTATTTTGCTACACAAACAAATTCACACGTTGCTGTCACACATTAATTATGCAGTTAGAGAAAAAGCTGCAATGGTGGAGAGAAAGGAAGGTGAAAATTAGGAATCCAGGTTTCTTATGCTCCCTTGTTGAATATTCATATAAAATCCATTTTTGATGCTTTCGGGCGTTGTTTGTTCCAGGGCGGCGGAGTCACTTCCTATTTGTGAAGCTGTTAGGTACCAGGAAATGGCTGAATCCGATTTGGTGAGAGGAGAAAGGTGTCTGCGCTGCAAGGTAGACATATGTGAGGTGTCTGTGGCAGACTGTGCAAGATGTTTCAAGTGTGGCTTGATCACCAGCACCACTCCTACCCAAATTGCAACCAAATTTAATTTGATTAAATGGGTTTAATATGTCTTTCAGTGCCGGCGCCAGAGCAATCTTGATTTGCTCCGACAGTCAATGCAGTGCATGTCTGACGAGCACTTTTGTAGCTCTTTTGTAGTTACCCATCATCATTTTTCTTTGCACACTTTGTTTCACCTCTGCAAGATGTTTGAGAGCACTTAAACATAATTATTTCCAAATGATGCTCTAATGAGGGGAACAACTGTCCTTAAGTCTTTGCGTGAGAGCTTGGCTTGCTTGCTGTGACGCTGCCTTTTTAGGCTTCATTTTGTTTTCCTGTTTGACAGTGTCAGACTTTCTATAGATGTTGCCTCAATCTGACGCATGCCATAATAATTGGCTGGGCGCAGGAGATGCAAATTGCCCTGGATTTATTAAAATGCACCTTAAAGGGGTTAGAAATGTCTGTTGGCAAGTCAAATTACCATTTCGTCTCTCTTTGAGGCTTTCTTTTTTTTGTCAACCTCTCTTAAACTTCCTGCGCTCTTGGAAGAGGTCAGACGCAGCCCTTCATTTGTGGAGGAGGATTTTCGTCTCCTGTGGAAAATTGCAAGGCATTTAGAGCTATCGGAGAGGGTCAGGGACCTTTCCTTTAATTTCCCTTTATCTTTTCTACCATGCTGCACGACCCCAAGCACATCACGGTGCTGATGTCGGGCCTGTCTCTATGCAGGCTGTTTATTTGTGTACCTGTTTTTTTTCCCCTACTCAATCAAACAGGATGGAATTTATTTCGCCAGAACTTGGCCCGTGCCTCGGAGTTATTTGGATAATTTGTTCATGCCTTGCTAAGCCGTATGAGCATGTTGTTTTTGAATTCAAATCTAAAGTATTAATTTTAAACCTGGTGAATTATTTAATAATGAAAATGTGATGGTAAGATTGTCAGAGGAGCTCTTGCTGGACGAGCCTTCCTGCAGGTAGAGCTTTTGTGTAACAACCTGAATCTTCACAAGAATATTAATGACTTTAGTCGATTGTTTCCATTCAACCGGCCGCTTCCTTGAGGCTGTTTAGTCTCTCTTTTGGTGTCTTGCAAAAGCCCTGGTTGCTACGGGAACATGCATTGTGTCACTGGTCAGCCATGAGTGACAGTTGTTTCTCATCAGTGACATAATGCTACAATAATGAGCGCTGAAGGAGGAGAATGCTCTCCCATAAGCTTTCCAAGAGGATGCTAGCACTAACATTTCCCCTATAATCCGTAAGCGAGACTCGCAAGCAGGGGACTGGAACTAATGAAGACAACTATTCAATTACAAGCTCAATTAATGCAAGTGCCTGGGAGCGCAGATCACAGATGAGCCAAGCAGCTAGCCTTAGATGCTGTGGACCACAACTGGAGGCGAACAACACACCGAGACGTTACATTTCTCCCTCAATCCCTTTGCTTAGCACTCAGGACCATCTCCACTTTAACATGGCTCATAAGAGAGGACCTGAGATTGCGCCTCAAATCTTTGCCTTCGCCCACAGCGTAGGGTCATAAGGACCTGAATTGACTTTGTCGAGATATGGACTCACAATCCCTCCTTAAGTATTACTGTGTTATTGCCCTTCTCTCCCAAGGTTCATCTCTAGCCGCACAAGATTTGACCAAGCACAACAAAAAGTCCAATTTAGCCTGATTTCCCTTATTCCAGCTTTGATTCTTGCTTTGGCTCATATTGATTTGATACAACTTGTTATGTTCTGTTTCTTCTCTGTCTTGTTTTTGGATAAATCCATGTTGTTTACAGTGTGCGATGACCCCGCGGGGCGCCGAGATTATTCTTAACCCTCCTTCTTGCTGCGGTTTTGTGGTGTATCGATAGGTAGCCATGTTTGCTTATAATTAAGTCCCAACTACAGCACAGATGGGACTCAGTTCAGACCTCTTGGCCCAATTAAAACAAGCTCTCCTACTTCAGTACTACCTGCTTTGTTACAGATACTATATAAGTGCATTAGTTTGATAAAGAGGTTTACAGCGGTAAGGCGTGTACACTGGGTGATGCATGGCTTCCTCAAGATGCAAAGCAACACTGAATTACCAGAGAATAATCATCCTAACATAAAGCAGCCGTTCCACCCTGATTAAAGATTAAAGATAAAAAAAACAGTGGCTTTGCAATAAAAAAAAACCCTCTAATTATTCCCCTAGAAATAAAATAAAATGGTATAGGCCACTTGGGAGTTGGGTCTAAGTATTTCATTTATCTATAAAAGGCCTCTAAGGGATGTTTCCTTTCTTTATTTTAAGGTCTCTTCTCTTTTTTACACCTTTAGCATTCTTCTTCCTTGTCTGCATTATATTTCATCTCCTTCTCGAGTTCATCTTCGCGGTACATATTGAGGACAATAACTGAAGTTCGTGCATTCATTAGATATTGATGGTAATTAGTCAAGGTAATTCAAACCAGTCCTCTGTGACTCATTATCTGAAGCTGTGCTCTTTAGACCTGTGCTAAAACCTCTTGCAGGATAAGGGACTTCCCCTCTCCTTGATCACACATGTAATACTTACATGTACTGTTTTGAATACATTAATGAATATATTTCCTGACATTAATTAGCTGATATTTAAATGAGCTCATCTGACCAAATTACCTGTCATAGCCCAACATGACTGCAGGCTTTTTCTCTCAAACAGCTCCACTCAACTTGTGATATAACTAAAAAAGATCGCTCAATGCTGGGTTTCTCTCTCTTAAAGGTCCCATGTCATGGCCATTTCTACTGATCATATTTCCATTGTTGAGGTCTACTAGAATAGATTTATATTGTGCAATTTTCCAAACTCACATTGGTTTCTCATACAGCATCTCTGTATAGTATGTGTATTCACCAGGTATTCACTCTCTGTCCTAAACGGCTTGTTGGAGCTCCTGCCCCCCCCCCCTCCCTGTGAGCCCAGTGTGCTCTGATTGGTCGGGACGTTGCGAGGCTCGCTGCTCAGTGAGCTGGCTTACTGGTGTGGTTTCCGGGTCGGCGATACAGCGAGAACAAGCGAAACTCATCCTGAGCACACACAAACACTCACAGCCGAAGTAAAAACAATAAGTGTGGCTTGATATTGAGTAAGAAAAAGGTTTATAAACGCTGTGAGAATGGGTCTGCGGAGAGCATTTCTCCGCCATCCCAACTCATCTATTACCAACCAGGGAGCTCTATGCAAGTCAATGGGACTCCCTGTTAGTTGAACATTTACGCTAAAGGTCCTGGTGTGTGAGGAGCTCCGCGGATTGGTCCATTTTGGTTTTGGTTAGACTCTGCAGACCGTTTACATGCATAAAAACCTTCATAAGGGGGCGGGTAATAACCAGAAAAGCATGACATGGGACCTTTAAACCAATACCCCATCAAGTATAAGTATGTTTTGATTATGGCACTGCTTCGATATACATCTATTCATATTTTATCTTATTTTTAAGATAATCATAGTACGTATTTTTAGCCTTTCATTATTGGAAACTGGACCAGTGGTTGGAAAATGCATTCGGTGGTGTCAGACTTCGTAGAAACAACAATTTGAGCTCCAAATGTTTGCCGTAAAACTCAACATTTGAGTGTTTTTCATTGTACAGTTTAGCAATGTATTGTAAACGTGTGAGTTCAACCATTAAAACGTTTTTGGTCGTCATGTACATTGAGCTACCTAATATTTGCCTTCCGGGAGAAGTTTTAAATTCTTCTTCAAACTAAATGCAAATGTTTTCTCTTGCCCTTTGTTGTGATCATAGTCCCTTGCATGATGCTTCTGCAAGTGTTTTAACGAGTCTTTGGTGTTAAAGCCACCCGACACTGATTGTGTACCTTTAACACTCACATGTTGCACTCTCGACTCTCGTGGTGCCCCCCTTCCTTTCTTTAGAATAACACTGCTGACATAATGACGGCTGCTTCGGGCTACTGTCGCTAACACATGACATGTTGCTACTTCTCATTGTTTCCCAATGTGTCGCTAAGTGTGCCTATAGCATCATTTAGCTAAGGAGATGTTCAAGTGGATATTTCACAAAGGTTTGTCTCTTATTTTGAACTTGGGAAGACCAATACAGTTTTTCGCTAAATTTGGACTGATACATATCTTGACTGTTGAATCAACAGTGGCCTAACAATGACCATGAGTGGTGCTGCACTGCTTCAGGCATGTGTATGTGAGTGTATGTGTTTTTTAGGAGCACCCAAAACAAGGTTTCCCTAGTGAGGTGACAGAAGCAGCTAAGCCAGTAAACAACAATGACAGTAATCATATGTGTTTGTGGTGCTATGCTTCATCACCTGTCCGGCACCAAGGCTTGTTAAAGGACAAATGACTCTTAATAAAGCATATTCTTTCTCCTCATCTCTCCCTCTTCTCCGTCCCCCTTGCTCCCCGCAGCCCTGCCCCCCCACCTGAGGAGGCCAGGCCGTGGGGCGGTGGGATTGGCCGGCTCCACGCTGGGATTGATTACCCCTCTAATCTTAGGACTGCCAGTGTGTCTCCAGGGCGAAAACTCCTGCATGAATCCCCCCTCCCTCTGCCCCAACTCCCACCCTACCTCTGCCTCTCTACTTCCTCTCTCCCTCTCCCTCCATCCCCTTCATCCCTCTGTCCCTGTGCTGCCAGAGGCACTGAGGGACGATACTAAGTCACAGCCCCAGACAGGGCCACTCGCTCGCAGTGCCTGCCTTGTTTGCCATATGTCACGGCAAATGGGGCTCCCGTGGACCCTGCCTTGGACTCGCTGTGAAAAAAAAAAATGACAAGGGGAACCGGATAGGGGACGATGGTTGGAGGCTGCAGGAGTTGGGCGATGGAGCAAAGCAGACAAATCCAGACTAGATTTGATTCAAAGATCTTTCGAAATTACAGTGCTCTTGTGGGAGTTGATGTCAGGAAAACCAAATAAATATAGTAAGAGATGTTGATTGAATCTGCTCTTGGTGTTAATAGGCTTTATCTGTTGTTCACACATGATTTGTTGATGACATTTCACCCCTCCAGTGTGCATCATCATGGCATCAAGGACACCCGACAACTTGTAAGGGTGACAATTGTACTTGTTGATGGTACGACTTGTCATCCAGATGCTGGTGAGATAAGCTCTTGCGGTGGCACTTAAGCCTTCTGTAGACTTCTATAGACTCCCACAGTGTCGGGGTGATGATGTTACCTCTCAAAATGTCACTTTGGCGTTTTCTTTTCTCTCAACGCCTGATTAATTTAGGATGAGAGTGGGAACAGAGTGGAAACACACAGACAGAACAATTAGCACTGTTCATTTCCGCACTTAAGAGTAGCAGAACAAAGTGGAAATAAGGATGAGATCAGAATCTGCAATTTCATATTTTATTCCACTGATAAGGCCTGGCTGGATTACATCACAGCCTTTTCGTTTGAGACCATTTCCATCTAGTTTGAACGGGTCATCTCTCTTTTTCTTCCATCCTAGTGACTACAACTATTATTTTCTTGGACCAAATCGCTCATGCCGACCCAAAACACTTCGTCAATGTTTGCTTCTTAATTCAATCAGACCCTGCTTCCACAACACATGTAGCTTCTGTTGCAACCAGTCCTGTGATTCATGCCTGTAGTAAGACTGGAAGGTGGGGGGGTTAGACTATGGTTAAGATGATGAGAAGATGTTGTTGTGATGTGGTGTTTACGTGCGCCTGCATGTATTTACCCCCTAGGGTCAAATTGAGTATGCAGAAACATGCAATACTCAGTGTTTAAAAAAATATGGTAGGATCTTCGGAAATAACTTCAAGTGTTCTACTTGTATTCCAAATATGGTGATACGAGTGGGTGCTGATCGTAATATCAAACAATTTTTCTTGTACCATACGTGATCAAAAAAATCCCACATTTTCAAGGTGAAACTTTCTGTTTACTAATCCACCTGCTCCAACGCTGCAGAGTCTTAACGCAGGATGAGTAATGCTTAAAAGCCGAGTTCATTTCGTACATACGAGTGCGTCCCCAAAAGCACATGGCAACGGCCAGACAACCATCAGAAGGCTCTTTGAAGTGCTCTTTCAGGCCACCATGGATTGCCCACACACAAGTGCTCGCAAACACACACTTGAGAAAGTCTTTGAGGGCACTGTTTTCTAATTCACCTCTGCACCTGTTTATACCTTTTCCCCATTCTTCCTTTTTTTCCATGTCTGAGTGAGTCCGAGTCATATAAAAAAAAAAAAAAAGGATAGAAAAGCAGCGTGGGTGAATCTGAGCAGAGAAACATCCTCTGGGTCTTTTTCCTTTTTTAAAAGAACTCCTCCAGATCTCATGTTTAATTTATGAAGGAGGGCTCAGGCGTGATACATCCTGGCATGACAGGCAGAGTCCATCTTTGTCTGGGAAACATGGATCGGACCGGACCAGGGGTGATATGCCAGTCCCCATCAGGGCCCCGGGGTGCCACAGACTGGTCAACAGCTGGGGGGGCCAAAGCAACCCTTTTATTGGAACCAGAGCGTGGTTAATTAAACAAGTTCCCCTCGGTCAGAAAGCAGCTGGAGTCGGTTTACTCCGTGTGCCAGTCAGTGCCAGGCTGGCTGGAAGGCACACTCCAGCACACAAAGGAAGAGGAGATGCGACAGTGTTCTTCTACGTAGGAATGTACAGACACATGAGAGGATGTTACTGGTTGGAAGTATTAAGATGTGAAGATTCTAAGGAGAGGAGTGGGATGTGCTCTCTTTAGCTCACCCACATCCAACTGTAAGCATCAACCCACACCCTTAAACCAAACTCCAGCTTTATGCGCAAGCACACGGCGAACACATTTAATTTGTTTTCAGGCTCTCCAGATCCACATACTTACCAGTTCAGACAAACATACAAACACGCACAGGCGCAAACAAACTGAAAACGAGAGAAATCTTGTCAAGCTGAGCACCGAGTGAAGATTAGGCATCCTTGTCCGCCTTCACAGCCTGAGACGTCGTGGTCAAACCTGGGGCGGTTTCCAGGGAGAAAGATAGACTCGCAGATGATGGTTGACGGAGAGGATGTGAGAGAAACAAGACGTATTCCGAGTGCTAAATGGCTGTTCGGATTGCAAACTGGGGGAGGGCGAAAAACAGAGCAAGAGGGGAAAACAGGGGGGCTGGGTACAAAACAGCCAATTTCATAGTACACATGTGGATTAAGTTCCCTCCTTTGAAAATGCGCCGGAATGCCCATGTACCAATTACGCCCCGGTGGTACAGGCGGGAGCTGTGGGGCCATGTTTTTGGATGTTCTTGCGCCTGTGTGTGCTCGGGCTTGCCAGATTGTCTGCGGGCAGCATTTGTGCCTGCTTTGATTCTGTGCCAGTGAGGCCTCGCAGGCTCTTGGCACCCTGACACCTCCCCATCAATACGCTGGCACCGCGTTGTACGGGGTATCAAAAATGACCCAATTAGAGGATGGCAATGTGTTCTGACAGGCAGTACCTGGTCGGGTGTGTTTAAAACTGCCATCTTTTTTCTCTTTTCTTTCTTCCTCTATGATGCACACCGTCTACCTCCTCTCTGTTTCTCTCTGTCTCTCCCCTGCCGTTTATACTCCGTGTGCTTCTCTCAGCGGGTGACAATGGTAGAGATGTGAGTGGATCTGCCTGCCTTGACACCCTCTCTTTGTACGCTTTCGTTCAGCTGTTTGCTATAAACATCCCAGCACTTTGCAAGTGTGCACATAGGAGCGGATTGGTTTTGACTAAGAACACTGTGATTAGAGCACTCAGTGACAGAAACATTATCCACAGAGTTGGCGTGTCAGATTTCATTGCCATGACTGACATGTCTCTGGATCTCCCATTCTCTTTTTCCATGTCTCAGTTTTTCTCCGCTGCTCTTCCCCTTCGATATTCCTGATCTGTCTGTCTTTTCCATGTGTAGCTGGAATTCAGTGGGAATCTGTCAGCGTGTGTCAGCTTGAGTCTTAAGCTGTTTCCATGATATCTGCGGCTACCATAAAACGTGTAAAAATGCAATCTGCTGAGTTTTAAAAACTATGAAAAGTCATTAAATTGTTTGAAATATAACTTACTTTTGAATTGATTCAACCTAGACATTTTATCTCTTTGGCTTTTATTCATTCATCATCAACAAAATGTGATGTTTTGTTTTGCCTAAATGGTTGATGGCCTTCACATCTACTTACAACTGAATGCCTTTCCGTATATGCTTACTTTTAAAGACCATAAGACTTATATAAGGACCAAATGTTGGCTTTAAATAACGTAGCCCTCTAAAGTAATGGATTTTATTTATGTTGCGCTCTTTTGTCTAATAAATAATTTCCTTTACCTTCTTGAATAATTTATCCGGAAAGGGCCTTAGATTAAAATGTAATTATTTGCTGTTTTTAGTAATTAGTGAGAAAACTATCTGCAATGCATGATCATTTAATAGATAATACATAAATTCAGTTGATTTATTGACAACACTCACTGACTTACTATCACCAAACTGCATCAGAAAGAGTGCATTTCCATCGATTTCTCACTTAGAAAACGTGCAATCATATGACATGTCTTTCAACTCCCACTAATGTTTTTGACACACCGTGATGCAACAGGCAGTCTGTTAATTGGGATTTTAAGCAAAAATTGTTTATTTTGCAGAGATGAGAGTAGAGAAATAATCTGTAAAACTTTTAATACACTTCGGGAAAAGACTGAAAGTCACACAAGTATTTTTTCATTGTTGATGGGTGATATTTAACCAAACTAGAGTCGTAGGGAAAAGCTTTACAGAAAATTCACCGATTTATTTGCATTTAAATATTTTACATGGCAATTCTCTTTTGATTAATTTTACTTCCTTTCAACTTTCAGGCAATCAACATTAGTAGGTTTAACCAACTCAAATATGTTCACCCAAGTTAACCCAACTACTCAAAATGCTTGAAATCGGTTGCCTAATTTAATTTAAGCTTTAGCTAAGTAACCGTTTTTAGAATGCAGTTCTTGTTAGAATATCTATGTAATGACTTGTAGTTCTTTCTCATTAGATTTACCGCCTCAGTTGCTCCGTCTGAGAGGCGACTGTGAAGGTTTGGCAGCTGATGCCCTCTGGCGTTACACCGGTCATGAGCTGAGCCCTCACAGGTCTCCACTGGCATGTTAGAGCAAGCTGCCAGCCTCGATGGGCAGTTGGCCCGGTCCACTACCAGCTGGTGAGGCTGTGTGCCATCTCAGGGCCATCAGGCTCATCTGTCAAAACTCCTCCTCCACCTATGAGTGTTTACTAAAAGTGTCACCGCAATGAACAAAACTGAAATGTTCAAATGTAGCTATGTCTATTATGCCAACAAATTTCACGGAACTGTATTAGGTTAATTGAAAGCGATAATATTAAGTTAAACATAATATTTTTGTATTTAAAGGTCCCCTGTTATACTGTTTTTAATCAATGTATAATAGGTCTCAGATATATACAAAACATGTCTCTGAAGTGTTTGACTCGAAAATACCAAACAGATCATGCATTGCAGCTTCCCATAATCCCCTCTGTTTCAGCCCTGTTTCAAAAGTGCTGATTCTCTGTCTGTTACTTTAGATGAAAATAAGGAGCCCCTCCCCACGCCCCTCTGAGAGATATTTGTTTAAAAAGAACACAATGGTGCTCTAGGAGGAGATTCAGGTGATAAGGTGGGCGGGTGTTACCTTGCTTGGTCATTGGCTAATGGTTACACAAGCCAAAAAATCGTTATGACATCATAAAGTGGCCAAAATCTGATCAGCTAATTTTCAGACAGGTTTTTATATAAATGGATCAGGAGAAAAAGTGAGTGAATCTTTCTTCCTGAAACTTTCAGAATCTCTTTACACAGAGGGGACACATGTTTATGTATAAAAGACATACAAAAGTGTTTTTTGCATAATAGGTGACCTTTAAACTTACTTATTACATTAATACAGTTATGTGAAATATGTTGACATAATACATTTCATTAAGTTTCAGCTTTTTTCAGGGTGCTACTCTGAGTAAGCAAACATCAACCATTGACACTTTGATGTAAAACCAACTGGTGGACAGAAGCAAGTTGTGTGTCAAAGTAAGGTAAAATGCCGGTGTAACATTTTTAGTTTTAAAGGTATATCAGTCGTTTCATGCTGCATGTGGCACGCATATTATAGGTTCCTTCTTATCTTAACCCTTTAACTGCCAGACCAAGAAAAAAACTATGGAAAAATTATTTGTTTGCATTTTCTTATCAAATGGGCCACAAATAACCACAAACAATTTTTATTTTTTTGACTGACCACACAGTTTTGTTTTTATGAGCCTCTACCAACTGTTCGAGCTGGCCTTCTATGGTAAAAGTGCATTTTCAACAATCATCATATACAGTACAGTATTTGTACGCATCAAACTCAAATAAAACACAAACTCAAATACATTTGTTTCTTTTATGGAAAATGAGTAATATATACAACCAGATATATTCATAAAAGATAATAAATTATAATTGTAAAAAAAAAAAAAAAATGGAAAAAAGTCATGTAAAGTGTTTTTCATAATAAAAAAAATACTTGCTCATCTTACTGTATATGCTGAATTGGCCTAACAGGAAACCACTGGCCTAACAGCAAATGTCTATATCCTGTGTTGGCGTAACTTGCTCATCTGTGTGCAACTTTGGGCTGAATGCCATGCATGAAAGGTGCTATATAAATTATTATCACTCTTTCACTCTGAGACTCATAAGGCAGTACTAGATTTAGAAATATTACCATGAATCTAGCCATTTATTTACCATATTTTATTGGAAAACATCTCTGAAACTATGAAAAAGTCATATTGCTAGTTTACCATAAAAGGCCAATTCGACCGGTTGGTTGAGCATATTTTCAAGAAAATAATTACACCCTTGTTAAAACTTTTTTTGTGCATCAAGTTATCTAATTATGTTCAGTCAGTGCTCTGACACTAAACTATGTCAAAAATGATATGGTTACCTTCCAAAAGTTGACCAAAAAGAGTGATTTCTTCAGCAGTGATTTTTAGCATGCCAACTTTCTCAGAAGAAGCTCGCTGAAGGGCTTTCTGTTTGAACCACAGTGACATCTAGAGGTTGTTTTATGCATAACATGTCAACCAAAGGGTAGAGCTGGCTGAATCAGATGGAGTTACACTTTTTTTTTTTTTTTTCCAACAAGATATCAAGACACAAATTGTGCTCTACCAAATGGTGGCGCTGGCAGTTAAAGGGTTAAACACTCTGAATAAAAACAGAAAAGGTTATATGTCTTTATATAGAGCTTTGGACATATGAAATCATGCTTCCGACGTACCTTCTATACATCTTCTCTACTTATTTTTCAACCTTCCCCTGGCTTCTCTCTTGGCTATTAACCTTTTGTGTAATATACCTCCTCTTGTTCAGTGTAGTTTATCTGTATGTGTGCTTGTTTGTCTGCTTCTTGGCCTGATTGATTGTATGTGCGGGTTAAATGATCAAAAAAGCTTTTACGATTATAGGACAACTGCTTCTCTTGAGGCACCTGTTAAGTTGTTTGTTGCCAGAAGAAAAGGACACTTCATCATGCTACTGTAAATGATTTCCCTGCTCCCTCACCCCGGGCTCCCTTTTACTCCTTCCTTTTATAGAGCGGATATTTTTGCAGGAAACCTCCCTTTTTTTAAGTGGAAAAAACAGAAAATGCTATAAGGGATGTAGTGTTGTTTGAGGACAATAGCTTATCTACGAGGTAACGCTGTCTCGGCTAATTTGTACAACTTGCCACATCGTGCCGTAGCGCAACAGCTGAGTGCTTTCAGAGAAAGACTGATTTGACTTAGGCCATTATCTTTTGATAGATAAGGGGACTGCAGGGGCTTTTTCCCATCCCTCAGGGTGTGGTTTTGAAGATGGAGGACATGTTTTTACCCATTGACGTTGATGCAATACAACCCAGAAGCAAGGGGACTAATGTCTGTGTGGATTCCACTCAATCCTAGTGCCTAGTGTCCTCTCCTCGCCCCGGACTCAGCCTGCGGAGCCCTTTAACCGGGGAGTGTGCCCACCAACCATGAGTCATTAAGCTCTGTGTTTAGACAGGGCTAGGGGTCATTGTGGTGGAAGGTAATGTATAGTCTCAGGATGGACTCACAAATTGGAGGCAGTCCACTACTTTCTCCAAGGAAACAAAGAAGAAAAGGAAATAAAAAGTGAGATGTTTCTGTTGCAAAGGCAAAAAGTGACAGAGGGTATTCATTCAGCCGAGAATTATGTGCTGATTATATCTAAAAGAACTTTAAATACAGGTAAATGCTATGGCAAAATCATCATGCTACTCTGATTGCAAGCAAAACAGTGAAACTGGTATTTATCTTGCATAAGCAGAGACATGTCTGTCGGTAAGTTTTGAATGGTAAGAGTTCACGAGTATTTTGGGAAAAAAATCACACTTTGCAATTAATTAAAGTAAATCCTTTCAGTGTAGTTTTACCACATTTAAAAGCCTGAAACTTGACCATTAACCTGCAAATGGATGTAAAACTCTGCTAGTGTTCCCCTTTCTAAAAACAATGTGCCACAAAAAGGACTGTAAAATGAAATAATGAGTTTTAAATGTCTTTTTTCAGGCAAACTCAATTAGCAACATGTTTTTTTCTCCCCTTTTGCAAAGAGCCCTACATTAGCACCGAGGCTAGTTATTATTTCCAGCGCGGACATCTTTACAAATCATTTCTCTTTGCCTTTCCACCGCTGCCTCCCGTGTGCCACTATGTTCCAAAGTGGGCTCCAATTATGAAAGCATTAAAAATGCTAGTGAAAGATTTAGGTACATTACACCACTCAATGACATTCTACTCGCTATTATGTTATTAGCACAGTGCTATGTGTAAAAAGGGCCTTTAATTTAGAAAGTGTTGTAGAAAATACATTTAAAGCTGCCACTGTCAACCGCCCCGCCCCCCCACCTCCCAGCCTCCTGCACCGGCAGCTGTGCTGCTGTGGAAAGCTTCTCATCTCAGCCAATTTTGGTCAAATCCCTCACTCAAGTCTTTTAGGCTCGGATCGACACAAATGGAAGAATATGCACAGACGTTTTTCTTTCTATTCTCGATCTCTTTAAGGAAGCCCTTCGAATATAACGAAAGAAAACATAAATGAAATATTAAGGCGGCAACTGATGAGGAGTTTCATCATTGATACATCTGTAGATTACTATCTTTATTAAACATTTCATCTTTTAATGAAAAAATGACAGTTAAATGTGTAAAATGCTCATTTCAGGTTCCCAGATCCACGGTTTTGGAGGTGCATTGTTTATTTTCTTAATAGTCTATTAGCCAAAGGCCCGTTATTTTTATATTTTATATTATAAGTATTAACAAGACAAGGTGTAGCATACAATTGAACTATTTTCAACATAGTTCTCGATTTTCTGTTATCAACCTATCGATTATTAAACTAATAGTTAATATAGTAGCTTAAATTAATGGTACCACTTTACAATAAGACTACCCTTATAAAGGATTCATAAAGAGTTTATAATTAGGTTATTAATTAGGTTGTAAACACTTTATTAATCATTAAGAACCATTTATAAACCAGTTCTAACATAGTTTTCATACATCAACACAGGCTCACTATTTGGCAAGATGACTAAGCCTTATAGTGGCTACCTATTCGTCGTCTTCATCAGCCAGCATCCTTGGTATCTGTTGTTCACTGAGTTGATTCCCCCCCTTCCATCTTGATTTTTCATGGCATCTCTTTATGACCATTTATTTATGACTTACTAACATTTATAACTGCCAAAAGGGAGCCTTATTGTAAAGTGTGAAACAAATCACCATGTATTAATGAGTTACAACCATTTCTAATAAGGCTTAGCAGTTCAGATACATGTGGGCTCACTATTTGGCAAGCAACCGGTCACAGTTGCCCTGTTTATCTCATGTCTTATAAAAGCTTATTAAGGATTTATAAAGTGTTCTCAACCTAATTAATAAATAAATTCCAAACTATTCGTAAACCCTTTATAAGGGTAGTCTTATTGTAAAGTGGTACCGAATGAATTCATCAATTCATGTTGTTGCCAGAGTTGCATCTGTACAGTATGTATGAATGTAAATTCACGCTTCTGTTGCTCAACCACCTTTTTTGATTTTAGTGTTTAAAGTTATTGGTTTGTAAATATTTTGTTAAACCCACATAGGTTCATGCAATCCTTCAAAAACGTTAACATCTCCATCATCTAAAAAAAAGAGTGTGATTAATTAAAAGAAAATGTGCAGAATATGCCCCTGCAGATTGAAACAGTGCGGCGTGTTTCTCCAGGAAAAAAGGAGTCCATCTTCCTCTAATATGGCGGAGTAACAGATGGAGTTTGGGTTGTGCCCTGTGCTGCATCCACACACCCTGTGTGTCATCTGTCATTACATTCAGGTCATTGTTTGGAGCTCAGTGGCAGCGTGACTGAGTTGGCCAAGGCTTGACAACTGTCTCTGTTTCACACAGACAGGGAGAGAATATGCAGACACCCTCAACCCTCACAGGGGAGAATCTGTGTGCCATTGTGCGGCCTGGTTCACTTTCCCAAATTAGGACTAACATGTTGCCCACAGTTATTGAACAGAATAGATCAAAAATATATTCAACTCTGGCTGTTGCATGTGCAATAGAATAGCGTTCTATTGTGAAGAATCTGTCGTATGTTGGCTGCTGTCATGCATGTTTTTCCGCATGATATCTATGATGTTTACTGTGCAACCTCACAAACAGGATTTCCTGCAGGACAACAGATGGTGTGGTGTCACGTTGTATTGCATTATAAAACAATTTTATTGCGTACACCAATGGAATATTTGTCTTTTCACTTACCTAGGACACAAAACCCCCTTTGCCTGACATATAATCCAAATTGAAACGGAGTAAACAATGAAAGCATACATACAACGTACATAACTGAAACATACTACTAAAGGAAAAGAAGAGTGGGGTATTGTAATGATGACTGAGGTGTGAAGATGCACATTAAAGATTGTTATATCTGTAACTATAGTTCTGTGGCCATTAATGGAACAGCCATGACCTATGGTGCGTTCAATTTGTACTGGGAAGTATTCATTTCAGAGTTCCCAGTCGGACAATTTAACGGTAATGCATCATGAAGCTGGACGTTTTGTCATTGGAAGTGTGAACGTTTGAGTTTATGCTTCCAAATTCTGTTTTGCAAGATAACAAAAGCTCTCAAAAACAGAAAAATGTACGACATTGACGCGACAATATTTTCTTTCGAACACAGTGTCATATCTCTATCAGAACATGTATGTAACACTGCCTGTTTTTAGCATGTTACACAACTCCTGCACTACACCATTATTCATCCATCTCTCAATAAGGTATTGGAAATATGAAGAAAATCAAATATTCCTATATTTTCTATCAAATACCATGACAATGATACTGCAATGATACATTTAGGGTTGACTATGGTGATTTCAAAAACATTTACAACATTTTTGATAAAGAGTCATCATTAATATGAATATTATGGCTTGTGGGGTCTAATTCAATAACAGAAAAGCTACAACAGTGGCTTAACTAAAAATATAACATCGCTTGACTATAATCCATCCTTTAAAACTCGGAAAATACACAATTTTGATATTTCAAATTCAACAACATTTAAGATAATACACAGTCTTATTTCATGATATACTGTAATATCTATATGTTGCCCGGCTTTACTCTTGATCCAACCATCCGACCCTTGTTCTTACCCGGAGCTGCAGTGGTTGATGGGACAGGTTGTTATTAATGCCTTCAGAGTTTAGACTTTTCAGACGCGTCTCTCTGGCCTTGCTCTAGCTGTTCAGGGTCAGGGCTACGACATAGGCTGCTGATTATATATGTATGCATAAATCTAACTATAAGCTGCTCTCACAGAGTGCGCATTTGTACATACACAATTTTCTCCATCCATGTTTGTTAGGTCTTCAGATGAGATAGTGAAATTACGTTTGCTCATGTGTACATAAGGCTAGTTATCCCTTGTCCCTTTTTGGCCTTCTGTATTTTGACACATATAGATGATCACCCCTCATCCTTCAAACGTGCACTACTGCATTTGATATTATACTCTTAAGTTGCGAGTGTTCACCAGAGCCCCTTGTCAGTCATGTACAGTATGTTCATATATTAATAGCGTTGCCCGGCTTTGCAGCTCGCTTCAACTGTGCGAGTTACATTCAGGTGAATAAAAGATATCCTTTGAAATCCATTTATTAATAAGAACTATTGACCAGCAGTATTGACTGAAGCTCAAGGGCCTGTATCCAATAAAAATCCGTTAACCTTGTGCCTGCCAGGAGGTACGGAGTCAAACCTCTTGGAGGAAGCGGTGGGGTGGGGGGACTAAACACAACCAAGCTAAAATAAATCATTGTAAAGATAAAACTTGTGTAGACTCTCAGCTGCATCATTCTCCCTTTACTATCATTATATAGTCTTTGTTTGTACCCCTAGCCAGCTGAGGACAAAATGGCAAAAAGGACTGTTCCCTTTCATAATGATTTCACAACTTCCCACTCTTGTGCTAACACCAATTGCTACAACCACATTTTCTTTTGTGCGAATGTGTGGGTTTGTGAGCAGCTCTGCCTTTCACTACTGGTTAGGGGCTAACACCTCTTTCAGGTTAAGTCTTTTTTTCCACCTCAGAATAGCAGCATTTTGTGTTGCACCTCCCTCCTCCCTCCTTCCTTTCCTTGCCCCACTCATCTGTCAATGAAAGACACAGTTTTGCCACAAGGCATTGTGTGTTTAGCGGTGGTGCCAGCAACTGCCATTTGGGCGCAGGGAGGCACGGGGATCCTCCCCCTTTGAACTGCTGCCAAGCCAGCCAGCTTGCACCTTCTTTAATAACTTCCCCCGAAGGCACTTCCTTCTTTTTCTCTCCCTCGCCCTCCTCTCCCTCTCCTTTTCTTCCCCTTTCTCTCATTCACTCCCACCCTCCTGCCTCTCTTCTATTTTTTTAAATGACTGCAGTTTTCACGGGTAAAGCTGCGATGCTGATAAGAAAGGTAAGGCTGCTTTTAACCGACAGCCTGACATCAAATCTCTGTGGAAAAACACACGCAAATGAATAGAGGGTTAAGAGCATGTATGGACGTACAGACAGAGGCTTATAGAGGGGGTTTCCTAGAAAGAGATTTAGTTGATTTTGGTTGAAATTGTATTAAAAATCCACTTAACATGTCAATGTGTTCTTTTGTTAATTTGTAACCCGAGTCCATTAAGTCGCACAAATCTATCAAAATAAGCGTTTATTTTTATTTTATCACAGCACATGCGCAAATGCGTAGAGATTTTTGTAACGTTGGCACTCATGTCAACTGCTCTTTAGTACAAATACTGATAGTGGTACAGATGAATAAAAAACTTTGATACTTCCTGTCTAAGAAGAAAACACATTTTTTAAAAAAGTAATGACAATAAAGGAAATTCTACCGTATGCATTCATGTAAAACATAATGGGAGCGGAATAAGTATACATTAAAACATTTAAAAAAACAAGACATGCACAGATATAAGGTGAAAAAGACAATAACAAAAACCTGACATCCAAATGTTCTGCCCTTCCTGACTGTGTTTCCCCTTGTTTCCTCTCTTATAGCGGGCCTCTCAGGACAGCGTTAACTCCACCACAAAGTCTCCCTGTGAACCCCCGACCTGTCAGTTCCACTGTACAACACCATGGCCCCGGGACAGACAAGCTCGAGTGGAGAGGTAAAGAGAGAAAAAAGGCAAAGAGACCTGGCTAGAAGCACAGTAGGCAATAGGTGTCATATTAAGGGTGTGTAATACACTATGTCACCTCAATAGCGTATGGGCCATTAAAGCTATAACCTCATACACCGGGGCGTTTATTTTGTCACTAGGGATTATTCGGAACAAACGTGCTTGCCGGGGAATTTGTGGTGTGCTTGTATTTGTTGATAAATGTTTGTGTACAGTGTGTGTGCACCTTAATGTATATAATCTTCAAAGTAGTTCTCCCTTTAAATCCAGGGCCACCTTTTTTTTTTCCCCGTGTGCATATGGTCCACAGTGGCAGTGTATTAAAGGATGGCAGGTAGGGTGGAGGGGGGGGGGTTAAAAATGAGAATGTAAATACAGGCGTGAGCTCACCCAACTTCCCCCACCATCACCTCTTCGTAGTCGCCCTCCTCCTTCCCCTCCTGTGTGAGGGTGAGGCAGCGAGGGGGTGACCTTGCCCGGTGTAATTAAAGTGAAACACCTTGACTTGTCACCATTGCCTGAGACAGCTTAAATCTCCCTAATGTAAATGGAGGCTGCCGCTGACGTGCTGCAAGGCATGGCCGCGGAGAAGATACAAGCGCTGGTGATCCATCTCTGTACACACGCACACACTCCCTCTATGTATCCCTGTTTTTTGCACTCTCTTTTTTTTCCTGAAACACATGCAAATATACACAATCTTTCTTTCTCTGTCTTTCATAAACACCCTCCCTCCTCTCCTCAAACCCATCCTTAGCATTCTGCTACCCCACCTCATCTTGCTGTCCGTTGCTTTTATTTATTTTACACCCCAGACTAGGGCTGTGCAATTAATCGTATTTTAATCGCAATTACGATTTTGGCCTGCCACAATTACGAAAACAACATAATCGAAAAAAACAATTATTTAGCTTTGCTAGGTTGTGACAGTGCAACATATTTGATCTAATTAATTTTGGTCTCATTTATTTGTATTTATCATATTTATATATGTTTAGTAGCTTGGGGAAGTGCGCTCCAAAATATTTGTTGATCTTGTTGATTGGTATTTATTATTTTGATATTATTTATTTAAATGTATCATTTATTTTTGTATTGGTTTTTCAGTTGAATTATACGTTCAGGGTAATCAACAGTTAAAAAGATACTGTTCAAATTATTATTTGTTTTAAAGTTCATTAAATGGATTTTTTCAAAGTCAATGAATAATCGTATTTAATAATCGTGATATCAATTATTGACCCAAATAATCGTGATTATGATTTTTGCCATAATCGCACAGCCCTACCCCAGACAGCACAATGCTTACCTTTTTATAGCAGCAGCAGCAATGCCTCATGGGATAGCTCAGATGTTGTGGTGAAAGGTGGCACAAACATGGAATTATTTAGAGGGTAGTGAAATGATCAGTGAAATTAACAATAACACATACTTTTCCTGTTTTCAGTATCATGATTAATAGGAGGGAAAGAGCATAGTGCATTTAAAAGTCTATTGGATGTAGCTTATTTGGTGTTTACAAGTGCTTCATGACATTTGTTTGGAGACTTCCCACGCTGCTTTGCAGCTTGTCTGTCTTTGTATTCGGGCACACCAGATCAGGTTGATTGATTGATCCTATTTTTTCACTGGGGGCAAACACATGGCTCATATCTACTGCCAGCTTCTTTGGGAGTAGGGGGAGGATAGCAGTACAGAGAAGGCAATTAGCAGTGAAATTCTGTTGACTTTGCCCTTCAATTAAAGCTCTGTTATACAAAAGTCTTGTTGACCCTTCTGTCCTGCCCTCCATTAGAAGTCATGGCAACACATTGCTGAAAGACTGCCTCCTAAATTCCAGGCTCATTTGCCGTTTGGGGAACCGGGGACCGCCTGAAACGACAACAGAAGCAGGACCAGGGGCTCATGCCAAAAAAATCGCCCTGTCTGAATGCCACAATGGCATGTGAAAGAATGCAATGTGCCCCCTGTGCCAACTTTACCAGTTGCCGATGCCCTGTGCCAGCCCCCCCCCCCCCCCCTCTCGTGCCCTGCCCAGGCTGTGGGCACCGTGACAGGAGCCAGACGCCCGTCATGTGTCTGCACCAGGCAGCCTGCCCCTAAACCCTGGGGGCATTGGGGGTTCTGTCCCATAGACTTCTCCAGAATATGCCAGGGATTGCGGGTGGTGCCAGGCAGCGGAAATGTCCCGCAGTACACACACTCTGACGGGCTCTGAGGAGGCCCAGTGGTTGCAGGGCATGCCAAGTCACCAGGGAATCATCCTGGCAAAAAGGCTTGTTTCTCTTTTTTTCCTGCTCTCCAGGAACTGCTTTGGGAATCCTCTCTCCTTCGGTAGACAGGCACTGATCCAGGTACTCTTTTGTCTCTGATTGTCTTATCTCCTCTGACAGTTCAGATAATATTAGTTGATCCCCAAAGGCAAATCCATATTTCCCCCCTTTATAAAGACTTGAAGGCACAGACTGCAGACAACGAGCGTTTACCTGCCTGCGTGCTGTAGCATCATAGACACGCTCAGGATTAGACAGCAAGGCAACAGAGAAAGACAACAAACAAGCATGCTGCTATTGTGATGGACAGCCTCCACTGTGAGGTTCAGTGTGTCAATGTGTTCGGTGTGTGATGTAGCAACTGCTTCAGCCACGGGGGTCTGTAGGATGGAGAAAAAAGAGTGAGCATAGAACACGTGGGAGAGAGAAAAGAGAAAGAGAGAATGAGCAATGAGCTCAGGTGGGTCTGACATCTGCATTCACTTCCTGTCTTTTTCAGAAGGGGGGGGAGGACGAGGAAGGAGACGTGAAAAGGAACGGGTGGTGGGTAAGGAGAGGGGGGGGCTGGAAGAAAACAAGTGCGAGATGAAGGCCTTTCTGGAGGCTACAAAGGAGCTGCACACTGGAAAAAGGCTGGGGAGCCCTCAATGGGGCTAAAGAACACGCAGACAAAACTTGGGAAGGAAGAAGGCATGTCTTACAATGGCACCGGGCCCCATGCTTGGTTCAAAGAACTAGTCAGAAGTACAGAAAGAGGAAGACAGAATGGAAATGATGGACCTGCTGGGAAGTATAGTAGTCGTAGCAGTAGGAGGGGGAGAATGGTATATATGCTGGGCAAAAGGCCACCGAGTTTTCTCAGCTATTCATTTGAAAACAAACTGTGCGGCACAGGCAGGCACGGTCAAACTGCATTTGGGTGTGTAGTGGATTTTGTCTTAGTCCTCAAAAAACGAAAGAAAAGACGGTGCTCCATGTGTGGCCTTATGCTAAAAGTCAGGCCGGAGAGGCAGAGATGAGGTATAGCCTGGGAGCTAGGAAAGGAAGAGGGGGGAATGGGAAACAAGTCAGGTAAATGAGCAGAGTCGGTGGGAAAGGAACTGAGATGATGTCATACCACTGCTGCAATGATTTATATAGAAAATGAGTCTCTGATTGTATGCAAAGCTTTAAACAACAATTTCTCGCAATATTTCTTAAATTGGTTTACTACTTTTATAATTAGATTTCATTGATTTCATTTGAAAAAGCAAAGAATTTCCCTGGCGTGGCAGTTAAACTAGGCGTTTTTCTTTTGTGGCAACGGCACACAAAGAGAGAACCGGAGTGACAGTGAGCTGTTTGCATGTCCTTGGGATGCCAGAGTCATTGTCAAGGCTTATCAGAATCTAGGGGCAAAGAAAGAGCGGAGGAAGGAAGGGAAGGGGGGGGGGGGGGGGGGGGGAGAAAAAGGGATCGAAATATGCACATGGCTTTAATAAAACTTTATCACTAGTTACCTTAGCACTGTCTCCCCCCCCCCCCCCCCCCTCTTCCCCCTCTGCTACTCTGTGACACCATGGCTCTAATATTCAAAGAGCTTCGGGTGCGCGGCTGCGGGAATCACGTTTAACTTCACCAATTTCTTATTACCTGTCAGTCTCTCTAATTTGATCTGGCGTTGGACAGTTACAGTTTTGGACAGCGGAGTCACGGCACATATTGGCAGGGAGACTGGCAGCTAATAAAAGCCAGCTTGGTATTTACTCCCCTTTTCCTTTTATTTAAAAATATATCTCAATATTGTTATTATGAATATATATGCATTTAAGCCTCACCTATCTCTCTGGGTGGCCTCTCGGTTAATAATATGTTATTGATTTCCATACCGGACTAGCTATATATCTGTTTTAATTTAAAGGCCTTATCGCTCCCTCTGTGATATATACCCTTCCTTTATTTCTTTTTTCCCTTTTCCCCCCCCTGCAGGTATTATTAAGTCTTTGTAGGAGTATAGGTAACATGTTTTCTACAGTCTCACTGTGATATAACGGAGGGATACTCATTACAGGCTCCACATCCTGAGCCTTCCTATTTTCTCTGACAGATTGGATCAAGGGTACAGCGGGTCAGGTATTGTGCTTAGATTTAGATACTGTGAAGACTCATTTGAATAGAACAGAGTAAAACTGAAAATAATTATATTTTCACTGACATGACCTGGTTCCTGATACACTATAAATACTGACCTTGGTGTAATTTGGTAAAAGTCATTAATAGTTAATCCAGATGCTGGACTTGATATCCTTACTAGTCCATCTTTACAGTACAACAGGGACAAACCGCCTCACCAGTGAAACCTTTGGCCAACCCCATTGGATGGTTAGACCTCTGAGGGCACTGCCTCGCCCTCTATCCCCTTGGCCCATTTCCACCCTCCAGAATGTTAAAGGGATGGAGATGAAGGAAAGGAGGAAAGGAGCAGGAGGAGGAGGAAGATGAGGAGGGCTCTGCGAGAAGGAGGAATAAGCAGTGCATGTATATATGCGAAGTATATGCGCCATCAGCAGAAAAGGGTCTGAGTCAGCCGTTTGCCGGGCCTTGCCGCATGCTAAAACACATAGAGGCAAAGCCCATTAAAAATGAATGCCACACGATAATCACATTCACACTTAAAATGTAATGTTGGTACGCTGCGGCCGACAAAGAGAAGGCGGCATAGGGCGCTGTAATTATGACCGTGTCTCCTGTACTTCCTACTTTAGGGTGACGCCTCTGCATGGCCTCTGGAAGTGCTTTCTGATTCGGAGGGGGGAACCGGGGGCAGGTCATGTAGTCTAATTGTTGCAATTAGCTTAAAGGACTACATAGACCACACTGACATCTTCATAAGGGCAGTGTACCGGAAGGTTAATTCCATCTTTCCCATATTTCTGTGTCCTGATCTGCCTCTCCGGGAATAAGGTGTCTCTTCCCTTTTTTCCAGATTTGGAGAGGTTTAAAGAAAGACTGTTGCAGTAGAAACTATAAAGCTATATCTGTGATTTTGGGCTACAAAAGTGAAAATAAGTTCACTGTGCACCATTATTCAAACCTTTAACAATTTAACATTTCCTCTGATGGTAAAGGTGATCATTGAAAAACTCCAACACCCACTAGCCAACCTTAAAGCTTGCATGCAGCATTGGAGCCCCCCCCCCCCTGGTGAGAGTGCACGGGGCCTTGGGGGCCCTCATTTGCGGAGGCAGCAGAGACAATGAGTGGGTGGGTGGTGGCGGGAAAGATTGAGGGGGAGGGGGGGGGGGGTCCACTCTAATTCTAGCTCAAGTGGGCTGAAGATGGCTGAGGAGTGCACTTCCCTTCACAGAAGGCAAATTAATGTTCTTCTTGCCCAAACATAATATTGTCAGAGAGGTGCACAATAGGAGACTCTCACCAGTGTTTCCTTGTGCTTTTGTGTAAGTTTGTGCATATACGGTCAGTGTGTATGTGTGTGTAAATGTGTGGCCATGACGGCCCCATTTAACCTACCATCCTTGGCCCCATACAAGAGTAAGACCCTCCTCCTGGTCCTCCTCCAAGGTCAGACTGGAGTTTCTGAAAGACACTCTCCCAGTCAATTGTACCTCCTTATTCAGGCAAAGGATATCTCTTTTGACCTTTTCACCTGCTTCTCCATCCTCCCGTCAATTACAAAAACCCTGGGCATCTTCTTTTGCATATGACAGGGGTCCTTGGAAAGAGAAGAAAAGAGAAAAAAGAATAGCAACACACTTTGAGTGAATAAAGGGAGACAGCCATGCAAACTAGGTGAGCCAGAGGTTGACTGGTTGGGTGCAGCTAATACTATTTTTTACTCTGTTCATATCTCCTTGTTGGGCAATGTTTAAATGTAAGCTTGGGCACATAAAGAGCAGCTCCTTGGAAATAAGAAAGTGAAATACTTTTATTTCATTTGATGTATATTTATACCAGATCATTCCTCTAATACCAATTCATTGAAATCATACATATGTAAAGGTGAAAATTATGCAAAAGTCTTCTATTTTGAGACAACTAGACCAATAAAATGAATAGACAAGTGTCAAACACAGAGGAAGGCTGCGCTACCTATGAGAGTGAAGTTTTTTTCTTTATCTAGGTCACAATATGTGGAACAATTTCAACAGATGGGCTGCAAAGTACTCCCCAGGCGAACAGAAGTTAGTTTCTCTTTCTTTCTCATACCGTGGCCTGTGTACTCCTCCTCTGCCTTAAAGGATTCCATCATCGTAGTTTGTTGCAGGCCAATTCAAGTGCTCATCACACACATATACATGAATGCATCCACACACACACACACACACACACACAAACACTGTATGGACTTTGTGGCAGCAAAGACAAACACAAAACGATGTGGCCAAGTAGGTCAGAAATAATTCCTGTTCCTACTTAATGGTGAAGTATTATACCAGCAATGACCAAACGAAATAAGATTGTGCTTTAAATAGAAATATAAAAATACAAATCGTTATTTAATTATATATATACGTTTTTACTAATCCCAAGAGGAGATGCTGGTTGTTATAGTAGCAACTATAAAATAGTGTTTTTGTTAGACTGCAGATTTCATGTAAGGTAATAAAAAAGGTAAAAATACCTCCTGGTAATAACTTTGGATTTCAACTCCATGCAAGAAACTAAGAAAGAAAGAAAGAAAAGGATTTAGTAAGTGCTTGGGATCTGACAAGCTATAAAAACATGTATTTAAAAAAAAATACTTCCAGTTTGGATTTGTACTCCTCTTGAGAGTTAAAATAGATACAGAAGGAATGATGGAAAGAAACACAGAAATGCAGGGAAGTAAGGGCAAGAAGAAGACACACACACACACACACACACACACACACACACACACACACACACACACACACACACACACACACACACACACACACACACACACACACACACACACACACACACACACAGAGAGAGAAAAGTGCTGGATAGACGGTGGAATGCAAAACGTTGTGTTTGCTGGCTTGACTGTGCGTGAGAGGCATAGACAGTCGGAGGTAGAGTGTGTGAGTGTAGAGGGGGGTCCCATATAATAGAGAGGCTCCACCTGTTTACACTTCTTTGCCCCCAGCATTCTTGAGCAGGCCCCTTTTAGAGGGCCCTCGTTCGCGACAGCCAGCTAACTGCTCTTGGGGAGCCCTCCGCAGGGACCACAAAAACAGCTGAAGCCTCGAAGGGCTTCCTGAAAAGGAGAGGAAGGAGTGTGGGGGAAGCGAGGGGAAGACAAACAGGCAAGACATAGCGAGAATAATAGCAATACAACTAAATAGAACAAGTAAGAAAACAGAGACAACTTAAAAGAGTGTATCACTAGTGAACCACTTCCAAACAAGCTTTTTTTAATGAGGTCCGCTATTATTACAGAAAAGCAAAAAAGGAGAAAGCAGATAAAGCAGGAGGGGCTCGTGGCGTACAAGGAAAAGAATGAACGAATGGGTGTGCGAATGCCATGTGTGTACTGAATCACTTTGTTTTTCTGCAACTGTACAATGACCTCTGTTTGGGGCTGGGAGGAAGACAGTAGCGGGCTGAGGATGGGGAAGAGGAGAGGGAGGAGGAGGAGGCGGAAGGGGGTGTTTGGGTAGCGGGAGGCTAACAGGCTAGACACCAGGCCTTTGTGTGCAAATTTCCCAGCAGCGCCTTACCAGTTAATTAAGGAGGTCAGTGAAAGAGGGAGAGAGAGAGAGAGCGATAGAGAGATGGAGAGAGAGATGCGGAAAGGTGGGGGTCGGCCCTAACGAGCTGTCCGCAGCACATGAATGAGGGGTTTGTCCTAAACTAAGCAGCGAGAGGCCAAACAATGTCAGCAGCAATTAGCAACCAGTGGTGGGCAGCCAAGGGCCTGTTGACTGAGCAAGCAAAAGATGTGAGAAAGAAAGAAAGAAAATATAGGAACCCGGACATGCAGAAACACATTTACAGTTACAAACATGCAGGATTAAATAGGATGGAGGTGAGCAGTAGGAGGCGGGAGGCTGTGGAGAGTAGAAAAGGCGGAGGCGGGTCATGTTGCCTTCACCTCTCCACACAGCAAGGCCTTGACCCTGCTATCGGAGTGCCTTGAATCGACAATACTGGTGGAAGGTAACAGAGGCCAGAGGTGTAGCAGTGTTATCTGTATGCTCGAGTTGATATGGTAGATATAAGCTATGAGGGTGTGAAGCACCATTTCTAAGCTAAGCAAACTGCTACTTTCTCATTACTGTGTAAGATTTGATAAGATTGAGTCATCATCATTGTTTTCTCCTGTAAATGCTTCATTTAAAAAAAGCCATTGAAATCTCTTATTTTCCCGGACAAGTCACTCCACTCAGCTCTCCAGCGACTCTGTTTTTGGCTCCTACCATTATCCTCTCCTGTCTGTTACCATTCTTGGCACAATACGAAGACTTCAGTCTTTGTTTCATTCTAATCTTAGAGGTGAAGTGGCCCTCTTGTACCTCGGGCTCTAATCGCTGGCAGAGGCAGTGTTCTCTAGTGGTGCTGGACTGCGATGAAAACCCGACATCCCCACAAAGAGACAGAAAACTGCTGCAGTCAGGCTTTGTGTGCAAATATAAAAGCATACAAAAGCGGGAGCCTGAGATAGTGTCAGAGTTAGAATGTTTTCACTCTCCAGTTCTAGATATGGATGATATTTTTTTTTAATATGGTGCTTATTTGTTGGCCACTTGTTGGGAGGGGGGGCGACTCTGCGGCTGTGAGAAAGTGGAGCCGGCAGATTGTGAAGAAAGTAGGTTGTGGTGTCGGAGAGAGGCGAGTGGGTTCACCGGCTGTTGGAGAAGATGGTCACAGAAGGGCATGAGAAATGTGAGAAATTCACTTTGTAATTGGCAAACGGGTCCATGAACGAGTCTCACGCTCTTACTTTTGTACAATTCATGTATATCCCTAGGAAATCGTTCTGAGAGTCTAACTTTTTACCATATATTATGAATCAGAGTAGATATATTATGAATGTCTTCATGCATTTGCGCAGCCCATTTACTCTAATTGCCCCATTCCCTCCCTCTTTGTGTGCAGGTAGATATTGCTCAAAACGTGCCAATAAACCAATCTCCAATCCATCTAATCTACAGACAAATAAATCCATTCATATTCTCACTTGTGAAATCCAACCTACTCTAAAAGGGGAGAGCGATTCATTGGGATAAGTCCCTCCTGTCCTTCAGAGCAATCCATAATGCTGCTCAGCCAGTAATCAGGGCATATAGGGGCTGGGTGATCAGTGACAGAAGCTAGGCAGGGCGACATCAACCTGCTGGAGGGGAGTTGAGGAGGAGGGGGGGGGGCTGGCTGGCAGGATGAGCGTGGTGGCGATGGAGGAGGAGTAATCAGAATCCCATCCAGCCCCAGTTTCAGAAATTGCCATGCAGATTTAGAGCCTATAAAGGAGCATCCTTGGACTGCGCCTTCTCTCCTTCTGCCACTCCAGACCTCCACTCCCCTCCTACCTTCCTCGCTCCCTCCCTCCCTCCCTCCCTTCCTTCGTGCTCATTGGACGCAGGTAGCCCCCAGTTGCGGGGCCCAGGTTACCGTAACCTTGGTGGTGAGATCGGCTGCTCGCCTTCATGCGGCCGGCTATTCATCAAGATGGAGGGGTGGTGGTGTGGGGGATGGCGGCAGAGGGGCAGAATATGCAGCAGGGGGAAATGAGCGTCCAAGACAGCTTCCCAAAAGGGTAACAAATCACCCTCCGTGCCCTAATCCGCCGAGGGGGGACTTGATGGACCAATGGTCACAATATGCGGCGGTGGAGATACAGGGGTTTGACAAATCAAATATGTGGGCTCATCTGGGATTTAAACACAAATAATCAGCTCCTAATGCTCTCTCAGATGCTAGGAAGTTATATTCTGCTGTAGAAGAGCATACTACTCTTACAAATACTAACAAGTAGATGTTTCTTTGTTTTGCCTGTACTCTACATAAATACTACATAATAGACTGACTTCTGCACTGAATGCAAATTGCCATGCAAGGCTGTACAGCAAGAGTCTTATCAGCAATATCCAACTGATCGATCGCTGTGGTTGCATTATCAATCATCCATCATCGCATTGATATCTCTGCAATACCTATAATCTCACCTGATCAGAATCATTGATCAATACTCTAGCAGGATTGATCTCCTGTGCCAGTTGGATTGGATGACAGTGACACAGGAAGGCGTACAACATTTGTAAAGGAGCTGCGTAGACCATGACATCCCTCGTACTAAAAATACAAAGAGGACATTTAAATACATGCCTGTAAAAATAGCAGCCAAGATGTGTGGAATATATCTTTTTATACATTTGAAGCAAAGGGAATCCCATCTTTGCTACAAAGAAATATTTCATGTGGCATATTACAACGTAATTACCCCTGATCTCGCATTTGTGATGACGGGTTTCCTCCCTGTTGGAGCTAGTGGCTTGTATTCAGCGGGGAAAACAGGCAGCCGCGGAACACCACTCAGAATCTCCTCTGCATAGGACCTTAATCATCCTGCTGCGGTGTGCATGTGCATATAGGGAGATTTGTGTGTGAGCAGGTTGTGCGTGCATGTCTTGCAGTGGGTGTTTTCCAATACGTGTGTATATTTGTGTGCATTTGTGCGAGTGTGTTTTTGCTGCTCTGTGCCTATGTGTGTATGGCGTAGAGAGAGAGGGATTGAGAGAGAAAACTCGTCCCTCCAATTCCCCCGTGCAGCCCTCTACACCAATTTTCCACCATGGGCAATCACTCACTCAGCATACACATCTACATAGAGGCTGATGAGATCCACCGTGGGCTCAACCATGTGACTGGAGCCCGTCATCTACTGTATGTTCCTCCCCTTTGCGCCCCTTTTCCAATGCTATAGCCACTGGGGGGAGGAGAGGGGGTGGTACGGATGATCTACATACACTTATGATACATAGGTAATCTCTGAGGGGCAAATCAATGATACTCCCCGCTATGTTTCCCTTTGAATTCCAGAAGAATCCGTCATTTTTGCATGCCCATTATTGGTAGAGGTGATATGTCTTCCAGTTTAAGATGTCCTTGCACCTGGATGGGGGTGCTTTAATATATCGTGCTAACCAATGACTGATATGGATGGATGTAGGGTTGTAGACTTGGCTGGATAGATTAGAGCTTAAAAGAATGTCCACCCTCAAGCTGTGATGTTAACACGGGGCACTGTATGCTGAGAGTTCATTAGTGTAATTGCTAGAATATTACCCATTGGCATGGTCATAATGTATAGAATATTAATACTATAAATCTCCATTCCTCTTCCATTCAGCAGGGTATGACCAACATCATTGAATATTAATGAAAAGAATGAACTTTTTAAGTAGAAGCAATAAAATATTAGGCTCTCCTGTCACTAGGCCACTCTGACTTTACACTCAACCATATCTACATCTGTTTGCATGGATATGTGCTAGCTGGCTGTGTCTCTAGGGGGAAATGCTGTTTTGACGGACTAAGAGAGGGAATTTCCTCAGAGTTGCACAACAAGGCACCCCACCCACCTCCCCTTTCTAACCACTAGCCCTCTCCCTTTCTTTATGCTGATGTCAGCACTTACCCCATCATGGTTTTTGGACCACAATGGCTATTTAAAGAGTAGACAAATGTGTAGGTGTAGGGTCAATATTTTCTTTGTAATTATCCCATTGTTTCTTAGAATAAACAATAGAATAATTTGTATCATTAATGGGTTTCTTGTTAGGCTTTGCGGCGACTATAGACAATGTCACATTCAGCATTGGCAACACTTGGTGGTCTGTATTATGACAAAGCAACATTTTTATTTAATCTAACGCTGGTAAATAGAGTATGCATTTCAGAGGTCAGGCTGTTATATGCATACACAGCCTCAGACTGCTTTCCTTAAACTCTTAACTTATATATATATATGTGTATTCAGAGATAAGTGAGTAGTAAAAACTACTCCTTTATATATCGCTAGGTTAAAGAGTACATACAAGGACTTACACCTGTATTTAATATAAGGGCAGTGCACACTTTAAAGCATTTTATAGTGTTGCTTTAACATTTAAGTAGGCATTAGAAAAGGGGAGGCTGAAATAGCATATTCTGTAAGCACCCATTTTTTCATTTATTGATCTGACCTTCCACGGCCCAGCCGCTGAAAATACCTCTGCATTTTCTTTCACACACTCCTACATTTAGCCTGCCGGGCCGTTGTACATGTATTGTATTACCTACAGTAAAGCATCTGAAGGTAATATGAAACATGTGTTTAAACATTTTGAAAAACAGTTATTCAATAACAGGTTACTGTTTGAGATTAATTTCAGTTTGCTCCTTTGAATTATATGGTATAATAGACTACATTATTATTACTGATGCCTTTTATGTATGAGCAGCATTGTGGCTGCTGGAGCTGGAGCTAATCCAAAGTACTTTTAGTTCAATCTAGTGGTTCCCAATTCAGGAGCCGGGCCCCTGCCAAAACATCAAAGATTCAATCGAAGGTCTTGAGATCATTAATGATAAATATTTATCGTGAAATATTGGTTCATTTCACGTCTTTGTGCTTCAAAAATCATATGGCGAGTTTAGAGGTGATTTATCTCTTTGGTGGAACTGCCGTCATCTTAAACATGTGAGTAAAAGTGTATTATTTTCCTTTGGGTTGTGAATATGAAGTGGTATAAAATACTTAAGTAAAGTATGGCAAAATGATACTTAAGCGCAGTACTTGAGAACATAGTGACATTCCGTTACTGGCTCTCAATACTGATTATTTACTAGCACATTTTATTGCATGTAATCTGTAGTGAACATCTTTTAAGATGCCACACACCCACCCTAGGTAACACTGTGTCAGTTTTTCTAAAAAATGTGTGTTCGACGTCCAGAATGGTTCTGACCACAGAGAGTTTTTCATCATGCCTGCTAGCCATTTGTCTCCGGCTAGCTGTTAATCAATGCTGAGGAGCAAGTGGACCATAATGGAGGATTTATCTCAGTTCTTCACACCACTTAGTGCCCAACGGACACCTCCATACCACCTCCTCCTCTCTGTGGCTTCTTACAATTTCTCTACACTCACCTCCCCCATCCCCTCAGCCCCCTCAGTGCCAAAGGCCTTGATGGAAACTCCACTCCTGAGAGAGTTGTGGAGGCGGAGGAAAATGGGTTGGAACGTGGGACAAAATAGGTTGAGAGGGTCGTTAGATAGTGAGCAAGGGAAAGGGGTCAGAACAATGTTGCTGACACGGTCAAAACTGTTAGCGCACGAGAGGTAATTTTGAGTGTGTGTGTCTGACCCCGCACAGATCATAATAGTAATTTCCAGCTGGGTCTTTGAAATTGAATAAGTTCACATGCACGTTAAACACATAAGGCCCTTATTTATATTTCATAAAACATCAGTTGCCACAGCGTCTCATGCTGGAGTCTCACTATACAATGCATAGGCAGACATAGGCCCCATTATCCATGATGCATCACTGGGTTAATAGACCACACTGGTTAGTGGACTCCTGGGCTGTGTACTGTGTTAGTGAACTAGGGAAAAGCCATGTGAAATGCAGGCGTGCTTACGTAGTATACGAGAGGATTTACATGCTCGCCCGCATACACTCAGGAGACTTGGTCAGCCACTCACTGCAGCTCTGATACATTTGAGAGAAGAGCAAGTTAGATCATTAGCAGAGAAGACTTCCCTCTTATCTTGTGTGTTTTGTTTACATCCTTACCTTAGCGCTTGTCCAGTTCACACCTCTCATGTACGGGGGCATGCTGTTGCTTGTATACATCCCTTGACTTTTCATGCAAATTTATATTTAAGCATACTTGTTTGTGTGTACAATGGGGAACACAAACACGTACACACACACACATGGGGGGTGGAGGGAGACCTAGAAGGGGGATTGTGAGGGGGGGGGGTATTGGTGGTGGTGGTGCAAGGCGGTGACAGAAATTGAGGGGGACGGGGTGGCAGCTGCAGGCTGCTCGGTGCACTGTCAGAGCGGAATGATTAATGAATGGCGGCCCCAGCTGAGCCTAACCTTTGGAGAACCGCACAGGACATCTGCAGAACTGTCAGCGCTCTGACAAGGACAGAGCTGAACAACCAATTATTTCGCCATCACTAAGGTGGGCTGTCAGCTTAATCCTAGCCATTCACTTAGGCAAGGACAGGCAAATTTCTCCTTTACATACACACACACCCACACCGAGCAGACCACGGTCCTGCATGGACACACACACACACACACACACGTACACAAGTGAACAAACAGGCATGCACGGACAGGAACACATGCCCGTGTGGACATGTACACAAAAGTGGACTGGTACACTCACACACAATCGCATGCACACACTCACATATTCACACACAGGCATGAGGTCCTGGACAAAATAGAGTTAACCCCTCCACTGCCAGAGAAGGCAACCCCATGCAGGTGACATATAGTGAGGAAAGCAGGGCGAGCAGGGGAGGTTTAATGATGACAAAACAGGGCTGCTGGATGCTGGCTGGGACTGTGAGCTGGACATGGGTGGGGCTGCACACTCAGGAAGACACTGTGTCTGGTACATGTCGGGAGGGAGGAGGGGTCAATGGAGGGAGGGAAGGTGGGAGCTAGAGAGGGAGGGGTGGATGCCCTTCTGTCTGCAGGATGTATTAACATAGGATTTTCTTTTTAATCTAATGCAGGTATATATTTTATTTACAAAATATGAGGGTCTGCTATTTGACATTTGAACAGGGATGTGATTCCATGTAAAAGTAATAATCAACGGACAATTTGTTCGTTTGAAATCTTCTGTGTGTTTAATATTCAATGGTTTACACATTCAGGAGCTTGTACATGTTTATACCCGTACATCAAGTATTGATTGACACGATGAATTATACAAAATGGATCCTTTTTTTTGCATTGAGGAAGATTAAAAAGAGTATTTGATTTATTAATGATACCAAATCATGTCATGTCAAGAACAAGTGCTTCATGTACAGGACAACATTATTTAATTCTAAAACATATTGATATTATTTTTATTATTATTATTATTATTTATTTATACATTTTGTATATTTATTTATATTTATTGTTTTTTGAACAGTACCGATATATTCCGAAAATTATAACTCAAGCATTTGTATTGTTCAGATAACAGTAGGTAAACATATTTTTTTTTTTTTTTTTTTTTTGTACTAATATGTTAAGTAATCGGTCTTATGCCATGAATCTTGTCCTGCCTTTTTTCTCCACTCTGTCAAAACAGGAACTAACCCTTTTACTGTAATGAGGACTAATGAATATATGATTGCGGGGTCTATTGATTAACAAGAGGGACTTCAATAATAACAAAGGTGTATATGAGTGTATGTATTTGTGTTTACAATCTTCATTTATCATGCGTGTGTGTGTGTGTGTGTGTGTGTGTGTGTGTGTGTGTGTGTGTGTGTGTGTGTAGAGCTTGGCCAGCGCTGTGTGCTGATGGCGGTATGAGTGACTGATTTGGATTTGATTGAGGCGTTTCTGAGGCGATAAGGGATCGAGCGTGGCTGCGGAGCCTATTGACAGACTGCTGATGAAGCCGGAGAGAGAGAGGGAGGGAGTGAGGGGGGGATAGAGAGAAAGCCAAGGAAATTAATAAAGGGATAAAAATCAATTAACTTAAAAATTGTCCCTCATCAGCGGCTAACCACATGTATACGTGTGTGACTGTGTTGTATTTCCTTTCATATATCTGACTCTGTGCTATCATGTATTCATCTACAGTTACTACACACCAAACGGCGGTAACGTTTTTGGTGGATTGACCTCCTGCTCGCAGACAATTAAAACATAAAATGCCAAGTCAAGTCACTAGAATCCCAAATGTGACTTGGCTTTCATATATTCATGAGTAAACCACCTACTACTCTTTGTGAATGGTGAGGACTTTAAAATAGCTCGACTCATTTGACCAGGAGAATCTTAATACGGCATTTCTATTTGCAAACAGTTCAGCTCATCTGTGGTGGCTCACGTGAATGTAGAGATCCATTAACTTTTGAATGGATTAAAGTTTTTGTGAGTTCTCATTTGAATCTAGAGAGCAGTCAACACAAATAATATGAAGTTTAAAAGGCAAGCTTTTTCATTTGAAAACTGTAGGGGTTGCGTCCCGAGCTAATCCTTGAATCGGGACCGAAGCAGACTTTATTGAATGGATAAATATTGGCTACAAATATTCACAATAAACTAAGCTCCTCCCATTAAAGGGGCTGAATTCCAAATAAGGAGCAGATCAATGACTGAGGGATTTCCTCCACATGGCTCTCAACATGGCAATGGCTGAGCTAGCTGCTAACGGTGCTAACAGTGCGAGCAGTGCAGTGTCAACCGGATGTTTGCCGTTATGTTTTTGTGACAACACAGTGGGGTGGGACAACGTTATCAGAGGAAGTGAAGTGCAAAAGTTTAGATTACAGCACACACAGAAGAAGAAGAAAGACTTCTCTGATTGGTAGACCCTTAATCCACTGTACATTTGCAGGGAAGATAGCAGTTTGAGGCTATTTAAATTTTCTGAATACATTAAATAGAACATTCATGCCAGTAGCTTGTCATTATAGCCAGTGCTAAACCTTTTTAATCATTCTAGTAGATTAGTCAATAATTAATATGTATTCATAGATAAACTTGATGACAGATATGAATTAAACCTGACTGTGGGTTGTTTATAAGGTAAAAAAAAAAGCATCTAACAACGCTGCACAGAGTTTGTTTCGTCAACACAACTGCCAACAGTTATTCATCTTCTCTCTAGCAGATCTACCACTTCAATTTCAGGACTCACATTCTCACAGTAAGGCTTTCACTCATATCAATATTTTAAGCTTGTCAACCTAATAGTTCTGAATCGAGAATAAGAATTTGAATACTTGATTTATACTCCTGGAAAGTTGGGTGAATCTGGGATGAATGCTTAAGATGCATATTTCATCAACATTTAGGTACATTTAAGTATCGGATTAGTGTATGTATCAGCAAATACCAAATATTCAAGTATTCGGATCGGGATCTAGCCCAAGAAAAACTTGACCGGGACATCTCTGGATGCAGTTCTGTTAGATGGAAGTAGATGGATTTACTGTGCAGTGATATAGAGACAGCTGTGTGTTTACAGACAAGTGTGTGTGTGTGTGAACTGAGGTCTCAATCTGTAAGTAGTTTGTAGTGCTTTACACTAGTGCACCCTTTCTCACACACACACACACACACACACACACACACACACACACACACACACACACACACACACACACACACACACACACACACACACACACACACACACACACACACTGTCAGAATGTAGTCATTAGAAGGCTAGTCCTACTAACAGGGCCTGTCTACTGTCCTAGACAAACTGCAGGAGGAGGTGTCTGGCTGCTTTTAAATTGGGTTAGTGGACCAGAGAGGGAAAGAGAGCTTGAGAAACAGTGGGAGAGAGAGGGAATCTGGACTCTAAATGTGGGACGGGGTACATGTGAAGAATGTCCTTCATCAATTGTGGTAGTACTCCCTACTGTGTACCCCTGTATTCCACATGTGTGATTGTGTTTGTTTTTGTGAATGTCCTACTACGTGTGGAACTGTGTTGTCACCTTCTAGAAAAAGTTTTACAGATGTCATTTTTTTTACGTTATACTTGAACTCCACTGGCTTCCCATAATGGTCTGGATATTTGTCTTATGCTCTGCTCTCTTCAGTCTCCTGCCCTCAGTTGATTTAGGAGCCAAATGGCAGCCCATTAACATGTGAGAATGATTGTGCAGCCTTGGGGTTGCAGCGCAGCAACCCACAGAGAGGGTTTTCTCGCCGCACATCTCTATGATTCTCAGTCTTTGCACTGTCGACGAGAGTTAAGCATCAAAGGCGAGAACTAACTATCCTCACCCTCAATCGCTCCCTCTGTCTCTTTCTGGCCTCTGGGTTCACGCTGTAATTTTCTCACTCTCCCTCTTTGTCTTTCTCTCTGTATCCCTCCCTCCATCTCTCTCCGGGCTTAGGAATGGGGAGATGGAGGTGATGAGGTCAAAGTGAATCTTCTCCTTGCTGAAGATGATTATGTCTTAACCTGCCGTTATTCAAAGGAGCAGGCCCTGTGGCCATGAGCTGGCCTCCGAGCCACGTGTCGGCAGTGAGGGAGCAACACCTCGACACTGTCACACAGAGAGAGAAGCTGTGCAGTCAAATGAACTGTCAGGGTCAAATGCACAATGCCTTTCTATGTGTTTCATGTGACTCACTGCCCCATAGATCCACTTGGTTGATGGATGCTTGTCGTTTGTGTAATGGCCTAGGTGTCCAATCTTAGACCCCCAAATGGATTATAGATCCTGGTGACATCACTGGGAGCACACTTTAGATTATAAAGTTGCACTAAAGGTTGCTTTGAGAATAAGTCCTGAACGGATTTAAGGCACCATAGGATTTCGAGGAATGTGGTGATGCTAGTGGTTATGCCGGGGGTGTTAATTAAAAAGGCAGCTAATTAGCAGCTAGCGTTGGTTAATTGGTCAGTCCTGGCTAGTTGTGGTAATGGAGAACAACACCTCCACGGAGCTCTGTCTCACTGAGCAGGGCTCAAGGCTTCTCAGAAAGAAAACTGTTGAGTCTTCCACCTTTATCTTTGTCCCTTCTGACTTTTCTTTAAGCCTCAGACTTCATATTCAGCAGCCCCAGGCTTGAGCTATCTGTCTCCCCCTTTTTCAATTAATTCCTTTTGAGGTGTGACACACTATAAACTTTAATACACTCTCTCCGATGGACTGAAATCACATGTGCACACACCCTGTAGATACACTGCACACATACAGTACATGTTTACGAGTGCCTTCACACACATGTTTAGCGTCGGTAACTAGGAAGTCAATGAGCACTTATCTGAAATATACCGACAACAGTAACAAGCCAGTGTGAGGTGTGAACACAGCTGTTTGAGTCACAACAAATCTAATATGCATTTCATCACTTCTTAAACAAGCCATCAGCAAGTCTAATGCTCTGGTATGGAGAGCGGCACTCAATGATACATGTGCCTTCAAAGCATTTTCTTAAACATCAGCACTTAGCACATCCTCCCCACACCTCCACATCATGCATCTACTGTAAGCGGTGCTGCTGATATGTGAAATGTATCATTTTTGCGATTCAGATTTATAAAACCAACAATGCCCTAATTAATAACACCAACATCTGCCGTGGTTTTCGTCGCTTGCACCTGATCTGCGTGTAAATTATGTCTTAATCAGCGATTATCAAGCAGCATGTGCCAGAATTATGTGGGCAGCTTCATCTTTCTTCACTTCGTCTTAGTTTTTTCGGAGCAGGACAACACGCCGGAGCCTTCAGTGTCACTCACGATTGAGCCAAGCGAGCTGTAGGGATTCACCCTGCGTGTCTGTCTCAGGGCTTAAGAGTTACTCTCTCATGACGCCTTACCATTTTAAACCTTATTTGGTTTGCAAAAGTGAAACTAAGCTCTTTCTGTGCCACTCTTTTTTTTAAGTTCAATTTTTGGATTGCATAGCTTGAGACGAAGATAAGGGGGGATATGGGGATAACTTTTGGGGACAGTGGACAGCGGATTTCACGAGGGGGTCACTAGGGGAGGGGAGGGAGCTACAGGGGGGGGAGGAGGATAAAGGGAATGGAGGTGTGGAGCCCGGATGGGGTTGGGAGTAGGGGGCTGAGTTTGGGGCAGCAAGGCACTCCAGAGACTTGACAGAGCTTCAAAGGGAAGTTTTCTGCTTTGACTGACAGGCCCCCAGAGTGAAGGGGACCTGGTGGCAGGCGGCATGCCTCGATCCCAGGATGCCCTGCGGTCTCCATGGCGCTCACCCCCCATCACACAGTATTCAACAGAAAGTGGGGGTCAAGATGCTTGGAATGGCTGCAGTAGATCATGGCTCAGTTGTTCACGGTGTATTGCCCTTGGACCAAGAGTGTGAAGGACATGATAGCTCATCTGAATAGGAAAGACGGAAGCTGGAATTCCAAATTAACATTTATGTGCAAACGCATACAATTAAATTAAGAGTTTGTGGTTACTTTTGAAGAAACCCGGTAAATCCTGTTTGCGAGTCTTCTGTTAATCAGGATAGCAAGTGTGAATGATACTACAATAAAACACTGTAGTCAATCATATAATTGAGAATCAAATTCAGCTCTTAGAACTTTTTCTAGTTCAATTTCTATAAAAGGCCAGATATAACTGTCTCCCTTCACTTTTAAGTCTACTATGAAAAACATGGCGCTTACATTTCACCATGTTGTTTCATTTGTATTACTTGGATCTCACCCATTGTGCATAGAAATCTTATTCTCATTTTCAGAGAATGAAATGTGGATTTTTTTAAAACAATACTGGTGATTATTACAAAACATAGGATCATTACTTGCAAGGCGGCTCCGTGGTGGTTAGATCTGTGAGAACTAAACTGTTGAGTAGAACAATTGTTCTCCCCTTCTCACAGTATTTCTGAGAGTGCATCATAACAGTGTACAGTAAATGTCTGTTTCAGGGTTAAGATAAATGACGCCATTGTTCTTGATTCCATACCTGGTTGATAGATGAGAGCAGGAGCCTGTGTTTAAATGTGTCTCAGTAAACACTGTTAGGCCTGTGTAAACAGCAGTACATCGATCAGCCCTCTATTCATGATCAGCACGTCTCCGCCTGCACTGGATTAGTCAACATACCGACCCATCTGTTTGCTCCACTGTAAACTGAGACCAATGTCAATGCCAAAGTCCTAATTGGAATACTACATGCTGTTGGGGCATGGTTTAGGGACTTAAACTGATCTGTTATTATTTCCCAAAAACATATTGTAATTTCAAAATGATCACCATGCTCTTTTTAATATTCCAGTTACTATTGAACATAATAATGATTCAGGTGCTTTATATATTAAATAGAACGAAAACACTCATCAAAAACAATAATCAATCCGAATCACTCCTTTGCTTCTCTAACTCCTGTAGGGAGTATCTACAATAACAAGTGTGACAGTGTGTCAGTGGAAACCCCAGATCTATGAATATCAGAATGGTGCCACTAACAGCTTCTCATCTCACTGAGCTCCTCGGAGGAATGGACAACACTGGTTGACTAGGCAGTGTCTACTGTGTATACCAGAGAGAAGAGAGTGAGAGAGAGTTAAGAGAGTGACAAAGATGGAGAGAAAATCAAGAGTAGGAGAGAGAGGCATCGAAGCATAGAGGGCAGCTGCATTGTATCACCCCATTTTAGCCCATTACACTATGTCGGGGGGCCTTTTCCCCCCTCTTTTGCATGGTAATTATTTTCCAGCCCAAAGGTAGCTGCAGGCAACGTCAGCCACTGAGCCAGGGCCCACTGCATTAGCCGGCCATTGCATTATTTATTTGTGTGCGGGCAGCCGGATGGATACCCCAAATCCGCGGAGAAATCGGGGGGCCTCTCAATGTCACCTCGTGCATTGTGGGAGGCAGTTGTGGCCACTTGGACTTGCACGCTTAGGCAGAGAATGGCTCAAGGGCAAAATGGTGTCTAGGCATTGGAGGACACATGCGTGGGGTAGTAGTTAGGTGTGTAATGTATGCAGAAGTGGGTCAGAGGTGTAGTAACTGCCCTCGCTTACTGTATGCAAGAGTAAACTGTGGAGGGGTTCATTGTGACGCAGTGGATGACCATCTAAAAGGTTCTATAGGACATCATTGAGTACCAGTGTAGTAAAAAGTATAAATAGAGGGTCATAGAGTTCACACTGCCTCAAGGCTTTTTGTGTCGCTATAGATGGCCATATGCAGTCGGTTACCCCCGGGGTATTATAGGTAAATAGACTTGATTTCTGGAGCTGCTTTTACATTATGCCTCTGTCCCTTGTGTATCAATAAAGGGCTATTACACCCAAATACCAGTGGGCTGGGTAAGGTCACAGCATGTCAGGATTTTGTGCAGCGGTAGAGCAACAAGGCTCTTTAACGTTTGGGATGTAATAGCCTAGTGTCCCTCTCTGTACTACAGCGCACACACGGACTCACAGAAGCACCCACGCACGCCTCTGTTGGACATGAACCCCCATGACATGTCAGCCCGGGCCAATCGCTTCGCAGCGCCCCGAATGACAGCTGAACCACTGTCCCTGTCATGGCTCCTCAGTGTAGAAACACACAGATGCACAAAAAACACACAGATCCGCTACAACAGCGGTGCAACATCAACATCAACATCAACTCCCGCTGGCCCCTTGGATCTATCTCTCTGTCTCCCTGATCGCCAGGCAGCTCGACCACATGAGACGCTCAAACGGCCTTGTGACATGACAGTGACAACGTACTGATGCTCCGGAGAGCCCCCACAACACCATCCGCTGCACCCTGCTCCACGCATCCCCTCCTCCCTGTTCTCACTGCTGACCCTAAGGGGATTGATACATGTTTTCTTCTCTGCTTATTTTTCTACCAAGGCAAAGGGGAAAAGCAAACACAAATGCACAACAAAATTACATTTTTCAGTTACTTGGCGAACTTTTGTGGAGATTTGCCTCTATTAGATCATTATGTATACCCTACTCAGTTAGGTTAGGACATTTTCCAAATACACAACACTTTTACTAACAGTGGCGAAGTTAAATAGGTAGGTTTGTAAAGGGATAGATATTGTTAATGGCTCAGAATGAGAAAAAAGGAGAAAGGAAGACAGGGACAGTGAAAGAGAGTTAGACTTTGCCCGGGCGTTCCCCCTAATGGGAGCTGACACTGCTGAAGCGACCCGGATGGACGGAGGGGAGGACCAGAGTATTGCAGGCGGCAGACCTCCCAATTATTTTTCTGGCTGATAAGTGCTGGTGCTTGTTTAAGGCTGCAGCATGGATGGAGGGATGGGACAGACAGAGAGAGAGGGAGGGATGGAAGGATGGGAGAAGAGGAAGAGGAAGAGGAGGAGGAACAGAGGGGTTGTGGCTTGGGCTGGGCTGCATGGCTGACAGGTCTTGATCTGGCAGGATGGCTCGCTGTCACACACAACCTAAGATGGGGTTTCTCCCCAGGGCTTATACACACACACACACACACACACACACACACACACACACACACACACACACACACACACACACACACACACACACACACACACACACACACACACACACACACACACACACACACACACAACTTGCATGCACAACTTGCATGCACTTATACACATCATGCATCATGTAAGCATGTGGAAACAGACAATAATGTACACACACGTGTTTACAAACATGTCACAACACACACACACACACACACACACACACACTGTTTACATTTCTGTGCATACTGTATGGACTTCTTTGACTGACAGTCTGTGGACTTGAAGTGCATACACACTGCATTTGTAACGGGTAATTGATGCTCTTTTTCTTCTGTCACACACCATTTAGAAATTCTGCAGATCCTAAAAAAGTCTTATTCAGACTGACAGAGAAAATACTCAATGACATAATAATACATACATATAAAATTAAAATCACTTTTTCAGCATAACTGAGAATAAAATTGCACACACATTTCCTGCTTCTTTTTTAGGCCTATCATCTAAGTTATGATGCAACGACTGAACAAAGAAAAGCCTTATTTGTATTTGTACCTATTTGTTCTCTAATCAAAAGAACTGTTAAGCTTATTTGCATTGCATATTCTAAAAACACATATACATATGTGAGTATACCAATAATTCCTGTTGCGATGTCACACGGCTAAATACATGGTTAAATAATACATGCTAAATCTACGATACTCAATATTTATGTTGCTTACTGTTGGCTTTATGATGATCATCAGCTGGATCAATAAAGTTACTGAATCAGATGTTTACGCTGCAGTTTCCAGGATTTGCTACAGACTCAAATGATGGGCAATAAAAAAGGCTTTTCTAGTGGAAAGTGAGCCAAACTAAATATTGCTGTTTCTGTGCATATGGGTGTCAAACCGGCAGTGGCAGTTGCATATGCTTGAAAGGTTCTGTTTGAAAAGGAACAGAGCTGTAACAAGAAGAAAGCGACTACAGAGAGCATTGAACCGATCCTTAAAGAAGAAACTCTCATTTGCTCCTGGATGGCAGTCTGTGTGTGTTGAGGCTAAATAAAGCTTAGAAAATAATGATATACTTATCAAATGATTACATACTTCAGATCAGAGATACTTCACATCAGAGAAATTGTTGCATCAATCACATCGGGCCGAATCACGCCACAGTAGTTCCTCAGTGTCTGCTCTTGTCTAAACAGCGGTGGTATCAGTGCCATGACAGCCTATAATTTGCCTCATGTTAGCTTAAATGAACGCCATAATAAGGGTTATCCGCGCAAAGTGTCATAATCCAGCGCAGAGTGGCTACATTACATTGGTGTCATTGCTGGGCTGTTAATGCCTCAGTGATCACCTCTACTGCTAACATGGCTCACAGCCAGAAAAGACTGAGCACTATCAGAGGAGATGTTGTCTCTTTGATTTCTCATCAGCCAATAAAATCTCTTTTCTCTCCCAAAGAACTTTTCTCCAACATTGCTTTTTACACTTTTTATTTCACCTCCTTTCTGCTCAGTATAGAAAAAGAGCGAGTAAGAAAACCCTTTCTCGCTCTTTTTACACTGTGTATTTATTGAAGCTTCTTTCTTTATCTTTTTTTGATATTCTTTATGCATTGCCCAAGAGGAATTTTCTTTTTGCCGAGCTGCGGGTGCAGCTTCAGCAAATTTCCAGTGCTCCCGGAGTGGCTAGGGGTTTTTGTAAGTATCATTCAGGGATGCTTCTACAGGTATGGCTATATTGAGGAACAAATCGAAGTGAAAAACTCACTAACTGCTGCACTAACCTGCCAACTTTACCTATTGTGTAGCCCAGCGTATTTCCATGTAAAAACCACTCTGGGATACTTAGTTGTGCGGTTTCGAGGACCCCTTTAGTGAGGAAGCCTTTGTGTGTGCCTTCTCTGAAGCAAGAGTCGCTCCTTTTGCTTTAATTACAGTAAGTACAGCAGACCCCCCAGGCTTGTTTAAACAGATCAACCAGCAGAAGAAAGAAAAAAATGCTAATTAGTCCCATAATGTTGCTGACCACGCTAGTTCCTTAGCACTGCTGAGTTTTATTGACATAAGAAGGACAATAGGAATCTGTATTCAAATGACTCGCTCTGCCCTCGTGTTTGGGTGCAGCTGCTGCTGTGTAGGCTGCTACCTACCACATATTTATATTGTATTGTTCGACACATTGAAATGAGACCTGACATGTATAGTATAGTATAGAGTCGATATTTGTTTACCGGTTTTGTTTCACTTCTATGTGTGTCAAAGTCTTTGGGAATACAGAATTAGGGTGTGCTTTGCTCTTTTACATGTGCGAATATTGGAAAAAAGGTGTGTGTGTTTCCATGTATGCGTGTGTGGATGTGTCAACTCCCCATCCTGGACTTCGGTGCAATGCAGAAAGCTTCTAATGCAATCCATGTTTCTGAGCTACGAGAAGCTGTATGTGCGTTTGTGTGTGTGTGTGTGTGTGTGTCTGTGTGTGTGTGTGTGTGTGTAAGAGAGAGAGAGTCAGAATCAGGATCAATACTATTGACCTGTTTACCTTGGTGCCGAGCATACAGGCCAGCTCTCCGGTTTACCACTTGAAACATTAAAACCAGACTATTAGTAATACTTTGGTCCTTCTCTTTACTGATTGGAGGACCTGCACTGGGGGCACTCCACCTAACAGACACGGGGAGAGGGGAGAGACGGGGGTGAGAGGTGGAGGTAAAAAAAAAAAAAAAAGGGACCCTGAATCTAATCCTCTTGACTTAAAGCCATCGGGTTTCGCCCATGTCTCGACGCTCGCCTCTAGACCTGATGTGGTCACTCAACCCTATCGAGCTGCAGGGCATTGTGGTCCGTCCGTCTCTGCCACACTCACCCCCCTCCACCCTCAGGCGCTTTTGTGCTCCTGGCTTCCCCACCTCCTCCCCCTTTCTCCTTTTCTCATCCTCCTCCGCACCACCAAAACAGAATTTCTTTAAATGCTTAATTTTCCCCCCCTTTGGCTTCCTTTTTGCAAGCGCCCTCTCACTTGTTTGTCCATCGATTTTTCATCCCTCTCCAGCCGCTGCCCCCCCCCCCCCCCTCCTCCGCCCCCCTTCCCGTCCTCCTCCACCTCCCTCTCTTCCTCTCGCCTCTCCCACCCTGCTCTCCGCCTGCATCTCCCCAGTCTCTCCCTCTCTCCTCTGTTGTTGATGCAAACTGATTTATTTATTTCTTTTAAGCTTGTTGCCCAGGTAATTTGTGGCAGGTAATGACTTTCAGTGAATCTACTTTGCGCTCTTTGAATTCTTTTTCCGACCTTTGCATCATCCAGGCCCATCTCCCAGCACATCCCCTTTGTCCCATTTGCTCTCCTACCTTTTTTTTCCATTTCCCTGTTTTACCATCTCACTGTCTCTCCTACTCTCTGCCAGTGTATTTTTAATTCCCCTAGATATTGGTGGTGCACGGTACCTGCATGTGTGTGTGTGTGTGTCTCTGTAGCCCACCTGAGGAGGTGATTGACACCTGGCCCTCTGCTGTGGAGGCCTCTCACTCCTGTTTTCTTCCTTTTCCATCACCCCCCCTGCCCTCCTATCTCCCCTTCTCCAGCCATTGTTTCTTGTCTGCCGGGGCTTTGGAGGAACAGTACAGGTCCCTGGGAGTTGAGAGGAAGAAAAGTAGGGATAGGGGAAGGTAGGGTTAGTTGTGGCTTAAGATTTGCCTTAAGTAATTTGGTGACATGCTCTTCATTCCCTTGCTTTTTTGGAGACAATGATATCAAATGAGTATTGTAATTCAGGAAAGGAGACCCTTTTTTCACACATAATGATCCCTGCATTACAATAACTGGCAAGGTAGGAGGGTGCTGAGTGTAGGCATGTTAAATCTCTATTCTCTCTTTCCCTCTGTCCATCTCTCCTTTCCCTTGCTCCCATCTTCTTCTCCACTGCGGCCCTGGTGGCTTTGCTACATTAGTATTCATAAGGGGGACTATGTTGGGGGGGGGGGGGTGCGGGTAAATAAGGCTCCTGGCTGTTCTCCCTGCCAGCTGGCATGCTGGGGCTGGCTGTAGAGCTGGACTAGACACTTACAGAAACAAGGAGTAGGTACTGGGTAGACACGTGGACTCTGGCAAGGATTACAGTAAATCGGTCCGGGATGAGACGTCATTCATTTCCTGTACGCCTTACTTTTATCGGGCTTTACTATACAGTACAGCGCTGTGCTAAAGAAGGCACTGTCTCCTGATTAGAGCCAAACGTATCCCTTAAATGAATGCTTTCAGCAAACGTCTCCTATATGGTACTCACATTTCATTATTTGAAGGACAATAAAGCAGATGGATTAACATAGCACACTGTATGAACAAATATACATCCCACTTCTGAGTTGGTAATCAAAAAACAATAAAAGGTTTTCCTTCCACTTCATGTTAATGCAGACATAAACTTTGTCTTTTGCACTGAAATGTCCTTTCCTGAGACCCTTGAACAAAGGCATTTTTATTATTAACTTGACATCTAAGAAGAAGCCGTGTTAAACAACACAATTCTGTATTGTTGACATTTCGACCGATGTGCTTCTATGGATGAGTTGCTGTGCGTTGTGAGTGTGATGGGCAGGTGTCTGTGTGTAGAAACAGGCTGCCTGGTCTCTCCAGGAGGGGACAGTAGAGAGCAGGGAGACCACATCTGCCTCCCCCTTTATCCAGGAGGAGGACATAAGGAAGGGAGAACATAAACACAGAGACCCTCATCACATCACAATAGCCACTAAGAAAGGATATAAGTTACTATGGAGCAGAGAGAAGAGATGAGTCACTTTTTGATATATAAAAAAATAATGGGGTCGAAGAAAATCTCATCAATTGTCTATAGTATTTCTAAATCTCACTTGGCACTTATACACCTAGGATCACAGATAAACACCCATAGTCATACTCTTGTACTCCCTTCTGGCATAATCCAGAGGTCAGGGCAGAATTCATCACCCCTAATCATGCAGATGAACGTGACCTTGGCCGGCCTTGCCACCCGGTCACATCAGCACCCTTATCCAGCCTAGCTTTGCATCTCTGATTGTGTTAAATCATGTTTCCCTAACATCAGCAGACATTGGATGGACAGCATCCTTCTCTAAGCACATCCAGAAAAAGGATAATTGCCAAGACCTTTAAAAGCCTTTCAGAAAGAAACAGGGAAATCAACATAATTCAGATGAAGGGGGGGATATTGGAGATGTAAAGTTAAGTATTCCAGGCAATATTGGGGGGGGGGGGGGAAGGAAAAAAAGATGCAAGAGTTTTAAAACGGTGGGTCCTTGGCATTATTATGATGATGCGTTTAACCATGCAGAGTGGGCCAGCCCATTGGAGGGCCCCTAAATGAAGAGGCTGACCTTCAACAAGCCCTCTCTCTGTTCATTAGCCACGTGGTGCTTATCTACAATAACACTGCAGAGGAGAATATGAGGCCAGCGGGTCCCGTTTACCCTCAATGATGCACTACAGGTGGAAATGGGGGTCTAAATGTAGCTTAGGGTGCTGGACTTTTAACTCTATTACCCCTACCATCCGAAACTCCCCACAGTCCTATTAAAAAATAAAGAAGTGTTTCAAGTGCATAAAGTATATAAAGTCAACTTTGTACTCTACTGGATTTATAAGAGAGAGATGGAGTGGAAGCAAGTTCATTTTGAATACCTTTGTTTGTACGTTTCTGTCATACATGCAACCAAGTAAGTCTGAAAGTGTGTAGTATATGTTGAGTGGAGTTTACATTGAAATGACAAAGGTGCTCTCTTCAAAATAAGCACTTGAAATACATTAGGATGTTTAAATGCATTCATTTAGATGTATGATTTATTTTTATTTATCTACTAGGTACAGGTACTAGGTATTTTGTGTTTTTTCCTTTCCAGACACAAGTGGACCAGCCCAGTCTTGCCTTGTGACGGCTCACGTGGTGTCTCCTTTTTCTTGTGATGGTCGGCCATACATTTCTATACGATTGTTGAGGTGAGACCAAGAGGCTATGCTGGAAACTCGCAAACTAAAATAAAAAACAATTCTGCTCTGCTCCCTGTGTTCTCTGAGAAATCAGTCTGATCATGTATCTACAGTATCTACCTCGTGCTATGTGTAAGTGAAAATAAAGAGTTAGAGGTATCAACATACCTTGCATTATTCCACTCAGAAAAAGTTCTTTCAGTCAGTCTTCATTTTCTGTTAAAGCTGCTCAGCAATGGAACTCAATCCCATCTCCAATCAGAGACCAGTCCACATTCACTTTATTTAAATCAAAATATGGTTAGTGAGGAATCAGCTCTGCCAACACTGACCCAATCTTCTGCTCCTTACAACCCACTGCCTGTGTTTTAACATGTTTTAACATGTTCTTTTGTTTTGTTTTATTTGTTTTGTTTTAATGTTCTGTATTTTAAATTGTTTTATTTAAGTATCCCAGTAATGTATGTTGCATGTTTTAAATGTATTGTATTTACTTGTTTAAAATGAAATGTGTTTTAGGTTGACTTTTCAAATCTGTCCGGGGACTACAAATGAAAAATAGCCTCTTGGCTAACTCTGGCACATTTACAGAAATGTTCATTAATGTGCACTGTCCCTGTTAAATACATGAATAAATACAAAATAAAAACATGCAAGTTGGTGAAATGTAAAAGAAAAACTTCCCTTTTCACCAGTGAATATAAGCACAACTCAACCACTGATATGGGGGTTGGTAAGGGATGGGGGGGTAAATAGATGAATAAAGAACAGAGAGGGGGAGAGCAGACATACAACGTGGTCGATAGTGTCAAAAGCGGATGACAGATCTAAAAGAATGAATATTGATCTTTGGGGGCCTTTACTCAGGCGACCTGTGGGAGGTCAGCCTGTGTAATTAGACCAGTGGAGGTCTAATGCTGAACTGGTGCAGGAGGAGAGGGCTGGAGGTTGGAGACAGTATCGTACTTTAGACATTAGATGTGGACATAAAGACTGTTCTGAAATGAGTACAAATGCTTAACTTTGTGCAACAATTTTGCCCCCACTGTCACCTACAATTTCTGTTAATCCCTTGATTTGAACTTTCTCTTTCAGAACTTCCGATGTCCTGAGTCCTCCGTGTTCTTTTATCTGGAATTGCTGCAGTTTCAATCCCCAGGTAAGCTCGAAAAATATCTTTTTTTATGTGAAAAATTAGTGCTGTGCCTGTGAGTTTTTGTGTGGCGGGACTTGAAGTGGTAAATGTGGGCTCAGTGCAACACGGATAAGGTGTTGTTTATTGGAGTGGGCTGGCAGTGGATTAGAGTCCATACAACCCCGGGCTACAGACACTGCTCAAACAGGATTGTGCTTGATGATGGCAGTTAGCGCTTGCTCTAAATGTCTCTCTCTGCCTATCTGTCTGTCTATCTCTCTGTTAGAAGTACACGCTTGAAACTAAGTGTGTGTGGTGCATACAAACACACCCCTAACAGACTACACAGGGATGCATTCCCAAGCATACACACACATAGATGGATGTACATACAAGCACGGGCCCATATGCAGTCGTGCACACACAGACTCACACACACACACACACGTGCATGCGCTGTGTCTTTATCTGTCTGGCTGTGGATAAATGCGGGCAGCTGAGACTGAGTGTGGCTGTAATCCGTGTATCATTGGCTTTATCCACTGCAGTAGCACTGCTGATTTAGTGCTCCACAGCCTTAGTAATGGGCCCCTGACACACGCGCAGAGCACACACACACACACACACACATCATGTAGTGCATCCACCCCAGATGCCTTGTCCTCTGTAAGACTTTACTGCTCACTGGCTGACCCCTCAGTTCAGACACACATATGCACACATTTTTATGTAAAGATAAAACAACACACAAGTAGGGATGTATTCACAAGCAGTTCCATGAGCTCGCACACACACACTCACACGCTCACAGACACACACATCAGCAGTGTGGTTGTCACCGCCCGGGGACATCTCATGGTAAGGTGAACTCGGCGTGAACCTGCTCCAAACATAAATAACATCTCTCTCTCATCTCTCCCCTCAGTCTTCGTACCCTCACTCTCTTCTTCTCTCGTTCTTTCTCCTAAGTCCCACCCTGGTCCTCCCTTCCAGTTTCCTTTTCATGTCAGTGGCGCAAAGTATGAGCATTAACACTAAGGGAAGTTAGGCATTCTGCGGCTCGCAGTACCCGCACAAAAACATACTCCTGGAAACACCTGAGGTCATGCCTTGAAGTACCCTTACCCACACACGGCAACGGTATGACAACATTGCCACAGTCACATCAAAGTGACTCTGCGAATACGTCAGATCATATTTTATTAGGCGGTTTCTTAGATCTTTCCTTGGCCAAAATGGCTTATGCTTCTTGCTGCAGCGGTGCATTCGTACCACCTCTCTGCAAAGCACCAAGAACATAATCAGAGCACATAATGCAACATCCATCACTAATAACCTACCACCTCCCCATGTTTATAGCTGTTTATATCAGTGGATACCCCCCTTACCCTTCTTTATTGCTGTTGGTCCACATGTTCCGTCCCCTTGCTTGCACTTCCTGTTAACACACCAGGCGATTATTGATAGGCCATTCCCATTAGTGCTGTTTACCTGTCAGGGCTCACTGCACTAATGAGAGAGCTTTGGGGAGAAAAAAATGAGTAGGGACGGTTAACCGCTAATGGATGTTTACAGCCTCCCTGGATACTACTGTGTTTGCCGCCGCCACCTCTGCTGGTACCCCTATCACTAGCCGCAGACCCGTACTGGCTAATTGGTACAGCGCTGAAGAGCCAGCCTGGGCCTATTTGATTATCATGGGATTAGGATGGGAGGAGAGAGCATGGTAAGGGAAGGAGCCAGATAAGTAGGGGGAGGATTGGTGTTAGACAGTGGGAGTTGCAGTTGGGGTCGAGGGCCTAATCGATATCTAGAGATCAGGGGCTTTGGAGGGGCTGAGTGCAGACATTGGAGTAGGAGCTAGATGGGGGTTTGTAGGGGTATGTACGAGGGTCACAACATCAGCCCTACGTCAAAAGGTTCTCTTAGAGCACTATTAGTGCTGGTGGTGAAGGGTAATTGTGCCATTAGAGCTGTAAGTGATACTAAATGGTGCAGGTATGGTACAGGAACTACTGCGTATAGTGAACTGGCAGTGATCTAATGTAAATCTCCAATCAGGCATCTTAATAGCCGATGTATCCTTGAGAAAATCGTCCGTATCAGTATGACAGATGTGCTTAAAATATATCAGTCTGACCAAACCAACAGACACCTAATTCACTTTATTTGCAGAGGTTCATTCTTATGCGAGCAAGGAGTGTTTTACAATGTTGAGCCTCGGAGGCCAGTTTCTTAATAACATTGTTGTAAAAGCAGGAGACTACATTGTACTCAGTTTATGCATTCTATATTGCTCTAGGATGGCAGAGTCCCCAGACAAGATCCATTTATGCTTTTATTAGATTATTAGGGAAATCTTATAAGTGCAGGATTAGCCTTGGAAGGTATTTATCTGTTTATCGAATGGCTGGGCTCATAACCTCTTTTCCTACTCACTGTCCTTTTTCTGTTCCTTTGAGGAGACGAGCTTGATGTACATGTGGATGCTAAAAACTAAATTAAAAAAATGACAATTGCCTGCTGGTTGAGATGAAATGTTGTGTGAGGTATAGTGTTTGTTCTTAGTCTCAATCAATCCACATTTTCTTCCGGATGGATTCATTTTACCATCCATTGTGAAATAAGGGGTCAAAGACACTCGGCAGAACAAAGACCATAACCTTCTTTCTCTAATTCACTTACCCATTTCTTTTTTTCAATTGCTTATCAGCTCTGTTTCTTCACTAATTAAAACCACACATGAAACAAGGGGATTGTAGACTGACACACACACACACACACACACACACACACACACACACACACACACACACACACACACACACACACACACACACACACACACACACACACACACACACACACACACACACACACACACACACACACACACACACAAAGAGAGATAGAGATAGTTGGAGCTACAATTACCAGGCAGGCCTCTAGTGTCTCATTGGGTGTCTATTAAGAGGGGGGCCTGGCTCATTGTAATGATGGCAGAGTTTAATTACTTCCACCCGGCGCCTGTTGTAAAACATGCTGATAAATGAGCCAACAGGACGGCACATCATTATTTTTCTATAGTGCCAGGCTGCTCGTACATGATTATGAGAGCGGGAGGGAGGTTCCCATACCTGCAGGAGCCTGAGAGCATATTTGCTCCACATGGGAAGGGAAGAGGAAGGTATGAGGCAATTTATGTGTGTGTTCCCGATTTGTCAGTGTGTGTACATGTGTACAACAAGGAGATGAGATATTTGATTGACCCTAAGATGCTGAATCAAAACACAATAATAAACAGTTCCACCAGCACATGGTGGTGCAACTGGCCACCCATGAGAAAGATACATATTCATAGCACACAATGGGCGATGTTATTCACTGAACACAGGACCGCTGCTGAGCACTGTATGCACTAATGCACACAATGTAGACCACATCTCACAAACAAATATACATATTCATAGTCATTAATTTCCCCCTCTTTTTTTTAGAAGGGGGTATGTGTGTACCCCCTCTGATTAATTGTGTTCCTCCTCAACCATTATTAAATCGCTGAGGCAAATATCCCCCATACAATAAATCCCTCCTGGCCCAGTATTAATCAAAAGGCACGCAAACCTAAGAGTGGTGGCGGGCAGGTGGAGTTAAAGTGCTAAATCATCTTTATTGCACAACGAGCAGGTTTCTGCATGCTCTCGGGGTCCTGTGGCACAGTGGAGTGGAGTGTACGCTTGGATTGTGGTCGGCCACTTTAGGGTCAAAGACACACACATTTTGAACTCTGTGTCATTGATTTGCCAACCTGACCAGGGCACATAGGTGAACACAAAGGTGGCAAAATAGACTCTGAGAAAGACCCAGTGATTAGAGGGACTTTGCTGTCCCATCGACAAGTTAACCATTCATCCCCAAAAGTCAGCTAGTTATGAGGCTATTTTATCCGTTTATGTACGAGGGGTGTGTGAATAAATGTTTAACCTTGCCCACTTTAGCCTGCAACATCAAATGGCAATTCCTCCAATTAGTAGTAGGTCATACCGTGATAATAGTGGGTTACATAATTAGAGTGGGTACCTCCCTGTCACTTCTTGCACATGGAGGCTTTGTGGGGGAGCAGCCACATGGAGCAGAGAGGGAGAATCTACCCTGGTTTTTTGAAACCTCAATTAACCTAAATGATTAGCTGCAGCCATGTAGCGCACCTCACTTGCTTGACATTTCTCAACCAAGCTAATATTAGCATAGTGACTTCATTCTATCCCTTTTGTACTTCATCACTGTCCTTTCACTGGCCACTCTCTCTTGTCTTATTGACTGAAAATGACAATGTTAGGAGTATCAGAGCCTCCTTATTTCCGTTTAGCACAAAAGTGCTGATGCTAATTTGGTGGTTGCATAATGAGATTTACATGTATTTGATTAATAGGTTGTAGGGTGGCGGTACAGCAACAGAGGCTACTGCGGTATGGGGTTTAACTTCACCGTATGTTAAATACTAATTGATTCCAATGCATTTTTAATCACTTACTAATTGGCGATTACACTTTTAAAACATGCCCTGTTGCTGCTCCGGCAGAATCAAGGGGTTGTTGAGAGTGAAGACGGAGTTTAAAGGGCATAGTCTTCTTTGTATCCACAACTAAATGTCACAGTTGTCTGTTAATGTGTCAACCAAATCAAACATGCACAGTGGTCGAGGGGTGCTAAGTGACAGGTGACCTTGGTGGCTTGATGGAAGACTGGGCTGGTATTTGAGCCCTCTGATCTTCGACTGGGAAACCCTGTCTGTTCCTGTCTAGAGACGTATGCCCAACCAATTAGACGTGAAATGGCAGTGACACTCACACCCCACTTATCAAAACAGTCTTCAAGTGTGTTGATGAATTCAAATGAAATATGCTTCTTTGCTTCAAACATGTAGACAAGGACATGCGAAATTCTGTCAGTATTATTTGTATCTAGGTCAACATGTGTAGGGATTGTTGCAGAGGTCAAAGAGGTTCTATTTCAAGTATTACCCTTTGAAGACATACAACTTCATACCAAGATCTTTTGTATCTGTCTTCCTCTTCCTCTCATCTTGTCAGGTTTGCATATCCAGAAAAAAATCTATTAAATTATTATTTGCTATTCTGCCCTTACCTCTAGTTACCCCGTGTTGGACAGCCATTGGATGTCTCACAGAGGGCCCAGAAACCTGGTTGGGTTGTCTGTGAGGCATCTGACCTCCCATACGCACACCTGCCCCCCTCCTACATCTATTACTGGGCCCCACAGTGTTCCATAATGTTCTGAGTAGTCAAGCATATAAATAAAGGTGAAGCAAAATGACTGCCTCTGTCTTGACAGAAGTGCTGAACCACAAAGAACACCTTGAAGGGCATGTTAACTGTCAATAGAGTTCTGTGTAAGCCCCTTCAATTAACATAAAACTTAACAGCTCCCCAGTTAGCCGCTATATAACCCTGGCGCTGTCTCCCCTCACCCATTCGCTATTTTACCCCCCCCCTCGGTGTTGGCTGTCGTCATGCAGTCTAGCCGCCAAAGAGGCAGTAAACAACATCTCGCCATGTACTTGCACAGAGGCTGTTACAAACATGCATACGCATAATGATATTCTACACACACACATTCAGTCCCACATTCACACACAAGAAATTCAAACACACACTAGCGAAGCTTCCGCAAATTACAAACCCAATGAGGGTGTGCTCACATTTTGCACACACGTACACACGAATGCACATGCACACACACATTTGAAAAATCCCATTTACTGTGATGCTACGTGACTGAACTTTGCCAGCGTAGCGTAGCTTACCCCTCTCTCCCAGGCCCATGGTAATGCTGCATGAGATTTGTGATGCAGTGGGGAGATGCATATGGAAGGCCTGTGCTCAGATCTCTCGGTCATGCACCCCATTAGGTCCTGCTGTTGATGCTGTTGCTATCAAAGCTGAAGTAAACTGCTCAGCAGTCGGCTGTATGCCTAAGCACAGAGACGGAGACAGGCTAGCGATCACACTATACTGCTAGAATAGGCCTATCTATCTTGTAATTAGGATGTGTGAGTAGGCTACTGGGAGGTAACTTGAGGCTCTCAAACAGCAAAATGTTCTGTTGTCAGATCAGCCTGATTTGGGGTCTGCAATACGCTGCATTGTGTCCCTTTGCTGGCATACATACATAACTGATAAACTGGGTGATTTTAAACTAATGGTGGATTCCTTATAGGATTTCAGCTATAGTGAAGGATTTCATCATGCAGATTTTCAGACTTTGTTGAAACAAAACCAATCTAAAGAAGAGAAATTGCCCTTAAGACAAACGGAATGATGAAAATGCCCAGAATGAATGGGCTGAAAGATTCAACCCTCAATGTGTTGAATAGCCCCTAATGTGTTTGGGTTTGGAGATAACATGCAGTAAATACCCACATTCTTCTGCTCATCACAAAAAAATCAAATGGCAGCTTTCACATTTGCTTCCTATCACTGGTGATTCCCGGGGAGGCGTTATTTGTGCAGCACACAACAGCGCCGCTCTGTTGTAATTGTCTAGCTTCTGCGAAGGGCCACTCATCTTTCATTCCCCTGCCAACACACATGCATACTCGTGGAGGTGAAACTAACATGCTTAGTTGTTGTTTTCCTGCTTCACCATTCTTCAGGGAGACTTAGTTCTGGTGTGGATTTGCTCCAATGGCGCCGGCAGCAATGTGCCTGTGTCTCTGTTAGAAGGATGGCATCAGCTGGCATCGCATGGCAGCAATTCAAACCACGATTCCTTTTCTGTGGGCGCTGTTGTTCAACAAAGTAGATTGCTGGGGGAGGTTGCTATCTACTTTACTTCCTTTATGCCTTCTTCCTTTTTTGATTTTCTTTAAAACCATTCTTTACCCCCACCCTATGTCTGAGCCTCATTTTTGCACAAAGACCGTTCTTCTGGCTACACTCAAGGACAACCAATGAGATGGTTTCTCTTTAGCGAACTAGTCTGCGATAGATATAGAGAAGTAAGGTTGGATATCATTTAAGAAAGTAAACAAATGTCTGTGCGAAACTAAAAAAGCAACGGACTAAAATGTGATCAAAGACTAGTAGTGAAAAGGAGATGGAAAAGAGGGTTGCTGAGAAAGACTGTGTTCACCACGGTCAAAAGAGACAAAGTGGTGCCTGTCAGGGACAAAAGGTTGCTCATCCTATTGCCACCCGGCCTTATCCTTTTAGTGTAGCGCGCTGGTTTTAGGTTTGCAGAAAGACTCCGGCGTGAAATTCTGCTAAGCATGGTTGGAAGCCGCAGAACATGGAACACGGATGAGCCGGGATTAGGGAGGCCCAAAGCCCTCCCTTCATCTGCGCCTTGTAGGGCGTCTGTGATCTGGATGGTGCTCTGTGGGCGACACATGCCTGTCAATGTCCACTGGCTGCAAACACAACAGCTCCAGGTCTTGCACGCAGTGACGTGGCCACACGCCACCTCAACAAATCCCCCACTCTCCCACAGTGCCGCTCGTATATACACCTCTGTCCGCCAAGCTCCCCCGCCTTGCCCCCCGTTTCCAATCCCGTCTTTATCTCCCCTCCTGTTCTCTCTCCACATGACTATGTGTTCTTACTGTGATCTCATCACGTCTCGAACCACGCCAGGCCACTTATCCAGATGTATGTGCTACTGGTTGTGTTGTGCGTGTTTACAGGGGTTTGGATGTTTGCCTGTGTACCCATGTCAGGCTTGGCCTCACACAAAATAATGTAGCATGGTGCATGGGTGTGAATTTATTGTCTGAGCTCAGTCTTTGTGTGTCCATCTGCGTGCACTGATGACTGTGCATGTCAAGGGCCCATATGCTGTCCTCCTGTCTCCTTTTTTTTTGTCCCGTCCTTAAGGCCGGCCATACTTGCACATGCTTTTCATCTGCAGTCAATACCTATTGAGCTGTTCATGAAAGGGAAATGACAGCTAGTTCATAACTTCCAAGGCTGATCGATAAGTACCTGCACCAGCTCAACTCATTCCTGAATCACTCCTCTCTCCTCTCTCCCCTCATCCCCCATAAGCACCTCTTCAAGCACTGCATACCTGATTCAAAAGAAAGCCATAATTAATGTGGAAAATGTTTGATGTTAACACATTACTAGACACGGTTTTATATATTTTCCAGAAGTATGAATGATACAGTAAGTGCCTCAATACAAAATAACCAATAATTCAACTTGAACTCTCGGCAGGTGATACACAAGTGGTTATTGCAAGCCATTGTGATTCAAATTCAGTACATTTGAAACTTTTAAACTCTCTGAACTTACATTCATAAGTATCATGCCATTGTGAGGGTGTATGTTTTTTTTAATTCATTAAGTGTGAGGAACAACTGAACTTTACATGGCGTCAACTTATCAGCTGAACTCAGGTGGAGTCATTGATCCTGTTAATCCATGGTGAGTCATGAAGGGAAGATACAGATGAAGGCAAGGCAGTTGAAAGGGATTTTTAAGTATTGAGTCAACAACTGAGTGATTGATTCAGAGCCAGTCAGCTGATAGTTATACTTCTTAGTGTATGTTGACAGTGTGGTACGTTGGCATATGTGTTATATGCTTGAATTAGTGCAACTCTTAATTGTTACCTTGTGCACACACTTCCTTTTTATGGTTGTTAGTGTGTTTCCCTGTGTTTGTGCACTGCCCTTGTATGTGGCCGTTAATGACTTGGTATCTCAGAGGTGAGCGGCAGTCAGAACAAAGCCTGCAGCCTTTAAAAACACACACACTCGTCCCCTGAGCCCAGGGATGTCGACAGAGAAGACAGAGGAGTCTTTGAGGGCAAAACTAAGAAAAAGCTCTGGGCCTGGGAGCTAAGGAGAGGAAGAAAAAACTGGAGGTGGAGCAGGGGGAGAATAAATGATAAATATCTTTGCTTACTTTTTCAAACATGAGAGGGAAAGTAAAGTCGTCCCTTGCGGAGCTTGAAATGCTGAACTTTGTCTTGGTCCAGTTGCGACCCGCCAGCAGGCAGCTGTGGCTCCAGCCCTTGAGCTCTGTATCTCTCTCTCCCTCTGTCTGATGCTTTCTCCCTCGACCTCCCGTTCAAAGCAAAGTTGGCTCCTTATTTATGTGCAAATTTGCTCTTAGGCCCTACGAGGGTGGCGCGCATGCTGAATCTCTCCTTTCTGGGCTTTAGCAGATTATCCCGCTGCTCCCTTTGGTCCCCGTCGCCCTAAGCCCAGCTGCCCCGACCTTTTGTCATTGAGACTTTCTCTTCTCGCCTTGGTGTCTTTCTTTACCTCTCCCCCCCCCCCCCCCCTTCCACCGCCATCCCGTACACTTCCCCCCATGCCGCAAGGCCTGAACTCTCCTATCCTGCTCTAGACGCCACAGCCGTCACTCGCCTCCTCCCCCCTTTCCATCTTGTCCCTTGCCTCTCTCCTCCGTCTTCTGCCTCCCTCCTTCACTCCCTCTCAAAGGGCCATTATATCGCTCTCTTCATGGACAAAGGACCCTGGAGAGACAGAAGGAGAGGGAGGGAGGGAGGGAGGGAGAGGAGAACCATGGCTGGTGCTCTGCTGCTCTCTCGTTCCTAATCGATGAAAGTGGCCCACGTGGAGCTCTGAAGGCTAATCGATACACTTTTTTTTTTCTCCCTGTCTTTTTTTCTTGACCGTCCGTTTTGTTGCTGACTCTGACAAAACGCTATGGCAGAGCAGAATAAGTGAAGGGGGGTGGGAGGTTGGGGGATGTATTTGGGGGGGGAGGTTGGGGGATGTGTTTGAAGGGGACACCCCCTGATCACTTCTCTCTGGGGGTTCCAGAGGATTGGTACATATGTGTTCTTGTAGGTGTGTGTGTGTCAGCCAAAAGTGTGTGTGTGAGTGTGTGTAGTTACGGGGTGAGTTTTGAGAACAAGGGATGCATGGAATAGCGGAGCAGACGAAAAATAGAGAACAAAATCAACAACGTGACCTCCTTCGACCCCATCTGTATCCCTACACCCGCCTCCTATATCATCCCTCCCGCCTGACACATTTGCCCCTTTTTTCTCTCACCGTTGCCTCCCTGCCGCGTTGGGTTGCTGAGCAAACAGAAGGCAGAGAGTTGACTCTTTCTCTGCCTCAGCTCGCCGTATGGGCGCTTGGAAGGATTTGGGAAGCATCAGCCTGCTAAGCCACTTCATTGTATTCTTCTCCATCTTCCCTCTCTCACCTCTCCCCTCTCTCTGTCTTCTGCTGTTCTCACACTGTCTGGGCTCTGTCTACTTCGCATATTCATAAAAGCAATGTCGTCATAAAAAGGGCTACACATCGGTTTATGAAATGTATTTCTGGCATATATAAAAATGTGGTTTTCTCTAACAAAGTAGAACATGTTAAACGTAAGATTGTTTGACGTGTTGTTTTTAATGCTATTTGTGTTTATTATAGGCCTGTTATGTACAAAATAAAATATAATGTGATAAACATGATAGGCTTAAGTGGCCTCTTGGTGTATATTTGAACACAGAAATACATATTTTCCCCAGTGCCACGTGTCACATGAAGGTAATTTAAACGGAAACTTTAGTATGTCAAAGAGTGTGCATGAGTATTTGAACATTTTGAGAAATACTTGTTGGTGTGTATGTACGGTTTTTGGGTGCAAGTGCAGTTCATGCAATTGTATTGAAGTTTAAAAAATGCCTGACTGTTGTTAAAGTTGATCTCTAATAGTTTTGCGCTCTTCTCATTCACAAAACATACAGAGATTTGTATTAAATATTATTAAAAGTATTCAAATAATTTGCTCAGTATATGAAATGTGTTTTCCTTACAGGAACACAATGACTATTGATTATTTTAATCAACTTGTCAATTACTGGTGTCTTCAGATTTTTGTTTTCATAAACAATGACTTGTTCCCTTCTCTTTTGTAATACATCGTAATTAAGGTGTATAAGGAATTGGATTTCATTAAACCTGTGAGGTCAAATGGATTTGGAAAGAGAAAACATCTCTGATTATAACTCTATCTCTCAAACACATACACATCACATCCATATCACTGCTCCTTCAGGACCTGGTGCCTCCCTCCTCATCGCTTCACACACCTGTCTAACTGGATGTTTAACAGCTTTTTCCATTCCCTATCACCCTCCCAACACCAGCAGAGAGGAACAATTACGCTCAACTCTGCCACTGAAATGACAATGCGACATCCCCTTTACTTTACACCACCCGACTGTTAACCGTATGTGGTAATTACCTTTCTGCGGCATCTTCACAGTCACTTTATTAGTCTCCTAACAGGGCTTTTTAAAATATAAATAGCAGCCAATGAAATGGCAATTAACCTTGCAAATAGGTATAAATGACTGTCCAGGACACAAGGATATTGGCAGGGATTGTCAGAGGGGGAGAGGGAGAAAAAAGAGGGAGAGATGGGGATAAAGAGGGAGAAAAAGAGGGAGAGATGGGGATAAAGAGGGGGGAAAAGGCAGATAGAGAAACATGGTGGGAGATGATGCAGCCCATAGGCAAACTGCTCCCACGGGCCATTGTTTGTTGTGTCTGCACTGGACTATTGTTTCGGTCCCTATTAACCTCTTGGCCCTCTGTGCGAGAGCGGGAAAAGATGGGCGGATTCAAAATGACAGACATGGCCCAGTGACATGGGAGGTGAGGAGTGGTTTTAACAGGGGCTTAGGGGCAGTGGGGACCCTCGCTGTCTGGCTTAAAAAAGGCGGGGGGCTGTGTGTGTGTGTGTGTACGTGAGAGAGATGGAGAGAGTGTGTCTGTGCGTGTTTGGATGGGAGGGGGGTATGTCTAGCTGACCAGGAGGGGGAGGAGTTGGCCAGCCCAAGCAATGTGATCTCTGTCTTTGTATATTAGGCGGCAATTATGCCCCCCTGTCCTGGAGTGACTTTACAAACTTGTAGGCTTTTTCTCCTTACAGTTTTACACTTGGAATAAAACTCTTTCATTTTAACATACCGTGGCCGCCGAATAGCTCATTCTGTAGAGCTGGTATAGCCCATGTTCTTGGGGTCAGTCCCTATCTCAGCCCTTCTATCTCCCCCTTTCAAATATATAACTATTGTGAAGGATAAACTGTCCCAATACACTTACAAAATGCATACTTAAACTTTCAAGAAGAATTGCGTATATGCTGTAGTTCTCCTATCAGCTCGGTTAAATCCCCAATAATTATTCTTGGTAGGAAGTGACAAAGTGTTGATATCTGCTCAACATCCCTTGTCCATATTGAAATAATTTGGACCTCTAAATGTACACCAATTCACAGCAGTAAGGGTTGTCCTTAATGTAGTGTGTGTCAGGGTGATGGATAGGTGTGTTACCCATTACAGACCTGTAATCAATATTTTGCTTTTTTTAAACAATAACCGTTATCTTTTTATGATCATTATCAAGGGTTTTAATTGCCTAACCTTAAATAAAGAGTAACCATAGTTCATTTGCCATTACCTTGACCATAACATAACTTAACCATACTATAGTTGCCATTCAGTATTGTAAGTATTTGAAAATGTTGGCATTTAATGATAAAATAATGTAAGTGTTTGCTAAAATATCAATTTTCGAGTTTGAAATATCCATTCTGCTTCTGTTAAGTAATTCAACACCAGTTTTTTATCAACACCGGCTTGTATATGACTTCAAGTTTAGACTTTCAAACATTGGAAACTTATGCAGTGTATCAAATCCCACTTTCCCTTTTCCTTTCTCTCGATGTGGTCAATATAAGGATGGCTTCTGTTTCTTGCAAAACCACTCTTCCTTCATGAATATATATGTGCAGTTAGGAAATCCTATGCGCTTTACATGGGGACACACCATTTCCTGCCAACGAAGGATGCAATCTGTGCCTCTTCTTATGTGTCCAAGTATTACAGGATTGCGGGAACAGGCGAGCTAAACCCCGTGAGCCTTACCTGTGCTCAAGTCAGGAGTGAAACGACAACTCTTTGCCACACATTGAGAAGCAAGGTAGCCCTAAGAGGATGAACCATGGGATTTAGAGTCCTGTGGGTCGGGCAGAATGCCAGATATTCTAGCTAAAAGTCCTGTGGATCAGATGAAGCTGTCAAGCAGGGCAGTGAGATGAGAGAGCCATGGGGAAAGGGAGCTTGGAGATGGAGGCCAGGCAGGGAAGCTCAGCGGATAGCAGAGACAGAGAGCTTATGCTGAGGATCAGGGTTGTTTTACAGGAAACTGTCAAAGGTAGGGAGAGAAGAGGAGCTGAGATAGCGGTGTGACTAGAGAATCAATGAGGTGAAGAATTGAAAAGTTTAACACAAAATAATTCCCACAAAGATCAGATTAAGAAACTAGGTTAAACTCAAATTTGGCTTGATTTATATCTGGACCTTCAGTGTTAAAGAAGACAACTGTGTGGAAATCTGAAACTAAACTTAAACTGAATACCATTTGACTTGGAAGACATAAAGGGTCAGGCAGTGAAAATCTGTGAGTAGACTCGACAAGACATATGAGCAGTGTTTAACGTGTCGTTGTGTGTCTGGACTTCACTCGTCTGGGGAGCCTGTGAAAGTTGTGTTAAATGACGCAGAAGGGGATAGCGGGACCCTGTCAGGACATGGCGTGGCATTGTGCGGAGTGCAGCGGATGGACGTGGCACTGGTTTGTGCCCCCCGGAGTGCCCTGTCAGGCCTCATGACCGCATTGTACAACCACACACAGATGCACACACTGACACAAGCACACACACACACATTACAGGGAGGAGAAGAGATTAAAGGGCACGCAAGGGGAAAAAAATCATGGACTCCAGATTCTCACTCAGTAACCTCCAGAGTTATGCACACTTTATTTTATTTCCATATATGCTTTCTGCACTTTATTATTTCCACTACTGAGCATCCTGAACGGAAATTATTAAAAGTTATTCAAATCTAAGTAACCAGTAAACGTATCGGACTTTAGCGGTGAGTGTGGTAACCTTAATATCAATCCTTTATACGTTTATATGGTAGTGTGTGATTGAGATTTTTGTCACTATGTAACTAAATATAAATAGAAAAATAAATATGTTAGTTGGATAAAATAATTCACCAGCCACCTAATAAAAATAAATAAACCACGTGCTACATTATGTGTGAATAATACGTGATTTTTACATGTGTTTTTTTTTTTTCAAGAAATAATAAATAACTAAAAATATTTAAATCTTGATTATTCTCTCATCCTATTCGAACATCATTTACAACCATTTCACAGCTGTTTCCAAGTCCACCACTGAAACTCCATATAGCTCAACACTCCGCTTATCGATCAGCAACACATTGATCATACAGCCTGACAAACTGTTGCACTACTCATTAAACCAGCAACAAGCATTAACATGCATTGACAGTGTCAGCTGTCCTGACCAAAAGCAGGTGTTTTCCTCCAATTTAACACAAACATCCATCAAGTTATTAAAAAGCAAGCCTTTGATCGAATCTGGTTCAGTTGCCACCAGTGAGGAGAAGCTAAGAGAAATACTTGTTTTAAAATGTTGTACTTGCTAAACAAAATACAAATGCATCACCCTATTTGTTCAGAAATCACTGCAGGCTGCTTTCTACACAAAGATGATACCTGTTGTGTCTTGTCATTGTCCAAATGTTTAAGACTTATCATGAAGCTGCGGTATTTTACCTAAAAAAGGCCACCAACCTCACATCAATCTAGTTATGTCCATTGCTTGTTTCCCCAGATTTGTAGACAGCTAGTTGTAGTTAAGAACTTTACGATTGAAGCTTCACACCATCACATCATTTCTCTTCATAGACACAGAGCTGTTGACCCCAGAAGTGCATTTTAGTATAAATACCAGTTCGAGTTAGACATATTTCTATATTAAAAATGTTACCCAGACTAACTTGAATGTGCATGCAAGGCCACTTTAAGTTCATACAAAACTGCATAATGAGTATTAATAATTGTGCTGTAAGTGTTATGGAATGGTTTTAAGACTACTGCAGGTACACGTCCTTGTACCTGTTCTGTTCTTATCTCCTGTCTGTATCCACTGATTCTGTTGAACCACCTTTGTCTGCTTCAAGGTGCTACAGAATGACATTCAACACTCAGTCTGACTCTCCTTTGTGCTGCTTGGCGCTAAAGCCTTGATGTGAAAAGTTGGTGGTTAGCTGACAGACATCATCAGACCTTTATTGGGATTGTTGTGTGCAAGTAGGTGAATGTCTTTATCTGGCTTGTCTGCCCGTGACTGTTGAACGAGGTGTTGGGAAACTCTACAGAAGTGGAAACGTTTCTTTGATAACTAGTGTGCGAAGCCAATTTAATTTGGCATTCAGCATATTTTGTGACACTTCAGGGGTTACAAATCGGATTAATAAACGCTTAATTAGTTTAAAAGGAAATTCCTCTGGCTTTAATCGAATATTAATCACTGCTTATCGTTGTCTTTTAGTCACACTTAATTACCATGCTTTTACGCCTTTTGCCTCTTTCTTCTGTTCTCTAAGCTGTGCACAGATAAAACCATTAGTGTTCTGCATGGCTGAATCACTGCTTTTATTTCTTACATACTTGATTATCTTCTATATCCATCCATTTTTTCCCTTCATCAAAACCCTGTTTTATGGTGGATTGGTAAGACCTTCAATCCACCATAAAACTGGTAAGACCTTAAATGCATATTTCCTGTAATACTATACATGAAACATAATAAAGTAGCAAGAAAAATAAATGTATTTCATTTCTAATGAACACACTATGGATTCTGTGGAACCTCAAGATTTCACAATTTAGATAAATCTAGCATAAATACAGGTAAAATGAACGGTTTACATTTCTTGTTAAAGTAGATTTACATAGTACGGTTCACTTCTACTAACCGTCCATTACCTGTGGCTATTGAAAGAGATGGACGTTTTTCGCCAACCTATCACATGTGGAAGTTTAGGCATTTGTCTCCAGGGCACTGGCTGACCACACGAGGGAAGCTTTGCTGTGTCCAACCCGAATATCCCCTGACATGTCGCTCCGGCTCCCAGAGAGTATAATTCAACCTGATTGGCTAGCTCTGCTGGAAGGCATGATTTTGGCCTGTCCAGCAACGTTCATCACTTTGGCCCAGGGGCTTTATGGGAATAGGGGAGGAGCATGTTATCCTGGTCCAGTTAACACCGGTGATTTAGATGAAGGAAAAGCCTATTGGTTAAAAAAAAAATATGATTTTTGGGGGATAAATCCTCCAATACCTGCATGTTCTCAGTGTCATCCATTTCTCTTCTTCAATGTTAGTGCTGCCTACCAACTTCCTTACTTTCTCACAGTTCCATCCCGAACTCATTACATGGCCACATATGTGTAAACGGTGTTCGCTCTAGCATGTGGTCCTCTTTTGTTTCTCGATTGTGACACAAAGTGCTATAGGCCAAACTGGGCAGCGCGAGGGATGCTTAGCCCGATTCTGTCTCTCTCAGTGCCCTCAGAGGCCCTGCAGGCTTGGGAAGATGGCCTGGGAGACTTTGCCATGTGCCCTGCTTCCATCATATACGACCAGTCCACTCCCTTACCACTGCAAAACTGCGCTCTGTCATTTTAAAAATAGATCAATTAAATGCTCTATGCCTTTGCTAATGGTCTCGGATGTTTGAGCTCCAGTGAAGTTTTCCTGAGCATCGAAGGAATCGTCAGTGAACCAGGATTGCTATTATTTCACCGATGCTCATATTGTTATGTTTTGCTCTCACTATATTACTCTCACAAATTGGGTTCCGTACAAAAAAAACCTCTTTGGTGCACTGTTTTGAATATGAGTAATATAACCAGCAGATATAAGCAATGTAGTTTCCTTCAGTGTAAGGAATTAACTGTTTTTGTTTTATTATTGCTTTTTTTGTGTTGAAGTCATGAAATTATTACTGATACTGTAATAAAAGAAGGACTAGTATAGAGTGCAGAAGGAAAGCGATTGATGTACTGCAGTACTCTAGTAGGTATTGCCAGCTGGTTCTCCTTCCTTCCCACAGACAGTACCAATCTCCACTGTTATAGCAGCGGACAATTAGACTGTCTACAAATGAACTATGCACCCCCCCCCCTTTGCCTTTACCATATCATCTTCAAGGCGGGGGGGAGAAGGTGGTGGTTACGGTGGTGAGTGGAGATGTAGAGCGCAGACGATTATCCCCTAATTAACGCTGATACCTCCCCCATGGACAATGTCCCATCTCATCAGTGGGCCGCCGCGTCTTAATGTTAGGTGCTAACTGCCTCCCTCGCATATGTCAGTCCTCGTTAAGGGACTATGCCGTGCGGTAATGCCCTCCCGTTTAATGGCTTGTAAAAAGATGGTTAACACTCACTATTTGGCTTCCCTCCTTTTTTCTTCCCGCCGCCACAGCGAGATGACAGATACAGTATGATCGAGCACTCTTTGGGGGAAGTTAATTGCCGGCACAGAGTACCTTGGTGTTTGAAGTGAGATAGCTGAGAGAAGGTAAATGATTGGCCCCTTGGCTATATGATATAATGTTAAACCAGTCGTAGTCACAATTTGGTAACGGGTGACTCGTTAGGGTGACTGTTGTGGACAGCCACAGGCTAAAATAAATATATGAGGTTAGAAATTATTAGTTGTCCATTACTAAATTATTTATCATACCAAGCTGCTTCATTAATACAATTCAGTTTTACCACAGCTATTCCATAATCATTAACAATGACCAATGTCACATGAGTTCACACAGGCGAAACCTCATGAGCGCCTCCTGAACAATTACATGTTTTCCTTTTGAACTCCACTTCTGCATTCATTACCCAATAACCATATCTTGGAAATCTATTACGCAGCATAACTTCCCTCTGCCATTAGTCGGCGAGGCAGTAAAAGCAAGTGGACTGTCACTTCTCAATATGCTTGTGTTTTCGTTAGACAACAGTAAGAACCCTTCTAATGTCAAGAGCTGTGCTTCTTTTCCCCCCTCTGCATCTCCTCATCCCCCCCCCCCTCCCCTCGCTCCAGCCCTCTCTCTCTACATCTATGCATTCGTGTTGTATTATGAAAAAAGCAAACACGATTATTTTTGATTTCCCGTTTGCCTGAGCAGTACATTTGGCCCACCCCTCTCTCCCCCGACCCTCTTGATTGAGGGCTAATGAAAAAGCTGTCCTGAGCGTCGCTCCCTCCCTGTATCCATTAAGAATAATTAGACGGGAACAATTTTGATGCCTGTAACCTCGGCGAGTGTGGCTAATGGTGTTATAAATTGCTCCTTGTCCTGGGCCCTGTACGCATTGGCGCGCAGTGGTGGGGGCGAGACGCTTAATTCAAAAGCACTCTGTCAACAGCACTGATTTGTGTGGTTAATGAGAGCGTTTAAAACAACAGGCGCAGCTCATGCATCCTAATGCCGATGGCAGGAGCAGGTTCGATAAAGAGGCTTGTCCACCATAATTAGCCGCGACAAACGCCCAGGATTAAGAGACAGGGGCCGAACGCAGTGTGCCCTCTTAAAATGGGCCCCGTTTGCTCTCACTCCCACTCTGCTTCACTTTGACTGACTCCTTATATTCTCTCTTTAACAGCGTGTCTTACTGCATGGTTTCTATCATCTGTCTCTCTCCATCAGACAACTTGACTGCAATGTCTTCTTTATAACCCACTTTCATGTTTGTTTCTGTCTTTTTATACGTAAACTGTATTTGTTCCCAAGGCAGTAGAACGATTTGAGTCTAAAAAAGACTCTCTGGGGCAGGGACTTCTGGTGGGTGGGGGTGTTCAGACCTCACCAGCAGGGATAAATGTTCTCCTCTCACTAAATGTAACATTTTCTCCCCCTGAGGAGTCAACCTATTTCTCCACTGATCTTCACTACACATTTTTCTTCACTCTCTCTCGTGAACTGATCTGTGCATGTCCCCTCCACCTGTTCTGTCTCTATTTTCTCTGCTTTATCTCCCCTCTCATGTGTTGTTTCTAGCTCTTTTCCCTTTATTGTTTTTGTTTACTTCCTATACTGAACCGGCTTGCTTTTACAGCCTTACAGTGAAAGGGTCCGATGCTACATGCCTGAGGGTTGAAGCCTCGGGCTAAGAAGAGTGAGAGTCATACAACTTTAGCAATGCCCAACAGATGTTCCCCTTGTGCTGAATTGAAGATGGGAATACTGTTCAGAGATAAGAACATGAAGAAGGTGCATGTGTATGATTTAGGAAAGGAGAGAAAATATGAGAAAACGAGAGGCCAATCAAAACAGATATAAAGATTGACACTTGATTTAAGGACCTTCATGGCAAAAGACCTGAAACGGTATAAAACCGAGGGTAAATTGTATCCTTGTCTCTAATATGTTTTAATCAGCCGCCCGCAGAAGGTCTTCCAAAGGACTGTGTCTGTGTCTCTGTAATGGATGGAGAAGGAGAGGAGTGACAAAGCCAGGCCCACTTTAAAAGGTGTTCAATTCCCCTGTAAATGCATGCTGACAAGATTAATTGAGCATTGCAAATGGTAAACTCTGAAACCCACACCTCAAAAGGACGCACATGCACAGAGATGCACACACATGCGATCACATGCACATAACCACACACAAAGGCATAAACATATTGTGTTCATAAACACACATGAGCCTGCACATACCCACAAGTATGCACAAACACAGACACACACACAAACACACACACATATGCACGCACACCCCTGCTGGCCTCCCTCAGCCTACTTCCACGTGTCTTGCCCAACACAAATGACTTGATGGGCAGTTAAATGCAGGGGTCGGGGGTTAAATGAACACCGTTGTTTATGAGGATGCGGTGTGAATCCATTTGCATTCTAATATTCCCTTTATTCTGAAAGACACACACATGCACATACACACACACACACACACACACACACACACACACACACACACACACACACACACACACACACACACACACACACACACACACACACACACACAGGGCCTGTTACGGGCAAAAGGGAGGGTGCGAGAGGAGGGGAGATGACTGGTGGACGGCTTGTTTTAAAATCCCATTATCAAGTTATTTATGGAATTCATGGCCCGACAACCTCTGTGACCTTGTTTTGTTAAACATGAACCAGACACGATTCCAGCACGTGGTGCTGCCTATTAGCTTTTGTTTTCAATAGCCTTAAAATGTCAGCAACTTCAATCACCCCTTGGGCAGCTTTCCACTTGTGTGTTTTGGCCCCCATCAAATGGACACATGGTACACATACACAAACACAATCTCACACATTTAGTCTTCCATAAGGACACACACTCATTCACACACATAGTATGCTTTTATGTAAACATGCACACTTGCATGGGCACGCAGAGATGCACATAAGCAAACACACAACTTACCCACAAAATCCAGAATGCATGCGTTAACTAAAGTTCCCACTCTAAATATCCCAAATCCAAGGCCTCCACACAGACAGACATGATCAGATCCCAGACCAGACCCCATTACAGCCTGTCTGTATTTGTGTTTGTTTGGAATTGAACCCAATCTCTATGGCTAGGCATGGGCTGACTGACACACAAGGAGGAAATCCATGCAAATCCAAACAACCTCTTTACCCTAATGCTCCTGTTTAAACATGGAAGGCCCACCCGTTTCCCTCCAGCTATCAACACCACACATCAGTTCATGACCACTCATTACATGTCAACAAACTGAAGGATTATTTAAAAATGCTGCCATCCCCATGGTCTGAGAGTTTCTGCTGGGACATTTGGAGAAAAATTAAGCGGTTGAGGGTTTGCACTGTTGTACGCAAAGGAACTCTTCACTTGAAATGGTTTGTACAGTTAATTTAGTGTGTATATTATCACTATTATTATTATTCACTTACTCTGGGACCTACTTGTGGGTTGCCCTTATTTGCTGTGCAGTGTGAAGTAGACAGCTCTTGAACATTGGGAGGTGTAAGCATCATCTTACCGCTCACCATCATTATTTGCCACACATAGGGCTTTATTTTTGTGAACCCTGTCCAATGCGTTGTGGGCCTGCCAAGCACACTTTTCATGTTTTTGTGGATAAAATGGAATAATAGTTGCATCAGCAAATAGCTGCTGGTTTAAAACAAAAATGAACAAACATGAATGGCGGGGTCCGTCTGATTTATTGAACTTTATGGCTGTTTCTTCACCAATTTAAAGGTGGGGTAGGTCATTTTGGAGAAACCAGCTCGAGTGCGCTAGAATTTGAAAATACACAGCCGGAAGAAATCTGCTACTTCCTTACAGAGCCCCTCCTCCAACACACACGAACGTGCACATGACCAATGAGGGCACGAGATAAGTTTGTGCACAGATGGAAGGCTGACAGGCAGGTAGGCCATCCAGTTATTTTAGCCGGCCCGGCTCAGATGATTGGTCGTGCTTTTTACAGTACTACGGCTTCCACAGATGACATCTTTTAATGGATTTTTTGTCAAAGCACTTAAGATATTCATTGCTATCGGGATGTTAAGAGCATTCCATGGAATATAACAAAAAGTGTATCTCGAGCCGGTTTCTCAAACTTACCTACCCCACCTTTAAGTGACCAAATATTATGGAACACACCCCGTTTGTGTTGCCTCTCCTCTCTCTGTGGCACACAGCAAGTCATTTAGATACCAAACCATCGCAGTTGAGGAAATAATATCAATGTCTGCCAGGAAAATACTAGGGTTGGAGCAGAGTTCCCGTTAGCCGGTAATTACCGGACTATGACCGGTAAAATATGCTGAAGACCGGCAAATCTAAATCTCTCCGGTCAAAATGTCCGGTCAAAATTATTTCCCATTAGCGCAATACTGCATCAGTTGCGCCACTTATGTGACAGACAAGAATAGTATGTGACAGACAAAAGAGTACGTGACAGACAAGAATAGTCAATTATAATGTCTACACTTAATATGGAGAAAGAGATGTCCTGTATGGGTTGATTGTGCGTTGATCTGTTGGTAATGCCTCAGGGTTCCGTTGGGCATGTAAACAAATGCATAATGCTGCGCTATACTTTGTGGCCTCACCCCGTTGCAGAGCGAAGCTTATTGTTTAGGTGTCTTTTAATAAGCAGGTAGTCATATCATTAGCTACAGTAGAACTAGCTAGATCTGATCGATATGGAGATAAACGCGAGTGAAGTCTAATCTGACGGGAGAGAGATCAGCTGCTGCTGACGAGTCGACACCCAGCTCTGCATGATCACCTGCAGCGGTGAGCGGAACAAAACACACACTTCAGGTTAGAATATCACACGTAGCTATTTTAATTACCTCTCAAACTACCTAAACTAGTTATAGATATGTTTAGTTTTACTGTCGGGTCACTCATTATTGGATCCGCGAGCTGCATGATACTGGCGTGTTGTCAGGAGAGGGGGAGAGCGCTCCGTTTATTATTCCCGTGTTATTGTAAATTACTGTACACGTTTGAATAGTTAATTAATCTACTATAATTAGTTTGTTTAATATCGAATCATATCAATTTGTTTCAAAGCTCAATAAATAACATAGAAGACCTTTTGACCGGCACTTTTCTAATTTTGTCCGGAAGATTTAAACTGTAACGGACATGTTGACCGGCAAATAATTAGTCTAACGGGAACTCTGGGTTGGAGGTAGTGGAATTGTTAAAAATGACCTTACACAAAATGTGGTAATACAGTCTAAATGAAATGATAGCTCGCAAGAGAAACCTTACTACAGTATATACTTGTTTTTGTATTCAAATTCACAATTTCCTATACCAAAAGCTTAATTAAATAGAGCCATGTAAATGCACATGCTCTCAGCAGCAACAGGAGTACATCACAGTTCATCACTTATATTCACAATAACAACAAACAGTTTTGCTAAGAGGTTCTCAGTGCACACAGTTTTGTTAATTGTATAATTCGATGCACACGTTTCCAGCTTCTATCATTCATTCCTTAAGGTGGCTTTCCTATTTAATTACACTATTCAGTGTGTGAATGTATTATGATTATGCCTGTTTCAATAAAGAACAAAGATAACATCCTACAGTTCTACAATACTCCATCAGCTCTTTCTAGTTTTTTTCCCCAAAACACTCTTGACAAACGCCATTGGCAAAGAGCAAGTATTTGAAGAGGGCAAAAGTAAAATCGAGCCACAGACTGCCCCCGTGTGTCTTACATTATTCAACGAGGCTCCAGCTGTGAGGCATAGAAGATTAAATCCCCCACATTTTAACATATGCCAACTAAAATACTTTAACACTAGTGTGGGCCAGAGCCACCAGGCAAAAGCAGACTGAAACAACAACAGTTAAGCAGCTCGTGTACTTCTGGATACTTTGCTAACCCTTTGAGAAGATCAAGCCTAACACTGATTAACATTTAGTGATCAAATTTGGCAGCTATAGGTCCGCCACCGGCCAAACTTACCACAACTCAAAGTCAGTCCATTACATATTGGCAAAAAGATATATTTGATGGTCTTAGAATTGAATACATTATCCTTGGGTTTGTTTGTAGCCTTCAACACTAGCCACTGATCCAGCACATTGAAACAATTCGACTGTTTGAATATTGATCTTTTTTGTGCACACTTATTTTTTAAGTAAAGAAGTTTGCACTGTTACGTTCATTTCAACACCACTGAGGTATTACTGAATTCACTACTGTTGACCAAAATCTCTATTTTAACAGAAGAGCGGAAACTTAAACAACTACTGGAAATTGTCAGCAAACAGGGAATGAATAATAGACTTTTCTTTTACAAATTCAAAAGAAATGTATCACTTTTGGTTATAATCATTTTCTTTTAGGTTATTATGTCCATAATCCAGATGCTTGTTTACCATATAGTATTATTTCATGTTTTGATAACCACATTTAGCACCACAGTGCTCAGCAAATCACTGGCCGTGCATCATATCCTGTAGAGAGACAGGGAAACTCAGCTGATGTGTGGACAATCAACACGCTTGTAAACATTTCTCAAGTATTTATGGTCATCAGCTGTCGAGAGCTAATCAGATTTCTGTGCTTCCTTGTGTCTCTCCACTTTCAGAGTTCTGCTTAATTACCAGAAATTCTGGGTTTGAAGGATGTTAGAATAAACTTCAAACGGTGCTCTTGGAGAAAGCTTGCATCCTCTGCAGGCGTTCATTGCAAGCTCTGACATAATTGTATTGATTTGTTTTTTCCAATTATTGCAACCTAATTAGGTTGCTAATTTGCTATGTTAACTCAAGAGAAAGCAACTTAGGGTCAGGCTATGGCAGCGTATCTAGAACGTTCATTTGCAGTCTGATCATCTTTACCTAGTGAGTTATAACGCAGAGAACAACTAGTAGATTTATTTTATGAAGTATTTTTCTGATTCAATTCCCTCCAACTAAGCTATTCAGAACTTGAACTTTATCAACAAATCCATCAAGTTTCTAGTCTTATGTCCAGTGGGGGAAGACGTTCTCATGTCTACTATAGTAACTAAATCAAAAATGTTTATTTGCAAGTCATCATTCCATGTGTGTCTTTTTTCTGTGCCTCTTAAAAACTAAATTCACATACACATTCTGTTTGTATTGTCTATGCCAGTGCTTTTTACGATCCATTTAGGACACCATAGCAGGTAACACACCTGTTTATCAACACTTTTGCCTCTAATCTGTTTTGAGACCCTCCCCACGGAGCAAATGGTGGTCTGCAAGGCCTCAGAGAGCGTGCTCCTCTCCCTCCACCCCTTTCATCAGTTACCTCTCCCAGGAGTGTGTGTGTGTGTGTGTGTGTGTGTGTGTGTGTGTGTGTGTGTGTGTGTGTGTGTGTGTGTGTGTGTGTGTGTGTGTGTGTGTGTGTGTGTGTGTGTGTGTGTGTGTGTGTGTGTGTGTGTGTGTGTGTGTGTGTGTGTGTGTGTGTGTGTGTGTGGTGTGTGTGTGTGTGTGTGTGTGGTGTGTGTGTGTGTGTGTGTGTGTGTGTGTGTGTGTGTGTGTGTGTGTGTGTGTGTGTGTGTGTGTGTGTGTGTGTGTGTGTGTGTGTGTGTGTGTGTGTCAGGGGTGGCTGGTGGCAGTGCTCCCCAGTGGAGTGTTGGCCCCAGGCAGCACAAGGTAACATCAAACGATTCTTCTCTTTATGACTTATTTATTTATTATACTGACTGTGTGTGTGTGTGTTCATGTATGTACTGTAAGGGAGAGAAAAAGAGCGTGTGCGTTCAAACAGGCCTGTGTGCATTTATCATCTGAGCCAGTTTGTTTTCATTCTGTCCTGAGACTCCACCACCGGTTGCAGCAGCATCCTCCCTGGTGGCGAGCACAGGGGGGTCTCGAGAACTCCAACTTTGGGACCCCCGCCGGTCTCTGTGCTCCAACCTCCTCTGTGTTCAAAGGATATGGGAACCTCCCTCACCTGCCGTAACTACCGTCCCAGAGCAGGCTGAGACACAGGAACACATAAAACTGAGGAAGAGAGATGTTTATTGGCGCTGTCATTTTGAATGAGTGTGATTTCCAAGACTGGCTTCATGCCACGCACCCTGGGAACGCTTCATATGTAAAACCCTACCCTGGTGAAGTTGAACATACACAAGTCACCAAACAAAGGCAGATGTGATAAGGAAAATCTTCCACGGCTGGCGGGCATGAAACCAACATCCAGAGCAAACATTCACACCCGTTCAATTATACAATTTTACTTTCATCATGATATATATCCTAAATATAACATTCAATACAGAGTTTGTTATTTACTCTCACTTCTAAGACTGCAAATGTAACATCAAAGCAGAAGAAAAATCAGTCACTATAAAGAGTACATTAGGTACACACGTGTCAAACTTGAACATCTTCCTTAGTTTACTTGGCCTCCTGTATGCAGCAGACTTTGTATTTGCAATTCTTTGATTGGTTATCGACCGTGCACTTTCTCTGGTTGTGCATATGGGCTCCTCGACAGCTCAGAAAGGCTTGAGACAATCAGGGCTCCTACCTACTTTACCTGTGATGAATCGCATTACCGCTGGCCCAAGTGCCGGCCGAGCCCCTTGCTGAAAAATCGGCCAGCTAAAACAGGCGGACGGGAAGCCGTATGGCAGAGCACTTCGTCCCGACACGTCCCCCACCCCTTCCCTCGCTCCAAATGAATATCCAGCCCCGTCCTCCATAAAGTGCATTAGGCACGGAGAGTCATTAGTACAAATGGGCTCAAGGTACTTCTGCAAGGAGGGGTGGTGTGTGTGTGTGTGTGTGTGTGTGTGTGTGTGTGTGTGTGTGTGTGTGTGTGTGTGTGTGTGTGTGTGTGTGTGTGTGTGTGTGTGTGTGTGTGTGTGTGTGTGTGTGTGTGTGTGTGTGTGTGTGTGTGTGTGTGTGTGTGTGTGTGTGTGTGTGTGTGTGTGTGTGTGTGTGTGTGTGTGTGTGTGTGTGTGTGTGTGTGTGTGTGTGTGTGTGTGTGTGTGTGTGTGTGTGTGTGTGTGTGTGTGTGTGTGTGTGTGTGTGTGTGTGTGTGTAATGGGGATGAAGGAGGGGAGGGGGACCAAGCTGGAGGATGCTTATGTCTTTCCTACCCGTTGTTTGGCGTGCCCACCTAATCCTCTCTACACACATACACACACACACACACACACACACACACACACACACACACACACACACACACACACCTACTCTGTGAATCTGCACCTATCCCTCGCCACCCCCACCATTCCTGTGGAGAAGACAGGGTGCCCCCCTGCCCCTTGTTCTCTCCTGCTGCGATGGGGAAGTGCATCCTCATTTAATAATGTATCAGAGAGAAGACAGAGGGAGAGAGAGAGGGAGCTCTGACCCAGACGAATGCAGCCTCTCCATTATTTAGCATTTACAGACACCTTCCAGCTCATTTCTGACTCAATATTTAATATAGCAGTAGGAGAGGGAGGGCATTCTCTAATACTCGCACCCACTTGATTTTTTTACACTGTTAGTTGCTATTATGGCCTAATGAAAAAAGAAGGTGCATCGACACATTTGTAGATATGCCTGGGCCTTAGAAAAGGGGAAAATGGATGTGCATATGTGTGTTTGAAGGCTGATTTGTGGAAGAACATGAGCGGACAGGAAGTGTTATATCTCATAAACATACAGGAATATTCTGCTGATCCTTGTCTTGACCTCCTCCTCCCTTTTGTTCTGCTGGTTTGCGTGCGGACGAGCAACCAAGAGAGGTGGTCATGTGAACGTGTTAATGGGGGGAGGTTGTAGTTGTACGCCTCAATGGGGGATACTTGGCACGGATGGACAGACAGTCTTGGATAGCATGAGTTCTGGTTTTGTCAACATGGCCTGCTGGGACCAGTGGCCTCTCACCCCTCCCACCACTCTCCCTTTTGTCTGTGACAGAAATACGTCTACCACACCTCAGGGTCAAAGATTAGACTCATCCATCCAAACAAAGAGAAAACAATTGTTCACTGTCAGTGGGGACCCTACTGTACTGTACATATACATATGCAGGCTTTCATTTATCGTCTTTGATCATATTTAGCTGTCTGACAGGATTGGCAGATGTAGGCAATGTCCACATCACTACAGGATTGGAGAGTGCAAGGGAAATCCAGATTTGTTCTCATATAATAAATAAAATACAGTTTGGGGTGACAATTATGATAATTTGTTTCCAAAACATATTGACCTAAGTTTAAATATAATATGATCCTTATTTACACTTCACACTAAAAAACTAGTTTACATTTTACCTTAGTAATTGGATGTCAATGGAATAAAAATGCATTTGGAGACGTGATTACAAATATTTCATTAGGCATTTTTTGACATTTCAAACTTTTGTTTAGTAATTGAAATGCTGAATTGGGATTTTAAGCAGAGCAGAATCACAGGTACAACGTCACCTTTACAATAAAACAGATTTATAACCATCTTAATTAACCTGCATGTCACCCTTTTACGTCTATTTTCACTATCTATTATACTGTTATCGATAGCATTGTCAAAACAGTACAAATGATATTACATTTTTAACAGTGGGATACTAATATATTCATTTGTTAGCAAACTGAAATAGCATACAACACAAACAAATCAATAAAAGGTGTGTGTGTGTGTGTGTGTGTGTGTGTGTGTGTGTGTGTGTGTGTGTGTGTGTGTGTGTGTGTGTGTGTGTGTGTGTGTGTGTGTGTGTGTGTGTGTGTGTGTGTGTGTGTGTGTGTGTGTGTGTGTGTGTGTGTGTGTGTTAGTATGCTGTAAGGTGGTTAACAGGTTGGAACCTCACCTACTGTATTCCAGCAAATATAAGGAGAAGGAAATTTGCACCTTTTCTAAATGTTTTTTAACAGTAGGCCCATTACACATGAAATATTTATCACACTTAGGATTAACTTTTCATCGGAAGTAATGAATCCTCAATTACCCGCAAGGAAGTGTTAGCTGCTTTGTTTTCCTCTACCTGTCCACACGTATGTACGCAATGACAAAACTGCAGAATAAGGCTGTCAAAATATATATACAGGACACCGCTACATGCATATATATGAGTATGCATGTTTAAGGGGATGCAGACACATACAGTATATCTGTGTTTTAATCACAGTGGGGTGTGACACACTGGGCAGCAGTTGGCTTAAGACCAATGGCTTCTCACCTGGCAGATATGTCATGCTCGTGTATCATTAGTTGCGGCCGAAGGAAGGGAAGGACATGTAGAAAGAACGCAGGCTCTTTATATGCAAATACTTGGCCCTGGCTTGTCAGGGCTCACCTCTGTCCCCGTGACAACAGAAGGAGCAAGGAAACAGAGAGAGTGATACAGGGAGAGCGAGGGAGGCCGTGGTTTGCCAGTGGGAATGCCAGTAGTGAGGGTAAATAATGCTCAGGATCCATCCATGAGGAAGATAGATGCAAATGATGCTCGATCTCACTGTGTTTACTTTTGTGTTTCTTATATCAATCGGTCAGTCCTCAGTCTCTCCTTCCTATACATCCCTTGCTTTATTACTTCTGCACACCCAGGATGCTATGCAACTCCTACAGGTGCACAATCAAGATGATCTTCTTTTTCTATACATATTTCGTTAGTATTGTTGGTGGGAGACTTGAGATTTCCATGGCCAACGACTGCTTCCAGTAATTGTTGCGCATATGATGAATAAAGAACTTGAAACACAGCACAACTTGTCATATGTGACATGGCACCGCGGCTCAAAGCTGCTCTTACACTATACAATGATTTCACTTTGTGAGAAAGCCCCTCAGGCACTGTCATTTTTCAGGTTGTGTTAAAATCACTTTGTCAGGGGTGATATAAATTACCCAGATAAACGCTGTCTGTCCAAATCCACTCGTACAGCTCCCTTGGTTCCCGTTTCTGGTTGGAGATATAATATGACTTCATGGCACAGTTTCTTTTCAACTTGGTACGTGTCAGTTTTTCTCTTTCTGTCAGAAGAATTCCTCCCAGTACAAAAACAAAATACTGCTGCTTCATACATTGACAACACTGATGGCTGTCACCAGGGACAGCAAACGAATACAACAAAGGGGAAGAAAAAAAAACTCCATTAAAAAATTAAACCAGCCTACAGCATCGCACGGCCACTCTGTGTGTGTGTGTGTGTGTGTGGTGAGAATTTATGACTTCAGTGTGTTAGTGCTTGGCTTTTCCGCTGCTACCAACAGCTCTGTTGCCGGCGGAGTCAAAGCTGTTAGTGTGGACCCTCTAATTATTTAATGCACTGCCTCATTTGTTTACATTGTTTCCATGTTGGAACGCTTGCACGCTGTACAGTAACCCAGAGGAGGTTTGCTTCCCCCCCCCCCCCCCCCCCCCCCCCCCCCCCCAATCTCTTTTATATCCTCTCATTAGCTGTCAAACACACAAATAAACACAACCTGTTGTACTGCTCTACAATAAAAATATAAGAAAAAAGTAAATCTCTGTAAATGTAAGGAAAGTTGTTTGTGTGGAATACATCTTTGTTTAACCAGTCAAATCCAATGTTTTTACTCAATTAAATGGAAGTATTTGGCAGTAAAAGCGGTAGAAATGAACCAAAAAAATACGGTTTCAATACCCACCAACACATTCTCCATTACAAACACAACCTTGGTTGTCTTTGTAAAGGTGTGCAAGGTCACACACACTCAAAACTGCCACACTCCAATTCAGTAGTAGTTGCAGAAGGTTACTCAAGGGCAATAACTTAGGTTGCTAAGTGAAAAAGGAGCTTCACTCATTCAACTATCTCACCAAAAAATGTCCACCGCAATTCAGAGAATTCCATGACCTTCCAGTCAAATGCCCGCTTGGCCAAATTCCTTAAAGCGTTTCGACTCACTATGTTGACCATTTTCTACTTTTATGTTCAGTCCTCCCTCTCTGCCTCACTTTGTGCTTCCTCCACACTCTCACTGCATTTGTCCTGAAAGCAAAGGACACACACACACACACACACACACACACACACACACACACACACACACACACACACACACACACACACACACACACACACACACACACACACACACACACACACACACAGAGAAAGAAAATCTATCCTTACAAAAAAGAAGCGGATGAAACGGACACGGCTGCTGACAGAATTGCGAATCTGACACAGAAAATGGAAGCGCACAGCCACCAGCCGGTCCTTTACCTCTCTCTCTTTTCTACCTCTCTCTCTGTCAGTGCCCACCACCACCACCATTTCTCTTTTTCCCATGGAATCCATTTCACATAATTAAAGACACTCAAATGAAATGGACCCTCAGGAAAAGTGGCTTTCAGCGAGGAGGAGGTTGTGGCGGAGTTGGTGGATGAGAGGCAGAGAGCTGGGAGTGGGGTATTGGTTCTTCAAGGAGCACCCCTCCTCGTTACCTCCCTCCCCTACTCCCCCTTCTTGATGGGGGCCCACCCTGAAGGGAGGCAGAGTGGCTCTGGCCCCAGCGCGGATCAATATCATCTCCGTTATTAATATCAAAAGCGCATTACTTTGTTTTGCGTCTGGCAGCGGGCCAAGGCAACTCAAAGGCCCTGTTCTGACCGACAGCCGTTTCCTTCCTTCCTCTCCACCCCACCCTCGCTGGCCATTTACCGGGACTATAATTTACTTTGGTGAGTTTTTAGGGTATTGTTTTGTCAGGGCCAATCAGGGCTGAGTAACAAATGATCCCGGTGGAGTAGCGGTGGCCTGGCCCCAGCCACCCCTCCTTCCCGCTCCGTAAGTGACACACGTGGCCAAATTCATTTTTGAAAGTTTCGCATCAATTGCTTTCGTCCTTGACTCCGGGAAGAGCGGAGAAAGCGGGAGGGGGTGAAGAAGAAACAAGGAGGGGGATGGCGGGGTTAAACTGGACAGAGTGTGCCTTTCACTCCCTCCTCCCTGCCCCTCCCGGCTCTCTCGCCAGGGATGAGGTAACAACACAAACAAGCATCCCTGCAGTCTGAATTAGACATGACGCTATCTCTAATTGGCCCATTGAATTAAAGGGGCCATGGTGGAGCTCGCAGCGAGAAACAAAAAATATTGACCACTTAAAGGAAGAGAGGGAGAATTGATTTTCAAGACGACAGTAAGCGTTTACCTCATACCACGGAGCTCACTCACTCTACAGTGCACACTTTAGGCATGATAGCTCAAACACTGTTTTTGTGGAACGCTTTTCAGTTAATGTTGTGCATATCACCAATTTCTTCAATCATGTCAGATTTGAAATGTATTTCCAATTGAATAGATAGTTTCTCCTTTCATACTGTTTGTTGAATTTGAACTAATCCATTTTTTATGTTCCGCAGAACACATTTTTTTTATGTTATCGTAATGCTTGAGATAAGTATGTTAGCATCAAAAATGCAAATACCATCTTTATATTCACAATGTATTCTAAGTACACAGACAGGAAACACATTATTATTTTTTATTTTTGTCCACAGGAGCAGTTCTGCTTCTTAATTTAATCAAGAAACAGACCAGATGTCTTATCATTTACGACAACTGACAAAAAAGTTTCTGCAGATGAAGCTGCATTTTCTCCTATAGCAAAGTCACATATATTCACAGAGTAAAGATGGGAATGGGACTATAGCATATAGAGAATATATTTTTAGTGAGAGGACAGCAATATAAAATACATATTGCCATCCCCTGTCCCTCTCATGTGTAGGAGTGCCTCTAATGAATGCTCAGGAGTCTTCTTTGTCTTCTGTCCCGGTGTTCATCACATTTGTGGGACATATAAGACGCCCAGATGCCCCCTCCTCTTGCTCACCTTCCACACTTAGACACACACAAATGCAACACAAAGGATTGATAAGAGGTCTTAGCCTGACAATAACGTATGAATATTTCACTGATGATGAAATATTAATTTGGGCCTGTTTGTTTTTTGTCTTTCATTTGACGGCTCTTCTTACATTTCCATATCACTTGTCTGTGTGTAATGCATCACTTTAATCATAACTGTCACTTCAAGATTATTATTTTTGTGCGAGGTTGAAGGAATAAGGCGTGTCATAAAAGTGAGAAAAGCAAGGTTGAAGTAAACATGTGCTTCTGTGATTGCATTTTCACAAGTATCTATGCAAATGAAAGAAGAAGACTTTAGGGATATACTTAATTGGTGTGTCTGTGTACCTATTTATATCAACCAATTTAATTGTATGTAAATTGTACATACATTTCTGTGCATATACAGATGCTTATGTGTCCATTTCTGAAAGTCTACTTCAGTGATTATGTGTGAGAGTAGGTGATGGTGGGCCATCTGCTGAATAGTGACATCTCCTCCCAACCATTTGGCCTCTGACAGTACGGCTCGCAGCTTGCTTCTCACTCCATATTGATGTCGCGCACCAGGAGCTTGCTTCAGGGTGCCATTGTAGAGGGTGCTAATTTATGCTTTTTTTGCGGGGCGCACAACACCATGCACTGCAAACATCGCAGCATGGGTAAACACTCAGGTGCGCTTCCTCCCGCTTTCCAACCAAAGTGCAAACGAGAATCAATGGAATTAAAGAGAGATGTGAGCTCTGCTGGAAAGAAAAACAAGCCACCTAGGCCGAGGTGAGATGGCCGGAGGCTATCCAACAACACAGTGTAGATGGTGGAGAGGGGTGGATGTCAGAGCTAACACCACAAAAAACACAAGTAAGTATTTTTTCTCTGCCTCACTTACGGAGGAAGAACAACTGTGCTTAAATGGGCCCGTCGGGGATCCAGAAATACTTTGAAGCGATAAAGACATTTGTTATAAGTCAGGTTTAGTGACAGTTTGTTTGCTCAGGGACCTAAGCCATCCCTTGTTAGGATGTAACCTGAAACTGAACAATTACATTTGATGGTTCTAAAAACACAACAATCACACCATATATATTGTTAATTCTTCTGTAGTAAGCAGGCACACGCTCCTTTTTCTAGGAATGTTTCATATGTCTAGTGTAGCCTGGTACCGAGGTGAGAGCGGCAGGTGGAGGAGACGGCAGGTGGTTGCTGCCATGCCATGTTCTACTGTTTGACATGAGAGTAACGTGTCAATCAATGGCTTCCTCCCAGCTTCTCCTATGGGGCCTTGTGCTATTGATTTCAGAGTGTGTTAGAGTGCCAGGGGGTCTTTACAACCACGCAGAAGATTCACACCACTGGAAAAGATCTTCCGCACGTACACTGTAAGCTCTTTGCCACCGAGGTAAATGAATGGATTAATGGTGTAGTTAAAGACTATTTAACAAAGATACAATACAATTAAAGATGTTTATAGAGCTTAAACTTCTCACAAATGTGTCCGCCAGAAAGGATGCCCAATGACATGCCAGGAATTTAATTGATCCCAATGCTTTTATATCCTCTCTTACTGTTTTATTGGCTTACTACTTTAATGTGTTAATTACTTGCTTATCAGCTCAAGTATGTTATTTAATTTATGGGTGCCCCTTTGAGTGAGTCTAGGGCTCTAAAACAATCTTTAAATATGGCTGCACTTTCAAATAGTTCATAGGCCCACCGTTTCTCATTAACCATCTGAAGACAAATCATTAACAACTCATTAAATCATATCTCCTTCCGTATCAGTGAGCCTGTCTCCTGCCAACAAATGGGCAAGGTAATAAATCCCATCATCAAACGACCTCAAATGGTAGAGGCTGGCGTCTCTTTGTTATCAAGGAGAGACATTGATTAGAGGTAATAACAAGGGTCCTTATTCTTTTCATTTGTGTACAGCCTGTTGAAATTGGGACACAAAGATACACTTGCGATGAAAGTCTTGTGCAAATGACATTAAAGTTGTCGTTATCTCTATAAAATTGTACAAAATCCGCTCTAGTTTCCTCTCTCCCTCTCTTTCTTACCAGCAAAAACACAATGCTGTTATTTTAAAGCAGTGGGGTGGAAAAAATATCAAGGGGCAATCGTTGTGATGGCGTTAATAATTCAAGATTTAATTGCAACCTCTTCATGTTTTACCGCGAGTAGAAAATGGCAGTGTCTCTATTGTCTCTGAGATTCAAGGACTGCTCTCTCCTTTCAAGGTGTTACTTTCATGGCCGACAATCTTTGATTGTCTTCAAAGGCTTTGCCAACAATCACTTGGCATAGGATCTACAATGTGCATATGATCTCTGTGTTTGATTCAATCATGTGTCACAAAGTGGTGTTTGAATACATAATTAGAACACTGTGGATACTGTAATCACTGAGCTTGTCTGCTTGCCAGCCACGGTTATCTGAAGCTAACAAGAATAAGAGCAATGAAGCAAAGTGAGGTCACCCATATTGTTATGCAGTGGCCAGGCTTCTTATCTTTGACTTTTATCTCTCTGAGTCTCTCTTACTTTCCATCCTTTTCTTTTTTCTCTTTCTACTTCCACTACCACCTCCCTCCACCCTCTCTGTCTCTGTGCACGGCGGGGGAAGATGTATGCCGGCGCCCAGGTGGAGTGGGGGAGAAATCAATAGTGAGGGTGTTTGAAGTTTTCTGAAAGACTTCCCAGGGAAGACGCTCTTGTCAGGGTGATAGATAAAGCTCATGCCTCAGTCAGCCCCGGCAAGAGGCGGCCAGAGGAGAGGAGAGCGCCTCACCTTTTTAAGTGGGGCCCTAATAATAAAACAGCATGAATAAAACATCCTGGCTGAACCACGCGCTGCATTAGCGCTGCCGTCCCGTTATAAATGATACCGATGGCCCCGACGCCATTTGGGTAAAAGCCCGCAGCACTGCTTTAAAAGAGGGCGGTGCGCAGGGAAAGGGAGATGGATTGATATGTGTGTTCTGCACTTATTTATTTATATGTTATAGGGCTGAAGGAAGAATGAGGGAGAGTTAGTAAGTTTTTAGTGTTGCAGGGTGACTTATTGTGACTTTATTGCTTGTGGAGAGTTGGTGTGATCAGCAGAGTAAGGTCATTAGCTTTGCCTGCTATTCTTCCTTCCTAGTGACCTAAATAACGATCAGCATAAGCATGGTCGAGGAATGCAACAATTAGAGGAAGAACTGTGACAAAAAGAGTGGTGTTATTCCCCCAGTTCTTGGTCACTACTCCTGTCCGAATGTATAAAGCTGTTACATCAGATGTCCTCAAGCTCTTATATCCTAAACTTTGACACCATTAACTGAACTCTTGCTCTCACGGATCATTTTGTATTGTAGGTAGTGTTATGTCAAGACAAGTGCAAGTAACTCATTCTCAATAAAATTGAGTTTGCTGCAAAAAGTGATAATTTAATGTTCAGAGTATCGAGCAGCTGACAAGGTCATTTCCTTCCCATGTTACAGTTTAGCCTCCTCTTTGGAACAATGTCAATATCATGGCAAACTGAAAAAACAACATGGCAAGGCTACACAAATTCATCATTCATCAGCAGCATACAACGCGTATCTTTGAGATTATTCTCCCAGCCAGAAGGCTATCGGAGCTTCAGAGGGACATAAATCTCCCAGCACTGCTGCCCTGACCTCGTTTGTTCGGCCCTGAACGATTCTTACTCTGGGCTTGTGGTGGAAGGGTGGGCCACAGCCACAGGGTCCTGGTCCAGGGAAAGCTCCCTGAGCCCAAGGGTAAGCGGGGTCAAGTGGTCTGTCGCAGGGGTCAGCGGCTCCCAACAACCCCACTGGCCCAGAGGTTAGACCCTTGACCTCAGCTGCAGCCGTATACATCAGAGAGAGGTCAAGCTTTCGCCACCTCCGCTTTCACCTCCGCTTCCTCTGGCCACACAGGTGTCAGGGGCCCCCGTCCTAGCTAAAGGTCAGAGGTTGCTTTGAAATAGGGGGTCCACTTAAATGCGTTGCATCAGGCCATGACGGGCTGTTATGAAAGCTGTGTGGACGCAGAGGTAGCAGGTGCCAAAGCTGTAGGAGCACTGATCTGCTAAACAGTCTCGTATCGCTAGTTGAATCCTCAATGGCACAACGCCATGAGGTCTTGTTTGAGTGCGAAACATTGTGGATGAAGTTATGTTTAACCCAGATTATGTCCGTGGAGAAACCCTGCCCTCTAGTAAGCACTAAAGACTTCAAGCTAAATGTATTTTCCTAGCATATATAACTATAAAAACGTGCTAATATAACATTGAGTGGACGGTTTTAATGTCTGCTTAGAGAACTTGCAGGAAAAATGTTCAAGCGATACAAGAGGAACATTGTAAAAGACATGAAACAGACAGTATAAAAAAAAGATTTGGAGAATGTTTGGGGAACATGTTGAGAGAGCGGAGGGACCGCAGCTGGAGTGTTGAGAGTTTGTTGCACGCTGCGGGAAGATATGCGCCTAAATCTGACAGCACCCCACTGAGACAATCACAGAACTGGGAGTCTCCTTATTTGTTTAGCAGCCACCAGATAAATAACAACATTCTGCTCTGAACTAAAACACTCTCTGTCTCCCTCTGTCTCTCGGTCTCTTCCCTGCTCAGATCTCCCTTTCCCCCTCCGCACCCATCGCTCGCTTTGTCTCTTTCTGCGCCTTGACAGTTATTTGTATCTTTGTTGCTCTCTATGTCTACCTGTCTGCAGCTGCTCACACAGCCAGAGGCTAGCTGATTCTTTCTTCTTCTATGAATTGTAATATCTCCTCCTCACTCTGTATTCTGACTCACTTGTGTTGTATGGAAACCACATATCTGCAAAATCGTTTTTTTTCAGGAATTAGACAAATAAGCTGTATGTAAATAGCCAACAAGTCTCAATTGAAAGATTGCAAATAATACCAATATTGCAGTCCTATACTTAATACTTTTTGCATCAACAGTAAAGTTCCTCTTTTGAGCTGCTGACTGGTGATTTTTTAAGAATATACATTTAGGATACAGACTCAACGTGACAATGTTATACTTATGAAATTCCCCCAATTGTTTGCTTATAACCTTATATGGACAAATTCAGTTTGATAATCAGTTTTGTCAACATTTGATTCATAAAGATGTATTATTTCTGTGCCTGAACGATTATTCTGAACAGAGAGGATGATTTCTCCCAATGTGTCCTACTCGGCTTCTAAAAATTCCTGTGCCTTTTACTTTCTATTTTCAGATGAATAGTATTCATATGACTTCATCTTCACATCTTTTTCCAGGCTTTAACACAACATTGTTTTGTAAATTAAATCGTGTTCCCATTCAAATACATGTGAATATCTTTGAATAATTCACACACCAAGCCCACAGTGGTTAAAAGGGGACCTAATAAGATGATAGTTGATAACATGCTTGCTGAGCATGTTTTAAACATTTTAAAATGCTTGAAATGTCACATTAGACAGTACTTCTCACCCCTGCCATAGATAGGTTGACCTTACTGTACATAACTGCTGTTGCACTTATAGATGTCTTCCCACAGAAACATATAGATGCATTCTGTACAAAAGACTTACTGATCAAGGAAATACAGGATATTCCAAAGTCATACCAGGTACATGTTTTAAAAGACAACACATTCACCACAAACACCCAGCATGAGATCATCAGCAGCACCCCATTGATCGGCATTAAAGCCTTCACTCCAGAGAAGTCGGTGTGCTCATTCGCGGAAATTTATGGACACATTAGAACCCCCCCTCTAGACCACAGGATACATCATGGTGAAAAGTGTGACAACAAAGTGTTGGGGTGTTGCTTTCCACTTCTGTACAACAAGGCCAGAGACGTGAGCTATGGGCCCTTAATTGTTGTTTGTTAATTGACGATGGACAGGTCTTTTATTTTAACCTTAATGGCTTTGTTGAAAGGTATTGTTGCCTGTTTTTGCCCGGTCGTTATTCGTAAAATGTCTGGTGAACGGTGAGATCTTTATAAAAAATGTGATTTATAAATGGCCATGTGTTATCAAAACAGACACTTTCTGTTTGGAACCTTGACCATTTTTATTTGGTTTGACTGCAGCTCTTGTGTTGAGCTGCATTGTGCCTGCAGAGTGTTTTCACACAGCTGTTTATTGCAGGTTGCCACTTGTAATAGCGGTTCTGTGTGAATGAGAGCTTGACAGGGGATACCTTGGCTGTATTGCTCCAGGTTGTGTAATTAAATTTACAGATGAAATATCGGAAAGCCAGTGAGAGTAGAGGCCAAAACGTGGAGAGCTCGGACAGAAAGTGCTGAGCAGCACATTTTGCCAGTTTCTCCCCTCAGCCAGGCTTAATGTTACTGGACCCCGACAGATGGAGCCCGGCTAAAATAGCAATGGGTGCAAGGGTGGCAGGGGCCAGGCAATGGAGGTCCGGGGAAATTTATGAAGTTATTGATTGACTGGTGCGGCTATCACTAACCTTCGCCCGTCACACAAGGAAAGGGGAGAAAGATGATAAAGAATTTTTTGAGTGGTTCTTTTTCACTTTCTGCCCACTCTCCCAAATATTAATCTCCTAATTTTTAATTTTTAATCCAGACAGAGCGGGAAAATAAATGCCTCTGTCCGGCAGGCCATGGTAAATAATTAAAATTGAAAATTGATTGTTTGCACCAGAGCCGGGATTTATGGGATAGGGGCTCCACCGCACCCCCGGGGGACCCACTCCCACGTCTGCGCTCACCGGCCTCGTTCCCGTGTGCTAAGCATTTTTTCACATTATTCTCCACCTAATATGCTAAGGAGAGTGGGTAGGGGGGATGGAAAAGAGGACGGAGGGAGGGAGAGAAGCAGTAGAGGTGTGCTTCGATAGATGAGTAATATGGTATTTCATTTTTTTCACAAAAATCAATGGATTGGAACCTTCCCCCCCTCTTCCATATGGCTCTAATATTTATTTAAAAGCCCTGTCAATAGATATAACAAGGTTAGTTTTATAACGGTTTATCTGGGGAATTCGATTCAAGGGAAGTTATATTTGTTATGTATGCCCGATTAAAAACAGGCAATCGATGGCGTTGAAACTACTACATAACTACCTCTCCCTACTTCTCCCATGCCCCCCTCTCCCTCTAGCTCTTCACCTTTTCTTCAAACTACCTCCCGTCTTTGGCACCAAGCAATATGTAATGCACTTCTAAAGACAAAGACACACCTCCTGTCTGCACGGTTACAAACTGAGGAAATGTCCTCGCCTCCCGACTGCGGTGGCCCGCCATGTCAGCCTCACCTGACTAATGAACACTGGGAAAACAAATAATGGTCCTCCGGTTAAATTAATGAGAGAGGAAATGCGCCTCGCCTAACGTTAGTTTTTTAGAATGCTGACCGGCTTTACAGCATGTATGTGGGTGTTCGCCATAATGATAATTCACTACATGTAGCCACGCACATCACGATGAATCTATCTAGTCACCTGTGGCTCATGCTTTCAGTGCTGTATTCCTCCAACATGGTTAGCACATACAGTATGCCACACACTGTCATTTTATCATTGTCGGAATTTAGCCAAAGGCAAATATTGTTAACTAATAGTCCTCTACACTTTTGGATAGCTGTTTGATTAGAGTTGTAAATAATTATCCTAACCAAGACTGCAGAAGGTCATCCATAGCTCTAGTCGGTTGTGCTTTATTGAGTTGTTTTTTTTGGAAGATTCAGAGTTAAATACATGAATGCTATTGTCCTTCAATGTGCCACCTTAAAGTGTTGCTCTCGAAGCACTGCGCTGGCAAAAATTCAATTTTTTTTTTTTCGTCTCTCTAGTTGCTGGCAGTGAACAGAGAGATAACCTCCATGGTTCTATCTTAATAATTAAAACACAGTGGTATGAAGTAGAGCGCTGCTCCTTTATTTATGAGCGGAGCGTACACAGTGAAGTGATTGTGTTGAAACCAGGCGAGTCCTTGATCCCTGACATAAGGGTTTGTTTTTCAGGGCATATTTGAATATCAATGCTGAGACATGATCACCCCACTAGCACAGCCCGACCACACATACCCTTACCTTCCCTCCCATCCCGAACACGCACACACACACACAAACCAGCAGAGGTACAGTACAAGGAGAATGATCAAACACTCATCAGTCATTTGTCAAACGCACATACCTTTGTGAATGCATGAACATATTCTAACATTTGAACATGCAGCTCTATACAGACCCACAGGCAGTTTAACAACACATGTTGATTATCTAGTAATAGGGTTAATGTTTGTCGAAAGAGATGTTGCCGTCTAATTGTTTTAAATGTCATTCTTTAACATTGATAGCACCTTTATTAAGATCCCATTCATCTGCATTTGTTTACGGTGGAGACAGATATCTCAGAAATACAAAAGCGTAACATATAAAACGTAAACTTTCTGGTTGACTAAGAAAATACTTTTTTTTCACAATTGATGATCTACATTCATAACCTTATATCATATAGCTGACCCACATGTAAGCCCTCTCTTTCTCCCCCCTACATCCATTTTCCCAGCCCCACCAGTATAGACAGTGAACGTCCGCTGCGGCTCACAGGTGCTAGCTCACTGGGAACGTAATCCGTCACTCCTGCTTTAATTCTCCCATGCATCATGGCATGTACGTGTGCACTGACAAAACACAAAGACTAAGAGCTTTCTCCACCATTGCCACCATCACCAGCACCACCATAGCAGGGAGCGCTGAAGAAATCAATTACTCCCAGGGCGGGCGTGTCTGGCTGTGGGCTAGAGACCATATATTCACTAGGGGAACGCTTTAGGAGAGAGAAGGAAAGGTATAAGGTGGGAGGATGTGGCCTTGCTGGGGTCCCCAATCCACTGCAGCTCCAAAGCCTAATCCCTCAAGGCGACACAGGCCCATCTCCTCACATTACCAGGCCGATACACTTCTCAATCCTGCAGGCCCGCCGACTCATTAGATCCGCATTAGCTTCCCCTCCCTGAGCCCGCTCCCAAATTGCCCGATCAGAAGCGCAGGGGAAAACAATACCTATTCAGCAGCGTGATGCATACACACACATGCACACACGTGTTAACTGACACGCATGCCCGCACACGTACACACCAAAGCACACAATATAGGATTATTAAGTATTGTGTGTCTGGGCGGTCAGAGTTGCAGTGATTTCAGGATCCAAATAAGAAATAAAGTGAGAGGAAGAGTGTCAGTGTGTGTTTGTGTGTTGCATATGTATGTGTCTGCTTTTAATGCGGGAGTGATATGGTTATGTGTCAAAATATGGAGAGAGAAAACAGTCACCTCTGTCAACACACACCTGCCCACTGCATGCACACACGCACGCACACGCACACGCACGCACGCACGCACGCACGCACACGCACACACACACACATGCTAAACCCCCCTCTCTCTCTCACTGCCACAAGGCTCTTTGTAAAGCCGTTGATATCACAACATTATGTTTAACCTCTGTACAAGAAAAGCTAGTCGGTAAAATGTCTTTACTGTAAAAAAGGCAAATGAAAATATTTCAAAGTCCCATCTACAAGGTTAGTTATTAACTGATGTGCCTTTGTAAAGCAGTGTCAGTCTGACTGTTGTGTATCTGTGCATTGAAGCATAACTCTCCAATATCTGTTTTTTCCTAGATATGACCATTTTAATTTTGCACAGTGGAAACCTGTACAATCATACAGAAATAATAATCAAATCATGCCTCCATACATCATGTAAGAGGTCATGTACTGTAGATGTCAATAACATGTCAATATCACTTTTCATCAACAGTCTAATGCTGACTGCACTATTCACATTTTTGTTAGAGTTGGATGATTTTCTTTTCCTACAACCGAATAAAAAAAAATATATATATATATATATTTATTTTATGAAAAAAAACCTTCAGTCTTTTCTTCTTCTCTTTGGGCTTGGCTGTACTGAGTAACCTTGTTTACACCGTTCATGCATGTATGAATGTGATGAGCTCAAGTACAGTTTATCTTTTACAAAACTGTGATTGTTTTGATGTCCTTGATAGTTTCACGTTGACATAGGTGTTGTGCAGCCTTAGGTGTGTGTGTGTGTGTGTGTGTGTGTGTGTGTGTGTGTGTGTGTGTGTGTGTGTGTGTGTGTGTGTGTGTGTGTGTGTGTGTGTGTGTGTGTGTGTGTGTGTGTGTGTGTGTGTGTGTGTGTGTGTGTGTGTGTGTGTGTGTGTGTGTGTGTGTGTGTGTGTGTGTGTGTGTGTGTGTGTGTTTCTTGTTTTTTAATTCATCATGCTCTGTATGTTCCTACATTTTGAAAAGACAAATATTTTAGGTCTTTTCAAATATTGTCCATTTTGAAATATACTGCAGAGTTGACAAAAGCAGTTTTAGCAAATTCTCTCATTATTAAAAGTATTACAATTGTCATACATACTATGAGGCTGTATTATTAGGCTTGTTCACACTGCACTGTGATAATAAGACAGCATAAATATATATTTTAAGTTAAAATAATTAGGATCATGTTTCAAACAGTGGTTATTTTGCTATAAACCAACAGTAAAAGATCAGACAATATTTTTAAAATACTGATAAATAGTAATTAATGAGAAAAAGTACATGTATTGATTATTCAGAGAAAAGTGTTTTATACATGTCATTATAAATAATATCGTAGCATTATAATCCTCAGTCTGATTTAGGTTCTATATATGCTGCTTGATGATTTGTAGCTCTTGCCACATACATTGACTTAGAGCAAAGAAGGGAAGCTTTCTCTCCCCATCGCCATGTAGGGGGTGGAGAACCAGAAGGATGTGGGATTGGGAGGGAGGGAGAGGGGGAATCTTTCGGGCCTGGTTGGGGTCTCAGGTCATTAAATATCCATGCTGAGGAGGAGCGCTCAACACTTCCAAACTTCCAGCTGCATCACACCGCATCATTCCATCTCCGAAACCACACCATGCGCTTTCTCTCTCGCACACTCCTCCCCGTTTTCCCTCACCTTCCCCTCCCTCCCCATTGTCTCACACACACACACACACACACACACACACACACACACACACACACACACACACACACACACACACACACACACACACACACACACACACACACACACACACACACACACACACACACACACACACACACACACACACACTCTGTTTACAACCTCCGGAGACTCACACAGGCAGGAATGCACACACACTGACAAAAAGACACACATACCTGCACAACCACAAAATCATACCTCAGCCAGAATCCTCTTCCCCTCTCCATCCAGGGTCTCACTCTCTCCCCTCTGCAGCCCCTCCCTCTGAATTGACTCACAAACACTGACTTTGCATCACTGCTAACGATTGGAGAAAGCTACAGGGTGTGTGCCCTCACACACAAACACACACAAAAACTCACTCTCCTCTACACAGAAATGTTCTCCAATCTCAGGACCCCCTATGTGATTCTATTAATAGCTAATACACACCACCATTAGCATGCATTGGAACCTCCCCTGCACTATTAATAGGACATGTCCAAATCACTGCTGTCGCATTAGCGGCTAACCGCTACAGCGCGGGGAGTTTAAGTGTTGCTAACCGAGCGTGCCTGGTTTATTATGCCTTGTGTGAATAATAAAATACCGACTCTCTCTCTCTCTTACTTGTCGTCCCTCTATTTCTCTAACTCTCTCTTTCCAAGCCTCGCTCTCCCTGCCACACTCTCTCCCGTCACACCTCCTCTACATACATGGGTGAACTTGGCAGAGCACTTTGTTTGAACATTGAGTAGCTTGCCTTGTATCGTGAATATTTAACTTTCTCCGTCGGGCTGCGGCTATGGCGTTGGTACAGGGGGGGGGCAGATTAAAGGCCGTGTCACTGATTAGTTTAGTTTGAATTGATGTCAGTCCCATTTCTACCTCTCTTTTCCCTCCCCTTCTCTTTTCCTTCAATAATGCTGCCATTTTTAGGAATGGATACACTTTTAAATCAATTTGAAATGTGATAATTACCCTTAAAACAACATGTGGTGAAACAATAGCTCTTGTCTCATATCGGTAATGTATTTCTTCTTTTATTCATACAGTTGTTAGTAATGGGTTTTTAGTTAATCCTTTTCCAGAACCATGTAGACAAAAACATTGTTTTATTATTAATTGTAATGTTTCCATCAAGCTTTACTTTTGTGAGTTTAGCTGAAACAGAAAAATCTATTAATTAACCTGACAATCTTATTTGTGCCTTCGGTCAGAACAAACATGTAATTAGTTTACACCAGCCCCAGCTCTGTGTAATTATAATCTGCATTTTAAAGGAAATTAGTAATTTACCATGAAAATAATCACCAGATCAATTGATTTAAAAACAGCCTTATTTTTTTTAGAAAACTCTCAAATTCATTCTGAATGGTATACATTACATATCAGTCCACAACAAATACTTAGAAAATGTTAAGGAATTTGGAAAACAAGATATACAAATTGTTGCACAATGAAATATGCATTCATTTAGAATAAAAAGGGTTTATATTTAAATGATAAAGCGTGGTATAGTAGACAACTATGATATGTGGCAAGTGAATACAATCCTCCCAAAAGGTTTTTATACCGTACAAATTTAGAACACAACTTTATAAACTGTGTCATAGCATGTTACAGTAAAGACTTCCTGTGTCTCTATCTCATCCAGGACCTCTTTTAGAGTTCCTTTTCTGCTCTGGATCTTCTCCTCTAACTAGGTTTCCCTTTCCACCCACACCCCCACCTTTCCCTCCTTCCTCTCTCTTCTCATGTCTTCTCTCTCTTCTTCTATCCTTTCCCTCTCTCGTCTCATGCAGAGGAGGTTCCCTTGGGACGGAGTTTTCATGTATCACGCCAACAAGCCGAGAACAAGAGGCGAGGAGTCTTAAATGTCCTGCTAAACTGTATGTGCTTTTCCTCCTCTCTGTTGTTCCTTCGCTCCCTACCTTCCTCTGTAGCTCTCATTACCTCTTGTTTCTCACAGGAGGCTGTTAGCTCTGCACAATCGTTGTCGCTTTCTAAAAAGATTCGTTTTGTTGTGTAGTGTAAGAGCGGGTCTCGCTAAAGCATCTTTTTTGGGGAATTGTTTTGAATTTAAAATCATGAAAATGTTTTGTGCTGTTTATATAATTGACAGTCTATACTATTGGAATACACATGTTGGTATGCCTAAGTGAAAATCATGCACTAACAGATACAGAACATTTATAGTTTTGTGTGAGATCTTTGTTGGATGCTGAATATTTTACATCAGATAGTACATCTCCTGAAGACTGTGGTCGAAAGTCACTTGAGATCCAATCCAGCTTTTTCTCTTCTTTCGCTGATTTTCCTTATTCGTAAGGTAATGGCTCTTAATGTACCAGGACCAGTCCTTCATCCTAGCCTCCTTGGATTTGCCATTAGTCTATCATGAGGTCAAGGGCTATAGGCAAGACCCAAAACAGCAATGGCCCATTATTTCTCAAGGAAATTGATTATTGATTGGGAACAACAACAGAACTGATTGAAGGTGGAGAGAAAACGACAAGATGGAGCGACGAAAGAGCAGGAGAGGGACTGAGGGCTCAATGAAGAATGATTGAAGCATGTCACACAGCAGGCGGGACAGGAAATGAAACAGAGAGGGACTACAATTTACCTAGATCCCCTGTGGAATCCACAGATTGGTTTTCGCTCCCGCCTTTATCCCTTTCTTCCATCTTTCCTTCCATCTTTTCCTCTTTTTTTTTTAAGGGCAACCTATAATGTAAACCCCTTATATTCTCATGTTCTTTCTCTCACTATATTGTCACAAAACTATACGGCACCTAAGTTCAGTTTATCTTTAGTTAACTATATCGTCTTATCTGTGGCTTAATGTGTATGTTGGTGTGTGTGTGTGTGTGTGTGTGTGTGTTGGGATATATAGCTGTTATATGTACTGTATATGACCGTGTGTGTGTGTGTGTGTGTGTGTGAGGTCCAAGTTCCTGCAGTGTTGACAGGTCTCTTGCATGTCCCGGCCACTCTAGACGAACCAAGGTTGGGTTTAATCTTATAATGGCTGAGAGAAGGCCTCCTTAAAGCAAATCACAATGCATTGACCGAAAGACTCATGCATTATTCAGAGTTCCCTTTTTTATTTTTTTACATAACACACAACCTTAGCAATGCTCTCTCTCTCTCTCTCTCTCTCTCTCTCTCTCTCTCTCTCTCTCTCTCTCTCTCTCTCTCTCGCTCTCTCTCTCTCTCTCTCCCTCTTCTCTCTCTTCCTCTCTCTCTCTCTCTCTCTCTCTCTCACACACATGCACACACCCACACACACGCGCATGAGAACTAATGTTTGTGGGTAAAGTGTCACTGCTGACTCTCTATAAGCCCTAAGTCACACAGGATTTTGTTGTAATTCCAATAATTGATATGTATCTCTGTTTGGATTGAATCAGCGCACTTGAGCTAATTGCATTCCCAACTTCTATTCATGTTGGTGTGTTTTAAATAGCATTTGACAAAAGCCCTTTTGCTGGCAACTAGCAGGATGATTTGTTTGGGCTGTGTGTATTCATTAATGTGCCTGATAATACAAAAGTTATGTAATATTTTCATCACAAATCAAATAGATGACATAAAAAAGCCCCTGCTTGTTATACATGATTAGCCCTTATAATATCCTATATGGTACACCATAGATTTTTTTGGAAGACCTGCTGTAAAATATGTGAGTGTAATGTTTCTTTATAAGCACGCTCATGTCTCTTTTTGGATGTATCTCACATTGAAATACACTCTATCACCCCGTAGTGTCAGATATACTAATTACAGCCAGATTAAATATTCATTATCACAGCTATTGGGAATATAATCTGATGGATTGAAACAATAAAAATGACATACATACATTTTGATTCTGAAATCTATTCTGTTGTATCTGTGTTTCCTTTCTTTGATATTAAATAATATCAAAATGTAATCGGGAAATACAAAGATCTTTCCTTCAACTAGTCTGTGGCTTTTGACATTTCCGGCTCTAGATTAATAGCATGTCAAATATAGTTATGCCAAAATAAATTAAATGCGAAATTACTAACAGACACTAAACCAAACTGAAAACAAAAAGCCATCAGTAGGTTAGTATGCCCTTGACATTGCATGCAAATAATAAAATACATGTCCACACACGCACGCACGCACGCACACACACACACACAGTAGGGTTTGTGTACTTAGCCCCCGTGCGTCCTGCCTGCCCCTAATTGGCTCCTCTGCCATAGAGACTCAGGGTGTGTCTCTCTCTCTCTTGCTTCCTTCCATCCTTTTCTCCTCCACGTCCTCACCTCCACCCTTAACCCTCACCCACCCACCCTTTTTTCAGAGGGCCTCGGTGTATTCTTTGCCCCTCATCAGCTTTCCCTAAGCACACTGAGGCCAGCGGTATAATCCAAAACAAAATCAAAATTGGTGTATTCGTAAGGGGCTGCTTTTCATCTGTTTGGAAACAGTGAGCTCCCTGCCAGTGGATGTGCTTTCTTTTCATCACGACACCAGAGGAGCTTGTAGCAGAATCAGAAATAAGTCACATGAATATCACATGTTGGTGCTTAATGTGACACTTTTATCTCGTCACAAGCGTGCCTTTTGACCTGGAAATGTTTCTTTTTGTCAAACCTGGTTGCCCTTCAACAACTCTTTCATGATGATGAAACAGAGGATTTCAAAATGTACATTATATAAACCCATGGAGATTCTTTTATATATGTTGAAATATTTATTTATTTACAATATGTTGGAAACTTAAATGTTATGACAGTTATCGATATCAACAGGATTTAACTTAATGGATGGGCCTTTTAAGGGGGAAGTGTTTCAATATTCTGTTGAAATGTTTCCGTTTTATTTTGTTTGTGACGCGTCGTCGTCAATATCGAACTCAGATTTCGGACACCTTATATCAAACTCAAGAAATAAACTCAGCTTGTTAGTTTCCAGACGGAGCCGTTAGCTGTACAGACGGTTGTTTTTAGGTTATTTGGAATATTGTCCTGTTTCAAGAGACAGCTTAGCCCCTATTTGGCCTGAGGGGACACTTATAAACACATGAATATGCCCCGACCCAGACACAAAGAGATGACACCATACACAAACACACACTCACACTCGTGCACACACACATATTCACACACACATATTCACACACACACACACACACACACACACACACACACACACACACACACACACACACACACACACACACACACACACACACACACACACACAGATATATGTGGAAGACAGACACAAACACAGACAGTGTGGACATAAGCAAGACTGTGCAAGGTGTTTTATGCATGCATAAATACACTCATGCATGCATGAACACACACACACACGCGCACACACACACACACACACACACACACATGCAGGCCCGTACTTCTACTCACCTTAATTGGCCCACCAAGCATCACTTAAGAAGCCTTTGAGACAGAGAGAGTGTGAGATAGACGTGGAGGTGGAGAAGGGGAGGGGAGTTCAGAGAAACAGACAGAAAAGGGAAAAGAGAGGGAGTCTTGGAGGGGAGGAGGAGATCGGGAAGAGGGAAGAGAGGGAGGGCAGAAGGCATGAGGCGGAGAGAGAGAAAGAAAGCTCCCCGTGTATTTCAGGGGGTAATTACAGATGCAGATTTGCGTTGCCACTTGCAACATGGCTGAATTCATTTCCATCTTCGCTCTGCCCTTCCCCGGTGCCCCTGGGGAGGTAGAGACAGAACTGTGTGGGTGTGTGTGGGGTTGTGTTTGTGTGTGTTTGTGTGTGAGAGGTTGTGTGTGTGTGTGTGTGTTGAAGGAGGCAAATCTGGGAATCTGCATAACAAGCCGGGAAAGAAAGGGAGGCAGAGTATGAGAAAGAGGAAGCGTGTCTCTGAAGAGATGTGTGTGTGTGTGTGTGTGTGTGTGTGTGTGTGTGTGTGTGTGTGTGTGTGTGTGTGTGTGTGTGTGTGTGTGTGTGTGTGTGTGTGTGTGTGTGTGTGTGTGTGTGTGTGTGTGTGTGTGTGTGTGTGTGTGTGTGTGTGTGTGTGTGTGTGTGTGTGTGTGTGTGTGTGTGTGTGTGTTTGAGAGGGCACCTTAGATGTTCCTTCCCCTGATTTAAAAGAATACACTGGACAGTCAAGTATTAAGTACCTGTGTGTCTATTTAAAGTTAAGTCAAGTTTGTTTATTTTTTAATGATTGCCAAAATAATAAAGCTCTCATAGCTTTCAACCCTCGAACTTGGTGAAAAAAGACGAGGTCAGCAAATAAAGGCATGGAAAGTGTTTGCGCTAACAGCACATTATGGTTACTTTTAGACTAGATACAGTAGGTGAAATCAGGGCACACAGTTTTATCAGTCACAGTAATATATTCAAAGGTCAATTCTAAATATCCTTGTGATTGATAGCTCAGCAAAGGTTCTTGAAATTGGAACCCCACCCACCTGCTGGCCCCTGCACATTTAAACAGGAAGGACAAATAATTGTAACTAGTATTTTTTAACAAAGTCCCCTCTGAATCTGTATCTATTACATTTCAACTCTTATTAATATATAATTAAAGACATTTGGCTCTCTAGGTTTAGTTTCCGCCCCTATATGATGAACTAAATCACCTACAAATTCCAAAGTGTCCTTAACTGATATAAGAACAGGAAGCTAGGAACACACTGTTTCCTCTGTGTGCTGTGTTGCTATGGGGAGAATACAGATGTTTGATGCCACAGCAAAAGCCCCCATGGTGTGTTTACCTCAGACTTGTCCTTCAGTCAGCTGGAGATTGATGGAGAGCCACACTCTCCCAAAGCACACCAGTGTTGATGTAGTGATAGCATATGGCCACCAGGGGCTTACAGATCGCAACTGTGTGTGTGTGTGTGTGTGTGTGTGTGTGTGTGTGTGTGTGTGTGTGTGTGTGTGTGTGTGTGTGTGTGGGTGTGGGTGTGTGTGTGTGTGAGAAAGGGAGAGTGACAGAACAGTAGTGGCAGGGTGAAAGTCAGTAAGACAGACACAAAGATACAGAAATAGACAGTAGATGTGCAAAAAACCATTATGTATTTGTGTTTAATCTGTACAGTATATATGTGCGATTGAGGATGTGTGCATGTGCTTGTGGGCTCATGTTGTTCTTATGTAAAGCTCCTTTGTTTTGCTGTTATTATGTCCCTGTGTTTGTTTTTGGCCATTGTCTCTGGAGAAAAAGCAAAAGGGAGAGAGAAAGAGAGAGACTAAGACGGTGAATCTATCTTAGTTTTTCATCCCTTTGTGCAATATAACACACACAAGGATGCATACACATTACAAATGCACACACACACCCTTTCCTGTAAGACCACCTGGCTTCCCGCTGCCAGTCCGCCAGCCAGCGCAGCAGCCAGAGACTTGGCCCGATTAATTATCTTCCTGCTAATTGAATGTAGAGGGACTCTACAGGGATGGGTCATTAAACTGATGCAGCGTATGTTTGTCTCCACTGTTTATCTATCCACAGCTAAAAGATACATCACACACACACACACACTCACAAGCACACACAGACTTACACACACATAAACAAGTGTATGCAATGATACACATATCTACACTTGTGCTATAAAAAGAAATAATGCACCCTCACATTCAGTCTCTTGGACACTCAAACACATGTACAGGCTTAATACACACATACACAGTCATTTCCAAATGGATTGAAGTAGATTTGCAGCTGACTATTAATAATGGATTAATCAGTCTTTTTTAACAACTTTAAAGAAACCAAGCAGTTTCTCATGCAAGCTTCTCAAAGGAGAGAATTTGCAATTACATGTTCCTTTATGGAACATTAATTAAATAGTCCTAGTGCTTAATGTCATTTTTCTGTTTTCAGATAATTCAAACAATGGCCGAATACTTGGCCTTTAGGTCAGGCATTTTTTTTTTAAGAGAGAAATGTAAATCATCTGCGGCTAAATTCATAAAAGCACACCTTTTGTTGTTGTCATTTTCTGTTGTGCAACTAGATGAGTAATGTTCTACTCATAACAGCAGTAGATATGACTAGAATTTCAAGATTATCAGGGAAGTCATTTCTGTATATTTAATTTTATATATCAGACAACTTGCTCTAGACGTAACGCATGCTCTGCACATTTTTACAGTCCACTCATAGCATTTTAGGACGGACATGATCATATTGAACCACCACATATAATACTATTTCTCTGTATACTGTTTTCTAGTGTGACATCTGCTCTCCCCCTCCGATTCAGACGTGACATCAGTCCAAACACTACAAGATCTCACACAATTGCGCACACGCTCCCAGACCACGTGCTGAGGCCTTATGGAAGTCTTATTAATAGAGTGTATATGGAGTGTAATTAATGCAAAGCACTTTACGTGTGACAAGCAAGTCCTTGGTCTCGGTATTAAGCCTACATTGTTTCAGTGCTAACGAGAGGGCTCTCAGGGGAAGTGGCTCTCTTCTTCTTGTTTTCTCCCCCTGTCTTTGTCTTTATCACCTCCTCATGATACTGGTGTCATGTAATCCTTGATAATGTCTCTCTGTAATATATGCCATCTTGGAGACGTTGGACAAGAGAATGTAATGTTGATCCACTTTTGGTTTGGGTGAAAGCAAAAGACCAATGTTGGACGGTCAATGACAGATTCATTGATAATTCCAATAATGGTTGCTTGTGATCTTTAAAAAATGTTCAACCTCTTGGGAGTTTACATTTGACATTATTTACAACATTGTTAAACTGTAGATCAAATATGTATTTTTTCCATTGATCAACAGATTCATACTTATATATTTTAACGTGATCTGCAAAGTGATCTAAATTAATTCCAAATAAATAAAAACAAGTTCAGTATATATCACCTGTAATCTACACATATGTGTTACAAAGCAAAGCAACACCATTGTGTAGTTCAGTAATATTCCAGAGCAGCTTCACTAGGCTCAAATATTCTGCAAGTCTTTCCTGGAGGGATCAACATGATTCTTTCAAAGGATATTCCCCTCATTTGGTTTGTAATGATGTTAGAAGAGACCACTGTATTGAATACGGTGTTCCAATCTGGCATCTGCCCTCCACCAGTGTCTATGTTCATAAAAAACATAATGGATTAGCATTCCTCGCATTCCAATCCAATTCAAACATCTCCAACAGTTTCTTGCCTTGTTTTCGTCCGTCTTTTCTGGACGGTGAGCCACTACTATTTCAATGTTTTTGTATTTAGTGACCTGAGCGGGGTATTCAACCACACATATGAGGCCCATTGTTGGCTGGTAAAGGCTGACGGCCGACACAGAGGCCTATTCCCCCCACATGCCTGCACACACATAATGGCTATTTCACAGCTCGTCTGGGGGTAATGGAGCCTGGCTGGGCCCGCCGAGATGGATCACCCCCAGATGGAGATGAAATGGGTGATCTGGCAGGATTGACGAGGCCTTGAGGTGCTTTTAGAAGACCCGGTGACCAAAGTAACACACCAAAACCTCCACCCTTCTTCATATAGGTCTGCACTTGATATGGGTTATGTGGACTGGTTGGAGGGGAGGTGATGGGACATTCATTTGGAAGATGGTCTCTTTGTCACAGGGTTTGGGTGGATGAGAGATGGATAGTGTGTGTGAAATGTCTGTTGGGGCATTAACCCCCAGTTTCTGTGTCCATATTTCCATCTTTGTGTTCCTGTATGTGTGTCTTTTGTACAAATGTGTGTTTTAGTAGAAGGGAACACAAAGTAAAAAGCGAAACTGATATCGACCTGGAGCAATCACTCTAATCACCTACTCCGCGATCACACAGATTACCTGAAACACCCGCACATCCCACTCTTCTCCTTCAAACTCAACACAACCAAAACACAACATGACTGTGCTGGTATTTCGACTGGACCTTTGAGGCGAGCAGCGGCTGACGTTATAAATGGCGTGTGGTGGATAATGTCAATACTCTGTGATTGGACCGAGCCTGCTGAGTCGCTAAAGGTCAGCGAGGAGCACATTGCTGATTGTTTTCCAAAGACAGCCCATTGAAGTTTGTCTGATAGGGGTCATTTAGTTTAAGACACGCTCAGAGGCTAAGTTATCAGTCTGTGTCACTGATGCCCCCTCCTCTAATAGTGCTGTTTATGTGAAAATGAACGATTTTTGATCTAGCCTTTTGAGAAATTCAATTTCAACCTTTTTGGGGATTTCCAATTATTGAATTAATGTAAATTATTATCAGAATTAAAGAAAATGTTGAACATGGTTTTAAACTGTCACTGATATATGAACAGGCTGATTGTCATACTGCTTCCTGTCAAACTGATGGATTAATGTCATAGAGGTAATACTATCTGAAAATTATGTATCAATACACTTTGCTGCTAAGAAGAGGTTTGAGTTTTGTCATTGAGAAACAATCATGGTGTAAGGTAAAAGTATGCGATGACCACTTTCAAGTATAAAACTGACACAAATTGTAGTTATATGTGTTAATAAAATGGTTACCACTGCACATTCAAACATTGATACATAATGATAAGCTACCACATAGTATTGCATTAATGCATTTCTGTCACTATATTGTTGTGAAACATAATGTTGTGAATATATTAAGAAGACGTTTTGGCATCACCAACTGACCAGTGCACCCAAACAAACAAACAATCATCAAAATATAAGCAAAAATATTCAGGCACATTACATTTTTAAGGTTTTTTAATTACTAATTTTCACGTCTCACAAGTTACAATCTATTACAATAAGCAGTAAAGCTTTCAAGACCTCAAAATTAAAAGGTTGTCATTGTTTGAAACCAATATATTAAGTAAATACACATCAAATGACATTCATTAAAACATTTGTATAAAGAAATTAAGAACACAGAAATGAAATAAAAGCATATTTATGTTAATTGCTTAGACATTCAGATCCAATATGTTGCTATACAAAAATGGCACAGCCAATTAGGACTCCAACCAGATGAAAACCATGAGTATGTGTTTCCCAAATTAAACTAAATTGTGCATGTAGATGGTTAATATCTTTTGTTGTGATTGAAAAAAGTCTATATTTTCTATACGGATCCCATCATTTTAAAACCATTAAAGGCACTTTAATCTCAGCTGTCTTAATGTCTATTTAAACACATACACCACTCCAAACACATGTATGCATGTATTATCATCTGCTAACCGAAGCTTTTAGGTCTAATTTCAGTGACAGTGTTCCTTTTGTGGTATATCCGGGAAAAGTGATCTAAAAAACACAAGATGCAAATGTGGATATTAGCTATCCTATCCACCCACATCATTTGGAGGGTGTGTGTGTGTGTGTGTCTGTGCAAGGTGCGCTCACGACGCCCCTCGTCTCAGGGCCTCTTCAAAGGCATTGAGTGGTGCCCTTTGTGGCCCCCGCTCCCTCCCTTTTCTATCTCCCTCCTTTTGTCTTAGCGTTTCATATTTAATAGAGCTGGCTCACAAACAGAGCAGCGATGGTACCTGAGGCTGAGGCGAAGGCCTACTGATGCCTGGGTGAAGTGTCTCTCTGTCTGCATCCGTCTCACCCTCTACCATGATCCTTTCAAGCGAATCTATGAGCAGCAGATCAAAGGGATCCACAATGATGTCCCCTTATTCTGTCGGGACGGCACGGTCGTTGAGAGAGCCCCCCCTCCCCCCCCTCCTCTCTGTGCACACACTCACTTGCCCGCTTTCAAACAGGTGTCTTGACTGATAAGTGATACACATATGGAGTGGAGATGGAACACAAATAGAGTGCAGAACCTCTCTTTTGCCTTCATCTCTGCTCTCCCTTCCTCAAATAGCATTTTGTCCTTAGTCCATCATTCTGTCTCTCTTATATCTCTTTAACCTGTAAGATAAATTCAATAACGAGACTTCCTCCTTTTGTTCTGTTAATTTTGAAGGTAGGAGCTCAATATTGCTTGAAAAGGAAAAAAAACCGCCTCCCCTGTCTCATCCCTGCTTCTTTCCTTACAGTAAGGTGATGAGAGCCCATCGGCATCTGTCAAACTATCTGCCTGATTTTATAGCTGGCTTTCAATCACCTGCCTTGTAAAGAACAAGAACACATGTTCTATATTGATCATCAATCAATGATCAATTAAGCAAGCCATTTGTCCAATTAGAGCAAGCGGTCCATCCAGACCATGGCTTATTTAGCTGTTTGATTGGAAGGGAGCTCAGGGAATGTATATGCTTGCATAATTGATCAGGAACAGGTCTTTAAACACTTATCTCATCCAAGTCCGATAGTGAGGCCATTCAGGTTGCTATCAAGGAAATCTGTTACCTATAACAGAAACTAAGTAGGTTTGTATAGGCTTTCAATCACTGCGCTTGATAATAAGACATTAGCTAGGACAGTTTTCTGTATTTGGTGAAGGATGGGGCTGCGTGTTAGTTTGTTAGGCTGCCAAAGACGGGCCTAATATATGTTATTACATCAATTTCACTTTCACTTTCACGGCTTTTAACTTCAAACAAAGTTATCGGCTTTGAACGTGTAATTGGTCCATGGTTCTTGAGATGCAATGGAAACCCAAACATTAATCAGAGGACGTTCCTGTGTGTTTATATGTTTATATTCTTTAGTTCCTTAGTCCCCCCCCCCCCACCCCCACACTACAGAGGGGGCGCTATTTCACCATCTTCACCCAACATTTTGAACCTCAAACCCTCTGAACCCTCCTTCTCCTCCTCCTGCCACTTCTTGTTGGTGAAGAGAGATTGTTTATTTGGGTCAAATAGTCAGTTATCTCAGGGAAAAGAAAAAGGGGGCGACTTCCACCCCAGCCATCCCTTTTTCCCAAATCCTAACACTCCTACTCTTTCTTTTCCACTTTTATTTCCACCCCAAGCCCCTCCATTTTGGTTTTCAGCCATTTAACCAGTCAGCAACAATCAGAGCTGACAGAGCGACGGGAAACAATCGAGGCGGGGTCACCGGAGGGGTGACCTCAGAGGGCTGGGGGGTAGGGATCGAAGGGAGGCCCAGGCAAAAAACCGCCACCCCAGTGCAGTGTCCCGCCTGGCTCTTTGTTGCAGTCGGCCAGTGAGAAAAAGGGACACTTTAACTCTCCTCTGCAGCCACCTCTCTCCGACAACCCCTCCACTCTCTTTCCGTCCCTATCGCCTTCTCATTTGCTCCCCTCACACTCTTTTCTTGTCCCTCTTTGTGCTTTGGCCCAGAGAGGGGGAACAGAGGGGGCAGAGAGCGATAAAGTGACTGACGGGCCACTTTTCCTCCCCATTTTTTCCGTCTTCCCTTTTTCTCTGACAGTGTCTGTGACTGCGTGACACTCGGCTTTCTGATTGACAGGGGGCGTGGAGTTGTGTGTATGTGTGCGTGCGTGTGTGTTCAGGATGGGGGGAAAAGTGACTGTGTGTCTCTGTGCATGTCTGTCTGGACGCGCTTTGGGGGGGGGGGGCATTGTGGGATGGGAGAGTCGAGGGGAGGAAGTGTAAGGGCGAAGAAGGAGTGGGGGGGGGGGGGGGGGGGGTCATCCACTCATTCTCTCACCCTCTCCGTGACAGTTAGGAGGTTTCACACTTAGCTGCCCCTGCGTTTGTTTTGTCTGCGCGCCTCGACCAGGTTCCCACGTGAAAGTGCGCTCTCACTGTCCTCGCGCTCATCTGACCGTTGGGCGTCCCAGCAGTCAGAACCAGAGCCGAGACGGACAAATACAGACACTGACAGCTGGGCCCGGGTCCTCAGACACGGACATGAAGCACCTCGGAGGGACTCCCTCTGGTTCCCATGCTAGGTGACCTCATCAGTTTGTTTACTCATGGTTCTGAAGGACTAATTAAACCCCATGCCATGTGTGGCTACAGCGTAATCACAAACAACGTCTCTTTTTCACACATGGTTCGCTGATGAAATTAGACCACATTTAAACAATACTGAAAATATATTTATTTTTTTACTTTTATCTAGGAAATGCTTCATCTTGAAGTGTTTATTTTAAATAGGCAGAACCAATACTGCAGTCCTACATTTCTTTAAATTCATTTATTTGATTTCAAACAGTCTCACAGGTTATGTCATGCTATTCTTGTGGTAATGTCTGGCAATTTATTAAATTAATCACAGTTATTCGAGGCATATTATTGCTTTATCTACTGGAAAATGTCAAACACAGTTGAGTTCATTCTCTCCAAATATCAAACTAATACACTGATACGCGTAATTAGAGGTCATGGGCTGGCAATTAAAACAGTATCCCTTGTTCTCACTGGGCTCATCACAAATGTATGATAATTTAATAATTTTGCCACTGGTGTCATATATGGATGATTGATTAGAGATGGCGAAAAAAGGGTGGAGGCGAGTCGAAAAGAGGCAGAGTGGGAGGGAAATAAAGGGGGAGCGATGGATGAATTAGTGACGGGACGGAGGGAGAACGAGGGGGAAGAAAGGAGAAAGGGGGAGGGAAAGAGGGGTTTGCATTCCTGGGTGATTCAGCACGGTAGACCCGCGTGAGGGAGGGACGGCGAGTGGATGGACAGAGGGTGGGTTGGATGGATGGAGGGGGAGGGAGGGAGGGAGGGAGGAGGGGTGACGGGGCTCCCCTCTAGCAAGTGCGTCAACGGGGACAGATGGCGTCCCTCGGCGAACAGAGTGAGTCCCAGTTTTCACCTGCGGCCCCATGGGAAAATCCGCCTTCCTCACACATGCATCCATACAAGAGGCCCTGGAATGCTCCTGCAACACTACAGCGGGATGAAGGATGTACTCTGAGGAGTGGGGGAGGATGGAGACAGGAGGGAGGAAGGCAGAGAAGCGGGTCAAGGGAATGGCGTTGTAGGATAGTCTGAGAAAAACTTTAAGGGAAGCAATGTGCAGAGTGGGAAAAGGCATGGAGGATTAGGAGATTGTGGAAAGTAGAAATTGAAGAAAGATATAAAAGGAGGCAGTAAAAAAAAAATCAATAAGGACAATGTTTGAAGAAAGGAAAGCAGCGGGGAAGCCTTCACACTGCGAAAACTATTTGACAGATACTTTCCGACAGACAGCGCAACACCCATTCAGATGCCTCTCGTTCTTTCTCCCCCCCTCTCTCTCCCTTCCCTTCCCTCCCTCCCTCCCGCCTCGGCCGTCATCTCCTTTCTCCCCGCCTTGTTTTCTTTCCCCTCCTTGCCCCGTCTCTCCCTCTCTCTCACTCCCTGACTGTTGGGTGATACAGATGGTGCTTTTGAGGACTGTGAATGGGGTCAGGCCGGGTCGGGAGGGGAGGGGGGTGCAAGGGAGGACCAGACAATAATGTAACGATTCGGCCGGCCCCCCCCGGACCAGCAGGGCCGTGGAGGAGAGTGAAAGTAAACAATGGTCCGTCGCTGAGGGGGTCAGTGGGAGGGGAGAGGGGAAAGGGGTGTGCAAGGGGGGGGGGGGGCAGTCTCCCAGGGTCTTGCCGCGAGCCTCTGTTTGTTGGGTGGGGGCTGAAGTGTGTGTGTGTGTGTGTGTGTGTGTGTGTGTGTGTGTGTGTGTGTGTGTGTGTGTGTGTGTGCGTGTGCGTGTGTGTGGATGTACGTGCACACAGGTTGGCTGCAGAGGGGTGAGGAGGCTGGAAGGTAGCAGCACGCCACTGTTGGCATGTGGTCCACATTTGCGAGTCTGTGTTTGGAAAACTCATTACTGCAACAATCCTTTAGTCTACTGCTTTTGTTGTCTGCGAGATGTGCATCAACAAACGTTCCGTTAATAGAGTTCAGTCTCCATGCACTGTGTAGCCGCCCACACTTAGGCCAATTTAAAGCTCCTGCCCATATCAAACATGCACATTTTATATTTTGTCTTCCAGTAATCATATGATAAATCTCAGACAAAATGTACTCTTAGAAGAATTGTCCTTAGAAACACTGAATAAATCCACTTACAGTAGAAAGTTGGGTTGATCAGAAGTAGACTCCACTTTTCACTAGTTTCCAACAGATGTTTAAGTTTCCTTATGAGACATTGTCAGCACATGAATGGTTAAGTTGTTCAACTTGCATTATGTTTTGAGACTTTTTAAAATACACGAACATAAAAACGACAACACATGATATACAGTAAAAGAAGACGCAGAAAAACCACTAGGGCTATTTGAAGTACTTACAGTATCTCTCCGACTAAATATAAATAATGCTAATATTCATATCTTTATAGTGATACTAGAAATCAAGCCCCAATTTTAAACAGTTGAATTCAATCCTCAAAGCATTTTGTTCATTAGTTTCAGATCATTGTTCTGCATCCTGTAGGACTGTATAGGTTACCATCTGTGTGCTGCAGAACAAATGAAGGGGATAGCAGAGTGTGACAGTTGACACATGGCTAAGCAGCCCTAAAGATGCCCCATTGATCTAATTGACTGCAGAGGCAGGAATCAATGGCAGTGATCAGCAGGCCCCTGAAGTCAATAACTTGCACAATGCCTTAACTTCTTCAGCTGACCAGATGTTGGTCTCTCTTACTGAAGACACTGATTTGACCTCAGTGCTTCTGCTTGTTAATGAAATGCTGGACTCATATAATTCCTATTAACACTTTGTTTAAATAAGTGCCTAAATTGTGAATCAGAACAGGTTTCTGATATATAACAACCAAAAACACTTTTTGTATTTCTCTTTGGTTTGATTCTATCATGAAAGTCAAACCATCAGCTTTTTATATGAACCCTCAAAAAAACCTGAGAGAACAGATTTAGCTAAAAGTCTTATGCCCTCAATTATGTTAAAGTATACATCATTACAAGTAACTTGGTTAAGCCAGTTGCACGACAACATCCACCATGTTAATCTTATTTTCTGTCTGAGCCTTAAAAAAGATTGAGAAGGAAATATTTGAATTATAATTTGTGACTTATCTGTGTCTGTCACACACAGACTAACCTATATTGCCAAATAAAACACCTTATACTACCATAAAACTTCACTTATAGACATATATCTCATCGAGCTTCCTCTCGTGGTTTTCCCTACACTTTCCATCTGTGGCCTTTGATTGACAGCTGCTGAGAGGTGCAAAGGGACCGTCAGTGCAGAGATGAGAAGGCAGGCTGCAGGGGTCGAGTCCCCGGACCCCGGGGGCTTGCCTCCTCCTCCACCTCTATGGCAGGCCGAGAGGCCCGAGCAGGGGCTGAGAGATGCTGATCGGAACGCTTCATTGTCCGTGAGGCCCTCACATGTCAGAGCGAAAAGTCAAACAGTGTTGTGACACGTTGTGGGAAGTGTAAGTGACAAACATTAATATACAATGTCCTCCGGCAAGGTGTGGACAAAAATACTCCATTGGTGCACCCATATGTCTCTGTGGCACATTTTCATGAGGCACATGAGCAGACACACACACACACACACACACACACACACACACACACACACACACACACACACACACACACACACACACACACACACACACACACACACACACACACACACACACACACACACACACACACACACACTACAAACCACTCTAAAGCTGTCCCTCAGCTCAAACTGAGCTGTCTTTAGTAAAAGATGAGACGTGTGCGTGCGTGTGTGTGTGTGTGTGTGTGTGTGTGTGTGTGTGTGTGTGTGTGTGTGTGTGTGTGTGTGTGTGTGTGTGTGTGTGTGTGTGTGTGTGTGTGTGTGTGTGTGTGTGTGTGTGTGTGTGTGTGTGTGTGTGTGTGTAGCATTACACATCCTTAATATGACTTCAATGTCAATGACATCTGTTTAAAGTTTGCATTCATTGGAATGGTTTAAGGACCATAGAATTAGGATAATGTCAGGGTTAATGGCTATTGATCAGACAAGGCCTCCAAGGAATACATGCACATCATATCCATGTCCCCAAATGTATAGCATCATATCCATGTCCCCAATGTATAGCAAATTTACAAAGTATCACAATTATTTCACTTTCTTTTGTGTCTTTACTTTGCCTTACGTTTGACCTGTAAGCCTCTCTGTCTCTCCAGCACTGTTTTTCAGCTGGTTATCACTGAGTCTCATGCAGACTAACACAGTAAGGTCATTGTTGTTTTCGTGGAAACGTAGTGAATATTGCAAGGACTCCACTTGAAAATGTGGGCATGTGATGTTGATCATCTACAAAAAAACAGATCACATAAGCCTTTTTCCTTGTGAGGAGAATAGAGAAAGATGTAAGGGAGAAAATAAACGTTTAAGAATGTAATATTCAATGTCACAGGTTTAAGGTTGCCCAGGCAAGATACAACGTTATTTAGCTGCGTCACAATTAAACATTTCTTTAAAACTTGGCATATATTTATTTCCTTTTGTCACTCTTAACAGCAAGTGTAGAAAACGGTATCATTCCCTAAGAGGTGTAATCTTGTATCAGCGGGGCCCAGATATGGGCATGAATATTGCAGGAGGGTGGTTGCGTTGCAGCTGAGGCAGCAGTACAGAATCTGTGCACACCCAGTTAATCTCAGGAGGAAATAACAAGGGGACTTCCCCCCCCCCCCTCCCCCCCCCCATGGTGAAGCAACTGAACAAAAGCCATTACCTCAACTACTACTGTATGCATCCCAGTCAAATGTCCCCTCATTCATGGATGGAGATCTTACTAAGAGCCAAGTGAGTCACAACAATGATTAGCTTTAACATTGTATTCAACAACACCACATGTGCATGACTAATACAAATACATTTCGCACAGTGTCAGTGACAAATCAATGACCATTTTCTTGCTTGAATAATAGAATAGCCCCAATAAAATAACCCTTACATCCAAAGTGTTGCAAAGTGAGAAGCATTGTTAGGCCGTTTCAATTGTTTTTGTGTGCTTTTGCTGGCACAGCAATTTCACTTTTGCATTGTCAAACTTGCAAAGATCAAATTACAGATAACACCCCAAATGTAGCATAATGTAGTCAAACACTGAAGGACTTTGCATCAGTTTAGATCTGAACATTTTCAGACGTTATTGCTCTGCATTATGATTAACCTCCTTGTGCATTGGAATACCAAACACAATATCTGACAAAAACAAATGGTATTCATGTTGTTTTCTTACTTTACTTTGTATAAATTAACATTTGTATCACTATTTTGAAAAGACAATGACAATACTACACTCGTCTTATTCACATATTAATGACATATTAAGACTGCTCAGATTAGCCTGCAGCCGCCACCTTGTAGTGGAGACAGTGTTATATGTGTAAAACAGAAAAGTCTGTCAAAGGAGAAAACATGTAGGAAAATTAGACAGAAGTTTTAGAACAAATGTCGTTTTTTAATTTGTATAGATTAACAATTATGGAAGCAGTCGTCTCTGAAAATGTTAAATTATGCCGCTTGCGTTTGCTGGTGTGAACTTCATTTTTATTGCTGAAGGGCAAGGGAGGAGGGCATCTCAACTCTTATCACATCGTTTTATGACCAAAGTGGAGTCAGACAGATCAATGGGTAACAAAACCATGCAGGTGCAAATTCCCCCTCTAGCAATGGAACCAGGAGGAATGCCACACACAATAGTGAGAGAGGTTTCCTAAAGCCTGTATGAGATCTCCTGGGATTGATGCCATCTTTAGCCACAGACTCCCCGTGGCCCACAATACAGCAGAGGAAGTGTTTGGCATTCTTTCTGCCGGATTCCAGGACAGTCAAATGAAACCTTCTCAGGTTTCTGAAACTGTCTAGAATCAGGGATTTTGCTAAAGCAGGCAAAGGCTCAGAAAGAAGGCATGACTTGAACAATGGAGCATCCCAACATAACTCACCAGGGGCTGTTTGATGCAAGGACAGAGCTCACATCCAACTAGGAAGCAAATCAGCGTTTCCAAAATGCTACAATATTCAACTATTGATTACTTTAGTAAAGTTAATTTCTGAATTATAAATACCAAATCTGTAGATTGTTTTCAACAATACAATATACAGAAAGACAGTCACAGACTTGAAAAAACTGGCCATCCTCCCAACTTGAAAACTGTTTTAGTGTACTCTGGGATTCACCTAATTCATTCATTTCTTGTTTAAGGCCGACAAACATCTGAAATATCAATGACAAATAAAAGGACATTTCATTCATGTATTCACACAAGTTCAACTGTTCAAAGGGTGTCTTAAACACTGAGATATAGATACATAAATGCATTTGTTTGACCAACTGCACAGTGTGGAGACTAGTGTGTGCCAGCTAAAAAGATGTGTTTGTTTGTATGATTTGATCTGCTGTATTATAAGACTCGACATGTTATTCACTGGAGCAGTATGCGTTTTAGTTTTCTGGAATGATCAAACAGCTCCATGTCTTAGCCAAAGCTCACATTCAACATGTGGAGGGAAAAAAGGTGCATTGCAGTCTGCATATCCCCAGTCAAGTTCTTCAGCCCCCCGGTAGAATTACTGTGCTTTTAGATCAGTGTGATTGGCAGCCACAGGAGCCTTAAGAACACCCGACTCTGTCAAAAAGATGTACATTTCACAACCCGGACATCTCAAGACTTTGTGGGGCTTTGCCCGGCAGCAAGTCTGAGAGCGAATCACAGGGAGAGAAATATCTACAGATAGATCCGACTCATCCTTCACCTCTCCACTGCACCACAGAGGGAATGACAGCAGTTCTATGCATGTGTGTGCATATGTGAACGTAGATTGAGTGTATTATGAACCAAATGTGTGTGTGTATTTCTACAGTATGTGATTAGGGAATGGTGTCTATAACAGGCACATGTGTACTTGTGCGTGCAGGCGCTGTGGAAGTCTACACATGTAGGAGAAGTGAGAAGGTAGAGGTGCAGATGAAGGGCACATGTGGGAGAAAGAGAGGAGCGAGAGGAGAGAGGGAAATTTGTACTGGTTTATAATGGGGCACAGAAGACACCGGGCCCTGGCCCTAATTGATCTCAGGGTAATGCAGAGGGCCCAGCCTCGGGGGCCACTGGAGGGGTCATTAGGATGCAAATATAACCGTGTGTTCCTCCTGCACACGTAGAAGGAAACAGAGAGAAGGAGTCTACCTCTTCCTGTCATTCACCCTCTGATCTGATGTGTCCCACTTCCTGTCTGTAACTTGCTGTATCTAATGGCGCAGTTCCACTGCAGCGCGGAGCTCGCTTTAAGCGTGCCGTGTCGTGCCGTCCCCTTTTTTGGTTGTGCTTCCACTAGGCCAATTACCGGCGCGGCACGGCGCGGGGCCACTTTTTCACCTCTTTTCTGGCCCTAGAAAATTGTGGTTCTATCGGGGCCAACAAACAGGGCTGAGTCGGGCTGAGTATGCTAAACTAGAGAGAGGAGCGCTGGCAAGAGGGCTAGAACTACAACAAGATGGACATATTTGACCGTGATTTAATTGTAATACACGTTTCAAAATGATGCCGAAGTAACAACATACTGATACCGGTTAGTAAAAACCATGAATTAATGCTTTGTCAAGTCTGCAGACAGACGGCAGGCGAAAACCTTTTAAAATTCGTGTTTTTCTAGATGGAGATTGGCTAAGCTAACGCAGTATATGCCCCGACCGTCCATACTCACAACAACGGCCTATACAGACATAAATAAAGCAGCGACTGTATTCACCATGACACAGGCAGTCTGTGGTGTGTACTTGTTTAACTTTTGTCGAGTTTCTGAACATATATAAGGAGCTGTGAGCTCTGAGTGCTAACAGCTAACTGCTGTGTTGTGTTTCTGGATTTCTCATTGAAGATGACGTCACGGCTCCGCCTACACTGCGTTACTATAGTAACTACCCCAGTTCCTAAACTGTAATGGAAGCGCAGCATGAAGTGAGTCGGCCCTGTTAAGGCCCAACGCGGCCAAGCCGTACCGAGCCGTACCGAGTGTGGCCGAGGCCGACCGTGTAGTGGAAATGCGCCATAAGTATGTAAGTATTTGATTAGATATCATCCAGCTGAACTTGCTCACACCAAGTCAAGAAGATATATTTGATTAAAATAGAATAGATAATAACTGGCAGGTGGGGTCCAATGGAACTATGGGAATTTTAGATATGGCACAACAAGAGGATATTCTATTGTAAATATACTGCCACGGTCATTTTGACTTCACATTTCTTTGAAGATGTTGGATCAATACAACTTTTATGCAGTAAGAATATGATTGCATTAGGTGACATGTCCTAAAAACGAATGGGTGCCAGCTAGAATGTCAACCCAGTCTCACGACATTTCGTGTAATAGTCACGAAATTAATTTAATCTATTGATTCGTGTTCACCAACACGATTTTCGCATTTTTTTCGTGTCACACAGAACGATTTTAAAAGCAATGTATTTCTATTGGTAGTATGTTTCGTGCCTGCACCACGTCTTTTTGTCCGGTCGGGTCTTGGAAGACCAGAAGCTGTGTGGTTCATAAACACATTTTCTTACTCAATATCTTACCCTAAGCCTAACCCTATCCCTTTTATTTTAAATTGTATAATGTCTGAGTTTCTTTGCCGTCCGCGAGGAAAAGAAATGGGGCTCAGAGCCTCAGAATACTGAAATCTGTATTTTTTAAAATCTTTTTTTCCTTCTAATTTGTTATTATTTACATTGTTTTTAAAATCGTTCTGTGTGACACGAAAAAAATGGCAAAATCGTGTTGGTGAACACGAATCAATAGATTAATTTCGTGACTATAACACGAAATGCCGTGAGACTGTGTTGAGAATGTAGATACAAGAAGAGTATCAAAACCTTGGGTATTGTGTTTTAACTTCAGAATCAGAATTGAGATGGTAGTATTTGTTTTGTCATAGTGGCACGGAAATTAAAAAGATAACATGCAGGTTATAGAGAATCATAATCTACAAATTATAATTCAGAAACTTCAAACGTGACAGCAACATGTACCTACTTTTAAAAATAAATGATTGCATTTAATTGAGATAAGTTATGATTGGGCAACCTGATTTTTTATATAGAATTTTGGAATTGAGTTTTAATAATTGGTTTGGAGACAAAGATGTGCGTCATTGTGTCATTGTGCTAAAAAGCGAAACCCTTCCACTCAAACAAACCTGGACCTCTGCCCTTTTCAGGATGCATGCTGGTTATCCAAACGCTGGTGCACCGCCCCTTGTACCCATGTCTCTCATTATTTGTCTTTTTCATGTCTCCATTTTTTTTTAAGACAAAAGCTGAGGATATCCGTGGCAGGGGTTGGAGGCCAGCGAGAGCGGGGATCTTTTTTCATTCTCCCCTAATTGACGTGAACAGTTCTTTTGACCCTAATTAGCGCTCTGTAATCTCTCATTTGCATATCACAAAGGCAACAGCATTTGCATATTTGTAAACGAGATGGGCCCTGCATCTGCATGCATTCCCTTGTTTCCTCGCCTTTCTTCTTTGCCCCTCGCCTTTCTCTCTGTCTCTCTCACCATCGTTCTCTCTCTCTCACACATGGGTTCAATGCCAGAAAGTGGCAGCGACAACAGGACAACATGCAGACAGGGACAAGAGGCAGGCACTGGTTGCTTGGCACGAGCCTTGGCAAGGGCTCTGACAAGGGGAACACGAGACAAATGGGAAGGGAAAGCAAGTTTGGAAGAGTTTGTGGGGGGAGGGAAGTTGGAGAGAATATTAGAAGAAGAAAAAAACGGAAAATGAGGGCATAAAGGGTGAGCTTCATTTAGTTTTAGGCAGTGAGAAATAGACAGACACTGGTGATTAAGGGGTGGAGAAATAGTGATAAGATGAAACACAAAGAAAGGGGAACAGGAGAGGAAGTGCAGAATAAAGCTGTGGCATCCTTATACAAAATGTAAATCACTGACTTGGTATTTATCCTGTGCCCATCAGTATTTCGAGGAAGTTGTTTTCTTTTCTTCGCTAACACAGATCTGTTCTCTTGGACCCTCTTCTCATCTGTTATCATTCCTCTGTATACTCTCTGTGTTGTCACTCCCTCAAAGCAAACGATGAAGTGCTCACTGTCTGATATTCACACTATCTCAATGTCATCATCTTCACCGCCCCCCCCCCTCTTTCTCTTGCTCTTTAAACAAATGCTTTATCAACAGGAGTCTTCTTGTGTAGCCGTTTGCTTTGCAACACTCATTATTGGTAATCACTACCACTTAGTGCCAGTTGTTGCAAGTCACTATTGATGGCGTGGAAAACAGTCAAATTGGCCGCTTGTCATTGGCTCTCTCCTTTAATTTCTTTGATAAATGTATTTGAAAATGCACAATGTCTTACAAGGTCATTGCTTTGATCAGAATATCCAGATCCCAAGGTGACATCGAGGGACTACTCAACTACATTTTTTGAAGTCAACTATAATCTTAAAATGTTTTCCCTCCCTTCTGTCTGCGTCCTTTACTCTTCTCCAGTAATACCTGTATGATTTTACTACCTAACATTACTTTGTGTTGCCCTAATAGTTATAATACCACAGGTATACTGACATATTTGTCTCTGTCTCCTTCTCTCTCCCTCTGACCGCTCTCCTCCTCCCCTTGTCAGTCCTGACCCTCGCGACGCAGCGCTCTATTACTATGGTAATGGGGGCTAATTGAATGGCCGAGGTGTAATGGAGAAGACAACACAGCCTACATTATGATAAGGAGCCTAGACAATAGCCCCACGTCCAGGGTCACCACTCGCCAATAAGGTGGGCTTAAAGGGGGATAGATGTCCTTCTTGCCCCCATTCCCCCCCTCATCTCCATCATCTCTCCTTGTGTTTGTTGCTGACTTTCCCTCATTTTCCCCCATCCTTTTCACTCCTCTGGATCCTGGAGGCTTTGAATCTTAACCCCAGTGCTTATCATTCAGGATTGTCACGGAGTTATTTTGCAAGGTCAAGGTGTAGGCACAGATGTAGTGTGTGGGTAGCTTCTGAAGGTAGGACATATGTGTTTCACATTGTCTCATGGTGGGCGGGAGGTAGATATCCGCTCACGCAGGTATGATGAAAGATGTAATGGGGACGAATCGTTGTTTTCCATCCCGACTGCAGCGAGGCCGGGAGCTGGGGGAAGTGAGCGGGCATTCATTTGCTCTCATTCTACCGGTCCTCTAATGTATTCAACAGGGATAGGTACTCTGTCAAACGTGAAAGCGAGGGGGTCCGCTTGTTTTTCCATTTTTGCATATGTGAGATCATCTCCTGATTGCAGTGTTTTGGGACAATGTAGTTGTAAACGCTGTGCTTTCAGCATTTCCTGCTTTAAATATTCACGTGGAATATAGACAACAGACACGCCATCAATGAATGCATTGAAATAAGCAACCACACATTGCAGGGGAGGAATGAAAGAAACATCAAATGCTGTGGCGAACTTTCACTTTTGAAATCGATATGAATAAGCATGCAATTAGATCACCATTTGAATTGCAACTTTTAGGTTTGGTGCTGGTCCCCCATCTCTGGAAGAGCTGTAAAAAGAGTTGATTAATGGTAATATGGGGTTTTTAAAAAGCATCCATTATGATTTTCTTTGGCAAAGGCGAACAATATGTTTTTTAACAACAAGGAGAGGTGTTTCTGTGAGATGGACCCAAATTCACTTACTGAATAACATTAAAGAGGGAACGGGGAAGGGGGAAAGTGCTGCTCCCTTTGATTTTGTTTATGTTCAGGAAATTGCATCGCCTTTGCAATTAGCCTGGTGCAGTGAGTCTCTGTTTATGTGTACTCAAACAGATAAAAGAAAATGGTGCGAGATCAGAGAAAAGGCTGTTTAAGTGTAAAGATGGTTGTTAGATGCAACCACTAAACAGCTACTTCCTGTTTTCCTTTGTTTTCATCAGATACAAAACTTTTTCGAACACCACCCTGTTTCATTTACTCTCCTGCCACATATGTTGTTTCTGCATGAAATACCTGCTAATATACCTTCTATATGAGCAGCTTGACCTATACATATGAAGGTTTATTCTTAACCGGTGCTCAACCCCATGTTCAAGGTGGACATAGAGAGTGGGGAAAGCATTTACTGTGCAAACAATGCGTTTGTTCACTGTTTGAAATCCACATCTCTCCAAGTGAATTCAGCTATACCAGGTTCATCATGAAAAGGGCTGGCTGTTTTTGCCCTTGTTGATATTCCACAAACATAAAAAGGCAAGAGGTCACCAGGTGTTTTCAGATCTGTTGTTGTTGATGTTATATTTATTTTGTGCCCCTTTGAACACGTGCCGCAATATACTCTTGAATTCTACTCTACAGTGATATATACATGTTTTTTTTTAGCCCATGGAGTGCCTTTCTTTGAGATGCAAAGTTAAAAGAGGGGGCGACGTTGCCTGAAATGTTCGCCGGCCTTGGGAGTCGAACCTGCATACTTTGCAGCAGATAATGCAAAAGGAGGCTCTGACCACTGAGTTTGGACACCATTTTGTACAATGTTCAAGGTTCAAGGTTCTTTATTAGTCATACAACCATAGCTACAGAGTAGTTATGTCGATGAAATTCTTAAGTCATAGGCTTCTCCAACACAATATTACAGAAAGACAGAAAAATATAGTGCAAGTAAATATTAAATGTCATTTTTGCCTGCAATGATTGGTCAGCCAGCATTATTTCTAATAATCTAACACCCTTGTTGTCATTCAATAATGTAATGGCAGTCAGTGTTTTCCGACAGTTAATAAAAGTGAAGTCTAAACTTTTTGGTTCTGTATTTGTCCACTGGCTTCAAACACTCTCCATCGACTACATTATGTTCAGCTCTCTGCCTCACTGGCTGAATCACTGCTTGAATCTAGAACTGTTTACTCTGAGTCCTCTCGACCCACTACTCGTCTCGCTTCCTCTCTCCCCCCCCCAACGCCCTCTGCCAGTATGCCTTTCACCTTTAGCCACCCTCCGCACTTTGTTGATGTGAAACTCCCCGACCTGAGAGACCCAGCGGCCATGCATAAAACATGTCATACAGTGCTTGCGCTGCTACTCAGGGCTAACCACGTTTCCTTTAGCATTTATACAAAGTGCTATCTTCTTTGACTTTTCCAACCCACAGAACGAACTTTCAGAAGTTGGGCTCTGCTTTGGCTTTTAGAGTCTCGGAAGTCTCTTAGGTGACGGAAAAGAAAGGGTGTGAAATAATGACAGAGAGGTGGACAGAGGGTGGTTTCTTTAAAAACAGACCTTCACAGACACACACAGGGTTTGGTCCGAACCCCTGCTTCGACTCAGCAGCAGGGTCAAACGGGCTGCACTTCCCAATCTCAGCACCACCCCAGTGAGCAGAGCATCAGTGAGGAAAAACTGAGAAATAGAGAAAAAAGGGACAGAGAGATAAGGCAGAGAAGGAGACATGGAGGAAAGAAGACAGTGAGCCGGGAAGCCATTTCAAGCCATCTGCTGTCGGAGGTCTGGGTATCTTCCACCTCTCTTCTTCACTCTCCACCACCTCCTTCTCTTCATCGTGTTGTTGCTGTGTTTTCCACCCCTGCTGAGGGCCCACTCTCGCCCCCCCGCCTCAACCCCATATTGGATCTCAGTAGGCATTTTGTGCTTTTAAATGAATAGGCAAATGAGAAACCGGGTCCAATCGAAAGAGTGTGAGGGCGGGTAGAGGTAGAAGAAGGGGAAACGAGTTGCAGGGGAGCGGAGGCAATTGGGTCTGGCGGAAACACAAGCCCCCACCCTTCACCCTAAACACTCAACACACACACACACTCACTCACACATACACTCAAATGTCAGGGGTGGCTAAGAGCCTGGGGGAAGGCACCTCATTTCAATATGGCCTCCTGCCGGGCGCCCCTGATGCAGCGACCGGGAGACCCCGCTCAGAGACCCACTGATCTGTGATAAAAGCTACCCTGCATCCTCATCATCCTCTTCCAACTTCAAAATCCAATTCCAACTCCTCCAAATTGCTTATTGGTCTTTTTCCTCTCGGTACACTGCACCTTTATGTACTAGGACACATTTGTTTGAGGTCATGTTGTGCCTGATATTTGCTTCTTTAATGCACCTGTCAAGGATGATTTCAGTTGATTGTAAATATAGTGTGGGCTAATCTGTTTCTTATAAAATAATAATTGTGTACCCAAGTTAATTGCTTAGCTCTATACATGCTGCAACATTGTCAAAAAGAAGTCAGCACGTCAAGTAATATGATCAATCAGGATACAAATTGTAATAATCCAGAATGAATCCAGAAGTGTAATTATTATTGATTATTTGACTATTGAACATCTAGCCAATCTTCTGGCACGATCATATTGTTGTTTTGTGTTGTCTGACCAAATATATTCCGTTTTTATTGATACAAACCTGTAAAAACCTATATTGGAGAAGCTAAAATCAAATAATGTTTGGCATGTTTACATAAAAAAAATGCCTGAAACTATTAAATGTTTATCAAAATGGTTGAACTAATTGTTATGAATATATAACAACGTATTACTCGACTTGACTTTTACGGTCTTAAAAGTAATAGGATAGAACCGTTTCAATTGTCTACTGCTGTTTGACAGACACGAGAAGTGAGGACATAACCAAATCGTATTTCAGTCAGACAACTCACGTGTTTCTTTAACATGTTTATTAGAAGCAGCATATAGTTGAGTTTGGCGACTAGGCTCGGGCCTCATCACTCCATAGATATACATAGCACGATGAGTGATGATTAAATAACTAACCCCCGAGCCTACAGGTGGAAGCTGGGGTGGAAGCTGGGGTGGTGGGGGGGCAGGCAAGCAGCAGAGACGCAGAGGTAGCTGCAGCAATAGCAGCAGCAAGCAATGCATAGAGAGATATCTGGCAGGTTAAATAGAGCGGCACATTAAGGAGACTCTGTTTGGTTGGTTGTAGAGTGGCAAGGGGCGTTATGTATGAATGCAGCATAAGTGCTCGAGTTAACTGCCTGAACTAGCTCGCAGGCTTCGCCCCATTTGTATTTGATATATTGCTAATTAACTATCACATGATTATCACATAGAATTATGAAAAGGAAACATTTAAATTCCGCCATTTCCCCAACCCATGACTTGAGTTGCCCATTGACTTTGGACATGTCTTTATAAGAATGAGTTTCACCTGTTGGTTCATAAGTCATTGTGGCCAGTATTAAAGCTTGTAATAAAGCTTATTTTGAAAAGAGGTAATGCTAATCTTTAATTGATGACAAACCTGGTTGCATAACGAAAAACACAACAACTAATCATTAAGGAAAGAGTGAAATAAAGGACATGAGTAGACAAAGCCACAAAGGTCAGAGCAGCCAGGTGAACCGTGTTGCCGCCATGCACCCATGCCATGTTGGTTTGGTGGAGTCGGTACAGGGGTCTCCAATAAGGCCCGTTAAAATATTTATCCTTTCCCTTTCTACAGCTGGAATGTGACACACACACACACACACACACACACACACACACACACAGTAGCTCCCACCGGCTCCCGCACCAAGCCTGCTGAGGGCCCTGAAATATTAATGTTCAAAGTAAATTAAAGCTGCAACAAAAAGAGATAGGGTTTTCTCTGTCTCTTCCTGTATATCTGTCTATTCTTTATGACTGGGTGAGGGGGTGGCAAAGGGAGGAAAAAAGTAGGGAGTGGGTGGATGAATCGAGGAGGGGAAGGGGCTGAGGAAAGTGGGTGGCAGATAAAGAGTGTACGGCATGTCTAATGACTTAAGGCACAGAGAGGTTAGTGCTGTCACAGCTGTGGACCACGGTGATGAGCTGGACGGCTTCAAACTCACAGAACTAGACGAGACAAGGAACGTTGATGAGTAAGACGTGCAAGAAAGAGTTCAGACAGGAAAATAAAGGAATGACATGAAAAAACGTTAGAACAGAAACTAGAAAAAGGAGTTCAGAGAAAAAAGGGCAAAAGTTAGATCAGTATTCTTTTTGAAAGAGTTCACGTTTGCTAAAGTTGAGAAATAGAATGAATCAACACTATATTTGTTTTGCATGTATGTGCATACCACGCTGGTTTATGAATGTTGACCCTCATGTTTGCCCTGCTGCCTGTAATAGAGCTGCGTGGTGAGACTGGTGAGGAGATGCAAGCGACCTTGGACCCCCAGGTTCTGCCCTCTGACCCCTTTGACTTTGACTGGCAGCTGGTCACACTTCTACGGTAAGTCTGAGAGAATATGTTCACACACACATACCTGCATATAGGTACACACACACACAAAGAAACAATAGCAGGGAATCTACTATCCTGATCCTCAAAGACACTTCTTTCACTCACATAGTTTTCTGTCAGACACACACAGAAACACACACACACACGCTGTCCTCAGTTCGTTTCCATATTTGCTTGCTCGTACAGTATCAGCTAATCAAACTGCACAAAAAGTACCAATTTCCAAACGTGTTCACACAGCACAAAGACTCATCCTAAAAAGCTTCAAATTGCCACCTGATCAAACACTCGCATATAGACATTGATACGATCCATAAATCTTCCTCTGCCTCATTCTCTTGCGTCACACACACACACACACACACACACACACACACACACACACACACACACACACACACACACACACACACGAAGAGCAGCAGCAGCACAGACTTTATCTCCACCATCAATTTCTCCTCTCTGCATATGGCTGGAGCTGCTTATGCATGTGCCGCGGAGCTGTACTTTATCAAAGGACCCGTCCTGGGCTTGGGGCCATGCATTATTAAACACAAGCACCACACACGCACACACACTCACACTAACTAGTGAAGGGCTTGTTGCAGGGCCTGGCTGGACAGGTACACACACACACACACACACACACACTCACTCTGCAGTATTTGCAAACACAATAGACCAGGTGATAGAGGGCAGAGACCACTGGAGCATATTCAGAAATTCAGTCGGACACCGAACCTAGCACACACTCATACGCAAATATGTTCGGCGGTGTAATGTGAACAAAGGCTCTGCAGGAAGCACATACAGTATCACCATCATAGAGGTTCACTGGTGAACTGTATGTACTAAAAAGATTGCTTTGAATAATGGCTATATATAATGGCTACTGTATATTACTATCCCTGTTGTGGAAAACAAATGCCTTCACTTAAGTGAGGTGATAAGGTAAAGCTCTGAGGAACAAGTATCATATACCCACTTGGGTTTTTCCATTGTACGCAACTTTATCCATTTACCTCACTATATTTAAAAAGAGAAACTTTGTACATTATTTCAAGCGTATATTTATTCCAGCGTTAAAAAAAGATTCAATTGTAATAGATTATACTGCCCAACAGAACGTAAAGGGGTTGAAATTCCCCTCAAACAGCATAATGAGTTCTTTAATCTTTATATTTAAGTACAGTAAAGGATGCTTATGTACCCAATGTCTACTTGTATTACAGTATTTTCACATTTTGGTGTTACAATCGGGAAAATTACAGTTTGGGCACTTCTTGTTATACCAGGAGCAGCTGTGATCAAAGCCCCTAATGCAACATGGCATGAAACTAATTATTACTTAAGAGGACATGACTGCTTTATGTTACCATATAGATGTTTACATATAAACATAAAAGCACACACACAAGCGACTGTATGTTTACACACACGTCAGCCTCTGCTCTGAGGCTGGCGGCTCACCGGGGTAATATACTCTGCCGTGCTGCCCAAAGTGAATTTGACAAATTGAGCCTCAAGTGTTTGCTACACTGAGCTTTAGATCTAAAGTACTTCCAGTCTCTGCTATAAACTTTTGTTACGAAACATAGCAAGGATTTATCAAACGGATCTGTTTTGAAATGCCTGGTACACAAGCTGCTTTTAAATGTCTCATGAACTAGACATGCTCTTGCTTCTGCTTTTGGATAAAATGGTTGATGAATCTTCCACTGATGGCACAGGAGAAACTAATGCCATGTTGGCCATTACCGCATGCTTGCATCAGCCATTTATCACAGCCCGTTTACACTGTAATATAGTGCGATGTGTGCCTTTAACAGGTGTGAGAGTCAGCCAAGGTAACCAGCTGTTGGGTCGCCCCCTCTCTCACCTCTCTCACCCCCGATGTCTGAAAGAAACTGGAACACTTACAGCTTTAGTGTGTGTGTGTGTGTGTGTGTGTGTGTGTGTGTGTGTGTGTGTGGTGTGTGTGTGTGTGTGTGTGTGTGTGTGTGTGTGTGTGTGTGTGTGTGTGTGTGTGTGTGTGTGTGTGTGTGTGTGTGTGTGTGTGTGTGTGTGTGTGTGTGTGTGTGTGTGTGTGTGTGTGTGTGTGTGTGTGTGTGTGTGTGTGTGTGTGTGTGTGTGTGTGTGTGTGTGTCCTGTCATAAAATACCCAGCCTCACCCGAACACTGACATGCCTAGCAGGTGTGAGAGGAGCCTTGTCTGATCTTGGAGACCTTTCAAACTTTGATAAACTGTGATTGGAATTTGATTTATAGCTAGATTAGATGATTTTTTTGTTTTAATATCAGCTTAAAAGAAGTGTACGTTGCACCCATCCTAGCACAAGAATGAGTTTCAACACATATGTGTGAAAGCTTGAAATAGAAATGATGCATGGAATTCCCCTTTGTACTGGGATTTTTGTAGTTTTAAAATCATTTATTTTAGTTATCAACATTACCTTTTTCTGCCCACATATACATCTATACAGCTTAGCATGGTCATCTCCAGACCTCAAACTCTTTGTATGTATATTTCATTTTGTCTTATTGTGAAGTACTTTGTGGCGTCTGATCTAGAAAGGTGCTATTTAGATAATTGTTGCTTTGTTTACTTTGCTGACGTGTAGCAGCTTTCCTCTAAAAGCTTCCACTTCTATGGCATTTTTTCATAAACTGGCATTTATTGATGTACATTGATGAGTGAAATTACCTGGGTTAGTAAACTAAAAGGAATGCTGGACAATGGCTATGAAAATAAGATACAAATTGAATTTATTTTTAAGCAACTATAAAACTGCAGAATTCTCCTGGGCATGTTGTATTTATTTGAGTAACTCCAAAGATTCACCTTCATTCAGTAGAAAATAAGTTTGTCTTTCCTATGTGTGTGGCTGTTTTGAGTGTATTTACTGATATCTTGACCTGCAGAAATGACAGACACTCAACTCTTATCACAGACACGTCTCATTCTGCACCAAATGTTTATTTTGAACAGCATTATGAAGGGTTGAGCATTGCATTAATATTTAGGAACTGGCTACCACTGTAACAGGAAGTGTAAGGTATACTGATGAGCTCATATTGCCTGCATTCAACTCTGACCCTCAGAGACAGTGGAGAAGGCAGAGCGCTGTAGAGGGTGGAGAGAGCTGCATCAGTCATCAAGGTGACGGGGTTGCAGAGATGACCGCTGTGCTCTCCACCCTGCATGTCTGTCACGCCTCTGACCACCGTCGAGAACGTAACCTTTGCAAATGAGGGGCAGGGAGCGATGCACAAAATGCATGTTTATTCAGGAAGTGATCTTACGGGAAGGGGCTTCTAAACCCTGCCATGTTCCAGAATGAGTTGTAGACATTTTGTGTCCCGCCACCACAGGAGCATTTACAAGGATACGCTGTAGGTTATGACCCGAAATGAGATCTATTGCAAAGCCAAAAAGAACAGGAACATGGAGGAGTTGATAGGAATCACTTGCTCTCGTTATCAAACGGCATCTTCTTTGTGGAGATGAACTGCTTGAGATGGTTGGAGCTGAACATACCAAGCAAAGTTCACAGAGGTTGTTATATTTGGCATTCATTCACTGTTTGTAGCTGTTAGGCATGGGCCGGACGGCTGGGATGCGCCTGTGACCTGTGGCATCATGTAATGTGTTTGACAAGTATTTCCTCCCTGCATAGCACAGCATGGTGTGCCAGCTCTGGCGCCTCTCTATCTGGGGTGATGCTGGCTGAGTTTCCTCTCTGGATTCCCGGCCAAATTCTCTCCACCCGCTCAGTTTGCTTTGAATAATGTAAACGGATGGGTTATTACCTCGAGCGTATGCACTCTCTTGAATTTTTAAAGATAAAATAAAGGCATATAGATAGTGTTTTCATAGTTGTGTGTGATAATTGTTTCCCAGGTGTCTCTGGGCAGTCACAGCTCACGGGTGACAAGCTGGAAGAGCAGGCTAGCACTTCTGTCCGCCTCAATGCACCCGCGCCCAGCCGCAACATGCTTGCTTACCCCAACAAAATGAAAAATCAATACATGTCTCCCATCTCCCCCATCTCTTGCAGGACAATTGACCCTGACACCATGATCTCTCAGTGTGAGTGATATTATTTCCACTAGGTTGGGCAAGAGGTAAGAGACACATTTTTCAATAGGAAAGCAGGACACCTCTGAAGGCGCCTTCCTGCCCACGGCCAATAAAGTCAAGTGCAGGCCATCGAACAAATAAATATAGTTGTGGCAGGTTTAGGGTCTTTAAGGGCTTGATACAAATCCAGACATGTTTTACTGTGGGTTCAAAACAAGGGAAAGTAGACATTTTAACACCAGGAAACATCTTACTTATTCTCCTGTTGTTCGTGTTGGAAAGAACGATTACATTTCTGCAAATTGTAATAATTTAATTTATAAATTAGAGATAGCATTAGGATCTATAATTTAGTGATTATGTTATTTTAGCCTTACAAATCTGTAATGCTGCCTCAGGCTGGTTTATTATCAAAAATATTTTTTCGAAATGCCCTAATTCCATATTTGCATATACAGTAACACCAGGCAAATCTCAGCAGCTACCAGAAAAAAACATTCATCAACAACCTCCTCTCGCTCGCAGATGCATTTTTATTATGGCATTCCTCTGGATTTGGTGGCAGTATTCCTGTTTTTCCCAACATGCCATAACTCAGAGCCGGGGACACAGACTTCCTGCTGAGGTGTCGCGCTTTGAGCTCTCTCAAACACGGCCTGGTTTTAATGTATTAAAATACACTCTGTCAGCACATTTTCGAAATTATGGGCTAGATTAAACGGCAACTTTGACCCACCTGTCAGAAGATACAAGCTTTTTTGCTGAGAGAGATTAATGCTTTGCTCTAACATTTTCTCCTGAACCCCCCTGAATGTTAATCAGAGCCCAAGAGCAGCAGTCGGGAGATTGGTCATTAGGTGAGGTGGAACACATTGATTTTTAATTTTGACATGCAAATTTGTTTGCCTCCCTATTTGTACAGTAAGCTGACCTGCTTGCGTTCCTCTCAGCACTTCTCGGCATCATGGGATACTTTGTTTCAAAGTGAGTGATTAGTTTACCTTTCTGGCAACTTGTGTGAGAGTATGAGTTTACTGGTAGCTGGGCAAGGAACATTTAAAGCTTGACTTAGCTCAACTTCATAATCTTACAACATAATCTGTGAGATATGGTGACATTGAAGAATATAAATATGCATTTCAATACATATAAATGTTCTTATTTATAAAACATGTTACAGGCATACATTTTCCGATGGTACATAACTGTGCACTTGATACACATTACTTATAGTTGAAAGAATATAGACAAACAATATGAATATCCACAAAACTAATCACAAAAACAGTATAAATCAAAAGTTAAACAAATCTAGTTTTAGTTTTTCCAAAATGTTGTAGTGGAATTGTATGATTCTATTACTTGCTGACTATTTAGACAGAAATGCAGAAAACAATTCTCTTTGTATACAAATATTTGAGTTCAAGACAAGGTTTTTATTAAAGTTATTTTTGATCAAAATGATTGAAAGAGCTGATTGGAAAATCAAAATAAAAAAAACGTTTTATTATGTAATCATATTGTTAAACCAACCTTAATGCAGCAATAATACTAAATACTATATGATCTTTGCATTGCATTCTCAAGTGCAAATTGGGAAAAAACAGAACAAGAGTTTTACAAAATGTAAAAAGAAATTCAAACAACATCCTTGTTGTCAGAAGAATAACTGACAGACTAAACACTGTAGAAGAAGACATTAGGTCACAAACCTGACCTTACACCTCAACAGGGCACACATTGCCTTCATAACTTCCCGAAACATGCGATCGATGCCGAAGGAGGAGGTGGCCATGTTTCTGACCTCTAATCCCCACCTCCTTAACAGGACTGAGAAACAGGCCTGGAGGCGAGCGTGGATCAGGCCCCTTAGGAGAAGTATACCAGTGAGAGGAATAAACAAGACCACAGAGGGAAGGAAACACCATGTTTGCAGTGTGGAGGAGAGGGTGGGGGTGTTATATGGATAAGAATAGGTTATACCTGAGGCTCAGCTCCAATTGATCCATTCACCTTCCCTCACACCTCTGGCATAGCTGCTACTGTCTCTGCAAAACACCTGCTCCGTGCAAGTTTTGTCTTTGACTTTCCTCAACACTGACCTCCTCATCTACATCAGTTTGACTGACCTATGTCACTCCCACTGTCGGAGGATTATCCGAAGGGTTGTAGGGTCACTGATTTGTATAGGTTCCTCTTATACCTCACACTACTCCTGAACCCTCCTCACTTCCCGCAGCCCCCTGTGAGCATCCTCCTGCTTCACTGCTCAGCCGGACGAGTCCTGGCAGCGCCGTGTCTCTGCCTGCCACTGTGAGCGTTGCTTGGAAAGCCTGTTAGCCATATCAGGGAAGCAGATAACTCACAAAACCCGCACTCTGTCAAGGCGGGCCACACATTTAGCTCAGCAGGCTAGAGCGCCTGTGGCACTGTCAGGCAGAATTAGAAAAAATTAAGTCATCCATCCCTGAGACATCCAGTAGTAAGATAGAAACAGAGGCAGACACCAGTAGATTGACACATTTGCCACATATTCATTTGAGCGTGTTCATGGGAGCACAGGCGGTGTCAGTGACAGCACTTTCTCACCTCAGTGACAGTGAAAAAGCCACTGTGATCAGTGCAGTGGAAGGCTCAGCATGGCGGAGTTGGATTAGCTATGATAATATGATGACAGTAATTGAGCTTGTCATAATTGCTCAATCACTGAGCCTTTCCCCGGGGTCTGAGAGGCAACTGTTAGTGCTGTACAAGCCTTCATTATACGGGTGTGATATCAGGATAATTCACTTACAGTAGTGCGCCTGTCGCTGTGATCATTTTGTGTGCCTTACCAGATTAGGCCACTGAAGAATTAGGATGAAATAATCTTAGCTGTCGCTTGTGATTTGTAACTTTAACATAACATGGACTGGTGTAATGAAGGATGTTTTTCATAATTTATGTTTAATATAGTACCTTTTTCAAACTCACATTGCATGTTCTTCTAAATACTTGCTGTCAAATCCAACATGGAGTTGATAAGCTAATGCACTGTCATCACCAGTGAAATCTACTTAGAAGTGGTTTTTCAGTGATGATTGACTCGATAACAACCAGAGGGCCGTAAATGAGCACATCACAATGCCCCCCAGCACTTACTGTCCCTCATAGACAAAGACAGAAGACGAGGATGAGAGGGAGGGAGGGCAGGAGGGAGGGAGAGAGAGAGAAATATTAGGACAGAGAGGTGGCGGCGACAGGACCACCTCACGGCGGAATTTAGTGTCAGATTTTTCTCTACAAGAATCTGGTCCAAAAACCCCCTCGCTACGAACGAGAGGACGGAGAGAAGGGGAAAAAAAAGAGGGAAATTGGAAAAAACAGCTGAGGGTGTAAATAATTCATGCAGACAATATGACTTTTTTATGTAAATTCAGTGCATTAACCCTCTATTATAATGATGGACGACAGATATGGGTGATGTTTCCTTGGTAAGAGCTAATGGATGACCATCATAAATTCACTGCACATTTTATTGTGTTGCCGGGAAAATTGTGCCTGCAGGCAACGTTGTTTACTTTTATGTCAGGGAGGAGGAGAAAAATCCCGCCGTCTTCAAAAGGAGAGAAGGGAAAAGAGAATGGGGAGTAAAAATAATGGGGCCCACACAGAGCGCCTTGTTCCGTACCTTCTGCCATGTTTGGAGCAGGCGATCCCCCGACTGCTTCGGTGTGTGTTCTTCCTCTTGCTCATCCCTCTGCCTCTCCTTCTCCTCGTCTTCTTCCTCCCCTCCAGCGCTGTTTTCCTCCGAGAACAGCGGGGTCTAGTCGCATTAGCAGCGCTGCACTCCTCCACATCGCTCCGATTACAGATTACTCACTTTTGCCGCCGCTGCTAGACTTGAAATTTGGTGAGTTAGAGGGACATCATTTTTCATTACTGTCTTCTGTGAGCAACATGATACTCGCCGGGCACAAGTGCTTGCATGTGGCACCAGTTTTCATAGAAGATCATGCTTTTGAGAGCTGAAACATAAAAATACAGCTTCAGCCATCAGTGGATCAAAATGCATAATTGATACGCTTAAAATCGAGTGAAACTGTATGGTGTTTAACGCTGACTTTGAAGCAAATAAGTGTGCAGTTTACAGACTTTCACTTGCTACTATAGTTGTTCACTATTGATGAAAGACAGAGCTGCAGAGGCCTGATCAACGTTAGCCAGTCAATCATTCCCTTTTCTGCCTTGTAGGCTGCCCCCAGGCCCTGCTCAAATCAACACCCTGCCCTCCTTCTCTCACTGTTTCTCACTCTCTCTTTTCCCTTTACTCCTCCTATATCCCTCCTCCCTCATCTCCCTCTCCTCCCAACATCCCTCCATCTCTGATTTATCTGGTAATATTGGCTCCCTAATTAACACCAGAACCGTATGTCTCATGTGTCTTGTTTTGGGGGGATTTTAGCATACTAACCTCCCAACCTTCCAATACTTCTTTCTTATTCCTGAGTCTATTTGATATAGTAGGCTCGCTCGGAGCAAATGATTAACAACCAAAGGGAAAAGCTAACATACACTTGATAGTCTTAGTGTAGCTTTCAAAGAAATGTACAACCACTGGGTTTGTTTATTACAAAAAATAAATGACAGAAAACTATATTCTTTCTTCTTTTCAAAAAGGGGAACCTTAGTACTTACGTGGCATATTTGACTGCACATTATAACCTCTTACATCAGTTGATATTACATTTATGTGTTCATAACTAATTGTGGATTATACAGATGAAAAAATTAAATAAATGGAGACACACACATATACTGTGGAAGCTGATGTAGAGGAGTAGCAGATGGTGGGAGCCAGCTGTTTCATACCAAGCTGGCAGTGGGCACACATGGAGACACTAAAAGACACACACACACACACACATCTCATCCCAGTGCTCACCAGGCTCCCAGCTGGATCTTCATGGGGTCACTCCCTCACCTTCCCCAAGGACATCATAAGACAGTGAGCCCCCCCCCCCCCCCCCCCCCCCCCCCCCCCCCCCCCCCACTGCATCACGGGTCACACACCTGCATCACAGTCCAAGGTGCCAACTATGGCTGACTTGCCAGTGCCTGGGAAAAACACTGCCTACTGTTAAAGCAGCATATTGGTGAAGATTTGCACTCATCCCCCATTCACACATACACACCACGGCACAAGGCTAAATGGGCCAACTAAGTGGTTAAAGCACAAGTCATATATGTTGCCCTGCATAAGGGCGCCTTGCTAAACACATGATGATAATTACCCACCCAGCTGCCTGGTGCCATGTGCCATAATAGGTCTCGCCTTAGCGCCGCGTCCTCTGAGACTTTTCCCACCCGCACGTTGCTAATTTCTCAATTTGTCCGCCACATTTCCTCTCTCATTTTACCACACTTAACCTTTTCCGTCGGCTAATGTACACCTTTCCCAGCCTCTTTGTCAAATCTGGGCCAAAGTGATGCTTCCTAATGATTCACTTACCAGCAGAGTCATTCTGTAGATTCAAATGAACAAACAGCTCAAATCTCACTGGGGAATTTGATTAATAATACCATGTGCATAAGGAATTGACAAAGTGAATGAATAATATGCTTTGTTCAAATGGCAAAGCAAGCCTTGCTAGGTATTTAGTGGATTTTGTTTGTGCTTAGAAGTTCCATCCTGTGCCCCTGGCAGAAGCAGACACTTTGTACAGTGCAGGACCACTTTGCAGAGCCCAGCAAGTGTCTGGGGAGCCCGTCTCCATTGCAAGTGCTGGAGGAAAACCAAAGCTTGGCGTCGTTTCCCCCTCTTGTTTGCGGGCACTTGGAGGGTGTTTATCTAGAAAAGAATAACAACTTGTTTTATTCATGTTGGGGTTTGAAGACACCATGCCCTCCTGAGAGAGGGGGCTCATCAGTTTTTAGCGGAAGAGGGATAGTGGCTTTTTATTGTGGCATACGTGTGTGTGTGTGTGTGTGTATGTGTGTACCCTTGCCCTGTAGCATTGATGCTGCGCATGAACCCAGGGGTATTGTGTTTGCTCGGGGGCGGTCTCTTCTTGAAGTCCTTTCTTTGCAGAGGGCATCATAGAAGTTGATCGTTGCTATCTCAATCTTTAATTATTAACATAGCAATATATTAACAGCATTGATGTCCAAAAAAACATCTATTAACCAGATCTGCAGGTATTGTACATTGTTGCCCATATTCTTTGTTCAAAGCTTATAGTTGTCTGTAATGTTTTACTTTACATGCAAGACTTCACTTGTACTGATAACAAGAATTGAGTCGGATACAAACTGTTAAATAAACAATGTAGTCTACTCATCACAATAAGTTACAGAGAATTACCACAATGCACTGTTAATGTGGACTACCTTGCTAAGTACTTTGTTTCATCTGCAAAACCTGTTCTTCCTGATTTACTAACTTTCTTTTTAATCAATAAAGAAATCCAGGAATATTCTGACACATCAATCATCTTGTTATTGCAAAGACATCAATGTGTCTCTGCTGCATCAGAACTGAAATACTGTTACCTCCTTTCACCTCGACACTGTGTGGCTGTTTTATGTCGAAGTCACTGTGAGAGAGCTGAAGCGTGACATGTTCATCATCTTAAAGCAGAGAGCGTGGGACGTTAGCCTCTGTTCTTGTAAAGCTTCCATCACAGTGCAAGTGGTATTTAATCTGCAGCAATTAAAATATTAATCATCTTACTATTAATTAAGCTGGGTGGGTGCAAGTTGCCGTTTTATTAGTGCCGCCATTTAGTGGTCTAAGTGACAAACCTAATGGGGCCACTCTGGAAGAAAAAAAAAGACAGTAATTGGGTTTGGCAATTCCATTTCCACCACCGACCATCCTCTCACCCACCCGCTAGCTCATCAATAATTTATCTAATTACTGATATTGTGGCATGAGTCACTCTCAATTTAAGAGACAAACATGATTATTTAATAATAATAATGCTTCCAAACATATGCAATGTCTCCTGGCCTGCATCACTTCTCTCAATTTTTAATGACTTGTTAACACAATGGGCGAAAAAGACCTCAAACAGCACAACAAAAGAAATCCATCAGTGACCTTTACCGACTTAATATTAACGGGAGAATTACAATAATGCAAACTGCAAAAATACAAAACTGCTTCTGTGAGTGCATTTATGTTTGACTATGTGCTTTATTGATAAATAGAATCTGGAAGAGGAAAGCTTTTGTAACCTTTCATGAGAGGTCTCCGAGATTCAGAACTGCAACAAAAAGAGTGGGATTGGAGGGGGAAGGGGGGGCATCTGAATACTATCCACATCCCATAATGATCTCAATAATAACCCTGACAACACTCATGGACATAAAAATAGTGTGTGATATGGTGATATGAGTGCAAGTGTGTGCGCGTGTGTATGTGTGTGGTTGTCTTGGATTATGAGGAGCAGTAAAACACAGAGAAACTCAGTGAATATGCTGGAGGTAAATGAAGTCCCGGGGGGGTAATATTCACCTCGCCATAATAATTCTGCCACTGTCAAAAGCCAGCTAGCTTCGCTGTAAGTGTGTGTGTGTGTGAGTTTGTGTGTGTGCATGACGTGTCTGCTGAAACTAGCACACTCCCTCTCTCTCTCTCTCTCTCTCTTTCTCTCTTCTCCCCCTCTGCATCCAACTTCCCTTGTTCTTTTTTCTCTCAGTGGCAAGCTCGACAACTCGGAACTGCACCTCAGTAGTCGGCTGAGGCGAGCAGGAGGAAGTAGTCATTCATCCAGTGTGTGTCAACCACAAGTTGACTAGGAGAATGAGCAGGGAAGCAAAGCGATGTCTATTTCTGTCTCGGATGAGTGAGGATGGTCAGGGAGGAGAGCGCAGACTACCCACTGAGGGAGACACTGGCTTTCATTGTGAGCTGCAGGGCTATAGGGAGCAGTGATCGGAAGGCTGGATCTGTTGAATGTGTGTGTGGATGTGTTTGTGTGCGTCTCTCCTCTGCACCCAAATGCAACGAATGGCACTCATTAGCCTCATGTTAGCCTTGCTAGCTGCAATGCCCCGCGGGAATGAGGTCACATACAAGGTCATGACTTGATTACGTGGTAACACACTTGCTCACATTGGTGTGTAAGTAACACATAATCCTAATAAATAGATTTCATACAGTTTCAATACTGCAAACTGACACAACAACACTTCTCTTTGGGAAAGAGTGCAATCTCTGATGCATGTTAGGCATATCATCTTAGGATAGAAGTTTATTTATTATTAGTTTTATTCATACTCAACGAATGCAATTCTACTGATAGTACATTTGAAAGGTTATTTTTACTCACAACATATAGCATACTATAACAATAAGAAGTCATATACATGTACTACACATTTCTACTGATAGTACATTTGAAAGGTTATTTTTACTCACAACATATAGCATACTATAACAATAAGAAGTCATATACATGTACTACGCATTTCTACTGATAGTACATTTGAAAGGTTATTTGTACACACAACATATAACAATACACTTAAAGAAGATGCACAGAAGTCATTTTGAAAACACTTCACATCTAAGTGTTTCTCAGGGTTTCATCTTTAATTTAATGATGTTGGTATAAAGGGAAAACGAGCCTGAGGGAACACTCTATTTTTCTGTCATCAACGCAGATTTTTTGTTCCTATTGTGTTCTGTTTAATAATTGTATAGCTTCTCTCTTCTACATACTTTCCCTTTAATATCAAAGCACACACGTAAGAGTATAGAATAGTAGGTTCTATTAGTCCTTGCCTTGCTGATGGTAAGGCAAATATATATTAGCACTACTTCCATGAAATGTGCTATTTGCAGGGCAATCATGGATAATATATATTGTTTCTGGTGACCCCTGACCTTTTTCCAGTACAACCATCAGGCCAAAAGATTACTTATACATGACAAATATATATGATATTGACTAAGCACATTCGTTCTCCTTAGAGAAAGATCTTCTACCAATTTAAACTCCACAAACTCTCCTCCAGCATTATTCTCTTTTTTTTTATTTCCTTACTAGTTTGTTCCCGGAACAACTGTTAATTTATAACACTCCATCACAGAGGTCCTTTAAGGTTCATCATTTTATAGGTTTTGGCAAATGTGTGTGCAACAGCTAACAGCAGCTGATGTGCTTTGATTTGGGTAGGGCATAGTCCCCATGTGCCAGCAAGTTGTAAATCTGCCCCACGGCTATTTAAGTTTTAATTTAAAAAGAAGAATCCAGAATATACGTGTGTTTGATTAAAATGGGTACAAATCATATAAACAAATCAGCAACTACTAATCTGTGAAATCTCAAAGCATACGTGTCTCTGTATAATCATTAAGTGTGTGACTTTTAAGGATGTTCATTGGCCATTCTTGGAAAAATCTTTATATCTCAAACATATCTTTGCATGCCAACATTTATTCAAGTGCTTGTGCGTGCGTGCGTGTGTTTCGGTTTGAACCTTAGGCCTTATAACAAGGACTGCCGGCGAATCAGAGGCGGGGATCTCCATGTGAAATGAGTCTCTGTGGGAACACACTCTTTTAGCCAGTTGGCCCAGCCCACAGCTGGCCAGCCACTGTCACACTGAGAAGCACATGTCATTGAAAAGAGACATTAATTGCCTCGGTGCTATGGCAGGATGCTCACTAGCCGTGCTCAGGTGCACCTTTGCTGCTGCCTTGCAAATGAGATGCAGAGTGTTGGTTACTGTACCTCCTTCCCGGGGATAATTGACCCTGGGGATCCGCCTTGCAGTCCACCCACCCTCCTTCTTTCCTTGCTTATCTCTTCTTCTGCTTCACCTCCTCCTCTGTTCCCCCTCTGTTGCCTCCAAGACAGCGCAGGACACCTCCTGATTGGTTGGTAGTCAGCAGGATGGGGTTGGCCCTTTGACCCCGCAGCCTCCCTTCCCTTCTTCCCTGTCTCCAGCTCCTTCACAAGGGCATTCACGTTGAGATACAGACGGTGCAGACGGGAAGAGAGGCAGCAGCCTGACACCAGTGCTGCCCGGACCATTACCGCAACCTTTGTTGGAGGTGCACAAACCCCTCCCTTCTCATTCTGTTTTTAAAATTGCCCCACCCCACACACCCGCTGCTTAGTCATGTTGTTTTTTCGGTCGCAGCGCCAAGTTTTAATGAGGTGAGACTCCGTGTATACCACTGTGTTGCTGGCTGGGCTTCAGCAGGCGGTGCTGTTTATTTACAGCTAAAGGTCCGTGCCGCTCAACCTTAATCGACCCTCGCATCGCTCAATCACAAGCGAGTTTATGGAAAACAAAAGCGCACATGTATACCTGTGCACAGCGCTGTGTATTACCTACCAATCCCCCATACACACACACATTTGGTTTGACTTTTATGTTGTGTGTTCTCCCTTCGCACTGCTCTCCCTCTTCTTTCACAATTTCTTTTTCCTCCTCTAACTGTCCCTCTTGATTGTTAGCTCTGTCATCCCTTCAGTTAGGTCTCTCCCTCTCATTTCAGAGTTAGTACAAGTACACACCTGGTACGTCATTTGCAAGAAGCCTGAAGCTGAAACCACAGCCCCCTGAGCATAATATGCAAGGTGTGGCAGAGAATGACACTGTTAATCTTGAAGGATTACTTTCTCATGGAGCAATTTGTCACAGGAAAAGTCTATAGTGTTTGCTTATGTACTCCGGGCATATCCTCCTGTACCCTGCGTTCCTTTGCCTCTGATGATGAGTGTGCACTTGCTTAGGTGTGGGTGTTAAAATGTTGAATTACTGATCTAGTGTAATTGAGTAGTGGGCCATCTGCTCCGATGTTTATCTTCATTTTCAGACGTATTCACGCTTGTATATTTGCACGTGTCTGATTTCATCTTTACAGTATGTGTGTGTTTTTGTGTGTTTCATCTGTGTAGCCTCTTGCTGTCTGGAAGCCCCCACTTTGGTGGAGAGGCCAGCCATGGCAGAAGAGGGCTTCGCTTAGTGCGTTTCATGCTTAATTCTGTGTCAATTAGTTGACTGCTACCTTCCCTCCAGCAAAAGAGCGCAGAGAGAAACACAAGCCCACAGAAATCCTCTAGCTTTGACAGGCACAGTGTTCAATCATTTATCCCAAGGCCCGGGGCCACGGAGCACTGTCAACAAACATTCCATTGAAATCATATCAAGCCTCTTCTGTTCCCTCGTTTTCTTTGCTCTGCCTCTCACTCTTTCCATCTCCCTCTGACTCTTCATCTCACTTGTTCTTTACACTCTGCTTCCTCTCTCAATATGCTTTTACCCACCTTTCTCTTTTTTCTCACTTCCTCCTCACCCTGGGGTTTCTCGCTCTCTGTAGCAGGGGTTTTTAGTTCTTTCTTTAAGCCGCTGCGCCTCGTCCTCCCTCCCAGGACTTGGCAGCAGAGTGGTAATTTGTTAAGCTGTTCCCCGTTACTGTTTGTTTCACCCCCCAAAATTGGCATGTGGTCAAGTTGTGGTCGGATCTCAAGATAAGCGCCAGTTGTACCAAGATTAGAGAAAAATATATATCTCAGGTTTAGCATTTTAACAAGGTGTGGACGGCACATCATAAAACATAAACATCAATGACTGATTTCAAGCGATACCGCCTATGCATTTGTACAACATCTTTTGAACCGTATCTTTTACACCAAGAGCAAATATACTTTGAAACATATGCATATGTCTTTGCAAATGCTATGGTTTTTGAATATAGGTTGAAGTTGAAAGGAGTCTTTGATCACAGTATGTGGCTGGATCTAAGATCTATGATCTAACAAATATTGAAACTTAGCCGAGGTATCATGCACCGGGCCACCCTTCAGCCCGACGACCTAACTTGACTTTTACATTGAGGAAATTCATTTTTTGAGACAACAATTCAAATGTGCTTTACAGAGATTTAATTTCCATGTGCCATTTAAAATAAAAAAGGAAATAAATTAGGCTATTTAGAATCAGCCAATTAGTTTCACAGCCTCTGTCTCTCAAGTTTCCCCCCTTCTTTGCTTTTGGCCCATTGGTACTCTGGGAAAAATGCTGAGGCAGGATATTTTGCAGGTAAGGTGGACAGAGGCCAAGTCTGAGTTTTTTCTTTGCTTCCTCTGCTCTGGGCTACAAACACTGAGATAGAGGAGAAGATGGAGAGGAATCTTCCACTCCTTCCCCTCCTCTCCCATGAGCATCCATCCCGAGAGAAAATCAACTCACCTGGGTATCTCCGTGGTGGAGAGTAATAAATACATGTATTGGATTAATTATTAAAGACAGCCTAAACGAAGATAGATACTATCCTCTGAAGGTTTAGCCTGATCCTAACTCAGATGTTGTTGTGATTCCCGTTTGTTTGCCTCCCTGCTGGTCAGGAGACATCTAGTGTAAGTTTGCACATCTTTGTTCTCTCACATTGGACGATTCCTCATATTTACTCTTTTCATTTCACCTAGTTTGTTCTCCACTTTCCAACAGTAGAGTTGACATCATTAACAATAGATTACTGTGCGAAGAAAAACACTTCTTCCACCTGCAACAACGCGTCAAACACACATTCAAAATTAACCATGAACACATGACAACACTAATAAAATGGATCAAAGGGCGTATTTGAAGTGGGTCGTTCCCAGTTCAGTCTTCAGGCCTTTGAACAATATTTGGTGGGTGCACTCTCTTACTCAGCACAACACCAGCCACCCACAACACAAACACCACAACAATCAGTACAAATTCAAACTTTTGTTCATTTATATCCAAAACAAAGACATCTTGAAGACAAGTCTTTCAGTATTATTTAAGAGAAGATTACTGCCACTGTTTTTGCTCATCAAACAAAGTGCAAAGCATCTCTTTGCACAGCCGAACAGCCTCAATCCTCCTCTGGCTATTCAGGTTCACTTCCCACTGCCTTTGACTCGACAACTAGAAATCCAGAAGACAACAACAGGGCCCTTATATCAGTCCCTGGACAAAGCCAAATTAATATTTAAACATCATTATTAATGGCCTGAAGTAAAACACAGCGACTAGGTAATTAATTGATTGAGCTGGCTGGTCCATAGAGAGATTAGACCGGATGAGTGTTGTTTATCTCTGTTGTTATTGAATTATATTTGATTGCTTTGAGCGAATGATTTCCTATTGAATGTAAAGAAGGAGGAAACGCTAGTGTATGTTTGACCTGTAAGGCATATGCAGTGAGTTCATATTATTGGAGTGATATAATCAGCTGGGGATTAAATGTCCCCTGTGCTTTCCAGCAGTATGTATGTAGTGTACATTTGCAAAGCCAGTAATCTATTGTACAACACAGTTTTACTAAGTGGAATCCGTAGACCTGTTTTCACAAGCTCATATAACAAGTGGATGGATTTCCACTGCTGATAATAGCAGATGCACTTGGCAAGACAATAAGTTGTGTTCTACATCATTTGGCCCACTTCCTGTATCTACTGTTGGATGTGAATAGAGTGTCAACAGAGTGCTAATTGTTGTTCGGCATTTTGATTTATCACAAGCGCAAGCCAAGGAATAACAGACGATGATTTTGCATTTGGCAGGCTGTCCCCATTCCCCAGAAGCATGCCAATGGTTCTATGTCCTGATGAAAAGCCAAAATTCAGTTATTCATCTGACAACGGTAGTTACTTTGCAGGTAAATAAATTGTTTTTAAAAATGTAGAAAATGTATTTATTGCCACCTTTTTAATGTTGACTGTCGGCTAGCATTCATTAACAGAAAGAGATCTTTAAAGGGGGGCTTGACCATTTGATACTTAGTAAAATATTTGATTTTAATTGTTTCTTTTCTAAAACTGACTTTTTAAGTCCATTATAGAAGAAAAATAAAGAAAATAAATACAAAAATTATACAAGTCACACATTTGCAAAGTGTTTTTCATTTTATTAAAAAAATTAATTCACAGGAAATTCCAAACATTTCTTCCAATACAGTTATGTGTTGTGTTTTATAGCATGAATGTCAATCAACAACACTCGAAAACATGTTAATATTTAAACTGGTGTGTAAACATTTGCTTTATTTTTGGCATTTGTAAAGTGCAACACACTCCAAACGCACATACGCTTAGCGTACAGAGTAGCATGTGAAAGGGACACTATATGTGGCAAAGTTTGTTTTGGTCTTTTTCTGACTGCCTTTTTGTTGCCATGTAAATTTGAGAGGTGTCATACACAACACACATAAATAATGTTTTGTGCAGCATACTGAATAAACTTTTCTGAGTTGCCCCAAATGTCCTTGGCTTAAAACGCATGAAAAGGTGTTCTTTCTTTTTTTTTTTTTCTTTTGAAAGCATCTTGTGAAAGGAGCATTCAAGAATCACCAGGTTTTTCACAAGTTTTTGGAGATGCCTGTCATGAATGAACATGGCGGTCTGTTCCAGTGCCAGCTGGCAGAGGAAGCCTAGCACGTCCCAGGGATGAGCGGAGGGCCAGCTGGATGCCCGCCGAGAGCTTTAACACACTCCTCACCATTGCTGCAAACTCCATCAGCCCATCCTGTTAACTGACACAACACAACACTAATTGTGCATTAATCAGTGGGTTTAGTTACCCGATCCCATGAGCCCGTGGTGCATTTCACTGGTTGTGAAGCAGAAGTCTGATATTTTGGTTTCACTGTTCCATGGATCCCTCACGTTCTGACTTTGGCTTACTGTCTGGCATGTGGTTAGTCAGTCCCTTAAACTTATAGTGGGAGATGTTTAGATAAAGCTGTTACGTGAATTCTGGCCATATTTAAAACCAGGGATTTTATTTATGATCATCAGCGTGACAAATTAATGCCGGTTAATTCAGATATCATCAACTTACAAATCACTAACATAATTGTTTTTGGCTTTTGGTTTTCACCACAGTGTTGAGCAACTGCAGTATGTTATTTTCATTTGGTCTTTTGGCCTTGCACAACTTTTACAGTAGATGCAGGTAACCTCCATTTCCTTTGTTTTATCCACAACTACTCAACTAAACGGTGTCCGACTGTCAGTAGGAGAGAAGGTCAAATAAGAGGCAGACAGGATTATTTAAGTTCAGTTAAGAATGTACTGTATAAGTACAAAAGGAAGATAAACAGTAGAAAGGTGTATGAGGGTCTTTGCAAACAGTATTCTTTTATCAGTAATGTTTTTCAATTACATAAACCTGAAACACAACAGCGAACCCAAACAACCAGTCGATACTGTGATTTCAAGCAAGTACTTTGAGAAAATGCTCATTACACAAATGTAACTGACTGGTTTTGTGCTTTGCTCATTTTTCTGCTGTAGGCGGTAATCAATCATCAAGTCATTTATCTAACGTCGTTTATCAACTGCCAGACTCCCTCAGCTGCACAGCGTTTCTGACTTCAGGTATGCTGGCGTCCTTTGTAGAAATTATTAAGTTCCCATGCCTACCTGCCGTTGGCTGTTATTAAGAAAACAAGTAAGTCATACTGAGAAGGATAAAGGATACTTGTAATGTATTGTTGTGGCTATTTCAATCAAACAAATACGGATTTAGAATTAGCAAATGTTTAGGATGTTTTGTTGCGGCAGCGTATTAAAGCCAGTTTATGTCATACGTGGCACAGTGGATCAGGCCATGACGATTTCCTCTAGCACCATCCTCTTTAGATGATTTTGGTAAGAAGAAGTAAATATCAAAACCAATAAACAAATGTTGAATTTGACCTTTGACAGCAATGCTTTTGCCATAAGTCACCCTTTGCATTTGTTGTCCTCTTGGGATGTTAGCCGTCACAGATGCAGCATGTCTGGCCTCCCTCTTCTTCTGTGGGTCAAAGCTGGCTGTGTCTGTGGTAGTAAAGCATGTGTGTGGGTGTGGGTGTGGGTGTGTGTGTGGGTGTATGTGTGTGTGTTGAAGGGGGAGTTGGAGTGTGGGTGCATGCAGATGGTTCACAAGCCAACCTTTCAATTAGGCCGGGAGTATAAATATCCGTGGCTGATTGGAATGTGGCGGCTGCTGGCACAAAAGGCTCCGCTTGGCCCCGCTCCAAGACCCCGTCGCTCACTCACTCTCTAAGTCATGCTGGAAGCCGCCCAAGGTTACTTCGTCAATGGACGCAATGATTTCAAACTCCCTGTGTCCGCCGCGACCACCCTCCCTTCCCCATCCCTGTTTCCATCCCTCCTGCTCCGTTTCCCGCCAGCTCCGTAGCTAACTTCACATTTGAAAGAGGCCTTCAGTTGAACCCAGTTGGAGGTTTGGTGTCCCTTCTTTCCCCTCATACCTTTTTGTGCATCAGCTGGATTTTTAAAGTCCCATTGCACTAGGCGTTAACAGTGTTTTCAGCTTGAAAAATGTCTAACAAATGTCCCCCTATGTGATTTTATACTATATATATTTCCGCCGAAAGCGAGTGTTTGGGTTCCAGTCCAGCACCTAATCTTATTTAGCTAATGCTGCAGGTGAAAAGTCCCTGCATTCTGCCTGGGGAGACCCTGTATATCCTTTGCAGATTATGGGTATGAGCTCCCAGACAACTTATCCCTCCGTCCCAAAAGGCCTGCCACTGTAAGCTGTCTGAGAAATTATCCACACACCCAGACACATGGTGGTGAGGGTATGAAATGACAAAGCAGAAATGTTTTGGGAGAAGGTGATGTTATCACTGTCACAGAACGATTTTGGATGTTGTGTAGTGCACAGCCTACAAATAGGATTGGAATTATTTCTGTTACAAGAGATTTGGAAGCTGCTATCTCTTAACTCTTGATTTTGCTTTAGATGTTGGGAGTTTGGTAACTTTTCTAGTACTTTTCAGCATCTTAACCAGCTGTAAGTTTCAGTTTCTGAAAAAGGCCTCTGTTACATTTAAAAATGTCCCCTGTTGTCCTCACAGTTTCCCAAAGCAATAGAGTCATGCCCCACCAATAATATCATATGCCCTTTGTTAAGAAACCTCGCCTCTTCTTTTATCCCTTCACCCCTCCCCCGGTCCCCCATCTCTGTTACCCACCTACCCAAGCTGTGTCAGGGAAGCCCCCCAGTCTCTTATGCATCCCTCTGGAATCAAGAGAGATTAAAAATTAGGGGATTAGGTTCCCTCCTAACCCTGTAATCCAACAAAACAATGCTTTCTAACGTCGTGCGAGAGCTCCCGAGGCGTGGGTAAGTCCTCCGTGTCAGTTATTCCTTATGGAAGGGTTCCCTCGGAAAAGACGCGCACTCGCTTTCTGTCTCCGACCGCCGCCTCCATCCCAACCCCCTTTTTTATGATCCCAGGCTGTAATGAGGCAACATGGGAGATGGGGCCTAATATCGGCTAATAGGGTCAATGGAATAAACTGTTTTATAGAGGTCACTGTTGGCACAAGGACGAAGGAGCAGCTAAATGCTCGTCTCTCCTGGTGCCAGTAGTAACAATGATTTTTTTTATAACAACAATACAGTGTCAGGCAGTAATAATGATTCCGATAACACTGAGGAGCCCCGGTGATGTAAGACATGGGCGGGCTACTGAATTAAGGCCCTGTTTTAAATATGTCAGTGCCACGCTCAGGCTGGAGCTATAGCTGGCCATGGGATGCACTCCTTTAATTTCATCGCTCTGTCAGCTTTTATTAAAACCCATTTGTCACAAAGAGAGAGGGGAAAAAAACGAAAAAGGAGAGAGAAAAAGTAGTAAGGGGGGGGGGGAAAAGACACAGATGGAGAGTGAGAGAGGGGAAAGGAGGACGGGGGGAGAAGAGAGATATAAACAGAGAGATGTGGAGACAAAGAAGGGTGACTTTCCCGAGGTGCTAGATAACATAAATTGTTGTTTTGAGGGGGGGGGCAAGGGTTGCGGCTGGTGGGAGGGGGCAGGAGAGACGGGTTGCCACCACCTTGGGGAGTGGGTCTTATAGGTGGAAGACAGGGGTGGTAAGGAGGAGTGGGAGGGTCTGAGGGGCTCAGCAGGAGTGATTAATGATGAATCTGGGGTATAGTGGACCAGTGGGACTCCCCATCCCCATCTTGCTCATCTGCCTTCCCCCCACCCAATCCCCGGCCCTCGCCACCCCACCTTCATGCCCATTTGTAACTGTCTTGGGGGGGGGGTGGCCATCAAGGACCCGTTGATGTGCCCTCTCATTTTCTTTAAGACAAGAATGAGAAATGTGTCCAAAGATGTGTCATTTCCAAATCCAGCTTCTTTCTTTTGGATGCCTACTGGTTATTAATGTCATTGACTCGAGACTAATTATTCTTCCACTTTTCTTTCTAGAGGAATTCCTTCAAAGTCTTAACAATATGACTCAGTGACTCACACGCTATTCAGTGTAACATTAACATGTTTGGATGTTTGCCTTATTGAAACCCTAACAGGATTACGTCCAAACTCCTGTCTTTCATTTTGAAGGTTTGAGCAAATCATGGGCAGAGAGATACTCAAGCGACATTTACATTCATTTGTTTTCACTGGGGACCAGGCAAGGGGTTTCTGCCAGAGAGTTTATGTGCCTGTCTGAGTGTGTGTGCGCTACACAGTGTGGCAGCCACACTTTCCTCACTCTGTCAAATAGCTTTGACTTGGCGGCGGGTTTTGAAATGGCATCAAAGTGGCCCACCGCCACATTTCCACCCCGTCCTGTGGTCCCTTACTCCCTGTCATCTACCTTATAAGCCCACGCACCCCAAGACCTACAATCAAAAGAAAATTAAATAATTAATTATATCTTCCCGCCTTCTTCACAAAGTCAAAACATGAAAAATAAAAGACAGGAAAGGGCTTTCAGAAACACTTGTTCAATGCATTACGTTCTACCCGTTTTCCCCGTGTTTCTGTCTTTCTCACTGAATAGTACATGATGGCACATGACGGAGAAGAGGAGGAAGAGAAGGAGTGAGAGAAATGGAGAGACAGAGAGAGAGAGAGAGGGGGAGAGAGGGGAATAAAATGAAGTGTGACAACATATGAATTTCAAATTTCCGAGGAGACATCAAAGTGCGCCATCCGGGGTGTCTCTTCGACAAGGACACTTTCTGATTCTTAATTCCGTCCCCTGATTGTATCGCTGAGGCCCTAACGAAGAACGGAGGAGCAACACCAGTGAGTGGCATCAGGCAGCGAGAGATAGAGCAGGAAGGGAGGGAGAGGGTACGGGGGAAAGAGGGGTTGGGGGGCACAGAGGAAAAAGAGAGTAAGTGAGATCAGAGGGGGTTAGAAGAGATAGATAGGAGGAGGAGGAGGAAGGAGAGAAGAAAGGAGAGCCTCATCCAAACACAGGCGGCTGGGCCCTTTGTTGTCGAAGCGATCATAGCTCCTCTTTCATCAGACAGAGAAATGGAGAGGAGAGAAAGGAAGAGAGACAGTGAGAGTGAGAGCGATCCACTCCTTTTTCCGCTGGGGTGACGGGGACATGGAAAGAAGGAGGGCAACTTTTTTTCACCCTTTGCATATATCAAATCAAGGCTCTTCTTCCAAGGACTTATCATGTTCCGCACACTTTGAGAGCAAAATGCTTACAAGTATAGCTGGGGGTGCATGTTAACAGTCTGCTCACTTTAACCTGAAACAATATGTCTGTTTACGCTCAGTCGTTTAGCCAATGCCAACATAGTGTCAACACAAACGGTTATATATTGCTAATCGGTGGTCTTGTTTCGCTCTGCTTTACATTGCAGGCGGCTGCTCATACCGCAGCAGTCTAATTGCCTGGGAGGTTCCCAGCAGGAGTGTGGCAGGCCTCTGGCATTCCCAATTCTGGCAAAGCTCTGAGCCAGTGCTGCTGCAGTGCCAGCCCGCCCTGCCCTGCGCCCACGCCAGGGGTCTCCTAACCCAGAAGGATCCCCCATGATGGGCACTCCCCACAACGCCTCTTTGGAAACGGATGGCAAACCACGGGGAAGCTACAGAAAGGCCGGAAAGGTCATATTAATGGCACGTATTCATATGTAATGCACCCTTTTCTCTCTTTCTGTCACAGAAGCACACACCCACCATTTTACAGCAATATTTATTTTACCAGTAATATATAATGTTTTTCCGATAAAGACACATAAAGTAACTATTTTGCAAATATTATGTACATAACATTTGAGTCATGTACTTTAAATACACACAAAGATAAGGCCTCCCAATTGTTGAGCAGGGTCCATACACCAGTTGAATGTTCTTTTTAGAAAACAAGTTTATCTGATGCTATCAATTACAGTGATGACGAGGTTTAAGGCTTTGGTCTTAAGGCGGTTGTGCTTTACAAGTCTGGATCTATGCGTCCTCTGATCCACACCAGGGCGTAGACAGAGCTGCGGGCACCTTCAGCACACCTGGGTTTTATAGCCCTGTGAGTGTCACCTGTCCCTAGATTACCTCGGTGGATCATGTCACAGCACGGGGACCTGCTCTACCAAACCCACAATTGTTCAGTGTGAACACTGAAAAAAAGAGTTGTGTCTCAAATATGTGCAAGTGGATTAAAAATGCACGAGTGTGAGTTTACAAAACTATAAAAAACTCAAAAAAGAGGGCTGGCATAATAGAACAGCATGACTCTGTCTAGAAAGTTGTGTAATACATTTTCTTAGTTTTATGATTATAACATCTAGAATAATAGAATAGAATAATCTTCAATAAGAACTAAACTAAACGGTAACATCCTGCTATTTTAACAGTTGAGAGAATTAAGACAGAAGGTCAAGCGCACCCATGCCATGCACACCACACCACACCACATCACCCTAACACACAGACACACTCACAGGGCCCCTCCTTGGTTGTGGAGAGGGGTGCATGGTGAAGCAGCTGGGAGACTTGGACCCACAATGGCCCTTTAGGGCGAGACAGCCATAATCCGTCCCCCGTCCGACAGCCCCAGTGAAAGGAGGCCTGTCAATCATAGAGTGGCACCCTCGGGTCTCTAAGATGGGCGTGCTAAGATTTAGGATTTACAGTACCCCCTCTTTTCAATCTTATTAAAACCTCTTTGCAGACAGACAGAGACACATGTATGCACGTGTGTGCATGCAGGCGCACACACCCACCCACACACACACAGTTTGCTGCCTCTTGTCTGTCATGGCTTTATAAGGCCCTCTCTTAGCTGAAACAGAGCAACAAACAGAAAGGAATGATTATTAATTAATTAAATTAAGCACATAATGGTTAAAGAATTTAAATGTTAGACAACAAAAAGGCACATCAGACAGAAATTCATTAACACTTTTTTATTATTTTGCTTCATCATTACACAACTAAATCATACTTCACTTACTTGAATATACACATGATGAGGACATGGTCGATTCAAATGAGCAGTACTTCAAGGAATCACATGCTGCCTATTTTAGTGGCGGAGAACGACGTGTAGAAACAGAGCCGGCTGATGATCATTTTAGATACATTTCACAGGCCTGCAGTTGCATCACACACACACACACACACACACACACACACACACACACACACACACACAGCTATGGATGGAGAGGCAACCTACAGAGAATAAAGAGGCAAAGGCTAACACACACATAGTAAACAGTTATTTAGAGGTGTCAGACACTGCATGTAATATCCTCTGGCACAGTAGCTGTGTCTATATTTGTGTGTGTGTGTGTGTGTGTGTGTGTGTGTGTGTGTGTGTGTGTGTGTGTGTGTGTGTGTGTGTGTGTGTGTGTGTGTGTGTGTGTGTGTGTGTGTGTGTGTGTGTGTGTGTGTGTGTGTGTGTGTGTGTGTGTGTGTGTGTGTGTGTGTGTGTGTGTGTGTGTGTGTGTGTGTGTGTGAGAGCGCGCGCGCGCCAATGAGCCGTCAGCTGAGCTGAGCATTGCCCTGTCCGTTGCAGCTGGCTGATGGTGATCAAATCTAACAGACAGTGAGGACCGGAGCACGCTTTCTGCCTCAGAGACATGGAGGGGAGAGAGAGGGAGGGAGGGAGAGAGGGAGGGAGAGAGGGAGAGCACTGAGACTGCCTCTGGCCACCATTATCTCTTCAGCGCGTGACTGTGTCCATGTGAGTGTGACAGTGTGAAAAATGCAGTGTTTGTTTGTTTACTTACTGTGTGTATGTTTGTGCATGTGTATCTGGGTGTTTGCTTGCTCATGTGTGTGCCAGTCAGTGGATCCAAGCATGCGCGTGTTCAATATGTTGAAGCCCATATAACTGACTGGGAGATAACTACTGAGCCAGATGACATGGCAGCAAGGCCCTAATTCAACCCTCCAGCCAGGGTTAAAGCTCTTTAAACTTAGACTCTCTGTTCCTCTCTGGAAGACTGTGTCATTCACTTTGATTATTAAAGTGGACAAAGTTCTCTCTGGCTAAACGTATCCCTTGTCAAATTAATTGAACCTGCTGCTATGAGAGTAGAGAAAAGCTTACACGCTAACAGAGCACACTGAAGGTTGCATATAATAAACTCACAAAATGTTGAGTAGTGATACTAGAGTTTATAGGATCTGTACTAAAAATGATGTTCAGTCTTACATTTGATCATGTTATGGAACGCTAATTTGTTTATTGTCGTTTCAGATGTCTTTTGTTTGTTTCATTGGATAAATAAACTGTAGCGTCCAATTTATTTTAGTCATTTGAGTTGATTAAGGTCAGAGAAAAAGATCACAATTCTTCTTTAAAGAAACATTGTTGGAAAGACTAGGACCAAAGACACCTGATTTCATCAAAACTTCATGTCATTTAAATGAATGTGATTGTATGATGTATTTTTTTAAGACAGGCAGTTGATATATGCAAGTGGTCACTTGACAGGAAAGAAATGTAAACTAAATAATGTTAGATTTCTAGTGAGATCAGTCTCCAAACACAAAGTGATTCAATATTAACAGTACTCTAAATAACAAGTTCATATGCAAAGAAATGTACAAATGTACTGTACGGTATATACCGTAGTATATTGGGCCGAAGAATTCAAAAGTCTTTGTGGTGATTGATCAGTCTTATCTTGCATGTTTTATTTCCTTTTGTCTAGTCTATTTATTTTTATTGTCTTTTTATTTATTAGTCTGACAACTAATATGGCAAATGTAAGCTTTTATTTTCCCTACAGGAATAATAAACTTGTTCTACTGAACTAAAATACTCAAAACAGAAAGCAGTGCCGAGCTGGGCTGTCCTGGAGAGTCCCATCATTTAACATACTGCCAACACCTCTGCAGCCGGAGCACCACACACACACTCCACACACACATCAGTCACTGTGTGTGTGATAGAGAGAGAAAGACAGAGTGTTTGAGAGTGTGTGTCAGTGTGTGCGAGGAAGAGAAATGGAGATGAATGACCGTCTAATCACTCACACAATACAGCTAAGCCCAATAATGAAAACGGTTGATAAGAAGAATTAACATAAAACCTAAGTGGCACACAACGAGACAGTGGACATAAATAAAATGTCTCGTGCACCATAAATCTAAACCATAAACACAAATATATATGAATCACATGCGTAACTCCGAGACTTCCTCATCTTAGGCTGGAAAAAAAGACCCTAAAGCATACGTACACATATCTGCTTCATCCTCATTTTTGCTTTTTGTTAGTTCCCGCAGAGCCGGGCCCTCCACTCATAGCACGGTGCAGCAAGTTTTAATGGTAAATCAACAAAGGGCCGACATGAAAGAAAGGCTAGCTTTCCAGTTTGCAGGGTGAAGAATTATTCATCAGCACTGTAGTGTTGCACTGCAGGCGAAAATCCTGCAGCAGCGCTCCATTTTAATTGCCAGAAAATGACTGTAAATGATACAGAGAGAGAGAGGGAGAAGGGGGCGAAAGAAGGGAGACAGAGGGGGAGAGAAAGGGAAAAGAGAGTTGGAATTGGAGGTATAAAGAACAGGGGGGGAAAAGGACAGCCCCTCCACCAACAGCTGCCCCCCAAATTGAAGGCCATGGTGATAAAAAGCTATGTGGCAATCAGAGAAGTGAAGTGTCCCCCCAGCAGCCTAAAAGAGAGATAGTGGAGGGAGAAAAGAGGAGGGCGAGGGGAACGCCATCAAAAAAGAGTGGTGGGATTAGGTCTGAGAGAGAGTTTACTACGCTCCTTATTGTGCGCCGAACCTGCAGGATTAGAGATAACAAATGTTAGCCGAGGACGGGCACCTGCTGTGAGCCGAGGGGAGGAGGAGGAGGAGGAGAGGAGGAGAAGAGGGGAGGAGAGAAGAGAAGAGCGAACCCGCTAAAACAGCAGAATGGGCTTTTGTGGCTCTGTGCAGAATTAGAGGAATGAGGGCTGAGAGAGGAGAGAGGATAAAGAGGGAGGGGCAAAGAAGTGAATGGAGCGGGTGCAAAGTACATTTGTAATTGTCAAACAGATGAAGGAGCTGAGATGTTGTGAAGGAGTAAACATTGAATTTGCTAATCTGTCGACCTCGAGGCCCGCTCCGCTCGCGGCGACTGTAACACTGTCGCCAACTTAAAGTTTGCCTGAATCAAACAGACCCTGTAAATCCTGATATCAGACTTGATGTGTAAGAAAAATAAATACAAGCAACCATTTTTTTCTAACTTTCTGAAGTCCCTCAATCTTTATCCACCCCCACTCTCCGTGTCCTGAGCACCTTTGCACCATCGTCCTCTCCATCCTCCTCTCCATCTCCTTGCTGCCCCACAGTGGCGCTCGGGTGTGTGTGGCTGAAATTGCCGCTGGGGCCTGGGGACCTCCCCGCCTGCTCTCTGCTGTGACCCCAGCCCAGGAAGCACTCAGACTGGTCAATCAACAATTAAAAGCCTGTCTGTAGCCACTAACTCAATTCAACCACTCAGCTTAGTGCTCCGTTAGAGCCGAGGCACCCAGACAGAACCGAGACAGACTCGACTGCGTTGACCCTCCGCTCCTCCTCACACACACACACACACAGGGTGGTCCGAGCCGGTGTGGTCACTCCTACACAGCCTTACCGATGTTTGAACCTCAAGGGAGGGTGTCTCGAACAAAATGCTTCCCCTAGGTAAGCAGCGGCTCAGTGGATGTACACGTGCGTTCAGACAGTGACAATTTACCTTGAGGCCAGGCCTGGACAAAAAGGTCACGACCTCTCTCTTACAAATGTCCTGGTAGCTGCACTTCAACCTGAGGGTTTAACCCTGCTTAGCGTTCAATACTGAGTTTGACCTTTTCTTTGGTCTGACTTAAGGCATTTACTGTAGTGGCCTGTGCATTAGGAGAGAGAGAGAGAGTGTGTGTGTGTGTGTGTGTGTGTGTGTGTGTGTGTGTGTGTGTGTGTGTGTGTGTGTGTGTGTGTGTGTGTGTGTGTGTGTGTGTGTGTGTGTGTGTGTGTGTGTGTGTGTGTGTGTGTGTGTGTGTGTGTGTGTGTGTGTGTGTGTGTGTGTGTGTGTGTGTGTGTGTGTGTGTGTGTGTGTGTGAGATTTCAATTTGTGTACACATGTAGTCTTACATTCATGGACATGCATCTCAATTAAACAAGCACCTAAAAAAAATGAAATTTGAAAAACCATTAATAATAGCTTTTTAATAGCTGACACACTGACACCGTTTTAAACACAAGCACACACTCATATTCACACGCTTCACTCACCACATATGTTTAGCATTTTCCAAATTTTAACCATTGTATCACTCACTGCTTGAAAAAAAAAAAGGACTTTGAAATGTACTATAAAAACAAAAGCCAGAGAATAACTGCAGGGGCTGGTAAACGAAGCATAAAGACCCCGAGTGACCGAGGGGAATTGTTTGGCTCCATTAAGCAGGCATTAACATGAATTACTATCTAATTAAAATTAAACAGCTCATTAATAACTTTGCGGTGGGGCCTTAGTGTGGAAGTTCTTGTGTGTGTCTGTGTGTGTGAGGGAGTAGCTGTGTTGTGTCGTGGCCAAGAGAGCAATCAAGTGGGATAAAACTAAGCAGCTGCCCCAAAGGAGAGTCAGGGTCTGAGAGGGCTTACCTGTGGAACAGAACAACTGCTCTGAATTAGCCAAATGCAAAGAAGATGTTCTCATTCAAATAAAGTTAACTTTAGTCACTGTTTAATTCGGCTGCAGCAAAATCTATTAAAACAAAACAGAAATTGACACCCATGTGGCTTAAAGGTTAAGGTGCTAATTTCCTTGGTTTTTAAATCACACATTATTCCCTTTTTTTCTTGTTGTAATCTCGCTACTGTCAGTTCTTAAGTGAAGGCCTGACAATTGCCAAAATTGTACTTTAAAAAATCTAAACATATATCCATTTTAGAAAATATGTTTTGGGGTTAAGAGAACTGCTTTAAAAATATTAAATTAATCTTTTTTTTAAAGGAAAAATAACAATAAAGGGTGATGCTAAACAACATGATCAACAATAATGGGCCTTCACATAAACCTGACAATCACAAAGTGGAGTTTCACCAAAGAAAACTGTTCCGATTGCAGCAAAATGTTGTTTACATATTTGTTCATACTCAACTCAGGATAAAGATGCTGGAATAGAAATAGCAGAGTCACACACGACTATCCATACCAGGCAACATGTTTACACACACATGAACACACTGTGACATTATGTGTGAGACACGTCGACTCACTCCTGCTGGGTCGTGGCCTTCGTGTTGGCCAGCCGCTCAGCCTCTCAGGATCTGTCAGGAGAAGAGAAGAAACAGGGGAGAAAGAAAACAAGAGAGGGTCAGAAGTCTGAGAACAACATGTTACCGGTCTGATCGTCAACATAACGAGAGGACAGAAGAAAAGAGCGTGGAGTTGCAGGCAGGAGAATTGAGATTTGATTAATCCTCGTAACAAGACTGATGATGACTGATGTAATAGCTGTCAGTCCATATTTGTGAAACCTAAAACCTGCACTGATTTAACCATCCTTAAAAATGCAGCCTCAGCACGGAGAAACCAACAACTTCTGGGCCGGTCTGCCAACCCCCTCGCATGTATTGATAATAGAACCTCATTGTCGTAATCCACAAGATTGTCCAAAAGCAAAAGCTTGACATTACAACAACAGAAAGAGGTGAAGGAATAATGATAGATAGTCCTTAGAGATGGTGAGTGAGTAACACAGAGAGAGCGATATAGAGTCAGGCCTCAAATGTATGCCAGTGCATGCATCAACCAATCCCCTCCACCTCTCCCTTCTCCTGGCCAGGAGCTGTTTACCTCTCTATCAGCGGTGCTCTCTAAAAGCAGGGACCCCATCCATATTCACCGGCCTCAAATTCCTCTGCTTATCTCCCCCCAACCCTTGAAAAACCTCCCCGTGTTCCCCTCTGCACATACATACATACATAAACACGTCTTTATGGAGGCAAGAGGCAAACGCACTGGGCTAGGAGGGGGTCGGGGATAAGAATCACCTTGAATTCAAAGCAGAGGATTGTGGGTCCTCGGCGGGCGGACGGACAGACAGCCACACGGGCTAAGGCTCAGGCCGCTGTGACACACAAACCATCAGACAGGTAGAGGGGGGCTTTAGGGGATGGCAGCTGATGTGTGCACCAAGGGCCATTGGCATTTCAGGGGATTTGTAAAAGTGAGGTGTGATGCTTATGAAATGTTGGGTTGTTTGATGATATGCCTCATTAGGCGGCAGGTACATGTACGGGTTGTGTTTGAGTGTCAGTTTCTTCAACCTTGTGGAGTAAGAGATGATGTCATATCAGAGAAATCAACTGCATTTTTTTTAAAGATTTTGTTGATTTGTCATAAAGTGACTCCAAATAACTCAAGAAATATCTTCAGATGTTATTGAGAATCTAATTGGATTAGCTGTTATTCCCAACATGGTGATTTGCATGAAGTGGACAAATCACTTATGTTGGTGGCTGCTTTGAAAATGGGAGCAGGAGCCTGGCTGATAAGAGTTGACAGTGTAAGTGAGGGCTCAAAGAGTGCTTGAGCAGAAGCAGAGACACATGGAGTACAGGGGGGGACCGGTACCCCATTCCTCTGCAAGCTGCGTTGTTTGGGGATTGAAGTTGGGAACTCTCTCCACTACTAATTGCGCGCTGGTGCCATTCATGAATATTCATTCTGGCGTGTTCAGACCCCGCCTAATTAGCCGAGAGATAGAGGAAGAAACTCGCACCTTTTACCACAAGAGAAGCGTTTCCCCCCGTCGCATTCTCAGGGGGATGCTGGCAGAATAGCCCAAGTTCATTAGCCAAAAAAGAAAGAGAAAAAAGTTACCTGAAAAGCACGGGACGATTTGGTCTTCAAAATGGATGGGCAAACAAGGTTTTTTTTTTTTTTTTTTTGCTAGTGCATATTTAGTGCCTATTACGCATGTCTATCAAAAAAAAGAGAAAAACTGGAAACGAAATACAATTATCTGATTGAGTGAGTTGGTGGATATTATTCTACTCGCTGTAGTTGGGGGGAACATCACATGAATTTTAAAATCTAAACATAGCTTGTGGCAGGTCGAAATGTTCCCCATGGAATTGAGGAAGACATGTATTTAACATCTAATATGAGGCCGAGGCCGTTTTAAGAGAGTGTTATTTCAGGTATACCTGTGGAAATAAAACTAGATCATTAGCTTTAACTTTATTTCGAATTGTAATGTTAGCATATACATGCATAGCCTTGGGATGAGGACTTAAATAACCTGCTGCAACTTTTTCGAATAGAAAAACGATTCTTTACAATAGAGTTTGGATTTGTTTGTGATTAATAACAAGGTTTTTATTTCTTTGTTAATTTATATTTAGCATCTAATTTAAGAGTGCCGATAATGCAGTGACGTTAGGCTACTCCACAATGCTCCTCTTAACTATTTGTCATGGGTCATTTTATACATTATTATTTACATCCCTATTGCTCTGTTATCCCTTCAGAAAGAGAGAAAGTTGTTTAATTGAAGGGTCACGGGGTCCTATTGGCTGAGGTGCGTCCTGACAATAACTGCTGCATATTAAGTAGACTGGGGAAAAGATTAACACGTGGCTGACTGGGAAAAGAAAACCTCCTCCACGCTACTAAATAATGCTCTGAATGACAGTACGGAAATACAGTTACTGCATTTAGTTAAACATCCTTTCCAAAAATAAATTGATGTATATAAAGTCCTGCCCATGTTAATTCTTTACAGATATTAAGTTTTAATGTATTTCAAGTTCTTGCATGTTCACGTTTTGACAAGACAGCACAGGAAAATACTCGCGAGAGAGTGAAGCATAAATCAGAGAATTGTGTTTTCAGGGTGATACAAAGAAGACTTGTGCACACACTTATTTCTGGTAATGGTCCCCCCCAAACTTCCTGCACACTCATCTCTCTGCGGGTCACTCTGAGTGTGCCTCGAGACTTTTTTTCATTCCATTTTTTTAAATCCATCATATCGTGTTCATTTCCAGCCGCTTTTCCTGTACGGCGTGTCATTCACCACTAAGTTCTGTGTGATCCCTTTCATCGAGCGCACCATGGAAACCTAGTGAGTCCTGGCAAAAATGCACCTCAGCGCACACAAGGCCATATTCTTTACAAAAGGGCCAAAGCATCTGGATCCTTCTTTTCCAGCAGCTCCTCGCTGGCATGGCGAAAGCACAAGACTGGGTCTGTGTGGCAGAAACCACTGCTTTTTATAGACTGGGAGAGAAGAATGACTGAATGGCAAACGCATCTTCATTAACTGACAGCATGGAGCTCCGGTCCCTCATAGCAGTGACACACTGAGGTCTCTCAGGAGTTTACACTGACGATAAGACATGCTCTGGCTTGCATTTCACAATAACGAGTCGCGTTAGAGAAGCATTGTGCATCATTGTCTTATACTTGTTTACATTTTATATGATTTTCCCGAATATATTCTATAAAATATAAATAACAATACATAATGCTCAGTTCAATACATATGTCTATTGGTATGTTTTTTTTACATTTAAACCAATTGTTAGATGTTATACATTATGCAGTTTAACTATGCATGTAATTGTTAGAATGTATTATTTTTTTGTGCAAAATGTTACATTTAATAATAGGAGGCGTTTCTTAAATTGAGATATAATACACATACTGCCAATAAAACGTGCACTGCAGTAAAAAACATCTTCATATCATCTTAAAATCTGACTTTGTTACAAATTAATTGCCCTAAAATGACACGCCGATAACTCGCAGAGATTGTCTTCCACTCATCTCAAATATATATAAAGGATGGGTGGACAAAAACCACGCCTTTCAAGAGGTGATGACGAGCACCTGTGACCCCGACAACATTTTCCACACACACACACACACACACACGCCTCATTGTTACCGCTGAAGACAAGAGTACAGCAAGGACGCGGTCACAGCAGAAAGAAGACAACTTACCTTTTAGTCTTGTAGTCCCGGATTAAAATGAACATGAGTTGAGTCGTCCTGTAAATAGACACAGAATAGTCGCATGGGGAAGATGACAACAAACAAACACGCGGCAGAGATAAAAAGGCAAAACATTGCTTTCAGGTAAATGATTAAAATGGGACTGTTGCGCCTGAAAACCCTTCCAAAAAGCTCCTGTTTTAGAAGGAGAGGAACATGTGCCTGATTGCAGAGTTTTAGGCGAATGGAACGGGAGAGATGTAAGATTTGTTTAAAGCCCCGCATTTCCATTTAAGAACGTGATTGTGTTTGCAAAGATCCCTTTCAATCTTCGCATCTCCCCCCCTCTCTCTCTACCCCTCAGCGTCTCTGAGGCTGCTTTGCAATTCATAGAATTGGTAATTTGCTATTGGGACAAAACGTGAAGGGAAAAATAATCAGATCAACCGGGAGAGGTAGTGAGGAAGGAGCCAGGAGGAAGAAACACAAGGTTTCTCTCTCCAAGTTGCTGCTTAGTAAAATGCTTCAAGAGGTAAATTATATAAAAAGTATAGCCTATATTTTATTTCTTAAATCGGTTCAATCTAAATGTCCAGGGAAAACCCAAAACTGCTGCAGCAGCTTGGCAGTGAGGATAAATGTCATATAAAAAATAAATAAGACTGTTGTATGATACATTATGAATGATTATGATCAGATATGGTAGGCTACTAAACCTTGATAACGTATAGGCTACATGATTTCAAAATAGGATACTGAATAAATAAATAAATAAATGGTGTATAATATCTGTCACCTGCTATACGTGCGTGTGTGTGCAGGGGTGCATTTAGAGCCTATCATAACTAAGTGGGAGGTGATGATGAGATCATACAACATTGAAAATTACCGAGACAATACAAATAAATGACATACGCGGAGGCTTTGAAATAGAGCAAATGCTTTTCAAATTTGTCACACATTTACAGGAGCCTTCACAGACATCTCATGGCGCTTATTTACACGCCTCTCGTTGTGTGGGTGGCTGCAGAGCCGGAGCATCGCGCCTTATAATCTATTTAAAATGAGGAGCGCTATAATCATCAGTGACCTATTATAAAGGTGCACGGGTGCGTGTGTGTAAGTGCATGTGTGTATGTTGGAGGGGGAGCAAGCGTTCAAAAAGATCACCGTACTCCCCCACGTGGTTATTTGCAAAACAACCGATCTAAACCCGGGGAAACCTAATCAAACCCCGCTGCTGCAGCCCTTCTTTGGAGAGAATAGGAGGGAAAAAGTAACTGATAGACGGGAGGATATCTGTGCGCAGGTATACAAAATGAGATGAGAACAGTTAAAAACTCAAAGAGACATTTAATAAATAGAACATGTGTTTTTCTATAACATATGTAAGACCGGCGCTCTATCCATCCTGTGCGAAAAATGCGCTGTACCTACCATGCTCTGAAACCCTGCGCCTATTGAATATGTCCCTAGTGGGCTTGAATCCGAGAGGAGCCAATACAAGCAGAAGGGAGGCGTGTCTTCGCTCTTCCCCAAGACCTCCCAGAGCAGGTTGTTGCGTTTTGGCTCTAAAGCCTGGAGACCTCCGAAGTGCTCGTCAGTTTTCGAAGTAGGAGCCATGGCGACAACAGCTCAGTATATTCCGAGGAATAACTCCTTACCGTCCAACCCGCTCATGCATCCGGATTCGGATAGGATGCATCAGGGGACGACCTACAGAGAGGTGCAGAAAATGATGCACCACGAGTACTTGCAAGGGCTAGCGGCTACCAACACGGGACACCCGATGAGCCTGACGCACCACCAGTGGCTGCCCACCTCCAACACCGACTGGTCCAGCGGCACCCACATCGGACAGCAGGAGCACAAAGCCACCGTGCAGACGAGGGAGGACCTGAGCAGCGGCTTCCACCACAGATCTCACCTGGTGCACCAGCAGACGCAGAGTACCCACCATGGTTCGTGGGCACCCACCACAACGCACCACTTATCCCCGCTTCCCCCTGCATCCAACGGTCACCAGTCTCTGGTGTACTCGCAGCCTGGATACACAAACCTTAACGCCATGCTGAGTCCCCAGCCCGGCACCTTGCACCATGGCATGCGGGACACGCTCCACGACGAGTCGGGCAGCCACGACAACCAGATGGAGTCGCCCCAGCAGGCGTTCAGCCACCACCAGGACCAGGACGAGGACGCGCCCAGCTCCGACGACCTGGAGCAGTTCGCCAAGCAGTTCAAGCAGCGGCGGATCAAACTGGGCTTTACGCAGGCAGACGTGGGCTTGGCCTTAGGCACCCTGTATGGAAACGTCTTTTCTCAGACCACAATCTGCAGGTTTGAGGCGCTGCAGCTCAGCTTCAAGAACATGTGCAAACTTAAGCCGCTCCTAAACAAGTGGCTGGAGGAGACAGACTCTAACACAGGCAGTCCCACCAATTTGGACAAGATTGCTGCGCAGGGCAGGAAAAGAAAGAAGAGGACCTCCATTGAAGTGGGGGTGAAAGGGGCGCTGGAAAATCATTTCTTAAAATGCCCAAAGCCGTCAGCTCATGAAATCACCAGTTTGGCCAACTCTCTGCAGTTGGAAAAAGAGGTTGTGCGCGTTTGGTTTTGCAACAGAAGACAAAAAGAGAAAAGAATGACACCAATTGGGATCCCTCACCCGAATATGGAGGACGTATATTCCCAAGCAGAGACCCCTCCTCTACACCGCACACTACAGAGTCCTGTACAGTGACTATTTTCATGAACAATCCGATAATAACCGCGGGGGGATAGGAAAGGGACTATGGAGTTTACAGTATTTAAGTTTGGCTTTTGTTTTCCTGAGAGAAAAGAGACATGGAAAAGTTGAACAGATGAGTTTTGTCCTTAGTATTCGGAGATCGTCATGTCCAACAAATAGATGGCAAGAGTGAAAATGTTAAGAAGAAAAAAAATCAAGAAAAAAAGACAAAAAAATATTCGCTATACTGATTCCGTGCGTATTTAAAGTGAAACAAAGATCTTTATTTACCAAATTATATGGAGGAGAAGGCATATAAAGTAAATTTGATATCCCATGGCTGTTTCAAATGGGGATTAATTTAATGTGGCAACTGAGGCCATCTCCTCCTGGTGTTACATGAACTGTTGGCGCTCACCAGAATGAGGTGGTTGCCTGAAAATGATCAACACTGGAGACGAATAGCCAACACTGAATGAACATTTAGCTTTTGCAGGCTTAAACTGATTAACCAGATTTCTGAATATTAGTGTATACTTTCTTTGTTATATTAAGTGTGATGTTTTGGTTTGGAAATACTTTAACTTCAGTGTCTCTCTTTCTGCAGACTGTCTATGATTTCGTTCATTATTTTTGCTATAGGTACTGTAACTCATCAGAGCAGCCTCTATTTTTTCTGTTTACTCAGTGGGAGTTGATGGTGGAAAAGTGATGGAAATTATGGCACCCGAAAAAAAATCATAATTAAGGTCAAACATATTTCAGAAAAATGTCCAATGCAACAGGACGTTTAAGTTCTGACTGCATGCCTTAAAAAAAATATTTAAAGCTTTGCAGCTGACCGTCGAAATTTGCAAACAGCACCAGACGCTAAAAGGGGAATTCTTAACGTATTTTATTTTATTTGGGGGGGGGGTTGATTGTTTTCAAATTATTGTTTTCTTTGCATGGAGCACTTATTCTTTCGTTGATATTATTATTGCGATTTTATATTTGTTAATACAATTGTGAGTGGAGCAGATCTCCATAGGCTTAAACACAATAAATCCCATGTTTACAGGTTCCTGGTTATCACCACAGAGCGCTGTCAGCTCACACTGCTCACTGCCTGTTAATCCTGTTGTATTCCAAACATTTCAAGAGAGATTGGTCAAATACGAAATGAAAAGTAATAGTAACTCAGGTAACTTCAGTGCCCCATGTCGGAATATCACGCCTGTACATGATTTATTTTGTTCCTCTGTGTTTTAGTTCTTTCAATCTGGTTACAACCACACCGTTTTCCTTTGTCCCCTAAATCCATTGTATTATATTAAAACGCTGGATTCGGAGAAAAAGAAAAATAATAATTCCTTAAGGAGGAGCGATGAAGGGACTTAACTTTAGATATATTTATTTTTTTCTGACCTGAAAAGAAATCTTGCATTGTGTGTCATTTTCTCAAAGTTGGACCAGTCCAAAAGCCTACAGCAATGCTATTCAATACAGATGAGGGAAACGTTTTTTTTTTTTCAAGAAAAAATAATAATAGTAAAAAAAGATTTTAGAGAAAATGTTGCCAGGATTATTTCCGAAATGTAAATATGTCCAATATGTAAACTTGTATTTGTTCTGAGATATTGTTTTGTTTTTGTTTCTTTCCGGGCAGTTTTGTACACTTACTAATTCCAAGAAGATATTTTAATATGATTTCATTTATGAATCTGACCATTTATATATATATATTTATTTCTTAAACGTGTTTGGAGCTTTTTGTTTAGCTCTGTTAATGGTTATGTTGCAGTGGATTTCAGTATGTTTTTCCTTTTTGTTTACTACATTGGTTGTATGTTGATTGCTAAATGTAGACTGCAAAGTCACATTTATATTTATGTTATAGTAATATTTTATTACTTACATAAAACATATATACAAGAAATGGTCTTTTGTCTTCATTAAGATGCAAACCACTCTCCCTTTGTTGTTGTCTATTGTAGCACCACCAGGCAAACAAGATAAACATGATCATAAAGTTTAATGCTGTTCGGTGTGCGGAGCAGCTCGCCATGTGTTCAGTTAGCAGTGATTCGTTATGTAACAAGAGGTCGTTTCAATCAGAGGCTGTGTACATGTGCTGTTAAAGGGAGTAGACAACAGTATTTTACCTCAGGCATTCCCTGCTAAGTTCACACAGTATCTGACGTTGTTCACATCTTTGTGTAATAATCGCAGTATTAAATTGTGCAATATCAACACGGAATTATTGTCTGTTCATTGAGTGACGACTATCATTATTTTTATGATGATAATTATTATTAGTATTACTCTTAGGATGATTATTATTATTATTATAAGTTGTAGGCCTAGTCTCTATGTTTATTTAGAGTAGTCTAAATAGGCCTCCCTCAATCATACTGAGCTGTTAGCCTTATATAAACCATCATCCCCTGTCATGTGTTAAGCGTTTAAAAGGCAAATTGTGACGAATCTTTGATCTGAGACAGAGGTGCCTGCAGGCAAAAAATCAGCCTCCTTTCCAAAGATAGAGAAAACACATTAAGCATCAACAAATAACGGCAGGCCCAGAAGTTTAATAACTGGAAGGACAGGCCAACATTTACAGGCAACATATATTAATGTTTTTAGCACCTAAATACATGTGAAAAATCTCTAAATCATATATATGTAATGTTGTCCAAAAGTTGTCTCATATTATTACGGGCCAGAGCGGCTGTGCGCAATGTTTCTACATTTACATCCAAATATTAGAGCAGGATACAGTTTGGGTCCATGGAGAAATTCAACGAGGCGTTGCATTTTAATTCCTTCTACTACATTTACGGTTTTATAGGCCTATATACTTTTTTTAAATCATCGTGGAAAGTAAAACGCTGAAGAAACAAACTCTACATATTCGAAGATACTTAGAATACAATTTCTAGGGTTTGTTGAATAATTTAATCAGTATACATTAAGGATTTTTTAATTAATTATCTTAGACACGTTACATCAAACATAGTTATATGTTATACGGCTGGTTCCTCAGTGAAAGTGTCTCGTTATCTAATACAATTAGCCTATACGCAATACCAAGTTTGGAGTAGAATCCGCTTTCAAAAGAAAACTGGTTCATATTTTGGAATTTGAAATTTACTCGACTATTATTCATTTTAATGCCATTTTTCAAAACCATTAACGCCTAATATCCACGAATATTTTCCTTCATTTAGTGTTTTGCGATTATGTTTAGAGAGATGAAGTTGGGTGCCACGAATACAATGTGTCATGCTTTGTAAGAACTATTTTACAAAGTTACAAGACAGAATATAGAGGCTTCCGACTTTTTGTAAATCAGGCCTTTTGTGCTTCTGGAAAACAAAAAGTCTTTGCACCGGCTGAGGTGTTCAAACTGTGAGGAGGCCAACATTAGGAAGCAAACGGTGTGAGAGAACAGCGGGACACAGGCGCCCCCTGCTGGCAGTATCCAAGTACTGCACCATCAAACCTGTACCTGAAGGTTTGATGGAAATTCACTATAATAACAACCGATATAACTATAACAAATTGTCTAATCATCATCATTTTACCTGTTTTTGTACGACTGTCCAAAACACAAATAACACAAACATGCTTGACAAATAACTCCAACTGCTAAATTACTGTGTGTACTACTGTGCAGGAGTTTACAACAGAGACTAAGTTGAGATCTACTTGTTAATTCAAATATCTAGCTAATGCATAAATAGCATATGGAAACAGGTGTGCAACACTGCTGGAGGTAAACTGTTGTTTCTGTGCAGGTGCAAAGTACCCTTGCCCCCCGTTATCTTATCCCCAGTCTGTCACCTCTTCACTGTAGTGAGCCGAGCAGAGAGACCCCGGGTTACCTTCTTAAAGGATTTAAATGTGACTCAGTCAGGGTTCAACTATTAAACCTCCCAGTATGAGGAGAGGCACCACAGAGGGCCTCTTAGTGACCACAGAAATGGCTTGAAATGCAATGCCAAACAGAGGCCTACTGGGTGAACTTGATAGGCAAACAGAAGGAGCCCAGTCGACCAGACAAGAGAGATAGTGACTGGTACAACTGTTGTTGTTTGATGATATGCAATTTTCCTTCTGTGGCATATGGAAGGACACAACACACATTATTCTGATAAATCAATAATACATGAGCATAACTCATCGCAAAACAGCAAGAACCTGCTATTTGACCATTTGACCATTGATTTGCATCACAGTTCATTGTTTCCTCCTATCCTCTTCCCTCTCAGCAGCTCTCCTACATTGAGGGGGCCCTCGGCAGCACGCAGAGGAGCTCCAGCCTCAGCAGGGCCCAGCGCCCGTGAATACGATGCCTCCTTCATCAGGGAAGTATCGTCACACACAGGAGATGTGGATTAGTGATGATTAGCAGGGATTATGGCTGGTTAATGGTGGGAAAATACATTAGGAACCATCGGCTCTGGGAGGGGGAAGGGGATTTCACTCACGCTAGCGGATTTGCATTGATCCACAGCAAATGAATGAGGATTAGCAGCATCAAGCTATCTGCCAACAGATAAATAACATTAAGCGTATTATACGCCAACGCCTGTTATTAATGACATTATAAACACTACAATGCTGGCAATTATGGAAATAATGGGAGCGGCTGAATAATTTACTTGGTTGGGATTCTTATGATTTCAGATCATCCTCATGTACAGAGACATGGGGTGATGGAGAGCCAAGAAACTGGTAGGCAGAGGGATAAGCCCTTTGTAAGAATAACTTTTGAGTTGTCAGACAGCGAAACAACCCTTTGGCTGTGGTATATTCTCTAAGCGACGCTTACAAAAGAGCAAAAGTGCTCTCTCAAAATCATCATGGAGACCCTTCTAATGGATAAACTGATTAATTATAAAGATTGGAACATCTGGATGAAAAGCCAAACATATAAACACATTTTCTTACTCCTTACTAACGCAACAAGTGTTCGTCATTTAAGTCCATAACCTGGGATTGCCCTTATGAATCTCTAATTGCTGTCTATGAAGTGTTGATAAATACAAAAAAGTATACATAATTAAAAATTGCTTTTATACCCTGCTGCAACAGATGGCACACTTAGAAAATAGCACTTGAAAATGTTTTGTGCATTATTTAAACTGTGTTAATACTGTAAGTCAGTGCAGATTTAAAATACAGTTCTGCTTTCAATAAATGCATCCTTTTCATTTGATTGCAGGTAATGTTAAAGCTCTTTTGGATCAATACGGAAATCTGTTTGAAACGTATTAAATTGCATAGAGAGGTCATCTACAATATACACCCTCTGCTTAGCCATATTACTCTGAAGGAGAAAGAAGTGCTCATTCCTCTATCCGACCCACATTCTTAACCCGACAGGTGAAGAGCCTGTAGCTTTCTTACTCTCTATTACTCCCTCTTCCTCCAGCCGAGTTCTCTTCTCCTCTTTTTACCGTTTATGTAATAAATACTCCACTCCCACAGTGAGTGGCAGAGAAAGGAGGGGGGGGGGGGGGCGGGGGGGACTGGAAAAAGAACAGAATAATGCATTTTTTCATCAAAAATTCCTTCTCTTCCCCTACCTCAAGGTTTCCTCCTCTGAGCCACTTGAAAGATGGGCAACAATGTGGCCACACAGTGAACACCTAGTTACCATATGAAACACTCCAGCAGTGAACTGGAGGAGCCGGAGACGGCAGAGGAGAAGTCTTGTGTTATTTATGATACCGGGCCTTGTAGCTATATGGGTTCCCCCTTCATGTCTACTCCAAGCTATGGCCCCCATATGCGATGGGTTTAAGTGCAGCTTTAGAAAGTTACTCTCCCCACCCCTCTGCATCTCTTTGCTCCTCTCTCTGAGGTTTTGAAGAAGAGAAGTAACCCGTCTCCCCCTTTCATGGCTTTGAGGGACATTTTATATCGCCTCAGGTGTCTGTCAGTGTGACTAACAGTTCTGAGAGTGGAGAACTAATATCTCAGGAACTTGCCTCCAGGCAGCAGCACATGGATGTTACTGTTGGTGGCATACAATGAGAAGAAAGTCATACTTTAGAGGCTTCCAGCAGCAGCAATTACTACTGATTCAGTGAGCTGGTAGGTATTAAACAATGGCTGTGACAACCTTAACCGGTGATAAGAACACAGTGGGAAAGGCAAGATAAATGCAGTCATCAGCTCTGCACAATCTGCCTTCATTTTGTGGGATGTCTGATAAAATGTTGCAAATAGCCCAAGGACACGTATTAGGGATAACACACTAACCAAACAAAGCAGTAATAATAATGGTTTCATTTTTTTTTTTCATTTCCGGATGACAAATCTGAAATCACACAGCCCAGGTGCTGAGGAGTCTTTTTAAACTACTACACGAGGTTGCAAAGTTAATTGTTGCGCCTAAGAGGACTTGACGTTCCTATGTTAAAGGTTGTCCCCTCTTGTCAACTTCCAGCCTGGCTTTTGTCAACTGTAGCAAAAGCATGGCAATGCCTCCTGACTTAAATAACAAGGTTCAGTGCAGGAGAGAGGAGAGTCAAAGGCAAGACAAGACCTTGCAGTAGAGAGACACACGCAGATAGACAATAGGAAGGTCGTCTAACCCTACAGCACTGTGATGGCCTTCCTTCATCCAGGGTATTCAAAATGAAATGAAAAAAACACGGCTATTCAGAATTCAAAAATGTAAAGGCACATCAGCGGAAATATCGCCTTTCTGAATATCCTCGGCAGCTCTTTTCTTTCTTTAAGAAGACTTATGGACACTCTAGAAAAGGAAAGCAAAGACTCTCACACAAAGGTCTTTGTAGGGCAAAAGTAATTAAGGAAGTTCCAGCTCTGCTTTATACTATTTGTGTACAAGCCCGATAATCCAAACCCAGAAATATTCTTTGCTGTGGGCCTTTACCCATGACTGATCCTTCGTCTTATGCATGCTGGAATGGATGATATATTGTGGACCCCGGTAAATTGGACAATAAACAGATCATCAAAGATGATCCCACTGCCCCCGACAGTCGACTTCGCGTCACAATGCTGAGTTCAAAGGACGAAGATCGGTCGGCAAATGAGTGCAGTTGCTCAGTCCTAGAGAAGCAACAACAAAGATAAGGCGGATGGAAATAAATAAGGAAAGATAGAGGAGAGGGGAGAAGGGAAAAAATAAGGCAAGTGAGGCGGGTAGAAACAGCACAGAGATGAAATGGAGACCTGCCACTGTGCTCAAGGACACCGCGTGCCACTTTCTAATTAGGAATGTACACAGATGATTTGGATGCAGCGATATGATTAGGCAAAGCAGTCCCCAGTCTTAGGACTAATCAGCTCACTTCTGAGAGATACTCCAAGAGTGCCGCTGTCTGTGTGTGCGCACGAGTGTGTGTGTGTGTGTGTGTGTGTGTGTGTGCGTGTGCGTGTGTGTGTGTGTGTGTGCATGAGTGTGTGTGTGTGCGCATGAGTGTGTGTGTGTGCGCATGAGTGTGTGTGTGTGTGTGTGTGTGTGTGTGTGTGTGTGTTACTCACTACTAGGTACTGTATCTCTCCCCCCAGTGGAAGGGTACACTAGAGAAACTGGCACACAGACACCAATGCACCTAAAGTTTGACATCCAGAAATGAGAAATGTCATAGCGGTGGATATGAGCCGCCAGTTCATTTGAACATGCAAACACATATGAAGCTGGATCCATTTGAGACTTAAGGCCATCATTTGTAGAAGAGGGAGCTATAACTAAATGTGCTGCATGCATTATCAACCTTTCTGCCACTCTCAGGGACTTGCAATGATGAAAACTGAAAGGATTGGCGAATAGCGAATGTGTAGGAAACCGATTGCCATGACGGATAATATCAAGGGAAGAATGAAAAGAGAAATAGAGTCAAAGGTGGCCTTCGTCATACAGTTTTTCTGAGAAGGCATAGTTAGTGAGTAATTCTGTATTTCACTCGGAGTAGGATTCGAGGGCATCACGAAAGAAAATGTGTCACGGCTCTACTCTAAGTCGCTTTCAGGTCGAACTTCAAACCGGTCTTTTGAGAGCTCCGCATTCTAAGGTCAGCTTAAGAAGAATCGAGCGAAAACACCTAAAACCCCAACACATATGGGCCCTGCAGCCAGAGGCCGGGACATGCACAAAAGAGGCGATGGTCTACAAAGACCCAAGTAATGAGCAGAGGCCAATTAAAAAGAGCTGCTCCCTCCTCCTTCTCCTCATCCACTGTCCTTCTGTCTCTCCTCCTCCAGTGGCTTGTTATTGATCACCTTTAACCCCGTCTCTCAGCGGTGTCAAAACTACCATTTAGGATCATCCCTAGAGCTGAGCGTGTGTCGATCGCACCCTGCCCCATAAATCATTACTGGGAGGGGGGGGCTCAGGAGGGCCTGGCTTTCGTGAAGAGCAGAGGGGATGCCTGACTTTCACAGACACATTTCGGCAGAGCCCAACCCAATGCCCCCAGGGGTCAAGGGTCATCGATGGTCCCATGGATTAGCACCCAGACACCCCCACTAACCATGGTTCCTCCAGCCAACCCACTTCTATTCCCCCTTTGGGCCCGGCAGCGGCACCCCTTTGATTTTTAAATAACACAAAAGGTCATTTGGCGTTGTGACCTGTCTTCGCAGTGATCTCCCACCCTCTACGTGGCGCTTCTTCTTTATTCATGCTGGATCCTAGTTTTGAAACTAAACCAAAGATGAATAAAGTTTTAGGTAAGATGTAAAGGGAAGTTTGCAGAAGGATATGGTCCAGAGAGTTTTTGTCAGTGGCGCGAGAGCCTGGAGCTGCAGCGACAGGAGGCTATTGTTGTCACTGTCTATCTGTTTGGCTATCTGTGTTGGCCTCATACAAACTCCCCTTCACCTCCTCCGGGGCTGGAGGCGCCTCATCGCCTCAGTACACGGCTTCATATCAGCCAGATGCTGCATCCACCCACAGCCCTCCTCCTCCCCTCTACGCCCCTTTCTTCCCCTCTCCATCCCCACTATGCTTAACTTCCCATGTAGAGAGGCAAATAAACACTCTTCTCAAATCCACCCTCTCTGTCTATTCCCTTCTAATATGCCTCTGTGTGTGTCTGTCTGTGTGTCTGTGTGTCTGTGTGTGTGTCTGTGTGTCTGTGTTTATGCGTGTCTGTCTGTCTGTGTGTGTGTGTGTCTGTCTGTTTGTGTGTGTGTCTGTACGTCTGTGTGTGTGTGTGTGTGTGTGTCTGTCTGTCTGTCTGTCTGTGTCTGTGTCTGTGTGTGTGTGTGTGTGTGTGTGTGTGTGTGTCTGTGTGTCTGTGTGTCTGTCTGTGTCTGTGTGTCTGTGTGTGTGTGTGTGTGTCTGTGTGTGTGTGGTGTGTGTGTGTGTGTGTTGTGTGTGTGTGTGTGTGTGTGTGTGTGTGTGTGTGTGTGTGTGTGTGTCTGTTTGTGTGTCTGTGTGTGTGTGTCAAGGAGCCTGGGGAAGAGGGGATGATGGGTGGAGGTGACAGGTCTTTTGTTGGGGTAAAGACTCATGACCCATGGGTAGGCGGGGAAAAGGAAGGAGTAGGGGAATCTATCACTTTCTTCACATGCTGACCCTTCACCTCACAGTGGATGATGGGTAGTTTGAGGTCATTTTGTCACTTTTATTTTAAGAGTTAACTATCAGTGTTAGATCTTAACCATATGCATTTATGCAAATACGACTGAAGCACTACCTTTTTATGCAACTGCATATTTACATTTTTTATTTTCAACTTTATACGTCTACTTGACTCACAAAGCAACTATTATATTTCAACTACAGTACATTGAAGTGACATGTTTAGTTAAAAGTTGCATTGCAGAACACCTTTAAGCTTTGTTATGGATGTATCTAACTAATCTAAGTATATTACATTGTTTGATAAATTAACAAGAGTACATCTTCCATTATTTTTAGCAAGAAATATGAATATTCCAATCTCTGTTGCCAAGCTTCTGTATTCACCTTAATTTAAATATGATCAATGCAGCTGCGTCATGTTCTTTTAAAAGAGTGAATCGGGGATCACTCATACCAATCAGCTTGTGTTACTTGCATATAAAGATGAAAGGTGATCCATTGATGATGAGGGGGGGGGGGGGGATGGTGGTGAAGTGGAGCAGAGGGTATGGATTTGGCACCCATTGTTGGTACTGGGTTCCCATGTGCCTCTCCACCCACTCCGACCCACCAACCTCTCCCCTGCGGGGCAACACTACCAGGGGGTGCAGGCGTGGGACAGGACACTACGCCACTGAGGAGATTAATTGGTGTGGCACCTCTTTGGTGCACATGGCCAAAGCAATTAAATAGTGGCCCTAGGCCTTCAGGTTGCCATTACTAAACCGGTGACAAAGCAGCAAATTGGGCCTTTCTCTCCGTATTTCTACCCACATGTGCGCACATATGCCGGTAAGATGAAACAGATTCTGTGTCATCAGAAGTTATATTATGAGGGGTTATTACTGGGGGGAAGGTCTACAGGTATGGCAGCATTAACAACATGAAGATGAATGAATTCAAACATACTTTAAAATGTGTGCTATGTGCTTACCGTGTGTTTATTTGTGTCCGTGTGTTTCTGCATGGACATCTGAATGCACAATGTGCAGAGTATGAGCGGGGTCTGGTGGCTTTCTCATCTCTCCCACTGTCTCTCCCACTCCCTGCAGCCGTCAATTAGTGAGCCTGGGTGTGAGAAGGCCTTGCGCTCTTTCACATGAGCCTTTGTTGCTTCTCTCTCCCTCTCTCTGTCTCCCCCGTGTTTGAAGATAGAGAAAAGACATGAGGCAGGTTACTGTAGCTCCTCTCTGGGGTGTTGGTTGCTGTCTGCCCCTCTGTATGCCTGCCTGGGCCTGAAGCAGCAGACCACAGTATCCACAGAGCCTTCAAACACAGGAGGGAAAACACAGGCCTCGCCATGGAGAGCCAAACTCCGTCAGAAAAGGATGGCAGTGTCAGATACACCATCACCTCTACCAGTGCAGAAAGACGATTGGCCCCTGAGATGTGTAGGTCCAGTAAATGAATAATGTTAGATGTTGGTAGAAGGTGAAGGAGAGAAAAAAAGAAGGACGGGGAGCAAAGACAGGTGATGAAAGGTTCGAGACGGGAAAGTGGAAGAACATGTAGAAAGAAAAGATGAATGCGCAGATTTGATCAGAAAGACAAGAAGTAAGTAAAGGGAAGGGGATGAAACTGAAGCAAAGGAAAGGAGAAAGAAAATAAGGATGAGTAGGAGCAGGAAAAAACTATTTACAAAAGAAAGGATGAGGTTTTTGAAGGAAATCATAGGAAACAAGTAAGTGTAAGGAAGAGCACAAACCCAGTGAGAAGACTGAAAAGGAAAGAGAAAAAAGTACATGTGGGGACAATCTATAATTGTTTTACTATTATCGAATTTCCTTTATGCTGCTCAGGCTAAACAACACTAAGCTTATATTACACTGTACACAACAAGATTCTCATTTTGGTCCTATAATGTTCCCTAAAGCATATCCGTCTATAAAAAGTGATATATAAAAGCCTATGACATATTATATGTCATTTGTGATGTCCGTTTTTCATATATAGACAGGTGGAGGATTTATCAGTTCACAGGTTCTAAGTCGAGGTAAAACCAGATTCAGAAAAACACAAATGTGAAGCTGTTTTTGTCTGTAAGCCGTCAATGTCAAACTGAGAGATCCATTCAGAAATTCAAGTGGTTTAGCTAGTAGCAAGTGTTCCATTTAATACAATTTAGCCTATAAAGCACCACTGAATACGTTTTTCTTTTCTTTTTATGTGGAGACAACCTTTGTCTCACAAAGGCCAGACATGTTCACCCCCAACCGCCAAGCCCCTAAACCCCTCCACCCAATACCATAGCTCCAGACACTGGGCTGGAGAGAGGCGTGGAGAAGGGGCCAGACTGCTAACCATCCATCACACCCGTCTGACCCGCGGTGCTGAAAAGACCACGGTTATCACTCACCCCTGACACAGGCATCGACGTTTGCCCTTAGACGCGCACACACACCAACTCACGCACACAAAGACACTGAAGCACACATATGGACAATCTAAAACACCTTAGCGGTCAATCCAAAATGTCCCGTCACCTCTTGTCCTTCCCTCCATTGAACCCTCATCACCATCCATCAACTCTCATCATTCACAAAATGCCATCGAGCTCAACAGATGGCTCAAAACCAATGAGAACCTGAGAAAGGGCAGGTAACTCCCAACAGGGACCAATTACATTAGTTTGCACTTTCAACAAGAAACAGTTATTTCCAGTGCTGGAGAACAGTTATGCATATCTAGTGTCTGCTTAGGTCTGGACTAGCGGGGGCCTTTGTGCTAATCTGAGTTGGGCGTTACAATAACTTGTATTGTCCCACTGCCTCTCAGCGATATTACATATGTATGTGTTGATTGCTGCAAAACAACAATGCTTGTGCATGGCATTAAGCAGTAACAATAACAGTGATGCTTGGCGCTCCTACTCAGCGTTGGATGTTTATCCAACAAACCTCTGTGTTGACGCCCAGTACCCAATAGTGTGAAATACCAGCAGGAGAGCCAGCTCGGGAAATATCATGAATGGGAACTTTGACTGCATTGTACATATTGTAAAAATAATAAGTAATTAGAATAACTTCGTTTTGGCTGTATCCAGATTGCTTTGAATAGGTTTGGACACTAAGCTTTGTATAGGAAACCAATGAGATCCATGCTGTGTAGATGTGTGCAATTGATACAGAATTCAATGGCACAATGCACACATATGAGAGAACTCTATAGGCTCAAAGGTCACCTGGCCCACCCACGTCACTGTGGTGTAGCAAGCGTGTGAGGAATGCCAGCGGGTCCTTCTGGTCGAAAATCTTGGGTTTGTCAGCCGCACAACCCGCCAAGCATTGTGACACACCCGAGCGGCCAAGCAATGTGCCACCCCCGCCAGCACCCCGTGGTATCAGAGACCTCCCCACCCTTGGTTCCCATTCACACAAACCCACACATGGGTGTACGCACACAACAGCCATCTCTGATGCCCTTCTGATTCTCCCTGTTGGCATTTAGCTGCAGAAGCTCAGTGTGTGTGCATATACTATGCTTCTGCCTGTGTGTGTGTTTGTTTCAGTGGGGCTAAGAAAGAGGGGGGGGGGGGGGGGGGGGGGGTGCTGAGGTGACAAGAGTTGTGGTGCAGATGTCCCCAAAGCCAGGGAAGCCTCATGAATGGCAACTGTTGTGATGGTGACGGGGAAACGCGTTGGAGGCCTGGCCTACGCACTCCAGTCATCTGAATGGCTGGAATTCATCTTGGTCGAAAAGACAAGCTCATGCGTGCTGACTGGAGACAATGTGCCCTCTTTATCACAATTTCTCCACTCTCTTTCTGCCACTCGCACTCTTTCTTCGTTGCCTTTGAATCATTCCCTCTCTCTAAATGTAGCTGTAGTTGTCATTGTATTGAAGGTTTCATTGTGACGATAATCTAGGTTCTTTGAAATAGTTGTTGAACATCAAAAATAATTGTAGCGTTTGACAAAAAAATATAAAAGCAAGATGAGTCATTCTTATTATTCCAATGAAGCAAATTATTGTTAGAGGTTGAAGCAAAATCTATTGGAATAAAGGTACAAAGATGGATAGGAAGTCACGGTATAATTGATTTGAAGTGGAAATGTTATGATTGATCTATTGATTAGCTGTCTGGTGCTCCAGCCCTTTTTAACAGCAGCCATACGGCTTCACTCAGGGGACCAGAAAACAGGGGCCTCAGAGGGACCCACACACACGCCAGAGGTCCATCTATTTAACAATGCAACTATCAGGACTGTGAGACAAAGGAGAGACACGATGAGGCTGCCTCTTTTAGCTTTAACCACTTAAACATCTGTTCAGAAAATCTAAGAAGTCGATGCTTGGACAAACACATTTTGTCACTCAAAGGCTGTTTACATCTTACAATGTATTGACAAATATTAGCACTTTTCAGATGGAATGGTGCGACGGGTAGTCAATTGATAAAAGACAGAAGGGGAATTGACTATGTGTGTTCAAAATCAGAGTAAATCTGCGATGAGTTTGCTCTAGATATGTAAACGACAGCACACATTTCCACATATGAAATCTATTGCCAGTCTTTCTGTAGGTTGCAGTAATGATCTACTAATGTGTGAATGTCCTCGAAATACTATGTACTAAACCAAACAACAAACATGAATTACCATCAGCTGTACAAACTGTGTGAGATGACACTGACCTATAGGACACTATCAAACACATTATTGAAAGCACACATGAATAGTAGTGAAAACCTCATACATACATTACTAAAAAGTAGTTCACATCAGTGTGGAAAAAAAGCCCATACACTAATGAAAAAGATAAATGTAGATACAACTGAAACCATGCACATGCAATATCTTTCAAAGTATTTAGTAGATGTTAAATGTTTCAGTTTGATAGCATTATGTTTCTATACCTTAGCTCCCATCTCCTTATTTTATTAGTGACAGTGAAGTGGACAGCTAGACTACAGTGAGGTCCTTTATCCTGACTAACAAACAGATAAATCACTCAGCTCTAACCCACACACTCTCACACACACAGGGGAGCGACAGACAGTAAAAGACCGACTTGTCCCAAGGGAGACCAAGAAAGGAATTCTTGTTTGAAGCAGGAAGGGGTTATTGTTCACTAGATGCCAGGACGTGGGCATCCAGGCGCAGATTGGCCACAGGGAAACATTATCTCTCTGGGCCAGTTTACAAGACCTAGTCTGACCGGGCCAGGCATAGTTTGGTCATCTAGGTACTTTATGTTCTGAGTGGCTCTTGTCTCTCATTAGAACAAAGTGAAGGCTTGTTTGAGAAACCCAGAGGGGTGAGTCCCTGCTCTCCACCCACCTTCTCTCCTCCCTGCTTCCCCTCCTCTCCTCCCCTCTTGATCCAGCAGTGCTGGAGTTCAAGACTTGCCACGTGTTGGCCATTACACTCCCACGATGACCTTGTTGAGCTCAACATTTAGAGTCCCATAAAAACATTATTGTCCGACTCCTGGGATCATTTGTCCACCACCACAAAGACTCAGAGAAAACCAAAATGTTAACCCCCCAGGGTTTTGCGGAGGCACATTTTTCAGATTCTGCCCCTTCTCTCCCGCTCCACCCAAACGCCCTCTCGGAACCACATTGCGCCTACACTGACGTACTTCTCAGCAAAGCCCACAGGGCACTCCTACACCAGCACATTCAGATATAGAAGTACGCTGAAACATGCTTTGCCATAAAATAGCAATTTCCTGTGTTGTACTCCTAAGAGAAAAACCAACAATAATATCCATTTTCTTCTGCATACATAACCATTTCAGCTTCATTTAATTGTCTTTTGCCCACAAATGTTCCTGTTTTTCATCTATTCATCCGTCCATCCATCTATCCTTCCCTTTTCAGATGCATAACTATGGACCCAGAACAGCTAAAAGTCCCTAATGGTCATTTAGTCTCTAAATATGTCCATTTCACATCGGCTGGGTGCATGTACCTGCTGAGTGAATGGGCAAGGTCGTGCCAGCCTATTAGCCATATTAAACACCGAGCCATTATGGTAATTGGGGAGGTCTAATGCATGTACAGGTTGCTTAGCGCCCATGTATTAGCTCTGATAGATGACTCAGTGATTAGCATTGAAAGGTACATTGTAGTGCAGCGCTGTTGCTTGCCCCGTGCCTGCCGTCCTCTGATCCTGTCTCTCAATGGACTGACCTCTACTTTGGACACTTAGGTCAGTTATGCATGTCCCTGACCAAATGTTTGCTGCTAGGAATCAGAATGACCGCTACGGACAAGGACATTCATTATTCACTGAGAAAATTACAAACAAATGTCTGGAGGTTTTTTGGAGGTCTGAAAAAAACATACTTTCCAATCGGCAGATATGATTGTGATTAGAAATTGGGGAAAGCACATCCTCATTACCTTACATAACAAACATGGATTTAAGATGCAAATGTAAATGTAAAGACTGTACATCCTGGGTTCTGATTCTCTAGTACAACACACCCATGGTCAAACATTTTAAAAGCCTTATTTTAACAAATATATATATAATTTCTAAGTGATTAGCACTGATCAACGACACTTTCAAAATGATGGGCTTCTTTATGGTTGGACAAACATATCTTAAAAAAATGTAGAGTGTAATGCTATATCTCAGTCATTTAAATGTTGTTCTAATGTTGAATGGAGAAGGGAGGGGAAAGAACTACCAGTCATACTGACATGACGACAGTGTTAATATTTCACTACAAGTTTGTAATATATAAATCCATAAGGGAGATACTTTGCCTTGGGTATCCAAATCACATTTCATTACATTTTACCATCTGTCCCGACCACCAGCACCCACCCCAATCCTCGATTTACTCCCAATCCAGAGCTCCCATCCCCTGCTCTATGAGCGGCCCTGACTGGGTCTCTCAGGGAAGGGAGCACAGTCTCCTTTCATCCCCTCTTAGAGGACAAACATCAGTCCCATCACGCCGCCCATCCATATTCATGAGCCGCTTATAAATATCTGATAGCAGCCTCGCTACAGCTATTTAGCTGGGAAAGCAACGTAAAGCGTAACGCACATACACACAAGCACACACAAACAAACATTTTGACCGGACAAACATGTGCACATACACAAAAGCTTAAATTGTACGTAATGTTCTCTCTTTTGCACACACATGTATATACTGGTCGGAGGCCAGATATCGGCCCCACATCTCCCTGTGGTTCTACCTGCCTGGCCCCCAGATAGCATCAGCTCATTGCAGGGCTATCGCTCTCTCTCGTTCTCTCTCTCTGGCTTTAATTAAAGTGTAAGTGTGACTACAAAATGAGAGAGGAATCCTTAAGTGCCGTGTTTACCTTCCCTCTGACAGGGCTCATGCTTATCAGTAAGGCAAGAGAACTAGAGCCAAGAGACAGGGACTTCTCAAAGGCCTGAGTAATCGCTCGGGCCTCTCTGCCTCAACACATACAGTACACAGACACACAAACACACACTTTCTAAATTTAAGCATCACCCATATTGTGACGCCCCTTTTCCTACCGATCTCGTGCATATGGAATACAAATGCTTTACGTTGGTTCTCATTAACTTCAGGCCTTGAAATGATCTAATGAAAGTTAGTACAAAAGAGTTGAGCTGTGAACCAACACTCGTACCACATAATTAAAGTGTATGAAAGGGGTTTTCTTATATTCAGTCAAGTGGCTGTAGCCAGTCATCCTAATTATTCTTCAACTCAATCCAAAAAACTAAAAACTTTAATTGTTGTAAATGTTCACTTCCTGTGTGCCAGAGGATTTCTTCCTGGAAAGATTAGAACAGGTAGTGTAAGAGCTGATTGTTTATGGTGTCTGTCCTATGGCCGTGTTTTTTAGTGTTCTGTATGTGTTTGTATTTTTTGCACACCGGGACAGAGTTGCACTCTGAATCTCGTTATACTCTGTGTACAATGACAATAAAAGGCTTTAACTTAACTTTAACTTAACTTAACTCATAACATGTATCTGTTGTATTGTTAATGTGCTACATAGCAATAAAAAAAAGCGATGCAAAATCAGATGTTAACGAAAACGTTGCCAGATATGCAAAGATATTAGAAAGCGGCAAGAAACACGGTGAGATCACTGTCTAATTCACCTTTGAAATGTTTCATGATCAGCTAGTCAATAATCTTGTCTGACGTTTGCTGCACAGCAGGTAATGCACAGAGGTTTTTTTTTATCTTGTAAACAGCTGGAAAAAAAACTGAACAAATTCAGATTAGACAATGAGAGTGAACCAAAACTGTATTATTTTGCAGCAATAAAACCAAAACAACAAGCTAAAAGATACTCAAATGTTTCATAAAGCTGGAGGACAGTCAGATGGTGTTCACTGTGTATTCATTTCAATAAGCTTCCACTTTCACATGTGTCTTATCCCTTGCTAATACAAAAACATTGTTAAGTGTAGCTTTAAAAATACATGTTCTATTAGACAATTTTTCTTTATTTTGTAATATTATGCTAGATAAAAAAAAAAGCAGTCTTGCATTTTTTGCATATATGAACAGGAGCCTTGCAGCCATTTACAATGCAGAATCCTTGAGAGAGAAAAAAGAAAGGGGCCTTTTTTCCTGGGGCTCCAGATTAGAACGGTGATATAAACACCTCCCTATCACTGTCTGCTAGTGGCTTCCTAATCACATCCCTGCTACTGATACTGAGGCAGAAACAGGACGTGAGAGGGAGGGAGGGAGAGAAGGGAGAGGGAGAGAAAGAAAGAGAGACAGCTAAAGGCACAATCTTGGAAATCAAATGGCACAATCCACTGCATGCTCAGTGTGGCCGAGATGCAAGCGCCAATATTCAAAGGTGACATTGGACAGTACTGGCACGGGTTCCTGCACTTTCAGGAACATAGAGGCCCAAAATCTGACGTTGAGGATATTTCCGGTGTTTCCTTTTTTTTTTGTATTCTCTTTTTATTTACCGATACCTAATCCTTCCAGTCACTCTTCTTCTCCAACAACTCATTAGAAACATTAGAATTGCTGATGCCTGCAAGAAAACACATTTTGCTTCGGTCTGAAGAATATCTTTGTTCTGTTTCCAATACCAATAGAAGATTTAAATATTGCTGCTCTGGAGTGTGCCTGTGAGAGAGAAGGAGGCAGAGAGAGAGTTTGCATGTACTGTGTGCATCTGTGTGGTGAGACACGATTGGTTGTGCATACCAAAGGATGAGAAAGTGTGTGAGCCTGTATGTGTGTGTGCCACTGTGTGTTCCCAGAGGGTGTTTCTGTTCCTTGCGTGGAGTACAGTTTAAGTGAACAATAGGCAGTGCTGCACTGCACCCTATGCAGTGTGATACTACAGAACTTAAGATATTTTTGTAGAGGAATCTGAAAACCTAGCTACTACTATGACTGCCCTTTATCTAAAGTGAAGTCATAGTTTATAAATAATAAGAGTGCAGGTGGATCAGAGAGGTCAATAGACTCTTGAAATATACTTGAAATAGACAACAGAATGTATTTGGTTTTACTGAGAACTGCAACAGGTGCATTCGTCTGTTTTTGAAGCCTACAAGTCATCAAAACAACAGGCAAAGGAATTAACAAGAGATACATAATGATAAGAGCATGCAGGAAATCTACAAAAGTTTAGGGAGAGACAATGAAAAAGGATTATTATTATTATTATAATAATAATTATTATACACTTTAGTGGAGGAGCCTAACATTGAAGCATAGCACAGGTGCAACATAAATACATGAAAAAAAAGAGAACGTGTAAATAGAAGGTGGAGAATTGAAAGATGGAGGGGAGGGGAGGCTGAAGCTAGCTAGCTGTTCTCATTAGCCATGCAGAGCATCTTGGCTGAGCTCCCACACCTCCCGGCTCATCATCGCCTGGGCCCTGGCTGCCAGCGCACCCCCACCTCCATGAACCATCCTTCCCTATACCTCCCTCCCCTTCCAGCCCCTATAATCACACCCGCAATCGCAGCCCCTAATTAGGTTAATTAATTTGTATCAGCCCTTGTAGGGACTTGGCTGATGAGCCAGCCGTAATAGCGATAGCCCCCCTCTTGCAAAAAAAAAAGGAAAGAAAGAGGAAAAAGATCTGATGCAAGCCTGTCAGTGACAAGACAGGACTATAAACCACGGGGTCACATTTACCTCCCCACCCCCAACCTTTCTCTCGGCTACATCTTTTCTCCCCTCTAACCCCAACACATCCCTTCCCCCTGCTCTTGTTATTCAATAGGGGTGACACTGACTCCTAAATAGTGATATATAACCCATCGTGCGACTGTTCTTCATTGTGTCCACTGGAATGAGAACAGCCTCTATAATAATAATTGAGTCTGCATCTTCCCAGTGACATACTTCCACGCGTACAGCAGTGTTGTTATTTGCTTGTTTGTTTACACTTTGGCAGGCTGTCGTGGTGTTCCAAAAGTTCGGGTTAAAAAGTGTGCGCCATGATAATGATTCTCTTAGCGGTTTGTCTCTGTAGTCGTCAGAGAGACCGATTGAAGCATCGCATTACAATCAGCGGCCCTCATCGCCCCTCATCAGGCCACTGACGAACAAACTCTGATTAACACCCCCATCTGATTACTGCAATCACCCAGGCTAACTACGCACAGGCACTGTCCCCCAGCAGCACACACACACACACACACATTTGTGCATTTTAACACCTTACTGTTGAGCAGATGTAAGGCCCACAAGTACACAAAGTTTCTCTCTGTTTGTCACGTAGTTGCCATTAAAGAGGTAACCATCGGGTGATCAACACATTTGATGGGAGACAGAAAGTGCACAGCAGGAGTGTGTTTGTGTGAAAGGCTGAAGTAAAAAATTAAGAGGCTGGGAATATTATAATGAAATGAAAATGAGCTTGACACAAGAGGGAAGTTATGAGTTTCAAAAACTTACAGTATCAGTGTCCAGTGTGTGTATTGACTGAATATTCTTCAGTATCCAAACACACAAACATCCCCCTCCCTACCGCCCCGTACACAAGTAGTGGGTGCGTTCAATTGTGATGCAAGCAGACACATGCATAAATATACACACACACGCAATCTCTGGCAGACAATGACACTGGGAGGCTGCGAGACAAGGACAGATCCGGTAGTTAAAGCGTAATGAACACGTCCCCCAGGCGCGCGACTGGCATTCCCCTGAATGATGGACTGACAGTAATACCGGGGCAGATGGGTGCCCTCCACGCCCCGTTCAACACCACACACACATGTACACACACATGTACACACACATGTACACACCCTCCCCCTGGTCTATCCTGTCCCTCTCTCCTGCAGAGAGATACCCCCTTGTAGGTCTTATGTGAAGGTGGGGGGGGCAGGACTTGGGGTGCTGTGTGTGTGTGTGTGTGTGTGTGTGTGTGTGTGTGTGTGTGTGTGTGTGTGTGTGTGTGTGTGTGTGTGTGTGTGTGTGTGTGTGTGTGTGTGTGTGTGTGTGTGCGTGTGCGTGTACCTAGAGGTGGGGGCCACAAGTATGAGGCCCCCGTCATGATTTAGGCTCCCATGCAAATTTAATCAATTCGAGTACCTCTCGCCAGCCAGGGCTCATTAGCGGCAATTTAAAAAGGGGGCTCTGTGATCCCCACCTCACTGCATGAGCCAGACATTCAACTCAGGCACACATGCACTCACTCACACACACAAACATGCTAAGATACACACACATATCCAAATACACACAAGTACACAAAAAGGCACACACGTCAGGGGCACTGTCAAGGCTGTAAAGATTTTCCTTCAGACGTCTTCCCCCTGGCATGGTGAGAGACCCTGCCTGCACGCAAGCCTAACCCCCCCCCCCCTCCTCTGTCCCTCCTCTCTATCCACTACTTCAAAAGCCCCATGACACCCAGCTTCAAGTTAAAGGAGAGAGCGATCCGAAGATAAAGACTACCTCTCATCCCCCCACCCCTCGCATTCTGAGACTCCCTCCCTACACTCAAACCCCAGGCTACCTCTCTCTTCTCCCCACCTCTCTCTCGCTCTCCAGCTCTCCGTAATTGGGGGATCGATTAGTATTGTCCTTAACCATCCTTAACCTTGGCGGTGTGCGCTGGCTTTGGAGCAGGGCAGAGCTGTGTTTGTGGATAAGGAGGGTGGAGGTGCAGCACTTGTGGTTTGTGAGGATCAAGTGCCGGGTTAAAACCGTGTGGGGAGGGGATAGTAACCACTTTGTTTTCTGTGTCATTCAGTGGTTGAGAAAATGTGATAACCTGCTATTGTTAAAATTACAATAAATATTTTATAGTCTTCTTTTTTTGGTTATTTGCAGAGAGGTTTCTGCTGCCATCCCAATCCAATTGAAGTAAGCATTGGAATATAAATTGAACACACACAGTTGATCACTTGCAAGAAACAGTGTCCCGATCACTCTTAATAATGCACAGAACATACTGTCAACAGTTTTCAGTGGGAGACTTCTTTAGTAGAAAGTATTTCTAATTAAAAATGTTTACATTAGGGCCTGTAGATTATCCAAAGTAACATGCCGTCTTTGAAAAGCAGATTTACATTTTTCTGAATTACATTTTTCAATACTGCAGGTCACACAAGATGTTACACATATACTGTATGGGATGGTGGCTGAAATGAGATGGATATTCTAAAGCATGGGCTAGTAAAAGCAAAAATATGAATAGGTCATTACAAATTGTTGTAAATTAGTAAATATATTTTTGAGTGAACAAAAGATAAATGATAAGTTCCCCCATAAATTCAACAATTAGAAAACTCCTTTCATCTCAAGTTTTACTCTTGCTATAACTGACTGTCTCGAACAATACTTAATTGAAATGTTAAATATAGTACAGCATTAATTCAACATTAAAGAACCAGGAACAGAAAATGTCCACCTGAGTTAAACGGTAGTTTTTATGCCATAAAATGTGTGATAACTAAACTTGTCGAACAAAGAACCATTGTGTTGCACCCCTTCTTAACCAGGCTTCACTTTTACTCTCAGTTACTATATATCGGGGTCAATGTCAAACCCTGCAGCTGTGTGACCACACAGCACTCCACTTCCAGCTCCCCCCATTCCTAAAATGACTCTTGGTTAGCGGACCTCCAGGGTCATTAACTTTAGAGATGGCGTGTCGAGCAACAGGATGGCCTGTGCGAGAAGTCAAATGAATTATGAGGCTTTTGACAATAGAGAAATGCCTGTCTATATCTTTAAAATCAGAAGGTCGCCCATTGCCCACCCCTGAGCCCTGCCACTGCATCCCGGCGTAAGAGTCCCGTTGCCGGGGGGAATGAAAGGAGAGCTTGAGGAGGAACAGTGGCTCGTCTGTACTTGGGTCGCACAGTCAGATAGGGGTCCCGGAACTGCGCACACAGTGTTTTGACCCCTGGGCTCTCCTCAACGACCTCCACCCCCTCCGCTTATGGACGTTGGGCCTGAGGGTCCCGATACACGCACGCTCTCTCAGCGCTGTGACGCAGTGGCAGAGGGCAGGGGAGGGGGGGAGGAAGGCGTGCGGAAGGAGGGAGGGAGAGTTGGCCTAGGACGTCAATCACTCTTTTACTGGGTACAACTCAATTCTGACATGAATGGTCAACATTGGAATGCCTCAGAAGGACCGTGCATGTCCGTGTGCAGATGTGTATGTTAAAATCCTCACTTCATATGTTGGAAAGACCCCATAAAATATATCTGTAAAAGCACAAACTAATTATTTATTTTCTCCGCCGCCTGAGGTTGTTCAGGGAGAGTAGACAAATTCTTCTTCTGTTTTTAACATCCGTGATTCTGAGTGTATTACAGTACTGCAATACTAGATGGTACAGTGTTTGTCTACCGCTTTAAAATCAAAACTGCTCAACAAGTTGAACATCTGCTCAAAGATTGTAGGTCAACCTTTTGAGAGACTCTGGATCAGCCTACCATAACTACATATTGAGGTTGGCCAACATCATTATCTCTGACCCCAACCATAACAGCGAATATTAATTGTTACATCAAATTGGAGATACAGGGTCCCACGATTGAATAAGGTTGGACTGAAGCATTTGTTTGTGCACCAGTCAATCCTTAAATAAAATACAGAGATAAATCCCAGGTCAAATGTACATTAGAAGGTCTTTCTCTTCAGAGATTGTGATGTTTTGTTAAATGTTTGATTCCTTGTATCTCTTCTTAAATATTTGTCCTTGTTGATGTTGGAAATGGAGCTGCTGTGCTGCAAGACAAATGTAAGACTCGATCTGACAATAGAGTATTATCATATCGTATGTTTACTAGACACATTTCTACTACAATTAGAGAACAGCTGTTAGCTCTGTACCGAGTATTAAATGAGTGTAATCAGTCCAAGTGGACCCACCATCACTCTTTCCCAGTTTTGGCCCATCTTGAGGTGTTGGCTCACCTTTGGTCTGGTCAGCAGTGTTTGGGCCAAGGCCTCTGGTATCTCTCCTCCAGCCCCTCCACCTCTCACTGCGCCTGGTGACATTTCTGCCTGGCTCCCTCTGTTTCCTCTTCCCCCTCCAGTGGCTCCCAGGAGAGGCTGATGGATGGGCTCTGTTTATGAAGCTGCTGCCACCAGTGATCAATCAAACCTGGGCCGCTGTGATCTGCTGCTGGACGCCAGGTCCTCAGTCTATTTCACACTACAGGCTGTAGAAACCACACATACAGTTTGTTAGTACTCACTACATGCAAATACAAAGCCACAAAGAGGTTGATGGAGAAAGACAGCACTATGAGAGATGTGGAAGGGGATAGATTTTGTGAATGCAAGTTGAGTGTGCTTGTCTCACCTGACATATGGGGCTTTAGTGCAGGTACTTGACTCAACAAAGTTCCATTTTGAGGACAGGGACTTGGTGAGGACTGATCAGCAGGGGGATCAACAGAAGAGTTGGTCTTAGTGGCAAACCAGGGATCAGCTAATCCCAGCTCCACCGTGGCACTCTGATCCACACACGCACACACTTTACTGAGAAGTCTAATTAGCCAGAGACGATGAGCCTGTATGAGCTGGGTAGTCTTGTGAGAGCAGATGTGAGGAAGACATGGAAAATGATAGGCCTTTATTGTGGAATACATTCTGATATGTCACAGTAGAAAAAGCACAGGTGTAAATTATTTAATATGTAATGGCTGAATCCCATTTAGCTGCGTCATTTTCTGGGTCATGGTTTTGTACATGCTGGCTGACTGTCACGGCTTAAAGGGACGCCTGAATGTAACAGAGCCGTCTTACATACTATTAGTGACACCTGCCATGACAAGTCGAAATATCTGCTGTAAAAAGGGCCTTTGGGAACAGGTAATGGTTAATACATTGGGTTATCTGATGACACATCACACCATAACAGACTGATGAGAATAACCTGTAGAGAAGGATGTAGCTGTAACAATAGTTACATTTGCCTCTCAAGGGTGTCTTTAACAGAGGTATTTTTGCATAAGCACAGCTGCAGCTAATACAATTAAAAATGCTAATTATGATTAAAGTGATCTAATGAGCGAGCATTGACAGTAGTATTGTTGTAATTATTAGTGCATGCTATCTGACAACTAAATCATACTCAATTGTACTAGCTGCAGCTGTGTGTTACCCTGCTGTGACATGTGAAAATGCATTTTCTGAGGAGTTGCTGCATTTTATTTCAAGGGCTGCAACAAACAAATAAGCTAAACCTGTGCCTCCACCACTCAAATTATTTAGTTGCGCAGACACCAACAACTTAGTGTTTCTGTGGATTCCTCGTAAAATGCTTAGATACAAATATCCAAGTTTATCACGAGGAAGTTACCCTCAAATCACCAACAAACGGCCCCAACTTGAGTCAATTCAGAGAAGTTAATTTCATGGCGGCAAAAAAACGTTAATCGCTCGCTTCCATCAGTTATACATTGTAAAGGCCTCTTCATCATGTCATTTACCAGTCCACCTTAATGAAAATACCCAACGAATGACATTGACATACTTCCTATCTTTATGAGATGGTAGGACAACCTGAACACACTCACAATAAGCTGTGAGATACTGGATGAGGCCAAAGTGTTGTTCTTCATAGCAGAAGATGAATGCCTTTTTTATAGAACTTTTCGAAAAGTACAGTGTGTTACGACAGGTGTGAAATGTGAATGAGGTTCAGCTCCTTGTGTCAATACCTACTGAACAAGAAAGCAGTTTGTGGCACTTGAGTCGGTGACATCTAATTACAGAAAATGTCATATCCACATTTTAACTCTCAAGTCTACATTTTTTTGCATGCTATAGACTTCCAGCTTAGTCTATTCCATATTCATATCCTGTGTCTTCAGCCATTGACAGTGATGAAGGACACTAATGCCACCTACTGGTACAAGAACTAAACACACTAAACTGCAGTCTGACGGCTCAGCACATATGACTTCCTCATTTCAAATTCAGCCTTAGGCCTCTTAAACTAATTATGCTGTTGTCTCTAATTTCTTGAGTTGTTCTAATGGCAACACATTAATAATAAAAAAGTAAAAGTCAACAAACTACTAACCCAAAAAAAGAGGTCAACCACAAGTTATATGCACATTTGACAACAAGTCACAACAAGTGTATGTTCTTTTGATATTTATTTGAAAGAAACTAAAAGTTGTAGATAAATATTTACAAAACTGCAACATCTTTTAAGGAAATAAAAATGCTCTCCTATGGTGTGATCTAGAAGTCCACTATTTCACCAATATCAGATTGGCAAAGTTGGTGATTTCTTCTCAGCATGACGATAACATCCCCCTCAGCGCTTCCTCTTGACATCAAACTTGTAGATAGCTGCAGCACTGTGAGTCTCCTTTTTTACCTTCACTTTCTTGTTCTTATCCTGGTGCACAGGGTTAAATAAGAAAAAGGAAACGTGTTCATTTTTCAGTTGTACTGCGACAATGCTTGTTGTCATATAAGACATCGTTTCCTCACCTGTAGGTCCTTGCGGGTCTGAATCTTCTGGCCAATCACAAACATTTTCTTTTCTCTGTCTATCCTCTGGGAAAGGATCTTGTACTGGTGATTCCTCTGCTTGGCCAACTTCTACAGTTAGAATGAGGAGAGAACCATCAGTGGGTTTGAATGCACTTTGAACCTTAAAGTGGACCTATCATGCTATATTTGAATAATATAGTGTAGGACCATACCTATATAAGGCATATTTATACTTTTTTTTCCTTCAAAATACCAAACAGATCATGCATTTTATCCATGCCTCATTTTGCTCAATTTGACATTTTTTAGCTCTGTTTTTGCAAGGGCAGATTATGTGAGAACAGCACCATCTACAGGCCTGGCATATGTACTACAGCGTCTCCAGCGCTTTCGAACGGCAATGGCCATGGCTGTCTCCTCCTGATTGGTGGAGTTGGCCCAATAGCCGTAGTGCCACTGTCCAGACGTCACGACAGTGTTCAAATCTGGATCAGTTTTTATCAGATCCGTTGCAGCCCCTTTTTTAGAGATTTGGGTATGGAGGAAAATAGAGAGGGTTGTGTTTTCTGACACTTGGTGAGTTCCCTGGAACACCGGGGACACATATTCATGTATGAAAGACGTACAAAAGTGCATTTTGCATGATAGGTCCCCTTTAAATTGACAGCAATATATTGCAAACAAATGTTTTGATGTACACTTTTTAGGTGAGCCAATGTCAACTCAGATTACAGAAGCTATATCCTGGTCCTGGTCACACACTAAATGACGCTGATCTCCATGCATTATAAGCACAAACCATCATAGTGCGAGGCTCTACAGCTCCCTGGATGCTCTTCGTCTCCAGAGTTTTCAGAGTTGGTCTGTTGAACACTCTGTCCACCAGCTCAGGGACAGTGTTGAGGTGGTTTGCCAGATCGAAAGACTGCACTGAGGAGACACAATAAAACGTTCAGTAAAACATTTAAACTTACTGTATTACCTAATAACTATTAAATCCCAACAAGCCAGGGATATCTGTTCACATTATAATTAACCAATGTGCATTAACATCTACCTTCTTTCTTGGAATCCACAAAGAATGTATGATGGTTTTTCTGTTTGCCGTCTGCCTCCAGAATATGGAGCTCTCCTTTCATCCTCTCAATTTTCTGAAATCAAATGATAAACACAAAGATTTACAGGGAGCAACAACAGGAGCTCTATTACAGGGAGGATTCCTTTATCAGTAGGAGGTTAGGTAATGGTCGGAGCACATCTGTAATTTAGGCCCAATTCCAAACCACACCCTACCCACTCCCCCTCCGTGATGGAGTGAACTCCGTCTGTAGTCACACTCGCAGCTTAACGAGGCTCCCTCCTTCCAGATGGAGGGTGTAAATACAGCGGCAAGCTTTGGGACGAACTCCCCTCTCTCCGGCAGAAACAGGAAATGCAATAATTTTTCGTAACAACGGTTTCAAATCAGCATCTCTTGGATTAAAAATAACAAAAATAAAACTCTAAAAATCTTTTATGGCATATATTTTTTGTAAACATATTTTTGTTTTAAAATCTGATGTTTATAAACTGCTTAGTTTTAGCAAAAGTCTGTGTAAATATACATAACTTTTACCGTTTTCTAGACTAGACATGAGTAAATGATCCTAAGTTTAAACAAATATGAGGTAACCATGAAGTTGTTAACATCTGTATGAAGATATTAAATAGCTCTTGTTGTGCAGTTTATCACTGAATGTTTCCACGGAACTGTTTGTAAAGAGCTTGTTTCATGACGGACACACCCAGCGTTGAGTGCGGTCAGGTAGAGCAGCAGGGGAAGTCAGGACCGATGCAGACTCGCTGTTTGAGGGCTTGATAACCCACTCCCCCTCCACACTCGTTGGTTTGGAACAGCACTTAATGTGGCGGACCTTCCGCGCAAATGGAGGGGTAGTGTGTAGGGGGCGGTTGGGAATTGGGCCTGAGTTTTCAGTAGACAATTAATTCCACTTTGATTGTGTTGTTGTGGCAAATCCACTTACCCTGGCCTCTGCCACCCTTTTCATCTCCACATATTTGATATCCTGCGTCCTCATCACTTTCTTCTGCTCCTCTGTTATCTCGTCCTCCTCACCTTCTTTTTTTGCTACATGAATTCCATCCTGTCAACACAAAATAAGCCATGTTAAATACTTCAGCCACAGAGATCAGGGGAGATGTACATAGGGTAGCTAATTGTCTCGTCGTGTTGCTTTAATGGTGATCCTTATCTTACCTGCAGCTGGGTGTTGATCATTTTGTAGTAAAACTCATCTGGGTTCTTATCCAGAGCTTTCTTTCGCAGAGCAGAAAGAGTGTTTTGTTTCTTGTGGTAATCACTAAAAAACAAAGCAAAGCAAGCCATTACACACTTTATTCTTCAACCATGTTACATTTCAAAATCCACATTCAAAGCATAGAAACAAAAGCATGTTTCTTTTACTTGATACAACTTACACTGCACGGAGTTTGTAGTCCTTTTTCTTCTCCAGCAATCCCAAATGTTTCCTGAAACCAGGCTGTGTGAAAAAAGTATACAGTTAAGATAAGTTATACACCACAATATGTATTACATAACACCACATTTATCAGGTTGGTTATAATATTTAGACATCTCTATAGGGCAACAGTACTTCATAACATAGCAGCAGGCTAGGAAGCTAGCAAGTTAGCCAACAAAACACTGAAATGCTCACCTGAGATCTTTCATGGTGATTTTTCTGTCGGGACTTCAACGCTTTCCTGAACGAAGACATTATGGCGAATGTCGTCCGGCGTAATAAAGCTAAATAGTTTAGGAAAAGAATATATCTGTCAGGTATGTATAACAACTGCAGTCTGAATCTCCCTGCTGCTTAGTGCTTCCTCCTGCTAGCTGCACACGTGGGTTCCTGCCTGTATAACAGCGAGTAGATTTTCCTTTCCGTACCGCAGATTCGCAACTCCACTTACTTTGAAAATACCAAAGTAGTGATGAATCGTGACAGAAAATGTATTAACAATAAAACAAAGTTTTATTATTGTTTTGCATTTTACAAAACGCGTACACATAATCATTTATTTGTTTCGATCTATTACAGTGCTGTGAATGGCATACTACGTGTTGTATGAGCGCGTAATAAACAGTAGAGGGTGCTGTTCACATTAAAATGCTATGTGATGTGAGCACCCTGTTGCACATTCCTGCTGTTTGAGCCTTGGTAGCTCATTGTAGATGTATTGTGCAGCTGTTGACAGTAATAAGGTAAATGTATTAAAGTGTTTGTACTTTACTTGAGTTTTCGATCGGATGCTAATTTATACAAATGCTATGTATTTCGGAGAGAAAACTACTATGGTGACTATTTACTTTATACTAACAAAAACACGTTTATAAAATATGAACCGTTGTTACAGTATGGATTTAAAATAAAGCATACATATAAATGTGTAGTTTGTTTCATTTTCACAAGGTAAAACAATTAAATGCATCTCACAGGTTTATGCATGAAGTTCGTTTTCAATGATAACTTTCTAGTAAAGTAAAGTTTATTTTTAGTAAAGTAACGTTTTCAATGCAGGACATTTACTTTTAGTATTTGAATATTGTTTTATTCTGCTTTTACCTCATTTAAGGAAGTTCTTCTTCCACCATTTGTATTAGTTAGATAATTCATTTGAAAAGGAAGGTCACTCAGAGAGCACAGAGCTCCACCAAGGTTTCCATGAATGAAATGAATGCATGTATCCGTCCGTGATTCAGATCTGCTTCAAAATTCGATGGGTTCTTTCTTTGAAAATGGTGAGATCCTCCATTTTTCATGAGACTCAGGCCAGTAGTATTCCTATAATCTTGCTGTCAATTAATCCAACAAACAAACCAAACAGAAAACACAACCTCTGTGGCGAAGGTTATGGAATAACATTTTAACCACTTAATCACCCAGTTTCCGTAATAATTGTTCTTATCTCATTACCTCATGTAATTGATGTTGAAAGCCATTTATTTTGGCTTTGAATATTCAAGACCACAAATGATACATTATGTGGTTTAATGGCAAAGGGAAATTGGTTTAATTATATTCATCCAAGTATAAGACCAATGCAATTGGCATCTGCCATTTAGATGTTGTATACAAGCCAGACTTGGCCCAGGATCCACAGAACAAGTGAGGGTCATCACACAGTGCTGCTGACTCAATATTTTTTGGCTGCACTGTTCATACATGAAATCATTTTGGTTATTATAATAAAGGCCTGCATTTGCCAGAGCGCACAAGTTTATGTTTTTCCAACATGGACATTTATTGCATGTTTCCGTTCGGGTTCCAGGCTGTTTTGATTTATGTCCAGACCAATGAGACTAAAGGAGATTACATTGAATCTCTGTAATCTTACTAGCAAGTTATTGACAAACTTTTCTATATTTTGAGAGGGAAAAAAGTGCTGCAGGAACAAAGACAATGAGGAGGTCATCCAATAGGCTATCCATTTCCAGACATGATATTTTGGGTAGTGGGTAGACAGAGAGAAAGCTGTAATGGCACCAGTCCCCTAATCTCACCCAGACTCCCAACTTGTTGTGGATGTGAGAAGTAGCCTTTAGGACAGAGAGAGATATTCCAGGAAACAGTCATTTCCCTCAATGGCAGCTCACTATCCCCTCACCAACCGCAAGGAATTTGTTTTATATGTGTGAGATTTGCCCGGCATGCAGAATGTTTTGCGGGTGATTAGACCTATGAATGGGGTCAGTGTTTCCACATTATGTCACAGGCTTGTTTATCAGTCTGATGGCTAATGACCCCGATCCCTGTGAAGATTTCAGCCCAAGGCCCGACTGGTCCACTCAGCCACGAACGTGTTTAACAAGGCAAACACAGGCGGCAGCCAGGATTTATGGGTTAAAATGTCTGCGTTCTGACTTACTTGGCTCCATGCTGTTTAATTCATTGGAGTATTTATCATTACAAGTGAAATGCCTGGTGAGCCATGACAGGGGTAAATACTTATTTGGAAATCAGAGGCTTGTAACAAGCTGATGCAAGAGCAGGAGGACAAGAGGCTGTGGGTTGGTTCAGGGTCAGCAATGGAGGAATGCCCTTGTGGGGCACATGCAGAACCGTTTGGTTTTCTTATATGACCCTGTAAAAATAACATTGCTGACATATTGTAAGACTGCTGCACTTGGGCTGAGCTCAGGACTTTGGTATGTCTCCTCTGACCATGGTTGGTCCTCATCTGCCGCCAGGCCAGCCCAGTTTAAAAATGCATGAGCCAGAAGTTCCCTTCCTCCGAATTTAGCTTCATCTCTTAAAATTATCAAAGGTGGCATAATAACATTATACAGATTCAAAAGTCATCCTGGTTGATAAGTTGTTATTGGAAGTGGAGGAATGTATGTACTTTATAGTTGTAATCAACTACATTCAGACTGAAATATTGCACTTCGTACTCCAGTGCATTAAATGACAGCTAGAGTTATCTTTTACCTGTTATATTAAAAATGTACAATAAGAAACATATAAGCTAATTATATACCATGCAAAGAAAAGTCCTTTCTTGTGTCTCCCCTAAACTGAACTCATAGTAAAAATGACCTCCACCTTGACCAGCAATTAAGTCCTTACATTACGATGCTTCAGTATTAACAATGTGCCTTTACTTGGAATATTTGTATTCTCATTATTGGACATTCCTACCTCAAATAATCCCCTCTACTCGTTGCCCAAGCCATATACACTCCTGGGTGGGATTCTCACCATAACCACAAACTCTTGTAAAACAAAAATGTCTACAATTAAGTGCCAATACGGTGCTTATTTTCTCTGCTGGAGTTTTAATGCATACATTGTAGCATGACTTGTTTTATACTCCCAGACAATCACAGCAGTGCAGTGGCAACAATTGGATGTGTTTCAGATGAGGAAAATCATGCTTTAACTGTACTGTAAAAAAGTTATATCGCCAATACCATCAAAAGGATCTTCCAGGTAATGGTGTTTTGCTTGTTTGATTGTATTTTTAAAAGCTAGCACATGATGTCCCTCTGTATATTCCTTATAATCTAAAAGACTATTTCTACACGCCATTATGTAGGTGAGGAAAACAGACATATTCTGAACAAGCCATTCCTACTTACTACTTTAGTGGGACATTTAACCATTTTATTGCCTCATTAGTGTGCTGCCATGATGCTCATTAGAGTTAATTTCTCTCCAAAACCACACATCCAAGAAAAGAGTTGAAGGTTTACAATTTCATTTGAGTTTCAGTAAGCAGCATGACAGTCACTTGAGACGTCATCACCTCTGGTTTCAAAATGTAAAAGTATGCTTAAAATTGAATTACATGGTGTTTTTCACCTAGGGTTGAAAATATCTTAAACACAGTTACGTTTCACATCAATCTGTTCAATTTTCACTTGTTCAATCTTGTATGTGTTTTCTTCAGTGAAAACATTCTCACTTTTTACTGATTACTTAGATAGTTAACCCCTATGACCCTTTTAACTTGTTTTTCAAAACTAAAACAGAGAGATATTTCATGAATTAGGTAAAAAGAGTTACACTTAACTTAACCAAGTAAACAGAAACAGTGAGGCCATTTGTCCTATGATGAATTGACAAGCATCTATCCTCTAATTTGTTGCACACAGTCTGACAGGACCACGCCTCAGAGTGTAAAATTAGGATTTCTAATTAAGGGTTTGTGAGGACTACAGGGGTCACAGGACCATGAAAGACAAGGGTCACATGTTTGGAGGTCTTCTGTGTTTATTGGGTTATTGCATGTGTAAGCCTTCGCGACTGCTTTTGCATTTCCAGAAAAATAACTAACACTTACATAAGAGTGTTAAAATGCTTTTAATTGAGTACACATCATTTTAACAGCTGTTAAACAATGGTAATCTTTAACATTTAAACCGTTGAACTATTGCTTCAAATAACCAATTGGGTCCATTACGCAGCGTCCACACGGCGGCGTGCGTTGAAGCTTGCCGGTGGGCGTGCCTGAAACTCGACCAACAACCAATCACATGAATCTCCCGCCCCGGACACACAAGCACGCAGTTTGATTGGCTAGAGCTTGTACTGGCATATGATTTGATTGGCTGACGCTTCCGTCGAAGCTTCAAAAGTTGAACATTGCTCCACTTTTGAAGCGAGCAACGCACAACCACAATGCAGTTCGGCAAAGCGTGACGTCACCCCATTCAAAGTGAATGGGCAGAAGCGTTGAAGCTTCAACGCACGCCGCCGTGTGGACGGGCCTTTAGTGTTCCCATTACTTAGTGGTTTTTCACCAAATTCGGTGGAGCGTCTGAAGATATTAAAGTCGGGGCCGTGGCCAGGCTAAATATGTAAATTATAAATTGTTTTCCTTTGAAGATGAGTCCAATGTAACTGAATGTAAAATAGAGGAGAGCTTTTCCTTAGAGACTTAACCGTCTTCAAGGAGCTAAACATTGTGTAAATCATGAAGGGAGTCGTTTTCCAGCTCGTCCTTCGCTCCCTTGTCTTGAAAAACAACATCACTTTTTTAGAGTTGTTTGTCTAAAGGGTCTTTTACAGCTTGAGGGTCAGTTAAACAGGTCAGGTTGCTCTTGTGTGAAACTTTCAGCTGTTCTTTCCGAGGAAGAACTTGAACAGCTGAATGTTCTCCTTCACTGCATAATGCATTTGTTAAGTTGGAATGGAGGAGTAAATAGAAACATTTGATTACACTGTTTGGGGTGGCCTAGAGGTTAGGGAAGATGCTTTAACGGGTGTCATCAGGATTAATCTGGTTTGAAAAAGTGAGAAGCCTCTTTCATTATCACCAACCATGTGTCATTAAGTAAGGCCCAGATCAGACTGTGGTTGTACTCAACAGCTTCCAGGTGTGACTGTTTGACGGTCAGGGTGTTTCTAATAAAAGGGAACATTGCTATCAGTGACTCTTCTCCTTGATTAAATAAAGGTGCCTCTGCTTCTGCCCACTACGTTGTGAGCACACACTGTTATTAATATTTAAAGAATCCATTCAAGGACAAAACAGCAGCCAGCTGCATCCAGGATAAACAACACTTCCGGTTTGTTGAGTCTTGAAAATGACCCATCAGGACTGGAGAAAGGGTGCACATTCTTAAAAAAGGGAAGTGACATTTGACAGCTGAGTTGGTCTTTACCCTGTATGGTAATGTCAGAGTGGATAAAAGGGCACTTTAGAGCAAGGTTGCTCCATAATGACAATTGATATGGAAGTATTTGCTGAGACTGCAAGTAATTATTGCTCAAACATTTAGATGTATTTAATGTTTCCTCTGGTATAGAAACAGTGTTTGGACTTAATCGTATTGATACTCAATATTTGAACCCAAGAATCCTTGCAAAACTTATTTACATAACAACAACTTTGAAAAGAGAAATGAACTTGTTCCAACAAGACTATTGAAACCAGACCCAAAATGTACACGACACCTACACAAACTATTACTTATTTTAAATCCTTGAAGATGTGTTTAAAAATGGCACAATGAACGGTCACTTGATAGTGAATATGTGATTAATAGCTATTTTACTAACTGTCACTGATTCACAGGTTAAACTACAGGATGTATCATTTACCAACAAAATAAAAACATATGAATTAGCACAGAGCATTAAATACAAAGATGGCATTTTATTTTGAAATGCAGTTTGTAAGTTGCAATGTATCTACAAAGAAAGGTATTTATGTCACTAAAACCTTTCTGTTTTTGTAGATGTTTGATTTTACTTGTTGGCTGATTGTTGGAAACCTAAAAGTACCAAATGGTGAGCTCTCCATTATTCCGGAATCTGATTAGGAAATAAACAGGCTCGACCTTCCTACTAATAAGCTACTTACCAATAAAACCTAATTATATTAGAATAGCCCGCAAATAAACGGCACCACAGCTCCCATCACAGCTTCCACTGACTTCTCTGGGTTCGTCTGAAGTCGTAGGAGAGAGGATGGGAGGGGTTTTGGGGGGGCGGGGTTTTATGACTCACCAGCAACTTCCTCAGTAGTAGGACAAATGTAACCGGCGAGCTGCATCACTCTTCGCCGCAGAGATTTGACTGCTGTCAGAAGCAACACAAAAAGTTTTACAGCTGACGAGAGTCACCGGAGCTGCGACCTGCACACTGATCCTATCTGACCTGAGCGAGGGAGGCGGGTTAACGGAACCTCGGAGAAGTTACAGAAGATACCTCCAGACTTCAGAAATACTCCTGGTAAGACTTTTTATCTAGTTTCTTTTTTCTTCTTATTCGTGTTAACGTTTATGTTGCCACCTCTTCAGTGGAGTTTCAGTAAAGGATACATTTCACCTAAATTATTCGGAAACTACTTAGAAAAAGTGTATTAGGTGATGTGGAAAGAAACTAGTGTATCCCCAATTGTCATTGAAAGCATCATTATGATTGTGGATGAGGCTTATCAATGAAAATCAATGACATACACTCTAGTGTGTTAAATTGAAGCGTTATGATAGCAATATCATTTTTAATGAATTAAAATAACAATAATTTATGAAGTTCTCCTGAATCTATATGTTCTTTATTATTATTATTAGTGGTAGTATGGTTAATTGCAGTCATTTTGATACACATTTGATTTAATATCATAAGATATATGAGATACCTATATAATACATATGTACTTTATACTTTGAGATTTGACTGTTATGCTCTTTGGTAAGAAATCTGTGAGTATGAAGATTAGATTAGGAAATTAGGACAAGCCTCAATATTTCACAACTTAGTCAAACACGTCACCTGTTGCAAAGTAAATCCCTGACATAAGAGGAACCACTTCCTGTACAAAGTGAGAGGATCTTGAAATCTTCTGTCTGCCTGTGTGTTTGTCTGCTTCCCTTGTTTATGACTGTATTTCTATCTTCCCTATCACTTTAATCACAAAATCACACCTGCTCCCATATTCCTCAGTAATGCAAAAACACACACACAAATAAGGTAAAAACAACAAACAGCCTCCAGTCAGTGGAGAAAGAGACTGTATTGGACCGTGTGACCCATTGAACTGTGTGTAGGAAGGATTAAGGAACAACTGTTGTGTTACAGAAGCTCCCAGCTGGGCAGTGTGTGAAGGCCTCAGAGAGCAAAGTCCCTCAGGCTAAACTGGTCTTTTCTTCGGGTGCAGGAAGTGGGATATGGAATTGTGCATATTGGAAGGGTGTGTCTGTGCTGCAGCCTCTAGTTTTGTTTTTGGCGTACATGATCACATCACAGCGTATAGTAGCTTTGTCCACCTGTTGCGTCATCTCGGCGCAGTGGGCACAGTGGGAAGGTAAAGTGTTGGGGCTTGTCAAAAGAGAAAACATTTGATCAAGATCTTACATGTTTTATAAGAGGATCACCCTTTAGTCTTCATACTCTTAAGGAGGGTAAAATAATAGGCTGTATGATTTCACTACAACACTGTACAACCCTTTTTGCTGCTGCTTGTTGACAAGTGCATAAAGGCTTAGATGAGGGGAATAGCAGAGTCGGGTGACAGTTTTGATCAATATAAGCAATTAATTACACATTCCATCAAGTCTTTTGATCCATTGTTAATATACAAATATTGATTAGTAGTTTAATTGATCTGATACACACAGAGATTCATGCAGGTTTGGTGTTGGATGAGGTAACATATCTGATATTAAACCTGGTTCCTTAAGCTGTATGCTATAACACTTGCTAAAAAATAACATTTTGAATAATGCATATCTCCTCTCTATCTGTTCCTACAGAAATTACATTTTGGAGGAATTTGGTCTCTCATACTATTCTTTCACAAACTGTTTGTCAAAGTAACAAGCAGAAATAATTAATTTGCTGCCAAAAGCCAGTCAATCTATCCCATTTAGCATCCGGGAAGTTTGCCTCGACAGAGCCCACGGCTGTATAATGTATTTGTTTGCTTTCTTCCTCTTCCTCTCTCCCTCTCTGCTTCATTGACCATGGTCACATTCTTCGGAGGTCTCAGTGTTTTCCAAAGGTTAGCCCCGCGTGGTGTTTGGACCCCGGCCAGCTCTGAACTGCAGTGGGACTGCAGCTAAATGACTTGGACTGGCTATGGCTGGTTTTATGCATTGGCATCGTTTGAAACCAGGCCAACGATAATGATGGAGATCGGCGGTCAAGTAGTTGCAGGTGGTTAGGGAGCAGAATTTAGATTTTTGTTGCAGCAGTTTTCTGTTGATGTTCTGCAGCTCTCTGCCCCTCCATGGTGTTTCGAAGGACACAGTTTGTGTTGTTTTCGTGACTTTTTGTCACATTCTGCGTAAGGCTACGTTCAAATAGGAGGTTTACATGATGAGAACCAAACGGCTGGTCATATCTGATTAATTTGACTTGTGCTTGTTTCAAATACATTTGCTCGAGGCATGTTTTTGACAACCTGAATGATTACACATTGTTAGAGTGCATAGTTTGTTTTCATCATCATCTTATTCATGTGGTTGTAACCAAAATCAAACAATGCAACCAAATCCAGCTTTTAGCTATTCAGCCTAATTAAAAAAACATCACATCTGTGCTGCATGTGAGACCAAAAAAGGGAAATTAGAAGATGATTTTGGCTGAATATTTTTTTTTTATTCAAAAGTTCACTTGAGTTTGTTGTACTGTATCTCTCTGTGTTTTCCCCTTGGTAGTTAGTGCCCTCTTCAATACTTCAATAGGCTGTGGGGGCACGTGGCTCGCAGCAGGAGTGTGTCTGAATTCCCTGAGAGGGAGGAAGTGACCTCAGGTTTCCTGTGTGGGGTTTGCCAGGTGCTGGGGTGTTATTGTGAGGGGCGCAGGACTTCCTCCATGGATGCTTTGTTGGTAAACGTCTGAAACTTGATCCTTTCAGCCAGGGCCCCCGTGGGAGGTAATATGCCCCCATCACAATCCAGTCATCCTTCCCCGTTCTCCTACCCTCTCTTCATCACTGTCTGTACACTCTGTGGCACAGCTTTCACTCCATGTTCCTGTGTATATAGAGAGAACATAAACTTTATATAGGCAGCTATGAGTGTAAAAGGCTACTGACTCTGTGCTAATGGGGTAATTACATTCCTTTAGGGATACAATTACAGGTCCATAACTAGCACTTACCTGCTACTCTCAAAGGATGTCCTGTTTTCAAAGGAAATTCCAAATTGTCAGCACAGAAATGCAGATGCCCCTCTAAATACACACTACGTAGTTTAATACAAACTAATTACGAGAAGAATGGAGTTATGCTTCAACTCGCTTTACCTTTCCCTTGGTTTTCTTCATTTTGCGACCATTATATGAATGACACATGAATCTGTCTACATTATCAGAGTTTCCTTGGCTGTATCTCACATGAAACAGATGTTGTTTGGGTGCAGGAGTCCTGTCGATTCACTGCTGCATCATCACATTAGGTTATGTTATGAAATTGTACTGAGAAAAGGTGTGAGTCAGGCGTGACGGTTTCCTTACACCCTTGCCTAGAGCAGGAGGGTAGGCACACAGTATCACAGGACTTGATGAAAGGAATGTTTTGCTATGATGCAAAACACGCTGCGGTTACCAACTCCTCCATCATGGGCCTAACATGCCTCTATTTGTTCTTTGGAACTGAATCCTGGACAAACCTGTCCTTATCTTCTGGAAAGTCCCTCATGTGTGCTTTTGGTTGGAAGATTAATTGCCAAAATGTGTGGAAATCTATCTCGGAGTGTCTAATGTTACTGCTTTCCAAATACATTGCCATAAAATAATATCCCATGGAAAAAAGAACATTGCTACATAGAGACTAAATGTCGCAAATGTCCATTAATAAGCATGGACTCCATGACAGCTGGAGGTATTTTGTCAGCAAACTGGCCTCCTGCACAAGTCTGCGGACAAATTGAAGTGGTTTTTATACAACTGGTAATGTTATGTGCATTACGAATTGAATTCATATAACTAATGGTTATGTTGGGCTGTGGCTAATGGCTAACTCATAGGATAACCTATGGTTAATGGAGGCACTTGAGCAGAAGAGTGTGGGCTGAGGAGAATTTCTCCAGTACGCAAGGTAATAAGATGTTATTTCACCCCGATACATCATTTCAAAGAGAAATGACAAAATAAAGAACCAAGGCTTATGCTTTTTACTAGAACTCCACATGTTTATATCTGGGAAATAGAAGGACCTTGTGACCTACATCATAATTGTAGGTCAATCGACCAGAAGGAAACACTGGTCCATTGACCTACAATTATGATGTTTGCTTTATTTACTAATTTTAGACTCGGTACATTTTATACCAAATTGTTGACACCTGCTGCTGACACTCCTAACCCAATGTGATATCTTTTGAATTTAAACTTTTAATCAAAATAAACTATAGTATGAGTATGTCTTGGATAACAGCAATCATGCCTGCATATAATTATATGTACAGAGTTGTTTTATGTCTATGGGAGCAGCAATGTCGTCTTCCTTCCCATTGGATGTTCTCGTACACTGGCTTAATTGGCCAATCATTTGAGACCATGTGGCATGCAGTCTTTAACCAGGGAGTGATACACAGCAGGCCTTAAACAAGGCAACAATGCCTAAGGCTCAAAATGTCACCTTTCAAAACACCGTAAACTCCTGAGAGACTTGGCCGTTAACAGTGTATTTCTCCACAACAACATGCTTGCAGGACTCTGTTCTCATAACAGATGTCTTAGAGAGGTAATTAAGCCTTGGCACTGTGTACATGCTTTGTTAGTTCCACCATGCCACTACTGTATCCCCACGTTCACCCCCTGCTGCTGCGGTAGTTGTGTCTTTATATGGCTAGTAACTTCAGTTTGCCACGATGCCAACTGCATTAGTGTTGATTGCTTCCCAGACACCTAATGGGGCTGGTTCCCACTTCCCACATCTGCAAAGAATGATCCCAGACTGTGACATCATGGCAGAGGAAATGTAGTCATGAGAGTGTGGGTGTATGGCGGTGTTGCTGTTTGGCATTAGCACATTTTTATTCATATGTGCTAATGTTCTCTGTTGTTGCACAACCGTCTTCCAGGAATGAACCAGAAGGACATGCATGCACTGCAGTTACTTGTTCTGATTAGATGTGTATTATCTTGTCTCTGATAAATACAAGACTGTTTATTTGGGGTGCAGCTGTGAGCGAGAGCATTCCCCTCGCTGAAAGTAAACAGTGTTAACATGCCTCTCTGCATGATGAAACTAGTGAGCGATAAAGAATGTGACTCCTTATCCAAAAAGTCTTACACCATCCCTCTCTCATCGTCGCTCTTTCCACTATGTCTTTTGCTCAATATTATTTACAGGCGCGCACACACACACACACACACACACACACACACACACACACACACACACACACACACACACACACACACACACACACACACACACACACACACACACACACACACACACACACACACACACACACACACACACACACACACACTCGTCTCACCCTCTCATTTTCATCTCCATGGCTCTGCTGGAGAAACAATAGTCTCTACAGCGGAGACAGGCTTAGACGTGTCAGACGTGCTGCGTACACTGTGGTGTAAATTTATGTCAGTCACTAGTCTGAACATTCAACTGTATACAGCATTGCACCTTTTTCAAAAATACACAGAGAAGAGTGCACTTGGCACTGCTCGGGTACACTTTGGCACAAATATTTAAAGCTGTCAAAGTTGCGTTGAATAACAGTAGGAAGCGGGAAGGCTGTTTCTTGGCCTCCTTTGCCTCCCTCTGTTCCCTCACCTTCATGGGATACTGAATGGCCCTCCTACTATTGGAGGAGCCATAAATGGCAGAAAGTGTCCTTAGTGTGGCTATAAAAGGATGTCAGCTCCTCGATTGGAAGATGAGGGTAATTTACGAGAAAGACGAGTAACGGAGAGCTGAGGAGGGATTCTTGGCTCCTTCAGGTGAAGTTTAAGAGAGACAGACTAAATGAGGACGGGATGGCGAGAGGAGTGGTGCTAGTTATTATTGCCTGTGGCCGCATGTGTCAACGGGCTGTCAACGAAAGGCTTAATTGAAGACAAATGCAAGTTCCTACTGTGTACAGTTTACTTTGTATGTATCACCTCTCCATCTTGGGAAAAAAGTGAGTTTTATAATGCAGAAACTATTTCCCTTTTTAATAGAACAAAATTACACAAAAGAAGGAACATGTCGAGACTCCCCCAAAGCATCCCTGCGTCAGCTCTCATTCACCTTGTGTAATCAAAGTTGTCGAAAGTGGTGCAGTGAGAACATAAAAGCAAAGTACTGCTTTGTTTGACAATGTATTTACAACCAGCAGATCATATTGAAATCAGGATGTTTGTAGTAATTAGACATAACTCAGTCCAGAGGGAGATCAGAGCATTCAACACAATTACCAAATGATTCACAGACCTCCAGAACCATATAATACTGTTGTTTTTGTTGTTGGTTTGCTTTAACTGTTATTTAGTGTAACAATCTTATGTTGGAAGACCGTAAAAAAGCGATAGAAAAAAACCTTTGGGGCTGTAGAAGGATCAATTCCTTTTTTTTATAATGCTCCAAAGGTCCTCACATGCAGTAATGAACAACAAGGCAATTATCAAGAAGACCGGTTTAAGCTTCCATCCTCTGCATTTTCCTACTATGTATATGTATCTGAGATATTTAAAGAAAAATACTTATTATCCAAATACAGTATTCCTCTAAAATTGCAGATTGAAACTTCTATGCTAAGGAATTAATCGCAGCTGTTAGTTTGGGCAAATTCAGAGACCAATACAGATTTTGGAAATATATACTTAAAAGTCCTGTGATGTTACAATTTTCTGGTTGAGCTGTCACCACAGTTTACAGATATTACAAAAAAACATATGCATAATCATAAGTATGCTTTATTACAGAAAACGATTCCAGACCATAGTCTCCTGTCTCTTTTCCACAGCTGGAAAAACATAGTGAGGTACAGTCAAGCGCACTCGCTGCAGTCCATGTGGTTCAGCAATACATTTACAGATGGTACAGTGAAGTAGAAGAACAGCGACTTGGTGTACTTTCTAACAATTCAATTTCATTTTATGGAAAGAAACTGAAGCAATCTTGATCTTATTGTCATCAGCGGTAACTTCAACCTTCAAATATTTTGAAGGCTTTCATCGTGCCAATCAAAACCTTTGACGGAGAAACAGATACTGCACTTTATGAGTTTTCAGTCAGGTGTAGATTAAGTTAACGATAGCGTGGTGTATGATGTCGGAGAAATGATGTGACAGACCCCATTACAACTGGCAGCTTGAAGTAGTGTATATGTCCAGGGCATTCAGCCAAACCACCCACGCGATGATGCTTGACTGCATTAGCAGCAGGAAAAACCAAATGTAACACTTATCTGCCATCGATCTACATATACGTGCTATAAATGCACATAAACTGTTACATGCTGACACAAAAGGTTCACTGGCTGCTCAGGCATTGAGATGCAATCAAGAAATACAGATTTAAATATGCAAGGTCATATTTTTCATTTCATACAGTAAGAGGGGAAATTATGTTTGTTACATTTTAAAGCCATTCATTGACATTTATTAAAAAACAGCTCAATTAAGAGCTAGGATGCAAGAAACTCATCAACACGAGGTGTTAAAAGGGGCATGGCTTTTCCCACCTCACTGGATGAATGCTTCACAAAACTCCGATCATCTCTATAGAGTCTGGTAAACATCACCGATTTGTTTTCTTCTTTACTTTTCCTAAGGTCCAGCATACGTTTGCAATTCTGTCAGTGCTTTAATGGGGCCTAAACATCCAGCTTCAAAAAGAACCACATCCAATGTTGGCAATGGAAATTAGATCAATGGGTAAAATGGGGGCCAGACGGTGAGCGAAGCACAGCACAGGGCCAATGACACAGGCAGCATGACTTCACTGTGGAAGTATTCAACCCCCCTTAAAACATCCCTCATCCCTTTCTCAACACTGGTGAGTGGAAACTGTTCAAGGTTTAATGATTGCTGCAGAAAAAAGGGTCCCATCGTACTAAAAGTCATGCATTATGATGGTCATTGGCCACCTCGTCATGCTTATGGAGATCTTCCAGGGGTTTATTACAGTGCCTGCACAGCGTTGTGTCTCAGTCAGTGCTATGAAGCTTTTAACCTTCATCTCCCAGTGCCACTGGATTCTGCTTGTCCAATAATCAAGGCAGAGCCATATATCCTGTTAATTTACACCAGGCGTGACATACATTTACACTTCACTTGATGAAAAGGCCGTGGAGCTGTTACGCGAGCTACGTGCCTACATCAAGCCTCTCACTTGTTTGTGTCTGTTTTGTGTTCAGTAATGTCCCTGCGTCCCTTGAAGCCAGGAATACTCCTCCATAGGAAAGAGAAGCGGGATAAAATCAGAATGAGCTCAGACAAGAGTCAGGCGAGAGTACTGGTTAATAGATTGAAAGAGATAGACGGGTCTGCTTGCGAAGCAACATAATTCAACCACGCTATCAGTGTTTACCAAAGCACCTGTTTTCACGTCAGCTCTCTATTAAACAACTGCAGCTAGGACTTTGCATGTTATCACTGATAATGAATTAGGTGGGGAAGATGAATGGTGTTTTGCATGGCTGCATGATAAAGAGATCCCAGTGTGTGACACTGGGAGATAAGGACCTGACGGATTGCAGCTCTTTTCTGGCAAAGTCGAGAAACTAGCTATAGGATTTGTGAACTTGCAGCTCTTCTCGAGACTTAAATGAACCTCAGAGAAATTCACAGACATCCCTTGTTGAACGGAGTATTGCTTTTTGGTACCAATGCTAATTGGTTTTAGGTAAATGCATTTTTACATCTACAACTACCACTCTATTGTTCCCGTTTCCTTCCGCTTTGATTCATTTCTACATGATTTGCTCACCCTCGGGTTACAACACAATCAAACTCAGCTGTTCTGGTTGTGTGGATGGTTGCAAATCTCAAGAAATGGTAACACACAAAGGCTCAAGGTCTAGGTGAACCTGGACTTACCAGGCCGCAGAGAAAAAGAGTAGGTGGGTGATGGGCGGGGGGCGTGGAGGGTGGAGGCGGTCCTCGGATGCATGGCAGCATGATTTATGGACACCTTTGAAGTGAGCTCATTCCAGCCACACGGCTGCCTGCTGCATTACAGAGCAGGGACCTTCTCCTGGCGGCACGGCGAGGGGGATCAATGACCCTTAGGTCATCAACCTCCACTACACACTCCTCCACTGCTACTCACATATGCACCTCTTCATTATGTGGCAATTCATCAGTGTTTGTTTGGTCTCAACAAGCATAAATGAGCTGCCAAGGCATCCAATGAACTCCTGACTCTCTCCTCAGTAAACTATTTAGAGGTTAAAGCTAACAGGGATGGTGACAAAGAGGAAAAAGAGGTGGTTCCTCTCTGGGATCAAGAGGGATTTGTTCCTAGAGAGTCTAGCTAGTTTTCCTTTTCTTGCTGTAGTATGCAGAATGTTAAGGGAAAATGTGAAGTTTCTCAAAAAGCGTCTGAATGGAAACTGATGTTAAAGCTCTCTCTCCAACAAATGGTGACATCATTGTTTAAATAGGTAAAGCTTCCTTCTTCTGTAGGATTGAGGACTAAGACTGGGCGTTTGGCAGGAGTCAGTTCCAGTGCTTCAGGCTGGTTTGAATTCATTGTCTATTGGATGTGTTTGGATTGTCATAATCAAGATCTCCCCACTTTGTTTGAAACTCATTTCCTTACTACATCAAATTGTTTGATCTTATCAGCGCCATTTATGTGAGCAGAAAAGCTGGGGATTAGGAATATTAGAAGTAATTACACTCAAGGGGAAGTCCCCACAAAGGGACTTAAACAAACCGAGGGTGTGTGTATGCAGCTGCTCACTGTGTCTGCTCTTCCTGCACAAGTCACCCATTGTCCCCCAGTTTGGCTGCTGTGTTTATTTTTGTGTTTGATCCCTCTATCCAGCCTCAGCTTCATGTATTCACATGTGTGTGTGCATGCACACTTCTGTATGTTTTTCAATACTCATACACATGGCTGCAGGTGTGACTGTGTCTCCGTGACTTTGTCCTTCTGCAGGACTGTATGTGTGTTCAGACATAATACGCCTGCTTTTTCCACGGTGACCTTGTGTTTGCAGATGTGTCGCTTTTCTGAGAAGTCCCAGAGATGTCTTTGTTTGGGGTAACGGGAAGAGGCACAGAGTGTTTGCATACTGACTTGACATCCTCATTGTTATCAACCCAGCACTGTTGAACGGGATAGTTGTAGGAAATGAACCTGCATGTAGTTTTCGCAGCACAAAGCAGACTAAAGGAAGAATGCATTATGTTTTATGACAGGAAAATGGGATGTTCAGAGGTCAACTCACATTATCTATTTTTAGATTTCTGGTTTTACGCTGTTGGATTTTGCAAGTCAAGTTATTCAAAATACATGTATAATAGGATACATTTAACCGTGTGCACTGGTGAAATAATAAAACTGATGGGGTTTTTTCTGGCACAACAAATGAACATTTGACATTGCCACAGCATCCCTAATAAAACGCTGGGTTGTACCCTCGGTCAGCGCTGCTCAGGATGAAACGAGAGCTAAGCGTCACTGCCAAGAGGTTTATGAACCAGGGGAATGAGGGCACTGTTTACACGTTGCCAGGGAGATGTATCTGGGAAAGGAAAAAATTGCTGTTTATACTGGAAATGACTTCTTCGATATTCACCCCAGTTTTCTTCACAGCTGGCAGTCCCACCTTGATTTTTTGAAGCACATGTAATGTTTTTTTTCCCTTCTTGATGCGCGCCCATCTTTTCCGATCTTCTCAGACAGGGAGAGAGGTGTGCTCTGATGCGGTTTTAGGATATAGGATTGTTCTTACTTTCCTTGAATGTATAATACCTGTGCACACAGTGATTGGAAACATCCACCTGCTTATAACAGCATGCTGAATATTCATGTCTGGGGATGTTGGGATGTATGCTTTAAAAAAAAAAAGTAAACGTCTTGTCTGGGCATTAACCTCAGGGTCAGGTGCCATCACTGCAGCCACGAGCCCAGAGTCTGAATGAGTTATAAATAATTGCTAGCAGTTGTGGGTGTGTTCAGCACAGTTGTGTGTGGCATGCTCAGATTGCTGAGTGTGCGGCCTGTGAAACCTTATCCCAGCTCCTTGATGTCCTGCTAGTTGCGCTGACTAAGCAACATTTGGAGACCACCTGGGAATGACCAGTCTGTGGAAGCCATTTTGAGTCTTTTGGTTTACAGTTAGCCTTGGTTTTAAGTACCCGTGGGATACTAATCACCACAAAGCTAGTCCGTAAACAGCAGTGGTCAGGCATGTTGAAGGAAAAACAATGATGATGATGCATTGATTTTCCTCAACTTTTTTGTTATCTATTTTAACCATATAATCTCCTTTTGTCCAGTTTCTTTATTTAAGTCTGTGAGATCTGCAGTAAATTCCTAGTTTTCCTAAAGTACAACTGATACAAAAAAAAAGAATCAAGGCCATATAGCTTTACATCACACTCTACAACACTTATACAATAAAAGTCATAGCCATAACAAATAGGCATAAAAGAGGGAAATGTGTCTATGACAGATTTGCTATCTTATCTAAAACAGAAATGACCAAGTAAAAGCACTCCACACACTTTGGTCATATTTCATGGTAAATAACCTTAGCAAAAGCTCAAAGGCATGTGACTCAAATCCATTTTAGGACTTGTGTAAAGGAGGCTAAATTGTCCTCTACATCTCTTGGCTTTGGCAGTTTAGAATACGTTTGTTTTATTTATAGTAGTCCAGAGGTAATTTTCCATTGTGGTGTCTTACGTGACATTTTCTGTGTATGCCTGGCCTTCAGCAAAGGCACAAAGACAGAGTGGATATTTCAATTTTACTACTAAAAATATTGCTTCCGAAAAGCTCTTTCTGTTCCCCCTGGAGGTTGGTCTTTTGAAAACAACATCCTCTCCACGGGCTTGCAAACCAGTAACTGAATCATACAGCTTGCAAGTCGAACCTCCCTGACCTCACTATATGTAATCATTCTGCTCAGATATAAATGGAGACTGGACTGAGTTACACATGTTAATTGTTCAATTGAATACATTTATTTAAACAATATGCAGGTCCTGCATCCTCTCCAAAACAAAGCAGGTGTCAGACCAGAGTCGGCTGCCCTTTTCAGTAATCAGCGACGGCTTCAGATTTCAAAGGGATGTCCTATCCCTTGGATCACAGGGTAGAGGATGACTGGGAGGATGTGAGGATATCAAGATAATGAATAAGATATCCATTTTTGGGCAGAAATCAGCCCTGGGAAACTTTGGAGTAAGGGGCTCTCTGGTATTAATGGGAATGTTTATTCAAAGACAAATAATATGCTATGCTCACACAAAGGCCTTAGAACAACTCTACTCCACTTATCAGTTCTAAATCCAGCGACCACACCAAAGCACTGAGTGAGCCAGAAAATGTAACTTAACCTGAGATCTTTCAGTTTTAAGTGTTCCTTTTATTATACAGCTGCTTATCTAGGAGACGGTGTAGTTCTGTTCAGCAGGCTTTAAGGCTTTTTGGCTTTTTTCTGCATTCCCTACCTTCCTATTCTCTCATCAAAATATTTACCGCCTCAAAGTGTATCCAAAGATCAGCTAGCAGACTGTCAATACAAGTTTTTCTTGCTCACTTTCAAGATTTGCCTCCTTTTTTCTCACTGTAGCTCCAGTTTTCCTGTCTGCCATCTTAACATATACCGGCAAATACCAGCACAGAAAGAGAAAAAAAAGCAACCTTTCTTGCATTCTCCAGGCAGTGACTCTCCAAAACCTTCACTGGCACACAGGAGTTGACTGCATACTTTCTCCAATGCAAACCAGATGTGAAGCACTAATGTATGGCAGCATTTTTTCTTCAAAGGAAGAAGAATGTAGGCCAAAACTGTAGTATTTTGGTCATCCAGTCACAGTGATATAAAAATAAAATCAGGTTCATTCCTAAGCTCCAAGCTTTCCCTGAGGGTAGGGACAGCACTGTATGATTAAAATAATTGCAATGTTATTGTTTGGTGTTGGTGAAGTATTGTTGAACAATGGGATTGAGACCGGCTTGTGAAGGGGACAAATGAGCTGTGACAATTACATGTTCAGCTTCAGTCTTCAGAAAGCTTTGCTCTACATCTACATGTAGTCCTCCTTGCTAACACGTCCTCAAATCTCAGTGTGCCAAGTAACTGTCAGATTATGACAAATGTATGTTTTAAGTATAACCAAACATACTTCAGTGCAGACTTGTGCTGTGCTTTTGTTTATCTTTTGAACACATTTAAATCACCAGATCAAATCCTTTTAATAATTGAGTCCAGAAGGTTTGACGTACAGTTATTTCAGGCCAGCTGCTATTCACTTGTAGCTTTCCTCTAATGCTGCAGAGTGGACAACACAACAGAATCAAGGCTAATATTAGGAGACATCAAGTCATATCCCAACACTTGCATGGTCATTATACGTTGCCAAGAAGGGACAAATTACAAAGGCCGCGGTGACATTTTCTGCTGCAGGTAGTCATTTTCCTCCTCCTGTTTATGATGTTGGCTTTCAATTGAGCCCTCTGTCACCTCCTACTCTTCACCAAGCGGTGTTTAAACGCTCAGGGACAATAACAGGTTAGCTTCCCAGTGTCTGGTCCTGCAGCCTGTTCTGTATCGTCAAGTCTGACCCTGGCTCCCACAGCGAAACAGTCTCAGGTGCTCCCAACCCCAACCCCAACCCTAAATCCAACCCCAACCCTAAATCCAACCCCACACCTTACTCCACCCTGCCCTGCAACAGCTCGTTCAGTGTGTTGTTAAAAAAGTACATTCAGTTGTTATCAGTAGTTTTATGTATGATGGTCATGTAGTAATGTCCTGACAATATGGGTGGCCCAGGTTCTCCTCTTATGCAAGACGGGGGATTACAAAATGACACACTCATAGTAGATCCACTTGTTTTTAACTTCATCTGAACATTTGCTGACCCCATCGTTTAAATGGTGACCGCAGATTACTCAAAGCTGTAAATGTCATGATGATGATTGTAGTTTTGTTTTTTCTGGCTTGCAATCGGTGTAACAACTGCACTAAACAGCTTGATGCTGTACTAAACTGCCATTTATTAGGACTTTTTAATAGGCAAAATACGTTCTAAACATGTTTTTTGTGTATGTCAATTGCTAGCTTGTATGCTTGTTTCAATAAGCACATCTGTTTATGAATGGGGCTGCAACATTAGCTCTCCTTCATGAGCAATTTCCTCCGCTTCCTGTGATAAGATTCATTGCCTTGGCGTGTCCTTACGGTTACTGGACTCAATTTATCTGATGCAGCAAAAGCCAACAGGAACTGCACACCAAATGTTTGACTAATATATAACACAGAACAATTGTATGTCCAACTTCTTGAGCTGTTTTATTGTGATCTTGTTGGTTCTGACCAGTTGTTCATACACGCAACACTTGTGGAGTTACTGGTCTCTTAGAATATGTGAATCTGGAAACTTAACCAAAGGACCAGACCTCGATTTTCAGTCTTTTAAGAGAAAACATGAAGGAATCCCTCTGACTTTGTGTCATAAACATTGTGGGCCATTACAAAAGTCTTGTACAATTCATTACTTGGCTATTCGCTTCAGTCACCACATGGAAAAGTCTTCCACGGTCATGAGGCACTGAAATAACTCAAATCAGACGACTTCTCCATCAGGCTGCTTTCAAGTGGCCACTGGAATGAGACACAAATGATTTTTTTTTCAAGTGTGTTTTTGACATTCTGCTTTATTTTTGATATGCTCAACCAGGCCCTCAAATGATATACTCAAGTGTCCAGCGCTGTACTTTTCCCCCCATCTCAACGCCAGCCAAGGAGCTTAACTGTGTCCGGAAGATTTCCAGGCACAAGACATAAGGCAATGTGATGGTATGTGTTTACCCAAACGCAGCCATTTTTACTTTTCCTCTAAATTGATTTAAGGCATGTCATCGGTTTAAGCTCCAGCATTCATTAGTTACTGAAAGTCACCTTCTTCATTTTTATTTTCTTTCTCTGTCTTTTGTTGTCCCACTCTTACTTCATCACTCTCTCTGGAGTTTGAATAAAAGGACACAGAGTTATGTGTGTGCCACACTCTTCCCCTGTTGTATGAGACCTTTGCTGCCAAACGATCAAACCATTAAAGGTGACTGAGTGGCTTTTGTTGCCGCTACTTTCCTAAAGTAAATCAGACCTTACTGTGCACATAAAATCCACACTTGTTAAAGTATCTACTTGGATATAAAAGTCCACTAGTCACAATAAACGAAGACCTAACAAATAGAGCAGTTGCCCTGGGATTGAAATAGTTTCTTCTTAGCATTGCTACAACCTTTGTACTGTCTCCCACTTGGCAATTAACCAAACTGTTTGAAATGATGTGCCAAGACATCATTTGGCCGACTGAGGCTATTTCCACCCCGGTCATGCGGTCTTATCAGGGTGAATACAGTTACACCACTTCCGCTCTGTGACTTCATCTTATCTTGAAGATATGGCATTCCCACAATGCTCCTGCATATATCACAGCCACACAATGTGTTGTTTGTTGTAAAAAGGAAATGGACAAACAGACTTAGCTGTTACCCTTATTGACATGATGTAAAGGAGTGACAAGACAACAGCTGCTCCACTGACATTGACTTGCTTGAGTCCTTAAAGGGCCCATGTCATGCTTTTCTGGTTATTACCCTTCCCCTTGTGTGTTATGAAGGTTTTTATGCATGTAAACGGTGTGCAGAGTCACAAACCCTCAAAGTACACCCTGTAGCGAGTAAAACTCTAACACAGAAAATACCTCCCCAAAACGCCTCGTTGGTGATACGTCATTGTCCATTTGATTCTTCCATTTCGTTCCGGGTACGGCATGATGTCAAGCCGTACCCGGAACGAAATGGACCAATCCGTGGAGCCGTTACGTTACGTCCGCGGAGCCGTTACGTTAAGCCCCCGCTGATTGGTCCAAATTGACCAATCCACGGACTTCCTCACACACACATCTGTGTGCAGGGAGCAGGCAGTGCAGCTGATTTCTCCTTCCTGGCTGCAGGCTGATAACAGACAGTTGGGATCGCGGCGAAATTCTCTCTGCAGACCCATTCTCACAGCGTTTATCAACCTTTTTCTTACTCAATATCAAGCCACACTTATTGTTTTTACTTCGGCTGTGACTTTGTGTGTGCTCAGGATGAGTTTGGCTGTGTTTCGCTATGTATCCTAATCAAGGAAACAACACCTCCACGGAGCTCAGCGCGATTCACAACGTCCCGACCAATCAGAGCACACTGGGCTCACAGGGAGGGTGGGGGCTCGAGCTATTGGAGCTACAACGAGCCGTTAAATTCAGTGAATACAAGTAGTTTACAGAGATGCTGTATGAGAAACCAATGTGAGTTTGGAAAATTGCACAGTATAAATCTATTCTAGTAGACCTCAACAATGGAATTATGATCAGTGGAAATGGCCATGACATGGGCCCTTTAACATTTAGAAAAACATAGGGCTTCATTTATTTGTAGCAATGAAAATCTAAATCTAAACTGAAAATGTGTCCAAAACATCACTTCTGTGTCCTGCATTTAGCTAGATTTTCTTTTTCTTTTGTTTAACTTTCTTTACTGTAAATAGAGCTTTGCTGAATGCAATATTACAATATATAAATAATACTTCAATATTGTATTACACAAACTGATCGACAGTAGGTGACTACAAACTATGAATCTCTAACCAGACATTTAGAGATAATACATCTTCATTCTGTCTGTTTGTCATGAATTGTAATGACTTTCCAAACCTACTGAACATTACTTACACACACAGTCTTCTTATCCTATAGTGTATGGTAGAACTTAATGACAGCAAAAGTCATTGGGGACAGTGACTTTATAGTTATGCTTGTACAGTACGTTGGTTTCTGCCCATTGTGTCCAAGATAATCTCTCCTCTGTTGATGTAGCATGATGTCAGGTTCTTTGTCCTTGGTTAAATATACATCTAACAAGCAGATTCTTCTTATGGATGTCAGAGAAAGAGGGGGGAAACTGGCAGGCTTGTTCCCAGCAGGTTGTGCGAGCTGCTCATTTGGTATCAACCAGAGCGTAAGCAAAGTTTGGGCTGGGGATTAACAGGCTGTGGGACCCGACTGGACAGAGTATCTAACAACCATGAATATGTTGCCCGGCAACAACATACGGCCAGCTTGCTTGCATTGGTCTGTTCCTCTGCGGTGTCTCTCTATTGGCCATGAACTTCACTCGTAGAACGAAGCATTGACATTCCTCCGCTATCTAACAACCCGATGTGTGAAAACAAATAAAAAGCCTAAATGTCTGTTTGCAGCCCTGGGAAGTTGTTAAGCTCATCACACCTCACAATGTTAGGATAACTCAGGACAAGTCACATGATTGTAATGGATGAGGGGCACCACCCCTTATCCTGCTTATACCATGGCCACTTGCCAACCAAAGGTTATATGTCATAAGAAAACATGTGTTGTCATTTAACACATACAACTCATTTTGATCTTGTTTTTAGTTCCCCGAGTGTCAACATTCCTGTGAACAACACACTGAGGATTTGGGGTCTTTATTAAGCCATAGTGGTGTGGCTAACATTTTAACGTTTGACATACTTGCATTTGACAAATAGATGGATCATTACAGACGATGGATTTCCTGGATATCATTATTAAGCAGAGATCCCCCCCCCCCCCCCCCCCCCCCAATACAAACTCAGTACAATATATCTGGACCATTGTTCTATGTGGAAGCAGAGGAGATTTCTTCATGGAACCCACATTTTCCCAGGAAGCTGAATTCACTCACAGCTCTGGTATTTGGGAACATTATTAACCCAGAGTGGAGCTCTTAGTCATTGAGTTCTGGTCAGAAAGGAGATGGACCTCTGCTGGGAAGTGGCAAATACAGTAGCAGATACAAAGCCCTGTGAGAACTGAAGTTCATTATGACCCAGATCCAACTCCTCTCTTCTCTTCTCTTCATGTGGTCACGTCTTAGTTCATTGCCCCGGGGTCAGTGTACTGACGTCATGCCCCTCTCTGTGAGAGCCTGTGCCATCAGGAGTTCATTTCTGGCTCTGCATTGGCCACTCAAACAATGATACACAAAGTCAATATTGCTTAAAAGGACACGCTACAAGACCTGGAATGCAAAACACACCCTTCTTCTGATTTCGAAACTAATTTATCATTCTTTTGAATCTTTGCAATTGAGTATAAGGTCTCCATCTGTGCTTTAGTGAGTTATGTTACTTAATATCAACCTGATTGCTCACAAACTATTCATTCTTGCTCAAACCTACATCTCTCTGGAGACCATAACAAAACTTGTTGTGGAAGAGGCTAACCACGACTGATATAATACAACCAGGGACACCATGAGTGATTCATCTCAGGTAAAAGGTAGTTAGACATCTGCGTTTGAGATGTTTCATGACCTACTTTCAACAGTTTTTTATTATGAGTATATGTCGATGATTATAAATTCAGGGAGGGTTCATAAACAACGGGCTGATTTTCTCTGGAAATTAAAGCTGACATCAGACGTCACAGCACTGGCCCTCCCGGCTTTGTGAGTCATGCCTCGTCTCGTTTCCTTACCTGGCAAGCAAAGGGAGCGCATACCTACGTAGCACGGCAGATAACATTAAGGTCATATTGCTCTTATTCAGCTCTTTACTTTGTTGATCTAATCTTGAGGTTGTGGTTATGCGGGCAGTTGGCAACGTCTGACTGATGGTTTGTCAAATGTAAAGAGATGTATGTAAAACCGCAGAGTTCAGCACCTTGCTGTACATTACACAGACCAACCACAGCTGCTTACTTTGATATTTCGCCATAACTTCCAGATGGATACTATAATACGAGACATCAGGTAATAAAGATGTGTCTATTCAGTCATTAGATAGACAGATATGGCTGTCTAGTGATGCAAGCCAACACACATGGCTGCAGGGCTGTCAAGCTTTTACACTTTACGTCTTGAGGTCTTCAAAGGTTGCTGAAAGTGTGTCTCCAGTTTTGGAGAGTTGGTGTTGTGTTAGCAAAAAGCCTGTCACCGGTTGAGATGTGAAAACTGTGAGCAGGTGAAGTCTGTTGGATCTTGACTTTCTCACCCCGGCTCATTAAGAGCTTTTGGTCTCGCAAAATGCTGAGACAGAAGAAACGTGAGAGTCTGGGACTAATGTTGTCTTTGATGATGGATCCTCTGTGATTTGGCTTTTAGTCTTTGTTCCCTTTTCTGTGTCACCCTGTGTTTCAGTGTGTGACAGTTCTCACTTGCATAGCAGGACTTTTAATGCATGTGTGTGTAAGACAGGAAGCACAGGTCGAGTTTGAAGTTTGATTGATTATAATATCAGAGATGAGTATTATTATTACTAGGTGGTGTGAATGAATAACCATCAGCACACCATGCCAGAGGGCTGTATCACTTATCACTGGGCTCTCCTCCAGCCATGCTGTAATGTGTTGGCAACCTGATATTGTTGCCATAATGCTCTCTCAATATTATTCTGTCACTTTGTTGTGTGTTCAGTCATGATCAAGGGCCTTATTGCACAGGTACCGAGACAGTATACCTCCTGTATCTGTATATGCATGTAACTGTAGTTGTTTCTTTATGCTGACAGGAAGACACTTTTTAGGGATTCATGTTCAAACAGCTTCAAGTGTCTGTGCTTTTGACACACACAAACACTCAGAAAAGCTTCATCGGGTTTCTGTATCTGTTGGTGGTCCACGCTCTCCTCGCAAATACACTCCTCATAAATATTTACAGGTTTGTATGATGTGTGGTTCTTACACTACTGTATTCCCAAGGAGAGGCGGCTCAGTTTGTATTAGCGCTTTAATATTTATGTCGCAGATTTTTAGGCGGTTGACAGCGACAGGAAATAATTTGGTAGTTACCCAGAGAAAGCAAAGTGGCAGCTCCCTTTCTTGTCCCCTCCCTCTGCATCAGCCACACTTTCATCACACAGTAATGAAAGTTAATAGGCATTTTGGGCCGCCTCTCTTATCGCTCTCTCTCTCTCTCTCTCACTTGTTTTCCTTGACTCTCTTTCTGTTCCACTTGCTCCCACTTGCACAGTGTGTTTTGTTTGAGCTCAGCTCCATCCATGGTACAAGCCTAGGGATTTACAGCGTAAATATTGGCACTGATTTATAACCCCTGTGTCGGAAAAGGTGACTAAATCATTCCTAAAGACTTTTCTGCCCCTCCTCATTTTCCCCCTCTCTTCTTGTGCTCATCTCTTATTGATTTGTTGGTGTTTGCTTTTGAAATTCTGTTGACTCAAGTATCTCCTTTCTTGTGTTTCAGGCTCACAGAAAATTACAATGACTGACTCTTTTGACTGTGACAGCTGCAAGGAGTCCTTGTACGGCAGAAAGTACATCCAGTCAGATGACAGACCCTACTGCATCCCCTGTTACGACAATTTGTTCTCAAACACATGTAATGAGTGCAAAGAGCTGATCGGCCATGACGCAAGGGTAAGGCATTTAATTTTCATGATCAGACATGCAATGTATCTGCTGCAGTAACAAGTAGAGAATACCCAACCTGAATAAAACAACACAATATTTATGTATCTGTGACAGTTACTGCCGAGGCCTAAGGCATTTTGTTTTCAGGTTTTCCATTCCTCAGTCTGGTTCTCATGACCAAATATTTCCTGTAGGTAATTTACTCAAAGTTGGCAAAATTGTCCACCTGGACTCAAATATGAACTGAATAGAAATTGTCAAAGGTCAGTGTGACCTCACAAAATACTGTATGTTTGTTGGCAAAAATCTTTTCATGGAGCCAATCAATTTTCTAGCTTACATTTGTTTTCAAGAAAAAAATGTGGGGCCTCTACCCAAAAGGTTTGTGTAACGTCTTTCTTTTTTATACATGCATTGGATTGAACTGCAGGTATGACTTCAGTCTTTCCGCACTTTGAGCTACACGTTGCAGTTCAAACAAAGCATATTTAATTTGACATGGTCTTGGATAGCTAAAACAGAAGTTATGTCATGTTAATGACGCATCATTTGTGCTAAATTGGGCGTGTTCTATGTATTTTGTGTGGAGAGACAGAGTAAAGGCCAATTTAACTTGCAATTACACAGGCAATTTCCACTAGGTCCACAGGCTAATTTAGTCTATGATTGTTAAAATGCAGCATGAGGGAACGTCTCCCTCTCCTCCACAATCAAGTTAAAATTCAAACTTTGCTTAATGGAAAGAACTAACATGAAGTGGATCATTTAAGACTGACATTAGCTACTTAGAGTTCACAGGATGAGGGCATGCTACATTGTGTAATAGTTTGCTTAGCTAAGTAGTCCAATACGTTATCAACACCCCTATGGGCAGTGAGTGATTAATAAAGCCAACATTTTCATAGCTCATTTCCTTTTAGACAATAAATGTAACATTGTGAGACTTTTATTTAACGCAGAAGATACTCACAAGTAGAGTATAGTCTGATAACGTACACAGAGTAACCACATGCTTGTTTAGGCCTTAAAGACCTTGCATGTGTCAGTTTTAAGCCAATCCAATCCAACACTCTTCTCATTGTTGAACAAGATACGTTTGATGGTGTAAAGTTTTTCAGTCGTTTCTTTATTTGCCTACTTTAGATTATACACGTAAAGAATGACTTCTGATTTTTTTTTCTTGTCTCCCCTTTTCCCCTCCTGCCAGGAGCTCTTCTATGAGGACCGGCACTATCACGAGCACTGCTTCCGCTGTTTCCGCTGCGACCACTCGTTGGCAGATGAGCCTTTCACCAGCCAGGACGACGAGCTGCTCTGCAATGACTGCTACTGTAATGAGTTCTCCTCCAAGTGTGTAGCTTGCGACAAAGTCGTCATGCCAGGTAAACCTGCAAAACATCGTGCAATAAGATATAAGGCACTCTAAACGACTCGTTTTCCAAAACTGTTCTTCAGAGAGTTGTTTCAAAGGAAATGAAATGAAAGAGGGAGTGACATGTAAAATACCTTGCACATAATGCATTTGACAGTGCCATATATAATGGTACTCCACTCGCCCACTAAACATTAGTTAGTTATTTTCCATGTAGTATACAAATTAAAATGTCAAGATGGATAGGCAAATGACTATGGAAAATGATGACATAACAGACTCCATGAAGCAGGGACACATGCAAAGTATAAAGTAACAGATCAAGCATATATAGAAATGGGTTTTGTTCAAAAAGGGAGAAGAGAAGGCGAGGGTCCACGATTGAGCAGCAGCCAGTTCTGAATGTGACAGAGTAATTGCCAGTCTGCTTGACTTGTTGTCTGTAAGCCAGATCCCTCAGGGCTGGAGGGCTGCCAGCAGACTGATGATAACAGGAGATAAGAGTCAGTTATTCCAGCTTACACAGCCCTGACAAAGCAGTAAATTAGTTCAGGAAAATATGATATTTCCCTTTGTTTCAACTGTAGGTAATCCCCCTTTCTTTTGGAGAAGTACATAAATACATTATGTTTGCATTATACAGGGATGAGAAGACCTTGAGAAGAATAACAGTTAGATAAAGTTTTCAGCTCAAAAACATTTCTCCTCACTTTTCCTAGTAAAGCTCCTGGAATTAATTAGTTTACAATAGTGCAAACATTTCACTGTATCACCCACAATTCTGATGCACTTTGGTTTCAATTAGAAAAAGTGTGACCTCTCCTTAAACTGAAGACGAACAGCAGCTTTGTCATCATATAAAAGTATGAACACCCTCAAAAAACAGGCACACACACTTGTCTTTGTTTAAACACTGCATGCTAGGCTGAAGTTGTTTATGTAGGCGACTCCAGGAAGGAAGAAACTTAATACAAACGTAGTGTAATTGGATTTCTCAACATGATTTGGTTAGAAGATTTCTCTGATAAAATTGCTGCAACTTTGATCCCGATGCATGACCAACATTCGTCACAAAGGCTGTTGTATGTCTCGCAGACAATGGTCCTTTTCTTTTGTGACTCAGTTTATTCAGTTTGGAAACCCCTAGGACAGACATGGTCTCTGTTGTTGCCGCCGTACACTGACAAATGATCTTATTTGAGATAAACACTGACGTTTGAAACAAACTATTTTTGCAAGAATAAATATACAAAGGAAATTCTTGTAAGGAAAGTCAAACTGGAAACCTACAATATATTCCATAACAATACAGTATGATCTGGGAAGGAAAAAAGGCCCTGTAGGGGAAAGAGACAGTTCTGAGCATATCGAAATTGGACTATATGCAAAGAAGATATAAAAAAAATACGTTGTGCGCCAATTCAATAATGTATTTATTTTGTCAAGGTTTTTAAAGTTGTAATGCTTATTCATGAGACCCCAAAATTCAGCTTGTTCACTTTTATTTTATTTGTCAGATACTTAACTGCTAATATTCTTGAGTCACTATAATTCATGTAAGCTTACAGTATAACCAAGAAGGTTTTTTCAGGAGATTTGGCAGTTTTTGACTCAAGAACTCAACAGCACACAGCCTAAAGCCGTGAAACGTTTAAAATGTCCCACACAAACCACTGCGTCACCATAGAATAAACCCAACCAGTATAATAAAAAACTCAACAGCTAAGGGATAGAAGATGGATTGGTTGGGGACCTAGAGGGGAAAATGGCATTATCCCCTTTCTAAACGGACTGCCGCCAGTTTCCATCAGTAGGAAAGAAGTATGGGGCTTGTGGTATTATGATGTAAAATGAAATCCATCTTAGTGAAACAAAATGATTTTTATATGCCTTTAAGCAATTGAAGTCAGTTCATAGTTAAATAAAATCACCATAAAATTCCCAAATGGCCATTACAACTCCATGAAGAACTGTAAAAGCTGCATAATCAAATAAGTTACAGTAAGTCAATCTTTCCATCTTTCTCTTTCCTTCCCTGCCTCCTATCATCACTCTTTCTCTCTGCTAGGTACGAGGAAGTTGGAGTATGGCGGCTCTACATGGCACGAGGGCTGCTTCATCTGTAACAGCTGCAACCAGCCGATTGGCTCAAAGTCCTTCATCCCTGACAAGGATGAACACTACTGCGTGTCCTGCTACGAGGACAAGTTCGCCCCGCGCTGCACACACTGTAAAAAGGTCGGCAGAAACAACCCGAGGGATAATAACATAAGTGGGATTTATCCTTGTTAAGCTGAAACGTGCAAGGGAATACATTTTAGAAGTGATTTAAAATGATGCCCAATTGACCTTTGACCTCTCTTATTTCCAGGCCCTGGCTAAAGGCGGTGTGACCTATCGGGACGAGCCGTGGCATAAGGAGTGTTTTGTGTGCACCAGCTGCAAGACACAGCTGGCGGGTCAGCACTTCACCTCGAGAGACGAGAGCCCTTACTGCATCAAGTGCTTCGGCAGCCTGTACTCCAAGAAGTGTGAGGCCTGCAGCAAACCAATCACAGGCAAGACAACATCACTATTCTACACTATGATATTGATTTGTGCGTCCCCAGGTGTTTATTTTGATCGACTGACTGGGTGAGGGTTAAGCACTAGAAATACTTGTAGTACTTAGATTGGCTGCCACTTTCTGCATTTTACATTGTGTGTAACCTGGTTGAATTCTTTCGAAGTCTTCACAAGAGTGACTTAACGCACACAGCCAGTTAAAGAATGATACACACAGTTCTATTCTAGGAAGCGATAAATGTATGGAACATTTCTTATAGCCCTTCTTTTCTTAAAATAAAAAGCTTGTTTTCCCAGTTAGATATGTTTTGAAGCATGCATGAGTCCTCTGAAGCTCAACCAAAATGTTTTATCTCTGTGTCATTGCTCTTTTTGCCCCAGGGTTCGGAGGAGGGAAGTACATCTCATTTGAGGACCGCCAGTGGCACCAGCCCTGCTTCACCTGCTCCCAGTGCTCTGCTTCACTGGTGGGCGCCGGCTTCTTCCCCGATGGAGACAAGATCTTGTGCCGCGAATGCAACAGCAACAGCAACAGCAACCTATAAACAGTCCTTGACATACCTGTCACCCTTCGTCACAGCATTTTAAGAACCCAGAGTTATTACCCAGGACGGTAACGCAGGCTAACAAATGCTGCCTCTCAGGTTGTTTTTATATAGAGATCAGTTCCTCGTGCTCACTGTCTGGGTCTGATTTCTGCAAAGTTTGAATGAACCCCTTAAAGGTTTCCTCTTTAACCAAAGAGTTAATGATTTTGTTAAACAAAGTTTATTGAGTGCCTTTAAAATAACATTACTAATATGTTATGTACTTTCCTACCAAAGAAAAGCAAAATGCGAGTCACTTTGCAAAAACAACCTTCATGTTTTTATAAAAAAAAAGTTGCAACTTCAGGTAAAAAAGAGAGGATACAGAGAACTGATACAGTATGGTATGTACACCCTACAGTCTGGTTTTCGAAGTATGGCGGAGGTACTGTTTTAATGCTCTTATAACTGCAGGTTAAGCATTTTAATAAAAATATGTCAGAAAGTTAAAAAAAAATTAAAAAACTGTGCTTACAGTGAGATAGCCAGTTCATGGTAGTTATGATCAATAAAGTCATTTGCACTTTTGATAAGATATTCTCTTGCTACCATGTTATGTGCACATAAAAAACACAACTTAAAAACATGGCACACAGACCACTTTTATGTCATCTGCTTTTGTTACAATTTGCAATACTACTTACAAAAAGTTTCAATATACTTGTGCTTTTTTATTTGTTGTTTATTTTAAATCAACATTGCTCAAAGAGCCAGCATTTATAACCCAAAAGAAGCTCAAATAAAATGTCTTGCAGGAGTATGCATGTGTGCCTTGATTCGCCTTAATAACGGTTGTGTTGCTTTTAACGCTGTTACTTTTTAGTTTTTCATTGTTATTTTTTAATATGTATGTGAGAAGTCATGCAAAAAGACATATTTCTTTATTTCAGCTTTGATGCTGGTGAGTCAGAGTTGGCCAAAGGACACTTAGGGTGGAACAAATGGCATTGAGGCGAAAACAGTATGGATTTACTGTATAACAAAAAAGATGATAATTGATACATGCTACATGGTTACTTTTTTTTTGTGAAGTCTTATTAAATAAATTTACACTGACTGATCTTTGCTTGGCAGTTTTTGCATTCTGTGTGAATGTGTGGATAAAATGAAATATCAATCTCTGGTTACGAGGTCATCGCTTTCTTTTGACTTGTGTTTACTGGAGAGAACCCTTCCTGTGTGTGTGTGTGTGTGTGTGTGGTGTGTGTGTGTGTGTGTGTGTGTGTGTGTGTGTGGGTGTGTGTGTGTGTGTGTGTGTGTGTGTGTGTGTGTGTGTGTGTGTGTGTGTGTGTGTGTGTGTGTGTGTGTGTGTGTGTGTGTGTGTGTGTGTGTGTGTGTGTGTGTGTGTGTGTGTGTGTGTGTGTGTGTGTGTGTGTGTGTGTGTGTGTGTGTGTGTGTGTGTGTGTGTGAGAGAAAGACAGAAAGTGAGTGCACCGTGGGACGGGCATAAAAGTCTGTTAGAGTGTTGGAGAGAGAAACCATGTGTGTGTAATAAAAGATGGTAAAAAGTGTTTGTGTGTGTGTCTGTAGGTTTAGGATATTGTGTGAGTGAGAGAGAGAAAGTCAGCGTTAAAAGGGAGAGTGAGTGCACATTTGTGTAGAAGTGTGTGTGTGTGTGTGCCTGAATGTGTATATATACACACACACCGTTGTTTATGCTGAGTCGACTGTTTCATCGCCTTGATGAAGCACACATACACAGACTCTCCTGTCGGCATTGGGTGAAATGTCCTCCTCCCTGCCTGCGTTTGAGATTTTTTCACCAAAAAAGGAAATGGAAAACTCGTAGCTGCTCGGGGGAGGGCGGGGGGGTGGACTTGTGGTGGAAGTGGGAGAGAAAAGAGTGTGGGAGAGAGATAGAGGGAGAGAGAGGGAGGATGTTCACATCTGGAGTTGCTCCATTGCACTTTCACTGGGGAGGGGGGGGTGGCGGTCAGCTCCACACACGGCTCCCTTTGGATTTATTGGGAGGAGGAGGCGGGTGGAGAGGTGGCGTTTCAAAGCCAGGAAGGGTCAGAGTAAGAGCTGTGGAGACGTTAACTGTATCATATGCGACGCACACGTTAAACTTTTACAGCTATTAGGATTCATTTCAAAGCTGCTTCCCGTCCTATGGTTTTTATGATTTTTTAGCAACAATATGTTTTCTTTCTCATTGATTTTCTCCTGTGTCTTTGTTATGACGTTCACCCAGAACCAAGTTTACAAAAAAGCAATCTTTTAGAAAGTAAGGCCTGCATTTGGCAAAAGGTTTGCAAACAAGCATAGTTGTCTCACATTCTTTCACAATACTGTGTCTTTAAATAAATATTAAAACGTTAACATTTCAATGAAATGGCAACCCAAAAGAATGCTTAGCTACTTCATCGCAACACTACAAGCTAAGTTGTGCTTGCTTAACATAAAAACTGTATTATTTTCTTGACTAGCACTGAATCATAAATTGCAGCAGGCTGTAAGTAATCTTAATAAATAAGTAAATCCTCAGTATCTAAAACTTTTAAGATCTAGAATATGAAAATGCTTTGCATGTGCCCATGTTTGGTCGTTAGTGGTTCCTGTTTTACATGACTAATCGGATCGTTTTTTCATTTGAAATAATTACATGTTCACAAGTTTTGATTCAATTTAGATCATTTTAGAACATTTTGTGCATGTCTGACATTTTCTTGATAAAGCGATTAGATTAAATTGAACTGGATCCATGTGTATCTGTACAGATTAACCAGATATACACTGGAAATCGGTAGTGTCCAGTAAGCGCAGTTTGAGTTTTGCCATTAAAAAACATCAACATCCCTAAGAGCAACTAGTTTTACAACATGCAGTTTTTGCTGCGAGGAGTTCACAAATTCTACCTCTTTGTGTGAGCAGTATAGTATAAGGAGCTGTGTGTTAGCATATTGGCAAATTCCTTTTTACAAAGCTTTAGCAATTAATGTCTTTGCAACTCTTTCTCCTGCCCTCTTTGTTTTATTGAGCCTGTTTGGACATGAAGTTGTGTGACCTCAGGTAAATCCAAGCAGCTTCACCCAGTAGCAAACAAAGCAGTGGCCTAATCAGCAATTGAAATCACCTGAGTGGGTGTGCAGGGAATTGTCCAAAAAAAGCCTGTTGCAACAAACCTACCTTAAAGGTGGGGTATGTAATTTATTTCAGAAACACTTTTTGCTAAAATAACTGGATGGCCTACCTGCCTGTCAGCCTTCCATCTGTGCACAAACTTATCTCGTGCCCTCATTGGTCATGTGCGCGTTCGTGTGTGTTGGAGGAGGGGCTCTATAAGGAAGTGGCAGATTTTTTCCGGTTGTGTATTTTCAAATTCTAGCGCACTCGAGCCGGTTTCTCCAAAATGACCTACCCCACCTTTAAGTCTTACCTACAAATATACGTACATACTAATTGGACAACATTTCCGGTATGCTATAACCTTAGTACCCCCAAAAAGAAAATGTATTGAAGTTGCAAAGTATCTAAGCTGAACATTTTCCTCCACTCGTCTTGTACAGAACTTGTGGAGAACACAGGTGAGTTTAACAACATACCGTATTTAGTTTCATACATATACAAGATCAGCTGATTTAATATACTTTACTCTATACTTTTAACTTTAGTATATGAGAAACTAACTGAGCAAAGCCAATGCTGGTTTAAAATAAAACTTCTCTTACCTTGTCACTTTTGACTCTGACATGACGTACACAGTTTATCGCTGTACCCTTTGTCTTTACAATTACCCCGTGACCAAGGACATTTAAAGGACACTAAATGAGTTACTTAATCAAATAATAAATTAATGACTGCCCTCATGCTTTTTATTTGCCAAAAATGTTGTATAGGCACACATAAAGAGAAAAAACATGATCAAGTTTTAACTAGCTGCTGTGAGTGTTGCATCATGTTGAGGTCACGTCTTGCACAATGTCTAGAGACAATCACACGGTGAAATGAGTCAGTTATACAACGTTACTGCTCACAGCCTGCTGTATGAATTCCCAGGTAACATATCTTATCAGTTTTATTCACAGGATGCGTTCATGGACAGGAATTTGGCATGATCCCCTACATTACTGCATAGCAACAAGGCACAATATTCAATGTTCTGCCACTAGGGTCCTCTCAATTAAAACAATACCAAAAGCTTTGGAAGTGTTGTAAACTAAATTAAGCTCATGGGACTTTGTTTTAGGAGTTAGCTTCTCTTGGTTTGAAATCTCTCTGCTGGCCAAGGTACACAAGTGGGACTGGCTCTCCTAAATGTTATATTGTTTTTTTTTTTTGGTATGATTTTATTTTCTCTACTTAATAAGTATTTTTTATATTTAACTTAAACCTTGCAGACGACTAGCGACCACAGTTAGTCGCTTCTCTAACTTATTACCAAGTACAGTATGATCCTAGATTCTGATGTAATTATCAACCCTGCTCTTCTTGCATTGCCAGTATCTTAAAATGAAAATGTGGTCTTTTTATAAGCAAGAAGTCACTGACATTGGATATCCTGTTATCACTACTGTTCTAGATTAAACTTTTGGTCCTAAACCAATTCAAGCAAATGTATCTTACTTAGCTTGTTGACACTTTGTCTCACATGCCCTACTATTCAGTTCCTCACCTCACTCCCTCCTCAATTGGCCCTATTGTTGTTTACTTGACTTTATTAATTGTTCCCTTGCTTCTGGCTGCATCCCTTATTACATCCCACATAATAAATGCCCATTTTTTCACTCCTGTTATTTAAAAATGTATCGCTAACTCAATTTTGAGCTTTTCTATAAATGATAAGCAAATTGTAAAGTATTTCGCAACAACAAACTACCAAAACTGTGTTTCAATCCTGGTTAATGTTCTATTTTAATACTTCTCAGATATAGTGCTGCCTTTTAAACTGTGGCCAGAGCTCTCTTATCAGTAGACAAAATCAATGTGTCGTTATTTCAAGGACTGCTCTTGAAAGGTTTGAAAAATATCACTCAAATAAAGATGAGAGTTTCCATCTGTAATCATGTTCCAGTTTCAGCTCCACTGATGCGTGGTGTACCCCAGGGATCTATTCTCGGTCCTGTTTTGTTTTTCCTTTACATACTGCCATTAGGTAAACATAATCAGTCATTTTAATGTGGTCTCTGCAAATCCACTTTTTCTTTAAGCCATATAATGTTGCATGTCTTGGCAGTCTAATGGAGTGCCAAGACAGCTGCTATTGAATAACGGATGGCTTTATCCATATTTAACATTTGATTCTTAACTAAACTTTGGATGTCAAAAATCTCATTAAATCTTGTTACTTCCACCAAAGATATACGACCAAAATTAAATCAGCCTTTCCTTTCCTAAAAAGGAAATTAAGGCCTTTTTGCACTTGGAATACTGCAATGCACTATTTACATGCTTTAGTCAGTCCTCAATGGCTCGACTTAAGCTACTTCATACTGCTGCTGCTAACATTTGAACTAAAACCAAGGCTTACCCTTAACTCATGTCTACCTTTATTGGTTCCAGTTAAATTAAGAGTTGATTTTAAGATTATTTTAAGGCTCGACATGGTCCGGCACCCTGTTATATTTTTGTGCTTTTGATTCCATATGCTCTAAGTTGTAACTCGAAACCATTGCTGGCTCTAGGTTGTCTCTAAGGCTTTTGCTAGCAGGGACATTTGTACATTTCTTAAGCACTTTGTAATCTTGTGTCTAGCTTTCCATTTTTGAAACATTTGGGTTAAACGTACAACAAAACTAAATATGACTTTTAGTCATTTATAGACCTTTTAATGCACAAATGTTTCATATTATAGTATTCAAGCAAATAAAACAATGTTTGTTTGTTTTTTTATTATTTATTTGGAGCTTTGTTTTTGGTCCCACTGACTCTCATTAGCCTGCATTGGTAGCATTGGACACACCTTGTAGAAATAATTGTGTGATTGTCTCACCTTGGTGATTGTTGATTGGGAAGTGATATGGTGTTTATATAAAGTGGTGTGTGTCTGTGTGTGTGTCATTTGCCCTTTTGGCTGCTCAGGGAAGTTGAGCAGTATCAAAACACTGCATAGGTTCCTGCAAACACTTTATGTGTTGCTCCTGTCCTGGATGTGGTTTTGATAGATGAGTTTGAGCAGTGTGGGGAATTTCCTCCAACTATTAACACCTCCCTGTGGTGTGTTGTTTGAACTTTTGAAATGGGAACTCCTCATGCAAGATAAAGTCTGGGGCATGATGATTAGGTGTTGTCAACATTCAATAATCTAAACCTTTTTGGTTTGGACTGTTCGTAAAAACATAATGGCAGCCAAATATCTCATCAATAAGCTATTCTAAAACAATGTTGAATCATTGAAGATGACTCCAAGACGAACTTATTTTAATTTTTACTTACTTCTTATAATCCCTTCAAAGTTTTAACCACACATTTGTAACTGGAAGTGTGAGTCTACTGCCAACTCATCGGCAGTGACTCAACAGAAGCTATAAAATAATCAATGAGGGGGCAATTTATCTAATTTTACACCAAACACGTCACTGCTTTCTGTTTTGTGAGTGAGTCACTATATGCAAATGCAATAAAATCCATGAAGATTGTAGAGACAAGTTTGATTTGTTTTGGAAGCAACACATTGGTGATGTTCTCTGTGTTGTCAAATGGATAACCTTAATTCTCACGGTCAAATATTCTCCCTCGGATTAAACAAAGAGATCTTTTGTGACCCAAGGGGGCAAGAATAGTTATTTGTTTAACAAGCAACAGAAGCAGAAACAACTGTAGCTAGTGAAAAAAGTACCCTGCTTGAATATCAGACGAATACAAAGAACTGTTTATTCTATGCAAATTGAAAGACAAAGGTGTTTTGATAAACCTTTTAAATAATTTCCATATAGGAACATTGGCGCTACCACGGAAAGTGAAGCTCCTTGCCCCTCTAGTTTCTTCCTGCTCTTCCCTGGCCTGTGTTGTTGCTCAGTTTACCGTTAGGTGTCCACTTGACAAAGTGTACTGGTCCACCACAGTCACGTCTGTAGTCTGTGACCTCAGCAGACGTGGGTTAACCCCAAATGTCTGAGGGATTATACTCTCACTGGTAATTCAGCATACCTCAGTGAATAAACTTAACTGTATGTTTGCTACTGGAGAAGCTGGAGGATTGGTCAATGCTGAGTCAGAAAATTACAAAGCAGTTTACAGTTTAAATCAAGTACTGATATTTCCATTCCATAAGCAAATAAATTGGAAAAAGTTACCTGCAAACCCAAGTTTTAAGAACTATATATTGAGGTATCTGTTCACTGATTACCTGTTTACAATGTGTTTGGTGTTTATTTGTAATTGTACGAACACTAACCGGCTCAACCAAGATAGTAAACATGCATTATATGGATGGAGGACTTCAGTTTATTTGTTCTCATCCCTCAGCAGTCCCTCAGCAGTAATGCACCACCAAGAGGGACTTGTTATCTACTAGATTTGTGTTCCTTCGGATGTAGTACTGTACCACAACAGACGCCAGCTGTAGCGGCTCCCTGTGTACTGAAGGCCTGTGGATGGAGAAAGTAAAAAACAACAACGTGTCCCAAGTTGACACTCCCGGGGCTGGTGCTTGCTGGCGAGGTTTGGAGCCTCTGTGGCTTGGCGCGAGCTCTCGTCCTCTCCATTCACTCACATCTGAGGTCAAGGAGTTGTGCTTGTTTGTGGGAAGCTCTTATACTGTCTTGTAATGAGTGCTCTCAGTAGGAAAACAAGGCCTTGTTTTTCCACAGTTCAGGGTCAGACGTGTCCACCGCTCTGATCCAAACACTATAAAATCCCTCCTATCCTGACGCATGAGTGATGACAGCTGCAACTCTGGACAGCATCCTAATCCCAAATTCTCATAAAGCATACCTGACACCTCAGCTGTAGTAACTGACCACATACATGCCTTAGACTACTCACAACTACTTCAAGAAAAGCTTGTTGAAAAAATCCCCTCTTGCCTTTAAATGTGCAGGAAATATTCTGTATATAAGCATTGAATTTTGATTTCACACCCAATGTATTTCACACATTTGAGTGTATTAGGACACTATGTTTGTTCTACTGCCAATATCTCCCTCCCCTAACGTTTTTATGATTTTTGGGGTTTGATGTTGTGTGGAAGTAAAGCGGTTCATTAATGTGGGAGTGTAGGAATGTCATGAATACTTATGAAGCAATTCAGGCTTGAACATCCTCGAGACACTGGAATCTTAGTCAGATCCATTGTCTGACTGTGGTCTATATCTCTGCCCTTCTTCATAATTGCTCTGGCGAAAATCATAAAAAATATAATGCCTGAAATCTAAAGTATGCTGTGAAAGCTTCTTTGTTCCTGGAGAGGAAAGAGAGTTGTGTCAACAGCTTTTTATCTCAGTTGACAACTTCTTCTTGCTCTTTCAGCTCAGTTTGAGAGCTAGATAAATGTTAAATGCTTTCCTCAACTTGAGCTGTTGTTAGAACAAAACTTTGGCAGAAATTAAGGTATTATTGAAGGAATCGAACAAATAAAGATATGTCTTCAACAGAGATGGAAGAACTCAGATCCTGTACTTCAGTAAAAGTGTAGGAATACTCTGTTACAATAAAAGTCCTACATTCAAAATGAGAATCAAGTAAAAGTACAAAAGTATAAGCATCAAAATACTTGAAATACCAAAAGTAAAAGTAATCTTTATGCAGAGTTGCTAAACTAAATTCTTATTTAAGTGTTGATTATATTTCAAAACATGAATCTGTTAAGTAACCAAAGGTATAAAATAAGTGTGGTGGAGTAAAACTACACTATTTACCTCTGAATTGTATTAGGTAGAACTACAGAGAATCAAGAATTTGAGTACTTAAATAAAGTACCTCTAAATTGTACTTGAATACATCTATAAAGTTACTTTACACCACTGGTCTTAGATTTTATTTTTAGTTTTTTTTTTTTCAACTTTGACCTGACTTTGAGGTTAATGGTGAAGGTGTACTCAACTTGTCAGAGGGTGAAAGAAGGTGATGGGCTGAGTCCAAACACTAAGTGAGCGTGGATCACAGTTCACTGATTCTCTGGTGATTGTCAGGAAAGAGTGCAGCCGTCACAATCAGGCCAACAGTGTGTGCAGTGAGGACGGTGAAAGACGAATGAAATGAGCCAAAGCTGTTGTCGGGAAATGAGAAACCTCTTGATTACTTTGCTGCTTTAACACGGTTGAAGGTTGTCAATGAAAGTGTGTATACTGCAGGACGTGATTGAATTAGTTGTGTTTATGAAGGTGTTTTGAGGCTGAAGGGCAGTTTGAGGTGCATTCATGCTTTAAAAAAACACTCACATTAGTATTCCTGCTCTTGTCTTGCAGGAGCAGCCCAGTATAGCTGCAGTCCTCTGCTGCTGGCAGCTGGGCAGCTCCGTTGGAACAGTTGTTTGGAGATGAGATGTTTGGTATGCAAAAAGTTCGGGTTAGGGTTAGTTCGAGGAGTGTATCGACCATGATTGACTGTAATTCAAACCGTCGAGAAGATTTAGCATTGAAAAAGAGCAGCTCTTCAACACTTTGTAAAGCATTGATCTGATCCCTATTCAGAAAAGGAACTTGGACTGAAAGAGAAAAAGCAAGAACATAGAGCCTGGATGTCTTTCATTTGATTTGATTTGATTTACTTGGAAAGGAAAATGTTGGAGATGATGTATTAAAGGTTGAGAGAAGAGTTTATAGAAATATCTAGACATAAATGGATGGCATCATATTCCTAATTGTCACAGATGTATTGACTGCAGGTATTTTTCTCACAAACTCGTATGGTAAAATAAAGACTACCACAAAACTACTTAAGGAATATGTATAATGATGGTCAAATCAGAAAAATGTAAGTCACACTTCTATCATCAAATGATTTAATTATATATATTTATATATATCATTTCTGTTCCTTTGCTAAACTTTCAAAACTCTTCAGTCAACCCCCTCGAAAGTAAAGGAAAGCTTTTATTACTTATTTGAAAGTGTTTAATGTTATATAAAACGGCAGCCCTCTGATCAATTGTCCATGCTCATGATAATGTTATATATTGAAGACTAATGGCTGGTTTGCAGGCCAGTCTGAATATTTAACCTTTTTTATAGCACCCTCTTGTGGTTATTTATTTTATTGCAACTGTGTTCCACCATGAGAGTGCCATATGAACCACAATCTAAAATATGTTATTGTGAAAATAAAACTAATAGCATAACATGAACTGTTGTCTTGCCCTGACACCAATATCTCCACCTTCACACTATAAAAAAAAATGCTACACCATTGTTGATCCACACCCTTCCTCCACCCTTACCCAAACTCATGATATTATTACATTTTGTATTTAAAGTCATGACATTTGGGATTAGATATAAGAGTTAGGAACAATAATGCATTGATTCCAGTCTTGAATACATACTGTTAATGTGCATTACTAATGTTGCTGCTGTTTGCGATTAAGATCTATGATTGTCACCAAAAATGCTGTTTTGAAAGACATTTTTAAAAAGAAAATGGAAATGAAAAACTACACCCAATACATAAACATGCATTATCTTTCCATTTGATAAATTGTACAAATAAATTCTGTATAAATAGACTGTGCTAAAATCAAAGTATTACATTTGACAAACTCAGTCATTTTAAATAATCCTCTGGAAATATGGAGATATTTCTAATGATTTAAATTATAACAAATTATAGTTAGAGAGTATCACACAGTATCACACACACTGTGTTTGATGCAGTTTACACACATGCAGTACTGATGACTTCCAAAAGGGGGCAGAACCTATCAAGAATCATATCTTCCATTTCTTAATGTCTTCCAAACTTTTCCTCTGCTGTATGAGGAGTCTCTGACCTTTTCCTGAGCCTCAGATACATTTGGATTTAATTAAGCTTTGCAAATAGCAACTAAACCTTGTTAAGTATGCTGCTATTCTCAAGTAAACCCAGGATTTTCCACTTGCTTATTACAAGAAATAGCTTGATACATCATAGCTTCTCTATGGGAAATCCTACTTTTCCTTTCTTCCTTTCGCAGTAAGCAACAAACAGAAAATCAGCTACAGAAGAAACTGCAAAATGAATCAGCAAATCTCTCATGTACATTTAAACATATGACATTGAACATTAAACCCTGGTTTACCAAATGAGTTCCCACTACACCACTCGCCTTAGTCACATGTCCATTTCAAATGACTTATCTCTTTTAACTATGATCAGATGTAGGTCCATCTCTCTCACAAAGAGTCTTGGCTTCGCCGAAACATGAAATATTTTGATTTTGATTTAGCAGCCCTGATTTTATAGATATCTGTTGCAGATCAAACATGCCAGGCTTTCAGTGTTGATGTACAATTCTTTTGAATATTTATTGTGTTCCAATTGAAAAGGACATTTTCTCTTTGTAGATTTCCAGATTCAACCTCTCTGATCTCAAGCCATAGAGAGAGGACGGTTGTGGAGATCCAGAGATGGAAATGATCACGGATCAGTGGAAATGCTGACAGGACTTCTCCAAAGGCTAATCTTGAAAGAGCTGGAAGCCATTACACTGGGAGGGAAGAGCCCAGTAGATGCTGCTGGCGCTGATGTTGACTCGGTTGGAGACTCCAGTGACCTCATTGACCCGAGACCTCCTCTTCACCCGGCTGATGACAGAACATCATAGGGAGTGGCTCAGTCAGTAGGGGCTTGGACTGTGAGCCGTAGGGTCGCCGGTTCAAGTCCCCGACCAGACCTAAATATGGAGTGTGGACTGCTTCTGGGAGAGGTCCCAGTTCACCTCCTGGGCCCCTGCCGTGGTGCCCTTGAGCAAGGCACCGGACAATCCCCTTCCCCCCCCACTCCCATTGCTCCCTGGGCGCTGTACAATAGCTGCCCACTGCTCCTAGTACTAGACTCCTGGTGCTAGGATGGGTTAAATGCAGAGAACAAATGTCACTGTGTGTGCTGTGTGCTCTGCAAGTGTGACCATTAAAGAGGGGTTTCATCCCTCCGATTCTATCTATCTATTAAAGGTTCCTGCAAGAATTATGTCATTGAGGTTGTGCATTATAGTGGAACTGGATACACAACTAAGATATAAATGTTTATCAATCAAACAATGTTTTTACATTTTGAGTTTAAAGGGCCATATCAGCCAAAGAAATGTGAACTTTTGAGGGTAATTTTTGAGATGATTTTGACATCCCGTTACAGGTCATTCGAGGTAAATGGAATTATAATTCAATCATAACGATCATTTATGGTCCTTACAGTATTGCACAATTATATTTGAATAAAGGAACGTTCCCAAAACATGCCCTTGTCATTTTTGATAAATCACAGCCCTTTCTGTGGACAGAATTTGCTACATTTGAAAGGAAATACTTCCTTAAGAAAACTTTGGAGTGAGGTCTGGGGATTATCCTGAGGAAGCAATACAGATTTCTGGAAAATGGCTAAAATATTCAAGTTTACTTTGCTTGGCAAATCTGCATTTGGTGTGTTTTTTGAATTATCATTATTGAAATCTTTGAGATTACTTTTTCTGTATAAATCACTACTGATACAAACAAACACAACATATAACTTTAACCTTTATGACAATATGTGTAACCCATATTGCTGGTGATAAGGAGAAAGTGTTTTCATGTGTCTTTCTCAACTCACAGGTCCAAAAACGATTTGTGGACATTTAAATGGCATCTTGTAGTTGATGATCTACACTGATGCCACTTGGTCCAGGGCCATTCTCTGAATAAGAGTGTGAATGTGAGATCTTAAAAGTGCAAGTATATTTGAAACTTCAAGTTACTATTATTTTGTCTGACAAACCATAAACTGGATTAGAAATCGTTAATGCATTTCATTTGATGATAAACTTTAGATTTCATGCTCTGATTATGAGTTTTGGTGCAGTGGTGGTACCCTTATGTGTACATTTGGATCAGGGATTGTGCGTTAAAGTCAAACAAACATGGACTTAGTGTTCCCTATTGACGTGATGCACTCTCTGGGGTCTGGCTTAAGGGCCAAACCAAAGTAATGAAATCATTCAGTGTTAAGGATCTTGGCAAATCAAAGGGTACTCATATACTCCAAAGATTTACCATTCATTTCTCTTGGAAAACATGGGAGTGGGGAACAACAGAGTGAAAGAGAGAGAGTGGGAGGTGAGGGAGAGCTCCATCCAATGGAGCCAGGGTAAGAATTTATGGTCAGGAAGAGCGATGAATGTGTAATTTACGGTGCATACTCTACCATTCCCCCTGCCCTCCCTTTTGGTAATGAGAAACGGCTGTTTTGTTGTAGGGCCGAGGCATGGTACCCCCTCCCTTCTGGCTATGACACACCATTAGTTTTTATTTCTGTCTCTGCTTTTACGACCCCTGCCCAGGCGCCAACATTTGGCCGGTGATCGGGACCATCACACCATCTGAGCTCCTCCACCTCCCAAGATGGACTCCTATAGCCTGAGGAAGAGCAAACTATAACTACTGTGGGCTCTCAACTGAAGATAGATAGCATCGCACTATAAGCAGATATTTCTATAATTGTTTGGGGGTTTGATTGAGTTTAGGTTGGAGAGTAAAAAATGGATACTTAGAATTTCAAACTTTCCCCATAAACAATAGGATGGCAGAGCTAGTGTCAAAGATAGGTCACTAATTTGTCGAAATAGTCCTAAATGATTGAGATTGACTTACCTTAATTGTTTGTGTGCAAATCTTTGATATGAATACTTGCTTACTGTTATAGTTTTATAACAAATAATTCCTCTTGAATGCCATTTGGATTTTAACTTTATAGTTTGGGCCAATACTCGATTTATTAAATTATTCTGAGAACATTGTTAACAGTGAAATTGCTACGATCACATCTGACTGGGCAAAACAGGGGTGGTCGGAAAGGCTCTAAATAAGGTTACCCAGATTATAAATCAATTTATTTGGAAGTAAAACCGCAGCAGGGTGCAGCTCAAACTTTGAAAATAATTCCTCATTGCACAATAAAGTAGTGTGAACACTAGCAGTTTTATTTGAATGCACCTAGGGTATAAAACTCTTGATTGTGTCCTTATGTTTCTTACACCATTAGACTTGTAGTCCTTCCAGATCTCTGCTCTTAACTTAGCAATTGCAATGTTACGATATACAATAACAAATATTGGCTGAAATGTAAAAATATATCCCAAATTGTAAAAGTAAATTGTAAAATTGTAAAAATCTGTCATTCGTGAATACATACCAATGTGTATAGGGCATATTTAAAGACTGTAGAAACAATAAAAGCATATTGGATGAATAAACGGTTGGTCATTCAAAACGTAAATCAGACAAACAAATCAGCATCAGTGTATGACTGAAGTTTCATCAGCTTCATCTGAACTTTATTGAGGCTTTCACAGAATAAGCTATACATAATGACTCTAATACTTCTTATGTTTGATGATAAACACAATTGGACATATTCAGTATCACAATCCATAGTATGATTGAATAATGTAGCGTGTAACTTCTCCTGAAACTAATATTTTGTGTAAAGCAAACAGACTCTTGGAAAACAATGTCAGGGAAAGACACCCTTTTTTCTGTATCTGAAATGTTTTGAAGCTTTATGAGTATAAATGTGTAAAATGCTTTGATTGTATTGAAACTTGAGCAGTAGGAAACATTATAGTTGTGCAAAATCGTCAGACCCTGTTGCAAACAGAAATGATTACTGAGCAGCTGATGATTTGATGGCTTATATGATGATCAGTGGCTTGTAGTTACTGCATATTCGATATATCACTGTGCATTTACATTTCCTTCCTTTTGATTTCCAGAACCTATTCCTTCAAACTATGAGACCAATATTAACACACATGTGCAAACGTAAACACACATGTACAAACGACTAAGTTCCATTGACAAACAACTTGATGACCGTGCAGAAATGCATACAAAGTACACAAACAGACAGACTTTAGGTAGAGACAAACACACGCACAGACATACACACACACACACACACACACACACACACACATTTACATGCAACCATGTACACATGCAAATACTCATGTTTGTATTCCTCGTTTTCTGTGCAGAGTTAATTTCAGATACAAACACCAACATTTAATTCTGAACAAACAGCTAAGCTATCAAATGGAAAAAAGGTTGAGTCAAGACACCAAAGAAGGATATAAGCCAGTAATCCTCCTTCATCTTAGGCTTGCTTTGTAATATATTCCTTACTCAAAATAATATACTGTCTAGCGTCTGCCCTCAACAACCACAAATGATATCCAGTGCCTTTCTTTTTTGTTTCATCTCACAATAGGAAATAAAGGTACAAAGACTTCATATTATACATTGTCTTTACATCATGAACAGCGGCTTTTTGAGAAAATCCATCTGCCACCCTCTCAAAAAGATGAAAACAAATGAAGAACAGATTGTGATTAAAACAGGACTGGAACAAAATACATCATAGACCAGACGAGAGGGAAGAGAACCGTCATTCATTATCAGACTTCCAGCTTGAATGCTGCATTTGAAACACAGGAATCTGTGGAGTGACATCGGTTTGGTTGCCGACACGAACCGCAATCCTCAACACGGCTTTGCAGTCCAGCAGTGATCCCTCACAGTGGAAAGAAACTCAACAAGTCTTTCTGAACGCCACTTAGACACCAGTATCTTCCAGAAATGTTCATCTATTCACAAAGCTCAGAAGCCTTTAGTGTTGCAGCAATCCTCCAGTTCTCTTTGCATCTTCTACAATGCATAGCAGCGTTAATTCATCACTTTGAACTTTGTCTATGGCGGGTGCTGCTGGAAAAAGTATTGTCTCTGTTTTTCTCTCAGCCCCATCCAGTAGGCGATGGAGTTTAGCTGACGGAGCTGGTTGTGATGCTTGGAGCAGTTGTGGTCCTGCTCTGGCCTTTTCTCCGCTTCCCTCCACCTCCTCCACCTCCACCTCCTCCTCCTCCTCCTCCTCCACCTCCTCCACCTCCTCCTCCACCTCCTCCACCTCGTCCTCGTCCATTCTCCCTCCTGTTTGTATCGTCTTGTCTGTCTCCCTTATTTTTCCTCTCTGAAAGGAGAATGCATAGAACATATGATTAATAGTTTATATGACTTCTCAAATAAACTCCTGTCAGATATCTGTCATCATCGGATGTTTTTGTATGCTAAAAGGGCCTCAGCTTGCCTAAACAAAATTAAAAACACACATTCCTGAGGGATGAGAAAGTGGATGATAAGGTATGTGTTGGATTAGGACTTGTCACTTGTGGCTGTGTGGTTTTCAATACAGGCCAACAAGTGCAAACCACAAACATCCAGTCCAGAATTATTCATGAATGGCAACATAAAGCTATGTTTAGCCACACTGACAGGATAAGTAAAGCAGAAACCAAAGTCCCTTAGGAAATCAACAAATAATTATCAAACCTAACAGGAGAAAATAATAAAACATTTGGAAGTCGTTTTTAGCCACATCCATTGATCTGGACCGAAATATCTCACAGACGTTGGATCTATTGCCATTCACTGACATTGATGGCCACAGAAGTTGAATCCTAATCAGTATGTTGATCCCAGACTTTTCCTGTACACCAATATCATTTCCAAATGTTTAAATAAGTGAAATACCTTGGCAACTATTGGATGGAATGCCTGGAAATTGTATACAGACATCCCTGTTCCCCGCAGGATTAATTATAATACCTTTGGTGATCCCATACCCCTTTCTCTGAAGCCTCCATTTTTAGGTCTCTATTTTAGATTTGACCATACTTTGTTTCAGACTAACTACCTGAAAGCCTAATGACATACCCATATGCCCAAACTGCAGCCCATAGACTGTATAAAAAGTGGACCTAGTCACAGAAACAAATGTTTTAAAGCTTCAAGTTTTGCTTAGAGGTTAGAGGGCCGAGCAAAATCCAAACAAATGTTGAATATTTCATTTTTAGGCTACCAACATTTTCAAATGACTTTCATGGACTGAAAGCAATCTGTGAAATGGTAAAGCTGTAAGATGAGAACACAGAAAGCCCCCAGACCATGGTACTCAATAATTCTATATTTTAACTTGATCAATATTACAAACAGAGGAGTCACAAATATTGGATATTGGAGGGAATTCAAATGTAAAGCACTTTTGCGAGTCTCCTCCCATCTCCTCTCTCATTCTGATTTACTCCCGTCACATATTTAAGGGTATAATTGCTCTCTAAATACAAACATCCAACACGGTGTGGTTATTGTCCACATGTAGCCCATTCAGGGGAATAAAGAGCTTTACTCTGCTGTAGCACAGTCAAGTGACACCATTTTCTCTCACATAAATCACCTTAAAATCACTTCTAGTATAATTAGCTAAACACTGTCAAGGGCCCAATAATGGTCCATCAGGACGTGAGAGCTGCCACAAAGTGGAAATGGACATTGTGTCTGGTGTCAGATGGCTTTTGTTTAGGCAGCACTCAAAAGTATTCGGTTTTGTATATCTGAGGGAGTGTAGTTAGGCTGAAGGTTGTTTGTTATGAACTTGTTCGTTGAGAGTCTCTGCATATCCTGGAAAATGAGTGAACACGTGCCAAGAGCTGGACAGTATTCACGACGCAGTTGACAACAGCAAGGCTTATGGCGCCACCATGTTTGTCTACTGCTGTGCAGTTATAACTGTTGGTCTGTGTTTATTTCCCTACCAGCATTTTTAAACTTGCTGTACAAACAGTTATGATTCTCTGGGTAAGGCACAAAGAAGAAAAACAAAAAGTCCAAAGATACAATGCTTCTCAAATTTCATTTTCCAGTGAAAATCATTACACCGTGATGGAGTAGATTTAGTGTAGCTGAATGTGGACAGACTTAACATGAAAACATTTACCCACCGCAGGCCCATGCAGAGTCACAATGACTTTACTCAACTGAAAACAAGGCTCAGTCCCACACAGTAGGATTAACTCATCATTATCGAGCCCCATTAATGCCAACATGGTGAAAACAAAACGTGTGACATCATTTGGCAAGCTGGCTCAAATAATTCAGGAAGATTTTATGTCCGGCATGATAATCAGTTGTGTGCTGTCATGAACTGATAAACATATTTCTGAGCTTTTATGAGCACCACGCCGACAAGTACTTAATAGTTTCAATTTATATCAATGACGCACAATGAGAGAGAGTGAAGCATGAGTGAACTAAAGAGTCCTCACACACACTCTGCAGCATCTGAGCTGATGTGCTTATTACTGTGTAAGGACTTAATTACTCCTCTAACAAATCACTAATGGAGCCAAGAGTGGGGAACTCCATCAGTTTATGACAGCCCTGATTGTACTTCCTCTCCATCCAAGCTAAACAATTTTTCCTGACAAATGCAATAACACATCCAGAAAATTCTGTTTTCGCGTGAGACCCTTTTGAGGAGCTTCAGGAAAAGGGGAAAAAATGTGCAGCCAAATCAACACAAAGCGTGAGTTCTGCAGACCACTAAATCACTAATGTTATACAACGTCTGCCCCCTGTGTTTTAAATATCCAGCCTGCCAGCCAACTCCCACAGATGAATCCACAGCTGCGCTCTTGTTTCATCATAGAGTGAGTTTACCCACATGAACTGGTTCACCTGAGTCATAGGTGCCATCACCCATCAATTACCTCACAGAAGAAAATGAATTCCTGTGCATTTCTTGCAATATTAATGATGGAAAAACAGAACTAAAAATCCTCTTTGCCCAAAGCTAAAAAAAATAAAGCTTATCCACACATTTCTGACTCATCATTTGGCACCTTGCTTGTGCCAAACTTAGAATCTTGGCATTCTACTTAGCAGTTTTATAGGGACGTTTATAGTTGAGTTAAGTAGTTGACCTAATATTTCACTCTTAATTGTTCTTCTCAACCAAAAGCAAACATTCTTTCCAGGATTTGCAGGCGTCAGACAGAGAAAATGTGCTTCTCGTTTCTCAAATCGTGCTGTCACAGCCAACGAAGATCTTTCTCCTCACTGAGCAATTACCAGCCACACCAGCCTCCTTCCCTTTGGACACTACCACAGATCCATATGGGAAAATGTCAGATCGTGCTCTTTAGACTCTTAGCCCTATAGGAACTGTTCAACAGAATAGTAGGTTCTTGAATAAGCAAGCCTCCAACATGTTTACTCGCATATATCCAGGCATATCCTCTGTTACATGTTGCAACATCAGTACAAATGCCAAAACTGTGCAAATATTGCTACACAATGTGGTTTCAGTGCCTGCAATTCTGTAAGCATGCCATGCCACTATCCCATAAAGGCTTTAATGCTGCTCATTAACCTTTCTCTCAGTTCTTGTAAATGAGTGAACGTTTCCAACTTTGGTTAAAATTGGCAAATTCTGACAAACAGATTAGTATAAGGTTGCTTTTAGAGACACAATGTTCGAATAACTCTTAATTTGCAAAAAACCCTTTCCTGTTTAAGAGAACAAAACAAACAACAACTCCCTTCTATTTTTTTAAGTTTCTCATCCCAACACAACTGCAGGTAAATATGTTTTCACCACTAAGGACACATTTGTTTAAAAGCAAATAAAATGGAGAGTGTAATTTGTGTTGCATTTTTCATCGATCTGTCATTTATTAGCTGCGATTGAGTCCAAGAACGACTAATAAGCTGTTGTGAAAGTAAATCATGACTGTTAACCTGACGGAGAGCAAGTTGCTGTGTGGATGATAAGCGCCCAGGCAAACATGTCATGGCCGTGTAAACCTCACGCTTCGATGGTCTTCAGAACAAATGGCTCTTTTTAGCTCTGATCCTTTTCCAGCTTCGTAGAGCGTAATGCCCGCCCTTCATCTGCTTGGCTCGTATACGGTGTTTATTGTTTACATGCTGAGAAGGCAAGATATTTTGTATCCTTCTCTGAGCTCAGCCAAACCAAACCCAGTCAACATGTTGCAGGTCACAGACACGCTGGCGGGAATGCAGCCTTTGGATGTTGAGTTGAGTAATGGTTAAATCAGTCATCACTAACTGGTGGAGGCGTTTCATGATGCACATGGACTTTATTGATGGTAAAATTACTACTCTTACTTTATTTGAACTAGTATATTCTTTAAAGGTCCCCTATTATACTGTTTTTCATCAATATATTATAGGTCTCAGATATAAACAAACATTTCTCTGAAGTGTTTGGCCTCGAAATACCAAACAGATCATGCATTGCAGCATCCCATAAACCCCTCTGTTTCAGCCCTGTTTCCAAAGTGCTGATTCTCTGTCTGTTCTTTAGATGAAAATAAGGAGCCACTCCCCACTGCGAGATATTTGGTTAAAAAGAACACTGGTGCTGTAGGAGGAGATTCAGGTGATAAGGTGGGGGGGGGGGGGTTACCTTGGTTGCTGATTGACTAATGGTTACATAAGCCAAAAAATCGTTATGACATCATAAAGTGGCCAAAATCTGATCAGCTCATTTTCAGTTTTTATATTTATATTTAGATCAGTGAAAGTGAGAGAATCTTTTTTCCTGAGACTTTCAGAATCTCTTTACACAGAGGGGACACATGTTTATGTATAAAAGACATGAAAAAGTGGATTTTGCATAATAGGTGACCTTTAAGTAGAAGTCCTTACAAAATATCCTTCGATCCCCAATATATCTAGTTCCTGCACTAAATGTGTATTTACCTCTCACACAGGGCGTCTTGGTCACAATGCACTTCATTTTCTCCGTCTGTGGAGCACAGGTCTGCGAGGGTACAGAGGCCGGGGAGGTGTCCGGGCTGTGGGTCTGCAGAAGGGGCAAACGAACCCGAGACTGCGAGCCTTTCTTAAATCCACATGTTTTGTTCTTCTTCATACAGGAACTCCATGGGCTCCACTCGCCAAGTTCGCATTCTGCAGGACGCTGACCTGCTTAAAAAAAAGTTAGACCAAAGAAGTTAGTGATTGTTACACAGCTCCAACATCTCACATTTATTTCCCAGACATGTCTGGGTTTAACAGCTCAGCAGCTTAAACTCAGAATAATGACTTTAAGTAATGTCCAAATCTGAAAGCAATCTGTGGGACGAATGAGAGGGTTGCTGTGAACCTGAAAACCAATAATGCGCTCTTAACAAAGGATAGTTTGCACGGTAACATTTCTAGTCTCGGTGGACCAGCAGGTTTAAGTTAGAACAACACCAACAGCTGGTAGTGTTAATAATCCTTTTGACAGAATTGTTTCAACAACAACAACAAAACAGAAAAAGAACAGAAAGGAAAAATAAAGAGATCTTGTTTTCTAGTTCACTTCCACTTTTCCAGGCCAGTGATTTGAACATTATTAGCTGCTCAGATGAAGTGATAATAAAGATTGAGTCAACATGTGGCTCACACCTATGAACCGTTTCATTAGGTGAGAGACACTCAAAAAGGCTTTCTGGTTCAAAAGAAAATCAAATGTTTTAACCGTGATGCGGTGTATTCATAAATACGGGAAGAGGAATCAAGTTGTAAAACAGCAGCAAATATAACACTATCTAGGCAATGTTGGAAGTATATTTTACAGATTCAGTGGTGGTTAAAGGTCAAAGGTCACTCACCCACACACTCCATGGTCTCATTGACCGGTCTTAAGCCTGCAGGGCAGCTGACAGAACATCGGCCGCTGTGTGAATACAAGCCCTCCTTACATTTTGTGCAAAAATGGCGGTTGAAACACGCTTCACAATTGTCTATTTTACATTCTGAAAGACAAAAAAGGAGGATCAAATCAGTTAAAATCACATTGTGTTTGGAAATGGTGAAAGTTCATTTTTTTAGTTTTAGATTATTTCTGTGGAAACACCAACATGTCTATTGTTTTAGTAGAATATTAATTGCATTGTGGCAGAAAGAGAAGCAGATGGTTTTCCACAGACAGAGCAAGAGGAAGTTTTCATTTTAATTCCTCAAAGAGATTTATTAGTGATTAAGCAACACTATTTAGGGGGGGTAACACTCTTAAAAACACATGCACAACAGGCGTTGTTGTTTCAGAAAGTTGGTGTAAGTACAGCCAGGATTGTATCTCAAGAGTTTCTGCACCTCAGACTCATTATAATCTCTAACTCTCCAGTCTTCTCGCAGTTGAGATAATTACAAGCACAAATCCTAATTCTCATTAATTAAAGTGAAGAAAATGAATGATCTATCAATTCCATTCTATATAGATAATGTCTTCTAGACATACTGTATTCATGTGTACTAATCTTAAGACAGTTTACTCTGCAGAAGGTCCTATGCACGGTCAGACATGATCTAACACTCACTGGGTTCTTGCCTCCTGCTACCAATTACTATTGTTAAGCACTATTCATCTACATTTGACAGTACTGACGTTTGTGGCCCTATGATGCAAGACAAATGTTGCAAATAGACTTTCTGTGATGACATGTAAGCTGTCAGATAATTGGATAAAACCCCAGGTTGCCACTGAGGGCCTCAACATAATATTTTCTTTTCAGGGAAATAATGCTGAAACACACAGTTTAATTGTATTGCAAATTATCCAATATTTGGTTAAAGGCATTTTTAAAATATTGTCAATTGCATTAATGAAACTAACTTCACAAAGAAACCAAGACACATTGCTGTATTAATTTAGCATTCTTTTGCATAATATACATATTAGGTTGTCTTCCTCTAAGCACTTTGAATTGCCTTGTGTTGAAAGGTGCTATATAAATAAACTTGCCTTGCCTTGCCTAAGCACAAGGTCTGTAATACACAGTTCCATAATTATAGTGGGAAAACTGGTGTACAAAATGACACCTTCTGTTTCTATAATCTTTCAATTTAAAATATGAAAATATGAAAATAGATTCACCCCAGAGGCAGATTTAAGACTTGTATTTGTTGAGGTTGTGTAAACCTGACATAAAATATGATCGATGTGATGCTGGAATGGGTACACAAGAAAAGAGGAATAGCCTGCACATGTTTCTTATTGTATCAGAAGACATGCTGATTGTAGTTGCCCGCCAAACACTTACACTAACTTATAGCCATGAAAATCAATACACTTTGATCATTTGAGTTTCTTGCAAGGGCAAGAAATTAGGTTTTAAAATGCACCCTTAGTTATTTCAGAGAATATATCCTTTATGATACAGTAAGTAAGGGTGTCTCAAAACAAAATATGTGGAAAAATGAAAGAATAACAAACATGGATTGAGGCCTGGAATGAACTTTGCACACAAGGCCAAACTAAAAACATACTCTCAAAAATAGACAAACAATGCGTTTGAGATGTTTTTGTTCGGAATTTCGATCTTATTCTGTTTTCCGTCTACACGCAAGGGTAATAAACACAACAGACTGAGGAGCTGGCACTGCTAAAAGTATGGGATCGGTGCCACAAGAACCATCTAAGTAAGTTTGGTAAGTGCTGTGACTGTGACCACCCTCTCACCCACTTTCCAAATGTGGCAAACCATAATGAACACCAGATCAATTAAAAATTCTACCGACTTTCTGGATTTAGTGGCTATGTTGGTGCTTTATTCAAAGTTGCACAAAAAAGGGAGAAATAACCTTCGAATGGTAGGATTGCTTCTTTCAAATTGTATGCCTTCAACTCAAACTCAAAATGTTTTAGTAAAGTGAAATACAAAACAAAAAGCTAGATACCAAGAAATTAGCAGGGTATTCCCCTAATACCCCCGTATTGAACACAAACAGGAGATGATGAGCTAAAGATAAACAGATTTCTGAACATTTTTGCAGGGGTGATTTGACCACAGCTGGACTGTATTTAGACATTTCCAGATGTGTGGCTACAGTTATGTGGATTGAGGCTGATGGTTTTGTCTGTTGTTGGTCAGGAGTCTATAACACAAAGCAAACTCACGAGTGCATCTGTTGTTGCCTTCTGGGTTCCTCATGCCGAAGTATCCCATGGGGCAGGAGGCGAGGCACACGCCTATCTGTCGGATGTCATTGCGCTCCAGGAAGATGAAGAGCTTGGGCCTACATTTGATGCAGCCGTTATACTCAGAGCATCGTTCACAGCCTTTGGGGCAAGATGGTGGCCCCTCAGTGCTAACTGTGGGAAAACAAGCAAAAATAAACAGAGTAAGTAACAGTCAGTTGAAGTAGGCAAAACCAAAGCATGGAGTACTACCTCATAAAAAGTTTCCAGGAAGATGTTCATTTTTCACAGTGAAATTATAAGGGCAATTTTCCCACATTATGCCAATGAGAATAACATTGTAATGGTTCTGGCCTCTCCCCAGATCCAGCCATGTTGTGTTTTATGTGTCCGACAAGCTTGGGTTAATGCTCGCAGCTTGATCTAACCTGGGGACAGGCCAAACATCTTTGTTTGAACAGTTACTCACTGTTTACCTCAAACTGCTTGCTCTGGGATCCTAAACAGATTTTAATTTGGAGAAATCAGGGTAATTGGGGCTGACAGCTTACCAAGAGCCAGTCAAATCAGGCAACTAACATCACACCATGCCTCTACTAGAGTCAGTCAGAAATGATGAGTGTTTTTCTATAGCGATACCAAACAGTATGCCCCTTGCTTTAAGTCTGAAAATGCACTCCCGAAGCATTTTCTTTACAACATTGTAATCCAAAAGTCAACCATTTAAAAAAAAAAATCATTTTCAAAAAAGCCGCAATCGATACACGCTCCCATTTTTTGGAATAACTTCTTGGAAAAGTGTGTCAAAGTGCAAATCCTTTTTGTAGGAGCCATTCAGAGACAAAACCAATGTCTTCGGAGTTGATTTACAGTCTCATACTGTGTCAGCTCTAAATATACATACCCTCACATAGCAATCCATCTGCCTTCCTGCCTCCCAGAGATAAGTCGGATGGTAAAAAGGTTCTCCCATGAACAGATTACACCACGTTTAAGTCATGGTAACCTCAAATACAGCCAATTACAGCCAGGTCTTGTTGCTCACTATCACACATTTCAAAAAAGAATAATGGCCCTGGGGAGTAATCGTTTAACCACAGGGAGTGTATGAATTAGAGATTGTGGTGTTTGTTGTACATGGTAGATTATATAAGAGAGAGTTTGTGCTGTCTGAAGCCACCCTCCTCTATGATGGTTTCAGTTTGATCTATACATGAACCTGTAACCATTCGGGGAAAAGAATCTGATGACATTAACGATGTAAAAGCTATACATCAAATGTGTAAATTGCAGACAACTTCCATATCTGGAGGGGAAAAACCTCGGCTGAGTGAGACGCTGCACAGGGCGCTCATGTATATGGCGAGTGACCCAAATCCTTCTGTCCTCATTACAATGGCACATGACAAACTGCATTTCAGGCTGTATACCATGTAGGCCACGTGAGTGTTATATTGTAAAAATATATTCAATTTATGTGACAAAAATAACTGTTATTCCTTCCCAGTATGTGTGATCTAATTAAAACCACATCTGTAACTGCAGCCAGTCATGGTATTATATGAAAGCTGGTTCACAGAAGTTAGGGCGAGCGTGACATTGGCTGAGGGCTCCTTGTGTGTAAAGGAAGAATTATTTCAAAGCCTACACTAACATCAGCACTAAGACTAAGGCAAGAGATATATTGCAAGTCGGGCTAAGCACCATCTTTGTGGTTGCATGAGGTCAGAAAAATGCTTCCAACAACACCGGCAGCTCGGTCCAATTGAGGGCTTAGACCTGTCAGGTACTCATTCCATTATGTGCCCACAGAGAGCCAGACACAAAAAGAGTGATAGCTTTGAGAGTGAATCCATCATAACCCTCTCTATAAACAGTCCTAATACCAATCAAACTTTTACACAAACTGAGAGAGGCATAATCTTGAAAAGAGGAAGAAAGACGAGCCACGCAGGGGAAACACTGAACCGAACATAACCCGTCCAGGAAAAACAAATAGGACCGATGAGAAAATAAACATAACGTTATCTTTACTTTGCTTGTTAAATGTTTACAAGAAACGCACCACTGTGACTCAGAGCGCAGTAACGAAAGGCAGCAGAGGAAGAAAAAAAGAGATGAAAACAAACTGAGAAAGAGCAAACTCACCCCGTCTCTGCCGTCTCGCCTTGGAGAGCTTGAGAGCTTCGCTGTGACCCATGGAGCTGAGGAAGATCATTGCCAGCGCCACCACTCCCAGCTGCATAGTCTCTGCTGCCTTAGCGGCTACGCAGGGTCCCCCCCTGCGACCAGATGGATCAGGTGGGGGGGCCCCCTTCCTCTGTGGGACAGGTGGATCCCTCTGCTGCTGGGACAGATTATCCCCCCCCCTCTCTCCTCTGGTATTCCTCTCTTTCTGTCTGTCTCTCCTTTTCCTCCCCTCTGCCTCTCTTTATCTTTCACTCTAGTAGCTGCTGTGTCTGCAAGTCTGTGTAGTCGAGGAGGATGATGATGTTGCGGTCGCAAGTCCAAACAAGCCCGGGGCACAACAAGCCATCACGTTGGTGGTAGTACAGGCAAAGGTAGCAGACAGTGCGGGGTTGTAGGACTGAGGGGGGGATGAGGGGTTGTGCGGAGGATGAAGAGGAGGAGAGAGAGATTGACGAACCTCTGGTGGTTCAACCCATGAAGCTCTGGGAGGGCTGGCAAGGAAGCAGGGAACCCGCTGTGTGAGGAGGCTTTCTGTCAATAAGTGCCTGAGCTCACAAGCATGTGTCTTATTAAAGATGTTCTAAGGAGGAAATAGAATATGAGCTCACAGATTGAAAAAAGATGGATGCAGGTTCTTGACTTTGGGTGAAAACACAACTGCTTGTACCACGACCTGCTGAGATAAGGAGGCAGAAAAGACAGAGAGATTAGGAGAAGGGTTGTTACAGGTTAGTGTTTTAAATTAATAGTTTCCCCTTTTGGGTAAAATGCAAATGTTGTTTCTTGATGAGAGTTAGATAAAATACCTCTGAGAGATATAGCATCTAGCTACCCATTAGCTGATCTTAGCATAAGGACTGGAAACAAGGAAACACAGCTAGCTTGGCTCATTGCAAAATGAAAAAACTGTGCCTATAGTTAAACCCTGGATCTATGAAGAGATCTTGATACAGCGTTGGAGTTGGGGCCCTGTCCATTCCTATAAAAGTAACTCAGTGGCGCTTGAAGCAAAAACCGTTAGACAGCAAAGTGATAAAATAACCCGGATATTCCACATGTTGGCTTCTAGATAAGCGCTCTAGTGTTTTCTTAAACCCTCCCTTGGTTTTCCCGTGAATAAAGGGATACAATGATTTTAATCAAGGATATTTAAGTGTTCATACTGTGTAGTAGATTTATCATATCAAAGTATCTTTCGAAATGTAAGACAATGACAAATGTTGTTTTTGGCATTTTGAGATGAACCATGAAGTTGTAATTGCACAGTTTGGCCACTATGAAAACTTGCTACAAAGTCTTTTTTTCTAGTTGTCCGACATCCACATAGAGTCGGGGCAAGACTCCAAACGTTGATAAACCTGACCAAGAAACAAATCAAGAAACTAAAATCGCCTCTTGTCGTTTGTGCCCTTTGCCTTTTTATTCAGATTTATCTTTTGTATATTTCTACCTTGTAAGTATATGTCTACCTTTGGACAGCGGCTAGCTGTTTTCCCCTTTTTTTCCCCAGTCTTTGTGCTAAGCAGCTGCTGGCTCTAACTTCATAGAGGTATCAATATTTTCACCAACTGTCAGCAAGAAAACCAATAATCCTATTTCCAAACCTGGAACTATTCCTTCAATATGTTTTTCCAATATGCTTTCAACACATCTCCATTCTCAAACCAGGGACATTGTTTTCTAACCCAATGCTATGAGAAGATATTTATTTTGTCTTAACTGCTTTCACTTTGGGTTCCTGGCATTTCAAGCTGTATTTGGAATTGGATGATGAATTGAGCATGTTTATTCTTTGAAAATACAGTCAACTCTCTCTGGGAAATGCAACCCACACTAAGACTAACGGCCTTTGTCATATTTGGTAATGAGATCTTTTTTAGATAGTGTCATACGCTGCCTGTATTTACAGCTCTTGTGTGAAGAGGACACACAGAACATGTTAGGATCCAAGCAATGGGAGGTCCTCCCTCGCAGCTCAATAAAGAAAAATAGGACCATATTTGGCTGTTGAGTTGGTTGTGGCTCTGAATCACACTAAGGACAATGCCATTTGGTGCGTCTAAACATTCCAGCAGGCAACATTACATTATTTGTTAAAGTGTAAATCAAAAAGCACAAATTCATTTCATATTTCACTATTTTCTTTTTAAATGTACTGACCAAAAAATGTGAGCATTCAGAATAGGATGTATGGTCGACCCCAATCTTAAATTAAAAAAATGTTGATCATGTCTCTATTTTGGGTTGTTCATAAATGAATGGAATAATTAAGAGCACCAGTGTGTGATGATGAGACATCCTGTTTTTTGGGAAGCTGAACTTTCAAATGGATGAAAATAGAACCCCTAAGTAAAAAAATACCTCATTATTGTTAAACATTATTACGACATAACTTCTTTTATGAGCTAAATAAAGTTCAGTAGAGCCGCTTGTAAATGGGAGCATCTGTTGAAGCCTGAATGATTCACAGAATACAGAATTTCTTGAACCTAGAGTCATATATCGAGAAAAAGGTTTATTTTCCAATCATTGCATTTCATAGCATTGCTTTCCAGCTAACAAAGGACATGGGTAAGTGTATCCTTTCCTATTTGGGAAACACTTCAGTCCCTCTTCCCCGCCAGTAGGTTTATTTACTTCTTAACACTTAATGACTCACAAATGTCACTGACACCTCTCGGCTGAAGTCATATTTACGGGAATGAGCCAAAAGAGTGGCGCAGCCAGTTTCTTCAGCACCTGTTCCTTGAGAGAGTGGAGAACGGGACATGCTAAGTCTCTGTATCACTCAGAACATAACCTTTCCAGCACTGAGTAACTCAAGACATGTGCCAGAGACTCTTTCATAACGCAGCACTCCCACGGCTCTGTGCAACCCGCCAGAAGCACACCTCAGCCCATCCATATCTGCTCGCACAAACCATGGAGATAAGAGACAGGACCAGGCTGTTAAATACAACTGAGAAAACAGATTGATGTACCCTTAGCCTGTTTCTAACCAGTCTTCAACGTGTCATCTCATCGGGCAACTGCGGTGCTTTCGTGGCACCTGTGTGTTTTGAAAGTTCCCTGTCTCTGCTCCCTCATCCATTAAACTGTGTGCTTTCCTCACCATCAGCCACATTCAGCTGAGCCCAATGAAACTAAGCCCCTCTCATCAAATAGTCAGGAGATTAAATTGCCTCCTTTGTAAGTCCAAAGTTTGATCTATCAATTATTCAAACACTGAAAGGGAGCTCCCACACTGGGAATTTATTGAACTCGAGAAGGTGCCACAACTCTGAGCTCAGAGTTACAAATGCAACCTGTCGATGAACTTTCTATTTGTGACTAGCTACTGGCTATCGGCAGTGCTAAAGCACCCCCCAGGATAGCCATAGCACCCCCTAAGCACCCCCAAGAAATGTATATGTCTTTTCATTTTTTATGTGAAATTCATAATTTGAAAAAGGATTGATTCGAAAATAATATGCTACAGTACATTACAAGTAGCCTACGTATGGGTCTCTGTGTTTCATTCAAGCTCTGCTCTGTGTGTGTGTGTGTGTGTGGCACGAGCCATTTTGTGTGCGTGCGCGAGCGAGCGAGCGAGAGAGCTCGCACCGGTACCGGAGATCGTTGTGGTTAGCATCTGGTGCTAGCTACGCTAACGGATATAAGGAGCTTTTTCAACAACAAGGTGGAGGGAGAACTCTCTCCTGTCAGACTGAGAGTCTCAGATAACCTCAGCTCAGGTGTCAGGTGAAGTAAAGGGCTCTCTCAGTGTTTAGATAGTTAACTTTAGTCTAAGTTATCTCAGTGGGTCACAAAACGGTTTGGTCACGATTAACGTCAATAAGAATTTCTGAGGCACACGTTTATATGATCATTATAGGTATAAAAAAAATAAGAGCATATATGAAAAACAGGTATGAAATACTATAGCCTATGACAGTAAAACAAGAATTCACTTTAAAAGGGGAGTGATTTGTAAAATATCCAGAAAGAAATAGAAAATCGGTTTACAGTTCTATTTCATATGGGTGTTGAGAGATGTATCCATAGATCTCTTCATGTTGCTCTCAAAGTGCACCAGATTGATGCATTTAACTTCAATAATAAAAAAAAAATCTTCCCGGGGGTCATGCCCCCGGACCCCCCTAGAGGATGTGAGGTCCTCTCCCCACTTATAAAAAAACTTGATTGATTATCGAGCCTTCATTGTAACAGTCGCGGGTACACTGTGTATGTGCGTGTGGGTTCAAATTCAACTGTAGCGCCCGGGACATTAATGGGAAACCCTAAATGTTTGAGCACCCTCTATGAAACGTCAAGCTACCCCACAGCACCCCCAAAAGAAAATCTCTGGAGCCGCCACTGGCTATCGGACACATATTTAAGAGCTGAATAAAGATCATGAACACATATAACATAGGCAAAAAAGCAATGAAGGTTAGAAGGACATTTATAATGGCCTTTGCAATGTGCAACAATAGACATAAAAGCAAAGAACTGCACGAACTTCAGAGATTTTATTGTCCGTCATAATGTGTTGTTCCTCTCATAGGAATGACCGACCGGTGGAGCCAACACTTCCCTGTACCCACACTAACCTCAAAACACTCTTGTTTTAAAATGGAATTATTTTTAAATGGCATCTGCTACTCCCTATAGAGTAAGTGGTCAATTCAGTTTTTTAAATAAGGAAATGTTTCACCACAAATGTGGCTGCCCGTGTTTGCAGCAAACAAAGCTTCAGGACCTGTGGGTGATTTCACCATTCATGTTATAAAACATTCTCAATATTAATAAAAGCCATGATTTGAACATCCAAGCTATAAACTCTAGCAGTGCTAGCCAAATGAACCCACAATGAACAGGAAGAGTGGAAGAACATCAAGAGATGATGAGACTGGGAATGAGGTGTTGACTGGGGCTTTATCCTTATGCAGGTTCCCATGCTCTCAACACCTTTTAATCTCCATCTGTAGGTAATTAGCCTCTCCACCTCTGCAGAGTGTGGAGAAACACCTTGCTGCACCCACAGAAGCCTCAACCATTTTGGTAATCACTTCCTCAGCTCTGCAGCTTAAACAGTTCAGGCCGTGAGAGGTCAAATGAGTAGCAGTTGAAAAACACTCAGAGCAGAGGAGAGCCTGTTTCCCCCAACCACACCAAACTCTCTCTTTTTGAGTTTTCATGTAGGACTAAAGCCCTGCACAGCTCCAGCAGTCAGAGGCTTGATTCTATACAGCTCAGTTAAGCACAGTTCAGCTTTGCCTGGAGGCTCACACACCATGCTGCATACAGCTGTACCATTGCTCTGCTTCTCAGAGAAAAGGGAACATCAAGTGCAGATTCCCACCTGTCCCAAGTCCAGCATCTCTGTCTCAACTTACTGTCCTGTTTCTATATCTCTCTTGTCACTTCAGAGCTTTGGAGGATGACATTAAAAGTAGCTCCACAGGATGACAAGGTTACTTTAAGATAGGTAAAGATAAGTGTTTTCTTTTTTTTTAAAGGAAACATCTGCAGCACTAAGTCGTGTAAATCACAAACATGGAAAATGTCAATGACAAATATACAATTATTGTCGTCACATATAATTGTGAAAGTTATTTAAAAAAGAACGATAATAATGGTAAATGAACATGTTAAAATGAAATCGTGTTTTATTGGTTCTGGTAATAACGTAACCAACTAAATTATAGATTAATTACAAAGAAAATGAACCCCAAATTACATTTTGTATTAATAAAAAAAAATGTTACTCAAAGCCCCGGTTTATCAAAAAAGTAAAATATGAATTCAGAATCCACCCACCTGTACAGCCTGGGCTCCGGATAATGCTGTTCATTGAGCAGTCCGGACTCAATTTCCTTTTTTATAAGGGAAAATCCGTTACTTGTTTGGTCACAAAGAACTCCTCCTACAGGATACCCCCATGCAACTTTTCTCTGGCATCCTTTAGAAAGACATATGATTTCATTTCTTTCACATCTGTCACAATTTGAGGTTACTTCATTGCAATGTGAAATGAATTTAAAATTCGTCCAGTAAAAGATTGTACGCATGAAAAATACCTAGATATATTAATATATTCCGAAGAATTTAGTCACTGAGAGTTTTTGTTTCGTCTTCTTAAGTCAGGCTGCGTATATGCAATGAAGCTCCTGCGAGTTGCGCTTTTAAAATCCATTTAGGAGCGTCGAACTGCGTCCAACTCAGACAAGTAGTTAGTTGCAAAGCCGTGATATTTGCATCCAAACCCCAGCTGCCAACGGGCATTACAGGCCCCACCCCTCAAATTCTCACTGAGAGATGAAAAACCTGCGGTGGACTTGTGTTAAGTGTTGCTTATATTGTGTGCAAATTCACATTTATTCCCTCGTTTAATGTGATTTAATAATGATTGTTGTTTTTCTGTACTGGGCCTTCAGCCTGGAGAGAAAAGTTATAAATAACACAAATAAAAACTAAAAGTAAAGCCGATGCAAGTGGATGGTTTTGAATGTCGTGATTTTAAGCCAGCATAAAATACAGATAAACTCCTATATGACCAATTAATAACTTCAATGTAATCACTTGATATGCATATGCAGGTTAACGTTTCTGACTTCTGATTTAAAAACAAAAACCCTTTAAAACACCAGAACAGGACCCATTTTTATTTAACTTATATATTTATATCTATTACCTTTATTTAACCAAGTCCCATTGAGCTTGGCCATGGAAAAACAAAAGCATGACAGAAATTATAAAGTCAAAAAAAACAATTCAGTGTGATGCAAAGTACAGAAAGGGGCATTTAGATTTGTTCACAAACCATGTTATTTGGTTGTTCAATCAGTTTACAAATGATTTTGAACATTAAACACAGTTTACCTGGAAATGTTTTAAAAGTTAGATAACTGTAGGGTTTTCTATGAACAAATCTGAGATGGAAAAAAGTAATATCAAGGGATCATAATGGAAAAATAAAAAAACACCATCCTGTTGAAATGTTGATCATGTTGACATATCAGTAAAAATATAAATATATATATTTTATCTATATTAAAGGTGGGGTAGGTAATTTCGGAGAAACCAGCTCGAGTGCGTAGAATTTGAAAATACACAACCGGAGAAAATCTGCCACTTCCTTACAGAGCCCCTCCTCCAACACACACGAACGTGCGTGCACATGACCAATGAGGGCACGAGATAAGTTTGTGCACAGATGGAAGGCTGGCAGGCAGGTAGGCCATCCAGTTATTTTAGCCGGGCCGGCTAAAATGATTGGTCGTGCTTTTTACAGTATTACGGCTTCCACAGATGACATTTTTTTATGGATTTTTTGTCAAAGCACTTAAGATATTCATTGCTATCGGGATGTTAAGAGCATTCCATGGAATATAACAAAAAGTGTATCTCGAGCCGGTTTCTCAAACTTACCTACCCCACCTTTAAGTATTAAATATATATAATCAATCCAATCAAAAGAACCCATATCTTTGTTATCCAACAGGGGGCCATAAACAACAATAAGTGGATAATGCATTCCAGCATTATTTTGTTGGGTCTGTGACATTTATCTGCAGTGTTACGCTGAGAAGGACTACTGGATAAACCCCAGCCACACACAGCTACACTCATCCTGCTGAGAGATGTATCCTGAGAATGAAGTAACGGTGCAGGCTGATCGTTTTTTGCAGAATCAACAAGAAATATATAAAGCCAGAACTTTTTTTTAAAACATCACCACTCCATCTTAACGTTTGCCTTTTGTGCAATCTGATGACTGAGGATGCAGTGAATTTCTCACATTTTAGGAGTAATTGTGCACCTACATCACTCTACCAGCTATGTGGTACATTCTCTCCTAAATGTTAATAAAGCTTTGAAAACCCCTTGTACCTTTATTTAAAACCTCTTATAGCAGCAACATAAATAAGTCAAATGACAAGTGGCGACTTGGACTTTGTTCTTTAAGTATCTTTTAGTTACTTTGACAGCCGTTCAGCCACGAGGACGTCCATTGCCTGCCAAGAGACGTCCCAGGGGAGCCTTTAAAAAGAGCCAGACAGACTTCTTGTATCACTTGCAAGATGCTTAGGCATGAACATGTTGCAAAGTCGACTTTATTAAGGTCATAATTTCTGTCATAGCCTTAAAGCCAAGGGTAGTTATAAGTAATACCTCCAGGGCAGACTGCAGAGCAGCCAGTTTCAAGAGAGACCTGGGGATTAATGAAAGGTTTATGACTTCAACATTGTGACTGTGCAGAACAGTGGGAATGTCAGAAGAAATATCAAATATGCTTAATATCCACCATTACACTGTCTGATAAATAATGATTATCAAAACAAGCTGATTTTATAATACATACAAATTGGTCACCATTTTAGAATTAGAATTGGGAGAGATGAAACCCCTCTTTAATGGTCACACATGCAGAGCACACAGCACACACAGTGAAATGTGTTCTCTGCATTTAACCCATCCTAGTACCAGGAGTCTAGTACTAGGAGCAGTGGGCAGCTATTGTACAGCGCCTGGGGAGCAATGGGAGTGTCTGGTGCCTTGCTCAAGGGCACCACAGCAGGGCAGGAAGTGAACTGGGACCTCTCCAAGTAGCAGTCCACACTCCATATTTTAGGTATGGTCGGGGACTTGAACCGGTGACCCTACAGCTCCCAGTCCAAGCCCCTACTTACTGAGCCACTGCCATTATACATTATACAGTTTTTGAACTAAGCATAAAGCTGTTTCATGGGTTATAGATACTTTTGTGGAAAAATTGATATTTCAAGTGCGAAGATAATACAAGTTATTCTAATTATATTGTCATTGGAAATAATCGGTCCGTGAAAATTATGCTGAAAAACAAACGAAAAACTTAAACTAACCCCCCAAACAAATATGTTTAACACCATTCTCTGTGTGTTTTTAATTATGTTTGTGTTGTGGTAAAATTGACTTTGTTCTCAAGGAATTAATTCCTTCCAACACATTTTCATGCCCTGTAAAAATACTTTCAGAGTTGACAATTCATGCAAGCTGTGCCAAACATAAATGGTTGAATTAAGCAGGGCTTTGCATATTTTGTGTTTGTGCCATTGTGTGCTGTAACGTGTCACAAACTCCTCTTCCAGCAGCTCTTTACCACATTCGGTTCCCTCCTCATGTCGGACAAAACCACAGCACGGGCTTGCTCCAAAGTCAATTATCTCTCCAGTCATCTGTGCAGAAATCTTCATGACCCCGGGCTATTAGATCCAAAGTACACACAAACTGTAGCTCGGTTACAATACGCACGCTACACAGTGCTTAAATGGACTGTCATCAGATGCTTATCGATGATAAGAAACTTAAAGGGCCCATGTCATGCTTTTCTGGTTATTACCCGTCCCCTTGTGTGTTATGTAGCTTTTTCTGCATGTAAACGGTCTGCAGAGTCACAAACCCTCAAAGTACACCCTGTAGCGAGTAAAACTCTAACACAGAAAAGACCTGTCTGTGCTGCCCCAGAACGCCTCGTTGGGGATTTCTCTTTTTCCATTGTTTGCTTCCTGGGTTCTGTGACGTGTGAACACCCAAATCAACAACAAATGACCGGATTGGCCCAAATGGACCAATCCGGGGAGCACCTCACACACACCAGGATCCCTTGGCTAACTAACAGGGAGTCCCCATTGACTTGCATAGAGCTCCCTGAACGCTGGTAATAGACGAGTTGGGATCGCGGAGAAATGCTCTCCGCAGACCCATTCTCACAGCGTTATAAACCTTTTTCTTACTCAATATCAAGCCACACTTATTGTTTTTACTTCGGCTGTGAGTGTTTGTGTGTGCTCAGGATGAGTTTCGCTTGTTCTCGCTGTATCGCCGACCCGGAAACCTGTCCGCTCCTCGCAGCAGCGGCGAGCAGCAGCGAGCCTCGCAACGTCCCGACCAGTCAGAGCACACTGGGTGAGCTCACAGGGAGGGGGGGGGGGGGCAGGAGCTCCAACAAGCCGTTTAGGACAGAGAGTGAATACCTGGTGAATACACATACTATACAGAGATGCTGTATGAGAAACCAATGTGATTTTGGAAAATTGCACAATTTAAATCTATTCTAGTAGACCTCAACAATGGAAATATGATCAGTAGAAATGGCCGTGGCATGGGACCTTCAAGTAATAATGTATCCATTAGGACACACAAAACCAGTAAAAAAGGGGAACTCTTACATTTGAGAGAACTATGTGTTCTTTCCAATTCAGTATCAAAGACAGCCTTTTATCACTGTTTCCTCCTTTTTTACAATTTATATCAAATGTGTTGTTATAGTTAAATACATAGCAGAACCCGTGCCCAGAAAATATATTTGCTACATAAAACTAATTAAAGCAAACAGTTACACTGGCTCCATGGTTTCTGTGATGGTGAATATCAAAATTGGTGCTTATGGACAATAACGCCACTGCACAACCAACAAATTAGCTCTTGACATTTGTCCTTGACTCACTACTTGGCTTAAAGCACAAAGTCCATTCAGATTGAGATGAGTTAGAACTAATTTGATTTACCCAACACATTAGTTTGGTGGCTTTAAACACCCTGAGAAAACAATTATGGGACTTAAAACAAAAGCATGCAGCTTGACAAAAGACAAAGTGTTGTATTGAGCTGTCTCTCCGTCTCTGTCTCCAGGTGAATATAAACACTTTATTGCTCTGTCAGAAGAACTAAATCAATCCCATGATTCAGAATGTTTTGTGTTTGAGAAACAGACAGGAGCCAGAAAATATTGAATGAGGAATTTCGTAATAAGAGGGATAGATGTCCCTATTGTAACTTCATTGGTACACATAGAAAAACCTTCTGAACTGTTGCCTGTTGTTTATTGTTTCTCGAGTCTTCTTGTCTACTCTGTCTCGGTAAAATGCAGACACAATATTTCACGAAAACACATTTAAAATGGCATTAAAAAACAGCCATTAAAAAGCAAAGAGAATAAAATAAACATAAATAATATAGAATAACACACCTTCTGAACTGTTGCCTGTTGTGCATGAATACAAGTTACAGCACAGTGTAAGATATGAATAGTTAAATTCAAAGCAGCAGCAAAATAAAATGTCTTCAGCCTGGATTTAAAAGTAGTCAGAGTTTCAACGGACCTGCAGGTTTCTGGTAGTTTGTTCCAGACATTTGGAGCATAATAACTGAACTTCTCTATGTTTCGTTCTGACTCTTGGGACAGAAATCAGACGCGTCCCAGAAGACCTGAGAGATCTGGGTGATTCATAATGTAGCAGGAGATCAGAAATGTATTTTTGGCCGAAATCATTCACTGCTACAAGATGACCATTTGTGCTCAAAACATTGTTCTATGGATGTAGACAAGTACCTGCAAATAATCAGCGTTAGTGCAGGAGACATTTAGACAAAGAATCCTTAAGTATTCATGGCTCATTTGGTATAAGTAAAGCAAAAGCTCTCAGTTCCTGCTCTAGTATTTTCAGATCTGGTGGTTAAACTGTAGCGGTGGTGCAGGGGCATCAATGTCTAGTATTTGTGTTTTTCTCAACGCATGACTGCACTGTTTGTTTAGAGACAAAATGTTTACTTACCAAATCTTTAAACTCATGACCCAAATTGTATAAATAACTGCGTAGTATTTGTAAAATGTAGTAGTTTGTGTATGGTTAGGGTTTTTGTTTCAAAAGTAATTCTCCAGTTGAACCGTAACCGAGCTACTTCTGAAACCCTATCACAGCTATGTTTACTAAAAGAAAGGAATTCTTCCATTATTCATCTTGCAATACATTCACGGGCATCTGAATAGTTATAAACATAACACGCAACTTATCACACCAATGTATTCAACATCAACATTACGATTCACTTAAATATAAGCCACAATGTCAAGTGAATCAAAGATGTATGTGTAGCTCAGATGTTATGGGAAGCCTTTTCTTTGAAACTCTTCCCACTGCTTGAAAATAAAGATTGATCACATTTGAAACAACGTGCCCAGAAACGTCGCTGCTGCCAACATGTGTTTGCCATATTGGTGCTCAAATGCACAACCTGAACATCACCTTATTTTTGCGCACACAGGGCATGTGGTTTCTTTAAAAGGATGTGCGGTGCCAATCACTTCTCGGTCTTTACAATAGCTTACAAAGTGAACATACCTTAATCAATCTCGAACGATTACATCTACATCAAATTCCATCTGTACTATTACCTAAGTGAAGAAATATCACATGTACAGGGTGGGGTTTCTATCACATTACTAACATGTGTTTCACTTTGTTTAAACACAGAGTGGGCAAACTCTTTATGTAAACACTGCAATGCAATGGATGTTTATAAAAACTGAAAAATAAGACTATGGAGTAACAACCCCAGAAAAACATTAATTTATTTTAAATTACCCTTTCGGACTTCCTCCTGGATAACACATAAACATGTTGTGTTATTCTCGGACAATTTGAACCAGGTGAGCTGCATGCTCTAAGATGTCCCAACTTAAAAAAATGTAATTTACTCACTACAAAGGATTCCAAATACTCACCTGCAATCCAATCTTGATCCGTATGATTTGAATTAAATAAAGATTTGTTTTTTAAGGGTATCATTAATGTTGGTTAAGACTAAGTGAAAGACTCTCATGTCATGGAGATTTGAGACATAACATCATTGAGCCAGAGAGTGAAAGAGGCCTGCAAACGTACAAGACGAATAGCTCGACTGCAACAGATGTTTGAACCGTCCAGATGTGAACCGTAGACATTGTAGTACTCTCTCAAACTCCTCTCAGCCCACAGTTTGTGTGGGTGCACTGTAAACAGATATTCTTCTCATGTGGCATTTCTGACAGAGTAGCTTTGTAAAGAGTAACCTAACACCGGGCTGAAAGCTGTGTTTTACTGCCCTTTCTTAAAATTCAGTTTCACCTCTGATAACACAGCATGACCCTGTGCACACCTTTATATCTCTGCAGAGAATCACTGCATCTTCCCTTATCTATGGAGCTTTAAAGAATCTCTTAGAGTTATACCTTAGTTTTATAAGCTACAAGCTTGCAGGCGTGCAGAGAGAAAATGGAAAAAGGATAAACTCCATGTCTCCCTAGAAATCCTTCGTGCTTGCCTTTCTGACTACCAGACGGCAGTCAAAGCAGCCACAACAGAGCACATTTCTCTGTTAATCTCCAAAAACAGCCATAAACCTCAGGTTCTTTTTAATGTCCTCAACTCGATCATTAATCCCTGTGATGTTTCTTCTATTGTCCCATCGACTACTCTCTGTGATAAGTTTCTTACATTTTTTATTGAAAAGGTATCTGCTCTTAGGCTAGCCCACACTAGTGCTACCCCAGATCCTGCTCCTTTTCTGTGCCCTGCTGTCCTCGACCACTTTGAGCCTGTATCCCTCTCTTCTCTCTCGGATGTAGTCAAGCACCTGCGGCCGACAAACTGCACCTCAGACAGCATTCCCTCTCGCCTTCTCAGAGATGTTTTTGATTCAGTTGGAGCAAGTATTTTATTACTTTTAAACACCTCTCTTAGCTCAGGATGTGTCCCAGCTGCCTTCAAACATGCCGTGGTTAAGCCACTCCTTAAAAAGAAAAATCTCGACCCCTCCATTCTCGCAAATTTTAGGCCCATCTCCCAGCTACCTTTTTTATCAAAAGCCCTGGAGCGAGTAGTCTACGCCCAGCTGCAGTCTTTTTTAACCATCCATGGAATCCATGAAAAGTTTCAGTCTGGCTTCAAACCCATGCACAGCACTGAAACAGCCCTTTTAAGAGTTTTTAATGATCTGCTCCTAGCCGCCGACTCAGGTAGCCCAGCTGTCTTGGTGCTGTTAGACCTGACAGCTGCCTTTGACACTGTGGACCATAGCATCCTGCTGTCACGGCTTGAACAGTCCGCTGGCATCACAGGCTCTGCACTTGCATGGTTCAGGTCCTACCTGACAGACCGTAGCTTCTCAGTGCAGCTAGGTGCCTTCTCCTCTGCCAAAGCCCCTCTTACCTGTGGGGTTCCCCAAGGCTCGATTCTGGGCCCCATCCTTTTTCTACTGTACATACTGCCCCTAGGTTCAATTCTCACAAAACATAACATTCCCTTCCACTGCTACGCCGACGATGTACAGATCTATCTGCCTCTCAAAGCAAATGTCAAACACTCACTACAGCAGCTGATGGACTGCTTAGCAGAGATAAAATCCTGGCTGAGCAAAAACTTTCTCAACCTCAACGAGAGCAAGACTGAGGTCATCTTTTTTGGACCGCAACCTCCAGCCTCTCCGGTTGATATTCTGGGCTCTATCAAAAAAAACATCCTCCCCTCGGTCATGAACCTTGGAGTGACCTTCACTAGCACTTTTAAATTCGACAAGCAGGTCAGCACCGTAGTAAAATCCTGCTTTTTTAAAATAAGACTATTGGCCAAAACCAAGTCGTATTTATCTTTTAATGACTTAGAAAGGGTTATTAACGCCTTTGTAACCTTGAGACTGGACTATTGCAACGCTCTGTATGTGGGTATGGACCAGGCCTCAATTAAACGCTTACAGCTAGTCCAAAACGCTGCAGCACGTTTGCTGACTGGCCACAAAAAGTGTGACCACATCACCCCAATTCTGGCCTCTAACTGGCTTCCAGTTCGGTTCAGAATTGATTTTAAAATCCTTTTATTTGTTTTTAAAGCACTAAATGGGCTGGCTCCGGCCTATATAGCTGAACTGCTCCAGCGCTACACCCCAGCCAGAGCTTTAAGGTCTGCTGACCAGCTGCTGCTGGTAGTGCCCAAGACCAGGCTTAAAACCAGAGGGCACCGAGCCTTCGCAGCAGCTGGCCCTAGGCTCTGGAACACTCTGCCCCTCCATGTGAGGTCGGCCCAGACCCTAGGGGTTTTTAAATCTAAACTAAAAACACACTTCTTCTCTCTGGCTTTCTAGTTAGAGCGGAGCACGACTCCTGACTTTTGTGTGTTTTATTCTTATTTTGTTTTTAAGATATATCTGTTGTAATTTATTGTCGTTTATTGTGATTTGTAGTAATGTGTTTTTATGTACAGCACTTTGGCTCGACCAAAAATCGCTTTTAAATGTGGTATATAAATAAAACCTGATTTGATTTGATTTGATACATCATTTATCATACAAAGTTTTTTTAAGGATTTGGTGGGAAGATAAAAAATAGAGTGTGACAGAAACATGATTCACGATATTTCTTATGTTGCTGCTGATATATGTAAATGTTGTGTTCGCAGCTTGTTCTTCTGCCACTAACTTGCCAATAATAAGTCCCCCTTAAATGTATTTAAATATTTATCAAAGCAGAACGATTTTTGTTTTCAATACCTACATACCTAATACATTTGTAATGTAACCCAGTGACTGCAAATCCATACCAGATATTATTACTACAGCGGTCCAATAAGACAAATGTCTTTTATTTGTTTTTAACTACACTCTATTTTCTCTGAATATTTCCATGGACATTCATCAGATCTCCATTCAAAAGTTTAGATTGTCTTTCAAACCGTCCTTGTCATGTGACCCAGTCTCTACAAATACAATCAAAAGAGGTGTGTCTTATTTGTTCTATGTAGTTATAGAATTTTCCATTGATTTTGAGTTATTAGGTCACATGATATGAAAACCGTTAAATAAATCCAAGAGTTTTCAAATAAAAAAGTGCATATTTTCTCTTAGAAATATGATTGTGAAATAAAAGATGGACTAAAATCCTTAGAATCATGTAGTTTGATTTCCTAAACACAAGGACATTTCTTAAAACAATTATTATAATAAGTCATCTGCTACTTATAACAGATAAGTACTGGGTGAAGTAGGATGAGCTAGAACTATCGGGTGCACATTTATAAAAAAATCAAAAGGTATTTTAAATTGAGCATGGTCGTTGAGGTCAATGCCATAAACCTGCTGTTGTGCTTTGTCAGGTGAACGAAAAGATGATAGCCTGTGAAACATAAAACACTTGTCCTCTTGGATTTTATTCAACATTGATGAGGGCACAGCTAATGGCAGGTCAAATGTAATCCAATGAAAATAAAAAAAGGGATTTGTGCCACTGTGGTATGAGTAAAGGACTTAAATCCAGACTGCTTGTCTGAAACGATACACCTATTAAGTCTTATCAAAGTGTATCAGTTGTGTATGATGTTACATTTGATACAGTCAAATCAAATTAGCTATGCGGCCTGCATGTAACAGAGGACTGCCAAAATCAGATGCCAACATTTTGTCATTTTTGACAGTGCAATCCTAACCATAAAAACTAAAATGTAAGATGAGCCTTTAATAGTTATTGTGGATGGGGTTTTAATAACTGTGTCAACAAGTGCTGTTGCAATCTCCATATTTAGTTGTATTTTACAGGAGGATATTCCAGGTGTTTCAGAAGAAAGGCTGATTTGATCCAATAACCTTTAGATAGATGTTCTTTTAATTTGGTTACAGCCATCACCAGAAATTGCTTATCTGTGCCATAGAAAACATGTGCTACAGATAAACACAAAAAGCAATAAGAGATCCAAGTTTGGAAATACTTATTGTCTGCATCAGATCATACAATTGGATGATTTTGGGCAGTAAATGCTTGAAATGATTATCTAATTTTGCGAAAGTCATTTTTTCATTTTGATTGTAATTCTCTAAGAAACTAAAACTGTCTGTTCTTAAGTTTGATGTTAGTCCACGTCTCAGTTTCGCCATTACAAGCCCTGAAAATATTTATATTAAAAAATTATTGATAAAACCATAATTTGTGGGCTGCCATTCTTTTGACAAAGTAATTTCACAGCGGATTAATGCTGTGTAAATTAAGATTTTTACAGTGATTCCTTGCTACGATGACGCATAATCACCCACTGTTATAGTTACATGCTAAAAAAAAAATGTCTCCAATAAAAATCGATTCATTAGCTGTTGGAACTGGAATTTCACAAACTCGGATCAAGTCAAATCTCAGTAATGGCTGCAGTGAGCCGTGCAGCTGAGAAGGATTTGTAGTGGCAACATATCAATTGTTTCATTTAATCACATGAAAATAATCATTATGTCTAAATTCCTTCTTATTTCGTTAAGTAGAGCACTCAAAAACAAACCTAAACAATTTAAGAGCCACTTGTGGGCACATTAGGAGGTAATAGGCTTTATTTCTCCGTTTTTACAAAGCTTTTTATTCCTTTTTTCAGCGTCTGCTCCTTCACTCTCTCTGCTGTTCTCTCTCATCCCCTTTCCCTGCATGGTGCATGGATTACACAGCTCCAGTCATGCTTCTTCTCTCTGAACGATATTGTTTATGTTTCACTCGACCATGATTCGCCTCCCACAGATGTTCTGGAACTGTCCAGGGTGTTAATCACAAGTAACGTCCTCTGTGGTGTAAAGGAGCCTGGCGTCATTTCAACCTTCCCCAAACGTCTCTATAAGGCGGGTGTGTTTTTCCCATCCAGAGGCTAATGAGTTCATTAACACTTGAAACTGAAAGGGGCCTCTTAAAGTGTATAAACTGACGAGACGAAATACTTTAAGTGCAGGCATCACTCACTACTGTATATCCTAGGGTTTTATCAAAAATCCTAAGTAATAAAAGTAAGGACTTGCCAGTACGATGCCTGGGATTTCTTTTTAAACGTTTTATATTCGGATGCCTTAATAATGTTAATAGTTTATTTTTTGGTCACTCTTTGCCATTGCTAATATAAGGCAACAATACTGGTAAAGTAGTAAAGTAGTCATATTTCTGTCTGGAATTCCTTTATCAATGCCACAATCCTAAGAATGTCACAAATCAAACTATTGCACATAAAACATTTGAATAATGCAGATCGGATTAAACTCGCTTCAATATGAGTTGTAACCATACTGAGTATCTTAATGCAAGTAAGTTATACTTTAGAGTAATAACAGCACGTTAGACACAGAAACTATGATGCAGCAATTGCTCTACTTTACTCCTCTTTAGAATACGTTATAGTATTGGTTAACTCCTTCAAACATCTAATGGCTTCTTCATTACGTATGTATGTTATGCATACAAGCTCTGGTGAGGACAAATACATTCATTGTAAATTCTAGATACCCATCTTTTCAGAAATACTAACTGTATGTAACTTAATTGTGGGATTACAATTCCCATGAACACAAAGTCTAAAAAAAAAACATGTCCCAATTAAAAATGTAACATTACATTACATGTCATTTGTTAGATGCTTTTATCCAAAGTGACTTACATACATTCAGTACTGTGGACAATCCCCACAGGAGCAATTTGGGGTGAAGTGTCTTGCCCAGGGACACAACGACATGCTGGCTGCAGTGGGACTCAAACTTGCTATCCCCTGATTCGAAGTCCAGCACAATATTCACTGAGCCACAGCCTGTAACAATGTCTTGGTCAACATGTACTGTTTCACTGTTGTCTTTCTCAGAAGAACACTGTTGGTCTGTAGTTCTGAGATTGAATGAAAAACAGACAAAATAATAATGTTTCAATAATTGGCTCAGAGAGTTAGTCTGTTGACACGAGCAGCTGTGAGATTTGTGACAAACTGCAGTCAATAAACAGACAAGAAAACAACCAAAACCCAACAGAAAGGTTTTGATTAAAATCTAATGGCATGGCCTGAGGATGTCAAAATAAAGACATTTGATTGTCTTGCGTGACTTTACAAAATAGGCTGCAGTTAGGTAACCTTCACCTCTGTTAGCTTGAATGACAACCAGAAGCCGCAGGTCTGGTCTTCATTGCGGTTCTGTGAGCTATGCACGGAAAGCTTTAAGGGTTGAATTTTGATTTAGGGAGCAATGAGGACAGACGTCATGGCTGCTGGATTTGTGGTCAGACCCCCAGGCACTGTGCGGTTAACAGAGAGCAAAATGGATTTTCAGAGACATGCAGTTTGACAGATACTGCTGTAAAATCAATGTCCAAGGCTTTCATACAGTTAGCTCAACAGAAAGTTACAAGTTAAGTTTATCAGAATCAGATTGAGAGAGCAATCGGGTTACATTACAGCTGTGATTATTCTGGATTCAAGAGGAAATATAGCAAAATTGTATTTGGACTATGATCTTAAGATGATATCAAAGGAATGGAAACAGTGCACATTTGCTAGGTGTGAACTTACAATGCTCTCGACATGGAAATAGACTTTTGTTGAAATTTAAAATGAATTGTTCTATTTCACATCGATTACTGCCGTTTATTGCCCACAAGATAAATCATAGAAGCGTGCATCTGTTTGAGGTCAGCTGCGGTGCATGCACATTTCCACCCATCATCAAATTGTAAAAACCGTTGACACTCAATAACTGTTTTATAGAATAGCATCCAGATGGAACAAGTGCATCTGCTGCGATTCAAACGCTTCAATTTATCACACGTTGTCAATTTATTTATTGTGGTCAAACACGTCCAATAGCACCTGCTGAGATAAAGTGTTACAACTGACCGACTCAGTAAAACTGTGGAGCAACCGTTGGCTCATCTGTATCCTCATGTGCCCTCTATTTCCAGAATGATCCTGTTTGTAGATATACTGGTATTCCTGATACACATTTTTAACCCCCCTTAAAAATAAGGAACTAGAGAAGGATCATGATTATAATAAAGAAATAATTTGTCAGCGTCTTGAGTTCATTTTAGCTTTGGCCGGAGACACTGATGGTAACTGGATTGTCAGTTATATCTTCCACATTTTACAAACGTTTATAGATATCGAAAGCTAGTCTTAAAATCAATGTATTTGTTGATTTCAGATTTTTATTTTGAAAGAAAAGAGAGGCTTTTAAAAAAGTCCACACAATGAAAACAGCACAACGTGACTCACAAAGATAACCATAACATTCAAAGAAAATGGATAATATCATCTTTCAAGTTGTTTATTGAAGGTGACATGAGAAGATTCATGACTGGGTCGTTTTTGCCAGAACCAAATGTGTTCCATCGTCATCTGGTATTAAACAACTCTGTGGAAAAACATTTGGTTAAAAAACATGAACTGTTGTGTTTATTTTTAGCCCTTCAGGGGCGTGGCTTTGGGGATGTATGTTTGTTGATCAGTCGTGATTTACAGATATGACTAGAAATTGCTAACTTATTATTCACTATTTAAAACGTTTTCATCCAGGATTTGTGTCAGAAAGAGTATAATATATCTTCCTTTTTTAAACTGAGCTGTTAATTATAGGAAGAATTTATTTATTCAAACGATTTGTTGCTAATGTAGTGATAAGGAATGACTGATTGTGAAGTGGAAACGGCCCTGCTAATGGAGCACAGCACACTTAAGGGAAGTTATTATTCTGACTAATTATTTTCTCAGATACGGGGTATAAACCTCAATTGGGTTAAATCGGTCCTTTATTGTGGGTCAATTGTACCCTTTCTGTCTATTCCTTTGTTCTCTGCCCAATGATCCTAACTGATAACAACAGCACATGACATTTCAACATTTAAAAAAAAAAATCAGAGTTTGAAATCTGTTTAATTTGAATAGATCAGTCCTGCTTTGAAAAGATATCTCTCTCAAAATGACACAGTTAATATGATTCATACCAAATAGTACAAATATCTTAAGCAGTAGAACCCTTTTTATAACCATGACATTATATCTAACAGCCCTATTGTCATTTTTTATTTTAACATACTGCATTAAGAGCATATTTTATGCTTTTTGATCACGTCATTGAGCAGGTCTAGGGGCAGCACTATGCAATTTACCTGCCTGTTGCATAAACTTGATAAGTTGTTAGGATTGGAAAGTCCATTGAAAACACACTCCAAAATAAATACATTTTTGTAAGTCCCTTTTTTCTGTTCAGTCAGAAACAGATGTCCAATCTGGCTGATGAATCGGAACCACCTGAAACAACTCTTTTAGCCTTAGTTCAATAAATATACCTTTCAACACATTCACACGAAAAACATATGGAGTCACACCACAGTCCTTAGCATTGTGGTAGCCGCACCAGTACCTGCAGAGTTATATGGAGTAGATTTCCTCATCAAATTATAAACAAGATCACAATTTGGAGAGGGGTAATGGTGTTTTCTAAGGCATTGAAAAATGTTTTATTTGAAACTGCTGTCCTTCTTCACAGCTGTCCTTTTTCTCTGCATGCGGAACAGGTGTCAGACATGTCAAACAGTCATTTGTATTCACAGTGTATATTCTGCATCTGTGATGTCAAGACAATGTTTTGAGAGCTAGAGCCATTAGATCAAACATATGACAGATATTGCTTCATAGAGGAGTTACGGCATGTTTAGTGCCTGATTAATTAATTAATAGAAGGTTTTTTTTTTTATTACTTGTTCACAAGAAAACAATCTTAATTAAGCTAATCTCTATACAGTTGGCAACGTGACTTATTTAAAGGGGACCTATCATGCAAAATGCACTTTTGTACGTCTTTTATACATGAATATGTGTCCCCGGTGTTCCAGGGAACTCACCAAGTGTCAGAAAACACAACCCTCTCTATTTTCCTCCATACCCAAATCTCTAAAAAAGGGGCTGCAACGGATCTGATAAAAACTGATCCAGATTTGAACACTGTCCTGACGTCAGGACGGAGGCGCTACGGCTATTGGGCCAACTCCACCAATCAGGAGGAGACAGCCACGGCCATTGCCGTTCGAAAGCGCTGGAGACGCTGTAGTACATATGCCAGGCCTGTAGGTGGTGCTGTTCTCACTGAATCTGCCCTTGCTATGAAGAGCTAGAAATTGTCAAATTGAGCAAAATGAGGCATGGCTAAAATGCATGATCTGTTTGGTATTTTGAAAAAAAAAAAGTATAAATATGCCTTATATAGGTATGGTCCTACACTATACTATTCAAATATAGCATGATAGGTCCATTTTAACTTCAAAATAAATGACTACCAGCTTAGACATGTTAGTATGTACGTGTGTGTTTTGAGAACAAATACATAATCAAATTGCTGCAGACTCACGTGTGTCTATATGTTTGGTAGCAGAAGTCAATAATGGGACTTGTTTCCCATCTGTAAAGTAAAACAAAGGACGAGCTGCGTGTTGGAAATCTCAATGTGCTTGCGATTAAGTTTGTCACTCTGCAGTAAACACAATGGTTCAAACCCCATGTGACCCCCCAGCTGCTCAGAAATCAGAACTGATCACACATTTACTGCGAACACTTGAACCCCCAATGGCCCTTAAATACACACGCATCATTTGTCCTAACAACTCCTAATTGACCCTTGAAGAATGACTTTGATTTGCTTTGTATGTGATTGTGTAAGTACGAGAAAGGAAAAGAGAAGAAGAAACATTTCTGAAAGCATTTGGTTTCTCCCATTGGGCTTGAAAGTCAGTTAAACTGTCTACAAATTGTTCAGAGCCCAACAATTGATCTCAAGTGCTGCAGTAGGAGACAGACCCATAAGGAGGATCAAACAACAAGGTTGAGGGTGCCAGTGGAGATTTGTCAGGGAACCAAAGGATCTGTTTTTGTTAGAAAATAAATGGCACAGATTCGCAATTCCTTTTGCGTTTGGGAGAAATATCATCCCCATTGGCAACGACAATGCCCTTGCTGTGGTTGAAGATACAGTTGCCCGACTTCTGAAGAATGCTTTGGAGTACAGATCGCCTCGACGCATAACTTATTGTCAGCTTTTTGACAAGAATTTAAGCCATTGAAAACCACCAGAGAGATTCTCATGACTACATGAAACCCTGCACAATTGATCACAGATTGAACTGTGCAACATAATGACACTTCTAAATCAAACAAAGACTGAAAGTGACAAGCACAGATTTATGTTGGTGATGTGAAAATGTATAGTTTTGCAGTGCAGACACTTAATAAAACACAGAAAGAATGGGTCATCATGAAATCCCACACTTGTACTCAAAAGAACAACAACAAATAGGACACTGTTCCTCCAAATTCATTCCAGCTGTTTTAAATGGAACCACTGTTTTGTTGCTAAAGACAACATTCAATATCCTGTAATGTGGGTTTGATAGACTGCAAAAGCATTCTTACATGTCACACATGCAGACCTTGTACCTTGCGCTTCCTTTAGCATGGACTGATGTTATCTGAAGGGTTGTCAGCATTGTGGACTTCACTTTTTACTCTGGTCACCTGAGTATAACTCTCTCTTTGAAAAGTTGGGCATTTGTAATTTCCAATGTGGGGGAAAATCCCGTAGCATGTCTGTGTTTGGTTGGGGAATAAAGGAATGAGGTGGAATGGACACATCACATCCATATCTAACAGGTGTGTGATTTTAACATCATGTTATGACTTTATAATATTATACAAGATCAGTGGAATGGAATAAATCTGTGTTCGCAGTTTATTGGATAGAATTTAGACATAAAACTGACACTTCAAAAGGAAAAGAAAGTGGGGAGGTTTTGATATAGAAATGTCCAAAGAAAATTGACAGTATTTGGTGGAAAATAATTAAAAAACAAAAACAAAGCATTTTTTTCATTTAAGGGCAATAACATTGTGAGTACGTATTAAAGAACAACACAATGAAGGAGCACAGGAGAGAGGAAGGAGGAGGAAACTGGGACGCATGTTCCACAGATTCTCCGGTTCCACATTCCTGCAGTGCAAGGAGGTGAAGTTCACACATCCTATCTGCTCGCTCAATTTAAATATTTTGCTCGGTTTTAAGTGCTTCTTAATTTTTCACGGTCTCCAGCCCTTCCAGCTGATCCCTTCCAGATGTGGTTCAAGTGGGAGGTGAGTGGAGAAGCTGGGGCAAATACACTCTGCTGCCCTATACACACACACACACACACACACACACACACACACACACACACACACACACACACACACACACACACACACACACACACACACACACCCACACACACACACACACACACACACACACACACACACACCATAAAACTATTTTCTAAGCTCGTAATAAATAGCTTCACCCCTTTTTTATCTCTCTATTTCAGATCGGATCAGAAAGATATATAAAATACACAAAAGGACACTAATATGCAAAGGTCACGGACCACGGTAAAGGAGTCGTTCCTCAAATTATGTAGAAATTACCCAAAAAATACCTGTTTTCACATTGTAATGACAGTAATGAATTGAACCAGCGCGAGGATAAGAAATAAATCGAACCTTAAAAAAGATCTTGTGCTTTTTTAGAGTTAAAGGTGGGGTAGGTAAGTTTGAGAAACCGGCTCGAGATACACTTTTTGTTATATTCCATGGAATGCTCTTAACATCCCGATAGCAATGAACAGAGTTGGGTGTAACGCGTTACTGTAATAATATTACTTTTGTCGGTAACGGAGGAGTGTAACGCGTTACTTTTATAATTCAGTAATCACACTACAGTTACTAACATTGCCCTGACACGCGTTACTTCGTTACTTTTATAAAATCAGTCATAATCACACTGACAGACAAGAGGGGTTTCCGCCGCAGGTTTATATGTACGTAATCTGCGCGACTTGCGAGTCCACATCTCCACGTGCAGTGCTGCATAAACATGGCAGAGTCAGCGATAACTTTCGAGGGGTGGAGGTATGGCAGGGCTGCCAACACTCACGCATTGAGCGTGAGAGTCACGCAATTAACACATATCTCACACACTCACGCCACACATGCCTTTCCTCACGCTAAGTTTTCGTTCACAACAAATGTATATAAATATAAAAAATAAAGTGAAGGAACAGCAAACCGAGCGGTCTACGAAATGAGACGGTCAGGCTTACGGAGGACTTCCTGTTTGTGTCACCTGACACCCGCGGTCCGTAGCACTGCCGCCTAGCAACCTGGACAGCGTCACGCATTGTGATTGGCTGTATGGTATTTGCACACTGATTGGATGTAACGAGGGTATACCGGGGGGTCTGAGCAAAGACGAAGGAGAAGGAGGATGAGAAGAATAAGAGAAGGTAAGGAGAATATATTATAAGATATTTTCGCGCCACAGGTAAAGTAAAAATATTTTCTTTTGTTCTTTTTTAATTAATTAAAGTTAATGCTAACAAGTGCCAGTATAGCCCTAATAATTACATAAAGAAAAAGAAAATCTGTTTAAAGTTGTGTTTCATATGGGTGTTGAGAGATGTATCCTTAAATTCATTTTGCTCTCCAAGTGCACCAGATTGATGCATTTAACTTCAATATTTAAAAAAAAAATCTTCCCGGGGGAGCATGCCCCCGGACCCCCCTAGAGGAGGTGAGGACCACCCCCACTTATAAAATAGCACTTTACCCCTGCTTACACCTATATGCCAATTTATATGCTGTGAGCTGATTATCGAGCCTTCATTGTAAGAGTCGCGGGTACACTGTGTATGTGCGTACTCCACTGTAGCGCCCGGTACATTAATGGGAAACCCTAGTTTGTACTTGTTCAATACATTTGTAACACTGTACACATGGACGTTTCTTTTTTCGGTTCACCAAAAAAAAAAATCTCACTCCAAGCTGAACTCAAATGTTGGCAGCCCTGGGTATGCCCATTATTTTGAGTTCGTCCGAAGAATAGACAGGAATGTGACGGTGAGGTGCAAACTGTGTCCAGGCCAGAAGCTGTTATCCACTGCTGCAAACACCACGTCAAACCTCAACAAACACCTGCAAAGAACACATGCTAAGGTGAAGCTAATAGCTAAGGACCGGACCCCCGAACCCAGAGTGAGGATGTTGTGAGTGCGCCGCCGCCGACTCCGAAGCGGCACAAATTAGAATTTGGAGGACCGGTAACCAAAGCAGAGATGGATAGGCTTGTAGCATCCTTCATAGTAGAGGTAATGTTGCCCATTTGCACAGTGGAATCACCATCGCATCGTTCAGAGATATACTGCGCAAAATAGAGATAGCAGGAGACAGAGGACAGCCATAGTCAGAGCTATCTGGATCAGTCTTATGCGACAATGGAAACTGAACTAAAGAGAACATTTGAAACTTTAGCAGTCTGCGTGATCTGCCTGTAGGGAGGGGCGGGCCGGCCCTGCGAGTAAAGTAACGAGTAAAGTAACGAGTAAAGTAACGAGTTACTTTATGTAGAGAGTAACGAAGTAGTGTAATATATTACTTTTTTTTAAAGTAATATGTAATATGTAATATATTACTTTTTTTTAGTAACGACCCCATCTCTGGCAATGAATATCTTAAGTGCTTTGACAAAAAATCCATAAAAAAATGTCATCTGTGGAAGCCGTAATACTGTAAATAGTACGACCAATCATTTTAGCCGGCCCGGCTAAAATAACTGGATGGCCTACCTGCCTGTCAGCCTTCCATCTGTGCACAAACTTATCTCGTGCCCTCATTGGTCATGTGCGCGTTCGTGTGTGTTGGAGGAGGGGCTCTATAAGGAAGTGGCAGATTTTCTCCGGTTGTGTATTTTCAAATTCTAGCGATCTCGAGCCGGTTTCTCAAATGTACCTACCCCACCTTTAAACGTTTGTCATTTGTTGGATTGGAAACGGCTTAAATAAACTAACAATATGGCAATATTTAACTCAATTTAGGTGCAAAACCCCAAATGTTTTGATTTAACCATAATTTACGCAGTTATCATTAAAATATGTTTTTTAGCTATTTATAGTCAGATAGTATAGATATGTATAAATATTATGTTGTGCAGTTGTAAAGATCTGTCAAGAAGGCTTGATGTATACTTCCTTATGTCAGCTTGACTGTTATTTTCAGCACATCAATAATTGGTTGGTAAAATTCTGTCAATATTACGTTATAAGTGATATGTTTACACTAGTACAGCGGATAAGCTCTCATATTATAACAATTGTGCATTTTATGAGAAAAGCATGACATTTCTAACATAGTTAGAGCATACCATAAGGTTTATTTTCAGATGTGGAGGGAAGTCAGATTTGACCCGTGAGGACCGTGAGAGGTCAAATCCAAGATGGCCACCAGTCTCTCGGGTCAAATGTTCAAACACGCTTAATTTTGGAACCAAACATTGTAGAAAAACATTTAAGGTGTCATATCCAACTAAATTAGGGATGCCCAATCATTTGGTGATACTTTTGAGATCGCCAGAATTCAAGAAAATGAATTTAGTTGAAGATAAAGGTAGAAATTGACCAAAAATAAGCTGTCAATCAGTTGAAATTTGGTGTGTGTGTGTGTGTGTGTGTGTGTGTGTGTGTGTGTGTGTGTGTGTGTGTGTGTGTGTGTGTGTGTGTGTGTGTGTGTGTGTGTGTTTGTGTGTTTGTGTGTGTGTGTGTGATGTGGTATATCCAACTAAATTAGGGATGCCCAATCATTTGATGATACTTTTGAGATCGCCAGAATTCAAGAAAATGCATTTAGGTGAAGATAAAGGTAGAAATTGACCAAAAATTAGCTGTCAATCAGTTGAAATTTGCTAAATGTGTGTGTGTGGTATATTCCAGTGGATTTATGGTCACCCAGCGCTAGCATTACTACAGAGACTGGAGGAATATGGCTTTACTTGGCACAGTCTGCATGCTGATGAAAACATTTGTTTTTGTCTTCAAATACATACTAACATGATTGTGACGAGCATCATATTTGTTCCCCGCCCAACTCTCTAAGTCTAAGTGCTTGAACTCCGTGACAGGAGGATGAAGTATGTATAAATGGATGGAACTATCAACAAAACAGCGTTTTATTCCCCAATGTCATATTTAATAGAAAAATAATAATAATGTAAACCAAAGAGGGAGATGGAAAACAGTTCCATGTAGAGCACAAACAGCTCTCTTAACCCTCGCTGTTAACAAAGGGCTGCACTCAACTATAAGGTTCACCGCTGTCCCTTTCCACTTATAGAGGGTTGGGGTTCGATTCCCTGCCTGTCCACCTATAAAGCCAAGGTAGCGCAGCTTTTTTTCTGTTCTTTAGTGGCTCACATGGACATTTAGAGGTCATGCAAAGAAAGGGTTATGTATGTTGTGTGTGTGGCAGAGAGAACATTGGCAAAGGGGATTTGTTTGTCCTAGCATGGCTGTACAATTACAAATAGAAAGGTTTACCCATTTAGACTCCATGGCATGGAGAAAAAAACTCATTTTAAATGACTCTAAGGATATAACAAGTTTTAGAAAATTGAAAGATTGATGGATTTTTGCCCACATGCGGTAAACATCTTAATTGAATTTTCTATGTGCAACATGAGGACAATAACCACAAGTCTACTCGCAGTACCTTTTTTCTCTGGCACTGAAGTTGCAAGGTTTCAGCATGTTGTCCCTCTCTAAACCTTTCTGTTCCCCATTCTTCTTTCTCCAATAAGTGGTGCATCATTATTTTTCTATTAAATATGACATTGGGGAATAAAACGCTGTTGTTTTGTTGATAGTTCCATCCATTTATACATACTTCATCCTCCTGTCACGGAGTTCAAGCACTTAGAGAGTTGGGCGGGGAGCAAATATTATGCTCGTCACAATCATGTAAGTATGTATTTGAAGACAAAAACAAATGTTTGCTTCAGCATGCAGACTGTGCCAAGTAAAGCCATATTCCTCCAGTCTCTGTATTAATGCTAGCGCTGGGTTACCACACACACACACACACACACACACACACACACACACACACACACCAAATTTCAACTGATTGACAGCTTATTTTTGGTCAATTTCTACCTTTATCTTCACCTAAATGCATTTTCTTGAATTCTGGCGATCTCAAAAGTATCACCAAATGATTGGGCATCCCTAATTTAGTTGGATATGACACCTTAAATGTTTTTCTACAATGTTTGGTTCCAAAATTAAGCGTGTTTGAACATTTGACCCGAGAGACTGGCGGCCATCTTGGATTTGACCTCTCACGGTCCTCACAGGTCAAATCTGACTTCCCTCCACATCTGAAAATAAACCTTATGGTATGCACTAACTATGTTAGAAATGTCATGCTTTTCTCATAAAATGCACAATTGTTGTGCTTATCCGCTGTACTATATGTTTCATCTTCACGTCAAATGCATATTTTCTACTTTTTTATTTCTATTTTGATATGTTTCAAATTTTTGAAATGTTTATTTCTACTCTTTTAATTTCTAATGATGTGCAATGCCTTGTTTTTTATGCTGCTGCAACGCAAACATTTCCCAATTTGGGATCAATAAAGTACATCTTATCTAATAGGAACCAAAAATACAGTTACGTTGAAGTTGCACTCAATTGCATTTTGATAAAGTGCCATTTTGAATACAACTTTTTTTTACAGGATTCCCTTCAACACATTAACTTCAATGAAAACATTTCTCTACTAAAATATTTTTTTATGGTGATTAATTGTCTCTTTGTTGTAATTTTCTGTCTCTTTGCAGCTGTTTTCCATCTAATTGTAGAACTCTTTAAAGTAAAGACACTACATACCGATATACACCTGAACATCAGCAGGATAGGACTCTTTAAAGTAGAGACACTACATACTGATATACACCTGAACATCAGCAGGAGAGGACTCTTTAAAGTAGAGACACTACATACTGATATACAGTACACCCTGAACATCAGCAGGAGAGAGCTCTTTAAAGTAGAGGGACTACGTACACCTGAACATCAGCAGGAGAGGACTCTTTAAAGTAAAGACACTACATACTGATATACACCTGAACATCAGCAGGAGAGGACTCTTTAAAGTAGAGACACTACATACTGATATACTGTACACCTGGACATCAGCAGAAATGTAAAAAAAAATCTACTTTTGCTGGTGCTGTTGCATTTAAAATCAAATAGTTGACTAAAACAAACTTGAAAGAAATCAAATACATAGTGTTGTTTTTTCATTTGTTTATATTTATTATGATAATTGTTGAATGTAAACAAGGTAATAAAGTAAGTACTGAAGTAGCTTTAAGTCAGTGTATTGATCAGGGCAGAGCCAGGTGAGCTAAAGTCACTCAATACAAAGGTAACTTGACAAAAACAGGAGGAACAAACGAGAAAGAATTCTAGTGTTATTTTGAATTTGAATGTCTTTGTATTGATTGTTATTATTAGTTGAATTCTCAGACTAAATCTCTGGTGACTTGAAATTAAAAGCAAGAAGCTAAACTTAGACAGGAGAAACAAACGTGAAATAAATCAAACGTGTCAGTATTGTTATCATTATGATTATTATTTTTTTATTGATTGACAAGACTTTAACTTAACAAGAAAACAATGGACTAAACATAAATATAGAAATGTACTATTAAGTAAATATGAAAAATATAAGATACATATAAAAATTGACTATTAACTAAACATGATAAATATAACATAAATATAAAAATGAACTATTAAGTAAATATGAAAAATATAACTTAAATATGAAAATGAACACTATAAACCAAACATGACGATATAACATAAACCTGATAACTTGTAATGACTAAATGTTCCTCTTATTTAGGGGTGCTAGAAGCAAAGGAATAGTTTATTTATTTTAATATTAAGGTTGTTTTTTTGCCCCTAGTGGCTAAAACTGCACATCACTGTGAGTCTCTTCTGGAACCTTTGTTGATGTCTAACCAGATCTAATAACTGTGAAGTGTTTAAATATATATCCTGACTGGCTGTGAGTATATGTTGTTGCTCACTCACTTTGAGCTTTAGACTGTACTTGAAATGTTTTAATGTCTTACTAATTTTTGATGTTGTGAGTTTGTTTTTTAAAGTTTTTAAAGCCGATGTCAGGGCTGCCTTTGAGTCTTATGTTTTCCTTTTTAGTCATCGTTGATGTTTGGGCGGATACAAGAAAAGGAATTGATGAATCTTCTCCACCGTGGTGTTGTCCTCCTCTGCGTTGTTGGGATCGGCTCATTGGTTTGCTCAGGTGGATCCACCCTCACTTCCTGTTCCACCTCCAACTCCACCTTTACCTCCACAAGCTCCTCCTTCACCACGCAGGGTGCCTTTGGTGGTTTTTTCAGCTGTTTCTTCAGCAAGGCCGCTATCTCTGCATCCTTTTCCTCCACACAACGTTCCTTCTTTTGTTCCAGTTCCTGGTTTCTATCATGCAAAGCAACTATCTCTGCATCCTTTTCCTCAACACAACGTTCCTTCTGTTGTTCCAGTTTGTGGTTTCTCTCATGCAAAGCAACTATCTCTGCATCCTTCTCCTCCACACAACGTTCCTTCTGTTGTTCCAGTTCGTGGTTTCTCTCATGCAAAGCGACTATCTCTGCATCCTTCTCCTCCACACAACGTTCCTTCTGTTGTTCCAGTTCGTGGTTTCTCTCATGCAAAACGACTATCTCAAAATGTTTCACCTTAAGACAACGCAACTTCTCTTGTTTGAGTTCCTGGTTTGTCTTTTGCAAGGCAGCCATCTCTGCATCCTTCTCCTCAACACAGGGTTCTTTCAGTTGTTTGAGATCCTGGTTTGCCTTTCTCAAGGTGGCCATCACTGCTTTGTCCTTCTCGTGCATCTTGAGGAGCTTTCCATATTTCATGTTCAGTTCCTCATTGTTTCTGCGCAATACTTTCTGCTCAATTTTCAGGGTATTCATTTTAACATCATGCCTCACTTCTGGTTCCACCTCCACTTTCACCTCCACATCCTCCTTCTTGTCCACCTTCTCCTCAACACAACGCTCCTTCTCTTGCTTCAGTGTTTGGTTTTCCTTCAGCAAAGCAGCTATCTCTGCATCTTTCTCCTCAACGCAACGCAACTTTTGTTGTTTGAGTACCTGGTTTGTTGTTTGCAAGGCGGCCATCTTTGCCTCCTCCTTAACACAACGCTCCTTCAGTTTTGTGAGTTCCTGGTTTCTCTCACGCAAATCAGCTATCTTTACAGCTTTGTCAACACAATGATCCTTTTGTTGTTGGAGTTCCTGGTTTCTCTCACGCAGAGCAGCTATCTCTACAGATTTCTCCTCAAGACAACGCTCCTTTTGTTGTTTGAGTTCTTGGTTAGTCTTTTGCAAGGCGGCCGTCTTTGCATCCTTCTCCTCCACACAACGCTGCTTCTGTTGTTGGAGTTCCTGATTTTTCTCACGCAAAGCAGCCATCTCTACACCTTGCTCCTCAACACAGGGTTCTTTCAGTTGTTTGAGTTCCTGGTTTGCCTTTCTCAAGGCAGCCATCTCGGCTTCGACCTTCTTGTGTGACCTCTGGAGGTTTCTGTATTTCATGTTCAGGTCCTCATTGTTGACGCGCAAGACGTTCTGCTCAATTTCCTGGATTTTCACTTTCACATTGTGCTTCAACTGCAAAGGTGATTTCTCTGTATATGCTTTGAACATCGCTTCCTTATTTTTAGTGCCTTCAATCTCAAGCTTATCCCTTAAAGTCCTCTCCTGCTCCAGCAACAACTTCATTTCCTGATTTTCTTTTTGCAGAATCTCGAGCTTGACTGCCAGCTCATCTCTATTGTTCATCTCCATCTCTACCGCTGTGACGAAATGACCTGTTGTTTAGCAAACTAAATGTAATTGTTCGACTGAATTAACGTCACAAAAATCCCACAAAAGTTGAGTTCACTTGTGAAGATTATCTCGCTAAAAAACACTGCAAGTATCCCTAATGTTTGCTTGCAACAAAACCTATTTCTGCAATGATCTGACACTAGCTGGACAAATTGCTTCTGCCTGCTGCTCTGGTGCTCTGATGCTCTGATGAATTCTAGAAGATCAATGCAGAATTCAGAATTCTACATGAAGGCAAAAGATGATGTCATAATTCTGAAGGTTCCATTCCAAATAAGGAGTGAAGGACATCAGCTGACAGGAAGTAAGAATGGAACCATGCTGTTGCCTAGCAACGCAATTGTGTTTAGATAATATAAAGAAATGTAAACAATCGAAATGCTTTATTAATTCCAATGGGAAGTAAGCAACATGTTCTATTATTAGTACAGCGGATAAGCTCTCATATTATAACAATTGTGCATTTTATGAGAAAAGCATGACATTTCTAACATAGTTAGAGCATACCATAAGGTTTATTTTCAGATGTGGAGGGAAGTCAGATTTGACCCGTGAGGACCGTGAGAGGTCAAATCCAAGATGGCCACCAGTCTCTCGGGTCAAATGTTCAAACACGCTTAATTTTGGAACCAAACATTGTAGAAAAACATTTAAGGTGTCATATCCAACTAAATTAGGGATGCCCAATCATTTGGTGATACTTTTGAGATCGCCAGAATTCAAGAAAATGAATTTAGTTGAAGATAAAGGTAGAAATTGACCAAAAATAAGCTGTCAATCAGTTGAAATTTGGTGTGTGTGTGTGTGTGTGTGTGTGTGTGTGTGTGTGTGTGTGTGTGTGTGTGTGTGTGTGTGTTTGTGTGTGTGTGTGTGTGTGTGTGTGATGTGGTATATCCAACTAAATTAGGGATGCCCAATCATTTGATGATACTTTTGAGATCGCCAGAATTCAAGAAAATGCATTTAGGTGAAGATAAAGGTAGAAATTGACCAAAAATTAGCTGTCAATCAGTTGAAATTTGCTAAATGTGTGTGTGTGGTATATTCCAGTGGATTTATGGTCACCCAGCGCTAGCATTACTACAGAGACTGGAGGAATATGGCTTTACTTGGCACAGTCTGCATGCTGATGAAAACATTTGTTTTTGTCTTCAAATACATACTAACATGATTGTGACGAGCATCATATTTGTTCCCCGCCCAACTCTCTAAGTCTAAGTGCTTGAACTCCGTGACAGGAGGATGAAGTATGTATAAATGGATGGAACTATCAACAAAACAGCGTTTTATTCCCCAATGTCATATTTAATAGAAAAATAATAATAATGTAAACCAAAGAGGGAGATGGAAAACAGTTCCATGTAGAGCACAAACAGCTCTCTTAACCCTCGCTGTTAACAAAGGGCTGCACTCAACTATAAGGTTCACCGCTGTCCCTTTCCACTTATAGAGGGTTGGGGTTCGATTCCCTGCCTGTCCACCTATAAAGCCAAGGTAGCGCAGCTTTTTTTCTGTTCTTTAGTGGCTCACATGGACATTTAGAGGTCATGCAAAGAAAGGGTTATGTATGTTGTGTGTGTGGCAGAGAGAACATTGGCAAAGGGGATTTGTTTGTCCTAGCATGGCTGTACAATTACAAATACAAAGGTTTACCCATTTAGACTCCATGGCATGGAGAAAAAAACTCATTTTAAATGACTCTAAGGATATAACAAGTTTTAGAAAATTGAAAGATTGATGGATTTTTGCCCACATGCGGTAAACATCTTAATTGAATTTTCTATGTGCAACATGAGGACAATAACCACAAGTGTACTCGCAGTACCTTTTTTCTCTGGCACTGAAGTTGCAAGGTTTCAGCATGTTGTCCCTCTCTAAACCTTTCTGTTCCCCATTCTTCTTTCTCCAATAAGTGGTGCATCATTATTTTTCTATTAAATATGACATTGGGGAATAAAACGCTGTTGTTTTGTTGATAGTTCTATCCATTTATACATACTTCATCCTCCTGTCACGGAGTTCAAGCACTTAGAGAGTTGGGCGGGGAGCAAATATTATGCTCGTCACAATCATGTAAGTATGTATTTGAAGACAAAAACAAATGTTTGCTTCAGCATGCAGACTGTGCCAAGTAAAGCCATATTCCTCCAGTCTCTGTATTAATGCTAGCGCTGGGTGACCACACACACACACACACACACACACACACACACACACACACACACACACACACACACACCAAATTTCAACTGATTGACAGCTTATTTTTGGTCAATTTCTACCTTTATCTTCACCTAAATGCATTTTCTTGAATTCTGGCGATCTCAAAAGTATCACCAAATGATTGGGCATCCCTAATTTAGTTGGATATGACACCTTAAATGTTTTTCTACAATGTTTGGTTCCAAAATTAAGCGTGTTTGAACATTTGACCCGAGAGACTGGCGGCCATCTTGGATTTGACCTCTCACGGTCCTCACAGGTCAAATCTGACTTCCCTCCACATCTGAAAATAAACCTTATGGTATGCTCTAACTATGTTAGAAATGTCATGCTTTTCTCATAAAATGCACAATTGTTGTGCTTATCCGCTGTACTACACCCATACATGTCAGTGCAATGCGTCTTCAAGCCTCTATGTAAAGCTTCAAGGAAAGAGACAGATATTTGGAAAGTATGATGTAATATAATGGGTAGACTGGGATTATGTAAGTGATTTACAGCTTTTCAACTACATTATATCATGCCTCTCCTAAAAATGCCATCATCTTTGTCCTGGTGTTCTTCCAATATATACTATAAATGCAGTGGATGGATGGACAGCTATATTGACCAGATACTGTCTATAAACGTCTTCACCAACGTTTTTGTGAGACCACAAAGAAAAAATGCAATCACAAACGTGTCAAAATTGCATCCAAGATTGGGAGACTGGAAAGAGTGATCTAAGGAATCTCACATCCATCTACACCAAACTAAATGGTGCACAAATGATGGAATGTTTTTAAAAGTAGGTGAGGCATGAAAGAGCCCATAAATAGGCTACCAGGCCCCGGATTTGGGAGAGGTTCAATGCAACGTTGCCCTAGAGTAGAACAACACAGGAACACGTTGAGTGTCTTCATTTCTCCTCATCTTCCAGACAGACAGAGTTAGAGGAGGCAGATCGAACTCAGTAACACCAAAACTCAGTGCAAAATTTACGAGGCCCTGCACAGCGAGACAGTCAGGTCGATGCCAAATCAGCCGTTTTTGCCTGCCCAGTTAGGAAATATCATTAGATTTCTTTTGTCGATTAATCAAGAAACAGGGACTTTGGGGGATGTTGTCTAATTTACAGGTCCTCAGGTCCACCACGGAGAGTGTGTTGTGGTTGGCTGCCGATGCTTGAGCGCCAAAACTGCAGCCAATGGCAAAATGTTCTTTTCACTTTTGGTCAAACTCAGACAATTAGAGAAGAAGGTCAATGCAGTAAAATAACTGTGGTCTTGAAGTCTGGTCTGCAGGCCAATGTCATGGAAACAGGCTTTTTTTTTTTGCAACCTACCTACACATCAAACCACCACTATACAAATGCGGAGTCATGTAGTACATGAATCTTTTGATAGCAGAACCTAATTTTCTCAGCTCAACGGACCCAGGGAGTAGAGTCAGGCACAAAGACGAGTGTGGAAAAGGAAGAAGGGGGTGAGAGGGCATAGGGACTACATGGGAACTAATAATCCCCTCACAATAGTCTGCACGTCTGGGTTTGGATCTGCACCACAGAAACTCTCTATGGTCTGGAACATTCCTTCAGACTCAGGTTTAGTTCCTCCTGGAGACAGACACAGGTTGGCTCTTTATCCTAACTCCCCATGTCGGAGCCAATATTTCAGATCTCATATAGCTCATGGCAGGGGGCCGGCATACTAACTTCTTATCATTTGCGGATTAATTCCCGACCGCTATTAGAAGAAGATAAGGTCCATTAAAATGTGTGTGTAGTTTTCCTGCCATATGTAAGGCATGAATTAAGCCTCCCCTTAGGACCTTCTCTTAAAAGACTGTCTTGCTAATCTGTCTGGTGCCAAATATTTATTTTGGCCTTAGGTATAAAGGGCTGTACAAATCGTTGTTTTTGCATTTTTGTGGACAATTCTCTTAGCTCCAACCAAGAAGGCCAAAAAAGTGTCTGTGATGTTTAAGTTTGCATGTCATTCCTGACTTATTCTGTGAAATTGCAGTGTCTGAAGACACAACGGAAAAGTGAAATCTGCACCGTGAAAGATGGCCGCATTGTCTTTTGGCTCCTCTCCAACTTTGCCCTCTTTCGTATTTTTTCAGTGTTTATTTACTTTTTGCCGTCTGCTTTTAACATGGTTCGCAACATGCAAGCCGACCGCACCAACTCTGCTATACAATATAGCAGAGAAGAACTTCTTCACATCAAAAACTTTGTGGACAATAGCCCACCGAAAGACAATGGAGATTCGCCATGGCTACCTGTTGTCCTGAGAGACGTAGTAGGAAGACCAAGCGGGGGACCCGCGCCGGGCTGCTGGTCAGACTGAGAAAACGAGAAAACCGACCCCCTCTTCCGAGTATTCTTCTGGCTAATGTTCAATCGATTGAAAATAAGCTAGATGAACTCAGAAGTCGTAACGTGTTCATTCTCACCGAGACTTGGCTCAACCCCGCTATCCCGGACTCCGCCATTGTTCCTGACGGATTCACTATTTTTCGACAGGACCGGACCTGCCGGCTCGCAGCTTTTGTTGATTTGGGCATATTTCCTGGACAGGCTACTTTGTACAGACAAAGTTAATAATAATTGTAATATTCCAGTTATAAACAACATGAATCAAAGATGTGTTGCTGTATTTTAGTGGTAAAAAAATGCATTCATCATCATAATTATTCTATATATATAATTTACACAGTGCCTGTAAACCGGAGGAGAACGCTGGCATTTGTCCTCCTACTTGAAAGACTAGGGTCTGCAAAATTAGTTTATTTTGGGGATGGGCCGGATGCTCTGACCGTTCCACTTCCTGCCCGGCGCCTCTGCAACACCTAGCGTCGCGTCGAAAATAGACTTGCATCCTATTTTGAGCGGAGCCCAGAGCCGAGACACTTCTGGGACGCTTCTGCGGCGCGTCTGGTGGAATAGCACCCATTAGGCGCATTCACACCGCAGTACTTTTCCCACAAAGGTTCATGAGAACTTAGTTCATGAGAACTCTTTAGTTCTCATGAACTAAGTACAGATCGCGTTCACACCGGAATAAGTTCCTGGGGAAGGATTAGGCAAATGAAGCCGCTGACGTCACTTCTTCTTCTTCTGCTTTGGGTTTACTGGCAGGCCGCAAACAACTTCATGGTGTATACTGCCACCCGAAGTCCCCGGCCGGAATTCCCCGGAGTTGGGGACTGGCTTCAGTAGAAGCTGCTGGGACTCCCAGCAGCTTCTACTGAAGCCTTCCGAGTAAATCGCCAGAACGCCGACACCTCCTCATCTCCACCGCTCCCATGTTTTTTTTTGTGTTGCCATAAGTTAGTCCCTCTGCGTTTGTGCGCTGGGCGAATGCTAATGCTAATAATGCTAATGCGAGGATAATAAAATGGCGGCGTCACAAAACTTTTTGGGAGTTTTACGGGGTGTGGTTTGCAATCCGCCCAGCCAATCAGACATAGGAACCTTTTTCTCCCACAAAAGTACCTGCTCTCTAGCAGGGACGGAAAAGGGGGTAAAAAAGGTTCTGATGAACTAATTTTAGTTCCGTCTCTTTTTGGTGTGAACGCAACATTTCGGAACTATATCGGAACTAAAGTGGGAAAAGTACTGCGGTGTGAACGCGGCTATTGACTAGAGTGGCCGCGATCTGTGCAAACGCCGCGGCTGCGCCGTAACGCGACGCAGACAGACCCGGTGGAATCTAGGGGTAGGCTTTACAGAGGGTGGTGAAAACTGCACAGAACATCACCAGGATGGAGCTGCCATCCATGGAGGACCTTTACTCCCAGTGCCTCAGCAAGAAATCCCTCTGGATTATAAAAGACCCCCATCACCCCAGCCACAAACTGTTCTGTCTGCTGCCGTCTGACAGGCGTTACCGCAGCATTAGGACTAAAACCACCAGACTCAGAGACAGTTTCATCCCACAGGCAATAAGACTGAACTGTTGAAGCAAAATCTATCTGTTAAACACCTGAACAGTTGAAACAACATCCCTAATATTCATCTGGCTGCTACTTAAAAATTATTTGAAAATTATTTATCTATTTACCTATATATCCTATTTCAATAACTTGCTATAGACTCTTATTGCACTATTTCACTATTTCACTTTTTTAAAACTATTTTTATTTTTGTATTACTATTTACTTGCACTATATTGTTTCTGTTTATCTGTGTTTTGTGTTGCACTGTTGGAGAAGCCTGTGACACAAGATTTTCATCAGCATAACTACACTGTAGCTATGTTCGTATGACTAAATAAAGAACCTTGAACCTTGACCTTGAAATCTAGAAAACCCATTAGCTCTAGTCCCATTTAGCACTTGCTATTCAAATTCCACTGCGGCAAAGTGTATCATTAGTTGATTATTTCGAGTGCATACATTTCTGGTGCATTCAGATGGCAGTGAACTCAGTTATCTCTCTTCTTAGAGAGGATTGTTAGCATTGTTAACCAAGCATGCATTGCCAAACTTTGTTGAGTGATGAAAGGGAAACTCGTTTGTCTTTTCCTTTGGACCAACATCACTGCACGCACAGAAGGCAATGCATATTGACAGGCTTTAGAGTTTATAATCTTTAAGAATTTGTATGAAAGTACAATTCTTCTATTTGTTATCCAGCCTCTCATAAAGTGGTATGTGATCAGCAGACATTTGGCCAATGGACCAGGAGGAGGTCACAGAGTACAGAGTTTTTATGGGGGTGCTAGAAGAGAAACCCAATGAATCTTGTTATTTAATCAGCTAAAAAAGGGGGTCAAAATATAAATTAGCCTCCTTTGCCAGGGTGAATGGGGTCTCTGTAGTAGCTGGAAAGCCACAAATATGAATATTAGCTATGTCATTTCTACATTACTTGATGATTAGTTAGTACTTTCTAAATACAACATTTGCAATCAACGTTAAGTTACTTACCTGAGGATACGCTGATGTCGTCAACATCAATAATCTTCCCCGCAATGGCCAGGGCCAGGTACACCCACACTGCAAGCTGTTTACCAACCGTATGCTACCTGCTGCCATCTGAACAATTGTATGTAATGCTGTTAACTAGCATTACCGTTATGCTTCTATAACCAAACACCTCAGGTATTTAAAAGACACCAACATGAAGCTCCGAAATCTGCATTGTAGCTTTACAGGTAAGTACCATTTGTAAAGGAACCGGTGCCATATTAGCACCAGGTTTCGGTACTCAACTCTACTCGCAAACATTGTGCAAGTGGATGATCTTGTTTTTTATTTCCTTGAAGCCGGAACAACAGCATCATAGATAGCAGAACCTAGACAGCTCTTTGGTAAACATGTCTTAGAGCTATGTAAAAAGGCGCCAATAAAGTCCTTCTGCTTTTTCTTGTCTTGTCTGGTGGCTGCAGGTTAGATACAAGGGAGGTAGGGTGGAAACTAACCCCGATGCTCCTTGTAAGCTGCTGTGTCCTTTAAAGGTAACATATGAACCATGGTGACACTGTATTGTTTGCCAGGGAGACATAGTTGGGAAACAATCACATATAATAATAACATGAGACACAGATCATTAAAAACCTTAGCTGGTGGAAACAAACATCCCATGTCTGTTTCCATTGGTATTATGAAGATATTAAGCATTTACTTCCGCTGGCGTTCAGTCACACAAACCTAGTTCGCTATCTACCTCAGATTTATGGATGAATGCAACGGCTACAGAAACAAAGGAAACCATTAGGTCTGAGAAATCTCACTTTCACAGTTCGTGTAGACTTTATAGATTATTGAACTTGCCACAACTTTATTTTCTTTGCTCATAAAATGCTGAGCACAAACGTCCTGCCTGCAAAGCAACAGACTAAGAAAACATCCCACCACAATAACATGCAATCAAAATGTTGTTTGACAGTTTGGCATTGGCCTAAATAAAGGGGTTTTTCATGGTCATGAGGACTGTGTAAACCTCTGACATATGTACAAAACATTGCCTGTCAGAATGTAAAATCAATTTATGTGTAGACATATTTTCAGACCACTAAGAACACTTTCTGAACCTATTTTATTTTATTTTTTCCAATGTGCAACTTGCATTTGAAGAGTTCTTGACCGTTAACACAACCGGCAATTCAAGAAGCAAATGTATTCTGTCTTTTCTCTTGCACTGAGTACACATTTGGGAATGTTTGTCATCGGGTAGAAAGAGGGTAACGTTTCCACCAAACCACACTACTGGCCAATAGATAGGAATTTAGGAGCCAATTGTTCCAACATTTTACTTATTCTTGTTCATCCCTCTTTGATTTGCAGTACGTGTCTATATTTCTTCTTCAGATATTGGAAATTCAATTATTCTTTCTAAAATGTGATTATACCATATGTACATGTAATACAAACATTAAAACATTAGATATTTCTGAGCCCTGGGACATTAGCTTGATATGTGGTTGCAGTTTCTCTGACTTTGTTCTGCCGTTTCTGTGCCTGGTCCCAATTTGTTTATCCAGATTTCACATGAGCCCAGGAAGACCTACCAGGGTGTTAAGACCACAGAGACCAATTGTTTAACTGGCGACCCACCCGAGTCTTCTTAGTTTGTACCAAAGTAAATGCAAGGCTATATTAAATTTGATGTGACATTGAATGCTTTAGAAAAATCACATTAGAAGCATAGGAGGTTCCTCACAAAGAGCCTGTGTTCTCACGAAGATCAGGATGGGAACGAGAGGCACTGGGCTTCTGCCTCTTTTCTCAGACCCTCTCATCCCTCTACAGGCCAAGTCTACTGCCAAGAGAAGTTGAAGGTGGTCTACCAGAGGCCTTTGATCCTCAACAACCAGGGTCCCTTGTACAGATCAGTCAGTGTAATCACTTGTGTTTCAGAGTGGTCAGGGGAAACAGTACTTCTCCATTTCCCTTTCATGGCATGACCTCAGCAGTGGCAACCATAGCCTTGAGGTGACACAGACCTCTGTCAAAATAGGCTTCTCCGTTGTCCCTATCTAATTGACAGGGCAGCAGATAAACGTTAGAGACAAGCTGCCTTGGTGAGCCACATAAAAACAAGCAGAGAGAGGAGAGAGGGGAGGTGGTGCCCGCCTCCGGTGAACACTATTTCGATTCAACTGGAGAAGATTGTTGGCAAGAAGCACTATGGCACACAGCCCACCTGAAACTTGCCATGCAACACTTATTTTTAGATGACCCTTCAAGTTGACATCATAGCCGCACCACGGTCCAGTTCCTGACACTCAAAGTGTAGTAGAGGTCCAAACGTTGTGCACGAACAGCCTATGTTGGCAAGGTGAAGCTTGTGCTGCGGACCAGATGCAGAGGCACGGTGCAAAGACGGGCCTGAACTCCATGGCAGCTCATCTCTGGACTTTGGAGCGAGCGGACTGTGTTTGTCTTGGTTGAACTAAAGACAGACCTGCTGCCAGCTTCTTTGAGCAAGTGCTTGAGCAGCAACCAAGCTGGTTTGTTACATCAAGATTGCAGGCAGAGAAGCAATCATGCATTTCACTAAAGATTAGTGTTACGTTTCTGAGAAAAGCTTGACACATATTTATCTTATCGGAATGTTATTTAATTGTTTTGTTTAACACAGTGGGATAACTTGTATTCATGCCTTTCTTGGAGAATTGTATATGACATTTCAGGCCACAAGATTATTTTAGGCACCAAGAAGAAAGACAGGCTTCAATTTCGCTCTTTTAACGTGAGGGAGAACTCTTCGTTGATGCTCTGTTTCCATGGGAACTATAGGACACAAGATTGTCTCTGTTAGGTCACTCGTGCACTGTGGTTTACCGTAATAGAGGCCCCTAAAGCTGTTTAAAATCCTTTAAAATCCCGGTTATTTTGAACTTTCAGGCCTATTTCCCTGTAATCGTTCCCACATGTTTCTCAAAAGATATAAATCTTATCAGGCAAAATACTAACCTTAAGTGAAAACATTTTTGTAGGTAACCAAACAACTTCTTGTTAAACCATGAATTACCAGAAATCAAAATAAATTCAAGATAAACGATAAACGGGCCTTCGCAAGTCAACGCACGTTGGGGTACTTCAAGGATCTCTGCATGCGCAGCACTGAATCGCCAAAAAGAAGCTACTTCTTGACACCGCTTTTGTTTTGTGGAATGGTTGAACTGATTTCCTCACTACATTTCACACACACACACACACACACACACACACACACACACACACACACACACACACACACACACACACACACACACACACACACAGACACACACATACGCACTCCCACACACACAAACTACTAACATGAACTATAAAACAAATATTAAGTTACCGTTCATGAATTTCTTCCAAATCAGAAATGTCCACCTTAAAAATTGCAAATGTTTTCCTACTTTTTAACAATTTGGAGGTTCCCAGTGACATTAGAAATAAGTAAATATTTTGGTTTCACATTGATAGTACATCTCAAACTGAAGGTCACTGATTAAACAAGTGGAAACTGACCTGTGAGACAAGTTCAGTGAGTGTAAATCCTGTAATGAACACACTTAAATCTATTTTCACCTTATTGCGTCCTATCTCTACCTAAAATGGTTGTTTACATGCCACAGATTAGAACTCATAAACACCATTCAATAGAGAGTTTAGAGAACGCCTCCAGAAGGTCCTTGCCAACAGATTATGCTATGATTTATGTGGTGTGAAACTTGAGGCCACGACAAGCTGTGAACTAAATACGTGGAAGATTTGGTGAAAATAAACACAGAGGATATTGCGCATTTGAGATAAATATTCTGTTGAAGAACATTATCCCATCATTTCATCTCCAGCTGAGTTTTTCCAGGTGTGGTTTTCATTTGTCTTATGATTCATGGTTCCCACTTCATTCCCTCTTTTGCCACAATGTGATTTTAAATCTGTCTAATCCGTTCTTGTAACTGGCAATAGTATCTCTATATACAAATGAGGTGCGGGTGCTATCTGGACAGGAGCTCCTGGCAAGAGTCCTTCAGTGCTTCAGTGCTTCAGTGCTTTCTGATGGGAGAAAGTTCTGTTAGAAACAAAACAATCCATCATTTGTAATAAGATTAGTATTTCCAAATGTCGTCATAGCCTAAATTTAAAGAAATGCACATGTATTGTCTTGATATTAGTCCGGCAGTGGCTCAGTCAGTAGGGGCTTGGACTGTGAGCCGTAGGTTCGCCAGATCAAGTCCCCGACCAGTACTAAATATGGAGTGTGGACTGCTACTTGGAGAGGTCCCAGTTCACCTCCTGGGTCCTGCCGTGGTGCCCTTGAGCAGTAAGAATTTACTGTTTGCCATGATTTAATACTTAGGTGATTTCCTAACTTCTAGAGCCAAAATGATTTTGACATGTTGGGGTTTTAGCTAGGTCTCCTGATCACAATTGGATGGACTGCCAAGAAATATTATACAGACTTTTGTGTCACCTTCGGGAAGATTTGTTATCTCTTTGGTATACCTTGTACCCTATCTAGTCCCATCACTAAATCAGAACTTCAGCCTGCAGATAATGATATCTCTACCAGCCTCTGCTTTATATTGTGCTAAGTGCATGCTACCACGCAAAACTGAGATAGTGAAATTGGTGAACATTGTACTTGATTAACAGCTTCATGATAGCACTGTCATTTAAAGCATGTTAGCATGCTTGTGTTAGCTAAGAGCACTGCTGTTGCTAAGGTCTGAACTGCTAGCATTGCTGTAAACTGTCTTGTTTCCATCTAAAATGGATATGTAATATGTTTCAGCATTATCAAACACTTTTTGAAGCAGTGACCCCTGTCTAAGTACAGAAGAACTTGATGAAAATGGCTCATGACAAAACAGTGACCCTCAGCCTTCTGCACTTCAGTAGCCCATCAGTGAAGCACTCACAGCAGAAATGAAGGTTTACTTCTCAAACCTCCTAAACAGTGAGGCTAGAAGGAGGAGCGACCTTCAGACCTTGGTCAATTTTTCTCTTTTTGTTTTGTCAGGCCGGCTGCAGGCTGCTCTCCGTCGTCTAGCTGGTGTTCCAATTTTGATTCAAAACAGAGACACGGCAAGTGAGCCAGGCTGAAATATTATGCTCAAACACACAAATGCACACATTCACATGAACAGTTGTTTAGAGCTTCAACACACTGCCACTGACTTGTGAAACAGCATTCGTGACACTATCCACATTTTATTTATTCCCGTCTCACTGTAAATTGTAGATAAAACATTTTTGTTGAACTCTATAACCTTTACTGAAATTCTTTGCATCGGGTATTTCTCTCCAAGTTATTGGGGTATGTTGGGGTGGGCACTTTTAAAGCCAAGAACCTCTGCCACAGCAAATAATAACCATGCAAGCAACAGCGGAGAATTTGCTTAATTGGATTGTTTATGATGAAACAGTGTACTTTTTTGAGTGATGTGGTTGTTCAATAAATGTGTAGCTGTTTGCTCGTAAGATTTTCATGATTTTCCATTTATTAAACATATTTTTGCTAGATTTGTTTTATTTCAACAGGATCAAAGTGACATTTATTCATTTTTTTCATTATATATTTGAATAATAGCTTGTTCTAGCAAGTGTTAGGCCTTTTCCCTGTTCTAAATTTGAAACATCTCCTTTGGGTCAGTATTTCATACAATGGACATCTCATAAGTATTTTTTTATCTTGAAATAAACCTGAATATGTCAAATATGTAAGGCACATGCTGGGACTGAAGTATCAATCAGTGCAAGCTTCCGCCACACCTTTATCAAACACAGGCGTAGTGCTCACTGTTGCCGCCGCACTCCCTTCAACTCCTGAGCCGTCACACTAACGGTGACTGATCAGCTGACTGAATATCTACCTGAAGAATGAATGCTGTGACTTCAAAGATCGGCTCCCCATGCAGTTTAAAAACAAGCTCTCCCTGCCATGTTCCACGCCAGACTGAAGAGCAGAGACAAATGTTCACTTCATCTGTTAAGTATTCTCACTTCTCACTCCAGCACCATGATGCAGGCCAAAGAACAATAATCTGTTTTCAACCTTATATTGGTCTTTGAAAGCTGTTTGTATCAAAATGGTGTGTGATACAACATTTTATTGTAGTGAAGTAATTCTGAGCTTCTTATTATTTATTAGTATGTCGGCACAAAAAGATGAATGCTGATGCACCATATTCATATATTTCCATTTTGTCTTCTACTTCCTGGCACGCAAATTTGTTATATTCTATTTTTGTTCAAGCAGCTTATGTACCCTGTCATGAATTATATTGGTTTAAAATTGCTTTAAGCCTCACTCAAGTTTTGTGTTTTTTTACAGCTGCGAGCATTAATCATAAATGTGGTCGGTCCGTCACCATACATGGTCCATCCTTGTTCCGTTGCATTCCTGCATGCAAATTCTGATTAATGCATGTCTAATCTATTCCTATTTCTCTGTGGTGGCGGTGGCTTGCCTAACTACGTGCTTTCATGCAAATTAAGGTAACATGAAATTCAGCCAACCTGATGGTTCCGCAGCTATAAAATGCACAACCACGGACTAGAGACGCGAAGACAGACATAATATAACTTGCATTCATTCTGATGAAAGAATGGCAAAGACCATAGTGTATACTGTGTTTAGTGCTTCTTCTGATTTAAGAGGGTATAACTGGTGGTGGCTTTTTATGGGGGGAAACTACCTTTCCTTAGGCCAACAGGAAGACATCTTAATTTCAGTATTTTGCTACAAATTATTAAACCAGTGTTGAGGTTTTTATAACAAAGTCTGAATTAGAAGTCACTTTATGTACAGACATGGCTCTACAACTTAACATAACGCTCTTCAAGGAACAGAAAGGGATCCCGCCACTTGGAAAATAGTTGGGTTTTAAGGTAATATATTAAGAATGGTACATTTGGAAGGGTCCCCAATCTGTGTCCGCAGCTGCAACCGTACGATTTTGTGTTTAATTGAAGTTGGCTTGAAATAAAAATGATTTGACAGCATTTGTTTCTCCCCTGTCTGCATAAATATACTTTGCTAGATGGACCTTTCTATTGTAAATGTATGGAAGAAATGTTTGGATGGAGTGTAAACATTTCTTTTTGTTTTATTTCTGCTTGACTTTTCTTCCGCATATATTTCAGCCTAAAGAGGAAAAAATCCTTTCAGATTTAAAAAAATAATTCATCGTAGCAAAATGCTGATGAGGTCAGTTCCAATTTCATCTGTATGAAAATGAACAGAGAACATTCCTTGGTCTCCCTGCTGTATAAACTGAATACTGGATGGCGCCTCTCCAGACCAGAGTCTCTATATGAACTTGCCTCCTTGGCTCTGAGCCACACTTGTGTAACATATCATACACACTATAAAGGCAGCATCATCACAACTAGACAAAACTTGGCCTTACATACTTTATGGTGTCAAACAGGCCTTCTGAAGGCCTGCATCAGTTCTGCGTTAATCAAAACCTCACCCCTTCGGTGAGGAGGGGCTGCCGGGGGACTTAAATAAAATATAAATTATAACAAAAAATTATAATAAATACAATTTTAATCAATTATAATAATAATAATAAAAAAATGAAAAAAATTCACACAAAATTATAATGATAATAAAAAATGACAAGTAAAAATACAATTTATATCAATACATAAACAATGAATAATTAAATAATAATTCATATTGATAAAATATTAATAATCTTTAAATACATAATATTAAAAACAATAATAATAAAATAATACAAAAACGAAAACAATAAAATTATAATTATAATAATTAAAATAATTAAATAAAATGATAAGGAAATAAATAAAATAATACATAATATAATCATATAAACTAACTTGGATAAAAATATATTAAGATATTTAATGTGATTTTTTTTAACATAAAAAAATTAAGAAAGGAAAATAAGAATTAAATACAATTAAAAAGAAATCCTTGATGCAAAAGCTTTTATACCTTAAACAGATGTTATCAGGGTAGTAAACCCACCAGGGGAAGTGTTAGGAGACGTGTGAAGTGATTATTTTCTTTGAACATGCTTCAGACTGAGGTCAGGGCCGCCTAGCTCATTACGGACACAGAAATACATACATAAATTAATGTAAGTGAACGTAAATGTAGAAATGTATTAAAGATTTATAATAATGTGTGTTCTGTTTTATTCTCAACTTTTATGTATTTATCCATACATTCATTTATTTTTTTCCATATTTATTTATTATTTTATTTATTTATTCCTGTATTCATTTCCACATTTATTTATTTATACATTTATTTATTAGTCTATTTTCTTGTTCCTGTATTTATTGCCGTATTTATTTCTTTATTCATGTTTTTATTCATACATTTATTTATACTTACGTCCTCCATATATGGGGAGATCGGGATCCTCCCCCAGAAGATTTATAAGTTATACTTTTAAAAAGCGGTGGGGACCAAATTGGCAATTTCTATGCACATGATAATACCCTAATATGTATTGTATTGCACCCTCTTCTGGAATTCAAATAGTATGGCAATAGGAAATCATAAAAGGGCAGTAATTGAGCACCAGCTTCTGTTACATTAACCTGCTATTTCCCTATAGACACCTTAACAGCACGTCTATTTAGAGCAGGGGTGTCAAACTCAAGGCACGGTTTATTATACGGTTACATCATGCCGATTTACAGAAGCACGTTGCCCATAAACTACATGTCCCACAATGCATCTCAAATATGCTTATTTCTCAGAATGTTACTTTTTCTCCCCCCAAAAAAATTCACTTATTTTTTTTATTTTTCCAGAATTTGGCTTTTCTTTTTAAATCATTTTGTGACGTGCGCACTGAAGAGACTTGCAGTTATTTGCCCCAGACTTCTGCTTTCAGACATAGTTAATTATGAAGTTATTACCCTATCCGATAATAATCCAATGCAGAGGCAATACTATAATATAATACATTATTTTATATATATTAAATAATTATATATGTATTTTTATATAGTCTTAAAGTAACCGCCGGCCCTTTGAGTGCAACCACTGATGTGGCCTGCGATGAAATTGAGTTTGACTCCCCTGATTTAGTGCATTCTTGTACTTTTACAATCTATCATTTACATCTACAATTACAGAAATTCTACATTAAATTCAGAACACAATATAATATAACATACTAAACGTGAAGCTAATCATATAAATTCATTTTAAGAATTTCACAAAAGGCCTTTTTCTACATTATACAGTTATAACAGTGGAGCTCTCTGATAAAACAGCTTTTAATCATAGACTGTATATATAAAGCTTTTAATCAGTTAAGAAGAGTACAGTATACAGACATATATCTAAAATTAAACAGACACAGGTTAATATACATTCAATCAAACAAAGGGATTACAAATAAATTGAAAAACAACTAAATGAAATAAATATTCATAATGTAAACTGTCTGATTATTTGTTCTTCTTTTTTCCTCTGGTTGGTGAGCCGTCGCTCCTTTGATGACGTCCTTCCTGTTTCATCGTAACAACACGTGTGCGGTGTACAGTGTCGAGCGGCAGGGAATAACAGCAACTAAACCCCAGCTTTCACACACCGTTGTGTTTTCTTTTCATTTTCTTTTCGGTGTAGGCTTTGCCGACTAAACCGTCAACATGGTGAAGCCCGGATTCAAGGGGAAAAGCTCCATAAACACCTCGACGTCCAGCAGCAACCCTGGTGAGTTTGTTTACAGCTAATGCTACATGCTGCGAGCTGGGTGATATAATGCTCTTTAAAATACACACAAAACGGGTAGTATCCTTTTTTTAAACTAGTCGCTGATATTTAGAGTACAATGAGTCAAATGTAAACGCATAATTCATGTTGACTGAAAGATAACTGGCTATAGAAATGAGACACCATTTAACGTGAGGCCTTTTAAATGTGACACTGAACTAATTTCACTTCAGGGGGGTTTGTGTCAAGTGGACTTGAAAAAGCTGCTATTATTAATTGATGCATTATTAGTTTATTCCACTCATGGTGATTATTATGAAACTACACACGTACACTTCATAAAACAACACATGTACACTTTAAGCAGTTGTGTAGCCCATGATGGAAAGGAGCATGCATGGAGAAGACATTTTATTTGACCTGCCCCTTATTCAAAGATGACAAATAAAAATCGATGGTAGGTCACAGCTGCTTCAAATACTCCAAACCACAATCAAAAGTCAACACAACAATCTACCATCAGCCAAACAGGTTACCTGACATCTTCATAATGTCTAATGATTCTTTCTTTTATCATTTTCTTAAACCTAAACATGTCCCTACGACCCTTTAAATCATATGGTAAATATTAAAATTACACAGCTTAAAGTTAACTACAGAGATATACATCTGCTTTAACGTAGTCCGTGCAAACTGATGCTTAAAGTTACATTTCCTTATATGTTGCTCATGAAATGGTCTAACCATAAGATGTATTCACACCAGAGGTGGGAGAAGTACTCGGATTATGTACTAAAGTAAAAGTAGAAGTACCTGAGTGTAGGAATACTCTGTTACAAGTACAAGTCCTGCAGTCAAAATGTTACTCTAGTAAAAGTAGAAAAGTGTTGGCATCAAAATATACTTAAAGTACCAAAATTGTACAGATTGGCCAGTTTCAGAATAATATAATGTATGTTTTGATTATAATTATTGATCATTCAAGTGTTATCAAAGCTGGTAAAGGTGCAGCTAGTTTGAATGACTTTGTATACTGCAGGGTAGAATTTACTCCAGGTGGAACTAAAGTCCTATTTAAAGGTTGATTATAATTCACATCATTCATTTAAATCTGTAGTAACTAAAGGTATTAAATGAATGTAGTGTCAAAGTACATGATTCACTTCTGAATTGTAGTGGGGTAGAAGTACAAAGTAGCAAAACATTGAAATACCCAAGCCAAGTCCCTCAAACATTGTACTAATACAGTACTTCAGTAAATGTACTTAGTTACTTTACATCACTGCTTCCCAAATATCTCTGGCGTACATAAATAGATTGAATGTTTTTGTTGTTGAATAGATGAAAGTCTCTAACCCTACATGTATTCCACAGATCGAGTCAAAGGGGCTGGAGGCAACAACATGAGGGACCGAGCCACCATCAAACGTCTGAATATGTACAGGCAGAAGAAACGATGGTAATCCCTTGTGCATTATTCTTGTGAGATGTTTTATAGGCAGATTGTGTAAGTGCCAGATACATAACAATAATATTCCCACTGACAATGATGTTCTGTTCCCAGTAATGACCGTGGACAAGTCATCCGACCTCTATCGTACCAGTCCACAGTGGCTCCAGGGACTGTGGCCAGAGTGGAACCGAACATCAAATGGTTTAGTAAGTTCACACTCTCAACTGTTGTGTATGTTACAGCAGTATTCTCTTTGCCATTTGTCAGTATATTGTATTTGCTCTGTCTGGCTTTGTGGAGACGAACCACATAACTCAAAGTTTCTCTTCGGTGCATTTCCATATTTTGACTTTGGCTCCATATCATCCAATGTTTCTAAAAGTTATTAATAATAACATAAATGTTAGTGTTACGAGGCTCCCAACTAGTTGCTATAGCACTATAGGCTTGATGAGATTTCTATTAATCATTTTACAGAAAGATGGATTCTGTAAAGTGTTGGTAGCCTCTCTTCCATTGCACTTCCAGCGACTCGTCGATTTCTTTATAGTGACAGCCAAGCTAAAAGCTAGCGGTGCTGTGTCAGAGTTTATGTTCCTTTCCACCAGTGTTTTTGAGCTGTGCTTAAGGCAGCTGACGGCTGCTTCAAACCCAGGCCTAATTATCATTTCAATGTGATGTTCTTGTAATGGATCACTTATTTGAAAATGTTAAATACCTTGTATATCTCATCAGTGATTGTGAAGAGAAAATTCAAATCTGTTTCTTATTTCAGCAAATACCCGTGTGATCAAGCAGTCATCCCTCCAGAAGTTTCAAGAAGAGATGGGGAAAATTAAGAAGGATCCATATCGGGTGGTGATGAGACAGAGCAGACTCCCCATGTCTCTCCTGCATGATCGAGTCAAAGCCCATGTGAGTATAAAGGGCAGAATGCTGTATTTACTGTTAAGAAGGAAATATGTGCATAGTATGTGCTAGGGCTGCACGATTTGGGGAAATAATCTAATTGAGATTTTTCTGACAGATATTGCGATTCGATTTGCGATATTTGTTTTTAAGCGACCCAACGGAAGTTTATTGTAAAATGCGGCCATATCTCCGGCTAGGAAGGTCGTATCAACGTGCTCCCGTCTCTAGCACCCCCGCAGCCGGAGCTACGAGTGAAAGAACTAAACTTACATGAAGCTTCCATTGGGTTGCTTTAAAGTCAAGCTTCAGTTTAAGATTCACCCTGTAATAGAAACATGTGATGGAGCATTACTAACCTGACTCAGACGGTTTGGTGAAACAAACCATCTAGGAAAGCTCCATTGGAAGCCATTTGGAAAAGTATTTCAAAAATACTTGGCAGGTGATTGGATCAATCTGTCTATCACCTTCTATCATGGGCCACTTCTGATTGGTTAACAATGGCTGGTACATGTGGAGCACAGCACTTCTGATTGGTGTGGATGACTGACACACAAGAAGAACAAAACAAATGTCAAATCGCAGGCTTTGCGATTTGATAATTGCATAATTTAAAATCGCGATTTCGATTTTAAAATCTATTAATCGTTCAGCCCTAGTATGTGCATTTGTTGTTGTTGTGAATTAGCACCCTTTATACATTTTATTGTACATGTACTGGCATTTAAAGCTATCGAAATAAACACCTGGATTAAATTATTCAGTTCAAAATAGAATCGTGCCTCTGTTTTACTCGATGGCTTGTTTCTAGGAATGTAATGAGGTGTGATATACATGAACTCTCATTCTAATCCTAATTCAATTCTGACTCTGCTCTACTCTGCCCCTGTGAGTGTTCTGGCTCTGTGCTTGGCGCTGGAGAGTTGCAGTTTGCCAGCCTTTTACTTTTCCATCTCATAATCAAACACATAATCTTGTTTTCTCCAACATATGGGGTCCGTTTCAGTCTTTTTAGTTTTTATATACACTGTAGCTCCTCATGGAATTTGGAAGTTATTTCTCTGGGATTCTGATTTCATTCTTTAGCATGTATGTCTAATGATTGATTGACAAGTAGCCATAATAGCACATGTCATATTGCAATCACCGTCTTATCATTAGTTACACCCAGGTGTGTTCTTTCCGTTAACACTTTGATACAACACTACTAGGTAACTGAAAGCAATGTTTTTCAATCTGGATGTCGGACATTTGATTGGCCAGAATTTATTACGAAAACAGAGTTTGTGGGTCTGTTGGGGAAATGTTTTTCAAATAACCGGTAATGGATCTGGGCTGATAGTGAGGCCAACCTAAACTTTTACCACTAGTGTTTTTGACGAACCCATTGGTTCCCTTTCACCCCTCATGGATGTGTTGCAATCAAGCCGTGACTTCTGATCAAAATCATTGGAACACATAATCCCTCCTGGCACATGCTCGGCTGTTTCCTTGGCTTAGTTGTTGCATACCTTGGTGTTCTGTTCACTTTAGTTGCTTTTTGATACTGCTTGAATCCCCTGGAACGACTGTGTAAAGAATTGGTTGTAATATAGACTATTACCTTTCCTCTAGCTTATGTGTTTAAATACAACATTACTGTATGTGTCAGGTATCACTTTTGCAATCCATAAGTCACTTGTGGCCACATTTGCTTTTCATTCATGCTGTCGAAGAACACAGGTTGCCCAAACCCTCAAATCACAAAACCTCCACAGATATTATCCACCACAGGAAGGGACATTATAATATATAAGTAAGACTATATATTGGTAATGTCCTAACTTTTTTAGTAGTTTACTTTAAAGACATCATATGACTATTCATTTGAATGTAATCCTACTCTAGGCTAAATATGCAGTGTAGCTGTATTGTGAAAGGGGAAAAATGATAATAAAAACCATGAATAAAATACCGTTTTTAAATCCTTTTTCCTAATCTTGAACACAACTATTTGAACTGGGGCTCTCTCTAGGCTTACTGTTTGATTAAAAGAAACAGTCGGAGCTGTAAGTCTAATCTTTGTTTTTGTTTCTACACCTGCAGAACTCCAAGGTGCACATTCTAGACACGGAGAATTTTGAGACCACATTTGGGCCCAAGGCTCAGAGGAAGAGGCCCAGTCTGATGGTGGGGGACATGAAGGATCTCGTGGAGAAGGCTGAGTCCTCTGGCCTGACCTACAGTGAGGACAAGGACAAAGACCTGGTGGTCGAGGACACAGGGGTCCGGTAAGAGCCTCAGAAGATGCTACGAATAACATGGCATGCAACTAACAATGATGTTGATTATGAATTAATCTAATGTTAGAAAATAGTGACACCTGCCCATCCCAGTTTCTTGAAGTCTGAGGTTATGTCTTTGAAAATGTTCTCTTGTAAGTCCAAGAGCAGAACATTCTGAGGAGCTGAAAACCAATTTTCTAATTCAAAGATTACCAAATGAGTTAGCAATATGTTTCTCTGTTGACTTAATAATCCTTGCAGCTAATCATTAATACACTCTACTGACTATAATCACAGTTGTTGAATTGTCATACTTGAAGCTAGAAATGCTTAATTTCCCCTTATTTCTGCAACAGGGCGGAGGTACGTGACGAAATCTTCAAAAAGGGTCAGTCCAAGAGGATCTGGGGAGAACTTTATAAGGTATTGTTTCCATCCTCGTCTCAGCTCTTTGAATTGTGTCAATGTTGAGCGTGTATACCGAAGGGTCATTCTGCATTCCTCTCTGTTTTGACTTATATAGGTAATCGACTCTTCTGATGTCGTCATCCAAGTGCTGGATGCCAGAGACCCCATGGGAACACGCTCTAAAAGCATAGAGAATTACATGAAGAAAGAGAAATCCTGGAAACATCTGATCTTCGTTCTAAACAAGTGTGACCTCATCCCCACCTGGGTCACGGTAAGAAATGTGCAAAAATGTTCATATTTTGTTCAAGTGGGAGTGATTTGTGTCTGTTTTCTTATATGTGTTTTGTTTTTCTCCACTCAATTTGAAACCAGAAACGGTGGGTGGCCCTGTTATCCCAAGAGTACCCCACTCTGGCTTTCCATGCCAGCCTCACCAACTCGTTTGGTAAAGGCTCCCTCATCCAGCTGCTCCGGCAGTTTGGCAAGGTAAGCCAATGCCTCACCTTCAAAACATATGTGTGATTAGTCAAGAGCAGATACACATTTACTGCTTCAATAACAACCCCAGATACAATTGATAGTTCTGTCTTTTTGTCACTGATCTTATTTTTCAGTCAGTGGAATCATTTTAAGTGCAACAGAACTATGTGTTTGCTTTTTTAATGTATTATTTATTTACTGATTTATATTACTTGCTATCATTTTGTATGATAGTGTTTGGGTTTTCTTCTCTGTAGTCCTTATTTTATTATATTATAAAGTATTATTTATTATTTCAATTTTACTATAGAATAGAATAGGGAGGGATGAAACCCCTCTTTAATGGTCACACTTGCAGAGCACACAGCACACAGTGAAATGTGTTCTCTGCTTTTAACCCATCCTAGTACCAGGAGTCTAGTACTAGGAGCAGTGGGCAGCTATTGTACAGCGCCCGGGGAGCAATGGGAGTGAGGGGGGAAGGGGGGTGTCCGGTGCCTTGCTCAAGGGCACCACGGCAGGGCAGGAGGTGAACTAGGACCTCTCCAAGTAGCAGTCCACGCTCCATTTTTAGTGTGTCTGGTCGGGGACTTGAACCGGCGACCCTACAGCTCCCAGTCCAAGCCCCTACTGACTGAGCCACTACCGGGAATAATTACAATCCATATGATAATTCAGAGCTCCTCAGTAAGGAAAGGTTTATATTAAAGCTGCTTTTATTCTTTTTGTCATGAACATCCTATTTTCACATTTTCAAAACCCTCATTACGTTTGAGTTTAGTTACCTGATGATAATAATAAACAGACATTAATAAAGGTTTTCTTGACCTGAACAAGAAACATGACGCAGTGGCTAAGGAATGGAACGGATATGTGAAAGTGGGGCTTTAAAGATCTAAAAGGTCAAGAAATCAAAAGGGTTTTATATTCGTGTTGGATTTAATTTGACATAACAGACAGTGTACTCTGTTGCACCACATTCACCCAGAATTCGTGAGACAACAAAGTAAAATAGCCTGTTCCAAAACAGCATTTAGGGTTTACCTCCAGGGATATGAACAAATATCCCTTGTTTTAAAAGGTTGCGTGATTGTTGTGTTTACATAAGAAACCCTTTTTAAGATATCCTTTGTGTTTTGAACAAACTACATTGTAGTTCTGGACTTGTGACAAGTTCACTTGGTTTATTGCAAATGGCAACAGAGACCCATCTACAATTACTTCAATGGAAACACAACCTTCTGACTTTTCTTTGTCTCCCACAGCTCCACACTGACAAGAAACAGATTAGTGTGGGTTTCATTGGCTACCCTAATGTGGGAAAGAGCTCGGTCATCAACACCCTGCGGTCTAAGAAAGTCTGCAATGTGGCCCCCCTCGCTGGAGAGACCAAGGTGAGTGTCATCTCAGCCACGCAGACCTCTGACATGCAACCGTGCAAAGTGACCAATGGAATATGTGCCTCGTAAAGAGAAATGATAATAAGAAAGAAAGTCATAATCAGGTTTGACTTTACACTCACGACAATGTTAAGAATATGAAAAGAGTACATAAACGCTACTAGAAAAAGGTATTGGTGCAAAAAGACGTTATGTGAGTGGAAAGGTGAGACAAGCTTTGGCTCCAAGGGAAGGTTATGTGAGGTGAAAATGTGTTTTTCCTCCTTCTTGGTTATTATTTATAGCTGGAACAACAGAAGTAGTTGATACTGAGTTGTTAACTACATAACTGAAAAGACTAACAGGAGAAAGAACAACAAGCCTTTTATCCTTATCCTGTTTGGAAGAAAGAGGGTGTGAAAAGCAGTGTCTACAAAAGGAGAGGGATCTTGAACACCTTGCCAATGAATCTGATGGGCCTGTGGCCAACACTCCTTTATCGCTCACCTTGTCTTTGATTCTCACCTCACAGTCAACGCTATTTAACAGCGAAAACAGTCTGATGATCCGCAGCACCGCTGTGACCCTCACGCTCCCTTTTGTTATACCTGATATGTGTTTATGTTTCAGTTGGACGTTTCATTACCGTCCTTCTGATGAACCAATATTGGAAAAGGTTTTGTGTGTAACATAAGACAGAAAAGGGAAGCCAAACAGTCTCTGCTGAGCTCCATCAAAAGATAATGTTCAATAATGTTTCGCTTCCCTTATCTGAATAGTTGACTTTCTTTTTATATCATTAAATACCAACAAGGTCAAGTCAAATCACACATTATTGAACATGGCATGTGAAGCGGAAATATTTAGATTCTACAGATAACATTAATCTTCTTCCTTTTTTAGGTGTGGCAGTACATCACTCTGATGAGACGCATCTTCCTCATTGACTGTCCTGGTGTCGTCTATCCGTCAGAAGACAGCGAGTCTGATATCGTCCTGAAAGGAGTTGTAAGTCTCCCTTATATTTTTGTTTTTGTTTACCAAGGTATTGTGATATTTGCCTTTTGTTATACTTATGCTATCACTAGAATACAAGTGAGGTGAATTCAATTTCAATTGTTTTCCTAATAACATCTGATCAGGCGAAATGTCAAAGTTGCAAAGATCTGGCTTTTTGAAGCATAAGCTTGCTTTTAATAAGCTTGTTTAGATAATGCTTTAATCTGATCCTCCAGATGCCTTTTCCAGTTATTGGGGTTTAACATGGAGGCCATGCAGTCCCCGTAAATGAAACGTTTGCAGGTCCATCTTTTTCACATCTTTTCCCTCATCACAAAGGTTCAAGTGGAGAAGATCAAAGTCCCGGAGGAGCACATCGGGGCAGTGTTGGAGCGGGCTAAGCCAGAATACATTCAGAAGACGTACCGCATCCCCACCTGGAACTCTGCTGAAGACTTCCTGGAGAAGCTGGCCTTCCGCACCGGGAAACTTATGAAGGTGTGCATGTTCCTTTCATTTGTCTTGCTTGCAGAACATTAACTGTCTGTACTTACAGCTGTTAATCGCGTACGTTTTAATTCTATTCATTTTTTTCATAAAAACGTAGCGAATAATTCCGGTTAACAAGCAGTGAATATGGTTATCAATAAGACTTCGTTATCAGTACGAGTCATACATTCAGTTAAAGCATTTGTGGATATTCAACAAATGTTTCCTATGATATATTAAAAAGTGTCCATTTTTTAGGAAGTCCAACAGTGAATCCTTATTTAAAGGTGGGGTAGGTAATTTTGGAGAAACCAGCTTGAGTGTGCTAGAATTTGAAAATACACAGCCGGAAAAAATCTGCCACTTCCTTACAGAGCCCCTCCTCCAACACACACGAACGCGCACATGACCAATGAGGGCACGAGATAAGTTTGTGCCCCGATGGAAGGCTGACCGGCAGGTAGGCCATCCAATCATTTTAGCCGGGCCGGCTAAAATGATTGGTCGTACTTTTTACAGTGCTACGGCTTCCACAGATTACATTTTTTTATGGATTTTTTGTCAAAGCATTTAAGATATTCATTGCTTTCGGGATGTTAAGAGCATTCCATGGAATATAACAAAAAGTGTATCTCAAGCCGGTTTCTCAAACTTACCGACCCCACCTTTAATACAAATGGTTTATTTTAAGCTGAATAGCAAATGTAAAAGTCTGTTTTGAGTCCTAAACTAAATCAATGTATTCCCGTTATTGTACAGGGCGGTGAGCCGGACATCTCCACAGTCGCCAAAATGGTGTTGAACGATTGGCAGAGAGGACGTATCCCCTTCTTTGTAAAACCCCCCGGTGTTGATGGGGAACACGAGGTGAGACTTTACTGAATTCTCCACCTGTGGTTGATCAGTGAACGGCATTTTGACTGTGCCTTATGTTGTTGACCTGTGTTGTGTTTCTGTATTTCTCTAGGGCAAGGCGCCAGTGCCAGTTGAAGGCCCCTCAGAGGCAGTAGAGGTTGTGATGGAGGAACAGACAGACGATCCTGCTGCCGTCCCGGAGGAACAGGACGAAAAGCTGCAGAGACAGAAGGAGCGGGTCCAGAAGATTATCTCTAGTGTGAAACAGAACTTCGGGAAGATCAACGTGGCCCCAGAGTTCAATGAAGAAGACTTGGTTCCTGTGGAGATGCCTGACCTGGGACTGTCTGACCTCTCAGGCTCTGACGGGGAAGGAGAGGGAGACAGTGAAGAGGAGGAGGAGGAGGAGGATGAAGAAGAAGAGGAGGAAGGGAAAGAGAAAGAAGAAGGGAAAGAAGAAGGGAAAGACGGGACCAGTGTGGAACCAGCCGATGGAGAGACTGAGGCCCCAGAGCCCACGACCGCTCTGACCGGCAAGACAGACGCAAAGAAGAAGCCACGCGCGACGATCCGTCAGCTGGATGAAAAGATCAACAAGTACAAGCATTTCCTGGACCGGGCCCAAAACAAGTGCTTCTCATCAATCCGGTAAGACTACACTCACATTATTTATTTATTTTCTGTATTGCCCTAATTTTAAACATGAAGTTGCCAGACCGAGAGATGCATGATTAGTTGACCGTTTCAACCAGCCGCTAAACCCCTGAGGACTAGCAGTCGTCACTTTAACTTTTCTTTTGCTCAACTTTGGCACACTAATATGTTATTTGATCTGTTGTTGAATTCCAGCCGACACACTGAAGAACACAGTGCATAGACACTCTGCGCCATATTGAATCACTCTGATTTCCAACAGATACCAACAGGAGTAAACTGTTTGCTCTGTTGGCTAATGATCCACTTTTTTCTTCTTCTCTACGCAGGATACCCAAGGCACTTGCTGAAAAAGCATTCGCAGACATCAAGGAAAAACAAGCTGCAGCACAGCTTAAAGGTATTCTATCCACATGTATGACTTTGTATGGTGCTGATCGCATGTTTTTATCAGAGGTATGACATTTGTTGTTCAGGTCCAAAGGAACATTCATGTGAACAAAATCGAAAATATAGAAGCCATACAAATTGGGCTGGTCAGGCTGACAATAGGCGCTTTCACACCGGAGTACTTTTCCCCGTACTTTTCCCATTTAGTTCCGATAGTTCCTGGGATTTTGCGTTCACACCAAGAAGAGAACTTAGTTCCTGAGAACTGTTCAGTCCCTGCTAGAGAGGTGGTACTTTCCTGGGGAGAAAAAAGTTCCAATTTCTGATTGGCTGGGCGAATTGCAAACCACACCCCGTAAAACTCTGAAAAGTTTTGTGAAACCGCCATTGTATTTACTGGCATTAGCATTAGCCCCGCGCACCAACGGAGAGAGAATAACTTATGGCAACACACAAAAAAAAACTGGGAGCGGTGGAGATGAGGAGGTGTCGGCGTTCTGGCGATTTACTCGGAAGGCTTCAGTAGAAGCTGCTGGGAGTCCCAGCAGCTTCTACTGAAGCCAGTCCCCAACTCCGGGGACTTCGGCCGGGGACTTCGGGTGGCAGTATACGCCGTGAAGTTGTTTGCGGCCTGCCAGTAAACCCAAAGCAGAAGAAGACGAAGTGACGTCAGCGGCTTAATTTGCGTAATCTTCCCTCAGGGAACTTATTCCGGTGTGAACGCGATCTGCTCTTTAGGTCCATGGGGGTACTAAGTGCTGGGAACTAAGTACGGCAAAGTACTCGGACATTGTGATCCATCCAGGCACTCAACTGACTTGTCAATTTTTGTTTGAATTCAGCTGTAATCCAGAGAAGCAAGAAGAGGAGATCTGAGGAGGAAGAGAAGTCTAACCAAGTCCAAAAGCTGACGTCTAAACAGGTATGCAGTGTTTGTTCTCTCTGGCGTCAAACAGGTCTTTCTGGGTCGACGCGGTAGGTGAAGGATTTCTCTTACTGATGAGACAGGAATGGAGTTGAAAATCTAATTTTTTTTCTTTATCTTTATCCCTTTCTACAGAGAAGAGCGATTGACCGTGCTCAGAAGGGGAAGAAAATTGGCGTGCGCTATTACGAAACAGCCAATGTGAAAAACAAGAACAAGGACAGAAAGGCCCCAGCGTCTGCCACAGAAGGCCAGAAGTCCAAAAGAAGAAAGCACTAGACTGGCATCGTGAAACACATTTGTAATAAATCTTTATTTAAACTTGCCAAAAGCCAAGTTTTTTTTTGAAAGTGTGGAGTTAACAGAAGGTGGAATGCTAACTTAGCATTAAATGGTCTGTATCAAGTGGTCACTTGCTGCCTTGTCTTGATGACTGTTTTTATCTTGCCTTTTGAAACTCCTTCTCCCCTTCAGCCCAGAACTGTTTTTGAATGACATTTCATTCATCATTTACAGGACAGGTGTAATGCTCTCTTGATCTTAAAGAAAACTGTACGTGTCATGTCATGCTGTAATAAAAAAACGTGCTAATGACACTCACTTCTGTTTATTCAATTGATCATTTAGAAACAAGACAAAAGACACATTTACTAACATTGTGTACTGGGAAATGGTAACGCATCTTGTTTGGCGGAGTTACTTCTTTGGCGTAATGATCCCTTCCAGTTGGTTCTAAATAGAAAGAAAAATGTCAATTCTGAAAACAGGCAACACGGCTACTATCCGTGTTAAATCTAAAGAAGGTGCTTTTCTTGTTTTATTAATAAACCATACCTTGAGCTGCTGGTTGGTTCTCTTCAGGAAATGAATCTCTTCACTGTGCTTCTTTTCCTCCACCTGTCGCTTCTCATTTTCTCTCTTTTCAATGGAAACGCTTTTAGCTTTCTCCTCATTCAATTGCTTCTTTAACTCTTGTTTCTCATCTCCCAGTTCAGAGATCTAGGGTATGTGAAAAGAAACAATTGTAATTTAGTTCCAGAATAAAATATTTCGAAGGTTCTACCGCCGTCCTTATTTCACAATAACTCTTAAAGTGAAATGGTGCCCTCTGCTGGATACTTTACTGAGCTGTTCCTGTGGCTTGAGATCAGTGGAAAACTAGTAAATCTCTTATTGCATGTTGCAAAACTCTCAGATTTGGGGGTCTTTGTGCCCCTTATTGTCTTGGCAGTTGTAAGTCATAACAAATAATTAAATGTCCTTACTCTTCTCTCCATGTCGTCCTTGCCCTCCTCAGCCTGCAGTGCTTTCCTCATTCCAAAAGCCACGCTGCTCTCATACAGTGTCTGGTAGGCGGCCATAGTCATTTGAATCTCATCTCTGACCCTCAACAGAAGCAGACCCCTCTCGGCACAATTGATGGTCACCTGTCTGATTAGCTCATCTTAAAAGAAAGTTGGAAAATCAGACAGTTAAGTTAATGTTGTGAGTGAAAACTGCCTTCATTTGATAATAGGAACATTGTTCCATCAGAAGTAAGACTACAAAGGATATAAATCCAGCGGTGTATGAAAACCTAGATAAAATCCTTGGCCTTACGCTCTGAATGTGTGTGGAAGGCATTGTATACATCTATTATTGTAACCTCAGTAGTCACCAGCAAGCATCTCAGATTCTTTCTTACCAAAGCACTGGGAGAAGAGCTCCCTGCGGACGGGGCAGATTCCTGTCTGTCTGGCCTGCCTCTGCTGCATCTTGATGTCCAGCAGTTCCTCTAGGCGAATAACATCTGCTCGTGTACAAGGTGCACTGGATACTTGTTGAACCCACAATTCGTTTCCCTCCATCCATTCCCTGCAATGGTAGAGGTTTGGATTAATGAAAGCATGGTTTGAGCTTGTTAAGCAAAACATGTTGAGGGGAAAAGCAATACCTGGGTGGAAGGATGGAATTGAGGATCTCATCATTTTCCTGCTTGGTGGCATCAGCAGAGGCTGATTTTGGTTTTGGGGGTTGGGGAACAGGGCTAGAGTCAGCAGGCTGCTGAGGGCTTACTCTCAAAGGCCGTCCCTGTGGTGAACAAAATGTAAGTTGCATTAAACGTTACATTTCTCAATTAAATCATGTTTTGAAAATGACCAATACATTTGCTTAGTCGTGCATTAAAAGCAAAGTGATAACAGTAGTATTCTTGCAGATGTTATGCTGATGTTGCCACAGACAAAATACTAGCTGGTGTAATGTGAATGAGTGATCAATATAATATTTTTCCTGTTTCAGACTTAAATCCACTTTTAAATAAACAAAAAAATATTAAATTATGAATAGCCTACAATAGACGATTGATCTTATTTAATATGTATTTTTAAGCCAAGTTCAGACTACACCAAACACCTAAAAACAATATAGCCTACAATGTGTAACACAATCATACTTTTCATCACTTTCTGACTGCAACCACTTCAATCCTCAATCCAAAATTATTTTAGCCAGTTAAGGTGTTAACTAAACTCGGTTTTCTGGTTGAACTTACCTTTGGTGATTTTCTGTCTGTGCTTTTGCTGACCAAAACAGCATTCTCGTATTTCAGGAGAGACTCGGCAGGTGGAATCATTCTGTCAACTATAAAAAAATAATAAAGTTATTCACTAAATCATAAAGGTCTTGCTGTGAGCTTCACTTACAGAAATACCGTTGTGTGGTTCCGAATAAAATGCTCATTGTTTGCGTTGTTATGACAACAGCGTATCGGTGTTACATTTTGATTTGTCCGGTTGGGATCAGCGGTTTGGTTCAGAAACACAATCTTCGTTTATAATATTTAGGACAAACATTAATTAGAAGAAAGAAGAAAGACTGTACTTGGTGTTACATGAATTATACGCCCGTTTTACGACTTGTGTATGTGTTTAAGGGAGATCGCTGTTTTAATTGAAATACTCGTTGTAAAAAATGTTAATATTTCGTCCTGTCATTTTACACAACACCAGCTTTATTTAAGATGTTACCGTAACGTAAATGATAGACTGAGTCATACGGAACCAAAATAGACCCCTGTAAGTCAACACGTCGACGTCATTTCTCGGTACACCACAGGAAACGGAAGTTTCCAAATTGAGCATAATAGTCGAAGTTTTGTAATCGCTACGTTTTGGAGTTTGCTTTTGTTTGTTTTTTTACATGCTGTTGGGCGAACGGTGATGTTTGATTAGTTACACACCGGTTGGATTAGTCTACATACATTAGAATGACCAAAGAAAAGCGACACAGGAGACGGGAATCCCCGGAGCGGGAGCCCAAAGTTAAGATAAAGCAGGAGCAGGTGAGCCCTGTTAGGCCACAGAGAACACGCCGCTCCCGGTCCAGATCCAGCGGCCACTCCAGTCCACAGAGGAGAAGAACCAGCAGGTATTTTCTATTTTAAGTCATTTTATTACATTGACAGACACAACATACGCGTTCGCCAGTGAGTTTAAAGATGTTTTGCCTTCCGAACAAACGCAGCTAACGCGTTAGCACATATTAGCTGCATCTGAACGGCAATCGTTTGTTAGTTTGCTATGTAAACGTCTTTACAAAGTTAATGTAGGGCCTTTTTTTGTGTTCTTCGTGTAGGTCTCCCGCCAGGACAAGAGACCGTTCACCAGTTAGAAGAGAGACTTCTCCCGTCAGACGAGCAAGCAGATCCACCAGAAACAGAAGAAGTCGCACTCCTCCACAACGTGGTGCTGATGTCAAAATAAAGCGGGTGATTAGGTCCTACATTATTAGAAACATGCCATATAGCTTTTATCATTGGATATTTCTTGATTCAGAGGTTTAAGTTACTCCACTTTTTCTTTCCAAGTGGCACATACAAGTGGAGGCTACCAGTGTTTATCTTATATTTGCACCTTAAACAGCTGCTTCTGTATTGGCATAGTACCTAAGAGTATGTCAACTATGTTCCTGCGACAGATACCACTTCTCACTGGCTCGCTCATTTAAATTATATTATTTCAATGGCTATTTCTACTTGATAAAAATAAACAAATACACTTTTTAAAAAAACGTAACAATTGAATGTTTTTGTAGTTCAAACTTGGCTCTGCTCGCTACATTGAGAGCCAGAATTTGGTTTAATCGGGCCCGATAGCATAGCTACCACATGGGAATTCGCCAATGAAGAATGACTACACATGGTTATTGAAGGCAAGTCAACTCATGATTACCTGCTCTAACTGTCGATTTACAAATAATCTCACAGGAGCAGGATGAGCCACGGACCAGTGGGGAGGATAGGAGGAGAAGAAATGAGCAGCCAGAAGAAAGGCGGAGCAGGTGGGAAACAGACAGACCACGGGAAACGGACAGACCACGGGAAACAGACAGACCGCGGGAAATAGACATACCGCGAGAGAGAGACCGTGGCAGAGACAGACAGCAAGAGCAAGAAGCACTTGGCTCTCAACAAGATGAAAGACGGCAACACGATGAGCGGCGCAGAGAAAACCGCCAGCGGCGTGAAGAAAACCAAGAACAGGATTTTGGACAGTCTGAAGGAGGAATTGAAGACCCAGATGACCCGCCTCCTGACAAAGAGAAGCCCAACTTTGGACTGTCCGGGGCTCTAACGGAAGATACCAACACATTCCGGGGGGAGGTGATCAAGTACAATGAGCCACCTGAGGCTCGCATTCCCAAGCGCAGATGGCGACTGTACCCTTTCAAGAATGATGAACCCCTTCCAGTCATGTACATTCACAGACAGAGTGCCTATTTGTTGGGGCGGCAGAGAAAAATTGCTGATATCGCCATTGACCACCCTTCCTGTTCCAAGCAGCATGCAGTCTTCCAGTATAGGTAAGAGTAACAATTATCAGCTATGTGTTTTTTACTTTGCTGTGCTATACATCTCCTATTTCAATCTGTGTCATTTAAATAGAACTCCTCTGCATGCTGCATAACACTTGGGAAAAAAAATGTGTTGCATGATTTAAACTGGTCTTCCTTCCTGTCTGTTTCTCTGCAGGCTGATGCCGTTTACACGTGCAGACGGCACCAGTGGCCGCAGGGTGAGGCCTTACATCATTGACTTGGGTTCTGGCAACGGCACCTACCTGAACAACCAGCGCATCGAAGGTCAACGCTATTACGAGCTCAAAGAAAAAGACGTTATCAAATTTGGCTTCAGCAGCCGCGAGTACGTCCTCCTGCACGAGTTCTCAGACACAACCGAGGTGGACACCAAGGAGGAAGAGGAAGATGATGATGAGGGCCTTGATGAGTAAATTGTTCTCAAAAACCCATTTGTTCAGTTCATTAAGGGTAGATAACATCTGCATTAGTGTTCAGCAAATGGCTGTTTTTGCAGGGAATGGAACAATTAATGGAACTGGTAAATGTTGGACTTTATTTCAATAATGGAACAAGGCTGGTTTGTATATTCTGTAATTACCGAACTGTTGCTTAAACCTGCCACAACTGTCTCAGAGAAGACTTCCTATTCTCAGGTTGTTTGTGTAATATCTGTGTAAGCGTTACTGATCTCACATCTGACAGCGCTCACTATACAAAGTGCTCGGTGCCAGATAAAGATTCTTGCTAAATAAAAAAAGTTAATTTTATATTTTTGGATCACAGCACTCGTACAAAGTTTAGCAGAAGACTGATCTCTTGTCTTTGTCCAGGCTGTATATATCAATGTACGATACGTGGAATGTGTTCTCTAGATTCATGTCAAATAAGCATTGCTTATTGTCAGAGTAAAAACATTACAGACATTCTTGTAATGATGTTGCCTTTTTTGCTTTGTAGAGCAGGGGAAAACTAGTTGATTCAGTTGTGTTTCCTTTCACCAATACTGTGTGGATTTACAGACTCCCTGTTTTAATTTTTTTTAATTTTTGAAGCCGACAGCATTCATAGTAAATTTCCATCTATGTACTTTGAATAAAGATCGTGAACATTTGGATTGTCTGGAGAGTTTTAATGTAGACGCCTCATCAGAGAGATTTCCATGTTATATGTCAACAATTTTAATGTAAGATTACCAAACATTAAGACTAAGCACTTGTAAATTGTGATTCAACATTTACTGGGAACATTTCGTGGAAAACTTTCTTTCAGCATATCTACTTTTTGTTTAGCGCAGCTGTGTCGGGGCTTGGAACTGAACTCCAAGCTTTCCTCAGATTAAAGTAAATATTTAAGAATCTGTCCTTAAATGTCCACATGTTCAAACCTTGTTCAGCTATAATATTCAATTCTCCCTGACCCCTGAATGCTCTCTCTTTTAGTTTGTTTTGTTTGAAGTAAATTACATGAAGAAAAATCAGACAGGTCAACAGAAGAAGAAGCAAGAGAAATTACAAAATAACATGTTTTTTCTGCATCTCTAACTTGATATATTTTTTTAAACGGATCAAAGACAGGTTTTTTCATTGTTGATATGCAAGAAGACATTATTTGAACGAAATAAATAATTATCTTTAACATGTTGCATTATTGTTGGGACACAGCAACCATCCCATCAGTGTTCACCTATAACCATCGGAATTGAATAACAGCTTTCACAGCAGAGGTCATGCGAGAGTCGAGGCTTGTGTGGCGTTCAGTGTCAGTCTGAAAATGTCAGCGGGCGGAGCAGGGGAGGAGAGGAGGGAGGGAGAGGGCGGGTCGAGTAGGGAAGAGTCCGGGAATGGTAGTGGATATGTGCTGTGAGCGGGGGCGTTGACACACCTGGGGAATTACAAGAACTAGTAACCGTGTTGTTAGATTTCTAATGGAAGTTGTCACTACAAAGTTCATGCATTGAGTTTCAGCTGCGGGATAAGTGACAACATGTACACAACGGAGCGCAGGAGAATGAGCCTGCGCGAGCTGAAGAGGAAAGATCCAGTGTGGGTGTCTGCTGGAAGTTTGTGGCAGGACTCTCTGGCTATAGAGCTGACTGCCAACGGCTCGGTTAGACCGATCGTTTCCCCACGCAGTCGGACCAGGGCTGTCTCCGTGGCATACATCTTGAACGAGGACGCGTCCGTGCCGCAGACTGAGGAGAACTTATCCCTGAAATGTCTGAAGGAAGCTTGCGCGGACGCACAGGCAGTTTTCAAAACAATCCCATTTGAGAGAATATCCCTGGGCACCACGGACATCCTGGATAGTTTCTACAACGCAGGCAAGTGCAGGCATGCTGACTGCGGGGTAATTTAAGCACTAGGCCGACCCCGTTGACTAACCCGTCCTGTTTAACCCCCCCCAGATGTAGCAGTGGTGGAGATGAGTGACACTTTCTGCCAGCCCTCCCTGTTCTACCACCTGGGAGTGAGAGAAAGTTTCAGCATGAACAATAACATAATACTGTATTGTTACAAGCAAGATAGTGATCTACCGGCTGTTAAGGTACCTTAATGGCAACACGTTCTTTACATTTTTGTTGTGAATCAATGTGATGATTTCACCAGGGCTTGATCAATGGATTACAAACTGCCCTTCCAAAAAAAAAGCAGGTGCACTGTGTAAAATAGTTAATATTGATAATTGGAATAATAACTGATAATGTGTGGCATACTATGCACCACTTAAAGAGGCGCTTGAGGAGAGTCTTCCATTATTAGTTAATGAGTGTGAGATAATGGAGCCAACAGAGACACACAATTTATTTTTGCCCTAAACTCACCTAAGTGTGTTGATCTGGACATGGCTGCAACTAATAAATAATGTAATTATTCATCATTCTGCTGATATGACTAATCGATGAATGGTTTTGTGTTTAAAATGTAAGAAATTATTGAGAAATGACCATCACTATTTCCTAACAATGAAGGTGACTAACGTTCAAATGAATGTTTACATGATTTTCAGTTTTTTTTCAGGCCAATGGCACTTAATCACAGTTATGTAAAAAAAAACAGTTAATACCTCTAAAGGAAATCATGTAATTCATGAAATGTTATAGATACAAAGAGATTTTATAGAAAAATACTATGTAGATGATAAAGGAATTTGAAATCACAACCAAATCCATTGTTTTCATAGAGTTAAATGAAATGAAACCTTAAACATTAAAAGCAAAAACACATCCATGATTCCTCAGCCCAATCGAGGTCCCCTAGTGTGTATTGAACCCTGCATGATTGTGTATTTTTTCCCTTTAGGAGCAGTGTGGAAGCTACACGTTCCTCCCTTACGTAGTGTCCCCTCAGGGAAAAGTGTTTGCCTGTGATGCTGCGATGATGAACGGTATCAATGAGTTGATGCTGCCTAGTTTCCAGCTGGAGCCCCTGCTGACCCCGCTGGTGGACAGACTGGTGCATCTGCTGAACAATGTGCACGTTCAGTCCAGGTCAGATACACACAGCAGGGCTTTGTCTACCATTGTGTGCTTTACCAAAAACGTCATCGTCTCAAGATTGCACATGCATTTGCTGATTTGTAGACAGACATTAAAATGTTTTCTCCTCTTGTGCTGACAGTGAGTACTTCCGGGAGTCGATCAGGCACGAGATCCGTATGGCACGGGAGCGGTTTAGTGGCCAAGCCCTGAGTGAGGAGCTGAGCCGCATCCAGAAACGCTTGGACAGTGTCGAGCTGCTCACCCCTGATATAGTCACCAACCTGCTGTTGTCCTACAGAGACAATCAGGTGTGTGTTTACCTCATAGACTGCACGGTTTACGTGTGCATATTAGTAAATGCTCTGACATGGAGTGTGTAAAAGCTTATGGGCTACAACCAGTTGTTATTCTATTTCTTTAGTCATCTTTCAAATTATTTAGTTTGAGAAATGTATTCATTTCAGGGCCAAAAATGTCATATTACAATTGTTTGAGAAAAATAACAATTATCCTAATATTGAAGATTCAGTGAATAACAAAACTGCACACCTTCACGTAATCACACCACAACATGTTTGGGATTTATGGATCATTAACTGATTAATTGACTACATTTAAGGAATTTTTGCTTAAAACACAATAAAAACCAGTGTTTCGTGGTGAAAATATTAATGTTAAGGACATTCGAGCTGGCAAATGAGCGGGTAACTCCAGTTGCCAGTATCATAAAGCTGAACCCTCTATACATGCACATTAACTATCCACATTGCAACAGTAGAAACTACAAATCTGGTTGAAAATCAGCAATGTTTCCCTTAAAAGTAATCAGATATGACCCAAAACCCATGATCAGATTGCATGTCAGGTGTGATGTAGACCACAATTAAGGTTTCAATGGTTATTGTTGATAAATCTAGTAGTCATATACATTATTAAATGTAATTAGATGCATGTTCAATAATGCATTGTAATTATGTACCCTCTCAGGACTACGATGCCATAATCAAACTGGTGGAGACTCTGAATGACCTGCCCATGTGTCTGGTAGCCAGACATCAGAATATCAAGTTTAACTACATCTTTGCTCTAAACAGGTACCCATAAAGCCCCCATTGCATTTATAGTTAGTTGTATTATAGTCTCTTCTCTTGTTTACATACAACAATGTTGTACCATTCCCAGCCTGTAGCTTGTATTTGTCTTGTATGAATAGTAGATATGATGGATTTTGTTCAAGCTTATCACAGCTGATATCAACAAATATTTCAGGAGGAATCGCCCTGGAGATCGCGCTAAGGCTTTGGATGCAATTCTACCCATCGTGGATTCGGGGGTGAAAGTGGCGTCAGACATCTATTGCCTGTGTGGAAGGATCTACAAAGACATGTTCATGAGCTCTGGGTTCACTGATGAGCGCAGCAGAGACCAGGCCTGCTATTGGTACACACGCTTTGTGTTTGTGCATATTACAAACTGCTAAAAGTGGCATTTGTATGTTTTCTGTACTTTACTACATACTCCACTTAAAAGTACTTGCTTGTATGTGTTTTCTGTTTATGTTGAATGACTATTTTGATGTAACTGATTCCCCCTATCTGGCAGTGTTCTATTATAATCCATTATTGCTCTTTTTATATCATTTGTCAGGTATGCAAAAGGGTTTGAGACAGAGCCAACTCTTCACTCGGCCATCAACAACGTGGTCCTCCTGATGGCAGCTGGACATGAATTTGACACTTCTATTGAACTGCGCAAAATAGGTGCTTACTCCTTTCTGCTTTCTTTATCAGATAGAATCCATGACAAATATCAGCTTTGATCAAATATGGCAGGAATACAAGTTTATGGTCTAAGGATTTATTGTGTCAATGAGTTTATACTACTTGCACATTACACTTTATACTGTAGGTGTATTACCCTTATACTTAGTTATGATGCAATCCATTATTTGAATGTGAGAGTCCACAATTCAGGCTAGGTTTTAAATGTTTAAGATACAAAAACCAATCATTGAAAAGCTTATTTCATGTCAATTTCACAATACACATCATTAATTAATTTATTTATTTGTTCATTTTTAGAATGTCTGTAGTATTACATCACTATTGCCTTTTGTTATATATACCCGCTCGGCACCCCAGAGAATGACTGAGCTTATAGTTGGACACAGATCCATCATCTGTTGATACACATTATAAGCCTATTAGTTTGTAAATATATGTGTTATTTCGTATGAATTTGTTAATGAATTGTTTTGCTCTGTGTTGGTGTTCAGGTGGGACTCTAAGCACTCTGCTCGGTAGAAAGGGCAGTCTGGAGAAGATGAAGGATTACTGGGATGTCGGCTTCTACCTTGGGGCAAACATCCTCGCTAACGAACATCGGAAAGTCATCATGGCCTCTGATAAACTTTACAGACTCAAGGCTCCTGTATGGTGAGGCCTTAATTCTGGATTAGTGGTAATCATGTACATTGTTGGATTAAAAAATCTAAATCCCTGTGAATAAGAAAGCATTCAGAGGGATTTTGGTTTTATAGCCATATTATGTTTTTGTGGATTAATGAGTTTAATACTTCTTTCAGGTATGTGGCATCCATCATGGAGACGTATATCCTGTACCGTCAATTTGCCAAGCTTCCCGAGGTGAAATCTCCTAAACAGGAAACTTTGGACTTCTGGATGGAGCTGCTTTTGCAAACCTGTAAACCCACCGACTCCACAGGCCACTGCCCAGTAAGACCACACTGATAACGTTGACCCTTACTGTAAACATCAGACTTCTCCTGCACCCTCTGTCCATTTCATCTTAAGGTCAACACTCAGTGCTGTAATGAATGGATACAGAAAGAGAAAACATGTAAAAAGAGAGAACATGTTGTCCTCTAATAAGAAATAAAGGATTGTTTTTTGGTTATTTAAAATATTGGTAACATAATCTGACTTTTTTGCTTTTCAGGTGCTCATAATGGAGCCCAGTAAAATCCTCCAACCAGCTATTGTGTGTGTGAGCGAGGAGGATGAAAGCCGCACTGTCCAGTTGAGACACGTCACTCCCTTAAAGGTATGTTGACCCCTCCTCTGTTAGAACCACATTCTTATCTGGATACATATTTCCTGCAATACAAACAGAATTCAAAAAAAATGATATTGTGAAAGCAAGTCTCACACTGATTCATGACCCAGTGAATGTTTAATAGGATGAGTTTTGTGGGTGTGTTCAATGAACGTCACTGTGTGGGAAAAATGACCTACTTCATACCTCAGGACCGTTTACTTTCCCTCTCTTGTATTTCTCATGCATGCAAATAAAAGCTATGCATGTGTTTCAGCAGTCAACAATCTTTATCCTCCCTACTTGATTCCACAGAAAGGCTTACACCACTGGACTTTCCCAGCCTCTGCAATTCGGGGAGTGAGGTAAAGTGTGATTCAGCATGTGCTAACATCTCTCAAATATCTGCTCTGAGTTCTGGGTGTGTTCAAGCCTGCAGCGAAGCCCTCAGCACAAAGGTTGTCTGGGAAACCTTGGCTGTCTGTCAGATTTCTGCTCTGTTGATATAGTGGCAGGCTTTGCCTCCTTGTTGTTCGTATAGTCCTTTGATTTCCCTCTGGCTACTGATCACTGCCGCTGTGTACTTTGGCCTTGTATTGTCTGCCGATTTGCCACTTGAGCTGTTTTCAGCAAATACCCAAGACAGTCAGCTGCTGGGTCGCTAAAGAACACCAAACAAACAACCTTATCAGATTGTAAATGTTTGGGGAAAATACGAGAAAAACATGTTTCTCTTTTGTGAAGGGCCTTACTCATCAGCATTTACTGAATGAATCAATGGTGAGTCTGTTTAATCAAAACTGATACCCTCTGTATTGCAAACATTAGCTGCTGGTTCAGAAAAGGGATTGAGTCTGTTTTAAGCGGTTACGGTTAGCACACTTCTATGTTTTTGCTCTGCAATGCATATCCTAAACAATTGAATAAGGGAGTATAAATGTTTCAAATCCTTATTTGCTTCTTCCCCTCTTAAGTGCTTCAAAGATTGATGAGCGGAGCTGCTTCCTGTATGTCCACTACAACTCGGATGACTTCCAGCTCTGCTTCCCCTCCGAGCTTCACTGCAAAGGGTGAGTCACTAAAACGTTGGCAAAGACACAGCCAGTCAGAGTGTGTGAAGTGAGGCAATGCGAATGACTTGCTCACCGACCAACTGACGGGCTGCATAGAGAGAAACAGCCCATAATTACAGGGAACAGGAACATTATCAGACGTCACAAATAGGTAATTCACCTTTGCAGACTAAGGTACAGTAGGTTGCTACGTGATGAGTTTAATGCAATAACATTGAATGAGTCATGTTTCCTTTATTTTACTCTTGGAAATCCCCTTTTACATATTTTTCTCTCCGACTTAAAGAGTCAAAGCCAACTAAAAATAAAAAAATGTCTAACCTCTGTTGATAGATTCAGTTTCGGGCGACCCACTGCTAAAACTTAACTGCCTCATTAATATAACGGAGTGACCTCAGAGAACTCCTCATACAATATCCTGGTTAATTTAGGACTGTAGATATTTCCCCTCGGAAGTCTCTTCCAAAAAAAGGGAAGTAAAACTGAAGCTTTCTGCATAGCTGAATGCTATTTAAAGAAGAGAATGATTGCTTTATTGAGATTTTGGTCAACTGATCCCTTAAAAATACCCTCAAGGTTTCCGTTAAACAAGACTTGTAAGACTTAGTACATTTCCTTCCTCATAGAACATCTGCAAAGCCAACTTTTAAAAGTATTGTACATTTTGCATTGTACAGATTCATGATTTGTTGCTAGTCTTCTTTTTCACTGCCATTGCCTCCACCATAGACTGTATATATAAAGATTGCCGCCTGCAACTGTTGATCAAGGCAACCGTTCAGGACTGTGTATATCGTCGCCCGCATGCTCGCACTCGTGCATGTATGCTTTTGTATACTATATAAACAAAAAGGCCACACTTGTAAATCATTGCACTGTGGTCAAAGCCTGTGGAAGTCGATTCTATTCATGAAGTTTATGTTTACTTCCACATATCGGGTTTAACTTTCATGGGTAACTTCTTTGGAAGTCTCAGGGCATGTAGTAGTATTTGTTTATTTGTCCCTGAGGGGAAAATGGGTTGCAGCACATCACAAAGGCATTTAAAAAGATAAGACAATACATCACTGACAACAACATAGACACAGATTAAAACAAACAGACATAAGAAAAACAGATATCGGCAGACATGACAAGGGGCCTAGGCCCTCGAAATAGGGGGGACAGGGCCAGACCAGGGGACCATGTTGGATGTTGTTGGTATTTCTTTCCTTTTTAACCATATAAGAGCATATTCTCGTCTATATAAATGTCTCGCTACACTTTTCTGTCACTAGTTTCTGCGAGCTGGTGAACTCTCTGCTGCAGCAGGCTGAAGACCCCGCTCAGGACCTGAACCATGTAGCAGAGGGAGTACTAGAGGTCAGTCACAGTCCTTAATTCCTCTCTATTTTAGGTCTCAGTTGCCTCAACAAGTTAGAAAAAGACCAAAAGTCCCTGAATGAAACATCTGTTCTCTTCACATTTCTCTATCCTGCGTGTGAAATTCCTCAAATCTCTCCTGATGCTCATACTTTCTGATTCATGCTGTCTTCACTCCTATGGACAGTTTGTCTACGAGACCAATGAGAATGGCGACAAGGTGCTTCTGGGTAAAGGCACGTACGGTGTGGTGTATGCTGGGAGAGACCCGAGCAACCAAGTGCGCATCGCCATCAAGGAAATCCCTGAGAAGGACAGCACGTATGAGAAACCAACACTTTTACTGTTTTTCCTCTAGAGTCGTCCCTTTCTGGCAGACTTTAAGCTGCACTTTTTCTCACAAGAAGGTTTTTTCCTTAAAGGGAAATTCTTTGGCAGAGAGACTCCTCACTGGCATGCTATGGATCCCCAGTGCTTTTTACGAATCTTAGGGGAGATTTATGAGTTTTCCGACTTTTCATTCTTTGTTTGTTCCTCTTTCATCTGTTATTTAAATATATGGAAATATTTAAATAACTTTTTAAGCATTTGCATTCGTATCAAAGACACAACACAATATTTGTTTGTATTTATAAAGCTGTGGTCTTGGCAAAAAACAAATTGGGAAATATTGTGTCAAATGAGTAGGGGCAGAGGTTAACAGATAAGGAGTGTTGAGACATACCGGTATTGACCTCACCATGACACTGAAAAAGGGAAATAATGCACAGTCTCCGCCTCCTTACACTCCTACTTTATGTGATTCATTTGCCAAAAAGACAAAAACACACACTAAACAAAGTTGAAGAAACATTTGACTGATGGCATTATTATTCAAATGTGTACAGATATTGGAATAATATCGTTATCCCTAATCTATAGGCTTTAGTTAGAGAAGTTAAACTGCCCGTGACCATTATTTATACAGTAATAAATCTAAAAATCATAGTTCAACTTTGCCAAATTCCTTTCTACTAATGATTTTACCTCACTGTTCCACTTATCATGCTTTGTAATTTTCCAGGTACTCCCAGCCCCTCCACGAGGAGATAGCTCTGCACAAGAGGCTAAAACACCGAAATATTGTCCAGTACCTGGGCTCTGTCAGTCAGGATGGTTTCATCAAGATCTTCATGGACGAAGTACCTGGAGGTATGAATCCTGAAATGTACACTTTTGGCTTCAAAGAGCAGTAGAGGGTAACTGTCCATTACTGGATACCATTGGCCAAATCCACACACACACACACACACACACACACACACACACACACACACACACACACACACACAGGCTATACATATATATAAAATAAGGTGTTCAAATTCAAAGTTAAACACACACACCTTCAAAAAACAGGAAAGTCACTAGAACTGACTGATGCTGTCTTAAGCTAATATTTGGCTACATGCAAACATTAAAAACCTGAAGACCAACTTTACACATGTGATAATTTAATCTAATTCTGTTTTATTTGTATGCATTCACTTCTGCTTATACAATTACTCATGCTTTTTCAATGTTTCCGCTTTCACTTTTCAATTTCCCAAAGAGGCCCAGACTTCTACATCAGTGTTGAACTGTTTTCATTTGATCTACAAACTAATAGTTATACATAAGTCAATTTGTGTCACTAGATGAAACAATGTTATTTGATACTTTCCCTGGAATGAAAATAGACTTACAAAGAAGTCATGCCCTGCTTCCTTAAAAAGTGCCAACAAAAGGAAAACCCGCCCCTTCTTTCAAGTTTTATTTCCCTAGTGTTTGTGTGACCCTGTAACAGGATGATGCCCTTATTACAGTCCGTTTTAAGGAAGTTGAGTGTCTCTCTTGTGTTCAGTGGAGTTGTGATTGTGTAATATCAACTGGAAGCCAGTTTTAAGAAAGTGGGCGGTTTCCCACATCCTACTCATTGAAGAAAAATCTCTGCAGACTATGGCATGATTGATATTGCCACATGTTGCTGAGAATTAACGTATTCAACAAAAACAGAATATTGCATTTACCAGCACAAACAGAAGAAATTATGTTTATTCCCATCACTGCCTTCATGTAGATGTGAGAAAGTATGAATCGGCTTAATTAACATGATATTTACTGCTTGTAGGAAGTTTGTCATCTCTTCTCCGCTCCAAATGGGGTCCCCTGAAAGACAATGAAGCCACCATCATCTTCTACACCAAGCAGATCCTAGAGGGGCTCAAATACCTTCATGACAATCAGATAGTCCACAGAGACATTAAGGTGAGCGGAGCACCATGGGACTTCTGCGGACAAATGGCCAACAATGAATGAACAATTTCATCCTTGTTTTATTGTCTTAAGATTTTTGTATTTGAGTAAAATCATGTGGGCTTTTTGTTTTTGCTGCAGGGTGACAATGTATTGATCAATACTTATAGTGGAGTGTTAAAGATCTCTGACTTTGGAACCTCCAAGCGGTTAGCAGGGATTAACCCCTGCACTGAGACCTTTGCTGGTAAGATGCTCTCTACTTTGAACTCAATCAGAAGGATATACTGTCATTTTATCTGTGGACTGATAACAGTGGTTGCATTTTGATCACCTTTATGATTATTTTCAAAAGGAACTCTGCAGTACATGGCCCCAGAGATTATAGACCAGGGGCCTCGGGGTTATGGGAAGCCGGCTGATATCTGGTCCCTGGGGTGCACTACTATAGAAATGGCAACGGGCAAACCACCCTTTCATGAGCTGGGAAGTCCGCAGGCAGCCATGTTCAAGGTAAATAAGAGAAAGTTGTATTTTAGGTTGATGTTTATACATATATAGCTCTACATGCTAGCCAGGCTTTCAGGAAAAAGTCCCACATGATGGTGTTTGACTGAAATATCTTAATAAGTATTTGATAGATTTCCATGAAATGTGTTACATACGGATGGATGGATGGATGGATGGATGGATGGTGTTACATACTTTAATGTCACCAGGAGGATGAGTTGTAATGACTATGACCATTTTGACCATCATCAGGTCAAAATTTGAATTGACTTTGTTTAGCGCTAATTGGCAAATGCTAGCATGCTAACAGATTAAACTCAAATGGTGATAATGTTAAACATTAACATGTTAGCATGATGATGTAAACGCCACAATAACCATTGAAATCGGCATAAATTATATTACATACATTTGGGTTTTTCTGTTGTAATATTTGATACGAGTTGTTTTGTTGGTACTTCCATATTATTTATTACCAATTAAGTTATAAAGTTACGAGTTTGCGTAAAAAGGTCCCAGTCAAAATGAAGACTTGTTTGTTGACGTGATTGCTTTTCGGAGGTCGGAATTTTGTAATTACTGTTGCGTGAACACAATATCAGTACAGCCTTACAGAGCCAGGACACACAGGACAACAAATACAAATAACTTATTGTCGTTTAAATAAACATAAAACAAATATTTTTAAGTATGAATGACATTTGATCAAACTCTGTCAGTAACATGTACATTATCCCTTCAAGGTGGGCATGTTCAAGATCCACCCCAAGGTGCCAGAGTGCATGTCAGATGAGGCGAAGGCCTTCATGATGAAATGTTTCCTACCGGACCCCGACGACAGAGCCACGGCCGCAGAGCTGCTGAATGACACTTTCCTCAGGTCGTCCCCCAGGAAGAAGGCCAGGCCCCCGCAGGAATCAGAACCTAAAGAATACCTTTCTGCTGGTGAGAGACTTAACACTCACTTACTGCTTTTCTTTCTCACATATATTGTTAGTTCTTCATCAGCCAGTTTATCTCACTTTCTTTGTTCCCATTACGAAACGCTTTGTCATTTCTATACATGTTTGTTGACATTTATGTTGTAACCTGGTTAATGTCAGATATCTTGAACTCGTATCTAACCACAATCTTGTCTGGTTTTGCAGCTGACTACCAGCGCAGCCTGTCTGTACCTATCTCCATCTTTGTGGAGGACACAGATTCGTACTCGGGTTCGATTGACCTGTCCTGTTCCCTTGACCTCAGGATGCACCAACTCCCCCTCAGAGTCATTGAAACCTCTGAGAGTACCAACAGCTTTCTGTCGTGAGTAACATTATTGCTCAACAGAAAAATAAAAAATGTACTATCTCTACATCAACAATTGTTTTACAGGATCTTAGATCAGGGGCAAACCACATAAAGGTTACAGTCATATAGTCTTGTGAGGCTACATCCTGTGTAGGCGTCAAAAGGGTGTAATGCCACTGTATCGAATGCCACAGTCTACAAAAGTCAATGTATAACTTACACAATGAATCATCAATGTCTTATCTTTATTTCTTTTTAGTGTGATTTCTATTTCACTAGATACATAACTATCTTAATCTGTTGATCTGATGTGATTGATCTCTTTATTGCCCCCTTCTGTCCAGAATACCAGAGGACTCTCCATTAGACATGGGCAGTCCAGCCACCACAGAGGAGAGCGTTGGTCTTTTTATGCTGAGGAAGGACAGCGAAAGGAGAGCCACACTACACCGAGTCCTCACCGACTACATCAGCCATGTTGTCTCTCATATACAGGAGTCTGTGCCCCAGGTGGGTAAAGTAAAGTCACAAAAACAAGAGACAAAACATTGTCAAATATATAACCTTCATGGCTTCCTTCATAACATATACACTACATAGGATTTCCTATGAAGTATAGGGCATCTCACTAATATTTAGTTTCTCTTTCAGCTTTTAAATTCATTTTAAAAGATTAAATAAACAAATTCCAAAAAACGTTTCAAACTATTCTTAGTGTTAGAACCATTATTGGTTCACTAATAATTAAATTCCTGTGTAATCGGCAATGACATTCCTGTGTAAATGACAATCTCTGGATATGATCTTAGTTGGATATTACACAAATTGTCCAGACTTTTGGGTGTGGCATTTGTTTTCCATATCTCCAGAGCTGTTATGTCCCCCAGAACAAATACAGCAAGACAATTGTAAGCTTAGGCGGTTTCTCTCACATTTGTTTTATGTCAAAGAATAACCTAAAATACTCTGTTGTGTAAATTGAAGAGATAATAGCAGGGAGTTATTATATTAATTTAAATATCATACTGATAAAAAGGCTAACATCTGAAATGGGTTTGTGCGCTTATTTCTGAAAACCTATTAAGCAAATTAAAAAAATCATAAAAACATGAAATCTTTTTTTATAAATTCCCAGCCATGACTATGGAATATTTATTTTTCTCCAAATTAACTTTTTTGATGCCATCTTAATGGTGTGCTGTGCTAATGCTGTTTTATTGTGTTTTATGGAAAGCACGCAGGTGGTATTGTATTATGGCATGAAGAATTTGTGTTTCCTTATGTTTCCAACATTTTATTTCTGTTTCAAGCATGGCGAGGGATCATCGCTGACTGCAGATCAGATCACTGAGCTCGTTCACTGCCTGGGAGACAACATCCGCTCCCCGGACAGGAAGCAGCTGACCAGCAGCCTGCTGCGCCTCAGAGCCACCCTGCTGGCTGCTGCAGTGTTACTGAACGGCCTGCAGGCGGTGCTGTTCAGCTTCCAAGATGCAGTAAGTTCCTTCAGAGTCAACAATGGTGATTACACTCCTGTGAGCTATAGACTAAGTTACATTTCAATCATGTTGAACTTCCTGCTCTGTTTCCAGGTGAAGAAGGTGTTGAGGCAACAGCAGGTGAAGCCTCACTGGATGTTTGCTCTGGACAATCTGCTGAGACAGGCGGTGCAGGATGCCATCACTGTGCTGCTACCAGGTAGTCCTTCATCTTATACTGTGTGAGTTTAGTAGTTTTTATTTTTTTATTTACTCATCATCTGTGCCTCTTCCATTCCTCCCACCTCTCAGAGCTGAAAATCCAGCTGCAGTCCTCCTTTGAGACTGAAGACAGCACTTCTGAGGAGCATCCTGCTGACCCAGACACCCCTGTAGTCATTGTCCCGGACCAGGTGTGGGCCCCACCAGACATGCAGCAGACAACAGCCTCCATTTATGAGATCCTGCCTACTGCAAGCCCCGACTCCCCAACAGACCTGGTCCTCAACAGCAACTGTCCCCTCAGTGAGAAACTGAGAGACATGCGGATAGAGACCAGCAGGTAGCTTTCAGGTGTTTTCTAAATGTATAAGATGTTATGTTCTTGTTACATGCTGCATCAATTTAGTTGATTTGAGAGATGTTGCTCCAACAGTGCAACACAATAAAACAGATAAAATAGTGGAAGTAAATACAATAAAATAAAATAGAAGTAGTGCCATAAGAGTCTATATATACAAGTGATACATCATGTGACATGTAAAAAATACCTTTAGATTAAAGGTACAACGATGAAATTGTGCATTAAAAGGAGGATAATGCAAATTCAACACACCATCAGATGACAGGTTAAAATGCATCGCAATGCATTGAGAAAGTGCAGCACAAAGCAGGAGTTTGCTTCCTAAAAGGCTACATTGTACACATGGGTTTTGAGTTTTTTTTGAAAGACTTCCACCGAGCTGTGAATAGCAGTTTGTATTATCATAATGTACATTTATTCTGTAGCATTACAAGGCTACATAAACTGACATTTGGATTGTAAAATGTATTCGTTTTTGCTGTGGAAATATACAATGGCCGCCGTGGCTCAGGTGGTAGAGTAGTTATCCACCAATCAGAATGTCGATGGTTAAATCCACAGCCCCTGCAGTTAAATGTCGAAGTGTCCTTGGGCAAGACACCTTACCCCAAATGGTGTGTGTGTGTGTGTGTGTGTGTGTGTGTGTGTGTGTGTGTGTGTGTGTGTGTGTGTGTGTGTGTGTGTGTGTGTGTGTGTGTGTGTGGTGTGTGTGTGTGTGTGTGTGTGTGTGTGATGTGTGTGATGGTGTGTGTGTGTGTGTGGTGTGTGTTGTGTGTGTGTGTGTGTGTGTGTTGGTTGTGTGTGTGTGTGTGTGTGTGTGTGTGTGTGTGTGTGTGTGTGTGTTTGTGTGTGTTGTGTGTGTGTGTGTGTGTGTGTGTGGTGTGTGTGTGTGTGTGTGTGTTGGGTGTGTGTGTGTGTGTTGTGTGTGTGGTTGTGTGTGTGTGTGTTTGTGTTGTGTGTTGTGTGTTGTGTGTGTGTGTGTGTGTGTGTGTGTGTGTGTGTGTGTGTGTGTGTGTGTGTGTGTGTGTGTGTGTGTGTGTGTGTGTGTGTGTGTGTGTGTGTGTGTGGATGGGACTGGAAAAGCGCTTTATAAATGCAGGCTATTGACCATTTAAAAAATACCTCCAACACCGGCTTCTCTATTAAGCAAACACAGTGATTATTGCGATTTTAGGCTGGCACTGCTTTCTGCTGAGTAATGATGGATGTTTTTGTTTCAGACTGCTGAGTCAGCTGCATGAGAAGGAGAGTGAGTATCAGGAGCTACTGAGGAACTCTGTCAGGAGGAAGCAGGAACAGATAGATGCACTGATGAAAGCAGCAGCCACTGAAGGTAACGTTTTTGTTATGTATGTTGAGAGGGTTATGGCTAAAGGAGACGAGTTAATACAACTACTTTGAAAAATACACATTCTGTTAAAAAAAGAGAAGCTAATTTGTTGATTGAATTGGCGAAATCAAGTCTGTACCTTTTATGTAGGTTTATTGCCAGTGTTTTCTCATGGAAATGTTCCACACAGGACACCTATCCAGTAAACAACGTGTTGATGAAAACACAAAAAGGGAATTTTTACTAAAAGACAGCAGTTTTGTAATATCAATCAATATCTAATATATAAAATGGGCTTGAACAACTTATCCAATCTTTTGAATGACTTAAGTCAATACAAACATACCAATCCAATACATCACATTCTTAAAAAACATTCAAGAATATTTATTGATTTTATCTAGGTCAAACATCCATATCAACCATCTTAATCTAGCTAAAGTCAGCATGTGTGTTATGGTTCCCCTGCTTGTAAAATTTAGAGTCATTTTGCTGTTTTGTGTTTCTTAAGTCGTGTGCCATTAATGTAAGGAGTCGTTATCTGGTTGGTAAGAGCTCAGCGTAAGGTCAGACGATTAAACGTGCAAGCTGAAGCATGACCAGTATTGCATCAAGGGACCAAGCCCTCTTTGGATTATCAATACACTCAGTGATTCCCATTACTGTTTCTCAACACTTGTACCAGTGAATCCCCGCCACACCTCAGCTTCAGGCGCTGGATTTCTGCCTGACTGGTTCTTGTCGGAGGCGTAGACCTTAAGACCGGCAGCTAATGTGATCAAACTTGACTTGGCAGTTTGGATAATGATTTTAGAGTCTGCGTGCAGAAACATGACAAGTGCTTTTATAGTTTGTAACATTAACACCATAATATATTGTAATTGGCACCAGCCAGTCTGAATGTTTGTCATCTGTTTACATTATAGACGGTGGATTGGCTAAACAGAAAGGCTCAAATCCAGAAGTGAGGGCTTTGGTGCGCTGGCTCGAGTCTGTCCCTGTAGATAAAGACACTATAAATAAGGTAAACTCAATTTAAAATAAGCCCTTTTCTTTACTCCTTAAGCTTCTAGGTGTTAGTCATTTACACATGATTAATCCAAACCTGTGTGATCCTGTTTTCTAGTTGCTCTCTCATGAGTTCACCTTGGACTGTCTCCTTTTCATGGCCTCCAGGGATGACTTGATGTACTGTGGAATAAGGTGAGCTGCCGCCACGCATCACCCTCACTCTATCTTTCCATGCAGAAATGTAAGAGGGGATTTCACCCAGAGATGGTGTCGTAGAAAGGATGCAGTCTACCTCGTTAGATTGAGTTTCATCAAAAAGCCCCGGTGGTGTTAGAGATGGCACGCTTGTAACACTGTATTTCATTTTGTCCAAAATTGCTTTTTCAGAAGTGGCATGCTGTGTCGAATCTGGGCCGCCATCAGAGCTCGGAGGAAGACACAGCTCAGCACACACAATGAGGACAGTGAGGACACTCTTCTTTAATGGCTGCTGATGTTGAACATCAAAGGACAGATTTATTGACGGGCTGGCCCTGTTTCATCTGGAGGATGAGAGGCAGTGGTGGACATACAGGGATGTGATGTAAAGCAGAATAGATGTTAGTCATGTTGTTGAACTGTGAATGTAATTTCTTAAAAAGAGACTGACTAATTCTTGCAGTTTTAGTGCACATCAAATTCTTCACTTACATTTCAGATATTTCCAATATTTCATATTTTTGCAGGGCTTTCAAAAGTGGGATTTTATTATGCCTTTTTTAAAGCAGCTGTCTTGAAGAGTATTTATTTATCTGCAAAAAACATGATAAATATGTCTTAACGGTGCCTGTTGATGATGCTATTTTACTCTGTGTTACAGAAAACTTGTGCGTAAGATTTTGAGTGCATACTTTATTTAAGTCAAATGTCTGGGGAAAAAACTGATTGTTTGTACATCCTGTTAGTATTCATGCGCAATAAACAGGAACTTAAAATCTCTTGGACTGACTTGTTATCTACATTTGTTTCAGTGGGTGCAGCGTCATGTAGGTTGGGAGGTGTGACGAAGCGGTGAAAAGTCTAAAAATTCCACACATGTTCCCTCATCTGTTTTCACAATGTTGACATCTCCTTAGAAACAGCAACACAGGCTTTGTGTGTCTGTGTTTATTACATGGTGTGTGTGTGTGTGTTTTATTGTTTAGCTGTGCTACTGTGTAGGTCTACTGTTTGAGCCTCAGACTTCTTGCTTTCCTCATAAATCATTTGTACTACTCCTCACTTCAAGGTAACAGTGTTACATTTAGGCTTAAGGATTCACGAGTTGGGCTTAAGTAATGTAAGAAATGGTAATACAAGAGGAGGGAAAGGTCAGGATCAAAATGTTGTGGGATTGAGCTGTCAGCAAAAACATTTCACACCTATTTAAAAAAAGACACACTTTTTCCAGTGTATCATTATTGCCTAGTAATCTCAGTGGTCCTGTGTGAGATAAGAGGATGTTCAGTATTTTGATAAGTTCAACCATGGCTCGTTGTCAGCACTAATAGGAATATGACTTCATTGAGAGACTGGGCCTGGCTTCTAATCACAATGTTAGTCATTTTTAATGTCTTAGTCATCATTTTCTGGTGTAACAGTCTTTTAATGGATGTGTTCACATGTATTGTATACAACACATCTGAATGGTAAGGTAAAGTATATGTTTGATAACCTCCATGCCGTCAAGAAAGTTAGCAGCTCCAACTATAATTTAAAACAGCCATTTCCCTTTGTTGTGTTATTGGATTGATGACATTTGAAATTAATTCATTGAGCATCAGGTCCTAAAACAAAAGTCTCCCTAAACATTTTGGTCAGGATTCTCACAGTGAAGAGGAAAATCCTAAATTACCTCTGAAATAATCTAGAACGCTGAACAAATCCGAAGGTACAGAGCCAATAAATCATGCGAGACATCCTCCTCCGTCCTTGGAAGGTGACAGACAGGAAATTAATAGTCTGATATTATCAACTAAATTCAATTTGGCATTACGCTGTCTCTTCACGCCACTACCCTGCCTCCTTGTTATTTATGTTGTAAATTAATCTTGTGATGAATACTCCAAGAAATATCCTCTGGATACATGACATTGGAAAGGTTGTTCCAGTTTATACATGCTAATGGTAAGCATAGTGGAAATGATCAGACATTATAGTTTTTTAATATACTCGTGTGTTACTGACTGCTGCATGTGTTTCTCTTAAAAACGACAGCCGATATCGTAACTTCTGATTCCTTCTTCCTCTCTGATTAAAACTAAGTTAGATACTCATTCATGGAATTCACATGGCTCTCTTCTGTGGTCATGTTTGGCATGCTAACGTGCTACGTTAAAGGTAGGGTAGGTAAGTTTGAGAAACCGGCTCGAGATCGCTAGAAATTGAAAATACACAACCGGAGAAAATCTGCCACTTCCTTACAGAGCCCCTCCTCCAACACACACGAACGCGCACATGACCAATGAGGGCACGAGATAAGTTTGTGCACAGATGGAAGGCTGACAGGCAGGTAGGCCATCCAGTTATTTTAGACGGGCCGGCTAAAATGATTGGTTGTACTTTTTACAGTACTACGGCTTCCACAGATGACATTTTTTTATGGATTTTTTGTCAAAGCACTTAAGATATTCATTGCTATCGGGATGTTAAGAGCATTCCATGGAATATAACAAAAAGTGTATCTCGAGCCGGTTTCTCAAACTTACCTACCCTACCTTTAAGTGTGAGTCACAGTGCCTTACAGCTACAATACAAGCAGCAGCTGACACGTTAAACTCATTTCCTAATTCAGATAATTGAATGTAATGTGAGTGCAACCCCCTGAGTCCCCTTTTTCTAATGAGCTTTATAACACAATAGCTTTAGGATTGTCCGGCTAATAGGATGCAAACTTTTAGCTTTGATCAGACATAATGGTGCACACCACTCAGTCAGTGTCAACGTGGCTCATGTAGGAAACTGATCTATTTATAATAGTGAGAGGACTGTCAAGGTTACAGTGTCTTGTCATTGTTCACACTAGCAATGGAAATGTTATCCACAGTTCCCATTTATTCTATTATTATGTATTCATTGTTTACACTAGCAATTGAAATGTTATCCTAAAGCTCTCTTTTATTCTATTATCATAAAGAAATGTTTTAACTTCTCAGAGACATTACATTCTCTAGTCTTATTCATATGGCTGGGGGATTTATGTATCTCTATATAAGGAATGTATGTTTGTGTTGTCCTTAGTGTTTCTCTGTTCGTACTCTCTTGTATTCTACAGTAAATCCCTCTCTGTTCTGTCTGGGGGTGAGGCTAAGCCACTGATAGGCAAATAACGAGGACTGCTGTCGGGGGATTTTGGCAGACTCTTGGGGGGGATTGAGGACGCCACACAGGGAGGCCCAGAACCTCGGAGATTACTAATCTCATCCTCTCTTCCTTGCCAGCTCCCATAGGACGGGTCACCCCACTGTCCTGGTCTCAACTTGCGGCAACACGCATAGCCATTTCTTGCTTGATTTGATCAAAAATGCAGAGGTGAGGTTGCAGCATGAATCAGACTTTTATTTCCACTCTGATACTGTACATCAAAAGTGGCTCTAGTCTTGAGTGCACCACCACTTCGAGTGCTTTTTCATTTCTTCTTTGATGTTTCTTTCAAAATGTAAAATAAAAAACCGAACTGACAAGGTGGTTGCTGTGTTTCTAAAACTGAGGTCGGTATGAAGTGTGTACTCACATGTGTAAATGCCTGCAGGTAATCACGTTTACTAGATACACACATATCAGGTCATTGCCATTCTCCTCATTATGTTCTTGCTTTAATTCTTCTCCCTGCCATACAGTTTTTTGACACTACAGTACAAGTGTGCAACATGATCACAGAGCCGATAATGAGAGTATTCTTTGCATTGCTGTCACTCCCCTGAGCGTCGATGACACTGATACTGTGTTGGAATTTCGACATGTACATAAATAGTATGAATTAGTCTTGGATTACCTCACAGGGGCTTCAGACTGATCAGGATTTGTTTACATAGAGTAGTTGTCATTCACAGATGTTTTTAGGAAATGTTTTGCCAAATACATGGCTGCGGTATTTGTCTCCCTCAGGACACAGAGGAATTTTGTTATCTTTATCACTCTCAGATGGAGCAAGGAATTACCTTTAAGAGATAAACTGCAAGCCATTAATGTCATGTTATCTCTTTTGTTCCACTAAACCTTTGAAAAAATAATGGCCTTTAAATAGCAGCCAAAGGCGATACACCACTGACACAATTAATGGAGAGCTTTAATGGTCACAGCTGGACAGAAATATTCCCTCACAAGTGCTGAGGCATATAGCATTAATCCTGTAATCCAGGGAGGTGAATTAAAACAACTAATCTTATGCGTGTGTGCATGTGTAAAGAGCATGTGTGTACGTGTGTGTGACAAAGCTTCACTGCAGCATGACCTCAAGACCTTTCACCCCTTTTTGTTATCTCTGTTGTGTTTCTGACACTCTGAAGAGAACCCATCCATAGGACACTGAATCAATGTTTTTTATCACAGAGGGCTGAACTTTGACTTTGTAGCATTATTGAGACCTTTCCAAAGGTAACAAAAGTTTATGAATTTGCACCCATGTATTAGAAGTGGAAAGTATATTGCATTATATAACTTTATAATATTTTATGAATCTTTGTCCCCCGTTCCAAATTGTTCCGGATTGACATACCTCAACAACTATTGGATAGATTGCCATACAAGTTTGAGGAGATAAGCATGTTACAGAGAGGATGAAAACTACAGAGTTTGGTAACCCTATCACTTTCCCACTAGTGCCACTATGAGGTTTACATTTTTGTGTTTTTAACAAAATATTATAGCCAGTACAACAATGTAATTACTATTACAAAGTGCCATCGTCTCGTGTATCGAAAACATTGGCCAGATTTCCATGAAATTTGGTCCAGGCAAACACATCCCACTTGGTCTAATTTCTTGAAAATACTAGCTGTGCGCATTATGCTTAATGCAAATTAACCAATGTTACTATACTAATATGCTCAACTAAGATCATGGTATGCGTTATACATAATTTTAGCAGATTAGCATTGTCACTGTTAGCATGATGACATGCTGAAATAAGCATTTTTTCTGCCTTAAAGGTGGGATAGGTAAGTTTGAGAAACCGGCTCGAGATCGCTAGAATTTGAAAATACACAACCGGAGAAAATCTGCCACTTCCTTACAGAGCCCCTCCTCCAACACACACGAACGCGCACATGACCAATGAGGGCACGAGATAAGTTTGTGCACAGATGGAAGGCTGACAGGCAGGTAGGCCATCCAGTTATTTTAGCCGGGCCGGCTAAAATGATTGGTCGTGCTTTTTACAGTATTACGGCTTCCACAGATGATATTTTTTGTCAAAGCACTTAAGATGTTCATTGCTATCGGGATGTTAAGAGCATTCCATGGAATATAACAAAAAGTGTATCTCGAGCCGGTTTCTCAAACGTACCTACCCCACCTTTAATACAACCAGAGAAAGTTTAGAAACTTAGCAACAAAGCATCTGTGAGAAAGCCATGCTGCAGACTTGAAGTTGTTTTATTCCTCTTTTATTTCCTTTTCCCCCCTGTAAAGCACTTTGATACTTATTTTTTGAGCACTGAGTTAACTTGCTTGCTCAAGAGCACGGTGGCTCATGATAACTGAGCAGTGCTGCTGGTGCTCTCTTGTTTGGCCAGTTTAACCTCACTGAAACTTTGTCTGTTGTAGTGAAGGTTTCCCTCCTTACAAATGGACACAGAGGTCAAGGGAAGGCACTACCCTCTCATTCCAACTCATTCACATTTTTTCTAGCTCCGCTATTTCCCTCCTCTCTCTCTCTCTCTCGGTCTCTCTGTCTCTCTGTCTCTCTGTCTCTCTCTCTCTCTCTCTCTCTATCCTCATTGTGAGTTGTCATGGAAATGAAAGCACAGGGAGGGGGGACTTCTATTATTGAAGCAGTTGTGGGATTGGTAGTGGGCTGGGAGTTGGGTATAGTGAAATGGAGCGATTCATGCACTCATAAACAGAGAGTGCGGTGGAGCAGAAGGGAGGTGGAGGGGCTGGGGGTGCGGGAGAGAGAGACGAGAAAAAGGAGAATAGAGAGGGGCCCCGGGGGTGAGCGGAGAGAGGAGCCAACTCCACGTGTTTTGGCCCTGCTTCTAACTGATAGCACGTTTTTAGACCATTACGTCATGGTCTGCCAGGCTCTCCGCTGTTTGAGACATACTGCTGCAGAATCACATTCCTCATACAAGACGGCGGAATAAGCCCCTGGCAATGCCACCTGTTGTTGGAGAGGCCAGGAAAAAAATGTTCAAGGAAGATCCGTGCAAGAGGCGTTTATGATCAGTGGTGGGCTGTGTTAATTACCGTCTACATTGTATGCCGTATGGAGGAGAGCAGTTTAAAGTAATTAACCTTAAAATTAGACCTGACATATCCACGAACAGACCCAGTTACGTAATGGGTTGACCTTGGACACAGCAAATGCTTTCTGCTGTTTAATCGACCATTTTGGGATTGTAAGTTGCCTTAAATAAAAACAATTGTACATTAACAATGTCGTTATTTAAAAGCCATTGAATTGCTTTAACAAATATTATATTGGTGTTTTTTTCAAATAAGTTGTTTTTGAACATCAAAGTCCGTTTATGTGTGAGTAATATTTAGTATGTGAGAACAATATAATGTCTCATTTGGCGTTGGTAGGAGCTCTACAACAATTGAAAAATAACCCAAATGATTTAATTATGGATGCATGATGTAATGGATGCATGGATATAAAAAAAACATTGGGGCGCTTGACCCATAATGACCCTCTGCTGCTTCGGTTTTGACCATTATTTTCAATTTGTCCCCCAGAATATAGTACAAAACTGCTGGAGGAATTGGTTAATGATCTTTTACTTGTGTTTTTTGATAGTTCCAACATGAGAGACAGAAGTGGAATGAAAGATACTTAATCAGATTAAATCCTCCGGTCTTCACAAAACAATGTAGAAGAAGTCTCCACATACAGTGCTTTATCTGCAGTACAACATTTTATAAGGCTCTTTGATGTTACACTTACAATACATCAATACCTCCCAGCTCAAGACAAAATCCCAGTCCACAATGAGAGGCGGTCTAAATTCATATGATTCAGACTAAACACTGCTCTTTTTCCCAGCACCCTAGAGAGAAACACAAAGAAACAGTGAACGCTCCCACACTCTGTCTTTCCCTACCTCTCTGTCCGTGCTTACACACACACTTTTTCAGTGTGACATGTGATTTAATCACACGACAGGAAACAAAAGGCATGACGATCGTTAATTATAAGACTCTGAAGCCTCCCTACAGGTGCAGTTGGCCTTTGACCCCTGCTGAGTTGAGACACTGACGTAACCAAAATAGTGTTTTGCTTTCTGAAACCGGACAAACTGAACCAGCAACTGTACTGTAACACAGGTCATTGAAATGTTATGTGCAAACCCGTCGTTGCTGAGTGTCTTCGCTATAGATGAAGCAAGTGCAAACAATCATTTTTCTGCAGTAAATCCATCAGAGTTAATTAGCCTTGTATCCACCCGTCCCTGATGCTACACCACCCTTGCTACCTCAATGCTACCATTTGCTAAAGGCAGTGATAGTGTATTCTGAAGTCTATAACATAGGCTGGGTCTATGTTCTCTAGGGACACTCAGAACATTCCTGCTATTGTTGTTTCATTAGCAGGCTGAGGGTTACCCTTGCTATTCACAGTGGCTGACCTCTAGACTCACTGGCAAAGCTGTTGATGACCATGCTCCTTGGAATAGAACAACAAGAGTTTTTCTTTTGTAAAGTGATGGTGCAAAATGTTCTGGTAGCTGCTAAAACAATGCTAGCAAGTCTTGTTGGTGCAGATTAGCTGCTTGTCCTTTTTCTTTTGAAGAGTCACCGTCAGAATTGTTTTTGAAACTACGCATTGCCCTTTAATGAGGTGGAGCTCCGACATGCCAATGGCTGTGAGCACACTTGCAAAGGCTTTTCCTATTGGTAGTGGAAAAGAGACACAAAAGACGACGCATTAATGTGTATCTTTATCACAAACTGTTTCATTCTGCAAAACTCTGAAAGCACATGCACCATCTCAGCACAACATGTTGCTAATGGAGGATGACTGTGTTATTTTCTCCTATTTGAATCCACCTTACCTTGAAGGGCTCATTAGCACAGCACAGTGATGTTCAAGACTTTGAGGCATGCTTTTATCTAGAGCCATTTCATTTTCCTATCAGACTGCTAGCTCAAGCACCTGCTCCCATAGTTGAATAGTAATGCGTTATGTAACACTTGCACATGTTTTTGAAAAATCTTCTTTTTGGTAAGATATAAATTATAAAGAAACTCATTAGCTATATAGATGTTTGGTTTGGTATTTGCCTTGACCGCTCAATCATATCAAATCCCTTCCATTTTCAAATCAAACTATAGTTGTTTATTGTGTAAGATCAGTATGCTCAAAAAATTATATAAATCATGTTGACATTTTTCTTTATTAATTTTGCTATGAATTTTATTGTGCAAATGTGTTGCATTTTTTATATTTTGCAGAAAGTAAACATAATTGTTTGTGCCTAATATAATTATGGACCTAATATTAAAATAAACAAGACATCAAGCTCACAACAGTAGTATGCATGTGTGCACAGGTGTTCATGTGCAAGTGTGTGCACGTGTTGGCTCAAGAGCTGGATATAGAGATGAGTATAAAAAGGATGAATGGATGGGGGGTTTCAATGCATTTGCTTAAGATGCAGCACAAAAGGTCTAAAAACATGCGTCTGCAGAGCACTTGAAAGGTTAAGGAGATGTTAATGACCTCTGCATTTGTGCATTTACCTAAAATGTGAGCAAAATTATTTATAAAAAGCAATAGAATCATTTCTAAGAGCAATCAAGTTTAATCTTTCTTAATTAAAGTTTATTTTCCTATGGGTATTGGCTGTACTGTATGCGTACATCACTGTTTACCACATTTCAGCCCTCTTATCATAAGCTCAAATTGGTTCTTCTTTCTTTTTTTCACAATACAACAGATTAAGTTTTTGATAAGATATGAAGCCATCGATCTTTTGTTTGCACTCAAAGACGCTTCCTGTTCTTCTTCAATCTTTTCGAGTTGAAAGGAATGGAAATGTACTTTTAACTGCTATTTTTAAAAGTAGATTAAGTACCATGCTGGACTGTGATTAAATTACAGATAGATCTTGAATCAACAGCCCATAATTATTTTAGGGGGACTGGGATCTTTGAAAGAACATTGATTTGAATCATAGTGTGAATTGATCAAGGTCAATTAAGAAGAATGTCATAACAATCCAACGTAGGCTTTGATTTAAACATTAAACAATCACTATTTCGGGTTTTAATTATGCCAACAACTTTCAACCACACACTCCAGGATACACCCAACCCCCCACCTCCTTCAACATCCCCCACTTTCCAGTTGCAGTGACAGGTGGCTCTTGGGGGTTTGGGGGAACACGACTCAACAGCTGCACAAAAGAGCTCCACTGGGGTCCTTTTGACAGGGTGTCCCCTCTCAAGCGTGCCGATCAGCCCCTGGCCCAGCCCCCACCTCGGCAGATGCTCTAAGAAATCTACAGGTGGTAGACGAGAGACACTGTGATACTTTTTAACTGGGTCGAGAAAAAAATACTAATTTGACGACTCAATTGTAGCTTTATCTTGGGTGGAGTAACTTGTTTAACACATCCATCATACAAAAGATAAAACCTGGCTGACAGGAAAATCTAGTGTTCTCGTTATACTGAAATAACATCCAGTAACATATTGAGTATCAGTTGTAGAGAGTGGGAAACTCAAACTAAAAGCATTTCAACATACATACAGCAGACATACATTTCAAACATGCCTGTAGGCTAGAGAGTAATACTTGTTCTGCTGACACATTGCATCCACTTTTAAAAATAACTTTTGAATGTTAAAAGTTCAACAAAAGTAGGATACAGACAGTGATATGATTTATCTTTCAGATACTAAAATCTCAACTTCTTCCCATGCTAAATAAAACTGAAGAGAACAGCTTGGTGTAGGATGTCCTGGACAAACGTCTACTTAATGCAATTTAGACTATTGTTGCAGACAATATAACAAGCAAACTGGTCAAATCTATGTTTTTCAAGGGGAAGATTTATATTGAATGTGAACTATGAACTGGCTGGGTGTGAGAGCATTGTAGTTTTTTGTAGGTGTGGAGGAACCGATTAAAACAGAGGGGAACAAGTATTCTTTTCACATACAATATCTGTTTATATCAATGCAGTCTTCCATAATATAATAATGTAAGCAAGCCAGTAGTTAGTAATTACTGTAACCGTCTTCCACAATGTCTATTCTAGTTAGTATTGACTATGTATGTTAAAGGTATGTCCCGCTCCCCCCTCTCGGTAATGGTACAGTCCGACTCTGAGGCCAGTGAGGGACCATACGTGCGAGCAGAGCATCAGCTGTGGTGTGTTGGAGAGTGAGAAACTTCCCTCACTCCTCCTCCCCTGCTTTCTTTCTCCTAAATTCCCCTCGACACCTTTTTATGTAACTTCTCTCAGCGGCAGCCACAGCCACCACCAGTGCCTCCATTAACAGGTGGGTACTGGCTGTGTTTTTGTTTTTTGTGTCGTATCGTTGGTTTAACCGGACGCTTTGGAGAGGTTTCCTGCTGGTTCGTTCAGGACTTCGGGTGCAGCTGGAGCGACTCCACCAAGTTTCCCCCCCATTCTGCCTGAGGAATGATAGCACTGCTGGAGAGGACGAACCGAAACTCGCATGTTTGAATGAACAAAAGAACAGAAAGCGAGGATATTGCAGCCGAAATGGAGGAACTTACCCTACAAGGAGCAACATGTAAGTCTTATTTCACTGTAGTTACATTTAACAATAGTTGCATCTGGAATAAGAGTCACGAGTGCATTGTCATTCATGTCCTTTGTCACATTGTAACAAACATGTTGTGTCTTACTAGTTAACTTCACAGTTGCCTGGCTCATTGAGAGGTTGATAAACAGTGTTGCGGTTAAGATAAATGAAGAGAGTTCCGGGATGAATTTATCTGATGCATTATGAATAATCCATTAGGAGGTGCGGATGCAGACAGTCCACACACCATAAAGCTAATGCAACCTTGCTGTTGTCCACAAGTTTAACACCAAAACCTCAAACCAGCTTTTAATCTGAGTGACACTGAAGTATTAATGATGATGAAGAACAGTTTGCTGACCGATTTGACGAAGAAACACAACACCGGTTTGGTGATAAACTGATCACTGATGGCTGTCTCTTACAGAAAATGTTGCCATTTGTTTGCACTGAGCTCAGCCTTCAGGGTTATAACAACACAATTTGCACTAGATGAGGTAATCTGACTTGGACCACCCCATCCCCCTCCGTATGTTTAGCTCACTACTAACATGATGCAGTTATAGGCGGTCTTGCATCCCTTCCACTCTCCTCTTTGCTGCTACTTTACCTGAGGCTGTTTTTTTCCAAATGCAGTGACTAGTTGTTGTAGCACAGGTGCAGTCATACAGCTGGTGCAGAGATGCATCAACAAAAAACAAATGTTGATGTGATGCTCAGCTCAGTATCAAAGTGCAGAATATAAAGTCTAACTCACACTCTGGACAAATCTGGTTCAGTTACTGTTTTATATGTGCAATATACAAAAATGTGATCCTGTGATCAAGGCCAATGCCAAGTCTGCTCCACCCAGTAAAACAAATGTCTCAGTTTGAGACTAAATGAAATACCCATGGTGGAAACCTGCCAAGTTGTTCTTACACCCAACATTGGTTCAGAAGTTTGACTCTCCATGCAGGCATTGTGTAATGACAAGCATCTAGAAATAGAAGAGGACACACAATGTGACCTCCTCCTTCTGACAACACCAAACTTCCTTCCTGCTGACAGGGGGCTTCATGGAGGGAGGTCAGCTTGTTTTGGCTCTGCATCAAGCAGCAAGAGAGACCGTCTCCACCCCTTTTCGTGGGAATCTTGACCAGTCGACTGTAACGTCTTTAAAACAGCCATATTCTAAATAACATAACATATGCATGACCATAAAGCGGGGAGGGGCTGTCAGTGTTGTGACTCATGGCAGAGGCACTGACATGGCTTTTGTTTCATGTCATGTAGAGAATGTCAGCTAGACCGTTGTGCTTCCCATGTTTACTGAAAATTGTCAAAAGATGTTCTCATCAGTGGTCAAAAGGTGTTTTTATCAGTGGTCAAAAGGTGTTTTTATCAGTGGTCAAAAGGTGTTTTTATCAGTGGTCAAAAGGTGTTTTTATCAGTGGTCAAATGGTCATCAGCGTTCCAACACTCCTTGTGCGTACCTCAAAGATCAACATTTGTCTCCAGCTGGGTGTTTCCCCCAGCTGTACATATATAATAATAATGACATTCTGAAATGAATATCCCTTTATCTCATTATTTGCTCTTGACGAAGATTTTAAACTTTTTATAATACCAGGGCATTATGCACATATACAAAGCGGAAGGAAGAGTGCATCCCATCACTACACATCTCTGTTAAAAGACATGTTTTCTTGAATATTCTTCACTTTTGAAGACATTTCAGGCATTAGAGGAAGCTAACTTGATCTGTCCCGCTTAAAAAAAAAAAAAGCCCTCTGACTGGAGCTGCTGAAAGCCAGGCCCAGCATCGGGGAAATCTGCTGTCAGGATGTATGGAGAAGATCTTCTAATCCCTCTTTTCTTAATGCAGGCTTTCTTCTGTCCGTGCTCTCCACTCTGCCACTCTGTTATGTCGCACTCTTTAATCTCCGTACCTGAACAGATAAGCTGCGACCAGCTGAGAGGAATAGAAACTTTCCTTTTTCCTTCTTAAGATTTCCCTTTTCTTACATAATAAGACACTAGGCGTATATAACACTACTCATATTTTTTTATTTCTTAAATCAGGATGTGTAGAAGAGACTGAGGCTATGTTTTATATTGTTAATGTTCCATTATGCAAACTTGCTTTTTTCAACAATAAAAAGACTTCACCACGGCAATATTGTGGATATAGAACCTCAGCAGGCTGACATGGGAACATATCACAGTGTAGGTTGTCTATTGTGTGGGATATGGGAGAATTCTGCAGCCTTTGTTTTCAAGCCTTCACTGTAATGAACAGAAACTGCTACACATCTTCAACTGCAGAATTTGTTATGTAATCTGGCACATACATGCAACCGCGTCCCATTTTTGGAGAGAGGGCTGTTTGTCTTTTGTAAATTAGCAGTGGGCAGGATCCCATGGGTCCTCCTAGATTCACTGACTTGTGACGAAACCTGATAACGGCACAAACAAACATTGTTTTTGCTCAGGATTAGTTATGAGCAATGCACTGGTTAAGTGTTTGCTGAGAGGTTCTACAGAAATATATTTTGTATGTTAATGACGTCTGAAACCACTCACGTTTGGAATTTTTAATGAAAATTGAATATGAGCGGGGTTATTTACTTCCATGGAGTGCAAAATTGTTGCACACCGTCAGTAACTCCATAGATATGAGTCTTTCTGTACAGGTCAAGCAACACTCTTGGTTATGCCAACAAGATGTACTGTTCTCTGGGCTGGAAGATTTGAAGCTTCGAGACATTTATCCAGTGACATTTAGCATTGAATATCTCTGTGTCAAATGGAAGAAATCTTAATAATAATAATAAATTCAATTTATAAAGCACCTTTCATTGCTAGCAGCAATCCCAAGGTCTTCACACAAATGAAATTCATCCCACTGTTCCTGCTGTTTTTTAATCTCATTCATATAACTGGTTGGTGAACACAAAGGGAGACCAACCAATGTGTGGGCTCCATCCTGCATAATCCATTTAATTCAGTGTTTGTTGCTGCAATCAGAAATTACTTTGTCAGTCAAATGGCTTTTCAAGGCAAGCATGGCTAAAAGGATTAAAGTGGCAAATTGAATATCCACAGTTACCACACCCTTTCAACTTTTCTTTGACTGTGTAGATTAATTGATTATTCGTCTAAAGCCATTTCAGGCTTCCCAGTTCCTGCATGTTCAGATTTGTTCAAAGCCCACATTCAGCACATGTTATAGAAGGGACTTGCCTTGTACCTTGAAGAAAGAAGGGGAAAGAAACATCTGAGTCACAACGAATCGACTGAAGTCATGCCATCACTGCTGCGGTGTGGTCTGCTTGAAACCACAGTGCAGTTTTTCGACAGTGTCACATTTTTCAGTCGTTTTTTCTCCTCTGTACTACAGCTCATTAGATTACAAATAAAACACTTGGGCTGAAGAGCTGAGTTGCAGCTTTCAGGATGTTTGAGGGTTTTAGGCTGTTCATATTAGATTGAACTGTGTTGATGACAGTCATAGAACTGCAGTCCCAATCACTCAGTATTTTAAAGTGGAAATGAAAACGCATAGTCACTGTTCTATTCAAATCCAATATTTTTTAATACAGAGCTAAAACTCATGTCACTAACCATTACCCAAAGCAGACAATTGATATGCAAGTATGTTCATATCACTCATGCTTATAATGAGATTATATTGTGTATAGATAAGACTTCATATTGGATTATGCACATATTTGCAAGCTTTTTTGCATACATGTTTATTACCAGAATCATTATGTAAAGCCCTACAAAATGTATTAGTCCTACTTTGCTGTTCAGTCCGAGGAAATATGAAATACAAACGAGAGAAGACTGAAGTTATATAGAAACAGACGAACACCAGAAGAAGGTGACATGCTGTAAAGTTACAGGTGAATACAAATGATTGAACTGCCTTCTCCATATTTCAACTCCCCACATAAAGGAGGCATCATGTCAGTGCCGCTCCACTTTGTAGCACCCAGATGGTGTAAATCACACCGCCCAGACACTGACCTCTCATGAGGTAGTCTAGAGATCTCTAAACCAGCACTCTGGAAAGGCTAATAATGTAGAGAGCCTTCCCATTAACCAGCACTCAACGTGAGCTAACTCTCAAGCCTCTGCATTATGCTAACAGGAAATGGCTACTATGAGAAGTCAATGTGTGCATGCATCTTCTGAAATGATGTGTGAGGTCCTTTAACAATAACAGTGTTTACTCTGAAAACATGGATTAAGTTAGGATTAGAGTTGAACTTGTCTACCCTTGAACCACCGCTAACCAACTCAAACCACATGGTAGCTCAAACGAGTAATGTTTGCATGGTTTTGCCATAAAGGTTTTGTATCGTGTCGCTCAAATGCTGATGAATGACAATTCATTGCTATAATCTCATGTTCTCTATGACTTGTTCATTATGCATTGTGATGCTGACTATAGTCATTCACTCACTTTCTATAGACCGATTTACACGTGTAATTAGTCACACTGAAAATGACCGGGGGCTACAGTCGCCTCTAAAATAGGCCAAAGACATTTGTAACTTCAGATTTTCCCCAAAGAACGTGTCTGGCTTTTTAAAAAATGTGTTTGAAAAATGTATTAGTGATGTATGACCTGTCTTCATCTCTTCAGCTCCTTTGGTCTTTTCCTTTATAACAAGACCATTTGATATTTAATACAGTAGATCATTCAGAAAGCCATGACTTATCAAGGACCACCTGTGATCACTTTGAACTGAGGGACTATTGTAAGTGTGTGTTATCAAATGTGTTTGGTGCAAAACATATTACCTCTCCGAATAGCCCAGTCGGCACAAAAGGGATTCAAAGAGTAGCGGGATATTTTCGGATGCTTTGGATATGAGATATAAGTTCTAAGTGAGCATAAGATGTGCTGTTGGGCAGATGCTGTTACCTTTTAGACAGTTCCAAGCTAGCTAGATGTTAGGGCTGCTCAATTAATCGTATTTTAATCGCAATTACGATTTTGGCTTGCAACAATTTTTATTTATTTAAACATTTTTTTTTTTTTAATTGTTTTTTCAGTTGAATTATACTTAAAGTTCAGGGTAATCAACTGTTAAAAACATACTGTTCACATTTTTTTTTTCAATAAATTGATTTTTTCAAAGTAAATGGATAATCGTTTTTAATAATCGTGATATCAATTATTGACCCAAATAATCGAGATTATGATTTTTGCCATAATCGAGCGGCCCTACTAGATGTTACTGCCTGTTTCCACTCTTTATGCCAAACTTACTTGTTTCTCAATAAACTCTTAACAAGCAAGCGAGTAAGCATAATCCCCAAATGACAAACTATTCCGTTAATAATTTAAATGGCCAGATTCCTTCAAAGACAAACTAACAGATCAATAAATTGACTGCACTACAACATAATGAAGCCAGATAGATGTGAAGGTTGTTCAAATCATTGGAACATGGAAAGGAATGGCAAGCTTATTTTGTTCACTTTACGCGAATGAAATTGTTTTACATAATGCATTAAATACAAATAGAGATTGAGACAGTGGGACAATAATGAAAAGGGTAGAATAAAGGCATTTGATGCTGCACAGCTGCAGCAGCTGGGAAATTATATAGTCACTGATTGCCCGAGAAACATGCCGTTCTTACTTCTAATCCCTCCTCTTTTTTTATAAAACATGAGAAGCCCATGAAATCTTCACATGTGCTATTTGGGAGGAATCTGTTTTCCTTACCCCTTTCTGTCTTTTTTCTTCACTGTGTCACACGAAAGGAAGGCCTCGATGCAGTGTTTTAGCCTAAATATATATTCAGTCAGCTGTACTGCCCTTCTCCCTGGGACATTAGAGGAAGGACAAGAAGAGGGAAGTCTGGATTTGGACCATGTCGCTTGTTCCTTCAACCTCCACCAAGTCTGTAAATATCCCAGTCTGGCTGCTCTGCGTTACAGTTACTGTCACCAGACCTATCGGCTAATATTAGACCAGTCCCTGTTCAGCTAAAGGGCATTTAACACTTTGATCTCATGACACATTCCCTGGCAGGTGTACCATAGACCTATGTCTCTATCTATTGTGTGACCCATTTCATTTGAGTTACTATGCCTGGTTTCTAAGATATGTTACGATCATGGCATATAGGACATGTCTTGTTGTTGATGGGTTGGAACTCAGGGAGTGAGGGTGAACATTTGGCATCGTCATAGTCACCTATGATTATGAAACCTATGATTGGACCCTGCAGCCAGCAGAGAGGTTCTGGGTTTTTGAGTGGGGAGACACAAATCCAGTTAATGATAACCGTTGGGTGTAATTGTATGTTGAACAGACACACAATTACAGCATGGGCCTCATTTTTTTTTGCTTAAGGCAATTTTTACGAAAACAACCATATTGAAGCAAAAATGACAGCTCTGTTAGCTACCTCAGACAAGGACACACACACACACACACACACACACACACACACACACAGTCACTGCTCTTCAAGAAATATTCCCATTTATTTTACCTATTTTTACTAATTAATTCCAATTATGCAGAAAAGGATCACTTCACTCCTTTGCACCAGATTTATTGTCATTTTTGCAACATAGTGTTACATTCTGTAGTCCTGTACAAAAATGAAATTAAACTAGGTTAATAGGGGATTAGTGTTGCTTTGGAGTTGCATTGCTTAACATTCATCATTGGGAGTGCTTACCTGGCTAATCAAAGGACATTGAAACCCATTGTTTGTATGCAGAATATTTCAGTTGATGATGGTGCATCTGTGAAACATTGTTCTTTTTGTCAAGCAAAGTCGGCATATTTTGAGGAAACTAACTAGCCTTACATTTAAATCAAAGGGTTTAAATTATTCTGACAACAATTGGTCCTTGATAGAGCCCCAGTAAACCCCACCATTGAGACCAGTGAAAATTAGATCATGCTGTCACTTCCCAACCCCCAAAGGGGATATGAAAAAGGTTGCCAGGAGCGACTGTCTGGTATGTCTGTATACCCATTCCAGTTATGAATGGCAACTTGTGCGGCCCAGACATCCCTCTTCTTCCTGTGATGTCATTGAGAAAAGCTTGAATCTGTCTGTCCTTGACACATGGCCACTGGCCCGGCTGTCTAGGATACTTACAGTATGCATTTATGTTGGGGCATGTTCGTAGCCGCAGCAGAAGCAGGGTCCCAGGGGAGCTGCTGCTGCTAGGTCAGATAAACGAAGGCTTTCATCAGCGCGGGGGCTTCGGTGCTTACGCCGCTGCAGGAGAGAGCAGCAGCTAAATGCCAGGCATTGTTTCAGCCCGGACCAGGTGATAGGATGGAAGCTGTAGCCTTCACTGACAGAGACATCGGTATTCATCGGCCGATTGGCATGCAGTGAAGGAATGCAGTCGTTCTGAGTGACTTCAACTATGTTGTTTGTTGTGCAGAAGTACTGTTGACATTTATTATGAATCAGACATCAGCTGTAGCCTGATGAGACGCTTCACCAGTCTGACTCAGATATCCTTGACCCGTTCTTAATTCATCCGGCCTGCAATCGATAAGTCTTTTGAAAAAGAATGAAGAATTTGAAGAACTGATGAGTGGTTCAAATCAATGTTGTTGAAGTTGTGTTCATGTGATAGTACATTGAAAAAGTTAGGGTTGTAGGACTATTCATCAAACACATTTCTTTTCTTGAAGACTTATCTTTTAATTCTGGGATGTTGTTGCAGACCTTCTTTAAAATATTAATATTGTTAAATCAAGTAAATAAGTAGACCGACCAACAACTAAGATAAGTCATGTGTTTTCTCAGTTGTATCATAACATCATCTCAATGGCTTTTAAATCAATCAATCATTTTGATAAGCAACTAATAATTGAAGTAGTTAGAGCCCTTCGCTTCCAGCTTCTGATTTGTGAGGTCTACTTTTCTATTTTTTATTAAGCTGTTAAATTTGAACTGTTTACTTTCTCTCATGATCACTTTTCAAAACATTTTGTACATCAAAAGTACTACTTTGAAACCTAATAAATAGAATAATGTATAATTAAAAGGATAATTTTAAGCCCTAGTTAAAAGTAGCATGGTGTTATTAAAGTGCGGTTTGTGTGCTTAATTTAATGATGTTTATCTCGGTCCCCCTCTAAAGTTGTAGTCCTCAGTTGTTTTCACATCTAATGAAAACTTTGCTCTTTAAACACACACGCAGGGCCTGGTTTGGCACAGAGTCAGTGCTTGTTGTTTACACTGCGCTTCCTGTGTGTCTGGGCCCTCTTACATCATCCCGTTGGGTGCAGGAGGGACACAACGGGGTGAAGGGGTGACGGGTTAGAGGGGTAAGCGATGAGGTAGTTCATTAGTCCTCTGGCCCATCCCAAATGAGATGCAGATCCATTCTCTGTGTGTTTCCAGAGTTCCTCTTTTCTTTTTACGGGTTGCCGCCCTTTTCCCTTTCCACTCTTTTCATTTCCCATTCTGGGTCCCCACACTGCTTCCTCGCCTCTTGTTTGCCTCATTTCCATTTTTCAAGAGAATGTGCTGCATTTCCTCCCTGCTCACCAAGATTGGTTTGTAAGATTAGGCCTACTTAGATTTAGCATTTAGTATGAATGATTGCATTATAAACCTTTATTTATGTGCAATATATATATATATATATATATATATATATATATATATATATATATATATATATATATATATATATATATATATATATATATATATATATATATATATATATATATATATATATATATATATATATATATATATGCCGTTAATAACTAAGCAATATATACCTGGCTGCTAAATACTAACGCAGCGTCCACACGGCGGCGTGCGTTGAAGCTTGCCGGTGGGCGTGTCTGAAACTCGACCAACAACCAATCACATGAATCTCCCGCCCCGGACACACAAGCACGCGGTTTGATTGGCTAGTGCTTGTACTGGCATATGATTTGATTGGCTGACGCTTCCGTCATTCAAAGTGAATGGGCAGAAGCGTTGAAGCTTCAACGCACGCCGCCGTGTGGACGGGCCGTCAGAACTGTTACAGGATGTGTGTTTTGTAAATTGTGTAACTTTCTATTTTTAATATATTTCTTATTATATCATAACTTTTTTTTTAGCTTTAATACTTTTTAATGCATGCACCATATGTAACATATGTAACATTAAGCTGTCTGTGGCTCTTTTTCTGCTGTAACAACGTACATTTCCCCTCTGTGGGACTAATAAAGGGATTCTGATTCTGCTTGTTGGTGGTCTTTGCATTCACTACTTAGCATCGTCTCATGTCTTTGGTAGGAGACAGAGACGGTTGTGCTTAAGAGAGAAGCTTTTAGCTTCATAAATATTCAATGTCATGCCCTATATTTTGTACTCTGCACTGTGGCGAGACATTGGCGGTCCTCTGGATGTTGCATTGGGAATGAGCAGCAGTTGTGAGTTGTATCCATTATGACACATTACTATCATACCATCAAGATCATTTTAAATCCTCTTTGTATTTACTTCACACTGAGATATGCTTGTTTTTGTGTCAAGCGGTTTCACAATGATGTTGCTTTTTGGAGCTCGTCTCACCCGAAAGTATCCTCCCTGAGCTGTGCACACTATCATAAGAATGTGCTGTCATAGTTTGCTGGTTCTGTCATACAGTGAGTCATGTGTTTTGCTGTGCTGTGGCAGACACAAGCTTTTCTTACCCTGACTCCGTGTCCTGTGAGGTGGAATGATCAGGTAGAAAAATAGCAGCGGGTTATATTGTCTGAACCTTGTCTGATCCTTTAGTCTGTATAGCTGTGTGTCGATAAAAGTGCTTCCTATTATTTTTGCCTCATGCTGTTCCAAGGACATATCCTCCCGTATCTATGCTTCCTTATGCGTTCGTTAAACAAATATATGTCTTATTTCTTGGACATACATATTCATACCCTTCCTAAGATAAGTAACGGCAAAGCCTCTGGTGCCCTGCAGTTTGGGGGGTGACTAAGTCTTTTGAAGTGGCACTGGGGCAGAAGTGTGGCTATTTATAACCTGCTCTAACAAAATAATATGCTGTGAAATTGGATTTGAGCTAAATCACATTTTGTGTGGCAGAATTACCAGTTGTCCCAGTTTTAAAGTGGCTCTTTACTCACAGTGTCATCAGCCTTACTGTAAAGTACCAAATCCCTTTGTGCTTGCGCTCTGAAAAGTGAATGTGCAATGGGCTTTGCAGAGCCTGGGGTATTTTTCCAAGCCAACATTTGAAATTGCAGACCAATTTTTTACCCGACATGCTTTCTCACTGGGAAATGTGCTGTGAATCTGTGCTAATTACCTGCTGATTCTCAACCTGCCATTCTGCTCCCACACTGTGCTCATGCATGCATGCAAACACCCACTTCAGCAGGGGTTCCTTTACCATGTCTGCTTACTTTTACATATATCTTATTCCATTGTATGACTTTTGCATTTAAAAGGGCTCAACTGAGTGCCTGAGGCTTTGTTTAAAACCTAGAGGGGCCCCATAAAGAGACATTATGGGGTTAACCAAGCAGTGGTGCAAGGTGACAGTGTGATGTTCAATCAATGATCACGCACAGCATGGAAAGATCCTGAACCTCCTCTGACCCACTTTGAGAGGGCTCAAAGCTGTCACATACCCCTCTTCTATAGGAAGATAAAACAAAGCAACCATGCGATGACATCACTGCTTTTAGCGGCTCTACATGTTGATTTACTTACTACCCTCATACTAGTACAATCTCATACTAATACAAAGCTTGACAATAAGGATTGCCAAGTAAAATGCCACGTCAGGCTAGCAAATTAAGCCACCAACTTGCCCAAACATTTTTTAAACACATCCCTTTTCCTGGAGCTGGCGATAGAAGTAGCTAAGGAATGAACCGTGAAAAACCTTCAAAGTCCCTCAAAATAAATGTTAGCTTTTGAAATGCTGACCAGTGTCTGTCTTGTGTTTCTCCTTTGCCTTCTATATATATAATAAGCTCCAGCAAAGTGTTTTTCCATGTTCAGGCTTGATGGAGACTCAAGCGTCTCAGGGGAAGTAGGTATGCATTGGATTATGAATATGAATAATGTAAGTGATGCGACAAAAGGGTGGCCTAATGGCTTTTGGCCGGAGTCGTCCCCTCTTTATTGCCTCTGGGAGGCTGGGGTGTAAATATGGAAAGAAGGTGATACAAGTGTTACACTGATAGACCCCTCTGCCTTAGGGTCGTATTAATATAGTAATGGAATAAGGCTTACATCCCTGTTTCTGCAACCAAGTAATTGTATTTGTCATGTGTACAGTGTAGTTATGACAATGAAAATCGTAGGTCACAGGCTCCTCCAACAGTGCAACACAATAAAACAGATTCAATAGTAAATACAATAAAATAGAATATAATAGAAACGGAATGATTACAGACATAAACACTTTGTAAAATGCTAACTAGATTATGTTATCAGCTTGTCTGAAGTATTGCTCATCGTGTTTTTCTCCATGACAACAGGCAGACCTCAGAGTTCATGGAGTCCTGAACAGATGTTGTCATTGCATTCTGTAAATCTGTGCAAATATTACTTAAGCATTCTCCTCAAATCCCAAATGACAATGTCCAAATCTTGTTTGCTGTAAGAGGTCACTGTGTACACTTGATTCTGTAATGACTTTTCCAAATATACTCGTTCCCATCACTTTATGTCAGCCCAGGACAGGCACAAGTCCCCGAATCAGAGCCACTAAACTTAGCAAACTTTGTTCTTTTATGCTGAAGTAGCTCCATGGAGGTTTCCCCAAGTCATGTTTACATTCAGTGTTCTTCATCTTGTAATTGTTGAGGTCTGAAAATGTGTTGAATGTATTCATTTTCCCAGAAACAATGTTGGTTTTCTATTCCAAATGGTGCTTTGTTTACACCCTTGTTTTCTGTCTTACAGTCTTCTTACTCCCTGCCGTTGTTGCCACATTGTTGGGGCCTGTGAAACATACCGGCACTTCACAGGGTACCTTTAAGTACAAACTGAGGTTGAAACTAATTCAAGAATAATTTGTTAAATATTTAATGAATTATGTCATCAGAAAATAACTGCACGATAATAGTTATGATAATCAAAAAATATTGTTTATCAAGCAAAAATGCCAAATATGCACAGGTTGCTGAATCTGAAAGGTGATCATTTGCTGCTTTTTGTATCCAAGTAAGTTCATTTTCTTTAGATGTTGGACTGTAGGTTGGATAGAGAGTATTTGAAGAACTCACCTTGGGCTTTGGAAACTCATGGCAGTGTTTTTACGATTACTTCTTTTGCAGTTTATTTAGCTCAGATTCTATGATTCCTTGCCATTTAACTTTCCTTCATATATCGTACACTCTGTTCTCCCAGCGGTCTCGTAGCCCAGACAGTCGGGGGCTGCATCAATCAGCCCTTGTTTGGGTCCCTTGCTACGCAGCAGCAGTCCTCTCCCTCAGCTCCCATCCCATTTTCCTCCAGAGAGCTTCAGGTTTCATTGGTATTCATAGACAGTGCCACCAACATACCAGAGTATGTTACATTCCCATTCTCTCCATCATTGACAGTATAGATCACAGTGATTGTCTGACTAGTCGCCCACAGTGCTGACAGCCAGCTAATTCTTCGTGGCTCGACTTCTCAGGTGCATGAGGAACTTTCACTGAATGTATGTGAAGCAAGACAAAACCCATCTGTCAGAACTGCACTTTCTCCCATCTCATCTAGCCCTCAGGGATTTGTAAAAAGAAATGGTATAAAATGGCATCACCTGGGCAGTAGCCCAAGCATAACGTTTTCTTAGTAAGGATTTACTCAGTAACATGGACAAATATGTCAGCAGTTTAACAGGATTTACTAGTTGGCTGCAAACCCTGGGTGCTGTGATGTTTTTTTTTCAGTCGTAAACAATTTTAATTCAAATGTAATCCCTGAATACATTACTGGCTCCTGCTCACACTCCCCACAAAGTCCTGTTACAGAACTGCACCTCCTCTGCTTTCTGTTTATCTCGCTACATTCCCCCTCCTTCCTCCCCTCCTCTTGCTGTCATTGCAGTGTTTTGGCCTCTGTCCCGTTGCCATGAAGAGACCACAACAATGCCCCCTCTCTGTCGAAGCACATCGCTGCCCGAGGAATGCTTGTTTAATAGTGGCATGCTTCGGCAGGGGAAACACAATGTCTTGCCTCCCAGCTGCACTGGTTTATAGACTCATACTGCTGTTCCCTCTGATCATCAGGCTGCGTCCAACTCAGCCTCATCAGTAGCCATTTCTTTTGCCATGAGACCTGATATCACACTGAATATTACTAAGCATTGTAGTTGTCGAAGCGAGATGTTGACCTGTTTATTTGGCATCAGCATATCTTTCTCTCAAGAGAGCAAAAAAAAAAGTTTTGCTTGTTGTTCTCAAGAAGATATTTATGGCTTAACAGGCACCCTGTACAGTTGCATACTCTCTAGAAAGCTATACTCAATTGTCTTTTAAGTTGCACGGCATTGGTCTCGCTGCTCATTGGTTCTCTTCTACGCAAACTTTTGAATAGCGCAGCATTTGAAGAGTAAATCTTCCGTGCATTCACTGCCTCAGTGTGACAGCCCCCTACTGTCTGTGTTGTTTTTAGCCACAGTCTGAATAATTTACAGCGTGTTGCCCCCGTGTTTACCTTCAGAGACTATGCAGAAGAAACCGTACTCCAACATGGGTGTACAGGGAGCGCAGGGGTACAGTGCTGAGTGGACAAAGCCAAGAGTCCCTCCCATGAGGGTCTTTGTCTGGCCGTCAAAGCCTGGGCAAACTAATGTTTGAGTAGGAGATTCAAGTTTAGCAGCGTGCCAAATGTGAGTCATGGTGCTGTGAGTGAAGCTGCTGTCCCAACAAACTAGCCCAGCTATTCTTTTATTAAAACAACTTGAACAGGACCTGAACAGACTCCCATCAAGTAGTTTTCATCAAAAAGAAGTGGGACTATTTCTGGGAAGATGATCACTCTGATTTATTTTACTAATCAATTCATTTCATCTTAATAAAATCACCAGGATGCCAAAAAGCAATTACTGTGCTTTGTTCCGCCAGGGAGTCAGGGCATTTGCTCAGGCCAGTCTGTCGATAAATCAGTCGCGCAGAGTACAAAATGGTATTAGGCGTAGAGTTTGAGGGGCTGACTTAAGGCTTATTATCTTGTGCTTCTGAGCAAATGATGTAATCCCTGCAGCAGATAATGTTGCTTAACAACTGAAAGACACATTGTACAGAAACACAGGAGCTTAGATTGTTTGTTTGGAAGTGGTCTGTTTCATTATGTGTCACAGTTCTAATGTGAGTTATTAAAATGAGCAATTTCTAAAAGAAAACTGTATCCACCTTGTAGCCATGGACTCCACCCCGCACACTTGATCCATCTATGGCGGAAGTTTACGTCACGAAAATACTTCACAGGCCTTGTTGTGAAAGGAATGAAGACTGACTGGTTGGCTTCTGTCTCTGCGCTTGTCTTACCTTTTACCCTGACTCACTTGTTTTTCTTCTTTGTCTTTCTCTTTCAACAGCTCCCCTCTCAGATCTTAACACAAACCCAACCAGGCCTGACCCGGAGGGCGAGAGCAGCCCCCCGATGATGGACACCGAGAGAATGGAGTGTCCGGTTAAGAAAGAAACAGACCCTAGATTGACTACCCCGACAAAATCTGACGTCATCCCTCGAACACCTGGGTCACCTGCGTCTCCTATGTCCAGGTTGAAAAGTCCTAAAGGTAAATAGAAATGTCTCTACTTGTTTGACTCGTATACAGATCAGTTGCTTAAAGTTGAAAGCTACATTTGGCCTGACAAGAAGCAGTGCTCTTATAACGATACATTTACATCTGCAATGGGATTGAGTTAGGTCAGGTCTCTTGAGGTAAAGTAATGCTTCAGTATCTGAGGTATAGTGACCACATGCTTTCAGACGTGAAGTCAAATTCAATAGTGTTGCTGCAGTTGTTGGAAAAAGCATGGAACAGAAGCTGTTACGTGAGAACATCTCTGCTTTGGGCTCCAAGATTTTAGTCTAGAATACAATTTGTTTATGGACAAATGAGCTTTCTTTGTAAGTGGATAGCTAATACTGCAACACAGTGGTCTGTAATTAAAGGTGGGCTTAATGACTAGCCAAGTGTCCCATTTAGTTTGACCTGTCTGTTGCACCCTAGCCTTTCCAAAATGCCATCACTTAAAGTCCTTGGAGCCTCTAGCCAACAGCCCATGCAAACTCTAAGGAGCATGTTTGAGGGGTTTTGGAGTTTAAGCCTCTTTTCTCTGTCCCCTTTATTCTTTATCCATTAATCCATTCAGTGTGGTCATGGTCTTTAGTCCCTTAGAGAGAGGTGATGTGGATAAACCCCCCCCCCAACAACTCCCAATACTTCCAGTTTGGAATGCTATCAAGACTTGTATGATATACTATTGTATTTGTATATTCTCTAATTAAGAGAGATATGCAATAAGTCCATATTCTGCTGATTCCAAAGTTGACCTACATTTCCCTTTTGTTCTTCCAAGTTCATTTTCCAATGATTTTGTAAAGCGCTTTACTTGTGAGGTTTTACACAGCCCAGCGCAGTATAATGATGATTAAAAGCAATTTGTTGCCCCTAATTAGTCAACAGTAAATTCTAGGAAAGGTCTGCTAAGGTATTTCAAACATTGCTTTGTGATAGCAGAGATTTGTTTGTGTCCATGAGAACCTGCTGAAGTCATTGAAAATGTGAAAATGAAAGAAATCTTGTTCTTTATTATATCTTAACCGTGTCTATTGAATTTGCACAGGAGAGTTGTACGTCACATTATACAGTGTACCCTGCACTGCTCCTATTGTACTGCAATTTAGAGGAATTACACAGAGCTGTCATTTTGAGTGTGTGCACAGTCTGGAGCCCAAACATTGCACCTCACAGTATTTACTGGGCCAGTCTGTTTTTGTCTCGAAACCTTTGTGCATGTGACGTTATGATTAACATGGTGGTGAGTTACAAACAGGAGCACATCACACCCACCAACATCGTGCACATGGGCCACAGTCCTATAAATATCAAGTGGGTCAGAGGTTGTTCTTAGGGAGAGCTGCATGGCAGATTGTTTTCTTGTTTGTGAATCACGCCTCCTGCTGTAAGACATCGCTGAAGGATGAGTTCCTTTGTTTGATGTTGAACATCTGGTCTGAGAAGATTGAGGGGGATGATTGAAGGCTCAAGAAAGATCAAGCCAGTGCCAGTGTATACCAGTGTTATTGGTTGTAGTACACAATACACTGAATATACCATATATGATTTAACATGGTAGATAAATGTTTTTTTTTAGTTAACCCTTTTCAAGCTAATTTAATTTTTTTGGGCTACAGAAATTAGTTGAAATAATTGACAAGACTTGCATAAATGGGGAAACACTTTTATAAAAGCATGCTTTGGTTAAAACATTTCTGGCTAATTTTGATTAAAATCTACTTTTTAAAGATTCAGAAATGTTCGAAAAATTGCTGAAACTAGACGTGTAGAATTTGAATTGGATACAAATTCCACACGTCTAGTTTCAGCAATTTCTTCTACTGAATGAAATATTTGTGTCAACTTTAGTAGTAAATATTTATTTTTGTTTATTCTTTGGAGGGTGAACAAAGGCACAGTTCACCTTTGTCAAGTCAAAATGAACCTGAACCTGTTATCACCGAAGGTTGCATTTTGAATTCTTGAAATGGTACAGTTCAGTGTTTGATTGCATTGCTGTTTCCTATGAGTGGATCCATTGCGTAGGAATGTAATGTGTGAGCTGTGAGCACACCTCAAGGATGTCACAGAGAGATATATGTAAGTGCCCCCCTGCAGTCATAACATATCACATTCAAACATACACCCACCCACATACATATGGCATAGGAGATACTGTATATGGGCCCTGCCACATGCTGCAGCTTTTATTTGGATAAGATCGTATTTCATAAGAATTTTTTCCCCAAGCAGTTGTTCTTTGTGCCTTTTTCCAATCCAGAGAATAAGGCACACAGCGTCATCCTTTGCTGAACATCAGTGGAGAACATGTTGACATTGCCACTTTCCTGTCATTGTCTTGTGGCATGCATTTCCTACTGGTGACATGTAATAGTTAAAAGCTTCTGTCCTGCTGATTTGCAGCTTTGAAGAAAAAAAATGTATTCTTATTCTTAAATGTTTGTCGGTGGGCAGGAATCACTGTGGACTCAGGTCGGTTTTGAGTTGAGGGCGATTGTAAAGGCAACATAGATACGTTGTTTAAAACATATTTTAGTAGCTTTCTGGGAGTTAAAGGTGGGGTAGGTAAGTTTGAGAAACCGGCTCGAGATACACTTTTTGTTATATTCCATGGAATGCTCTTAACATCCCGATAGCAATGAATATCTTAAGTGCTTTGACAAAAAATCCATAAAAAAATGTCATCTGTGGAAGCCGTAATACTGTAAAAAGCACGACCAATCATTTTAGCCGGCCTGGCTAAAATAACTGGATGGCCTACCTGCCTGTCAGCCTTCCATCTGTGCACAAACTTATCTCGTGCCCTCATTGGTCATGTGCGCGTTCGTGTGTGTTGGAGGAGGGGCTCTGTAAGGAAGTGGCAGATTTTCTCCAGTTGTGTATTTTCAAATTCTAGCGATCTCGAGCCGGTTTCTCAAACTTACCTACCCCACCTTTAAGTAGCTCATGTGTTAAATGGGTGTATGTATTCGTATGCCCCTGAATTGAATTGATTCTATATTGTATTCCAAACAATGGATATAATACTGTATCTGTGGTAAAACTTGTGATTTACAGCCCTAGTATACTATTCTCTATTCTCTTTTCACCCCATAGTAGTTATGTAGCTTTGTGGTAACTTACTAACTTTGATATTTTCTGCATAACATAAGTCATCCTCAAGGACTGGTTCCAATTAGGGTGAGCTTAACTAACCTGCTTTAATTTAGTTCTTAGTAAGAGCTTTTGAATCTTCTTAATTGCTCATTTATATGGAAGTATGTCATGAATCTCACTCGGTGAGGCAAAACATCCTGAGATATTGAATTTCTCTCAGGATGTGATGGTGTTGCAGATCATATGGTACTCTGTTTGTTTTGACCTGCTAGGAAACATGAAGATATGTAAATATGTGTTAACTATTCCAAATCAAATGCTGTGTGACTGTGATCTGATGTGGCTAAATGAATTTGACTCGATGTAAGTTTACAGTATGACTCTTTACATATCCTCTTCTTATTTCTCCTTCCCCATCCATCTCTTCCCAGACATCATGAAGTCAGAGGACAGGCAGAAGCTTGCCAAGGAGCGGAGAGAGGAGAAGGCCAAATATCTTGGTAAGTGGAAACTTTGGGTGGAAGGAGAAGTCTGTTTTAAAAGGAAGAGAGCTCCCCCTAGTGTTGGGGTGAAAGTGGTTGTTTTATATCTGCAGTTGTATTTCTACTGTGCTGCTAAAGGCTGCAGATGGCATGCACACACATAGCACAGAGAGAAGAAAATGGTAGTTTGGGCTAGTGCACAAAAGTGACTGAAATCTGAAAAATCCAAACCACAAATGTTATACAAGACGAGCGAGCTTCCAATTTCTACATGCATGCTGAATTTCAATAAGCTGTTTCAAAATGTTTGCTAATTTTATGCTTTTTTGACACATTATTGCAGTATCCTGGATCAACATATATTTATACAATTTGACTTAAATGGAGATATTCCTCACATTGACAAAGATTACATTATTTTATCCAATTGAATTAATAAAGTGAACTATTTTTGCAACTTTTTGCTGTGTGAGGAAAATCTCCTATGACTTTAATATCTGTTTAGTCATCACAGCAAAGCACATTTTATCACAACTTGAATTGATGTAGTTATATCAATTGGTGCAAACGTTCCTTTAGTGCCTTTCCCTTGAGCGTCTTAACACGGCTGTACTCTTTTGCATCAGATGATATTGCATCTCTCTGCCCAAGTCTTTATTTTCTGTTGAACACACGGCTGTCACTTTGTCACCTGGCCACACGCTGGTCGTGCACTGCTTTGCATGTCTGACAGTTGCCTCTGCCTTCTCTCTCTCACTCCTTTCCCTCCTGCAGACGAGCTCAGCATGTTACAAGGTAAGCCACTCACCTATATGTATGTGGTGGTGGTGGTGGTGGTGGTGGTGGTGGTGGTGGTGGTGGTGGTGGTGGTGATGGTGACCCATTTTAATCATTGTGTTACATTTGGATGTCTCCGTTTGATTAGGTTTAGTAGTTATAACTAGAGTTGGGCAATAAACCTTAGTACCAATATACAGACATTTGGATCAATTAACAAACTTGCTTATGTCGGTATTTTTGTTAATGTCTTTCCATAATTGCTGTAAGATGCATTTGTTAAAAAACACATAATACCACCTTTTTTTTTAAATAGCAAAGCAGCAGGCAAAATAATGAGTACTAATGCTTCATTAGTTAGGCGAAGTTGTGGCTTATTCATAATATGAGCTTAGAGAACAGATATTGCATACTTGCTGTAATCAGTGAACCCCTATAGAAGGCCACAAAAACGTTAAAAAAAGTAAATAAATTGAGTCACAATATTGAGTTATGTTAATATTGCCCAGCTCTAGGTTTCATTCATTTAATCCCCTTGGTGTTCCTTCCTTCAAAATCATGAACATCATGGTTGTTTATTTTTCATAATCATACAAATGTCCACTAATTGCAACCTTTTTTCTCTCTTAACATCATTGGAGTGTCTGTAAGATGAATCATCTAAACATAGAATGATGACGTAACCATCTGTTCATAAATGTTATATGATGTTATTTAGCAATAGGGACTAATCTCAGAAAGAAAAGAAGTGTGCCCGGAGATTGAACTTTGAACGTTTCAACTTCATCCACATGTTCCATCTGCAGACACCACAGAACTCCTTGGATTGTGTGTTTAAAGATAACACGTTTGAACCACATGCCGCAAACCTACTATGATTACTATCTAACTGAAGAAATTGGAGGTTTAAAGACACGTGCATCCAGTTTTATCCTGGCTGCGAACTTACATCTAAAACCACTTTATATTGCCAAACACAAAATCACACAGTTCAGAATGTTCTGAAATAGGAAAGAAAATCTTAATTATTGTTCACTTGTTTAGACACTACATTTTGGCTTGGCTAAAGTATTTTCACAATTTTTGCGCAGATGTTTCTACTGTGTATTTATGGTAGTCTTAGTTATAGAGTTATAGACCAGACTAAAATAGATTCCAAAAGTTTATTTTAGTTTGGGTAAAAATTGTTAAAATAGAGTCAATACATAATATATAGAGTTTAATTGGGTTTACTGAAAGTTATATGAACATTTTCAGAGACACTTAAGGTCACATTATTTATATTATCTATATTATAATGCACAATAGCTGCCCACTGCTCCTAGTACTAGAATCCTGGTACTAGGATGGGTTAAATGCAGAGAACGTGCTCTGCATGTGTGACTATTAAAGGTCCCATGTCATGGCCATTTCTACTGATCATAATTCCATTGTTGAGGTCTACTAAAATGTATATTGTGCAATTTTCCAAACTCACATTGGTTTCTCATACAGCATCTCTGTATAGTATGTGTGTTCACTCTCTGTCCTAAACGGCTTGTTGGAGCTCCTGCCCCCCCCCCCCTTCCTGTGAGCCCAGTGGCCGTCTGCGAGACAGCGAAACCCAGCCCGAAACCAGCCCGAGCACACACACACACACACACCCGCAGCCTGGCTGGGAGTTTGTGTGTGTGCTCACACACAGACTCATAGCCTCGCCACGTCCCGCCATCTCAGGCTGAGAAATCGGCGGAGCTGCAGCTGAGAAAAGATTGAGTGTGTGTGTGCGGACTTAACGTAACGGATCTGCGGACGTAACGTAACGGCTGGACCAATCCGCAGAGCCGTTACGTCACTATACCCAAATACGTCACTGTACCCAGGAAGAAAAAGAGAAATCTCCAACGAGGCGTTCTGGGGCAGCATAGACAGGTCTTTTCTGTGTGAGAGTTTTACTCTCTACAGGGTGTACTTTGAGGGTTTGTGACTCTGCAGTCACATGCATAAAAAGCTACATAACACACAAGGGGACGGGTAATAACCAGAAAAGCATGACATGGGACCTTTAAAGAGGGTTTCATCCCTCCGATTCTATCTATCTATTATTATTACTATCATTATCATATTTCTGCATAAAACTGAATTAACTCATCATAATGATATCCAGTATATCCTCACATTACACTGATTTCTTTGAACTCGTACATTGAGCAATGCTTCATTGTGTAATCCAGCGCTGTACTGGACAGCAGAGAGATGAGTTTGACACACTTCAGCGTGGATCAGTCTAATTGGGCGATCACTGGGGCACGCCAGATGGCACGGGTCGGATCTAATACACTCAGTCAGACCAGGATATAAGACAAGATCCTGCCAAAGCTTGTGTTTACAATATCAGCTTTAAAGAAATCCTGGTCAGTAAGACTTGGCTTATCAACGATCACCTGTGGTATAAATAGTTTAATAGTAAAAGTGGTCAAATTAGAAACAGCCTTATATCTTTTGGTACATTAGTGCGAAGCTTGGGAGGACATGTATCAGTGAACTGGCTGTGACTGCACAGCAGCTTCTCTCCTGCCTTGACAGTCTAGTGGGATGATATAAATACTTAATGTACCCGGGACAGAGCAGCACTCTGCTTATGACTATTTCATCATCTTACTATAGTTGGTCCCGATACTACTTGTCAGCACTGATCACTGTCTGAAGAAACTTGAGGAGGGAATTTTTAAAGCGATGCTAGTTTAAGATATTCAGGATTGGACATCTGTTTATCAATGAACACCCCTGGTATAGATGCATAAATTACTGATGAAACATGGCGCTGAAATGATTTAGACTTCCTCTCTTAAGCCCCAAAGCACCCAAACAATTTCTACCTAATTTTCCTCTCTTCAACCAGCACTCACGAAAAAGTTGAAGGAGTACAATTCAAGTATTCAATCAGCGAGTGTCAAAATGTAAATGTTGTGGATGTTGACAACAGTAATCCATCCCAGCCTTTAACATTGCATGTGTGTGCAGTGGAAGCAGTTTCCTCCTCCCTCTGCTCTCATCACAGCACAAGTAAATAATGAAGCAATTTCCACAGCCTTCTACTTCCAAGATTGTATCACTGGAAGGTAACGTTTAGGCTTTTCTCATATTGAGGCCATTGGGCTGAGATGAGCTGAGATACGCACTGCAGCAAATGTATTTTTTAGCTGCAAGGTACTGGCAAGCAGTGCGTCAGTAAAACTCAGCTACCACCCCCCCTCCTCTCAGATAAAAGCCGATCTGTGCGCCTCCCAATAAATGTTAACTCCGCTAGCCTCCAGCATCTCTGCAATGATCCGTCACCGTAATCTGAAATCCACAACCAGTTGCTTTTGTTGCATCAAGTGCTTGAGAGAAATAAGCCTCGCCTCCTTGCAGGGGCTGATTCTTCATGGAGGTTTTGCTTTGTAGTTTAAAGAAATATGGTGAGTTGTGTACAGAGAGGCAGCTGCAAAAGCCTCCTTTACGCCTTCTTTGAATGGCTCAGGGACAACAGGACGATTTCCATATCAAAGTGTTTGGTTTATTGAAACTGACGCGGAGGCTTGATGCGATTAGTGAAGTATAAAAGTGTCACTTCAGAAGTGCTGTATCTATCACACTTGGCTTTATGCAGTCTTCTGTGGAGAAGTCAAGTAATTGAATTTATTTTTTCCTAACACAAAGTGAGATTCAGGTGAAGGGCGACATATTTGATAAAGAAAGCTTTAGATGACTTGACTCTTTGGGTATATTCTGAAAGCGTCAAACTGGATTGTCCTTGAAACCCCTCAACCTCTCAAAAGATGCTTTCAACAGATTTCACACTGCTCTTTTAAGTCACAACTGTAACACACCCTTCAAAGAGAATGTGTGCTATACCTACAGTATTCTGAAAAGGCAGGGTAGAGAGACAGACGGCTCCTTTGTCCAGCGCGCTTTTGACAAAATGTGACTCTCCTGACCACCTTTTTCTGCCCCATCTTAGCTGCTAAACAGAACCAGTGGCTGGAGAAGGAGGAGAAGGCCCGGCAGCTGAGGGACCAGCAGCTGGAGGAGCGCCGCAGGAGGCTCGAGGAACAGCGGATCAAAGCGGAAAAACGACGGGCCGCCCTGGAGGAGAGACAGAAACTAAAACTGGAGAAGAATAAAGTAAGTTTACACCAGATTATTGAATATAATCAATTTGTATAAGACATTGTTGTATTAATGGTGACTAATTGATACCCAGAGGTGTCATTTCAATGCCATCCCTCACTGGAATGGGTGCGGATCGGGGTCAGTTGCAGATGAGAGGATTTAGATTCAAGGACACCTAAGCCAAACTGGGTGCTTGAATCCAGGCTTTTATAAGATGAAGGATAAGCTGTTCCTCCCACTTGCCTTTGATGCTTTAGACATTTCAAATAACTGATATCTGTCCCCGTTTCTTTTCCAGGAGCGCTATGAAGCGGCCATCCACAGGTCAACCAAGAAGACGTGGGCAGAAATCCGCCAGCAGAGATGGTCCTGGGCCGGAGCGCTGAGCCAGAACTCCAGCCAGAAAGAAAGTGAGTACACTCAAATATACTTGGAGGACATGCTTTTAATCACTGAAGAAGATCTGACACATTTTAGCTAATGTGAGGCAGTGGATGGAAGTTATCCTGCTAGTATCGCTGCAATGTAGGATTTTTAACGTACACCTAATCTGTCTGTTGGGCTATTATTTGTCCAGTCACACTCCTCTGCCTTAAGACACCATGGTCTGGCTGCCACAGCTCTTTCCTAGCAAGCGAGTAGCTCCTTAAACATTACTTGACTATTGATCGCATAAAGTGAAACATTTATTGAGCTGCTTTATTGCATCAGTTGCAGTAAGCATGGTTGGAGCAGCAAATTGAATATGTTGTCTAATAATTCAGTGACTGCAGAGGTGAGGTAATCCTGTAGAAAATATGTTTGAACAGTTAAGCTTGATGGATGCTTCTGCCCTTTGTGCCATCCCCCCCGACTTGAAGCGCTAAGTCTGAAGAGTCCTGACTTCTATTTTATGTTACGCAATCTCCTCTGCCATATGCCAGGGGAATTATTGACACTCTAATCAAACTCTCTCTCCCGGCCTCCCTCAGCAGCAGGCCGTGTGTGGGATGATGAAAGTAAACAAGCGTGTGATGAAATGGTTTTAGACCGCTGGATGTTATTTAGGAAATGTTCAGTTCCCGAAAAGAGCTTACTGCCTTATTGTCTGTTTAAATGGAGACATGGAAAAAGCGATGGGTTAATGCTTTAATACAAAACCTCCATTACAGTGATGTTCTCTGAATCATGTCTGACGACATTTGGAAAAAGAAGAGTTTTCATTTGATTGCAGTGTATTAAAGGGTTATATAATTGGGATAGATGCAAGTATTGCACAAGGATGTTCTCGAGGGTTCAAGGTTTTGCCAGCTTACATCCCCCACCATCAAATGAGTTTCATTTTCCAATGACTGGTTTGGTTGTTATGGTTATTTGGAGTTTTATTCTCCCTAGTGCGTGTGTTGATAGCTTAGAAAGGTGGACATAAAACGTTCTCTTTAGCGTGATTGATATGTTTTTGGGAATTAGTGTTTTTGTGAAGTTGGTAAAGGTCTTTGTTAATGTTTCAAGTGGGAGTTTGAAAAGAACCTTGAAGGGTAATTGCACACAAATTACATAAAAGCTATAATACATAAAATGTTGCTTGGTGTGCTCAGATCTCTTAAATTGACAATGAGCTCATTTAAAAAAAAAAAAAAAAAAGTTGCCCTCGTTACTCCTGATAACGATACAAATGTATTTTAATCGAACATTTCCAAAGTTGCAGGTACCAAAAACTAAACTACATTGACATCAGTTGTATTTAAGGTGTTGCAAAAAAAAACACTTTGTTATTGTTAATTCTATATAAATAAAGTATAGAGTTTATTCGGTAAATATCAAAAATGGTAACTGATAAAGTGTGTTTGTTGATGAACTGTCCCTTTAAAAATAGCTTTTGAGGCATTTAGAAACATTAGAAATAATCTTTGACAGGTTTTGTGTCATAGATGCCTGACTTCCCCTTAAGGCTAACTGCAGAGAACATATGGTGTACCGTGTGCGTGTGCAGTGGAAGTCATTACACACACAGTGAGCACACAGGAATCTGCTTGAATGGGGGTTGCTCTGGAAAGCTCACATTACAATTACTGTTGCCTTTACAGTGTGTGGGTGTATGTTTGTCGAGGCATCATTCGAGCGTTACACGTGACGCCACAGAAGTCCCCCCCCCCCCCTCTTCCTCTCAACCATGTGTGAACATCTGTGTGGCGCTCTCTTGGCTTCCTAGGCAGATGCTCACTGTCAACGGTCAACCTGCCCAAACACGTGGACTCTGTTATAAACAAGCGACTGTCCAAGTCCTCCGCCACGCTCTGGAACTCGCCCAGCAGAAGTAAGAAAAACATCTGGAACGCCCTCCCTCCCGTTTAATGTGTCCATCACACCGCCAACGCCAACACCTCCGAACCCGTCCATCATTGTCCTTTCAGTTCTTCCCCTTCCTGTGCTTGATGGTTGACAGCTGACCCATTTTCATCTTCCCAAACCTCTATGAGTTCTTGTTCCTTTGGGTCGTGTTGGTTTTTTGTTATGCATGGTCATTATGGGTTTTGTGCAATTTTCGTATTTTGTCCTGCTGTCTTTTTGACTATCCTTTGGTTGGTTCATTGTGTGGTTATGGTCATTTCATGTCTTTGTGCAATCAAATGGATCCGTTTGTGCTCATTTTCATCAAACAAACTGGTTATGGCATGTATTTTATATTGTCTTGAATGCTATATAAGTTGATGTTATGGAGGTGGGTGTGATTCCTTGTTGACACATTTCTTTGATTCAAATTTGCCTCTCTCAATCAACCTTCTCTTCATGCTACGGATGAGTGCAGCTCTTTTTTTTTTATAGCTCTTAAGTTAACCAGGTCACAGTGTACTCCTGCAAATAAGGAGAAACTTGGGGGCTTGAAAAAAGTAAAGTCAGTGAGTGAGTCAGCATTTTCAAGAGATAATGCATTCTAAAAACTCCCTGGAGCAGGTACTGTTCCTCTGTGCTGCTGGAGAAATACAGATAGACAAATAATATTTCTCTCTTGTCGCTCCCTTCTCTTCCCAAATTAAATGACACACCATGTCATTGCAGAATCATCTTTATTCTACACCCTAAAGCCAGAGAGGGATCTTTATACCCCAAATAAATACTGATGAGTCTCCACTGCTCTTGCTCTCATGCTCAAGGCTGTGGTTATAAATAACTGACTCAGTGTCTAGACAAGCATGTCAAATAAGTCTCTCTCTTGGGTGGTAATAATACGTTATAGTAGACACATTTACTGCGCTCACTTTCTCTCTCCTATAATCTGTTTGGGTGGTGATGAGATGTCTTATTGGGGTTTCTTTTGTAATTGATTGGGTCGTTATGGCTTGTAGATATACTGCTGCATCAGCTATAACAGGATTAACCATTTCTTTTCACTTCATTTTGGTGATATTCTTTGGACTTAATCACTGTGTCTGGGTAATGAAGGAGATCTCTGCATTTTTCAGAACAGAGGACTTCAAGTAAAGAGATGTATTAAAAAAAAAACATGCATTTATCAATCTTTTTCTCTACCTGCAGCACGTAGCCTTGCACTGAGTCCCTGGGAGAGCAGTATAGTGGACCGGCTGATGACTCCAACGCTGTCTTTCCTCGCCAGGAGCCGCAGTGCTGCCAGTGTCCTCACTAACGACAAAGATGGTAGTAAGTTGAACAAAAAGATAGGAACATTAGCTTAATATCTGTCTTACTGTTAAAGGTCACCTATTATGCAAAATCAAATTTTCCATGTGTCTTATACATAAACATGTGTCCCCTCTGTGTATAGAGATTCTGAAAGTTTCAGGAAAAAAGATTGGCTCACTTTTTGTCCTGATCCATTTATATAAAAACCTGTCTGAAAATGAGCTGATCAGATTTTGGCCACTTTATGATGTCATAACGATGTTTTGGCTTGTGTGACCATTAGCCAATCACCAACCAAGGTACTCCCCCCCCCACCTTATCACCTGAATCTCCTCCTAGAGCACCATTGTGTTCTTTTTAACCACATTTCTCTCAGAGGGGCGTGGGGAGGGGCTCCTTATTTTCATCTAAAGTAACAGACAGAGAATCAGCACTTTTGAAACAGGGCTGAAACGGAGGGGATTATGGGATGCTACAATGCATGATCTGTTTGGTATTTCGAGTCAAACACTTCAGAGACATGTTTTGTATATATATCTGACACCTATAATATATTGATGAAAAACAGTATAATAGGGAACCTTTAATGTTTAAATAGAGCTCATTATGTGGAGGTGAGCAAGCTTTAATTATACATCATTCTCCTCCACAGACTCTCCTCTTTGCCCTCGTTCGGCCTCAGCCAGTCCCCTCACCCTGTGCGCCCACCAGCCCCACCGCCGCTGCTCCGACCGCTGGAGAGTGACGTCCAGCACCCCCGACATCACCCAGCGCCAACACAGACGGAGCTCCACACCTGTACGTTTGCCTATCTAGCTTTTGCCATGTGGTTTCATTCAGTATTACGACTTACAAGAGTGCTGTTATCTATCAAGAGTCTCGGGAAATGGAAGCCATTTTCCAGTATAAAAGCATAACAGTCATAACATTTATAACAGCACATTATGTTTCTACGAGTGGTTTTACTATTCACCTGGATCTCACTGGAAGTTTAACAGCGAGATTGTTGGATCGTTGTTAAGAAACTATTGCCAAGAGAGTAAAACATGGCCCCGGATCAGACTTCCTCTTTTCCTGTACTCAGTGTATAAAAACCTAAAGTGTACAGTATCTTCTCTTATTTGATTTTTTATAATAATTTCATGTGTTTTATAAACGCACATTTAAAGATTAAAATGTGTTAACCCTTTTTTCTTTTTCATCCTTTTGTCATACAGATGGATAAAAACAAGAAAGAAAAGAAAGACAAGGAACGGGAGAATGAGAAGGAGAAAAGTGCTCTCAGTAAAGTGCTTAAAAAGAGACAGTCTCTACCAAGCATGAGACACAGAGCTGATCCAAGGTAAACATACCGTTTATTTCTACTTATTTATACAATTCATCTTTGCTTGTAGTTCATTTCAGTTTAAAATCTGGCAATTCATCCATATGTTTAAAGTTGCATGTGCAGTAAATCAATTGTGAGATCAATTGCAAATGTCTGGTTACTTTGCATAGCCTTAAAACCATTCTAATAATCAGATGAATGATTCTCTGCTGTTTTAATATTTTACACAGAGAGGGTCAGTCAAACGGTTGTAAACAAGGCTAACCTTACGTCCCCCTGACCCACAGCTTGTTTGTGTCCAACAGCTGGTTCAGCCATGTTTACGTCTGCATTATAATGACTTCATATTTCATGCACTGTTTGAGCAAAGGCATTGAGTGAAGGATCCCAAGACGAGTGGTCACTTCCTCTCCTATCCCCAGGGCACTGAACTAAATGACATCCATGACAGAAGGGATGGCAGAGGAGAGAAAAGTTCCTTTGACTCAACAAGAAGACAACAATGAGCTTGTCAGAGCTGTCAATGGCCTCAGTGCCAAAGGGCTCGAGGACAGAAACCTCTCTTTCAGCGTAAAGGACATGTTTCCCTCCAAGTGTTGCATGGCCAGTCTATAGCTGGGTTACTGACTCTGAATGCCCTTAAAGGACGATGACGCAATGTTTTGAGAGCTTTGCTGCTAATAACCCGTGTACTGATGTCATGTTTCTCCAGGACATGCGTCAAACAACCTTTTAGCCCATATCTAGAGGACTTATGCGTCCAACCCGGTGTCAATTCATTAGAGAATAACTGTTGATACATTTTCCATCATTCTTACAGTCCCAGTCCTTTATCAAGACAAAGACCATCATCCCCCGCCACGCCTAAGGGCAGAGCCGGCTCTCCCAGCCCGGCTGCCTCTCCCAAGCCTCCCGCAACACGTGGAAATCCGTCGACTCCTAAAAGTCGGCCCAAAAGAGCCAGGACCCCTGCCAGGGTAGACCACCGCACCTCCTCTCCCGCCCCCCTTGAGAGAGTGAGGGAGCCTCGCAGGCCCTCTACTCCTGAACACAGAAAGAGTGAGTACAAAAGAGTTTTGATGGCGGTTATTTGACTGATTAGATTAAAAAGCTCAACAAGCTTGCTGTTCATGCTCAGGAACTAAACCTGCGTTTTGATTGAATGTGTTTGATAGTTTTAGGTGTATAAAAGTCCCTGCTCAGATAGTTGTACTTTATGATGGCTCAGGTACTTTGTGAATGAAACAGAGTACTGTATTGTTGTTGTTGTTGTTGCTGTTAACCCTTATTGTCTGACTTAGTCTCTTTCTGTGAGTGGCCAGATGAATGAATCTAATGGGAAAAGTGATCAAGCCTCGAGAACATTTCTTTGAAGAAGCATTAGGAAAAGATGACTATCAAGCAGGCCATGAATATAAAGGGGATATAATGAGTGAGCCACACACAGCTCCATGGTCTGGATCATCATCACAGCCTTATTATGTAAATTACCCAGGCTGAAGCTGTGGCTGTTTACCATTTCCAGTTGCTTGAGACAGAAGGTTTCACAGTGCATGTGAAGAGTGAAGGCTGTGGTTGCATGTGTTATTTATAATGATATTTATTTTTTAAGTCATTCATTGTAGGGAAGCATCAATAATGGGATCAAAGCGTGTGTTAGGTTAGGTTACACATCATAAGATCGGAGTATAACAATCATTTCCCCCTGTTTTAGGCTCCCCTGTGGTTCCTGCCATCACAGTAGCCTCAGCTTCTGTCTCCCCCCATGTGTCTGGCACGCCAGTTCCAACCACAGCAGCCTCACCGTCACCGGAGCCGCTCCATTCTGCTCCGTCTGTCTCTACGTCATCGCCTTCACCCTCTCCATCACCCAAGCCCATGGCAGGCACCAACGACGCAGAGGAGGCGGGTCGCATCCTGGCCGAGAGACGCAGAGAGGCCCGAAAGCAGAGGGAGAGGGAGGAGCAGGAGCGCCGCGAGCAGGAGGAGAAGGAGAGGTCAGCGGGTTTAAATATGACTCCAAACACAACTGAACACAGTGCTGACTTTGCATAGTCAAATCTCTTTCAATGACTCTCACTTTACAAAAGATAAATTACATTTTATGGCCTACATTAGGTTTAATCCCAAAGCTGTGTTCCCACTTACGGTTTGGGTCTCTTAACTACACTCCACAGTTCTGAGAAACTAACTAAATAACCATTATTAAAATTCACATTTGCCATATAATCCTCTAATATAGGGCTTTTGGACAAATGCTGTCCAAGGTCTTTGCTGTGGTTGTAACTAAATATTTGTAAAAGAGATTTATTGGTGTAGAATATTCTGCTGTAGCTGTTTTTATCCTACTAAACAAACCTCACTGAGTACATATAAGTATTTCCCGTGTAAAAATGAAAACACGTGTGCAAAACTAAACAGGAAGGCTCCATGCACTAACACAGCACACGTATGTCAGAATGAGAGCTCACTCAATACTGGCTGTGATGTGTGAGAGCATGAAGAATTGGATAGCCTGTTGGCTGATTCTAACCACAGCAAGTCCCTATTTACAGCTTGAGAACTGATGCGATCTGTCGTTGGCGCTCATACTTCCAATTGATTCCATCTCTGGAAACGGTTTGGTCTCCGGTGGCTTCTGCTTTAATGCCAACTTAGCAGAGATGTAAACTAAAGAGGTCATCAGTACACGTCAATGGAATCATTTACATTTTCTGATTGTTTACCCCATTCGAAGGGTTTGGCACAGGATCTAGTGGAAAATACTTACCCTCAGCGTTATGCCCACATTCCTTAGGATCCTGAGAGAGGAGAGAATGGCGAGGGAGGTAGAGGAGAATCGACTCAGGGAGGAGGAGTCCCGCGCCATGGCCGTGGAGCAGCGAAAGAGGGACGAAGCTCAGCAGCTGCTGGACGAGAAGGAGGCTGAGGAGAGGGCCAAAGCCGAGCAGGAGGAGAACCTGCGTCTGCAGAAACAGGTATATTGTTGACTGTCAACACTTAGCATGCAGAGAAAGCTGGAAACAAATGTGAGGTTACTGAGGTGTAAACTTGGTTCAGTGGTCTAGTTAGTCAGATAAGAAGGACAATGCAAGTACATAAAGCCCATACTTAAAGCGACAAGCACCACTACTGTGACATTTATTACCACCTTTTGAGTAAAGGTCAACATCTACATCATTACAAGGCACTTTGCCCATCACACCACTGAATGATACGCTCTGCTATCTTTGGCAAACAACGTTAGTGGTGTTTTTAAGAGTATTTACCGTTTCAGTTCAGCTGCTCACCTCACTCGGACCTTTTTAGAACAGGGTGCTCCTGTCCAGTATTCTCTACGTCAGCGGGATGTTGTATTCCTTTAACGGCAAATATTACTCAGAACTAATGAGCAGGTAGCTTCAAAGAAAGGGCCCTTTTTATTTCTCAGTTTGTCAAATAGCCATTATAAACAATATTGACTCTGTGTGTTGGTGTTGCCAGGAAGATTGAGGAGGAGATTGATGCTTAATTAGTTGAAACTGATATCCACTGAAAAATAAATTGGCAGTTCATCACAGCATTTGTTTATCCTGTAACATGATCAGCGCTGGCACTGTCTTATCTCTGTGGTATCTAGCGCTTACGCTTTACCACCCCCTTGTGGTTTTTCACAATAATAGCATTTGTGGTTAAACATGATCTGATTATAATTATGCAAAGGCCCAAGTATTGTGTTTCGCTTTGAATTGTCCTCACCAGGCTGTAAATGTTGGAAATAGATCTTTTTTGGCTCGAAGGTATAGGAAAATATCCCCCTTGTGGTTGTAAACAATAATTGCAGAGAGCAACCACACCCTTGTTACGTTAAAGGCATGTCATTTTGGCTGAGTTTTTTTCCCCCCTTCTGCCGGCATTAAAAATGTGGTTGGAATCTCGCCTGTGTGCTTCAGAAAGAAGAGGCTGAAGCTAAAGCCCGGGAGGAGGCGGAGAAGCAGCGTCTGGAGAGGGAGAAACACTTCCAGAAGGAGGAGCAGGAGAGGCTGGAGAGGAAAAAGGTAGGGCAACACATCTGGCCTGCCATCATTGTCTATCTGCAAGGTTTTGAAGTCACCCATGGCAAAAAAAAGCAACTTTCAAATATTTTAACCTTTTGGGAAAACTGCCTCATTACTGCTCTCAGAGTAACACACCATTAGAAGGAGAGCTTATTAAATGATGGATTACATAATCAGAGGTATTATATTCTGGGGTATGTTCATTCTGTAGTCTGCCTTTTGACATGATAAAAGCCGTCTTGAAATGCGATTCTCTGAAACCGAGATGAATGATGTTTCTGGCTTATGCTGGAATGGTTGTCTGCGTGCCATGATTTAATAGAGCTTAGACTGTGTGTCGAGCATGGAGCTATATATAAACACTAATAACAATGAAGAACTCCCTGTGCCAGTCATCAGGGTGTGGATGTGTGCTGATGACCATCTACTCAAGTATGCCACCCACATCTCCAGAAGGCCTCTGCATGCGGGCTAAGCCTTTCTTTCCCCCCCTCCTCATCTTCTCTCCATGTGAGAGCGACTCTTATCGAGGCGTGCCAGATCTAGCTCAGCCATCCTGAGCCTGGCTCTGAGCTGGAATAAACCCACAGGAACAGCATGTCCTCTGTCCCAAAAGACTGCTTTGTACTGTACCACACTGTGCTACCACCAAAACGGACTAGCCCACTCTTATTATCGCCTCGACAAAAAAACGAGTTTGCTATCACCAGGCACATGTGGTTTAAAGTATCCTGAGAGGCAACTCGGCACATTTTTTGACAAAGAAGAACCTTTAGTTCTCAGTTTTGCAGCCCAACTAGATGCCAAAGCCATGAATGCGAGCTGTCCATGAATCTTGGATCGACAACATTTTTCACTTTTATGACTGGCAGCTGCAGTTATGGTGTCCCAAGCTAACTGTGTTCTCAGATGAGGGTCGCATCAAACTTCTGCGTTCTGTGAATACAAATGATCTGCATACAGTGCTTTTGATAAACCTCCTCCATTCTACTGTTCACTGCTGGACCTTCACGCTGTTGTTCCAGCTGAATACACACGTGCTGCCTCATAATTATTGACACAGCCCTCCACCTACACAAGAGCCTCAGGTTTTACTTGTTGCATTAAATTCAAGCATAGATAATAGAAGCAATGCACAACGAAATGTGAAACAAGGTGTGTGTGCTCAGTCTAGTCCACTTGACCTAAAATAACACATTTGTAACAACTTAAAGTGGACCTATCATGCTATATTTGAAAAATATATTGTAGGGCCATACCTATATAAAACATGTCTTTGAAGTTTTTTTTTCAAAATACCAAACAGATCATGCATTTTAGCCATGCCTCATTTCGCTCTATTTGCTCTTTTCCAGCCCTGTTTTTGCAAGGGCTGATTCTGCTTTTGTGGCAGACTACAGCGCCACTTACAGACCTGGCATATGTACTACAGCGTCTCCAGCGCTTTCGAGTGGTCTCTCATTCCCCTGATAGGTGGAGAGTTGCCCATATAGGCAGAGCACCCCTTTTCTGACGTCAGAAAAATTCAAATAATAATCAGCTCCGTTGCAGCCCCGTTTTTAGAGATTTGGGTATGGAGGAAAAGAGAGAGGGTTGTGTTTTCTGACACTTGGTGAGTTCACCGGGGACACATATTCATGTATAAAAGACGTACTAAAGTGCATTTTGCATGATAGGTCCCCTTTAAAGTGTTTTTCTCTACATTTTAAAACACATCTGTCCTGATCCCTTGGTGTCCCGAGTCCCCATAACAAAATGTTTTACAAAAATACAAAACAGTTCTGTTATTGGCTTTCTTTCTATGTTGCATTTCCCTGAGACTTATTCCTTCCTCTCTTTTTTTGTATTCATCAGCGTCTGGACGAGATCATGAAGAGGACACGCAAGACAGATGGAGGCGACAAGGTACATTAGTCTTTTCTTTTTTTTAACCAAAACAACTTGCCATAACTGGACTTAACAATAGAAATGACTGACATGATCCCCCATCTTCACAGAAGGAGACAAAGTCCTCGCCTCCCACAAACGTCAATGACAAAGAGGCAGAGAGCAGCAAAGGTAAGCAGAGCATCAGTCAGCAACCACTCCACCCTCTTAAGAAAAATCCTTAAGTAATGGAGGGAAATCATTACCCACTACAAGCCTTTCATCTGAAGCAATCGTCTACAGTAATTGCCTCAAGTGATTTCCCATTAGTGTGTACACTGTGAAGGGGAGAGTGGATGCTTTGAAGCCGGACTAAGAAGTGCATTTCTAAAAGTTGAACTCTACAGCAAGCATATAATAATTATTTTAGATGAACATTTTTCATATCCCACGTATATGATAGTTCTTCATGACACATAACAGCCGATTGTCTCCTTTTATCTGTTCCTTATGTTAAGATAAACAAAATCACAGGTACTTGTGTTCTCATCTCCCATGTGAGTCATCCACGCATCTGAACTTTTGGTACAGAATTTGATTATATCACTGCCTCATATCCTGCACAGCTGCAGTTTAAGTTCTTCTTCTCTGCACAATAGGACCCATGTGTTAGCCTGTTGTCCAAGCAGTGGGACTGAGGGAGTAAGAGAGGATGAGTGGGATCATGGCTCAACAGCCTGCTGCAGTTATCAGACATTTACTCTGGACACAAGTGTTAATATAAGGAAGCTGAGGCATAATTCCTACAACTACCAGTTATGGAAAATTAGTTTTTCTTTAAGGCAAGGCAAGTTTATTTATATAGCACCTTTCAACACAAGGCAATTCAAGGTGCTTTACCAAAATGAAAGACATTAAGAAATAGTGCAGTAGAAACTTATTATAAAATGGCATTTAAAAGCAAAGATAATAATACATGAATAACAAAGGTACATGAATAAAAGTTACAGTGCAGTGTGAGATATGAATATATCAATTTGTCGTGTGTGTGAGAGTGTTGCCAGTTTGGGAAGGGAGACACGTGGGAGGGGGGAGGGGAGGTTGTCAGTGTTTTGAAAAAAATGAGTGGGGAGGAAGTATGAATTGGTACTATCTCATTTAAGTCAAATTGTGTTGCCAATTAATGTATTGGTGTCATGAAATATTGAATGTAATGTAATTCTACCCTCACTCATCCTGTTGAAAAAATTAAATTATGATTACATTATGAGTATATCAATTTCAAAGCAGCTGCAAACAGAAAGGTCTTCAGCCTTGATTTAAAAGTATCAAGGCTTAACACAACTATATAAAGAAGAATATCACTTGCACATCATCCTTTTGTTAGCTTCCATGTCACATACAGGATATTAGTAAGAAGAAGGGAATCAATGTGGTCTGGGATATATGCTGTTTGTGGCAGGAAGACATTAGCGAGCCACTGATGTGGTCGGAGGCCTGGCAGGCGGGCCTTAATCCAGTCAGGGGTGTAGAAACTCTCCCAACCACAGCCATGTCCTCAGTAGAGCAGGGTTAAGGGGGATCAGGAACACACAGGAAGGATACCCCAGGAACATTTGGCATCCCTTTCCTTCCTTTCAACATTAGCCTGACACAGTTTAGGCCTGATCCTGCAGGGTATTGTTGGATGCTAAATAGCTGTTTTACTTTGTTTCCCCTCTAGCATCTGCTGAGTATCAGCCAAAGCCAGAGGTCAACCTGTCCAATAACAAGACAGAAAATGGACAGACCAACATCAAAGAAAGGTAAACTAGTGATATTCTTTGTGGATTTAAACGTTTATTTGTGCTCAAGTTGATACAAGACCACCACGAACAGTATACAACTTGAGTGCCAGAGAAATCCCCATTCAAGTTTGCAGGAAATGTTGTAAACTTCAAGGTAACACACGAGCAGCCACACGATTCAGAGCACAGTAAACAGTTGAAATACTGGGAGATATTTAGTTTCTTAAAGTGTTTACTCTTTGTATTTTAACGACGCATCTCGGGGTAGCTTCCAAGACTCCTGTGAAGGGTTCGGTGGTGGAATGACTCATTTGTTGCATGAGTCACTCCCACCCATCATAACCAAAACCATATTGTGCTTTGTGTGTCCCCTCTCCAGCAGCCCCTCAGTGCAAGTGGTCAATGGGGTCCAGCCCTCGAGACATGAAAATGGTCTGTCCTCAAAAGGAGACGCTGCCCATTATGAAGATATCATCCAGCTCGCAAATCATGGCAACTCCACCAATGGAGCTCGGGATAACTCTGAGAGCAGCATGGCCCCCGAGCCCATCCTCACGTTTGATAGTGAGGAGTCATTCATGAAGAAGACCGGCCCCATGAAGCCACAGCATGTTGCAGGTACAAACTGCTTTACGACACACAAGACAGGCCATAATACAAACATGATGTCAAGTCATAAAACATTTTTTTAATTTACATTATGTTTTTCCACGGTTCATAGGTTTAAAAATAAAATGAAAGTCAACTTTATTGTCAACCTTTCAGTTTGTGTGAACAGACAGAGAGATCGAAATACCGTTTCCCACAATTCCGAATACAAAAACAAATATATATAAAAATATATGTATGCAAATATGTATATACCTATATATACACAATCAAAGACACATTTATACACATGCACACATTAAGACCTAAATAAAAGCACAACAAAAATAACAGTCACTTCAATATCTTTGAGAATGTACATTAGTGCAAGACTGTCCATAGCAGCGTAACATGTTCATTATTTAAATGTATGGTTGCTTTCCAATGAATTCTGGCCAATAAAGCTGTTTTCAGTTTTATGCTAAGCTAAGCGGCTTTACACTTGAACTTGTTATCGATCTCACTTTCACTTTGAGAAAAAAGTCAAATTTACAGAACTGGCAAAGAACTTGAAAAAAATAATAATCTAGCAACAGTATTTTAGACTAACTAGATTAGCATAAACTTCTAACAGAACTTTAATAACGTGCTTTCAGTAGCCTCAAAGAGAATAAAGGCATAGCTTGTTCAAGGTACAGCTTAGAAAGGGTCTTGCTTTGGCTATCATCCAAGGTGTCAGAAAACAGAAAAGGGCTTCATTGATCTACTAAGGGGCAAATTCCCAAAACATGATTAAAATACAAAATTCGCACAAAAACTTGATAACATTCTGTGTCCTTACTGTAAGTATTCCGACAGCCACATTTTGAGTTGAAGGGTCTGGTTTAGCAAGTACACGTGCGCACTACATTTAAAGAAGCAGCAGATGAAGCCCCGGCTTATTTAAAAACCACGTGGGGTCTTATTTGCCCTGCGGTGATTTTAATGCTTGGCCATGTTAACATTACCTAATAAAGACTGCGGGACAAGGCACCAAACTAAGTGCTGTTGTCTTTGGTACAACGACAGCGAACCTGAACTTGTGCTGCGTGGACGTGCAGGTCGTCTCCCCAGAGAGGGGGGGGGGGGTCCGCCCTGGTGTGGCATGGACACTCCATTTTCACTCCAGGGCGTTGGAGATGAGATGGTAGAAATAGTGTAAGGAAGGGTGAGGAGAAGCGGGGTATCTTTATACTGGTGACAGCTTTTATTCAGCAGCCCCACTGACTTTGGCTTGAACCCAGTGAGGAATTCCTAGAATAGCCGAGGCAATGAGGAGACCCTATCCACAAGTGCTACACTGCTAGAGGTTAGAAACAGGACCCCGGAGCAATTAAGCAGCAAATCGCTCTTCACTCAACCCCGCGTCAGCAGCACCCTTCCCCCCCCCTCCTCTACAGCACCCTTCCCCCCCTCCTCTACATCTTAACCTTCACCTGTTGGCCTGAACACCAGCCAGCAGCCATGAATACTACCTAAAGCAAACAGAGGACGTTACCTTTCCTAGCCCTCTGACGTCTTCCTAGATCTTACTATGTCTCTCGCATTAAGGCCAACTCTTCCATAAGAACTGTTCCCTCTTCTCATTTTCACTCTTGTAAATGTTTGATACGTGAGACGCCTTTGACCCGGGGGTACATTTATGATGAGGGTTACGATGAAGTTTTATTGAAATGCGAGACTGATTTAATGTAATTCCTTGAGTCGTCAATTTATTTTAAGATATACTTCTTGGGTTTATTTGAATGTTCAGACTGAAGAGGATGGCCCTGCTTGCCTCACATGTGGCGCTGTCAGTCAAATAAATCTGTTACAATTAGCGTCATCACATGGGCTGCATTAGACTAAACAACTTAAGGCCTTTCCATTACCCACATGTAAACATACAGCCACTGTTGATGAGTTCATGCAGCATGTTAGACATCCTTTAGCATTTCGTATTGTCACCAGGTCTGAGGTTTACAGACTCGTATCAAACTGTGTTACTCTGTTAGCATGTGTTGATAAATCCTCATATAATGCTGACCTTTAACCCTTTCCTCTGTGTCCCCATCAGAGGTTCTGTGATATGCTCCAGTGTGGAAGTGCTCGTCGCTAAGGCCGCTGACCTTTCCGTCGCCCCGGCCAACGCTCGCATGGGGGAGCCCTGTGACCTGTGCCAAACCTTTTCTACGCCCCTAAAACAAACACATCCTCTCTGAAGACGAAGAGGGCCACAGAAGACGACGACCACGCATTGGGGTGCGAAAGCAAAAGACTAAATGGGATGAAAGGAGTTGCCGCATGCAACACAGGTGCATCACTGTTTGCTAAATATCTTATGTGGCACCCATTCCCTCAACTGTATCACCCTATGTACAGTAAAGTACAGCTGAGTAATGATTACTATAGGCTGAAGTGTTTTTTCTTTCTTTGTTCTTTAGTTATTTAACTGAAAGAGAAATATAAAAGACTGGGTACATTCTTGTGAATAATGTAAATTAACTTTGTGTGATGGACTAAGGAGGGACTCTGTAGATTAAAGTCATTGTAATGCTACTCCGCTCTGAGTAGCTCTTTAAGCGAAGCCCAGGTGTCATGCATCCTGGTCTGTAAAAAGCCACCTGTAACCGTTTTTGTAAAGTTAAAATGAAAAATCTGGAAAAGATTTGAAAATGCAAGTTCACATGCAACAGCTTCTTACTGTGTGTAGTAATACTGTCTGTGCAAACCTCAGCTATGATTGATTGTACACAGAACTGGATGTAAAAATGTGTGCAACCCTCACTATGAAGTAACCAGAAGTCATCTAAGGTCAAATCCCTATGAATCTACTCCACTCTTAAAAACAGTTAAATCTGTTTTCTTTTCTCATGTACAAAATGACAACGTTTTCTCTCATTCTACATTGAGATTTCATGGAGTCGTGTATTTGAAATGCTGGTGCGTGTATATGCTATAATTATTTTTGATGTGCGTTACAAGGTCAGTGGGAGCTCTCTTAAGTCTTATTAAAGACTAACTGTCCAGTCTGCCGTCTCTCGATTTGTTTTGAATAACATCTGATGGATTCAGAGATTATTTGTGGTACAAAATAACAGGATACAGATGTTCTGAATTCAGTGTCAAATCTCAATGTGAACCATGTCCTGTCATCTAAAACAGGTGTGGGTATTGATCATCATTTGTTATTCATTTGACAGTGTGGGAATGTTTTGCACTACATTTTGCCTCGTTTACTCTCAAGGCTCAATAATAATGTGACTTTTCAATGTGAAAAACTCTCACGGATAGTCTCGGACGGTGCATTCTAAAAGCAGGAAAACCAATTTAGAGATGGTACCAGAGGGCCTTTCAGTTAATGGACAAGGCATGTGAGTTGGCTCAGATGTCCATTTCACTTTGGGTCTCTTTTTACAGAATCTCTACAGGGGGTAGATGTTTCTCTCACTGCTGACCCCTTTTACTATATACCAGTTTGCCAGAAGGAGACCTGGCATACAGTTTCAAGCCTTCCAGGCAGCTCAAGTGCATTACACACGACGATTTATGTCATGCCACACTGATCATCATGTACAAATTATGTGATTGAAGTGACTTATAGCCGCTTGTAAAATGTAACAGTTATGGAGCCCAATAGGACGAGGGGGCTACAGTTTGTTACTTTAGACCTGTGATGTACACACACACTCCCAATGGGCTACATAACATTTAAGCACCATGCAAAAGCTCTGTGTGCAAACTGTGTTTTAGCTAACTAGCTTTGAGAGGAAATGCTTCCATCAAAATGAAACGGAGACGGAAAAGGATGACTTGCTAAGCTTCATTAATGAGGAGACTTTACAAGCGTGTGAGAACGTTTTAAAGTAAGTGAGAACTGCATTTTCTTAAGTTGTTAACGTGATGAAAATTGTGTTATTTTATTTATTTCTACAATGCTATTTTCCCTACAAATTAGCCTTCAAATGCTGGCTAGGTTTTGCTGAACCACCAGGCTTATTTTGCAGACTGCCTTACTGGAAATGATGTGTAAAATGTAAAAATATTGGGGAATTATGACCATAAGATTTACAAATATATCAACACATATCGCTCACAGTTTGAATTAGGCAACAGCCAAATGTATTTCAAAGCTTCCATGTAACGATGTAAACCCCCGCTGACACATTTGCCATTTTTAACCACCTGATCTCACTGCTACTTTGCTACTACATATGTACACATGCTGTTAAAAGCTGTATTCATCAACCCCACCAGAGGGTGCAGCCCTGCAGGGTGCTGGTGATCGACGTATTAAATATCTCTGGATTCATGCCTACTCTGAAGTCTGATACAGCGGCCATTGCTCACAGGAAAATGTAAATGCCTAAATAAAAAAAAATATATTTATTTAAAATTCACATTCTCTGTAGATTGTGATGCTGTCGAGGTGCTAGTCAAGCCTTGGTAATGTGCGGTACTTCTCCGAGGGGACTTGAGGATTAGTGGGCACTATTTTTAGGGAGGTGTCGGCCAGGCAGTGCACAGTTACAGGCAGATTATTGCCAAGAGTCTGAAAAAAAAAAAATCACACAGGATTGGAAGAAAATGTTACATTTGTGGTTGGGAAGGGTGATCCAAAAGCTGCTACTGGCCAGTTATTATAGACTCTTTATGGCAGTTAATGTTACTGGTGGCAGTCCTGGGGTAGCCTAGCTTACGTAGAAGGGCCCCCCCTCCTGTTTTCATGCCACTTTGATTGATAGAGTATTATCTCCTCAGTCTGGAAGTGTGCTGATGTGACATTGGAGGTGTCACTATCCACGACTATTCTTACTCTCCTCTTTAAAGGTGAATAACTTCTTGTTAAGGGTCACATAAAAAAAAAAAACAGAACTAACCACATCTTGTTGAGGGTGGTGGGCACGCTGTCAGTCCTTTGTGTTAATGTAATGCAGCCAGCCTCACTGTTGTTTCAGACGTACATCTCAGCACTAGAAGACTCCGAGGAATCTTCCAAATGTTTCAGAATGGCAAGTGAGCCCGCTCCACCTCCTTTTAAAGATAGGGGGGGGGGGTCAACACTGGGTCACACTTGGGAGCCCCACACCAGATAAGACTACCACCGCCACAGTTATACATACACTACAACCATCAAAGCGCAACCTCTGCTCAGTGTTTATGCTCACACACACCCCCTCCTCTCACATTGAGCCATCGTTATCTGCTCGGCAACAGGCTCACTTCACACAGCTGCTCTCGTATGGCAGTACATTAATGAAAGGCCATGTAACAAACCCACAGCAAAGACTGTTTCTTGTCCCCCCCCCCGGAGCTGTCAAAGCCAGGCAACCTCTAAGCTATTCCGACGGGAGATGACAAGATTTAGGAGCGACCCCCATCAAAAAAGGGCCTTGATGCCACAGCGCTGCCCTCAGAGGTTGCTCAGAGAACCCGAGGCCTCACATCCCATCAGGGTGGTCGCCGGGGAGCAGCTGAGTCTAAAGAGGCAGCTGCTGGATCATTGTCACTAGCAGTCTCTGGTGTGGTGGCTCTTTGATGAGGGCCTTCCCCAGTGTCTGATGTTCCACCGAACCTCAAGTAGCCTATTTAACGAGTCTGACCTTAGTGCCGTCACATTACTGTTATCTGAAGGCATGCCATGTTTTCTTTGGGTACATAAAATCATGTTCAGAGAAAGTGGGAAGACATTTATTGGGAAAGCAAGCATCTACTTTATGGGTGCATGTGCTCGGCGGTTGATAGGTATTACGATTCTTTTGTTAACAGCTATTGCAAAAGTCGTAAATACATACGTGACAGGGGAACGCAGCATTGTGTTAAATGTTAGCTATTCAAAGTGAAAGTATTCAAATGTATTGAAGATGATTAATATACAAATGGTATAACATAATAAAAATGTAATATTTAGTTTTAAAAAACTGTTGAACAAACTCACAGAATAATTTATATATTATGTCAAAACATTTTTAGACAACATTTTATATGACTTTTTATTTTTTTGACATTCTTTACTATGACTTTTAAAAATGTTTTTTGACAAACTATGTTATGACTTGTTATGATATTTTCTCATGATAGTTTATGAATTTTAAGCATTTTTTTCTACATACTAAACTACTTTTATCATGATATTTGTGACAAACTATATAATGAATTTTCGATATAATTTTTTTGACTTCTTTTTTGGATACACTTTGCTGTGCCTTCTTTTAACGTTAATGACAAACTATACATTGACTTTGACATATTTTAAAATGTTACAAAAATTGATATTAATACACTACACTATGATTTATTTTCATACTTTCAAAATACGATACTATCATTTTTTATCGGCATACATACTCAACAAATAGACACTTATCGTGCAAAGGTATTACCAATATGCCATAAACAAAAGCATAAAAATTCATTAAAATGTCTCTATGCTCAATTAAATTGTAAAGTGTAGTTCGCCATGTAATGTCATAAAAATGTCATATATAAAGAAAAAAGGAAGTACGTTTATACAGAGTGTCACAGAAATGTAATAAAAACAAGTCACAGTATATTATGTTCTTATAAAAACATAGTATTGTATGTCATAAAATGTCATTTTAGATCACAAAAAGAATTCACCCTGACATGTATAATTCACTGGATAAATAAAAAAAGTTTGATCCGTGGAGATAGTTGAAATAAAAAGAACAGGAATTAATTCAACTTTAGCACAAAACTCCAAGACAATCCATTCAATAGTTGTTCAGATATTTAACTTAAAAAACAAAAATGTCAACCTCATGGTGGTGCTAGAGGTAAATTCAGTGTCTCCAGTTTCAGTAGTCCTTATCATCTGGGGACCATGAATGTCTGTAAAAACATGTCAGGGCAACCTATCGAAGAGTAGGGACGACATTTCAGACCAAACTGTGGACCAACGGACCATTCAACATTGCCTCCGAAGATCAGCGCCATTGCTTCGGCTACTGGCTAAAAAGCCGAATAGCAGACTGCACCCAAGAGGTTTCACATTTAGACCACGACGCGGTTTTAATTTCACAGATCTGTTGTCTCTTCATCTTGCAGCTGACAGTTTTATAGCATCACTGCCAATCAGCACACAGAGGACAAGCGGCTTCAATTTTGCCAGCTTGCACTCTTGGTTATTTTCAGTTCATGGGATAACTCAGAATTAATCCCGGTTGCACGCTAGCTGCCAGTAAGGGCCTTTGGATTGCTCAATTTTCTTTTTGTTCCATTTGGAAAGAAAAATATTAAAAACAGGGGTGGGCTCATTACGAATAAGGAGCCAAATATGTGTAAAGCAGAAAGGAGATCTACTCTGGCGTTGGCCCGTGTTAGTATTGGCTCAGTAAAGTAGAACTCCTATATGATTTCTGTCACTGCTGGACTGGCACCACCTGTAGTGTCTGATGTCTCTGAGAAGTATATCCTCTCTACACTAATATGTTGTGCCTTGGTTGCTGTGACACTGTGGAACATCACAGCTACAGGAGTCGGCCACACACACTTAGATTTTTCCATTGGGAATTTCTGTCCGTCTGATTTAAAGTCGGTAGCCTTTCTTGAATATAAAGTAGCTTTGGAATTCGAAAGCATTTTTCTCACACTCTCTCAAGTACAAAAGCTATGAACCTCAATATAGCAACATCACATATTGTGTGAAAATGTATGACTAAGGCACTGAATTAAAAAAAAAACATGGGTGGCATTGCCGCTCTTTTTCAGATTGCATCCATTTGTCACATTGTATGCGGGTGTCTGGATGTTTATCTGTGTGAGTGTGATAGACTAACATCCAGAGGGAGAATGTGTTTGAATTTGTGTTTGCATTCCCACATATCTGTTTGCATGTGGCTTTATGTGTGCGTGTACATACCAAATGTGTTGTCTTTGTGTGTGTGTTAGAAAAAGGTAGCCAGTGAGTGTGTTTGCACGACACATGAGAGCAGCCCTCTGGGACCCTGGAGAGCTGAGGGAGAGGAGAGGGGGGGGGGAGGGAGAGGGGGGTGAGGGGTGAGGGGAGAGGGGGAGAGGGACAGTGGCCCTGAGATGTCAACACTATCAGCGTGAAAGCATTCTAGTAGTGGAAGGAAAGTAGAAAAAAACAAAACAGTGACACATTTGTTTCACACCACACTGGGTCAGAGATCAGTCTCACTTAAGCGAAGTGATAGGGGCGTTAGTGAAAAAGGAGAGTGAGAATTAAAAGACATTTACATAAACTGCCAAAAAACACCAGGTGAGAAAATGTGTTTGACTTTTGGATGCTCTTGATAAAAGCACCGTTCAATAAGCGACCAACAAACAAACATTTGTTCATGCATTTGTATGTCTTTAAAATGTAGACAAGGTGTGGCTGTTTGCTTTTCACCAGTATTTTTCAGTAACTGGTTCTCTCAGGGAAACAAAAATAGCGATGCCTGAGTGAGTGTGAATAGACGTGTTAGGGCACCTGCACAGTTGTTTTTAGCGCCATCAGTACTAATGCTTCCAGTAATTGTTAAAGAAATGTGCCAGAAATACACAGAGTATTTTCATAAAAGAAATTGCAAATTCAGAACGTCAAAGAATAAACAAATGATGTGTTTTGTGATGTTTTGCGTGGTGATTATAAATCCATAACACAAATGAATAATTCAAGTATTATTCATAACACAGTAACAAAGAACAGTTCTTAGTTCAATTGTAATTGTTATTCATGTGTTGCTCTGAAAGTAGAGTGACACTTGCTGTATTAACTCTACTGGGGGAAAATATACAACCTTAGGGGAATGATTAAGGTTATTGATATTTTCCTTCATTTTTCAAACTAAGCAGTCTGCGTAAAACAGGAAATAGTTACCAGCTGTGTTACTGCGAGACTTATACTGTATAAAAAAAGAGAGCATGTGTGTACCTGTGTGATTCAGCTGCATTGAATGATGACAAATATGATCAAGCTAATATGCACACGTTTAACAGACACTAAATAATGTTCTAATCAAGTGTTTATGGCGCTATCATGAGTTGACATTTGAGTCTTTTTACGTGACTGATCTGTGAAGAAACCAATCATTGTCCCGATTTATGGAACATCTTCCCAGCTGGGACGTCAGACACAGCTGTTTCTCGCTCTGAGCAGTGGAAAGTCCCCGTCTGCGCATCATTGTGCTCATCTCTTTCTCAGTTTCTTGCTCTTTCCTGCTGACACGCGAGAGGAAGCAGCTCCCCACCAGTGTTAACTGTCTGGGTCTCTGGTTGGTGTGGCAGCGTGCGACTGAGCGTTTTACTGCCGACCTGTCTCTGGGCCGATAACTCAGAGTGATTCATGGTGTCTGGAGGTGTCTGCACTGACCTACAGTAAAAAAATGACGGGCTTCCTCTCAGAAGGACAAAAAAGGAAATTGCATTATCTCATATCCTAAAAATATATAATGTAAAAAATGATGCATTAGGCCTTTACGTCCCCTAACCCTGTATGCCCTCACTCTGCATGTCCCTTCACAACATGTCTTTGACTTTAGGAGGAAATCCCGTTCAAAATTAGCAGTTCGGAGCGCGAACTAAAGACACCTTTGAACTGGAAATAAAGAGGTAAATCAAAATGGTTCCAGACATATCGTGAGCACACAGGATATATGGATATCACGGTACAACAACACATATCTTAACCACATGGTGCTGTATCTGAAATGCTTAAGACATACAAGCTGTGAAGTTAACTGCCATGTATTCCTCACTATCCCAGCTGCACGTACTCCACAATTAGACCACAGCAGAGACATTTAAAGCAACGTATACTGATGCTAGCAGCTCTGTGAGTAGACTTTAAAATGGCTCATTAGCAATTAACACCAAGTATGGTTAATAGGAATGTAATTAGTTTTGCAAGTATAAAACATACTATATTTGTTTCCAACACACATTTGCCAATATTATCACTTTGTATTGTATCATATGACCAGATGTTGACGCTACATGAAAAGTCAGCAGATAGTAGTAGAACTATCCTTAGGGAGACAATTTGATTGTAATAAACCTCATGGCAATCCATCCAATTACTGTTGAGACATTTCACTATAGTTGTGATATTATAAAATAAATTGACTTGACTCAACTCTAAATCAACACATGAGAACCAATTTAAGCTCAGTGTGTAAGACTCTGGAATCCATGATTTTCTGCATGTACAACATTTCAGAATCAGAATACCTTTTTTTGCCTTTATTTACACAGGTGAATCTCATTGAGACACAAGGCCTAATTCTCAAGAGAGACCTGTTCAGTGGTAACACCGCCACACAAAGTTACAGACAGACAGGACACTAAACACAGAGGCAACAATCAAATAAAACATTGTAAAAAGTAGTCAGATATAGCAGGTGCAAACACCCACAGATGATTTCTCCAGCTTTTTAAAAATGTGTTTAAAATCTGTGATGGGTATCAAACTGGTCAGCTTAAGTTCCTGCTGAAGTGTGTTCCAGGTCGAGGGAGCAGAGTATGATATGGCTTTTTTCCCAAGCACCGTGCGTACTGACAGAGTGATGTAATTTTGAGATCGTAGGCTATAGCTGTACTGTTTGTGTGATATGCAAGTGGATATGTAGAGGGGCAGCAGTCCAAGCATAGCGGTATAGATGAGTTTGTACCAGTGCAGTGATCTGCGCATTGATAGTGATGTCCAGTTGACTAAAGAGTACAGCGTGCAATGGTGTGTGAGGGGTTTACAGTTGGTTATGAACCTCAGAGCCCCATGGGAAACAGCGTCCAGCAGATGAAGGGAGTGAGCTGAGGCGTTCATGTACACAACATCCCCGTAGTCCAAGAGCGGCTGTGAACATGTGGCAGCTACAAGCCGTTTCCTAGCACCGTTTCCTAGCACAGGCCTTGTTTCTAAAAAAAGAATCCCAGTTTTACTTTCAGTTTCCTTAAAGGGGACCTATCATGCAAAATGCACTTTTGTACGTCTTTTATACCTGAATATGTGTCCCCGGTGTTCCAGGGAACTCACCAAGTGTCAGAAAACACAACCCTCTCTATTTTCCTCCATACCCAAATCTCTAAAAAAGGGGCTGCAACGGATCTGATAAAAACTGATCCAGATTTGAACACTGTCCTGACATCAGGACGGTGGCGCTACGGCTATTGGGCCAACTCCACCAATCAGGAGGAGACAGCCACGGCCATTGCCGTTCGAAAGCGCTGGAGACGCAGTAGTACATATGCCAGGCCAATAGATGGTGCTGTTCTCACAGAATCAGCCCTTGCAAAAACAGGGCTAAAAAAGTGCAAATTGAGCGAAATGAGGCATGGCTAAAATGCATGATCTGTTTGGTATTTTGAAAAGAAAAAAGTATAAATATGCCTTATATAGGTATGGTCCTACACTATATTATTATAATATAGCATGATAGGTCCACTTTAAGAGATTGTCAATATGAGGTTTAAAGCAGAGGCTTTCATCCATAGTGATGCCGAAGTATCTGTAGGTTTTAACAGCTTCAATGGGGTTATGCTGTGCAGACATGATGCCTTTAATCGTCCCACAGAGGGGAAATGTACGATTCTTAGCAAAGAGCCAAAGGTAGCTTAATATCTAAATATGATAACAAAGTAGAAACTACTCAGCGATGAGTAGGAGCACTGTAACAAGGCTGCCACTCACGCGGTGCCGGAAGCAGAAAGCACATCACAATCAATCTGAAAGCTGATGAGATATTCATGTCTGGACATAAGTGGTGGAATGATTGACAGACCATTGGCATCCCATATCATGAAGATAGCAATATTATAAATGCCTCAGAGTTAGAGCTCTTCAGTTTGGACAAAGCTCTCTCAGTGAAACCTGAGGTATTTTGTCTCCTCCATCCTCTCAGACCAGCACTAATGAAAAACAAACAGCAGCTGTCCATCAGGGTCATGGGTCCTTTTATACCATCAGGAAGGAAACAAAATGCCTGCCCCCTCATTTCATATTTGAAAGCAAACTAGTAGAGGCCTGTTTTAGTTTCTTAAAAACATTAGCCACACTAGGACTTTGACCTGGAGTCATCCATTTGCTCAGCACCTCTGTCAGCACCCTGACCATGTGCCCTCTGATCTCACATTCACATTCTCATTATTGGAGTTTGTGTAGCAGCTGACCAAAAGTCTACAGAAAACGATGTCTCCTGCTCCACCATGTTTAAGCAATAAGGCTCCATTTTGCATAGTAAAGTAGTGTAAGGTTGCATACTGCCTAATCACTTCCAGTGGCTACAGACTGCTTTGGTTTAAAGAGTCCTGTTTTTGTCCTCACGCTGAAAATGCCAAACAAGGAAACAGTGGCTGATTGTTGGCATCAATAAAGCCCTGAGGTTGGTATGGAGGGGGCAAGCTAGTTTCTTTTTAATTTGCTTAGGACTTGATTTTATTCATGATCTTGTATAACTCGGAACCAAAAACAATCGGTTCAGCCAAGACGGACCGCAGTGTGCCAGAGAACTGGTGCCACACACACCTATATACAATACATACTATATACACACACACACCTATACACACATGTTCTTATAGAGGCATCCTTAACACAGGGGTACATAAGCTATTCAGAGAATCGGGCATTATGAGCATTGTGTTTTGCTTTGTCAAAAAGTGAAGGGATGGCTGTCAACATCTTTTGTGTAGACCGTGCACATTGCAGTGATTCACGAGGAGCACAGTGTGTTCCCATGTGATAAGGCCAACACCAAATTCAAAGCAAGAAGTAGGGGATTCAAGTTTATGCAAGCTTCTAGCATGTTCCTACCCTGGGTGCAGAATAGAATCGTTTTATTTTTAACTAAGCCAACTATTACCAACACACTCGCATGGCATCCTTCATCAAAGTCAGGAGGATGCAGGAATTGATTTAGCACCCTGTTGTGTCTGTTAGAAATCAGTCCAAATAACTTGAATTGTTGTTTATTTATTCCCCTTTTAATGGATGATAAAGCTATTTCTCCGTTTTGCACCAAAGATAATTGTCCTTTTCTGTCTATTCATTATTTCCCTTTAAAAAGACATAGAAAGAGGAAACCAGAACCAAGTCCTCTACATGTGTTCTTCATCTGGTGTGAAAAACGCACAAAATCAAAGTTTTTTTTAAATATGACAATCACAGTAGGAGCTTAGGGATGGTGGAAAAACAACAACTATGAGAACACTTTGATGGGTCCGTTGCCAGGGTACTTCCTTATTTTGCAAAGCCAAGCACACAAGGATCATAAAACAATATTTCCAAAAGACTTGTATAATGACGAATGCAGAGAACAAGTACAACTTGTGCAACATCTTGGGTTTAATTGGGGCCGAGGGAAAAGGAAACCCAGTTTCAGAACTGGAGGAAGACCACATTCATGTTTATCTGCACATGTTACAAAGCCAGATCTCTTCAGATACATTCAGAGAGATGATTCATAGTATGGTCGAGTTGCATTGGGCAGATGACCATTGCATGTTTTGGCTCCTTTTGGCCAAATGTGAATTCACACACAGTGTTGCATAATACAATAAAAACCAAAGATTTCATAACTTTTTTTGCAATATAACTACAAATGCTTTTACTTATTGTGGCTATAAAATGTTGAGCAACAGTTGGCAGTGTGTTGATTTGAGGTCATAGAAGAAAGGTATTTAATGGATGCAGGGGTGAGACCATTTAAGAAAGTCTGCGCCCTTTAAATGAACCTGATATGTTTTCATCATTGAAAGCTTTAGGTTGTTTATGAGAGGAACAATTTCAGAGTGCCTTGCGAGTTTACAAAGGTTTAGCATGTCACCATTTGCTATTCCTGAAAGCCAAGAGCTTTCTCAGCCCTGCAGCCTTGGATGTAATGCTGACAGACAGCTCTCCCCCCCCCCCCCCCCCCCGCCCCCCTCTGCCCCTAAACGGTCCCTCCTCAGAGCAGCGAGGAAACTGTGAACGTCCCGGCCCGTCGGGAGATCGAAGTTGTTGGGTGTGTGTCAACAACAGTAGGAGTGATGGAACATGTGTGACAAATGCGGCTGCTCTTTGCATTATGTTCAAAAGCGTGAACATACAGACCGTGCATGTGTCTGCAGCTCAGATCAGACAGAGAAGGGGAAAAGGGGGAAATACAACACAGCCCAAATCTTGGAGCTTAACCAAAAGCCACAAAAGTAGGTCTGGATCCAGCTTCTAGCAGAACAGAACAGAGCAGAACAGAGGGCCTATTCAAACCATTTTCCCTGGCACCAGTCTGAATGGGCATAAAATGAGATCACTCCCTTTTAGCCATCACGTAAATGAAAGGAAATCATTTAACAAGTAACTATTTTTCCCTCTTCAGAAGCAGAAGAGCCTTATGTGTCTTGTAGTTGGATTGAAGTTATACATATGAAGGTGCAGCTAAAATGTGTTTGGGTTGAAGCAGATGCAGACTCATTTTTTCCAGGTGAAGTTGTTACTTTTCGGAAGTGAAGGGGACTGGAAATATTTCAGTCAACACAGTAAGAGCGGAAGAATAAATTGACAGTGTGACTCCACTTTGACCCTTTTACACGCCTTCCTTCTGTCGCTCCTGGTTTTTTTTAAATGTCTTTGAGACTAGAGGACAGTCTGTTCAGAATGTGGACTCTCTGAAAACATTAGATGGAACTCATATGTGCACTTTAGAGACCAAAACAACAACAGAGGAAGCATCACAAACACATGTTCCTGATGAAACTGAGAAAACAGGTGCTCGCTCACAACCTAGATTGACTTCCAGGTGTTCAAGCTAATTGTGATGTGTTTGAAAAGCTAGAATAAAATGTAAATCATTTGATCTCCCTCGTCCAGACAACAAATATGTCCCACAAATGCTTGCGGCAAACACAGATACGTTTGTGAATAGACAAACCACATAAACCATGTAATTATACCTATAAACACATCTATAATGCATACTGTAGTGTACACTCAGTATCACAGTACTGCAGATACTTGAGAGACCACATTATGGTTTAGTATGTGAAATGTACAACTTGGATAAGTTCTTGTCCAAATGCATGGCAAGGTGTCAATTATTCAGTGTGTTTATTTCAGCAGTTGAACTAGGGTGTTAGGGTGTCAATTTAAAACAGTGGTGAGCATTGAAAGGTTTTGAATGTCTTGTGCAAATTAAGACCAGTAAAAGCCGACAGAATAAACTTTTTAAAACTGAAATGCTATATCTTTGAGACTGTTAAGGCAGGGGGAAACTTCTGAAGCTTGGATAACCAAAACAATGTGCACAAAACATGTGAACAGTACAGGTGTAATATTGAAGCTTGGAATAATTTCAGCATCAAAATGAGATCAGATGCTTTAAAATGCTCATGGAGGAACATACATATGTCCTTTTTTTGTTAAAAATCAGTCATGTATAACGTAGAAAATTCAGTTACCATTTGAGTCACACGTCATTTGGGATAATTTTCATCAGGAAATAAGGTTATTAGTTAATGTTCACTCACAGATACTGCTTGCAACAAACTGCACAAACAACATGGTGTTTTAGTATGTGATTGATGGTAACATAATAAGGTTTAAAAAGGGGTTTGCTTGGATTTGTTTCCGAAAAATACATTTATTTAGCATTTTCTTCTGTCAATGCAGTTATACATTTACACATACAATTATTTTTGCATGTTTAATTTTGTAAATGTTTTGTTTCGTGTGATCTCTTGCATTTCCTCATTACAGGCTTTCAGTTTGAATTTGACCTATAGTTTACATTTGATTGTTTTAGTACTATGTGTCTCTTGCCTCTGAACCTGGCCAACAGACATTTTCCATTGAGGTCAAAAGTTACTTTTCAACATACTAGTTAAAAGAAGTATGTTTGGATTGCTCCAGAAATTCAGGAAAGAGCTCACATTTGCATTATCTCTGTTAGACAAGTCATGTGGAACAAACTGATTCTTTGCATCGACACAGATTCATGTCCTTTCATAAGGTCTCTGTTGCACTAACTCTTCTTCCTCTTTCCATGAACAAAGAGACACTATAGACATATCCATCAAAATGTCTAATGTATTTACTTTTTCCAATGTGTCTATTTCCATGCCCAGAAAGTTGATATATTTCTGAAACCAAGCAAACCATGAAGTGAATAACATTTTAAAATACAATGTGTCTTAACATTTGAATTACATTCACAAGGAAACACTTTAACAACCTGACTGATCACTTATAGCTACATCATTAGCTTCTAAATTAGGCGTCAATCTTTCTTAGTATCCCCGGAAAACCGCGGAACAGGAAATGAAATTCATGAATCCATGTTAGACTACATGTGTATCAAATTAATGCTTTTTTTGTACGCCTTCAGGGAAGACTGTTGTTCTCTGGGAAATACTTACTTTCAGTTAAGTAACACAGCGAGAGGGAATCAAACCCAGATGGGAGTCTGGCTCATCCCAGTGGATGGGAGCCCTTCCAGGAAAATAAGTGATCACCAAACTGGATATTTCTTATACTTTGGTTCTTTTGTATCAGTGTGATGCCCCGTCTTCAACAGAGCTTCCACTAGTGCAGTTTATTAAGTCAACAGACATGTTTGATTGCCATAACCATCAGGGGCGTGAACATGCGAAGACTGGAAACAAACTGATCTTCTGTTACATTACTAACAAGTTCCCTCTATTCTGCATTTTAAACGTGTTTTTCTTCCTGCTAAATACAAGCAGTCATCGATATTTGAAGAACAGCTCATTACATGTCTGATGTCCATTTCATAATGTCAAGAGCATTTGAAGACAGAAAGACAACTTTAAAGCACAAAGCTATTTAAAATGTTTTTCATTCACTTACCATAATGATATATATATCTGGATATAGACTTTGTTAAGGGTATTTCCTTATGAGAATTAAGCTAAAGCAGTAAGTGTTTTGCAAGTTATATGTTGAACCAGCCCAACAAAAGCATGGATCTCTTTTGCCATTATTCACAAGACATTCATCAATTAACAATAATGTACCATATATTAATGGTTTGGTTTTAATGGTTGTGCACAATGTAATGACAAACAGTGCAGGAAGCGGCAAAGAAAACATTGGGCTTATTCAAATCCTCTAATATTGAGTTGATTAAGGTCATATAATGGCAGAAAACGTAATAATGATATCGACTACACATGACCAGAAGACACACAATCCAAACCACATTTACATATCAATTAATAAAAAGGTTATGGTCTGGGTAAATGTACCTTATTGTCCTTAAACTTTGTAGAAAGTGCTGCATAAGACCAGCCATCGCAATAAATCACATATTTAAATAAAACGCATGTGCAAACATCTGCCTGAGATACAAACAACCTGCCGATTAATCACAAGCCTTTCACTCTGTTAAGAGGTGCAGAGGTCAAGGCATGTCTAAAAAAATAAACCCTTCAGTACATTAATTACACACAACCAATCACGTCTCAGTTTCATGTTTAAAAGGCTGCACGAGGTGCCCATTGATGAGATAACTGACAGATGGATAAATGAGTGTTAATAACAATAGTGCTTACACAAGGCAAGGCAAGGCAAGGCAAGGCAAGGCAAGTTTCTTTATATAGCACCTTTCAACACAAGGCAATTCAATGTGCTTTACAAAAATGGAAGACATTATGAAAATGGCATTTAAAATCAGTCATTAAAAAGAAAAGATAATAAAATAAACATTAAAAGAAAAAATACATGGATAAAAGTTAAAAGTTACAGTGCAGTTTAAGATGTGAATAGTTCAATTAAAAGCAGCGGCAAAAAGAAAAGTCTTCAGCCTGGATTTAAAAGTAGTAAGAGTTGCAGCGGACCTGCAGGTTTCTGGGAGTTTGTTCCAGGTCCCCTTGTACCTCTTTCCATCAGCACATACTGTTCTGCTGAATAGTAGAAAGCTATTTGGACTAGGGTTTGGATGTTAAACTCATCCGGTAGGCTATAAAACCAGCTAGTAATCCCAGAATGTAAAAAACGCTCTATGGCAGCTCTATAAAAATAGCAAAACAAACCAAAAACGGAGTCTCGGAAGATGGAGGCGCGAAAACGACATTTTCCCTGGATTAGTGAGGGTTAAAGTGGCCATAAAATGTAAGTGGTAGTGTTGTTGTGTGTGTGTGTGTGTGTGTGTGTGTGTGTGTGTGTGTGTGTGTGTGTGTGTGTGTGTGTGTGTGTGTGTGTGTGTGTGTGTGTGTGTGTGTGTGTGTGTGTGTGTGTGTGTGTGTGTGTGTGTGTGTGTGTCATTGCGAAACGTTGGCAGATATGATGATTTCCCCCCTGACCTAACTCATTAAATGTCAGTCCTGAGCACTATGTCGTTACTCCTCTGGGATTAAACACACTGAATAACAATTGCAACTGTGATCATCTTGTTTTGGAAACACGGCTGACACTTCCCTCACATGTTAGCATTGCATTTTTAAAACAAGTAAAGGCTTTCAACTCCTTTATGATACAGTCACCAAAACTATTTATTACGTCGGAACTTTAAAGATGTCCAACCGAGAAAGTAGTTCCTTAGAGAGCATGTGGGTACCTCATCAGAATCCTAAATCATGTAGAAGATTATTTGCTGAAAACTCATTAGGTTGTAAAAGGCACACTTCCAAAATGTCCACCCTAACACTCAGCCACGTGGCATTGATTAAAGTTACTGCTTTCCTTCCGTCTTAACCAACCACAGCTAGGGCCTTGTTAGTGGTTTCTGTCATCAGCAGCAAGAGGTCGTATGAGGCCGAGAGGAGTGGGAGTACAATCGTTTCTGTGAAAAACTGTGTGACAAATCATTTGAAAAATATATATCATTAAATCAAAACAGGAGTGTTCACATGCTTTGTAAAAGATGAGCAGTATTAGAGTAACTTTCTCAAGTCTTGTTGACTGATCGAATCTTGGTAGGTTCTTTGTCTCCAACTATACTTGGTACTATAAGTATTTCAATTTACTCAAAAATAAATGTGTAGCTTTAAAAAGGGACAGAGATGGATGTTCTGTCTCTTTAACGCTGTACGTAAATGTAGCCTGAGGGTAGTAACACAGTCACTAAATTCAGTCAGCAGGAACTAATGTCTCCATGGTTGCAGGTTGTGCTCTTGCATATCGTTGTAAAACACAGCATCCCATTAAGGGCTGCTGTGTTTTGGAAGTGGGCGCGTGACCAGCTGGTCACTGGTTTTAATTTTTAAACTTTAAACTTTAAACTGGCTGAAAACATGTGGGTTGACATTTTCACGCTTCCTTTCCAGCTACTGTTGACATGTCTCTAGGAGGGCTGCTTTACTGCACCAGTGGAGATGAGTACAAGACTGTGGTTGTCTGACAGTCCCTGAATATGACATTTGTCACTGTTCAAAGGAGAGCATGACTTTGAAGGGAATATGTGTGAAAATCAAAGTTGTCCTCACATGAACGGATGAATACAGTAGCAGTAGGGGACAAACTCAAGTTGACGTTGTGGCACAGGAATCATTTAATGTTGGGATGACAGGCTAAGTTGGCACATACCTTCTTATTCATTCTGCTTTATTTTGGTTGTAAAATAGTTACTGAGGTGTATACAGCTGAAACAAACCTCATTTATATATTCAGGCCACAGTTTGTCCTTACTGTGCGGCCACATGCAACATTCAAGCAGCCAAAGTAAATGGAACATCAACACCAAAGAGAGTTTGAAGAGAGTTTGACAGGGTTTGAGCTCAAATGCTAGTTCTGTTGCGCAGAACGTGCAGAAAGAGCAACTTTTTAGAGCACCTTTGATTTGTTATATTAAAGTTGAATTGAAGAGATGGTTTACCAAAATTACGAAACATGATATTGATGCTTTCTTAGTTAGTAATGCAGATAGTTTTAGATGTATCCATCTCGGTGTGCTCTCAGCATTTCTCCATACCAGTAGACAAAAGCAAGTACATTTGTATTTTTATTTGGCTTCTTCTCCTCTATAAGCTCACCTTCTCCTATGTAGCTGTTGACGGATTAACCAAATACCTGCTGGCTGAATATTTGAAGAATTATTGAAGGCAGACCTGGCTTAACTGAAGCTGACAAAATGATGAAGAAGTGTCGGAGGAGGCTTTTCGTCTGACCTTCTTTCATCCACCCAGTTCATGTTGAGTGGGAAAAATGCAGCCCCGTCAGTGACTGTAGGCTTTAAAGTTCTACAGTTCACCACCCTCATAGCAGAGGGGCCAATGACAGGCATCTAGTGTCCAGACAGTGGCGAAACACTGCATGCCTTGACAGACAAAGCTTCCAAAAAGTCATTGTGTTCTGGCCACAACTATGACTGTTTGTGCCGCAAGCTAAATGTTCAACAATAGATCAAGATGACAGCTACTGTGGGAAAGCCTCTGGTCTTGACATGCTAAATATGAAGTGCCTGTAAAATGTACAACAAAAACATTTTTAGCATGTGTCGGAAAAATAGACATATGCCACACTTTTCAGACAGTTCTCAGTCTCTACACAAGTGGTATTGGCTGGGTGCTTTCCTCTTTAACCGAAAGTGACTCACTGTGGTCTTCCAAAGCATTCCTCTGTTGCCCTCCATATCCTGAATGCCTTTTTTGGAGACTGTTAAATGCAGCAGATCTTTTAGTTTTTATCTAATTATATGAAAATGATTGTGTTTTTACTTTCTTTGTGCATCATTTGTTCCCATTTCCCTGCTGGAAGTAGTGCACGTTGATATGAAACCCTGGCAACTGACTTCACTTAATGAACTGAAAGTTAACTTAAATTGAATTTACTCCAAGAGGCAGTGTTATTCTCAAACAGAACAGAGGGGGTAAGGTTTCTTAAGCTTTGAATTATATGACCATGTTTAGTCTTTCCAAGTTCTGAAGAACTACCAAGCATAGCAGAAGTATTACTTCATAAATTGAACAGAACTCAAGGTACTGGGGACTATAATAACATGTGCTCCCATACAATGACCACTCTGAACCATGTAACTGATCAATTATGTGATCTAATGAAGCAGTGTTTTTAACCATTTGCATCTCCTTACAGTAACGGACCGTCTACACAGCAGCGTTAAAAAAATCTTGAAACGCTTCTGCCCATTCACTTTGAATGGGGTGACGTCACTTTCCCTCACTTTTCGCCGAACTGCATTGTGGGCAGGCGAGCGGAGATTTTCAGGATTTTCAGGATTCAAAGTTGAACAATGTTCAACTTTTGAGGCTGAGGTGGAAGCGTCAGCCAATCAAATCCCGTGTACGCAAATCTGACAGTTCAAGCTCTAGCCAATCAAACGGCGTGTATGCTGGGAGAGACATACCGCAGGTCATTTCCTCATATTCCAAAAAATGGAGGAGAAATTAGCGGTAGCGAATCAATCACCCGGTGCTTTATGACCAGACCTACCGGGATATAAACCGGAGGAGCCAGGCATGGAGGGAGGTGGCAGAGACAGTGGTATGTTTTCGCCTGTTTGGGGAGTTTATATCCAGTTTACTTCAAACTTTTTTGCTTCGTATGTCGCGGGCGGGAGATTCATGTGATTGGTTGTTCGCAAAAAATCCCCAAGCTTCAGATACGCCCACCTCCAAGATTTTTTTAACGCTGCTGTGTAGACGGTCCGTAAGTAAGAAAGTATTTGTTATAAAAGTAAGTCCCTGTGGGTTGTTTGATGTATCTGTCTCGCAGTATCTGGATAGCAGTAGTGTGAGTAAGCTGTAAATGGCGGCTCTAAGAATCTGAACACACTCACTGTATTACGCAGTTGCAAATGTGACCTCCAGGGTCTGGCGATACACCCCGAGCGTCTACCTCTGGGACATAAAATATGCCACCCATTCATTGCCATGATTAAGTTACGGCTAAGGAAGATGACCTTTGAAAGAAATGCAGCCCCATAAATGCCAGCAGGAAAAGATCAACAAATAAATATAATTTATATGATGTCAACTATCCCTTGTTAAAACAATATTCCAAGAGCTTGAAATGCCCTCTACTCATTCAAATTAACATAATGAGCTCAACATATGCTTACTTGCACTATATTTGAACCTTCTGATTGCACAAGATCGTCTTTAAGCGTTCTTAGCCACCCATGGTGTTATGATATGTTTTTGCAGCAGAAGTAAATTAAACATATAACTCTTGGGCCACCACAGAGTCGAACTAAGGTAAAAGGAAAAAACTGCGCAGCCTCTCAGGTGACAGGGAGCCAAATGTACGTTTTACGATGGAGTCTGTAGCCTCTTTCTCTGCTGCCTCTCTCCTGATTATGTTCTCAGGTTTCCAGTGATCCATTGGAACGCTAACTGTAAGCGAAACCGTTGACAGCCTGTAACACTGAGTGACAACTCAGATAGATGGGGCACCAAAGGTTGGCTGGATTTGCACTGGCACTAATTTTATCCATGGAAGACCACAGATAGAAGGTACGCAGCACGAGAGTGCACCTGTGTTGGCATCTTCGTAGAAAATAAAAGTGTGCATGCGTGAGTGTGTAAAGCAGGTCAGCTCTTCGTCCTCTCACCTCTCGCAGCCGTGTTGACTGCAGTTGGGGAGAGGAGAGCTTGTAATGTTTTGTATTGATGTAGCAGATCACAAACTGCCCTCCACTGGGAGTGAGCGGTGGAGAGTGGCAGCCTCAGCTGCTCTGAGACAATCCTCGGGCCATCTCAGTAGGCCTTAGGGTACGTCTCCTTTGGGTTAGAGAAGGTGCAGCTGTGATGGAAGCTAAAGTGTTTTTCCTTGGCATCCTTAACTCCCATGTGCTTTTTATACACAAACAAATACATGTTGTGTTGAGGGCTGCATGCAAATTCTGTTCACTTTAACAAGAACTCTGCGTAAAGTTCAAGTTCTTATCATTTATAGATCTTTGCCTCATAGCTTGCCCGAGGTAAAGGAAGTATCTTAACAATAAGTGTGCTACTCAATAAAGGAAGCTTCCTCTTTTATTGAGATCACTTATCTGTGTTTGATTACCATCAACTGTCTGCAAAGCGTGATGCAGTGCTGAATGTATTCTGTCGGCACAGCGTAAATGGAAAATTCACTTGTCAGCTGCTACAGAGCCTGAATCCCACCACAACATCTGTTTTATAGCATCTCTGTGGCAACATATTGTCAGACTTGCCAACGTGTTGCCATAGTCACCTTCTACACCTAAAGCATAATAATCTGGGATCCCAGACAGCCAGGCTCACTGCTCCAACCCTCAGTAAGCTGATAGAATCAAACCTGAGAAGCCGTAAAGCAGCAAAGGGCAATTGACAAACTGGATCCCGTTCTCCAGTTTGCGAGGTATTTGGGGAGGTGCCACATGAGGGGTCGTGTGGCCTTAGACCCCGACTCAGTTCACTTTCTGGTCATTTATAAGTCATCATTAGCTGAGGGTACGTCCTCAACACCTGCTGTCCCTTCCTCCTGAGTTAAGTTACAAAGGGATCCATCAAAAATCTAATCACATCGGAGAGAAAAATCTCTCTCCACTCACCCCGCCTGGCAGTTCAAACCGGTCGTGTATTTGGCTTAAGCACAACATATTTCAAGTCCCCCAGGTACTGATTCATCAAAACCTCATACATGGAAACCTTGAGCCCCCCCCCCCCCCCCACGTATATCCCCTCTTAACTGTAACTCCAACTGACCCAGCTGCCGGGTGCGTGTTGGAGCAGCGTGTACGGCGAGGGGACCTCTTTTATGAGACTGCTGTGCTGCATCGTATGGGATAGTCTATTTAGGTCTAGGCTTCTGGCATGGACTCTAAGTAGGGGCTTAAGGACCACATTTAGTTGAAAGAAGCTCTGCTGGGAAAACGTATCACTAGGGTGGGCAGTGTGTGTTCACCCTTTGTGGTGGTTTTTATTATATATTGAGATATTGGGAGTCTAGGGAGGAGAGATGAAGACACAGCAGAGAATGTTCTGGAGGGATTTGATCCAAGCGGTTCGGTTCCAGAAATGGAAAAGCAACTATCTTTTAGAACAAAGAGAAATAAATTACTACGCTCCATCTTCAATATGGAATTTATTTTTGGACATGCATGGAGAAGTTTTCCCTAAAATGTGGTTTTCAGTAGCCGGGGGGAAAGAAAACTATGAGTGACTCACAATAGGAAAGTCAAAAGCAACTCCCACATTTTTCCAGCTGATTTCTGCTGTGTATGCATTGCATATAATAATGTATATTGATGACAGTCACTCTTCTCGTGTTAGTTACAGTATGTACTTTAGGCTGAAGAAAATAAATGTGCAAAATAGATTCCAGTAGGAGTAGCTGGTGTTTGGATGCTGTGCCTCACATGTGCTTTCAATGCTGAAAGGTAACACACTGGTCTCTTTGTTCCAAAACAAAGTCTTCCTTGCTCTGGTATTTATTTGTAGATCCAGTAGCTTTATCATGATCCCCTAATATAAAAAGTATTGCAAACTTGACTTTCCATCAGGATTAATAACATTAAATGTTCCTGTATTTTAGAAGTATCAAATCCTGAAAAACGTTTTATTTTCTTGTTTAAAACTGTACTGTATATGAATTATTGTAATTTGTGTAAGTACCATCTGTTGATGTCATCTCACACTGTGGTGAATTAGTTGATGACATGGATAGACCTATATTACATTTAAAAAAATTGAAATCGGTATGTTGAAATATACAAAGGTCTACATTTTAATCTGATTATGTCTAACAAAAACATGTATGATTTTGCTTTGTGACATTGTGAGATAAAGACAATGTAATATATTATATGGCTCAGCTCGATGTGCTTGTATAGGTTTTTACTTACAGTATTGAAGGCTATGGATTTTCAATAAATCAAATTAATTACACAGATATATAAGGAATAACAGATAAAAAAAGGCAATCTAAGAAAGTTCATTGCGATTTTAGAAGAAGATGATTCAAAAGTCTGAGGTCTGAAAAAGGCCTCTGCAGAGGACAATACTTTCACAGTCAAAATTATTCTGTGGCTTAAATCCCAATAAATCTACTGGTCATTAAAGTAGATTAGAGTACAATAAAATCAAATGTAATTCAATAGTCCTTAAATAAGAAAAACCTGCGATCACATGGTCATAATGTTTGATTCTGCATTATGACTAAATATTTGTATTTACACTTTTGTGTCCACAACCTTTTATAAAACAGTTGCTGAAGCAAATAAGTTAAACACGCTAGTCTTCCTCTCAGTCGCTTCAATGAGTCCATAAACAACTTGTGGCAATAAAAAGAAAAAAAGAAAAAGTTGGTCCCAGACAATAAAGCCTCTTATTCTTGGTGAAAGAAAGAAAAACAAATTCATTATGTTGTCTTAGATTCGTTATAAACACATGTATACCAGGGACAGACTGTCCTTGATATTTAATTTCAAACACTTGTAAAGCTGTGCCCCATTTTTATGACTCCCATCATTTGTCTACTAATCAAATGCTCATAGTTCTCATAATCAGAGCTTATTTTAAAGCCCTGAGAAAGCAGCTCCTTCGTTGGTTCCCACCTTTCTCTTCTACTGCTGACGTCTGATGGGTGAGGGTGGGATTCAAACATCTAGAAGGCGATAATGGGCTCTGGACAGGGGTCATGGAACCCTCTGGAGCCACAAGCAGCTGTCTCTTATGTATCCATCTTTTGGACCCCCTTGGGTCAGCTGTGTTGACAACAAAGAGGACAACCATCCATCTTGTGCAGGACAGGTGTCTGATAACCTGACGCTGATGGTGACGGTAAAGAGGATGGTTGCATAGCAAGTGTCTTTTCACTTTCTGGCCAAATATGATAATTTATCGGGTGAGAAAGCTGGACTCGAATGAAGGTACCAAAATGAACTACAGATGAAACCCCAAAATACATATGATCGTAAACACTTTGTGTGACGGAGATACAAGTGTTTTAGGATTTATAACCTTCGAACAAAAATCTAATTGAACTGAAAATCTAATTTTCTTATTTTCAAGAAGTGGAAAATGCAAGCTCTGTTTTGCCTTAAAACAGTACTTTTTCTTTTCCTGAAGTATTTCCATTTTATACTCATTTGTACTTCTATTCCTTACATTTTAGAGGCAATTATACTTTATTTTACATATCATGAGTATATAAATACAATACATTGATACAAATCTATGTAATGTGAATATCTACTTTTGTCTCCAATATTACATTTTCTGATAATACTTATTTTTACTTTACAAGGCAGATTTCTTTCTTGTAACTGAGCTTTTTTATTGTTGAATTACACTTACACAACCCAAGCAGAGATCTGGAAACGTAACCCACCTAAAATCTGAGCTTTGCATTGCCAGGATATAAGCAGTATTTCCTAAAAACATTAAACTCAAAGCATGCGTTTCAACTTTTCTTTTGAAGTTGACCTCTGGATCCTAGTGTTCGGTGGAAAAGCTGTTAAACGGCCAGTTGAATGCCAGTGCCAGGGTTTCATATTGTAAAAGTGAGTCGACACAGAACTTGAAACTAATGTGGGATTTGACACAGACTCATTCTGCTGAGTCATATTGAATACAGCCATGCAAGCAGAGATGATTCAACAGCATGGAGTGGAAAGGATTTGGTTATTTTATAATAGACAAAAAGAGTGTTCATCAATAAAACAATAGAAGCTTTGTTTTAAATAGTATTTATTTATTTAAATTGCCAACAGAGTGCATTTAACATGAATTAGACATTGATTCCGCCAAAGAAAGCAATTTAAGAAGAGTTTGGCTCTTCAGAATGATAACTGCAACCAGATGGGAGTTTAATATGCAACAGGATTGGCAAAGAAAGGCCTAACAACTGCCTGTTTGTATTCACCAAAACTGCCTCTGAGATTCAAAGGTTTTACAAAAAGACATGCCTTTTGTTAGTATATTTGAGAAAAAGCTTCGACATCCATCTCAACAAAAATCTAAACATCCTGTGACTTATTTGCAAAGTAATTATCCTCCATAATAATGAAAAAATAAATATTGGAAGGGTTATTCCAGTAAATGTGTTTTAAAGTTTCATTTAAATATCTGAGAAACCAAGTACTGTCCTATTAAGGCAACAACATGTGACTCGAGGTCGTCCACAGTCCATCAGCCATGGGGGGATTTAAGGTGCCGTAATTACTTAGAAGTAATGATAAAGCTCTGTGTGTTCAGGCATGTCAGCAAGGAGACGGACAGCGCCAACAGGTGGGACGGATATAAAGTAGGAGGGAGTATGAACCCTTTTATCCCGGCACAGAGGGAGAAAGTGGTGTCAGAGGGATCGCCCAAAATAACCTGCCTGGTGTCTGGACAGTGGCGATATGATGGGGGGCTAACAGGGGAGAGATGGATGGGAAGGGGCCACAGGGCAAAATGTAGATGCTTAGGCAGGGGCCATCTCAGGACTGACTTTCAGTAGACTGTGTCAAGGTTAAAAACTGGCTAGTAATCTTTTTTAGAATATGGTTTATACTGCTTGTAACTGAAAAGTGGAAGGTTGTGACTTTAAATACAAAAAGAAAAAATATTTGAACAGGTTTGCATTCAAACATTCGCCACACAATCAAAAATCCTTAATTGGTCCCAAAGCGGGTACATTTACAAAAAGCACATCTGAAGATGATGGTAAGTTTTTTATATTTATTATTTAGTATTTTTTATTTTAGTATTTTGATTATACAATTATATCAACAATGTCAAATAAAAAATGTAATTTGTAAAACTGTTTAAACTGAGCTTTGATCAGATGATGGCTTTAGATGGAAGGAATTGTTTTTAAATATCATTTGCTGTAGTGTTGGGTTAGCTTTATGGCCTTTTCAAACGAAGCAATACGTCACCTATAGGCACTTGTTTCCTAGGAAGTAGAGTACTTAGTTATGCGAGAGATTTGTATCTCTGACCTATACATGTATGAAAAACATGCCACTTCCTGTTTAATCTCTTGTGCATCTTCCATCCACCCTGATGCTTCTGATCTACACTTTGCCTACTGCAGCTGACTTCTTTTACTGTGTCACTTTACAGCTCTAGTTTTGAATTAATTAAATTAGTATATTCCGTGGTACTTGCAGGATGTATCAGTGGAATCTGCAAACAAAGTCAGGTAAGAGCAAATGAATTTCCAATGCAAATACACACTTCTGTGGTTTTCGCCTGGAGGGACAGGGAGATGAAACATTTCCTCGACATCTACATGTAGGTGCGTGTAATAAGCAAGGGTATGGGAAAAAAGTACATACCTTCTGCTACTTATGCAATTGGTCAAATAACTGACATACAAAGGAGTCTTTTTGGTTAAAAAAAAGAGCACTTCTTAGGTTACAAGTACACTCTGTAGAGACGCTCCCATCCCCCTGCAGATAAGCACATAATTGTAAAGCCACATGAATCTAACATTAAGCTTCTGTTAATTCAGCACAGAATACTTTCTTATTGCAGCTTTTAACCCTTGTGTGGTGTTCAAAAGCTGTTACCGTTCATGGTGTTCGCGGGTCAATTTTGACCCATGATTTATTTCAGTCCAAAACACACAGAAAAAGAAAGACTATCATCCAATATTGTTTTAACTACATCATAACTAACTTATAATGCATTCATAACCGTACAATCCTGTTGGCCCAAAACACATTACACCACATATTGCACACGTGCATATGTGAGTTCAGGTTCAAGTGTTAGTGTACATATTCTTTGAGAAAGGTGGAGTTTCCGTGGGGGAAGGGGGGCAGAGGGAGGGGAGACCAGGTGCATGTTGCGAAAAATTATTGTTACAGTTGATGAAGGGGGTGGGGGAGGGGTGTCTAAAGTCAAAGATGAATCTTGATTGGGCCAAATTTGACCTCGAGTCACCCAAAACAATGCCGCTGGGTCTCCCCAGACCCGAACACCAAATTATACACTTTTTTTTTAGAGACCTTCAGACTTGGCAAAAATGGTCAAAATCGGTTTTGTAGTGTTTATATAGCTGTTGTGGAGGATATCATGAAGCCTCGTTCCGATAAAAAAAACTAGAGCATAGTTATTATATCATTTTAACTTGAAACGGGTCACAAGAGACCCGAACACAACATAAGGGTTAAGAATATTAACACCCTATAAATGTTGTCTGGTCTACATTAACATTTAAAGGAATAATTAAAGGATCAAAGGTCCAAATACCAGAGGATGTCTTCACTTGAAGTCGACTATGTCTACACAGAAATTAAAAATAATAGTTTTTTTCCAAATCATATCATATATGTTGTCGCATTTACAGAGAGAGGAGTCTCTGCGATAGACTCTTCTGTTTGCTCCTGTGTACGTAGTGCAGATCTAATCATTGTTTCTTTGTGTAGCAGATTCCAAGGGAAGGAAAAAGAGTTTACACAGAACCCACACGAACTTTACCCTGGACCATAATGAATGAACTGTAGAAAACCAGACGATAAGAGATCCTAGAATTGTGTCTTTTGTGACTCCTAACTGAGAGACACCATTCCTGACTTTAACACAAACAATTCAACAGATGCAGTGTCAAGCTTCTCCTAAATGAATGGAATATTATTAAAGATCATATCAGATGATTTGTTATACAGTAAATCCTCACTCCAAACTGAAAACAGTCTTTGACAAAGCTTCACTCTCTAGGCAGCATTTCAATCATTTACCATAATATGTAACTGTGAATTCAAACACTTTCATGGCCAAATAATACAAAGTGTTTGTATTGTTCCCCAAAATAAATTCATGGCAGGGTAGAAAAGCCTTTGAATCACATCATGAGTCACTGAAACCCTATAATGACACCCATGCCAATACAATTATGTTCATGGGATAGAAGACTGGTGCCGCCAGTATGAAATAGTTTAAGAAACTCTTAAAACTAAAGATGACTAATATAAAGATTTGAGAATGAGTAACAAAGGCAGTTTGTTTGAGGTGAACTAAACACTGGAATAAATACCAGTTTAAAAAGTCCAACATTCAAAAATGTATTCAGTAAAAGTACACATTTTGCACAAAGCTCTATTTCAGAATAAATATGTTGTATCACTGTATTATACATTGGAGCATTCATTTTTTCATTCCAAATTGCATAATATAACATTTGGAGCGGGTAAAGGATGAGCTTTCTTTTTCCTTTTAAAAAACGATATATACTGTACACTGCCGGATAGCTTCTGAATTTAACCAAGGGATCAATAACGGATCAACTGGGTGGAAGTAGCTTAGTCTTTATTGAGTCAGCTTAGGAAGGTTGGCTGGCTCAAGTCCCTTTGAGACTTTGAGAATACCAGTACACCTCTGGGCACTGCCGAGTTTCCACTGAGCAAAGCATTGAACCCCTATACTAGAGGATCTGGAAAAGCCCGCTGACATACAGTTTTCTTCTATAGAACGCAGGATAAACGCAGGATCTAAATGTGTTTGCGGTGCTTTATGTGTGACAACTGAAAGTAGATTATTTTGTATCACATTATACAACAGAAGTTAGGTAATAAATATAGCAGTTTTAAAACCACTCATGGTAATCATGTCCTAAGTAGATGATAAGAAAAAATCCATAAACACTCCTATTTACTCTAGCACAAATGATCTGTAACTGTATTCAGAGAGTTGAATGAACCTAGTGTTTCCACAGGCTTAGTTACAAAAACAACTGCGATCTACTAGAAGTTTGTATTTGTATTACCAGGCAGCCCTACATCCATGATGAAGCTGCTGACTACTTAAGATCATTTCCTGTTGAAATACACATTTAGTGGACACTTTATCAGGTACACGTACAATGCAATGAAATCCAATACAACTGTTCTTCCACTACAGTTCACTTCACTTGTTATGTCTATAGTGTTCAGATCTTGTTTACACTCTCATAAAAGGTGTTCATTCAATTATACACGTTAGCCTTGAGGTAATAGTAACTGTTTTTCTGGACGGCATTATATTGACATTGTTAACTATAATAATTAACAGCCCTCGTGTATGTCAAAAGGCAGGACAACAAATAGAAACAGCTCTGTAATGTAGTCCAGTGAAACATTCCCTTTATATGACCTCAAGATTAAACACATTTGTACCCTTTTTTGCCGATTACATAAACACTATGGGCCTTGAAAAAATACCAATGTTGTAGCTAATACAGAGGCAATAAAAAGAAGGCTAAATATATTAGCCTTATAAAAAAAAAATGACTTTAGCGGCTTACAGTGAGCAAGGTGTTAGCTGGAGACGAGCCAAAAAGAACAAGGAAATCATATTTTGTTATAAAACAAAAAGAATTCAAGAATTGCACAACACCACGATAATAAATGTGTCTTTTCCCTTTAGAAACTCAGTTACTAGAGTGACTTTTAAGCTATATGGCCTCTGTTTTTAAAAGTGTTACTAGGCTATATTGTTTCAGTTCTTGGTTAAATCGTCAACATTTGGTTTGGAGTCAGACCATCTCTTTTTATGGATATGAAATGTTCCTAAAAATAAAATGAACTGCACACAATCTACTTCCACACTATCAACTTTAAACGACATAAAAATATCTCTGTCCTGGAGTTGTAGTTTTTGTCCTTTAATCCACGGTTGACTGAACTCCACTCTGCGATGTGTGTGTGTGACAGTCGGCGGAAGGAAACGTCAACCTCTGCCGCGCGCGGTCACGCCCCCTTTCTCTGTACACCGCAAACTCCGGCCGACACACACACGTTCAACCTCACACACACATACACACACTTGACTTTAACTACGCACAGCACAGACACACAGAGGAGCAGGGAGAAATACTCTTTTCTGCAATATTACTCGGTTCTGCCTGAATGTGACGCGACAACACTGAACGACAACGCCAACCGGTGAGTAGTCTCTTCTTTCACGCATTTACTGGGCACTCATATGGTTTGGAATAGTTGAATGGAAAATAATTTCATGAAAGCAACATGTAAAACGAGTTGTCGCGCAGCACACACGTCCTCAATGCTTAAAAAGTCACTCAAAGGCATCATTTGTCGCGAAATTCTGTATCGTAAAGACATTTCTGCACACAACTTGGGAAAATATCAACAAGCCATCCTTCTGAATGCTCTCCCAATGTGATGTCACTAAACTGATATATTTTGTATTTTCTATTATATCTCCGCTTGATTGATGCGATAGTATGCATTATGATGGACATGTAGAAACTCCAGGATGATGCAGTGTCTGTCTATCCATCTAGTATGACTCTACCGGCTTTATTATATTTGCAGTAAGGTGTCTCTCAATTATGTCATTTAAACTACTGTAGTGAAAATATATGTGAAGTAATGGTTAAATAATTGTATGGAAGCTCAGTAGCATAGCATTGTGAACATTTGCATCTTGAACAATGTTAAATGGACCGTTCAGTGATTTCCAAAGTGGACCTTCAGACCACCAGAGGCATCAAGGGGGAACTCAGTATAAGAGTTGTTTAATTTCACAAGTTGTTTTTAGTGGTTAGCAGAATGACTGTGAATGACTGGTGATTGCAGGTTCCACCCAGTTGCCCATCCACCTACTGTAAGCAGCTAAAATCTTGAAACTAGCCCAACATGGCATGTATAGCAGCAAGAATTGACAGTTTTCCTGTAAATGCTCATCAAAAGGTACAACGAGAAACTATTTCTGGCTTCCAGTAACAAATACATTACATTATCATGCAATTTCCTGTTGGGCTACCAGATCCTGCTTGAGGTTGATCCTGTTAAACAAACACAATGAAAAGGTGTGCCCACATTTAAATGTGCTGACACTTACTGAAGTTGCCTTGAGGACAGTTTGTTTAACTTGTGTCCATGCTACTTTCTTTGTGAGGATATTATGATTATTTAATCAACTTTTTGGGTGTGTGTGGCTTGGAATTGTTGCCAACATTGACATTGGTTGTGCCATTTCCTTTGAGAATACATTTATATTTCTGCATTTTAATGACATTTACAGGCATCGCTACAGCAGAAATGAAAACATTCCCGTTAAACAACATGCCACTCCTTTGAAAGAGATTAACACCAACTGCTTCATGCAGAGACAGGAAAACACAAACAACAACGGTACACGTTTTGGAAACATAGCACTATAATTGGCCAAGCTGTTCCCAGCTGACTAAAATAGAGCGAACCTTTAGCTGATGAGTTCCCCTTTGTATGCTGCAGAGTTCCAAAAACGTTGTGATGACAGACAACTGAAAAGCATGTCGGTGTGAGGATGCCTCAGTAACACTCTGCTGTTTGGGGGTTCTCAAAGCAATCGTGCAGTGGCCGATGCTAACTTATATACACTTTTGATTGTAAAGAATAACTTTTGTTCAAATATAATTAAATGACCAAAAGATTTTTTTAAAAACATTCCAAAAACCTGCTCACAATAGAGTGGTATTGAACTGCCTGGAGTTAGCAGCAACTAGTCATTAAGCCAGGTTCAATGCCAAGCTGAATGGTGTTCTCATCTGTCATTGTAGGTGATAAGCAAAGAATAATGTTGCCGGACCTCTCTGCATAAGGTCAACCATTTGTCATCAAGTGTCTGCCTAGCAGTTTGAGTAGCTCCCTGAAGACAAACAAAACTAAGTCAATACTCATTCAGACATATCTGAATGAATCAGGCTTTTCACATGACTTTTTTAAATTTGATACCCACAAAGGAAACTACAAGGTTTATCTTGACTTGAACAGCTCTGCCAGTGGCCTCACTATCCATTAACTGCCTCAGCATACAGTATGAAGGGTCTTGAGGGAACACTAAGAGGGACTGCCACATTTCAATAAGCAGAGATTGTGCCAATGACAGTTGCTGTGGCTTTTCTGAAATAGCGAGCAGGGTTTCTCGGGGGCACATATAGATAGCAAATGTGATTCCAGCTGGCGCTCTGGCATCCAAGTCTTAATGGTAGGGTTGTTGATTGAGTGTTTCTTCTCGTACGCTTTGAGCTGTGTATCAAGTTGCGTGACCATTGTTGATCAGAGCTACTTTTGCCGTTACATGAAATAAACAGCTGATAAGGATTACACAGCTGTCACTCCAAGGGGCTCCTAATCATGTGTGTGTTGAACTTGTATCCATGTAAAGAGCATCATCAGTTTAATTTAGTTTTACTATATCAAATACATCTATTCACCATTCTGTGTTTTCAATGATAAAGAGCTGCTATTCTAGTTTTGAAAGTTGTTCCTATAACTGAGTTGTTCCTTGTTCAAAAACCACAAGTGTCTATTACGATACCAGCCGAACAAGTTTGGGAGGATATATTTGTGAGAAGGGATTTTCTTTGGAAAAAAAATCATTACGTATTGCAGACTCGTACACAGAATGCAACTAGCATTGGATAATCAATTATCACATAATTAACTAACTTACAACGAAACCCCCGGGGACAGGAAGTCTGGACTTTAAACCAGGAAAGATGTTTTTTTTCTTGGTGTGGCAATCATTGACCTTATCAGAATCAAAAGATTTGAAAATGAGCAAATTGGTTCCACTGCCTGTTTTTAAAGCTCAGATAGGTGCAATGATAATTGATACTGTTGGTACTTGTCAATGTCTCTAGGTATGTGAATGTAGCCCTGTAAATACAATGTCCTTTTGTGTTATCTGTTGTTTTATGTTCATGTTGTAACCTACTTGCTGCCATGTTGGACAGGTCTCCCTTGAAAAAGAGATTGATGATCTCAATGGGACCACCTGGTTCAATAAAGGATTACAAAAAAAAAAAAAATCATAGGATTAAGAGAACAGTTGAGAAATGTAATTGCCAGAATAGTAAATGTAACTTCAATGGTTGACATACACATGGTTATGGTTGGCATTTGATGAAGTAATGTTATTGTTTGGATGTGTTAAAAGTAAGAAAGCAGACATCAGGGACAAATGAACTAGAAGTCCTCACAACACAAGTATAGTTAGACACGTGTTAGTGCATGTGTGTCAGTAACTCCGTTTTGTGCTCAAATCGAGTAGTGAGTGATTAAAGAGCGAGCTTACCACAGCCTTTTAGAGAGGCTGAAATCTGGGTGATTAGGCTGCCGACCACACAGCGTGAGGCGGACAGCTGCAGCTGGTTATCAATCGAGCTTTAGAGAAAAGCTATCGAAACCTTTAAATTCCCCCAACTAGTTTTTAATACTGAATACGAAAGACACGGAGGCACTCCCTTATGGGCATGTACTTTACATACAGTCATAATGCTGTGCAATAGGTCACCATTGTCATTGGGTGCGCCTGTGTATTGTGTTCGTGCAAACGGTGTACGAGTGATGATATCTGTATGTATTTTAATGTTTATTGTGTTTGTATATGTACATGTATGCAGAACTGCAGGACGGAGACCAGAACAAATTTCCTTACGGGGACAATAAAGTATATAGTATCGTATCGTAATGAAACGTTAGCTTTGTGAAGCTGTCTTGTATACAGACCGTTTCTGCTGACGCCCAATCAAGACTATTTCCAGCCATTTGTTGGGTGTAATTGCATTACAGCAAATGTAGAATAAGCCAGTAAAGTTTTCCACATCCAAGGCCCACTTCCTCTTCAATATAAAGCAAAATTAGGAAGGTTGTTACAATGTATTTATTTTACCGTTGAGCTACCATGTGTTGGAAAGGGGCACATCTGAATGCCATTCTTAAAATGTGCAGAGTAGGCTGAATCAACGGTCTGTTGCGGCTAGACCTTCAGGAAATTATTCTCTGAAAGCCAAAAACAACAAGCTGCCATGAATAAGAGGAGTGGGAAGTTCATATAGCACGAGGAGGAGGTGGGGGAAGATCCATTTCAGGATTCTCCAAAATAGTATCTAAGATGCACACTTGGACCACCATGTGATAGCGTGCGCCGGTTTTTTAAATCCCTGTCATGTGTAGTAGGCAATTTCCTCCTTCCAAAGTCCCTGAAGAGGACTTTCATAAGGAAAGATCAATGATTTGATCCCTGGCATTTACCATACCCCGAGGATCATATGTCCGAGATAATGCCTCGTGGACCTTGGAAGGGAATACATGCTATAGAGACCAGTCAAAAGGGACATCCTTTGAAGTGAAAAGTATCCTGAGGTCTGACTGCAGCTTCATTTCAAAGTGAGCATCTCTCTAGAAGCAGATTCACAGCATTGACAACATGCAAATGTAATATTGTCCAGTAGCCACGGAGGAAATAAACTATTTTTAAGTATCTCACTTTGGATTAACCAACTCACAAGACTACCAAGCAGTACTACACTAAACCGGTCTTATATTTCCTGTAAATACTTCTACATTTTTGGTACTTTGCATTGTATTTGACAAGCCTATACCATAACGTTGTTTTTCATGACTTCCTTAAAATGATCAGTTTAGCTCAATATTTAAAACCACATATCTTACTATCTTTAACTGTTTCTTGTTGTCACTTTCGCAACGGCTGTTATGTAAAGTTGGGTGTAGTTTACACGTTTTTTAAATTACAGTATATTAAATAAGGATTGTGCATTTAAGATACTGAATGTGTGATGAAGTTGTGAGGCTTAGAGATTAAGGACACGTATATGTATGAGTTTATTATTTAAAGAAATGACATGACATCATGAGACTGACTTTAAAGTAAAATACAAGTCATACTATCTTTGTTCACCTTATTTGGAAACTGTGTGGTCTTTTAATTCATTCATAATGTTTCTGGTGATTTACTATATCCTCTGCAGTGTATACAAACTAGTGTTACTGATATCTGTATCTTTGAATTGAATTGCTGGCTCAAAGTAGGCCGATGACTGACAAAAGACAGCCCTCTATGCAAATGATCAGAGACTAAATAAAACGCGTTCTGTTTGGATGCCCATCACTATTGCCTTCTTCCTTTTTCACAGCTGTTCGGTTTCTTCTCTCAGCTTTTGAAATCTCTCTCAGTTGACTCATCTCTGTCGGATATTGTCTTTCTTGAATGTTTGACTCTTGGCTCTCTTTAAATGTTTTCAATTGTTGATACAATTGTTAACTCAAGAGGATACATATTCATTCTTTGAAACCAGTGGCTTGAAAAGGTTACTAAAAAAGACAAGTATTGTTTGCCAAATGTATATTTGATTGAATCCTAACTCGGTTGTATTTCTCTTGTGCAACAGTTTGAGGGTTGGCTGCAGTGATGTCCAGATCGCCAAAATCCGCCTCGAGGTCTCGGAGCCGCACCAGGTCCCGGTCTAGATCCCGCTCCAGCTCTCGCTCCAGGAGTCGCTCCAGATCCCGATCAAAGAAGCGCCACTACCGGTAAAGTCCCCTTTTATGAAAAACAAACAAATATATTTTTGCTATTGGCTGCATTGTGTTTGTGTAGTCCATGCCTCTGTGCCTTTGGGGATTCTTTGGAGAAAAAGGTCTCATAGTTTGTATGAATGCCATAACCCAGCTAATGCTTAAGGAATGAATGACTGATGAAGAAGCAGAACAACTAGCAGCAGGTGCAGCAGGCTAAGTGCCGTCTTGTTATGCACAGACATCCTTTATTTTCTGCTAAACTAATTTTCCACTCAAACTATCTAGTTAATCCTGTCCTGAGGAATGGACAATACAATGTGCTTGTAAGATTTGGCATGGGAAAGATGCGTGTGCAGTTTAATTTTGACAGTGGGAAAGGCACCAAGCAGGTCTGTGTTCTGTTAGAATAATCTTCTCTGGTAGCTACATGATCTTTTTTTATTTCCATCTGCAAGACGTTGTCTTGTCTTGGACTTTTATGACTTTGGTTCTCATGAACTCACAAAGCTGGTGTAGCGTATAAATGGATTTGGGTCGGACTCAAACTCTGGAGTCGGCTTCTGTATCAAGAGGAAATTGATGTTTGAGAGAGAGTTCAGCTGCCGGTTTGTGAATTTACTTAAATTAGAGTGAATATTATTCCAGCTTGCACTGCATGCAACATTTCCATAATAGGCTGCCTCTGCGCCATATCACAATATTTATCAAGCTTTTAATCAAGAGTGCAGCATTTGTTGTTTTGCTTGATAAAAATGTGGGGTTATCTGCTGGCTAAACGGCGCGTTTGTAAGAGAAACGAAGGCTTCACTCTGATGCCTTTGCTGTTCCTGGCAGAATAACTGTGGCATGGCAATAAAAGGCAAAGGCTGCTCATTTCCTGGCAGTGTGGCAGCACATTTTTAAAGAATTGGCATTAAGCTGGACGTGGAAGGAATCTAATGTTTTTTCTCATACTGAGCACACCTTACACGTAGGCAAAAGGATTTGTGGTCACACACATTTACATAAGTTGTATACAAACACAGATTCAAATACAATAACCCAAAACACACATTTTATCTCGCTACATCTTCTGGGCAAATCATCTCCAACCTGTCAACAAGTCTGACTACATTTGGAGTTCTGTTGTTTATGTTTTTATGTCTTCACGTGGAACCTACTGCTGCAGGTCTCCCTTGAAAAAGAGATCAATGATCTCAATGGGATTTCACCTGGATAAATAAAGGTTTTGAATTGAATTGAATTGGAGTACTCTTGCTTGTGGGTGTTTTATTAAAAATCTAATTGATGTGACGAGCTACAGTGATTCTTGCTGAAAGACTTTTCAGATGTGGATATCTGCAGTATGTTGGTGTCAGGCTATTAAAAGTCTCACTAAACTGGTTGAACAGCCCGGCAAGCACAGAGGGAGGATTGGAGTAGACGTTTCTTTTTTTTTTTCCATGCTCCATGTGACTCTCTGCTCCACCAGTTGGCCAGACGAGATGTAGTATCCGTAGCTCGCACTGTGAGAGAGCTCAGTGCGCTTCTTTCTTTACTCACTCTGTATTCCAATGCAAACACACACTAGGTGAGTCCTATGCGTTTTTAGCCTTTGTATATGGTTTGCACATTTATTTGCATGTAGTGTGGTGCTGTTTTGTGCTGTCAATTTAAACTGTTGTTCTGCAATGTACTGTATAGTAGGCTTTGTAACCCTAACTTCTTAATATACGTTCCCATTTCAGTACGTTTTTTAAATGAAAAGTATAGTAGGGACACTGTCTGTGGAGTTTCTTTTTATTTAGTGACAGTTGTAGAAAAGTTGCAAAAGAAGTAGCTGTAGAGAAAATACTTTAGTAACATGGCTAGTTTGACGTCAACACTAGATTTGCTCCGTTGATATATTCCAAAGTTATGTTGAAATGCTTGAAGAATGCACGTTGGGCTGGTTAAACCACTGTTGTAAAGAAGAGAACATACTGTCTCGTTGATATCATCTTAAAACTGTGTTTAAGATTCATGCTAGTGGACGACACAAGGCTTTTTATCAGAAGTGCAGGAGAGCCCCCATGTGGCCGAGTGTGTCCCTGCAGCCTGGCCAGAACCACAGTGTGAAGTCTGCTTTCTCCATGCAGCGCTCCTCATGTGGGCTGTTTGGTCCCTACACATGTTTTATCAATTCCAAACGACTTATGGATGTTGGATGCATATTCATGTGAAAATGCTTTATGTGTTTTATATAAGTGTGTGCATGTCTGTTGGCCATTGGTTCACCAAACTTATTTTGCCATCTTTTCTGAATGGCAAAATAAGTGTTTCTTGTTGTTGGTGTATCTACAGCATTTGGCTTTAAGTGATTATTTCTATGGTTTTACTGTCCCAATCTTTTATCAGTGAAACAGCCAGTCTGCCTGTATACGTGTTGTATGTTTGTTTTTTACTTTCAAATGTATTTATCAGGTAAAACACCACAAACAACAATCATTCAATTCAATAGCTGTCATTTGCAAGCACAATATCATGACCAATGATTATCATTGTAATTATGATTATATACACATCTGTCTACGACGCCTCAAAGATTTGAATTAATTACTGACCAGTTTATACTAGAATTGTCTTATTTTCATTGAGCTATATCATATCGTCATGTCACTATAATGTATGCACCGTCTGCTAGGGCTGCTCGATTATGGCAAAAATCATAATCTCGATTATTTGGGTCAATAATTTATATCACGATTATTAAAAACGATTATCCATTTACTTTGAAAACATCCATTTATTGAAAAAAAAAAAATGTGAACAGTATGTTTTTAACAGTTGATTACCCTGAACTTTAAGTATAATTCAACTGAAAAACCAATACAATTTTTTTTTAAATAAATAAAAAATAGTCGTTTTATTTCGATTATGTTGTTTTCATAATCGTTGCAAGCCAAAATCGTAATTGCGATTAAAATACGATTAATTGAGCAGCCCTACCGTCTGCTCAGAAAATGTTTGTAAGAGAGACTGCACTTGAGCGATGTAAAGGTGGGAGATACTGTTTCAGATAGTGCTGTATTAGATTGCATTACATTCCTAAAAAACTACACAACTACATTTGTGTTAATCTTTGGAAGAAAAAAGGCAGTAACTAAGTTCTTTCTTTACCCTCTCGCTTTCGTTCACAGCTCCAGGTCTCGGTCATGGTCAAGATCTCGTTCTCCATCTCATAACCGGGAGAAGAAATACCCGAGGGGATACCAGAACGGGCGTGAGTTCCGGGGCTACCACCGCGGCTTCCGGAGGCCGTACAACTTCAGGGGCCGGGGGCGGGGCTTCTTCCCACGCGGACGCTACCAGCGTGGCGGCGGGGGAGGTGGCTACAACAATAACAACAACTTCCGCCCCAACTGGAAGAACTACAAGCAGCAGTACCCTCAGAAACAGCAGCAGCAGCAGCAGCAGCAGCAAAACCAGCAGGAGCAGGAGCAGCAGCAGCAGCCAAACCATGCACGAGGACGCTCTCACAACCCCCAGCAGCGCTCGGGAAGCCCCCCTCATGGTCACTCCCACCACTCAGACCAATCCTCCTCGCCTCTATCCAGACACTCCCAGCATTCGTCCTCTTCCTCACACTCCTCCTCTCCCAAATGGAAGCCAGCCTTGTCGCTGACTAACCCAAACGCCAAAGATGGGAAAGAGGAGCTCTCTGTCTCCAAGGAGGCCCAAAAGGGAGGAGGGGGAGATGAGGAGACAGCGGAGCCTGTGGGGGTGTTGGCAGGAGAGGCCAAAGAAAGCGCCTGCAGTGGGAAAGCTGAGGGGAACTGGCAGGGTCTTAGTGACTGCAGCCCAAAGAGAACCAGCACCCTGGCGAGCTATGCTGTTATTGTTGGGCAGAACAGCCAGTCTACCAACCAGTCTAGTCCTTCCCCTAAAATCACAAAGGACATCAGCAATGGCGCCCCCTCCTGGAGGATGGTGGGTAGTTCCTCCTCGACAAAAAAACCCTCACATGAAGGTCTAAATCCAATGCTCTCCAGCTTTGACTTCTTCTCCAACGAGGAATACCTGGATGGAGATAAAACTGCCATCTCCATTGCCTTCAGACAGTAAGAATGGTTTTACTCTTTTAATTCACTTCTACTTATCAATACATGCAAGCTCAATAGATATACAAACAAATTCATTGTTTGAGATTTAGGGGGATTTAAAATATGATACTTGTCAACAGTGTTTTTGAATGAAATTCTGCATGTGTTTACATCCTTTTTTCCTAGATTTAATACTCAACATGTTAGTAAAAGCTATTTGTAAGGCCTCTTATGACATCTGTTCATATAATCGATTGGTTTCATTTGTTGTCTCCCACGTTGCATGCCCAGTTAGATGCAGTTCTTTATCTCTTTGTCTTTCTTTAGGTTTTTGGAAGAGCAAAATAAAAAAGCCAAAGCTCTGGAAAATGATGTGGAAATGGAAAAAGGGAAAGTGAATGGAAAAGCACCCACAAATATTTCTGACTCAGTGTCAAGAAAATGCAAAGAGGACAATGGTGGTGAAGTGTCTCTGAACAGCTTTCTGAAAGCTTCTCCCTTTCTGTCTGCTGACGGCGAGGAAGAGGAGGAGATGATAGTCAAGCCTAATTCAAAGTCACTTCACAAAGACTGGCAAAATGGGGAAGAGTCCTCTAAGACAAAGATCAGGGTCACTCACTCAGCCCGGGAACTGTTTGATGAATGCTTTAGCAAATCGCAAAATGTGAGTTATTCACAGGCTGCTAACTGCGACCTTGACTCGGTAGCAGAAGATGTATATCTTAGTCGAAAGCAGGATAGAGTAGCGGCAATTTCTGCTGCCCTCGCTAAGAGGGAGATGGCGGGACATTTTGAGGAACTGTCACCAGACATGGCAGGTAAAGCCAGGAAGATGACAAGCTCTCCCTCCATCCCATCTCCTGCACCACCACCACCAAGGAGGAACCCTGACGTAGAGCTCAGGGGAGAGGACACTCCTTTCATGTCCTCAAGAAAACAGGAACCAAAAGTAAATGTCAGAATGGATTTCCTCGGAGAGAGACTGATGAGGTGAGCATCGCATAATGATTTCTGCTCCCATACTGGAGGTCAGACGTCACAACTGATTTAATTAATAGATTGGCAAAAAGAGCATTTTCTGCAACAGTATCAGCTAGGGCTGTGCGATTATGGCAAAAATCATAATCACGATTATTTTGGTCAATAATTGATATCACGATTATTAATTGACTTTGAAAACATCCATTTATTGAACTTTAAAACAAATACAAATAATAATTTGAACAGTATCTTTTTAACTGTTGATTACCCTGAACATATAATTCAACTGAAAAACCAATACAAAAATAAATGATACATTTATATTTACATTTTAATAAATAATATCAAAAATAATACATACCAATAAACAAGATCAACAAATATTTTGGAGCGCACTTCAACAAGCTACTAAACATATGTAAATATGATAAATACAAATAAATTAGACTAAAATAAATTAGATCAAATATGTTGCAGTGTCACAACCAAGCAAAGCAAAATAATCGTTTTTTTCGATTATGTTGTTTTCGTAATTGTGGCAGGCCAAAATCGTAATTGCGATTAAAATACGATTAATTGCACAGCCCTAGTATCAGTGTTTTAATACAGTTTCATGTGATCTGAGAACTGTTTTCTGTTTATATTAAACCAAAGCAACAGACTAAAAACTTTCTTTTATCATTTTCAGCTCTGATATTTTAGCTGAGGAGCGACAGTTGTCCCAGGATCTTGTTCAGTCCTCAAAAAAGGATCAGGAGTTTCGCTCTATCTTTCATCATGTTCAGGCTCCTCAGTTACAGAGGAGTCCTTCTGAGCTGTTTGCTCAACACATAGTCAGCATCGTTCACCACATTAAAGGTAAGTCCGCAGTGGAGTAATCTAATCACACGACATGCTTAATACGATTATAGTAACTGCTTGTACTATCGCATCTGGGTTTGTCTATTTAATGTAGCATCAGACAGACACAGAAAGCACTAACTTCTGCTGTTATTCATGTTTCCCTGCACAGCTCAGCACTTTCCATCCCCTGGAATGACTATAAACGAGCGATTCACCATGTTCCAAAGACGAGCTGCAGAGAAGGAATTGATGAAGCCAAGAAAAAGCCCAGAGATACACAGGTAGAGTCGCCTATTGAGTGACCCTCTCACCTTCAGTGTGCTGTGGCTTCACCCCCTCTTTTAACAGCTTTCAGGTATTCCTCTCACCTTTCCTACCTGAACATCAACACACTATCTTTGCTTTCGTATGCTTGGTGGAGGTCCGTCTTTTTCACCCAATTTTTCTTTTCTTTGTCTGTTTGTGTCGTCCCTGCAGTTCAATGTCGCCAAGTTTGTCCTTGTGGCCCCTGCACTATAGATCCTGTATTATGTGCATTCTAATATCTTGTCTGAATTGTTTTTCTTTCTCACAGGAGAATTGACGTTTCACCAAGAGCTTTTAAGAAACACTCTCAACTTTTTGAGGCGATGAAAAGCTCAGAGGATGGCACTTACAAGGTGACTGAATATTTTGCAGTATGAATTATGTTGGAAAAGCAAACAACAGCAAGCAAATGAGCAAGCCAGATGCCTTTAGACTGCACTCTCTGAAAGCCTGTGGCCTTCCTTGAGGGAGATGCACAGTCTATGAAATGCAAATGCAAAATAAGGCACTTTGACTTTGTTGTTTGTTATATGTCACCTTCACACATGGTGAATTGCTTAGACTGTGGGCAAAAGCCTGACCAAGGCTAATGAATCATATAAGTTCAGAAATGGAAGTCACTGTGCCAAAGCTGTTCAAAGGACTCTAAGAAATTGTCTTCGTAAGTATTCTTTAAAAACATTAGGAACGGAAATGACCGACAGCAAGCACCTTTATGCAACTGTGTTTACATTTACATGCCTAACCTTCTGAGTAAACCCTCACAGTATTTCTTTATTGACGAGCATGGACACTTATGGTCAAGCATTTGTAAACATGAGGGGTGAAAACTACTAAAACATTGAACCTCAATTAGCATGAACAGTCCTATCTTCTTTTTCTTCCCCATTGTTAAAGAACCATACTAGTCGTTTTGCCATAACTCAACTAGGAAGTGTGTACACTTTTAAATGAGTGTGATGATACATTTGAAGTGACTTGAATCTTGTTTGAAATAGGCAATACATCACCGTGAACATTCAGGGATTGCTTTTTAAAAGACTTGGTTTTAAAATACCTGAAAGAACCATGTCTGTGATGCTCTGATGTTGAAAATACGGGAAATGGAAGTCATGTTATACATGGAAGACAAAGAAGCAAGGATAATGTGAAACAATGCTGGACCATGTGTTGCTGTAGTGCATCAGATTCTTGGAGTGGAGCCTTGGATTCTGGACTTTCCCACGAGCATAAATGCACCAGTAAGGAGGATTTACAAATATACCCTTCTGACCAGCTGACCATGCAACCCCTTGACTTTAACACAAAACACAGCTGACTTAAAGTGGACCTATCATGCTATATTTGAATAATATAGTGTAGGACCATACCTATATAAGGCATATTTATACTTTTTTTTTTTCAAAATACCAAACAGATCATGCATTTTAGCCATGCCTCATTTCGCTCAATTTGACAATTTCTAGCTCTGTTTTGGCAAGGGCTGATTCTGTGAGCAACAGCACCATCTACAGGCCTGGCATATGTACTACAGCGTCTCCAGCGCTTTCGAACGGCAATGCCGTGGCTGTCTCCTCCTGATTGGTGGAGTTGGCCCAATAGCCGTAGCGCCACCGTCCTGACGTCAGGACAGTGTTCAAATCTGGATCAGTTTTTATCAGATCCGTTGCAGCCCCTTTTTTAGAGATTTGGGTATGGAGGAAAATAGAGAGGGTTGTGTTTTCTGACACTTGGTGAGTTCCCTGGAACACCGGGGACACATATTCATGTATAAAAGACGTACAAAAGTGCATTTTGCATGATAGGTCCCCTTTAAATATTGACGGTGATGAATTGCCTATCTGAAGCAAATCTAAGTATTATGAAGTTGATTTGTTTACGAAGTTAAAAAAACTGCTGTGAAGGCAGAACATCTATCCAAAACATTTGCTTTGAAGGATGGTTCAGATTTTAAGGAAATCCTCAACATGCAAAACTACTGCTTTGGCCCTTTAAGTGCTCTGGAAAGTTCTTGGTTTTATTCATGCCAGCTGGCTGTTACCAAGGTTACACAGCCCCCCCTCCCCCCCATACCTCACTGTTTAGAGCCGACTGATAGCAGCTACATGCTAATCCAAAGTCTATCCACGACGTTGTGTTCTGTTTTTGATTTGCTCAGGACGGCGTGGATAAAGTGAAGGAGGACCCAATGGATCTTCGTTTGGATATTGAACGGCGTAAAAAATATTCCAGCCATGACAGAGAGTATAAACAGGATCGGGGAAGAGATGTGGGAGAGTCCCCTGATTCTAGTAGAGGGAGATCTTTGGACAAGTTCTCGAAAAGCCGCAAGAGATCAAAGTATGTGCAACTGCCGTGTTATGTTTTGAAATATCTACACATGTTTTCTGCATGATAAACAATTGGCCATGAAAGCTTTTTGAATGAACCATTTCTCCTTCTAGGAAAAGTGAAAAGAAGCGCAGTCGCTCAAGTTCATCTTCTTCCTCCTCGTCTTCTAAGTCCCAAAAAGAAGATTTGCCCCATGGCAAGTCTGATCCCAAAGAAAAAGCCTTTGACAGAGGCAGACTGGGTCAAACGGAGTCAACGGGACCAGATGAAGGAGGAAGGCCTCGTGGAGGATTCGTAAGTTTAACACATGATGTTGGATTGACGGGAAAGCAGAGATCGGAGCAATGGCTGTGTCAACTTTCACTGTACATGTTGACTTCAATTCATACATTGATATGAATTCAAATGCTGATTTTTTTTTTGCCTTATCCTCTGTTTACAGCAAGTCCGAATACGAGGTCGGAGCTGGAACGGAGGCAATAATCAAGGAAACAGTTCACACAGCAACGCCATGGCAAACATGGAAGTAGACCCAAAAGCTGAAGACTGGGACCCGGAGTTCACTCCCAAGAGCAGAAAATACTACTTGGTAGGGTTGATATCCATTCAGCCTTCCCATCTTTGTTTGAATGAACCACATGGTGTTGTATAATCTATAATTCAAGTTTGGAAATGACAACCCTTTATCCTTTTTCTCTCAGCACGACGACAGAGAACGAGAAGCAGAGTGCAAGTGGTTTGAAAACCGAGGGCGCGGACGGGGAAGCGCCTCGCGTGGAAGAGCTCGATTTATCATCCGCAAAGCCACTGGAGGCCCCAACACCAACAGCCCCAAAAGGGCCCATGATAAGTTCCAGATCAACGGGGAGCAAGGCAGCGCTCAGGAAGAGGAGAGACAACAGGACCATAAAGATGGAGGAATCGAAGGGGAGAAGACTTGAGCAGAGAAGCAGGATGCTGAGAATCTCAATTTTCTTCTTCGCTTTTAAACAATCTCACTTTGTGATTCTACACAGCACAATGGACTCTTTTACGGCTCTTTTAAACTTTAAGATTCTGACTTTACTTTAAACATAACAATTTTCCACATAAGGATATAACTCATAGCTAGTAGATGCACTGTTTAAAGGGTGAATTGATGTTTCTCATAAAAATGTGGATTTAAGTTACATATTTTTAGCTTTTTACGGTTAAGTGGAAATGTTCTGTGCGTCAAAAAAAAGACATTTGTATTTTTGAGTAAGAGAAAATCACATCCTAGATAAAATTAGCGTGTGCCTTATACTTGTGCAACTGAATAAATGTTTTGTGAGTGGGTTACAAGATTAATAATCTCTAGAAAAACAGGCTCTTGCTTTGAGCTGTGTCTTATCTGGATTAAAATTGCAGTAATAAAAACACTGTAGGTCATGTTGACATAAGAACTTCATTGTTCGGTCAATGCAACACTCTTCAAAGACCCTGATCTGACATGGGACCAAACTGTAAAGGGTCAAAGGTTATGCTCTACAATCCTTCTTTGTACAACACCCAACAGATCAACACAACTAGCTGGCTTATGTGTTTCTCATTAAACATTTTAACATCAAAGTACGTTACAGTAGCTATTTGTTTCATCGTGGATAACACTAATCAATGTATAATATTGGTGGTGATTATACTCTTTTCCCAAACACATAATTGTACTTGGCTACGTAGAATTTCCCCATATATACACCGATGTGTTTTTCATTTGAGCTTTGAAACAAGCCAATGATGATTTAATCACTTATGTAAGTTGTGTCCAACGGTGTCAACATTGTGGGAGAAACGCTCAAAATGTGCATTTGTTTAGAAAACAGAAACAGAGTAAAAAGAGTTATCATCACTAAATGACTTGATGTCTAGAATAAGGCTCATCTGTGTTTGGACAACTGCCAATATTATTGAATTACATTTACATTTCAGTGCCTTGCTGTGGATCCGCTGGTCTTATTTGTACAATTCAGGCCAACAGATTCGGATTCACATTTGACTGTTTTAAGTGTCACCTGCTTTGAGAATATTGTTTTTTTTTTTAAAATAGATGTTGATAATGTTTTTTCTTCTTGGAGACTGTAAATTAAAGAGACACTGATTACTTTAAAGTCTGCCTTTGTATGTTTTTTGAGCAATTTAGGATTATGAATCAATCAGTGGCCTGATGCATGTCTGCAGCTACAGGTTCATCTGTTTTAACAGTGATACCAGAGAGGTTTAACATATAGTAAACAAACAGACAAGTTAATACATATCTAGAGAACAATACAACTGTACTTGCTGTTTGCAAATGTCTATTAACAGCCTGTATTTAACTGAGAGCCCCAGTCACAACACCCAAATTGTTTCTCATTGTAAACAAATGATTGCATCAGCTGACCAGGAAAACAACTACATGGCTTGCAATTGTAAGTCCTCCGATGACACTGCCATCTTTTGTTTCGAAACAAAATTATTCAGACATAAGCACATGCAACCACAAGTTCAAAAACCCTGAATCACATGTTCTGCCCTCTGACATTTCTGGGTTACCAAGTACAAATATAAGACATACAAAAACTCTTCTCGTCCTTATTACACAGAGCCTCTATAGACAGTGTTAAATAAGTGAATGATATGCACAATTTAGATATTTGCTCTAAATGCTTGTTTATTTGGAAATAAGGGCTTTAGTCCCAAATATATATCAGTTTTTAAACCTTTTTACCACTTATTTGGCTGAGCTGTCACTCAGTATCACCAGGAGAAAACCTTTACAGGACAAAAAGAGAATATCCTCAATGATTAAAACGAGACAGAGAAGTCTCGCTTACTAGCCTTCAACAGGAAAGATGAGAAAGTGCTTGAGTAATGACTAAGCATAGTGACACAACATGTTTAGTAAAAGGAAGGGAGAGTGACCAAAGTATGAATCTTTCTTATAAAATGTGTGTTGTTACTTTTATCCGCTAAGGGTTTGTAAAGTGCTGTCTTGCATACCCTTCTGCTTTCTATAACTGTCTAGCCTCTTTTCCTTTAAGTGCGTACAAAAACAACGTTACAGATACACTCACACACTCCCATACACATACAAAGATAGTTGAGTGAACACACAGTATGGAACTGTACGAAAGAACACTCAGACCTGCATTTAAGCTTAATTGTGCTTCCTGTCAAAGCTGACTTTGTCTTGTAATATTATTGTGCTGACATACATTGTCATGCTCTATTCTAAGCCTCACTTATGAGCTCTGTTCTTTCACTATAAACCTGTCTTACCTGTTTACCCCCTTCCCTCCCTCCCTCTCTCCTCCTTCTCCCTCCATTGCACTCTCTCTCTCTCTCTCTCTCTCTGCACTGACCCATCCTACTTCTTGCTGTTGACTTGCCTTGAATAGCCTCAGGAAAAGTTGCTCAATGTTAATGTTTGACAAGTAGGAAGAAGGACCTTGGCTTCCATATCTCTGTCTCAGACAACACGACCACACTCTTTCAGTTCTCCTTCTACTCAAGACTTTGTTTGCTTTTTTGTGGACATTGCATATTCAAATTCGAGGGAGAAAGAAAGAACGAGATCATGGGTGAGTCGGCGTTAATACTTATTCTTACATGGGTTGACGTTTCTTGCTGTTTTTATACTTCTAAGCTGTGTGTTTAATGGATAGTAAAACACAAAAATGTGAAGTAATGAAAATATTGAGTTGTTTTTTGTCTGCTCCAAATGGTGGTGATTTTATTTTAAGTATCAAATTGGCATGCTAATGTACTAAAGTCGTGGTACTGTGTATGGATAGGATTGCATGATTTGCATGAATTGAATACATGTATTAGTGTCTGCAAAAATGTTTTGTATATACACAGAGATTATTTAATGAGTGCAGGAAAACCTTTGATTCTTCTGTAATTTGTTTATTTTTGAGCCATCTGATTGACATTGAAAACATGTTTTTACATAATAAAAGGATTGATACATACTGTATGATTGATCTGTAATCATTTATATTGGTTCAAAGCCCATTCCCTTGTCTAGCCTCCACTACTTAGGGATGTTAGACTTGGTTTTCAAATGTCAGGACGCATCAGTTGTGAAGCCGGCACACCAGCCTTTGTGCAAAGAGTCTAATTTTCTGCCCCATTTGCCATGCCACTGTAGAGGTGCTAGTGCTGCTCGACTTCGAGGGCACCATGGGAGACGAGATCACAGTGAGGATGGGGGATGTGGTCAAAAACGTCACAAAGTTCAGCGAGGAGGGATGGCTGGAGGGGGAGCTGGGAGGAAAGAGAGGCATCTTCCCTGCTAACTTCACCAAGGTCTGTTGACGCTAAACAGCCTACAGCTGACTGTTACTATACTGTGTGTTTACAGTTAACCAAATATCCTAAAAAATGCCTTGTTTTGGTTGTCATTACAGGAGGTGCCAGTAAATTTGATAGGCGACAGCAAGAGGGAACCACGGAGCCTCAGAACAAGTAAAATGCAGTTCAATGAAACTTATTTGCAACTAATAAAATGTTCTTTTCAAACTTGATTGTGTATAATACCTGTAGTTCTGCCTTCTGGCCCTGCAAAGGCACATTATGTCAGTCTATCATATATAAATATATTACATTTATTATAACTAGAACAATTATCATGTTAAGAAATCTGCACATACTGTTCTGTATGCAGTGTGAGAGTCTACTCAATTATCATTTTAAGAAATCTGCACATACTGTACTGTATGCAGTGTGAGTCTACTCAAAATAAACAATCAAAAAATGTGACAGTGCTATTCAAATCAGGTTGGTTTTCCTATTGTAACATTGATGGTTCACAAGTGTTTGAAATGGTGGTTGGTGGTGAATGGACTCAGCAAAGCAGTGCAGCATCAAGCACACTGTAAATATAAGTCAACCACATCCTCTCTGCACAAATCCTAATTATATTGTATGAGTCTTTTGGAGGGATTAGGTATGTTAGAAGATGTTAGAAGCATCTAGAGATTGGCAGTCTTTGCACTTTCCTGTCGAGACTTGACTACACTGCCTATAATCGAGCTATACACACCATTATTGAGCGTTAGCTTTCCCATCAGCTTCACCAGTAGATTAAACACTTTACAAATGTCTATTGATGTGGCTGGTGATTCTTTGTCTTTCAAGCAAAGAGGAAGAAACAGACGAGGAAATGCGAGGTTGAGTTTGCCTATAACGCCTTGAATGAAGACGAGCTGCAGCTGGCAGCTGGGGAGACGATAGAGATCCTCCGCGAGGTACAACTCCCTCCTATCGCTGCTCAAACACTCACATTCAAACTCAAATAAACTAACAATGAGGCTCTGCAAAACAGCCTATTATTAAGTTATCAGAAGCAGTGCACTTCCCTGCAAGCGTCTACATTGGCATTGTAAATCTGGGCGTTGGTTAAATGTTTGTTCAGCCAATTTCCCGGGCTAGATCAAGAGTCTTTCCTAAGGTGTAATGATTATTTGGGTGTCACACTCTCCTTATGTTTTTCCACCAGGGTGACGAAGCATGTTTCACAGAGAAATCACAGCTTTGGGGAAACACAAAGAGTTGCTTTAGAGTATTAAGAGTTGATATGGACATATATATACCCTGAAGTATTATCTTAAAACAGACTGGTTATAACTCTGGAATGTAAAGTGGACATGTTTGAGCAAGTGTTCGCACAGCCATACAATGTTGTCTTCTCACATACTTTCTTGTTGTACTCTGTCCCTCATTGCTATTATCTACATGACAGATTGAAGATGGATGGTGGATGGGGGTGAAAAATGGCAAATTGGGAGCATTTCCATCAAATTTTGTCAAAGAGATTTTTGTTTCTCCTAAAGGTGGGTAAAGCCAACAACTTTTGTTAACTTCTTAATCCTTTTTCTGGATGTATTGTCTAACAATGTACTCATTAGTGGTTTACTATTTTTACAGACAGCAAGTACAATGAGGGCAAGTCAAGACCTAAGCTCACAGACGCGGTCTTCAACAAGGAGGTATGTAATGCAGAAATATTGTTTCTGAAATGCATGAGTTGTTAACCTTTGACTTATTGTCCCTTTTGTGCTCACAAAGGGCATTTCTCAAAGGGCAAGTGTGAGGAACAAAGCAAAAACCGGTAAGTCATTTTATTAACTGCATTTATTTTTGTTTGCTCAATCACGGACTTAACACTAAGGGAACAGCATTTAAAAAAGCGTCAGCACAGATCTATTTATACCGGATGTTTAATTCCTGTACTTTTTACGGTAATGTAAGGGTTGGGTCAAACATCGATACTTGATTAATTACTTTAGAGATGCGTATACGTCAGAGGGGAGTATCCTCCAGGGATCAAGGTCTACAACTTTTATTTCCAGTTTGTCACTCTTCCGCACCTCTTCCCGGCTAATCTTTGAAGTAGAGGTGTTAATCAAAGCTGATAAGATTGATTGGTCAGCATAGTGTTTGTCACATACTCTATTAAAATTCATATTCTGGTTAGTAACATGTCATCTCTTCCCCTATGGCTTAGTTGAAGCTAATGTACTAGCACTTGGAATGGTTTGGCATAGTTCAAACTAATGTACCTACATGATTCTTGTTACTCTGTACCCTCCTGGTTGAATGCACTTATTGTAAGTCGCTTTGGATAAAAGTGTCTGCCAGATGAAATGTAATGTAATGTAATGTCTCCTCAGTGGTGGAGTGTTGCCAAGCCATGTTTGACTACAAGGCAAAGACAGAGGATGAGCTGGATCTAAAAAAAGGAGACACTGTTGTTATCCTGAGAAAGGTTTGAGCGCATTTTATTGTTATTCTCTGTCTAGCATGAGTTCCACTAATGTCATGCTTACAGACTCCTTTTGGTACAATTGCTTTTCTTGCCAAGTAGTTGACGGTGTCATATTGTTCATCCAGCTAAACCAGTTGTGTCACTTTCAAGGAAACCACGTACACACCATGGCACACATATTTAAGAGACAATAATCGTATGTAATCATAGAAGGAAAAAAAGACTTCCGAGTTACTTCATAATGACAAATACAAAGAAGACAGCTTCGTCTTCCTTGACCGCTTTGTAACCTCTTATAATGTGGCGTCCCAGAGGACTGCGATGTTTGAGCTTCTAATGTGACCCTTTCATCTTTGTATGAAGGAAACAGAAGATGAAGGCTGGTGGGAGGGAGAGATAAACGGACGATGCGGCTGCTTTCCGGATAACTTCGTCATGCTGATACCACCAATGGACAGTCTGCAAGTGAGTTGACTAAACCACAGTCTAAGAAATATCCTTGCGACTGGACCTTCCCTGAATTCAAGACTTGACAACCGCTACTATGAAGCCCTGGACATACTTTATAGTAATTCATATCTGTGATACTTTTTTATTAATCAAAATGGCTCAAAATGCAGAGTACATAATGCCACTTGTGCAGCTGGCTGGTATGTGTGTTACTTTAGCAGCCAGTGTGCAGTGAGTCAGGGTCGTCTATAACATCCTCTGTTTTGGAGTTACTCACTGAAAATTCCCTTGGTGGAAAAAAAGCATGTCAAATAGAGATGCCTTTATTTCACACGGGGACGTACTTGCCAAGCTGTTAAGTTTTCCGTTTCTCCTCCTCTAGTCTGGGACCACAAACCGACCGCCCGCACGCAACATCAACAACGAACTGCCAGGTAAGAGAACAGCATGTATGTCGCCGTACAGGAACACACACTGTTTGACTTTAGATCGGGGAACCAGGCTTCTTGTAAAGAGCTCTTCTTCCGACTCGTGACTTCTGGCTACAGCGCTGTTTGTCCTGGCAGCGAGCTGACAGTCTGGACTGTGAAGGACTGTTGTTTTAGCAGATGGAGAAAATGGAAGCAGTATTTGTAGAGTGACTTTTAGCATGTGGTACACTGTGAAAGCAGCAAAAATGCTAATCAATGTTGTTATTTCAAAGTGCTGCTGAAGCAATCAGAAACTCTTCAGTATCGCTCTATATAAATAGAGATTCAGAACATTAGTTGATCATACCCCTAATATTTATATTCATTCATATTTACTCATTAGTGGAAAGTAACTTAGTCCATTTGGTACATTTACCAAGTACTGTGATTTGAGGATGTCCATGTTGTGCTTCTTCAAACCTCTACTTCATCACTATTCAGAGGCAAATATTCTACTTTTCAGTACTATTTTTATCTAACAGATAAAATGACTGGTTTCTTTGCAAATTCAAAAAATATAATCAACCAATTTATTATGATACAATTGTAGAGATGAAGTTACCCAGCAGTATATTAAGTGGTTACAGCTTGCCTCAGCTCAACAAGCAGAACAATTCAAGTAATGCTGAAAAATCAATGCATTCATCGTCCAATAATAAAATGCATATGATTCCGAAATGGGCCATTCTGTACTTTCGATACGTTAAGAATATGTTGATGCCAATAATCTCTTACTTTAACTTAGTAAACGTGTATCTTTACAGGGTGGTATTGCTATCCTTACTTAAGTTAACTATCTTAGTAATTCTAAATAACACAATAACATTTTTATTTTGGCAAAGAACACGAATACACTTTGCAACAAAAAGCATGTAAAAGTCAAATCTCTCACAGGCAGGATGTGGCTTACTGTCAAGTTTCAGCTGAGGAGTGCTGTCTGTGGTGCAAGTTGCAAATTCTGCAATTTATTTTGGTTTCAGCGAAACAAAAATGTTCATGTAGACCTCCAACTTCTTACTCAGTTTGGAAATTTAAAATGCATGCTCATCAAAACATTTCTAAATAGACAGGCAGGTGAAACAGCACCACACAAAGTGTTTGGCTACTCAAATATGTCCCTTAAACTAACTGAATATCGGAACAGTCTCGTCATTTTTAATGCCACCACTTTCTTTTCCACGCATTATCACTCACAAGATTTTCACAGGAAGTCTCAGACTGTAGCGAGATGGGGGATGGTTAGACTGGTCATGTGACACAGTTCAGGAGTCTTGGAGGAAACAAGGGGGGCGGAGGGGAGCTCTGTACACAGATTTTCACAACCAGCCCCAGCAGCAGCACTTGAGCTGATAAGGCTGTGTGGATGGTTTGCTTGAGAGGGATTGTTGCACAATGCTTTGAACATTTAAGGTAGGCTTCCTGTGTTCTTACTCGCTCCGTTAATCATCTACGAGACTAAGCGTGTTGCAAAGTATTGTGCTTTTTATTATGGCTATGTGTTAGAGCACTTGGATTTGGGCTTATACTGTATGTATTAAATAGAGCTGTAACCAGGTTGTTCTACATTTTCTGTTTCAACTAAGCACTTGACTTGGCATGGCAAACGGGAATCTCTCACATTATCTTTAGTTCACTGACGCTTCATAATTCAAGTATCTATTCTCGCAGTCTCCAAGGCACAGTATTTTTCTATGAGCTGAGGCAGAGTCACTGTCCCTGATGCACTTGTTGAGAACCCTGGGAACTGGAGCTGCGGAGCTATTGGTTACAGCTGTGACCTGGTTTGCTCCAGTGATGTGCACATCTTTGCCTTCCCATGCTCATAAACGAGATTACAGTTTAGTTGAGAGACCAGTCGCATTTTTTTCTCTACCACTTTAGATCATATTGCTTTCTGGGGTAAACAAAGGCAAATACCTCTCTTTGACTAATAAAATATGCCAGCGGCTTTTTACTAGTGGATATACTCTAGTTCACCTAAGTGATGGAAACAACAATATATTGAGACGAGTGGTGATGTCAACGCAAGCAGAATGGACACATTTAACCAGAACTTGCACATACTACTGGCAATACACTTTGTATTGACTGCAGATATGCTGAGCCTGCATGTTTTTTTTTTATGTAAACACCTGCTCCATATTCATATTGTTACCCACTTTGACACCTGGGGCCGTAGTAGCAGCTTTAATGTTGTTGCTTAACATTTCTAGGCTGGCAGGTAGACTTCAAATGACATTATTTTTCGTACTAAATCCAAAAGACTGCTTTATTTTGTGTTGAAAATTAAATACTTCTAATATTCCATCCAAAGCAGGGCTGTGTTGATTTACATACCAAATGCACCTTTGTGGTAATGGTTAATTTACTACTCTTTCAGTAAACATAGAGGCCTCAGCGATGGACAAGAGTGGTCCAACAAAGACAAAAGGTATAAACAGCAGTGACGTTTACTAAAATTGTGACACACTCCTCTGAAGATAAATATTGTTGTAGATTAATGTGGTCTTGCTTTACAGATGATAAACCAGAGGTCAAGGACCTGAGAAGCAATCCTCCGATCAAAGTCAAGCTGCCGTCCATCAACAAGCCCAGCCCGCCTCCGGTCAAAGACAAACCCAACAAGTTCTCATCCAAGTGAGTGATGCCAACACATCTCTGATGACTAACCACCATGCATAACCACTAAAGACTTACTAGAGAAAATGGCTTCCAACTCAAGGACATGAAAAGTGATTCATTAGCAACCTTTCTAAAGCAAAAGGCCTTTAGGAAATGTCAGGAACACTTTCTCCTCTTTGGTCTGGCACCGGGAGCGGAGCCTTTAGATCTTAAAGGTTTCCGTTGTCGCCACCAGTTGCCATGGTGTCCTTAAAGAATAATGCCAGGATGCCCGACCTTTAGCGGCTCAGTGGAAACTCTGGGATGAGTCAGATCGGGCCTAAACAGACGAGAGCAGCCCATTTCCTGTTTCCTGAGCAAAACACACACACACACACAACTAAGAAAACAAAACAACCCTGTCTTGAGGGGGCAACTAATGGAGAAGAAACAAAAAAAAATGTTAGCAGAATGGAAACCTTTCTAGCTTCTTTAAGAATCGTTAAAAAGCTTCCATCTAACCATTGTACGATTTACTTAATAATTGTTCCCCAATTTAGATGTTTTTCTATTTTGTGTATTGTATAAACATTATATGAGTTGAGTGGTGACTTGAAAATAATTCAAATAATTCAAATTCAAATGTTTTATTGTCATATGCACAAAGCTACAGTGTAGAAATGGCAATGAAATTCTTCTGACACGAGCTCCTTCAAAAATGCAACATATATAATCAAATACAAAATAAAAAGTAGTGCAAAAAGTCTATATACAAGTAAAAATGCATATGTGCTGTGAAAGTGAAATACTGTATGTGCCAGGATAAAATAAGACAGAGAGACTTGAAGTCTTCACACCTTCACCCATCAGTGGAGGAAACTGTAAACCACATTCAACGTTTCTTTTTCTTCCTACAGCCTGTGCACCATTTTACTTTCACTAAAGAAGTCATGAGAGATGTTTTGAAAGATTCTCTCCCCTTATTAACTTTAATCAGAGGTTGACATCTTTCTACATATTGTACAAATGTGGTCTTTTTTCCAATAGAACCAATGGCGACGTGGCTCCTTTGTCACCAAAACAACCAGAGGCGAAACAGACGGACCAGTTCGATGGAGTGGACGTGCAGACTGATAAGCTCTGCCATCCCACAGCAAACAGAGCCAAGCCCCCGCAGAGGAGACCCCCGTCAGGCCTGGTTACAGCTGCACACGTATGTCCACAATAGTGACAAATATTGATTTAGCACAACCTTTCACTTGAACATACAAAGGAAGTGTTACATAATGAACACTTAACCTAAACCTGAGCCGCCAACACTCTGCTAAACCACATAGATGATGCTAACCACCATTTCTGTAAATGATCGTTGCAACACAAGAGTAGCGTTGCAGCCATGATGCAACTCCCTCTGTATCTTGTGCATTCTTGAAAATGTTATTTCTTTCTTAAAATGTAACTGAACATATTTAGTAGTACCTTACTGCCGCTTTTTACTTTGGTGGCATGCTTTTCAGCGATCCAATTGCAGTTTTTCCCAGTAATAACTTGCAATTCAATACCAGTTAATGCCATCCAAACTTTGCCATGATTGGTAAATGTTAGGGCTTTCAAGACTCATTTCATAGACTCAACTTTGTTTAAAAAAAACGTTCTGAAGTCTCTTACAATGGTTGCAAGGAAAATCATATATTTATATCTCTACAGGAAGAGATATACATTTAAACACCTTAACTCTAAATAGTTGAGATGTGTTTTCACGAACACTAGCAGCAATAAGATCGGGCCTGATCTCTAAGGGTTTTTAAAAAAAGGTTACAGGATCCTTTAATACAGGGGTGTCAAACTCAAGGCCCGGGGGCCAAATCCGGCCCGCGACTTCATTTTATGTGGCCCCATAAGAGCTTGCAAAGAATATAATATGTTTATTATACGGTTACATGCTACTTTACAGAAGCACATTGCCCATAAACTACATGTCCCACAATGCATCTCAATTTTCTTTTCAAAATATGCCTTTTTTCTTAGAATTTGCCTTTTTCTCAGAATTAGATTTTTTTTTTCAAAATGTCACTTTTTTGTTCTTCCAGAATTTGGATTTTCTTTTTAAATCATTTTGTGACATTCTTACTGAAGAGACTTGCAATTATTTTCCCTAGACTTAATTATGAAGTTATTACCCTATCCGATAATAATCCAATGCAGAGCCAATAATATAATATAATACATTATTTTATATATTAAATATTTATATATGTATTTTTATATAGTCTTAAAGTTACAACCGGCCCTTTGAGTGCAACCATAATGCTAATGTGGCCCGAGATGAAATTGAGTTTGACACCCCTGCTTTAATAGTTGAATAGTTTGTACTTGACTGTTTAAAAGACAGATCTAGATGTTAAATTGGCATACATCAAGAATGAAAGTGCAAGGCAGATTTTAGACATTATTAGTATATCTATGTTTGTTATTTATGTATGGCTAATTGTCTTTTTCAGGCTACTGACCAAACAGAACCAGAATTAACGCCAAAAAAGTTTCAGACGGACAGATTACCTGGCTTGCAAAAGGTTTGTGACATTGATTCATTTCTTGATACAACACAACCCATGTGATATAAATAATGCAACCTCACTAGTTTGAATGTAGCTCTGCTTCAGTATAAAGTATATTGTGTGCGCTGTGCCTTTAACATTTTATTCAGATAAAAAATCAAATAAAGCCAAAAAGTTCATTGGTTTGTTCAATGCCACCTTAATTCATTGTAGGGTAAAGAAAACCTCCTGCCATCTCCTGCAAAGCCGGATCATTGGTCCAAGACGCCGCCTCCGGTTCGACCCACACCACCCAAAAAAGTTTTGGACAGCAAAACAGTGACCCATAAAGAAGAGCCAACGATGTTAGACCTGCAGTCGGAGATCAAAGAACTGAGGATGTCTCTGGAGCTGCTAGAGACACGACACGAGTGAGTAGTAATCATTTAAAATCTGAGCAACTGATTTAGTTTCCTTGGAGAATATTAAGGCAAACATCAAACAGTCTTATTCATCTTTAATCACATTAGGACTTTATAATTTCTCTAACTGAGAATGTGTGGACAGAACATACAATCTTAATTTTAATTTCTGGTGTTGTTCGCAGACACTGGCACTCACAGGAAGTGGCTAATCAAAACCAAAAGAGACAAATACAAACTGCGTACTTGCCAGGAAAACAAAATGGACTCCATGTTAGATCTTTTGCATCTCTTTGATTTGCTTTGATTAGACACATCAGAGAGGCCTGGTTGCTCAACAAGAGCCAGTTATGTGCAGTTGTAGACACACGATTTCCTGAACTTGTAAAGCTATTCAGATCTCTCAACATGTGATATCAAGCAGAGGAGTTTTAGATTTACAAAAACATTCATAAAAGGAATGAACAATTTATCAAAATTCTTGCAAAATCATAAAATGGTGCAGTGCATTATCAAAATCAAAGGAAGTTTAAGATTTGTTTAGGGAACAATATGTCAAACTATCATAACAAATTAAGTATGGGGGTGCAGCAGAGGTTGGCATTCTACAGACTTAATAACAATTTTAGATTTATTTTGGTATTATTTATAGTATTTACATTTTTGCCAAACAGCATGTCTGTAAAATATATAGATATTTATGCTTATATATTTATGTATTTGTCACTAGTGATCAAGGTGCTTATTTGAGTGATCAGAATCAAGGCAATTGTGGATTTGATCTGATATATCCCCACTTCAAAAACATTTTTAAATTAATGTGTATGATTGTATGCCTTTGATTTAACTAGTAGTGTACATGTTGACCTTTGTAGACAAACCCATGACTGCAAACTCATTTGTTTCTGTTTGTTTTGATCAGCCGAGACATGCAGGAAGTGAAAGAAGAACTGAGGGAGGAGAGAGACAAACGAATGGCACTGCAGGTCAGTGAGGCGTGCTTTGGGTTTTGCAGTTTGACACAAGAAGAAATGATACTGAAGCTGTGGTTCATGGCTGTGGTTATTTACTGTTTAAATGTCTTTTCCATACAGGATGAAGTACACAGTTTGAAGATGAAGCATTAATCCCAACAACAGGCTGTGACTGCGCTGTCTGACACTGTGCCATGCAGGCTTGTGTACTGCAAGTTTAAACAAAATGAACAATTTTCTAACATAAAATGAGAACGGAGAAGACAAGCAAGCTCTCCCACGGCAGACAAAAGTGTGAGGGCTAAATTAAAATATATAGTTGGACATAGGATTAGCTAATCCTGCATTGAACTGGAGAGAAATACTTTTAATGATGTATTATTAAAGTTTTTACATATTTTTATGCTGGAAATCAAACGTGTAAAATGGGTTACTGTTGGCTGCCAATGAATGTTTTACATTGTTCTGATTCAACTGTCCCTTTTATTACAAACTGTTATTTTAACATTTACATCAGAATATATAATACATGCAGCTGTATATAGGAGGAAATATTGTGATGAAATATATAATTTGAAGTCATCCAAAGGGGTTTTGTTACTTGAATGCTAATACTTGAAGTACAACTGTGAACAAATGTGCAGAAGTGCAGGTGATTTTCAGACACCAGAATGTAATGTTGCATTGATCCACTGGGTGGCACTGTGTGACTAATACATATAAATAAGTGTTAAACTTGTCAGTGAGTGCTGGATTGGTGAAAGTGACCAGGCAATAGTGATCTCTCATTAGAAAACAAAAAGCATATATCATTCAGAACAGTAAAAATGTTAAGACTCAAACAAATGGCTGATGTTAATTGATGTTGAGATGCTTCAGAGGTTACTCTGGTAACAGAGTTTGTGGTCAGCTTCAATTTTGGCAGTTAAGTGAAAAAGGCGTCCTGTGTCACTGAGAAAAACTGACTCACTATGAAAACTTTGAACATTCGACTCATTGCGATGGATGCAGAGAGCGTGGGAGAGAATTAATGAGAAATTATTTGAAACCCACCATAACTTGAATGCGTTTAACACCAAACCATCTAAAGAGCATAAGGCGTATTGATTTGATTTCTGCTCCAAATGGTGGCGGTGGTGGTGTGCTAATGTCTAAGCTTACTAGCGTTGCCCACTGTAGATCACATCTGGACAACATCTGGAGCTCATCAGGGACCGGGTGCTTCTGAAACTTCCATGGGAACATACTATTTTTAAAAACTGCGTTGAATAATGGTCATTGAGGGCACATTCCCTCTTGGACATGGGGTTGAAAAAAGTATCAGTTGATATTGTGAAAATGTTGCAAGATAAAAAAACTGAATGTCCAGTTTGTAAAGCCCTTGCACACAAGTGAGGCTTTTACTTATTTCACAAAAATTCAAAAACATCAGGGATGATGGCTGCTGCCTACACTAAGGCTGCTTTATACTATTATACCCTATAAATCTGAATTCACCACATGCAAATATTTGACTGAGTGCAGAGTAATATAAGAGGAATGTAAGAAAAGTGAGATTACTGAGTACTGGAAACTGAGTGTTGAGAACATAGAGAACATTTTGGAGCTCAGAGGTCATATACAAAAAAAATCCTCTGAGGTAATATTAGAAATGGAGAAAGAGGAGCTGACGAAGAACAGTGCGCCTCTGTCAAAGAAAGAGCTGGACACACACAGAAACATGATCTCATGGGAAATGGCAATACATCTGCCACAGACGGACTTAATATAAAATATATCATAATCACAAAATCATAATAGAAATCATATTTGTATGTGCTACTCAAAAAGGTTTATAATGTGGCCATGAGGATAAAAATGTTATTAATAGAGAAGTGGTTCTAGTAGTTACTATCTGAAAAGGCTGGTTTCTGAAATCAACCAAAGAACCACAGTCTGTGTTGGTCTTTGCAGAGATATTTCCCACGCCGTGTTGTGGTTTCGATTCACAGCTTGCCATAACTGGTTTTCCTTCATGTTGATGTCAACTTGATGTCAACTTGATTTTACTGATGTATTGTCTCAGAACTATAATCAGCATCAGTCTAAGATAGGATGCCTCTAATTACATGTGTGCCATGATTACATCCTGTCAAATGAAAACCATACTCTATAGAAAATATTCAATCGCGGGTCGAGTAAAACATAATTTGGGTCCTATTATTTTGGAGTAGACGCCATTCACAAGAGGTTTATACAAACTACAGAGCCACCTCAAAGAGTCCACACCATCAACGCCACTGATTTCTGAAACACTGTGACCACATCAGGGTATTTTCCAAGACCAAGCGTTCAGTGTGGGCGACATCTGAAAAAAGATTTGTATTTTGAGGACGACTCGAGCGGAAGTCCTCGGCCTGCCCCCAACTTAAACCAAGAGCTTCCTCCAAGCAAAGCTACACCAGCCTCATTAGGACGTAAGACTGATGTTTCTGGCTTTGGTTTGGCTAGCAAAAATACATCTGGACACATGCATGCCATACACTGTCTATTTTGTATATTTTCCCTTTTGTATAGCTTTATTGACATGCCAAGAATTCATACTTTCACAACTTCCAGATCTCCAAGCCACCAATGATTGACTTGTTCCAATGTCTAATACAAACACTCACACAGTGTGGGCAATTAATCAATGTTCTGTAGGTCTATATTGGCAGCCAAACAATTTTCCATCAGCCAACTCACAAGAAACAGATTTATTATGTGAATGCAGAGTTGATATTGGCCTCCTCAGCTCTGACCCCATTAGAAGTCAGAACAGCAGGGTTTTGGGAGTGAAGATAATGCTTTACCCACAATACTACATAAGATACAGAGCTTTGTACTAGTATGTGGACTCTATGTGTAGGCCTTTCCCCTGCAAGAGACAACAAATAGAATAGCACGGCACCTGGTTCCTGAGTGGAAATTATGAAAAAGTGCAACTCCAATCTAGGAGTTTACAATCTGAAAAACTAAAATTGGTTTTGCTATTAAATGTTAGCAGTATTAAGTAGCAGCAGCAGATCCACATCAGTACAATGAGGAGATCATTGCAATGTAACAGTAGAAGAAAGTTGTCCCATAAAAATAGCTTAAAAAATGTATCTACCTGAGACAAATGTGAAAAAGATAAAAGCCATGCTGTGTTTCTCATTCTCAACCATTACAATATAATTGGATCATTATGTAAATAAGCTGTGTGCAATATGTTTGCAAACCAGAAGCCAACTTGTAAGCCAGAAGTACCACTGCAAAACAATGGCAACATCATAAAAGGAAACATGCCACAAAACCAATTAAGCCCCTATAAAAAGAATCAAAGCATCACAAATGCACATGCCAAACAACCAAGAGGAAAAATGAACTCATACTGAAGAAATTCAGTTATTGGCAATTACGACCAATCCAAACACACGTAGCATAGTTATCAACAGCATACTGTACGAGTAAAACATGGAAGCCAGCATATTTAAAAACAGCACATTTCAGCAGCATTAAAGAAGACATTATCACCCAGCATACACAACATCACGAGTGCACATTCAGTTATAGCAACACAAAAAGCACAAGAGTGAATGTAAGCAGCCAGCAGACTCCAAGACATGCAAAAACAACAGCAGAGACAAGAGGGAGACAATTAAGCAGTGATTTGAGCTAAATGCTAATGCTGTTCAAGCTCAAACCCTAACAATGCCAGTACAGTAGGCTACAGCACAGCTGAGGCGGATGGGAATGACAGTAGTTTTGCAGGTAGGCTATTTGGTTGCAAATCTAGTTTTTTTTAAAGTCTAAAGTTTAAATTTCATAAAAGGTCAGGCTGCTTTGGGAAACATGAATACCCATTAAATTGACCAATAGCCTACCTGTCCACAAATGTCACACTCATCCTGCTGGTGACACTGAATACAAAATAAGGGGTTTACCAAAGATATTTTTGATATCTTCAATGTCTGGGATCCATTAATTAATGCCTGACACAAATTATTTGCCAATCTACCCAAAGGTTGTTCAAATATTTCACTCCAAATCAAAACTGTAGCTAGAACCAGAGCACAAGTTATGGGTTCATTACAACTATGAAGATGCATCCCTTTGGGAACCAGGAATGTCTGAGCTGTTCAGATGAAAATGCTCACTGGATAAGTGAAGAATTTGACCTGCTGGTGGAGGCACTAGATAAAAAGTCAGGGAGTCAAGCAAGTGGAAAAGAAAGACATGTATTATCTGGGATTCTTGAAAGGGCTATCTGTATCAAATGCCATGGCAATTCAGCAGATTTTACTCAAACATGTCAACCTCATGTTGGTCAGGGGATCACCAACATCTGTAGGATTAAGCATTTACGGAACATGAATGTCTGTAAATTACATTAAATGCATGGCAGCCCATCCAATTTGTTGACATATCAGTCATGGAAGTGGTGGATTGACCAATGTACAGCCTCATTGCCAGTGTCATAAAAAGCATTGCCAAGCACATCATCAGGAACATAACAAGGCATCCTTCACCGTACAAGTAGCAGCACCTACCTTGGTGAGGCTGCGGTCACAATATCAACATGAAAACTCAAGACGTGTGTGGAGGACGGACAGCAGCCATGGTCGACGAAGACGGGGGGATAAGCGACGCATTTCCGAATATTTAATCGATAAAACCGCCCTGAAGTAACTTGCAACATGGTTGGACTTTACGTGATAAGTGTGTCAGGTGCAATAGTAAAAGCAGCAAACAGGTGTCCCAGGTGTTGACAGGTTAAATCGCCCGCCTTTACACTAAGGGTGCGCTTGATATATGCTACGGTACAGCCCTGTTGTCTTCCTGAACTAGCTTTCAGACTAACCTCAAATATCAAGATGTTTTTTTTATTTTCCTAGTATCTCATTCTCTCTGTTATCAGGATATCTTCCTTTTACAATCATAATGTCTGAATCGACTAGAGCCTTGTAAACACATTGACTGTCCTCTTGAAGCTCTTACAAATTAAACACTAGGCAGAAAAAACAAATTACAAAAAATGACCTTTCCATTATTCTTATTAGCAAATGTTCTCTCTCTCTTTATCTTGATTATAAATCAATGGCCTAAAGGTACAAAGAAAATGAGCTCTGTTAATATCTGAGCAGTATGAAGAGAAACAACAGCAAATGATTTAAGCGTAATACTTTAATTCTGTCATTTCCTTTGGTGGAATCATCCCTGAAAACACAGACATGGATTTAATGAACTCATAAATTATAGACTCCAAATGTAATTGTCTTGACATTTTGCTGTGTATTCTGAACCCCCCCAAATTGATTCATATGTGCTTTTTTAAACAATTTAATTTCCTTACACAGACACCGAGAGTATTTTCTATGTCCCACAAACTCACCCGTCTAGAGGACAACTGTCCTGACTGCAATTAAAAAAACATCTTCATAGCAAATTACAGTACATACATTGTCCTTATATGCATCCATGTTCCACTTATAACATACATAATCCTATACTTGTGTGCATTTTTGTCATTAAGCGCCATACATTTGAATAGACTGACTACTTCAAGTGTCATTCAGCTCCCACATTCACACTACATATTTTCCATATGGAATGATCAGTCCTTAAGACACCTGTTGGTTAAAACGTCATGTAGTCAGTTGAAAATAACATTGCTACATGGGAAGTGCAATATCACATAGTTCATCTCTGTCAAAGCTGAGTATTGTCCTATCAAAAAGTCACATCACTGTTGTCCTGTTTCCATGACGTGGCATTGTATCCAACACAAGTCTCACAGGCTTCAGGGACATCGGGCCCACCCAAAGGTCTCTGCCTGTCCTTCACAGAGCTCCCAGTGTTTCTCTTGAAGCCTCATGTATCTTAGTAGTAATGCACTCTGCCAATAGTCCCTGTTCCTGACCCCAGGATATCAGGCTGGCCGTTCCTCCAGATCTCACGTATGATGCGCTCCCTCTCCTCCAGACGCTGTGCCCGCTCCAGCTCCTCAGCCGAAGTAAACACGTTCACACTCAGTGTCCCGTTTGATTGCCCGATATGATTACCAACAGGGATTTCTGTGCTTGGCAAAGGGATGGGTGCCTCTACGTCGTCCCCATCTTCATCTTCATCGTCCTCGCTCTCTTCGTCCTCCTCACTGATGTCCTTTAAGGGTTTTTTCTCAGGCGTTGAGGTGGCGATGTTGGTCCGGGGCTTGCAGGAGATGCGGATGACCAGAAGGCAGAGCGTCAGCACCAGGCCGAAACACACTCCAAGCACAAAGTAAAGGCCGAAGCTCTCTGGGTTTGCTAAAGAAAGGAGATCAAATAGAGTCAAATGTTGTTACTTAATTTATTTTTGTTAGAGATCACTAACAGAGAGTATTATTGTGTGGCTGCTGCAGTGTGACTTACCTTTTATGTGAGCATATGCAGCTATGCTGTTGCTCAGGAGGTCCATTTCTTTTTTCTTCACATCCATGGTGATCTTTAGTAGATTTTTTCACACCTGAAAAACAAAAAAATTCAATGACACATCTGACGTTGGCGTACAATGCAACTCAGCACCATAGCAATGCTTTTTCAGGTGCCGAAAGTCTTTGAACTATTTCCCAAGCTTCCTTCCTCCAGTGTCACATTCTCTGCAGCGCCTGGATGTCAAACCCACTGACCACGGTACTTCTTCATATGCCTTCGGTGGGTTGGATGAGGCCTCCAAGTGTCAAACAAAAGCTCCTCTGTGTCTTTCTAAATACTGGCTTCATCTGGGATCATCATAACGCGTTTGGCACATGGCACTCTGCCTCTGCTGTTCTCTCTGAACCATGACAGCCCTCTATAAAAGAGGTCAAAAGTCAATTTTTCAAGTAGCCACAAAGGACTCCTTCCTGCCTGATGGGACTCCCAGATCAATTTGTGCAGCCCCGAGGGAAAGAGCAGTTTGTTGTTAAATTGATGTGTTTTGTTTGGACTTTGTGTCCCTGACATTTAAGCTATCTGTCCTCCTGGCTTCCTGTCAGTCTGAGGAGCTCTATTGTGGGTTTTTTAACCGTTCCCGTGTGCGGCCGTGACTTTTTACACTCCCAAGGAAGTCTTTCTTGAAGTAAAACCTTTGGAGCCGTGCACCACATGAGGTATAAGAACAGTTCAAGTTCTTTCTCCTTCTCAATCTGTTTTCTGTTTTCAGCAATTATATACATCCTCTGTGTCACCTTGAATCTACCTCTTCACTCAGTAGCTTTGTTTTTCATCTGACAAAACACATTTATTTCATATGCCTGCATTGAATACCAAATTTCCTCTGCTAACCTTCCTCGACTCCCCTCCTCCTCCACCCTGCTGCCCTTTCCTGCTAACTCTGGTGTTTCTCCTGTGCTTTGCCATTCTGTGAACATTTTCCATTTCCATGTCTTGATGACATCACAGTGTTGCACCATGAAACACGAGTGTTGATGGCAACAGAGGAAAGGCCAGTTAAAAATAAAAGGAGGTGCCCTTTAAGCTTCCAGCTTAATGTTAGCGCTTTTCCCGTCTAACATGTGCTTTGTGTTTTGCCTGGCTGGAAGAAAAAAATCAGTTCATCTGAAATTATGATGAACTCTGAAGCCGCACCACTCTTACGTGTGCACACTTCTCTTAAGTCAAGCCACATGTCAAAATGCCTTCACACAGATCATGTGGATGTCCTCAAATTGCACAATCCACATGTTTGTGTTCGAATGTATCTCCAAGTTCACCCACTAATAACCTCAGTGCCGGATTTATATCAATAGCTGAATACCTCAATGATTGATTCTGCATTTGTGCTTATTTGTTCATTTAGAATTAGTAAAATGCAATCATAAAACCACACACATGTAAACCATATGGCATGTGGCTCACTAATGAACTTTAAAACACAGCACACATTTTTCTGTAAAAGCACAAGTAAACAGAAAGTGGAGTGTGGATAAAATGTAAAAACTTACCACAAAATGAAACTTTGAAGCACGTCCTCAATCCCAGCTCATAGTGTAATGAGAAGTTGGAGAATGGCTGCAAAATGATCTCTCTCTTTCTCTTTCGCTGTGCTGTTGGATCGGGGCCTGTGATCTTTGGTCCTCAGGCTAAACCGTTCATTTGGCCACCCTGAGACAAGAGCAAACACACACATAGACGGACGTCAAGCCACATTAGATCCAAACTCAGGGGGGCGTCTGCAATGCAAACACTGACAGGCCTATTGCAGGATACACGGTCCAGCAAGAGACTAGAGGCAGGCTTTTCAGTTTTCACTGCTTCAACTGTCTTGAGCCCGTACGGGTTCAAATGCAAATACCACAAAAAACACAGGAATGTACGTTCCCTGGCCACTTTATTAGAAACACCTATTCAGTTTAATGGAATATAATAGAACAGATCTGATACATACTCTACATTGAGGATGATTTAAATGGTGCTTTCAAGGAGCTGCTTATTCAACCTTATTTAATTTTAATTAATGAGGTAGTAGTTGGTTTTACCCTTTTTGCCTCAATATCTTGAAAAAAAACAGTATAAAATAAGTACCTTAACTTTTTATCTTAATTTTTCTCCAAAGTATTCTTTATACCACGCATCTGTGTTTAAATACATGTTGTACTTCAAATCAGATTAGCCGAAAGTAATGTGTACACTATTTGCCTTTTTGGAGACATTTTATTTTTGTTTGGTTTTTTATGTTCTGAATGTGCTCCATATCTCAGCATGGTCCTGAGCCATATGAATAAATACAAAAGAAAGCAGAATCTGAAATTTCCGCGTTACGCCAATGTTCCTCCACGTCTCTAGCAGCCCAGAGCAAAACACATTGGCAGAAATCCTACAACACGAGCCCAAGAATCACTTTCCTTTTCTCAATAAAAAGCCTATAATGTGTGGGGGGTTAGTGCTTTACATGCCAGGTGGGGGATCGGGGGCTCTGAAAAATGCTGTGCTGTGAAGTTTTCTAACTTGTAGCCGTGAAAAAGCTCCTCTGCCAGCTGTAGTTGGTTTAACAGAGCCCGTGCTTTCCAGGGCAGATTTGGATCTTGCTGACTCTTGGCTGATGCTATGTACACTACAGAGCGCCTGACCTACAGCGCTCGGGGCTAAGTGACAGAGCTGTCACTATGGTAACAAGTGTTCCAGGCCACCCCCTCGGTCCCCACGGGAGCCAGACGATGGTGCCTTTGTTTCTGCAGTGCACGGCAGGGATGGACCTATGTGATGTCTTCCTGTCGAGCTTCCTTCCTTTTCTTTTCAATTATGAATCATCTCCTCGCTCCCGCTGAGCCGAATCCCTCCCCACTAATGGAATCTATACATCATTATCCAAGCAGAGCAGGAGAACCTGGGCTTTCAATGAGATATTTAGTTTTTGTCTCAAGGGTAATTAAGTGAACGGCTCGAATGACTCGAATGACTACAGCCATTCCTCAAGCCAAGGTCAAAGCCAGCGATTGGACACCTTCAGTACAGTAACCGGCCTCTTCTCGCACAGGAATGCAGCAAACCTGAGCTTCATCAGCTCTCGGCGTCTGTTACTGGTGGTTCATGACAACTGGAGACCTGTTTAAAGCCTATCTAAACACTAATTATCCTTCCCTGTTGTTTTGTTGTGTTTTTGTTTTACCTAAGAAGGAAATTATTACCAGACCTTCCCCTCCCCAGCCATGTACTATCCCATGACTCAACCTTAAGTCATTTTCTCCAAGTGACCCAGTTTGCTTTTCTTTTGCAGATGTTGCCTTACCTAACAGCCTTAAAAATGAAATTTTAGTTATTACAAAAAGAAGTCATGCATTTGCAATTTGTTCAATCATTTGGAACATCATGTTTTACTTCAATCTGAATTGCAATATTAGCTGCCTGGTAGGTATTATAAATAAAGCAACAGTCCTCAAATGATAGTTCCTGACATAATCACATATTGACAATAACAAAAAAAGCCCACTCCAAATTACAAATAGTACTTCCATTTGGTATAGGACCATCGCTTTGGCAAAATAAACAAACAAAAACGGCTTCTCACTTCCCTTCTCACTTTTTAGGGAGTGCTGGCTGGTGGGAGTATTCACGCCAACTGCTCTGTCATAGAAGTGAGAAATGTCAAGAATAAAAACAACATATGGTGTTGTTGTGTCGCCAACCTGCATTAGATTTAGTTTTTTCAAAAATAAATTCAAGGCAATTGTGTTAGTACTCATCATTTATATACTTTAAGACACACTTTCCTTGAGCCATTCATTATTTTGTTCCAAATAATGCTCATATATCTTGTCTAGCCTAAACACTTCAAATGATCTAGCCAACCAGCATGTGTCTTTGTGCCATGTCTTCGCGCCTGTGAGGTTAATGTTTAGTCTTATTTTTTGTCCCTTTTAGCTTATCATTTGTCTTTCCTGGCCTCATATCCTGAGGTCAAACACTGAGGCGTCCCCTTCCTGAGTCCCTTGCACGCTGCTGACTATTCATTATTCACTTGACCAATCCTGACCTGCCTCAAACTGTGCAAGAAACCATATTTTCATCTCATATTAAATCAAAACAAGTATAATCCCAGTAACAAGTTATTATTGTTAGCTCAGTTTAGTCCCCCTGAAAACTCTGTCAGTCAGGGATGAGTTGTTTATGTATGGTCCCAGCTGAAAGTGTGGAAGCCAGCATAAACACATCATGGCGTGGTGTGGTGGCCGCAGAAGAGGTTAAACACTATTCCTGACTGACTGACCATTGTTTGCTTTGGTTTGGATTGAGGAGCTGAGTGGAAAAAACCCATCATGGAGTGGGATATTTTTGTTGTCATCCACTTGGAGATAGACCACAATGGCCCTTCCTTCCCACAGGGTGTGTCCCTTTCCGCAGAGACAACATCCAGGTCAAAGCCCTCTTTACGCATGTCCAGTGTCTAAATTAAGAAATTGTGACAGGGCTGTAAACAACTGACTGATTCCTCATCTGCCTCCATACAGGGGCAGAGCTCCAAAGCAAACGCACTTTTCCCTAGATACTTCACCAGTAATACTTGTTTCATAAACCATCCAACCGCAATACTTCTCTTCCACAATGAAGAAATCAAAGGCATAATCCTTCAGTGGAATTTAGGCAGGGAGTCATGCCACATTTGATTTAGACACAGAAGATGAAAAGTTCAGTTTACACAAGGGAGAGAGTGAGTGTTTTTTCCTCATTGTAATGACACACGTCGAACCGCAGAGGGAACAAAATATTTTTAATACCTAGAATTTCAGAGCGACCGCAACAATTCCTGGCCCAACGAATGGTCTTTCTGTGATCCGCCTGGGACGAAGCTTTACAGAATGTAATCACATTTCATTGTTTTTAAATGTAAGTCCACACACAGACTATATCTGGTGAGGGGTTAGAGTTATGGCACACACTAACACAGTGTATTTGGTCTTGATTATGTTCATTACAACGTTCCAGCTTTGATTCTGTGGCTGCTACTGAAAAAGACATCAGGACTTAACGACGCATAGCATCAAACAAGCCTATCCGGGTAATTTACACTCAGCTTGCGAAACACATTCTGAAACTTTGCGTGTTTCCCTTAAATAAATATACTGAATCAAAGCTCGGCCTTGGCTCAGTTTTTCTCACATTGAAGATGAAATTCTTTCACTAGCTGACGTAAAGGTTAACAGCAACCTTCGACCTGCCAAAGAGTCTGAAACTTCATCACAATGGTATCCACTGGATGTCTCTACAAACGATTTATCACACACACCTGTAATCAAGCCAGAGAACGGTCTCCAAGTACTAAAACATAATCGAAACTCAAGCTCTGCCTCAAACCAGCAGCGGTGCTTTACTTTCCACTCAGTAAACAGAAACATTGTCCAAACAAACCAAGATCTCTATCCAAAGCGTCTGTGAAAGCATTCATGAAGGTCCACAGGATAAAGGTGATTTCTTGTGGAAGCAGCAGCGAGTTTTCTTCACATCTAAGAAGGTTGCAGGAGGCATTTCTGGAGAAAGTAAGAGCATAACTTCCCAGTTCCTCTTGACATGAAGATCTTGGGTTTCAAGCTGTGCTAAGCATTAGAGCTGCTTCCTCCTTGTCAAGGCCTGCCAGAGTGTCTGAGAGGAAAACTCTTGCATTTGGAAACAGGACAGGCATGTGGTGGCCTTCAGGACAGAGACGTGGAGCACCAGGTCAGGTTGACCTCTGTGGTTCTGAGTTTGCAAATACCTACAAGTTTGTTTTATTCTGTATAAAGAGTTGCTACACTCAAAGATGGGATGAGAAGCAGAAGACGAAAACGCCGAGCAGGTTTCTGCCAAATAGTGTCCAGATCTTGCTGTGCATTTCATTTGCAGATGTTTGAAGAAGACCCTGTGTGTTCAAATGCTTGCCTGTTCCTTTCTTGACATTGTAAACAGCCTTTGAAACCAAAGTCCTCACTTGCTTATTGTGGAGCTTTCGACCAAATCACACTTTGCTCATCGTTGTGGAACAAGGGAACTTTCACTAATGAAGACAAGCATGGAAAAAGCAAACAATTGTGAACTGCTGTTTCCTAAGTGAACAATGTACTTCCAGTCTCGACTGTCAAGCAGACAACAGAAATAAAGAAGACCTTTGTCTACATCTGCTGCTGATGAACACATTCTGTAGGCAATACAAATCCAAGAAACAAACACATTTAAAATCATATTTAACCTTAATCTGAACTACAATGTGCTGCCAGCTGCAGAGAGAAAAGCTCTAGCATGCAAAGCTGTGTGGGTCTTAAACCTGTTGTTTGTGCAGCATTCAAACTTGTACATGTTACAATCCATTATACGAGTTGATCTTATGCAAACGTCTTGAATATGGTTTAGTGTTTGATATAAAGCTGAAAGAAAGCTTTGTTTAGTCATGGGTTGTTGTTTCCAGCTTAAGGCATGGACTTTATTTGACATGGACTCAATGAACAACAGCTTTGCATTCAAGGACAAAAAATGTTTTCCTGGAGTAAACACAGAATTGAATCAGTCAGGCATTGTCGGCACGTTATTATTTGACTTTATAATCTAAACTTTTAAACAAGGGTAGGGCTGTAAATCCAACATGCCTCAGTATGCCAATGTGACGCCAGTCTGGCTCAGTAGTTACTGCAACCCTTGGCCCAATGAATCCCTGTGTATCCTTATGTCATAAAAAGTGAACCACAGTGCACTGCTCGTCCAGTGAAGAACATATTTTGTGGGCTATGGCAGGTAATGGAAGGTAATGGAGATATGGGACTGAACTGGGGGTTAGGGCAAGTGGTTAATAGCACACAGATGTGTTCCTGATGTGAGGTTGAGTCTGCATGCTTTACTATGTAAATCAAGAGGAGATATCTCCCATGTACCATCTTCCTACGGTCATTATCGCACTACCAATCAAGCAAATCAAGCAGTGCTCATGGCAGTAGGAAGCCACATTGGGACCACAGCTGAGTGTGTGTTGGCCAACAGGGTTTATTTGTGTGTGACTGTGTATTGGTAGTCCCTGGTTGCCTGTGTATGTTCCTGCAGGTTGAAATGGATTCATATGAACATTCCTCCATGATTCTCTAAAGCGCAGTAGGCTTTAGATCATCTTAAACTCAGAGCTCCAAAAATAGAGCCATGATCTCACCCTTTTCATTGATCTGGGCCACCATCCAGCAGCACGCCAACGCCACATACTGTATCAATTACATGGACCCTACGGATTACTCTGTGACACAAAACACGTGTTTGCCCTTTGTATGATTGGGTCCGAAGCATTTTCTCTGCACAACTCATGAATGTGGTGAGGCTCCACGAGATTTAAGAGGTTCAGAATTGTTGTTGTGACATGAACAACGTTGTGTAGTGAAAGGGAAGGCTGGTGCCTGTTTTCAGCTATTTAAAAGGCCTGTATGACTTCTACAGACTTATATTAGCAACCAGTAGTAATTACAAAAACATCAACACTATTGTCATCTGTCGTGGTTTTTCCTTGAATTACAGTGGCATCCTATTTTTACGATAGGGTTGAGTAAACGCGCCCTTCAGGCCAGATCCTGAAGGAAATGTTAGCTGAAAAGTTCCTCATCACATGGGAAGATGATATAGCAATAAACAAACGCTTTGTGAATGGTTTATTGTGACTAAAGAATGAAATGTCATGTGAGGGTTGTCGATTTAATACAGCATGAAGTCTGGGACTAACCTAATTGTGGTTCAACTCTCTTTGGGTTATCATTAAATAAACGACAATGCACCATATATAAGTTATGGTTGTAGTAGAATAGATCTAGTCTGAATGATCTTGTTCAACCAAATACTCACATATAATTCAAACAGAATCTTTGTTAGCTCAAGTGGATTTGTATGGGTAAGGGTTGAGTGTGTCTCTACATGTGTGTGCATGTGTGTACCCGAGAGAGGAGTGTAAGCTTGGGTAAACCCACTGGATTTAGCATGTCAAAAATCTGCCTGAGCCTAAACAGCAGAGGGTCTGGACCAGTGAAGCTCCTACTAGGAAGCAATAAGCCCTGAGCCCTGTAAGACATCAGTGGCTTTGCTAAACACAGTTTGTGAGACAAGTCATTCATCAAACTCCCTTTTCCCCATTGGTAGTGGTAATGGTAGTGAGATTAAGAGTTGCGGTAAGCAGAACATACGTTGTTGTCATTTGTATCTTTGTGTAGATTCATAACATTCCCCATCAACATTTTTACAATGAGTTTATGAAGAGGGTCAACCAAGAAAAGCCTTAAATATTGAAATGCTTTGCCGCCACATTAAGATAATGAAAGACATTGTGTTTCAAGCCAATTTATTTTTAAAGCAAAACAAGTATTCTCAGTTTTACACATTGTTTAATGCCTTTGGTGTTTTATAGGAATTAGAAACACATAACATTTCTTTTAAACTGGTTTACAAATACCAGTAACTACAAACAATAGTATACAGTGAGCAGTGGTAACAATTACATTTAAAGAGCCATGTGTTTGAATGGACCTCTCTGTTCTGGGAAAGAGTGCTTCAAAGAGATCAGCTGATGATAAGCTGATCTGGGTGAATGGCTGCATGTCATTGGCTAACTATGCGACACAAACTACATTTACACAGTACTTCAACTTCCCATACATACATTCCTAACAATGTGTTTATGTGATATTTGTTCCTATTGTTATTGTGCTAACTCATCTCCACTATGACAATATGACTGTCCTTGATCTCCAGTAGAAGCTGATCCGAGTCATGTTCAGTGGGACTTTTTGAACATTGGAAACATTTTCTGCCACGGCACTGGTTGCTGTAAGTTATCCACTGGGCTGAAGTTTTTGTATATGGTTGGGCTGAACTGTAAGTAATACAGCCATGAAGTGTTTCGGGGTAACATGAAATCATTACTTATTCTAATGTATGTATGTTACAGCTTTTCCATTTGCTCTGTTTGCACTAGCTTGCTGCACAATGCTACAAAGCAGAAGCTGGCCAAGTGAGCTCTTCTGTAGGTCCATGTCATTTTAATGTAATAATTTACATTGAAAATAACACTTGAATAAAGAAATGTTCCCCATTTTCTTGAAAGGAGTTTTGTTAATGACTTCTCACTGTGTTAAGCTGTCTCCCTTAGGTTGTTTTCGCTTGACTTATCTCCGCTTTGTGGAGTCTGAAACTTTCTGTATCTCGCCCTGCAAACAGATTGGTACCCTGGGAGTTTAGACACGCAGTTCAAATCAGAATCTGACCTCTGACCCCTGGATAAATAAAGTAATTTAACAACCATTCTCAGGACAGATAAGACAGGCCTGCTGATAAGTGAGTCAGTTGGGTTTTGTAAAGGAAGGAAAGGTTAGTCTGCTGGCATGAATAGCTCCAAGAGGTCACACAGAAGTCAACTCTTCCCAGCCTGGCCTTGAAGCATTCAAACTCATCCTATAGGGGTTATCTGATTGACTGGAGGAGGCACAGCTGAAGTGCTGCCAGCCCACTCAGATTGTGTCAATTAAAGGAGACCCCTGAGAGCAACCCAGCCCTCTCCAGCCACCACCCACCACCTCCCTCTTCCCTCACCTCGCTCTCCCCCTGATAAGACCTGCTGACCACAAACGTCCAGTGGAGAGAGAGAGAGCTATGGGAGCTAAGGCATATGGTCAACTGCTGTCCTGCATGAATGTTTCTATGAGTTCATGTATAAAAAATGGGGGAAACAGTTAAACAGAGCCAGTTGCAACATGAGAGCACTTTTCATGCCTCATTTTGGGATCCATGCAACTTCTTCCACCTCAGTTGTCTTTGATTACATGGCATCTGCTTCTTCAGGTATAAAAAAATGTATTCATTTCATTTCATTTCATTTCATTTCAAACCTTTATTTATCCAGGTGTATCCCATTGAGGTCATTGATCTCTTTTTCAAGGGAGACCTGCTCAAGTAGGTTCCACATGAAACATTAAAACATAAACAGAACAACAAAAGGACATCATACAGCATCATTACAGGGATTACAATTTACATAACTATCCACATGAACAGGTACCAACAGCTTCCGATTGAGTAGCATCCAACCGAGCTTTAAAAACATTTAGTGGCACCAGATTGCTCAGTTTCCATTTCAATTGCAGACTATTCCAAGACAGTGGAGCTGCAATACAAAAAGCGACAGGATGTTTGCTTTTATTATAGCAAGGTGACAACTAATTAATCACCACAAGGTTAGCCGATAATGTGCAGCTGCACAGGAAAGCCATACCAGGATTATCCTGTCCAACCATAAGTGCTGCATCAGCTCCTCTTTGGCAGCGCTTCATACAAAACATGCTGAAAACAAACACATTTAGCAGGACCAAACTGTGATGCATTGACACTGCTTGGGTGGATGTGGTTATTTGGTTTAGTAATGGACTGATAATGAAAAAATAAATAGTAAAAAACTATAATAAGATGTGGTTATTACTTTAAAAGAAAGCCAATGTCATGGCTTCATCAAGTTGCATACTCTGCTGTTTCCAAAACTCATTAACTTTTCTGTCCTATTTAACCCTGTTTTGTAAAATGTAAACAATCAAAAGCAAGAAACTCATTTAATTTGATGTAAGCACTTACTAGAGCTGCTGCGATTGAAACCAGATATCTAAGTTTATAGCAACTGGAAGTTTTCCCAGACACACGCACCTCTAAAAAAAAGCCTGCCAAACTATAGTTTTAGCTCACATGAGATTCAGAGCATTAAAACGTTCAACTACAGAAAAGTTGTGCTTCACTGAGGTTTCTATGGAGCTGGTTATACACTGAAATAATCTGTCAAACTCACCGGTCTGTTATGACAAGGTCCCTCTGACACTGTTGAGTCCACACAGAAAGCTTCAGGCAAAATGCAAATCTCAGCCTTCTTTCCCTCCAAACTTTGAAAGAAACAAAAGCATTACAAGCAATCCTGAATCTTTCACTTTGTTCCTGCTGTGGTCAAGTCCTGAAGAGCGTGTGTGTGTCTGCCTGAGCCTGTGTGTACAGAGTCTGGGGAAGAGGTGGTAACTTCCTCTCAAAGTTGGAGACGGAGTGAATAACAGAGTTTTCTCTCTCCCCGCTCCAATCCACAAGAAGCAGGAAAAGCTGTCATACTATCCCCCCTTTCACATGGAAAAAAAGAAAACAGAGGAACAGCCTAAAAAGGGCAAGCTCGAGGAAAAGGGGAGGGAGGAGAGCAGTGGGGGGGGTGTGTGTGTGTGTGTGTGTGTGTGTGTGTGTGTGTGTGTGTGTGTGTGTGTGTGTGTGTGTGTGTGTGTGTGTGTGTGTGTGTGTGTGTGTGTGTGTGTGTGAGAGGAGCTTTCCCTCTGTTGTTAAGGAAACAGGCAGAGACCCACTCAAGGCAAATTAGCTCAGGGTTTCCATGCACAGTTCAGCGTGACAGAATTACAACAGCAAATACCGTTTGAATACATAGCTCATGTGTGTAGAGTGTGTTTTTTAAAGAGTTTTAAAAGAATAGTTTATAATTGTATGAATGCACTTACTCGCTTTCTAGCTGACACTGATGCTGAAGGATGTATGCTAAATATGAAGCTAGGGCCAGCAGTCGGTTTTTAAGATGAGCTACGCTAACTAGCTGCAGCCTTGTAACTCCATTGAGTGGTATTGATCTTCTCATATAACTATTGGCAATAAAGCGAATAAACATGTTAAACACATGTCACACATTTCCTCCAATATTTACATTTGATCGTGTATACATTTAGAAATGCATCAATTCTCAAATCAAATCAAATCAAGTTTTATAGCACATTTAAAAGCGATTTTTGGTCGAGCCAAAGTGCTGTACATGTAATAAAAACACATTACTACAATCACAATTCTGGTTATGTTAGCCATGGGAGAATAATACAAAGAGAGTCCTTTAAAGTAAAATACTATTTATCCTCCTGGTGATATTGTTCCTAAAATATAAACACTTGATATTCAACTTCTAGTCTCTATCTGTGTTCATTCAATATAAACTACAATATGCTGATAGAAAATGTCAGAAGAGAGAATATCTGAAGTCGCAAAAGGTTGTCTCATTATAAGTCCTATGCTGGCATGATGCATTAATAAGATAAATACTTTTCTAAGTTTGAAGACACTTTAAGTTTTGAATTGTAATTCAGAAGTGTCACGGCCATTTGCAACTTATTACTAGAGTCACGTTCCATAACCATAAATAAAGTGAGCTATAGTGAGAAGGATATCATTTCGGTAAAAGCAGCCTCGCACAGAACATGGTAAACATGTAATCACAATAATACGTCAACTCCCATGCTGGAGGAGTTGACATACTAATTGCTAACAGCTGCGAGCTGAAATATCTCTTCTGGTGGATTGCATCAATGATCAACGACACAACTGAGGCAGACCTGACAATAGTGATATTTTTCCAATTTAAGGATGTTGTATATGTCTCGATAATAATACTCTGAAATCATGCTTCTTATAATTTGCAACCCAACTGTAAGAGCGGTTTACCATCTGAGTAGGCACAGCTGTAAATCTTCATGGCCACCAAGCTCCGTCTTGACGAGATGTTATTAAAGCCATACGTTTGGAAGGGCATCGTGACACTTTTCATTAGTGTTGCCCAAACTGTTCCTGGGAAAATAGGGAAGAACATCTGAAAGCAGTGAAATCAATCGTTCATTTTAATTCATGACAGGGTCAACGTTGGAGCAGAGCTGTTATTGCGCTACACCCTGCTGGGGCTTCAAAGAACATTGTGGTCTCCATCATAAAACTTCTTGCTAACCTGAGCAGCCCGTTTGTGAGCAGCCACAAAACCTTGTGATAAACTCACTTTCATTGACATTGCCTTATGGACCCATTGGCCTTTCAGGATCATCACTCCAAATAAAACATCCTCCCACTGCCACTTTCTCGAATTTCTGCTTTCCTCCATTCCCTCATTAAAGAATCCTGGATGCAAACAGGACGAAAAAGAAAGCAGAAGGCATCTCTCCAATATCAACCCTGTCAATTCGATCAATGAAGAAGTGGCGGAGGGGGTGAATCAGGGTTTTTTTTGGAGGGAGAACTGTGTCCCTTGAGTGCCTGGATTTAAATGTTTTTTTGAGCTGATCACATTCCTGCCTGGATCTCCTCATGGCTGGCAGATGTCCACCTGTCCCTGGGGCTGATTTATACTCCAACACTGGGTTTGTCTGATGAGGCTGGATACGTTAGGGGCAGAAAGACAAAGGAAGGCAGAAAGAAGAAAATGCAAACAGGAGAGAGGTGAGAGGAGGTGAACATCGACTTCTCGAAGAGAAATGAGAGCAGTTTAATTACAGGCCACCTACGGCTTTCAAGGCAGACTTTTCCTGGATCATGTCAGACAAACCTGTGCATGCCAGTGTGGAGTTCAATGTAAATACACAGTATATCATTATAAGCTGCTGCGGAGGCGGAAACAGGGAGGGATATGTGTCTGATGACCGGGGAGAGTCTCTGCAGGTGGGAAAGGATGAAGGTGAAGGTGTGTGTGTTTGTAGATGGAGGGGGATGGTGGGGAAGTTTAAACAAGATAGCACTCGTTCAACAAAGCCCGCTGCTGGGGTGAAGTGCGGGCAAACGCTCTAAATAGCTTTTATAGGAACAAAAGCCAACTACCGTCTTTAACCAAGATTAATATTTACAGTGTGTTTCATAAGAGAGCCGCTCACCCACTCATTTTCCAAAGGTTGCCACACAGAGCCTTTGTTGGTGATCAGCGCTGTTGAGATGCCGTGTGGACGAATGGCGCACGGAGACCTTTGATGTGGGGTTGACTTGACTGGCTGGAAAAGACGGATCACAAACCTCAGAAAATCAAGAAAATAAACACTTAAACTCAAGTTGAGAAACTGTAGTGCAAACACAACACAATCCACCGAGAGGAAAGCCGGGTTTTTTTCGAAAGAAAGCTTGGAATTTCATAATTAGCGTGGAAGAATAATAATTAAAGCTTTGACTTCCTTGCTTCACTTCTGAGAGCAGGGGAAAACACCACCCATGGATGACTCATTTGTACACTGAAAACTGAAATGAATATCCTAGGAGGGCTCACTGAATGAATAAGCCTTGTTCTTTCTTTAATCAAAAACACACTGAGATATGTAACCGCAAAAACATGTTGCTAAGAAGTTTAGCTTACGTCAAGTGACAATGTTGAAATAATATAGAACACCTATGACAGCGGAGAGTAAACGTTCTTTGTCTTTTTTGATGTAAGTTATCATTGAGCTTGTCAAATAGCTTTTACAAACTGATGATTAAACATTCCTGGGGCAAACCTGCAGATGGATCCTGTAGGTCTTCACTGTCAGGTACTCTTCACACCCTCTTTCCAGTGCATGAAAACACATGTCTCTTTGGCCCCTAGTGCCCCCACATAAAACAGCTCACTGGAGGCATCTGCCAGCAGCAGCTTCTTTATGGGACAGATGGGGTCCCAGAGCAGGGAGCTCCTGTGCACGAGGCTTGTTTTGTGATCTGGAGTCTGATCTCCTTCCTTCTGTGAGTTTCCACTCTCTTTGCATGCATACATAATAAATCACATGTACATATGTAGGCACAGAAACACACTAGCAAGCTTGTATGGAGAGGCAAAGGTCATGGCGGTAGTATACAGACTGTCTGACTCAGTACTGTGGAGTTTGATACACATACATCCTCGTTGATAACAAGCTTAAACCCTTCCATAATGAACAATACAGTATGAAAAGAAATCATAAAAAGTTGTAAAAAGTGTTTGTAGTTCAAGTTGCATACTATAAATGAGACTTGGATTTTACTGGTGGACCTGTGTTAGAGTTTAGGCAAGGCAAGGCACGTTTATTTATACAGCACCTTTCAACACAAGGCAATTCAAAGTGCTTTACACAAATGAAAGACATTAAGAGCATTAAGAAATAGTGCAGCAGAAACATATTATAAAATGGCATTTTTCAACAAGACAAGATCTTTAATTTAAAAGCAAAGATAATAAAACATGAATAACACAGGTACATGAATACAAGTTACAGTGCAATGTGACATATGAATAGTTCAATTAAAAGCAACGGCAAAAAGAAAAGTCTTCAGCCTTTAAAAGTAGTAAGAGTTGCATATATTTGGAGCATAATAACTGAACGCTGCTTCTCCATGTTTAGTTCTGAGGACAGAAAGCTGACCCGTCCCAGAAGACCTGAGAGTTCTGGACGGTTCATAATTTAGCAGGAGATCAGAATTGTATTTTGGGCTTAAACCATTCAATGCTTTATAAACCAGTAGCAGTGTTTTGAAATCAATTCATATTATTTATATGAAATATGTTAAGTAAATGTGTTTGTGTACTTTTGCAGTTAGGTACGTTTTATGGGGGTTATCCGTTCATTGTGTAAGCATGCAAGAAAAACTGGAGTTAATGCTACAAGTGTGACACTAGAGTATGTCATAATTGTTCGTCACTTTTGGAAAAAGGTTGTATTACCTCACCACGGCACACCCATACAGTGTGCTGAATAGAACAACGATTGAAGCAGAGGTCTGTTTGGTATAAGGCGGGAAGCCAGGACAGGAAATGGTTGAGTGTTTCACAGAAAGAGGCCAGTGGCCAAGATAAGACCCTAGTGTTCACCCTGACCCCCACCCCACTCTCTGTCACTCGACACAGAGGGGTTGACAGAGATTAAGCGAGTGGAGGAGGAACGGAGGGATTGTAAAAGCAGAAGAGAAGTTAAGGGGGGACATTACATAAACATCTCAACACCTTTACATCTCGACATGAATCTCCCTGCCTCCTCAGTTAAACACCTTCCTTTCCTCCCTCTTTCCTATCCCACTCTTACAATCTTTCGCCTCATTGAGTAAGCCGAGTTGCCAAAACTCCTGAGGAGTCAAGCACTTTAGCCGAGCCTCTCACATTCCTCCTGTTCACCTTATCACAATGATGATTTTAATATCAAGTTAAGTGCTATTACATTTTTATAGTGAGCATTCCTTGCAAAATAGGAGACTGCATCAGGCCTCCATTAGTCATGAGAGGATGTTGCGGTGTATATGGAGATGAATCATTTCTGAAAATCTGCAGTCTTGTGTTTATAAGCTTTAATTTGATTGAGATGTGGAGCTGATGACATAGCCTTTTGTACAATTTCATGTGGCACCATGCTAGCGCGTGGCTCTAGTGATAGCAATGTCCGTCGGTTGATATGTTCAGGCATCTTCCATCCAGTACAAGAAAAAAAAAAACTTTGTGTGTATAGTGAAGTTTTGTATCGACATTCCTGGTCCCCAGAGGACGACTCCTCCTGACTTTTGAGGACTTCAAGTATTTTGCATATGTTGACTTAAAAGAGAACATGCATTCCACCTAAACAATGTCTCTATTGCTGAATCTGTGCACATCTGAGCTACATCAGGACTACAGGGAGCCACATATGAAACGGCTCTTTTACAAACCCGTCTTCCTTTGCATATTCAAGAATAGCTCTTTGTGAGCATGCAAGTACTAGGTGGAAACTATGCGACTGACCGACTTCCTCAGGCAGCCTTGAAGTGCTGGATATAGAGGGTAAAGCCCTGCAGTAGATTCCACTATAAGCTCGGCTAAGGTCTCGAAGAACAGGTTTCTTAACAGCCAGGCACATTAATACAGCACAGAGTCACATCAGCCGCTCTCAGAGAGGATGAATGAATATTTCCACCTCTGGCCATTTCTGCAAGCAGCACCACTCCTATAGCAACACCAAAAATCCCCATCTGATTACCCTTGAGGCATAATGATGGGCTTTCTTTTTAAGGGAACTGTAAATGATGCTAATTATATACCCAGAAAAAGCATGAACAATGTTGCACTGTGTTTATGTCTTCCGTCATAAAATTAGTTTGAACTTAGAGATGCTCGGTCACCAAAAGATAGGGAACAAAAAGGGCGTAGCTGTTTAACTTACATAAGATATCGTTTTTATACTTCATTTGTCAAACTTTCTTGTGACACTTCATATGAAACATGACACTTTAAAGTAGCTCTATTGGGCGTCACTGAAATGTAAGGTTTGGATGCCATGACAGGAAAACTGAAACCAGCAGAGAATATTATGGGGCGCAACCACGGCCACTAACACTTCCACACTATCAGATTTGAGGCTGACACTAAGAACAGCAAGACTAGTCATTATGGTTTAATAAATGCAGTCCCGGGGCAAGCTGGAGACAGTTTTCTTGTCTGTACTGACACACACACACACACACACACACACACACACACACACACACACACACACACACACACACACACACACACACACACACACACACACACACACACACACACACACACACACACACACACACGCACACACACTCTGGCCGCCACTTTCAGACGTTTCTTCTGCTTTGGCCCCAGACTATCATTGCTACCCCAGCCTCCACCCTTGACCTGGCCTCCAGTCCTGCATTACCTCCCTGTCAGCTCTAGCGTTACAAAACATAAACTTTCAAAACACTTTGACGGATGGATCCTTGAGGAAAAAGGGAAACACAATGACAAATCTCTCAGTGTCACAACTGGCTGAGAAAGATAAACAACTAGGACAAAAAGAAAAATGGACAAGGGGCTAAGACTTGTCTTCTGGCCTTTGACTTCTTTTATCTGAATGTAATTATGGAACATCAGATCACACAGACACACACTTCCTCTTAGTATAACATTAACAATCTGTCAACACTGTTGAGTTTTACGGTCAAGAGGTGAACATAACCCAAACTCTCTCACATGGGAAATATAGACACAAGAGACATTCATCTACTATAGATTTGATATACAGCTTAAAACAAAAGATTACATCTTAACTCTCTACGACTTTCCCTCACCCTAATATCCCTGGTGGTGTCCAGGCACCAGAACACTGTGGAGCACCACACAGGCTCTAAACTGCAGAGTAGGAGCCTCAGGGCTTTTCAGAGGTACCAATTTAGTTTACACATAAACAATTTGGGCCAACTTACAAGACTGCAATTGCAGCCTGTTCCAAATACTTAACTGTTTCTGGTCCATAACAGCCGAGGGGATGGGGATTTCACAGGAGAAAATAAGAAAAAAAACAGTTTAGAAGCCTCTTGTTTCTTTATGGAAAAAGGAAATTATTTAAAGTGGACCTATCATGCTATATTTGAATAATATAGTGTAGGACCATACCTATATAAGGCATATTTATACTTTTTTTTTTTCAAAATACCGATCATGCATTTTAGCTATGCCTCATTTTGCTCAATTTGACCATTTCTAGCTCTGGGCAGATTCAGTGAGAACAGCACCATCTACTGGCCTGGCATATGTACTACAGCGTCTCCAGCGCTTTCGAACGGCAATGGCCGTGGCTGTCTCCTCCTGATTGGTGGAGTTGGCCCAATAGCCGTAGCGCCACCCTCCTGACGTCAGGACAGTGTTCAAATCTGGATCAGTTTTTATCAGATCCGTTGCAGCCCCTTTTTTTAGAGATTTGGGTATGGAGGAAAATAGAGAGGGTTGTGTTTTCTGACACTTGGTGAGTTCCCTGGAACACCGGGGACACATATTCATGTATAAAAGACGTACAAAAGTGCATTTGGCATGATAGGTCCCCTTTAAGTATACTTTTTGGTTGTTAAACTATTGCATTAGACTGCATAATGAGTGCATCATGAATCGGTGAATCGATTTTTTTTATATTATGAGGACCCTTAGAGTGCCTCCCAGTTAACACGTTCTGTGAAAAAGAACGTGTTTGTCTTCACAAGAGTCCCTTGTTTAAGTGCAACGACCCTCTCAAGGCTCTGGCCCTAAAGCACATAAGTGTGTCATCGATTCATTCAGGCAGAAGTCCTTTTAGCTGTGAAGGTCTTATGACGACAAAGAGCCAATGGCCCAAACAGACTTATGACTGATTCTGTTTTTCTTGCAGAAAGAGAGGGGCATTGATTTTGTTGTCTTGTTCATATCTATGTGCACAAGGAGGTCAATCGGTTCATGTTCAAGCAAGCGATCACAGAAGGAAAAAATGATCTCAGTGAGATTTTTAAAACGCCTGACTATGAAAAAGACAATATTTTCACTCACATTCCCACAACCAGTTTCTGTCTCTGAATAGTTGCTCTCATGGGATTAAACCTGCCAATCAGGTGCCAAATAAATCCACACAGACCCTTCCCTTGTGGGTCCGTGCCTCCATGATATATACACAAGCTTCCAGAAGACACCTAGCTTCACAGTCATGCCCATTTAAAAGAGAAAACAGCCACTCCTATCCTTGCATGCACTGTATACACACATACGCAATGATAGATAGACCTTTTGGAATTGAGCTTGAACTATCCCACAGGCATGAACTAAAAATACAAGCCCTCACTGGTATTTATGAGCGCTGAGAACAAGTTGAAGTGAAACATTGAGCATTAGTGTGGGGTAGGCTTGCTCTTTTTGTTGCTGTAAACCACAAGCAATTGTACCGCCTCGGGAGCAGAGCACTTTAAAAAGCCTGCACATAATGACATAGAAACAGGCATTGATAATATGTCAACAGACAATATGTTTCCATTCATGCTTTTCCCACAGGGAAGAGTCTAGCATTAAGTGGGGATTTTTGGAGACACCACACACACTGAGCTGCACAGTGCACACATGAGGATGGGTAAAGGAAAGCCTTAAGACAAATATGAGTGTGTGTTTGTGTGTGGCGGGTTTGTCAGCGGTGTAAACCCTAGGCGTGACCATATACATGTCACTTTATGCACATGAATAAGTGTATATCATTGACATTCAGGCAAGCTTTTTGACTAAATGTGTGTATGAAAAGTATGTGTGTCCAATGATACAGGCCTGAGCTATTAGATGCTAACCCTTGTTTTCCTCCCTCTCATTAAGGTGGAGCCCAGAGGAGTGTGCTGGAAGAGTGTAATCGAGATAATAACACGGTTGCACCGACAGCTGCTGATGGGGACGGCAGAGCTGAGAAGTGAACGCTGCTGAAAGTCAGAGTGCAAGTTTACCTGACAGCACATTCTGAAGACAGGACCCAACAGGCGGGGAAACAGAGAGAAAGAGCAGATGTGGAAGGTGGATGAAGTGGGTGCAGGTATAAAGGAATACTTCACAACATACTCAAAAACACTGTTAGTCTGTTAGTCTTTCTTTATTCCTTCTTCACTGAGATCAGCTGCTGTTTGGCCTCAATCAATCCCAAATAATGACCCAGAAGCACAAGAACATGGTCAAACTGGTAAACCTTTAAAAACGTCCCATGCATAATAGTCCTCATCTGCACCATTCATCTACATTTTATTTGATAGAAAAAGACTCTTCTTTCATGTCAGGCTATGGTCTTTCCAGATCTTTAACGTTTTGCCAGAGGATTGCAAATGTATCAGCGATGCAAAGGCTTATTTGGAACATGGATATATTTTTGGCCAACAGCCAAGGGGGAATTAGTGCTGCAGGAGGTCTTTTAAAAATGACCCGGAAGATGACTATTATATTAAAAATATGGAGCTGTATTTACATAATCAAACAGAAAAGTATGAATGATCAGACAACCTATCATATTAAAGTGGACCTATCATGCTATATTTGAATAATATAGTGTAGGACCATACCTATATAAGGCATATTTATACTTTTTTTTTTTCAAAATACCAAACAGATCATGCATTTTAGCAATGCCTCATTTTGCTCAATTTGACAATTTCTAGCTCTGTTTTTGCAAGGGCAGATTCAGTGAGAACAGCACCACCTACTGGCCTGGCATATGTACTACAGCGTCTCCAGCGCTTTCGAACGGCAATGGCCGTGGCTGTCTCCTCCTGATTGGTGGAGTTGGCCCAATAGCCGTAGCGCCACTGTCCTGACGTCAGGAAAGTGTTCAAATCTGGATCAGTTTTTATCAGATCCGTTGCAGCCCCTTTTTTAGAGATTTGGGTATGGAGGAAAATAGAGAGGGTTGTGTTTTCTGACACTTGGTGAGTTCCCTGGAACACCAGGGACACATATTCATGTATAAAAGACGTACAAAAGTGCATTTTGCATGATAGGTCCCCTTTAAGTTACAGCTGAATATTTGGTCAATTTGTTCATGAAATCATCACGCAATCTTTTCCCAAATTGGGATCAATAAAGTACTTCTTATCTTATCTTATCTTATCTCAAAAGAGCAATCTGTAAATGTTTAAATCCTGCAAACTGCATATATTTCACTCATGCAATCTGACATAATCTTGCGACCCACCATCACTAAAATAGTTATAGCTGTCCACACCGACATCAGTTACTGACTATTTTGCTTCTGTATCACTCAGGAATCCACTTCCTGTTTGCCCCCACCCCAGGAGCTTAAGCCCCATGTAATCGTTCAACACCACGGCACTTCCTCTCCTCTGTCCCTCCATCCTGCCGTCCCCCCTCCCCTGGGAACTGTTGACTCATGGTTGAGTAAATCAACAGTTTCGGGGTAGAGGCATCCATCTGCACTGTGGTCGCCGTTAAGGCCTGCTGGTCATTCAACTCTTTACCGGAACAAACCCCTGCAGATATAGTCAACACACATGGACACTTGTGATAACAAGCTGAGCTGCTTTCTATTGGAAAACATGCACTTTGACACCATCGCACAGTCGGAGGAGCAAAATGGTGTAAAAAAAAGCAAAATGAACCGCTTGTAAATGTGCCAGAACAAGGTTGTCACAAGTTCTGTTCAAGACCCGGGGGTTTTGGGAAGCAGATGTCCTTATGTGCTCTTTTCTCAGATACATTATTTAGCCTGCAGATAAGTGTGACCTTGATTTCTTTGAATACAAATAAAAGAATAGCAGGAAATGTCGATTTGAAGGCCAATGGCTGCATGTCAGAGTCAGTGAGTTCTCAAAGATAAAATCTGCAAGCCTCTAATCTTGAGTTTCAGAAGATGCATGCACACCTTTAGAGTTAGCATCTCAAGTACTTAATGACTTACTCCACCCTATGAGGAGCTGGAGCAAGAACTGACATGTACAGGACAAATCTCATCTTTTTGCTCACAGCCAACCGTATCAAAGCATCCTCTCACCGTAATCTATTACTTCCTCCAGGCGCTGCCGAGAATATGTTACTGTCATTCAAAATGTAAAGCTACAAAGTTCATGAACCATTTGTTCTTAACATGATAGCATGGCGGTCGCAAAGACAGTTCAGATTAAGATGATATATTTATGGAGGATCAAATGTGCACCTCAGTAATGAAATCTACAATTTGCTCAGAGAGAAGCTGTGGGGATTTACATTTCTGCACACGCAGCTCTGCATGAACAGCCCAAAAAAACACCCTGCCAAACTCTGCTTTTCACAGCCAGACAATCTTTTTTGATATAAGGTCCCTTCAAACACCTGATTATATCAACACCAAAGAGTTCAGGGAGTGTATTATGTGAACCTTGCCTGTGTAAAACTGTGTGCACGCAAATATATGTGTGCTTACATCCGTACGAATGCACTGTGTGTGTGTGTGTGTCTTTGCGTGTGTGTGTGTGTTCTGCATTGCATTTTTCACTTCTCCCATGACAGGGGAATGCAAAAACATGACTCCCTCGGAGTGGAAACCATCTGCCTCACTTGTAATCAGCTTGTGCCGTGTCAGGGTGTTTACATTCGGGCTGCATGCTTAGGAGAAAACAAACGGGCAAGACTTCATAAATCAGTTTCCTGTTAAAACCCCCAGAGCTAAAGCGGCCACAGCACAGTGCGATGCTTATCACTGATGTAATGAGTGACCTGTCATCTGGGAAACAGACAAAATGATTAGCCAACATGCAAACGCTGCTCAATTATATATTGTTGTATATTCAAAAATGTTTAATCTGTATTGTGTCACTGGCTTCGTCAAACTTAAACAAGCATCTTTGATTTGTGCAGGCTTGCTTATCACAAGGCTATTTCCTGTGTGTAAATATAAATAAGGTGGCAATCCGTGAAATGTTATCCACTTGTAAGTTTGTGTGTTTGATTGTTGACCTTGACTGATTTTAATAGGTTTGCAACTTAACAAAATGGAACCCCACCGTCACTCACTCCAAGGATTTCCCCATTTTTTGCTTCATTGGCTGAAACGCAATAATCACCTCCTCTGAGAGAATGACATTCCAACACTGCAGCTGTGGTGTTTCGACTACAAAGCAAGCAAGACTGTGTCGTCCCCCCCCCTCCCCCTCCCTCATGTCCAGACGGTTCACCTCTCTCACAGCACGTAGTCTACTCCACTTGCTTTTGGAGCGCACGTCTCCTGGATCCAATCTGAGGTGCTGCAGCCTTAGCTGTAACATGAGGAAGAATCCACTATATCAACGGGAAATGAAATGGATGGAGTGAAATGTTCCTACCACGTCCAACAATATCTATCATTCCTCTATATAGATTCCAAACCAAACTGTTTCCTCTGATTAAGTTTCATTGACTGTTCACTATACTAAAAAGAAGACCTCTTTAATGAAGTTTGTGAAGTTGCCTTTTCAGCTCCCAAATGTTTTCCTTATAGGCTCAAAACTACTTCTTACAAACTTCAAAAGAAGTGCTCTCGGTAAACAGCAATGTATTTTCAGCTTTCTTAGCTCAAAGTTGACTCATCATCGGGTTATTTTTAGCATCCAGAAAGAAAATAAACGACTGTTTGGTTGAACAGTACTGTATATGGGGTCATGTTTGTCTCAGGCCGGCCAGACGTGCAATCTGGAGAGTTCACCTCAGAACATATTAGTGAAGAAAATAAACCATTACAGGCTCACCAAGTATTCACTGGAAGCACTGGGGCAGTTTGTGTGTGTGTGCGAGTGTGTGAGGGTGAGAGAGATGATGCATGCAAGTGTGCAGTGGGAACAATAAACACAGCTTGAAGCCTTGAACTCTAAACCACAGGCTGTTATGCGAGTGATAATACATATTTGAGCATAAACACAGCTGACACGTTGTCAAAGTAGAACAAAATGAACTAATATGTCAGTACACAATTTGGCTTTTGGAAAACAACATGTTGATAAAAGGGAGGCTCCACTTAGGAAGATAAAAAACATTTTTATCTTACAAATATGTACTCCTAAATGTGCACATCACTACAGAAACTGATCATCAGATCTTCACAGAGGTTTCAGATGTTGCCTTTAGAGTTTTTCTTCCCCCCTCTTCTCTCTGTAACTGGACCACCTGAATCCCTGCTGCTACTCCTGATGTTACAGGTGTTTGGAAGAAAGACCTGCAGCTGAGGTGGCGAGTGTGTAGATGATGGAAGAGTAGGATTGGTGCAAGACTATAAAATATAGAAGTCAGGTTCTCTAAACCCTTATTTTACAGTACTGGGAATCATTTACAACGAGAAAACTGCCGAAAGATCTGTACTCTGGGCTTTGATGCAAAGCATATCTACAGAAGTGACTTTTGTGGTTGTAATGGGAGTCTAAGTTTCATCATGAATCTGTGGAGAGACATTTCAGTTTCTGTTTCAATGCTGCCTTTTAATTCTCTACCAGTCATAGCAGGGAATCCACATTGATTTGTATGTTCACATTTCAACAACAAGGAATTCAAAGTGCTTTACAGAAGACTCGAGATGTAAAAGAAACACAACAAAAAGTTCAATAGAATCATTTCAAAAATATTTGTGTTACTATTTAGAAATGTTTTCATGCCTCCTTTTCTTTCAGACATAGATAAGTCTAGTGTTTTTTAGTACTGTGTATATAAGAATATGTATAAATATATAAAAATGAAAAGTTTATAGCCTTGATTTAAAAGAACGGAGAGTTTGAGCAGACTCTGGGGACAGAAGTGCAAATCTGTCCCAGATGACCTGAGGGTATGTTCAGTTATACTGCAGGAGCAGATCAGACATGAGTTATGCTCCTAAACTATTTAGTGCTTTATGAGAACAGTATTTTTTATAGCACAGAGTGTAAAAATATGAGATATATATACACTGATGTGATCCACGTTCTGGTTCATAGTATATGTATGTGTATATATGTGTATGTATGTATATATATATATATATATATATGTATATGTGGATATGTGTATGTATATGTATGTATATGTATGTGTGTATATATGGATATATAGAGACCATTGTCCTAACTTGCCTGTATTTATTATATATTATTATATTATATATTATATCAATTATTCAAGATTATAAGTATACGTTTATATTGTATGTTAACATATATTAAGATGTAAAAAAATAAAAATAAAAATAAAAATAAAAAAGGGAGAAGGGGTCGGATTAAATAAGTGTAAACTTCTTCTGACCCCTTTTCGGATGTGTAATTAGCTAAAGCTTTGTTGTTTATTGTTTATTGATATCAGACAATGATACTGCAGTTTATTCAATTATTATTTAAATGTTTTGTTTTGTTATTGCATTCATTTGTATAGCACTGTATCATGTCTGTATCACCTTTTGTTTCATTTGTATTTTCTTTGGTTTTACACGCTCGAAAAAAAAAAATAAACTAAACTAAACTAAACTATAGTGAAGACTCCGGCTTTGTGATGAAGTATTTAAAGAGACCTGTAAACACATCATAAGGTAACCCTATATAAAGTCCCTTATTCTTGATATATTCTTACTTTACTGTCTCAATGTGGAGATGTAGGTCTCACATCATGACTATTCCAAGATGTAGGTGAAGCACTGACTTTTAATTATTTATCTCCACAAACAACTGCTTTATATTTTAACTGGAGGAAGTTTTGAACATCCAATCCCCGCTTTGATTTGTTGTACTTACTCACTAATTGTATGAGACTATCACTTGTTACATGAAAGGACACAAATAGGACATAAGCTTCCAAATTAAACACATAAGAAGTTATGGCGCTGCAGAGTTTAAATTGTTCCCAGAGTTGAAATGGTTCTGTTGGTATCTGAATTCAATTAGCACAGGAAGAGATGCTATCTGTGTAATATTCAGGCTTCTGAAACTTTTCCTTTATCCATGTTGTTTCAGTGAGCTTCACACTGACTGTGCGTCACTTCCAGAAATAATATAGCTCAGCTGCCACATTTTTTTTTAATACGTTCATTTTTCTCTGGGGAAATGATAGCCTGTCAGGAAACTCAGCCTCTGTTGCCTATAAAACGATTTCGCAAAGAGCAGAGCCAATTTCTTACAGAGGCATAAAAGGAGCGATCTTAATTTTTCTGAATCCAAACAGAGCCAAAGTGCACACCCAGAGTGCGCTGTAATTCATGCTGTCATCTATTTCTGTCAAAATGTTAAATGATTTTTAAACAGTGAGCGCTCCTTATGAATAATACATGCAACACAGCTTGATGCATGTAAATGAATTGTTAACATAGCTGTAATGTTAGCCAAGTTTGACAGCAATTATTATATTTTAATATATCTTAAGAGAGCAGCTGCAGAAGACAAACAGAACATAAACACACTGTCAGCTTCTTGGAGACTGGAGGATCTGTCATGATGGAGTCCAGGCTGATCCAGAACCAGCCAAACAAAATGGTTGACAGCAACTAACATGAGCAAAAACCCAAACAATCTGCTGAGTAAAACAACAGGTAGCAGAACCTCCTAACATGGACATAATCTACGCTCAAGACAGACATCTGGAGTTCCTATCCATTACAGCCACGCATAAAACTAAGGGACTGCAAAACAAACCCGGGGTTGGGATCGACGCCAAACCAAACCCCCAAGGAATTCACATTTGTGCCAGCGGGTAGCCAGAGTATATGGTCCAGACTGGTTTCTTCTCCATGGGTGCCTGGCACCGTTTGGGAAATCCTAGTTTGGTTTTTAAAGTGGCACTCCTCCCATGCCTCATTGGGGTTGAAGACACAACCGCAAGAATTACATCCTATATGTGTGTTTGTCACCCAGTGTCTACTATAAGAACCACTGTGTACCCACTTCACCATGACTGAGCAAGAATAGACCTGAGCAGTCATTTGAGCATTACCCCGGGAAGCCAATAATGACTACCTCCGGCTCTATTTTCTGTGGGAAGAGCGATGGCTCAGAGAGAAACTCGGTAAAAGAACTGTTGTAGGTGGGTTTTTTGGTTTTCGGTTCTTCAGTTTCACTTGTTTTTTTTGTCATGCAACAAAGTCAAAAATAATGTGTGGCGTGGTTGGGTGTACAGTTTGTAATCCAACATCTCAAAATAAAAGCATGCATTCCAGACAAACAGTAAAATGATGGCCTAAATCGAAGATAGACACACTTGCAAGGCTTGAATTAAAGGACTCAACATAAACTGCCAAACCCACATTCATCAAAATAAAGGAATATGTGAATACGTGCAATGTTGATGCTTACTGATGTTTTTTTTCACCAATGGAGTTCTATAACACAGATAAATAGGTTTTTGATACATGTCATAATTGTTTGCCCTTTTTCCTGAGACTTACTGACTATTAAAACAAATGCAGAATATTGTCATCACTGTTGTTTATGAACCTTAAATACAGCAACACAATGTAATGATTTGAAACTTGCATCCGGCTCAATGAAGATACATTTGACAGTTTTCCCTTGTATCAAATTGTTGCTTATTGCCACGGCTGCTAACGTAAGCAATGCTATCAACTGTGACCTCAGAGTCTGACCTCTGCTCTTTGACCCTTCCCCTCCTGTGCAAGGGCGCTCGTTGTTTGTGTCTATATGTGAACCCTTGATTTGCTAAACTCTCCTGAGATGGATGATATTAGGCATTTACCTAGAATGGTTATGGTTAGCTGATTGGTTTTTGTGCCGTTTTGCTAATCAAGGGTTCCAATACAGGTCCACAGTTGCTTGCCAAGGTCATACAATCACAATAAGCACTTTCTGATCAAGGCCATGTCTTCTTAATTCATAGTGTTGAACAGATCCAGCCCCTGACCTGGACCAGATTTAACATAAATACCATGGATCTAAAACCATAATGGACTTATGTCTTGTATTTATCTGGTCCTATGGCTTGGGTGGAACTAAACACAAATGGGCTAAAATATGAAACAAGCAAGAAACTGTTATTTCATATTCAGAGTTCACAGTCTGGCTTTAAAGAAAGTGTTAACATTTAGAGAATTGCCACGCAATATGGTGTAATCCATATTTGTTATTCTGAACTGCAGACATTAAATGCATGTAATGAGCTTCTTACTAAATCAAACTACCCTGAGTTGAAGAGACGTGCACTCACGCTCTCTCTCACTCATCTGCTTCATCGTGTACTTTGAAGTGAGTCTCAGAGATTAGACGGAGCTCTGAAGATTGACTCTTTGATTGGGGAAAATATTTACAACACACACAAAGAGAACTAGACGCGTCTCATCCGCCCACACCAAAGCTAACTTTTGAAGGGGCAGCTAGAGAGGAAATCCAAGGGCTGTTTGCCACCAACAGATACAGGATGAAGGAGTGGGAGGCACTCGAGAGGAAGAGAAGGAGGATGTGAGAGTCAGAATGTGTTCAACGTTTTGGTAAATCTGGTATTTACTGGCAGACTGATGAGCAAAGAGCCTTGTGTTTTCTCAACACTGTGCTGGTGGGCTTTATTTCTCTATAAAGTCAATGGATTTTTGTAAATGATTCAGCTCTTGAACGCCCACACGACTGCAGATACAACTCATTGACTCCTGAATGTGTCAGCTGAATAAATTGTTTGAAGCAAACGTTTTTTAAAGGGGCATATCATTCTCATTTTAAGGTTTCATAATTTTATTTTGTGCCTCTACTGTGATATGTTTACATGCTTTAATGTTCAAAAAGCTCTTTATTTGTCTCATACTGCCTGTGCTGCAGACCTCTTTTCACCCTCTGTCTAAAACCAGAGCCCAGTCTGCTCTGATTGGTTAGCTGGCTGGCTCTGTTGTGATTGGTCAACTGTTTGAAATAAACTTAGGAGTCCAATGGAGGCGTTTCAGACAGGTCGGGAACTTTTGGATTTTAGCCTTTTACATCGGAAAGACCTATACAACAGTACAGTAAAAACAAAAAAGCATAATAGGGCCTCTTTAAAGCAAAACATACAGTCTATGGTGTTAGGTTGTCAGTCTATATCTGCTATGAATAGAGTCATTACAGATTAGAGAAAATACTTATTCAACAAAGTCCTGATGGATTTAAAAAAAAGTCTAAACTCCTAAAGTGGAACCTTTTTTCCCACAAATATAAATCACCCTCACATTTCTCTGCACTTCATCTACCATCACACAAGTACAGTATCTGATTTAATAATGTGTCACCACTGTTTATGTCTCTATGTCTGAGAGAGAATGTGGTGTGAACCCAAACAGCATTAGACAGAGAGGTGCAGACAGTCCGTTTTTCTGAGTTTTTTCACAGCATACATTAACTCTGCTGACCGTGTTGAGAAGCTACAGCTGAGTCGTAATCGCCCTCAATGGACAGCAGCTATCCTCCCAAGCTAACTCTCCCTCGGATTGTCTACATTCACTTTCTGTTCAGTGTCCTTCATTTGAAAGCCAGTAAAGTAAACAAAGATATCAGACTGTAAGGCAAAGTAAAATTATACTTAATGAATGTTCCATGACCTGCTGCTGTCATAATTCAACATTTGGAAATTGGAAAAACCAACATCTTCTTAATTCAGTCCATGTAAGACTAGAACTATTATTTTTACTTGATTTAACATATAGTGAGTCTTGTTTTTTTAATGATAAAGAACACATTATCTCATCAGCCTGATTCAGAAAAGGAGTGTCCCATTTCATGTAATGGTGACCCAAAGGTATACAGTCAAATGTTGCTCTCTAGCTGGAAATATGGCTGCACAGGAAGTGAAGATTTTAAATCATTAGATAACTGCTAAAGAAAAACATTTACTTTATAATCTCCATGTTTAACAGTCACAATGAAGAAGAAGGGGTTAAAACACACTTCTGAAAACCATTTGGGAATCCAAAGTACAATAAATGTGTGAGTTAATGAATCCTCTGGTCTGCAAAGCATACCCAGACATGTTATTCAAATTACAGTTTTCAGGCCAAGGTCTACTTTACCATGAAACCGCCATAGATCAAATCTTTACAAGATAATTGTGCTGTCACTACTTCCACTATATCCTCAAATAACAACAGAACAATACCCTTTTCACTGGAATAATCTTCTTTATCTCACCAACATGTCTCAGAGCCTTCACCAGGGTGTTTAACATCTCATCAGGGTCATTTAAATCACCCAACAAGTGCTGACTAGTTGTTTTACAGACAGCAGCTCACACATAAACGGTTAGTGAGTTCATTAGCCAACAAGATGCATCTGGAGCAAACACCAACAACAGGGCATTTTAAAAAGGAGCATGTTCGCATCCCAATATAAAAGAGACAAACATACTGGATCAGAAATCAGATATACATATGAAATCTTGTTTGTGTTGGTAAAACTAAGAGAGCATTAAAGACACAACTTTAAGTTTAAATGTGCTATTTGTAATGATAACAATACATTACCAGTCGTTTTTCTGCTTTATAAGTAACTTAAACACTACTTTCATCTGCTCAGTGGTTCTTATTATTTCATATTTGTAATATTTTGTATTAAAAGAGTTCTACCGCTTTAATATTTTTGTGTAGAGGATGTTTTTTATATCAAAGGAATGGTTAAAAAAAAAAGTGAATAACCCTGGGGAGGCCTTGCTTTTTCTCCGAAATGAAAAATAAGGTTCAGCCGCATTTCCCCCCCAAATAGTTTTTAAAATCCCTAAATACTAATACATGAAATGGCTTAAACAGATGGTCTGGTTCATACTTTTCTCAACAGGATTTAGAATGCTTTTTCCACTTCAGGTGTGTTGCTATATCAGGATGATCCACTGTGTGTTTTGGCTTTATGGCACCAGGTGTGTCTTGTTAATGAATTAATTATTTAGATGCATTTTGTATTGCTGCCACCTGTGTGTGCTCTGAAACTCAGCAGTGCACTTTAAGAGGGATGACAGGACACTAATGAGAAATGTAACCGCTCATTTCAAAAGGAGGATGAAGGAAAATTAAATGACAGTATCTCCTTCCCCAAATGTGTGAGTCTGTTCAGCATCTTTCCAGTATGAACAGCGTCGGCCCATAAACACACATTTGCACACACACATGCCTCCTTGTTCACGTTGTGGCGGGCTTTTCTCTTGGTGTTGACAGGGGGGGACAAGGGTCCCATTGACAGGGTCGCCCTCCTCCCTGCACGACCAGATGTTCACAGTTAGCGGGCAGTTTGAAAATGACACACTCGTTCTCGCGCCATTTTGGTTTTCCCACTTTACTATTGACGGAATTGACGAGGCGAAGAAAGATAGAAGGAGACGGAGGAGGTCAGTCGGATGTAAGTTTACTAAATGTGTAGAGGAAGAAGAAAACAGTTAAGAAATAGTGTAGACTTTCAAAGACTTAAAGGTCTCCTATTATGCTATTTTCAGGCATATATAATGGGTCTCAGATATATATCAAAATATATAAAAAACATGTCTATGTGTTTTGCTCAACATACCAAACAGATCACCCATTCTATAGCTATGCCTCATATCCCTCTATTTCAGCCCTGTTAGAGAACTGCAAGTTTGGGGTCCTTAGCTTGAAAAAAAAAAAAAGAGGAGGGGGAGCTAATGCCTGCTCAGAATTCTATCGGAGATAAAGCTAAATGCTGCCATGATTAAATGACATATCATGTTCCAAACCACATCAAGGATTATTTCTGAAACAGTATGGCGCTCAAATGCTTTTTCTCTCGCGGGTTTAACCACAAGGTGAGTTCCTTTTTTAATTTCCTGCTTTTTTACACATGCTCTCTCCAGTACAGGTTAGCTCTGGGTGTTAGCGATGCTTGCTAATGTAAACAAAGACCATATTATGTCCAAAACAGTCTGGCATTGTTTCTGATAGTAACGTTTCTGATAGTGCCGTGGGTCCACATTTCCGATATTACGTCATATTACGTCAAATCTGCACAAAAAGTGCATTTTGCATGATAGGTCCCCTTTAAACGACAAAAGAAATGTGACCAAAGATTGATTTTTCACTTCCTAATACCCCACCGTCGGCTGTCCTGGATCTTCTCAGCCTCAGATTAATGCTATTCCTAAACACTGTATAAAGTCATGAGTAAAAAAACATGTAGGGACCGGATGGGCCATCACACCCCCTCTGCATCACTTTAAATGCAAACACACTGGAGACTGATTTCACACTCTGTGAATGTCCTGGGATGTCATCCTTAAAGAGACAAGAAACAGAGTTGGTTCGTTCTCTCACAGAAACAGGACAAGGTCACCATGAGACGCAGAACAGCTGTAAACAATCTGCTGCTGCTCACTGATGTCTTTCAGATGGTGTGAGAAAGAGGGGTTATGCTCTGAGGCTGCAGGAGGCTTTAGTTATCCTTCTGCTAAGTGTCATACACATATTAGTTATCAGAACGTTGATAAAGAAAAAGAGTACAGTACTATAATAAAAAGTAAGATACAACCTGGGAAATTTGCTTCCTTTACCACAACTCAGATAGGAAGATTGATATCTCTTTGGAGCTGGAGGCGATTAGCTTATCTTATGCACTTTCAGGTCATATTGCTTAGAAGATAATTATGAGCAACCACAATAGGAAAATTGTTCATGTCCACCACCTATTGTCATTCAAAGTGTCAACAAACTAGTTGTATAATGCCTGCACATGTCGTCACTGAATGTATTCTTCCAATATCAGAGTAGCACATGATACCAAAGGCCCTACGTAGCTGTGTACGTAACAGGATGTATGATTACCTAGAAGAGCATCAGGACAAACTGCTTTAGGCATATAGCTACGTGACAACGATTACCATGGTGATTCAGCCTCTATGGAGATAGACATATGACAAGCATGATCATTTCTGACGTGGGTCTTAGCTAATCTAAACTAAACATTGAATACTGCTTTGAACCGGTATTCATGCACAGGGGCGTAGCACAAAACTCAGAGCCCTATATATAAGCTGTCTCTGTGGGCCCCCTTCCTCTCTTGATCCATGTCTCTAATGCACCTTTTAAAATGTATTTACAAATGACTGAGCCAACAACTGTACACATGAATCTGAAGCGGTTATTAGGGAAGTCACTAATGAACTAAATAGAACTAAAGTATAAATAGTAATAATAGAAATAATAATAATCTGTGCACATTTCAACCCTCTTTCCTCAACATAATGTAGTTTACAATGACTTTACTGTGGTTAAATGAGGTTTGCTTGGAGTATCATGCTGCATCTTGTGACTGTGTACACCCTCTCAGCATGTGAAGGACACTGTTCAGGAACTAGTTGTACCAACTGCTCTGTATGTGTGAGGACTACTTCCATTCTTGCAAGGATAATAAATACATGTATCCTGATATTGAAGCTCAAGCCTGTGACGAGTGATATTTTTTCCAACAGGCATATTGTCCAAAATGTTGAATTTAATAAAGTTATCTTATTAGGTCAACGTTTGTGAAACAGTTAACGTTATTGTTGAGGGCTATGCAATGCTAATCACTCGAACATGGAGTGAATTTGACATTGATATATTTTGCTTTTGTGTTATATAAAACAATAGCTTCATGCAGAGAGAAATAGCCCGTTCCTCACAGGAAAATGATTATTATCTGTGTTAGATTTGGACAGTTCTGACTGCTGTAGGGCACAGCATGTGTAAAGTGCCACAACAAAGTCCTTCATCTGCTGGCACCAGTTTATAACCACATCTAAAGTCTCTGTCTGTTACTGAATTAGAGTGCACTCTTTAATGTGGGAGGAATATAAGGACTCCATTTTGTTACCTTGTTTAATTTATTGCATCATGTTAAGAGACCTTTACTGCTATACCAGAACATGAGCACTGATTTCAAAGAGACACAGTCTTAGTTTAAGAGAACATGTCAGCATGGTACTTTAATCAAGTGCAAAGTAAATGAAAAAAGAATAAAACAAGAACATTGCGACACTTCACAGGATTGATGAGTTTTGTGGTCACCGCTCACTGGTTGATGATACTCTAATTGCATTTGTCATTTTCAGATCTTCGGTTTTATCATGTTTTAACAACACTCAACTATGAAGAGCAGGACTGAAGACTAAGTAGGTTGAAAGAAAGAAAGAAAGACCTTCAGCAGATGTTTTCCCTCATATGGGGGCCGTATGCACATTCTGTTTTGAGACTTGATTTGAGGCCAACATGGCTTGCCAACAAAAACGAACTGTGTTCAGTTCCTCTGTAAGAACAAATCATAATGCTGCTAATCTCATTTTCTCTTCTTCTTTATGAGTCCTTAAAGGTTGATACAAATGGAAATACTTACTCAGTGTTTTTGAAATACTTGATACTATACTGGATATTTGATTGATACTTTTTTTGTTACAGTAGCATGTAGAGCTACGGTTATTTTTCAGGTGTTTTTACAGCATACATTTAAAATGACTATCCAGAGAGACATACAATTAATTCTTCACATTCATTGTCCCCACTAGATAGATAATACAGTAAATGTTGAAGTTGCTAACTAACCTACATTTTTACTTCAACAGAATACAAAAATCTAAAGTATAAATAGTTCTATAATTTCTGCATCATTCTCCTCTGAAGTTGAACCTTTTCTACTTTGGAAAAACGTTTTTTTGCAGCACAACTCTCAGGTCAACTCTGCAAATACAATCTCTTCGAATCTAAGGATATTGTCTGAAATTGTTACTAGAGTGCATACATTTAGCAAATACATGCACTGTAGGGGACCGATTTTTGGGTCAAATTGTTTATAATAAATGAATCGCTGCACTTCACCAATTTGTTTCTCACATCCAGCTCTTTCATTTCGTGGGGTTTAATGTTTATTGCAACCAAGAGGGCCCTTGAATTTTCTTTTCTGTCATTGAGTGTAAGCTGTCGTCTTCATGTTTCAAGACTGGACTAGACACTGTATGAAAGCTAGACTCTGTATGATCATCTTCCATGACCAGAGATTGAAATTCCACAAGCAGCTAAACGTCAACAGCGAGCAACACAGATTTGATTTTTAACCCTTTGACGTGTAGATCATCTGATCCCGTGTCCTCTTCTTATGCAGCCGTGAGAACATTAAATCTACTCTGTGTTGTATGTCACATGTTTTGACTTTTGCTCAAATACTGCACACATTTGGTTTTGTGTGTTTGCTGGAATGTATGGTCTGGGCTCGGGGCAATAAAGCTTGGCCTGCTGGACACAGCTGGAGTCACATTCACACGCTCCGACAGACATAAACACACAGAGCAATAACTACAAAGCAGCAGTTTTAATAGTTAAATACACTGCTAACAGTAAAGTATGCACACTCAAAGCTATGACAATAATTAAGTAAACACATCTGGAAAAGTGGATCCCTGTTTAGCCTTTGTCATCCCTGTCCAACTGGATTTGGTCTACTCTTCTTCTAGGAAATTCAATACGTAATGCTCTCTGAGGTAATTAGGCAAGAGCATCGCGGATGTCTGACGTAGTCTTTAATGAACCATCGTTTGTTTGAGACACATGAATCCAGGATGGACCTCCTCAAGGCCAGCTGGTTCTGATTTATGGGGACAAAGCATCTGTGAAACTTTGGACCCTTGAGACTTTCCCGCCCAGCTGGACATGTTGGGAGAGGGGTGTAATGATCCACTGGAGACAAGCTGCAGGATCTCAGAAGGGTGGGAAAGATTACTCAGAACTCAGTTATTCTTTTGTTCAGTCAGCACAGCATGTTGGCCTTTGGTAACTACTTATGAAACTAATCTATAACAAGAGGGTCCAAGGTCTAATCTCCTAATTTGTTCTTTAATGCCACAGTGATTGAGAGTTTAAGATCTAATCCCCTTTGGTAGGAGCCACTTCTCTGCTCCAAAATCTATGTAGAGCCACGTTGTACAGGTAGGTGTGTATCAGTGGGGTTTAAAAAAACAACCCAAAAGGTTGCATAGTGTCTGTTTAAAACATTTGCACTTTTTTTTTTATACAGATGAATTCCAATATGTCCATCAGGCCTGCATATGATGAGCTTTCCATCTGTGTGTAGTTTTTGGCAGGCATGAAATGATTTTGTGTGGAGTTAATGCCCTGCGTGAAGTGGAGTGTGTGCATTGAAAATGACCTGAGGTGAGATGGGGGGGATCGTCAGAGCAGCCCACAGACCACAGTGCTGTCAGCAGGGGGTTTCCTGTTTGAGCACCTCTACCTCGGTGTCGCTCACCACAAGACTGAGGTGGTATGGACGCACAGACACTCGATAATTATTTTTTATGTCCATACTTCACACAGGAATCACCCTCAGAAGACGTAACATTCAAACCACATACAGATGGCTGAAAATGAGCAACTGAACATTTTGTTTGTTAGATCGTATCATGCACGTATGAAAGAAAAATATGTATGAGACTAGAAGAACATTCAGTGAAATGTCCTACAATTCCCTACATGTATTATTACACTGGTCCTATTGCTGGCTTTGGTTTCATTTTCAACAGGAGTGCTCCACCTGCTGGCAGTAAAAGAAAGTGTCAGAATACAAAAACATGACAAAGGTTAATGTTTCCATATCAAAGTTTATTGCTGACATGCATGTAGAGATCTGATGAAGTACAAAAATATGTTTTTTATACAAACGTGTTTATCTGTACAATTACGCAGTTTTTTCCTGTATCTAGATGCCCATGTCCGACCAAGCAGCTTACAACACATTATCCCATTGGGTTTAAACTACACCACATTTCAATCCTACTCCAGTTGAAACAGTCAGCAATACACTGGTTATATACTGAAGACTTAGGACTTTAGAAGCACGGGGAAAATCATCATAAAACTTACATTTTGAAAATTAGAAATACTTTACTACTCATCCAATTAAGGGTCTTCGTCTATTTTGCCTTGTGGTTTCCCGTAGGACACAAAAGGGGGAAATTATCGATCAGTTGCTCTGGCACACCTTGCGAGTTTAAAATCATGCAACAGTCACATGTTTTACACAGAGTTGAACCTCACACTATGTTCATGCTTTTCAGTCCACATCGCCATCTATCAATACAACTCTGTCAAACAAACATTGAATGTGGTACAATCCGCTAGCTAGAAGGTGAAACACTTTTCTTTTTTAATGGGGCGGACAAAATTACATTTACATCAAAGGTCTATTAAACCTGTAGTTACTCATCTGTAGTTGGCCATCATGGAAGATGACACACAGTTCACTTGATGTCAGCATTCAGCAATGGCTACGGTGTTCATGAAATACCCTTTTCTGATGAACAACCTAGACTACTACAATACTGCTGTATACCCATGGAATTCACATTGAGGTGGGAGAAAGCCGACGGCTCTCTTTACATATCATTTGAGCCTCTGGATGTGGTGGTTGAAGGCCAACGTGGCCTATAATGCACGCCAATCGGCATGTGTTGAAACAGAGTTGGTATCTCACTGGGTGAAACTACATACAATATGACTAACGCAGTCATGATGGTACATATTTACATACTGACCAAAGAGTGCAGCTTGGTGTTGGGATTTTTGGGTAAATGGTAGAAAGAAAGAAAAAAAAAAAAACACTACAAAAAACCCTCCCGTCAATCACGATAATGTGCGAGTATCATTTAGTTTTTCTTTAAAAAATATAACTATGTCAGTCTCGTTATTAGTGTAGCTTAAGTTGACCACAGAATATGTGGTTAAATGGCAAGAAAGTTATTTATGAATCCAAAATGAAAATCAAAACAGATGCTACTCTTCCATGGAAGTGGGCGAGGAGGATCGCAAATGAGAATCACTGTTGGAGTTAACACTTTTTTTTTTTTTTTTTTAAAAGCCGAGAGGGTTTTAGGGCCTGTTTCACTGGCATTAGTTGTGCCTAGTCTGTGCTACAAGCCCCAGTGGTTTGGGGGGAAGGGGGGGTCAACACAAGTGAATAAATAAATCAACATGAAATTACAAAGAAGAAGAAGTGAAGACATTTGAAAAGTAATCCAGAGCCTATGTTCATGCGATCCGTTATAAATAGGAAGAAGTCTGAAGCAGGAAGAAGAGAGCCTGAAGCAGGTACCAATGGCAAAAGGCAGGTTGCAGTGTACAGATGCCTAACAGTCACTGGTTAGTAGCTTTGCCATGGTTTCAAGAAACTCTGATACAAAACAAGAAGGCTAGTAGCCAAGCAACCAAACCTAAAATCTATGAGTCTGTATTTTAATTCTTCTATGAAGTATTACAGTATGGATTACCGGCCACCAGCTAGTCTATCTGTATAGAGCCTACATGGTGAGATAATAGAAGCGTGTAAGAGATGAGCTGGAGAGAGGGCCTGAAAAGAGCAAAAGAATATCCCAATCTTAAGAAAGCATTCATGGCTATCGCTAAAACATTCAGTCAAGCCCCGTCCCAGCGAAGCCTGCTCTGGGTTTCACAGTGTCTGCACCGAGGCAGGCCAGATCACAACGATTGGAGGATAGCTTAAAAAAAAGGGTTTGTGGCTGTCAGAGGTGAACAGCTCGACAGCCACGCAGACTCTGATGTCGCCTGGCTGAAACACACACACGCACACTCATGGAGACGTATTAAAGCGTAGGATAGCGGTTCACATTCATACTGAAAAACACTTGTCCCGTGATCTGTCTTGGTAAAGAGAAACAGGGAAGTTGGAATACCTGGAAGCCATTTGATTCTGAATGAGGCTGAGGGTACCGGTTTCCTTGGCTAAGAGTCGTTTTTTTTAAGACATTATTTTTGGCAATAGAAACATGACAGTGCCTGATCTCCACCATAATGGCACCGAGGAAGCGTTACCATCAATATGCCTTGGCAGGGAGGATCCAACAGTGTTTCAGTTCTTGGCATTGTGACTTCCAGGTACCTCACACTAGCTGCCTAGATGCTAAACATAGATTTCCACAGGGGTGAGCAAAAGCATTCTGCTAATATCAAAGCATGCATGTACACATACTTTGATATTCAGTATCTTCAATCCAAAAGGAAGGGGTGAAATGCTACTTATTCAGGTAAATATGAGAAAAAGCTTATTCAGATTCTTTTGAAACCACTTGAGAAGGTTTCTAAGCATTATCACTCTGAGAGAAAACATTAATGCTTTGTGTTACTGGTGGCATCAAGACTCCATTGTTACAATCCCTTGTCTCAGAACAGTGAGCATGGTTTACCAACAGAGAAGAGAGACAGAGAGGTAGATTGATTTGAAGTCAGAGTTACAGACGGGAACAGTCTGGATCATTTTCGGTACAGGAAAAAAGGACAGGAAGAGGGGGGGGGGGGGGGGGGGGGGGGGGAGTGAGAGGACGAGGGTGGAATGGAGGTATAGAGAAGTGACATCTGTGATCAGGAGATCTGACTTGAGGCAATATCATTAACCACGAGGAAGAGAGGGGGGTTGCTACATGATTCAGGTCCTGTATTGCTTGGGGGACCCAGAGTTGATGGGGGGGAAGTGGGGAGATCTCAAAGGGAGGAGGGGTATGGGGGTAATCGTCTCTTCAACTCAGAGCCTTTGAAGCCACATGTGGGACTGTACCTTCAGGGTTGTTTGCACAGTGAGATCTGACTGTGGGGGACCTGAAGGATCCTTAGGCTCAGATCTTCCTCTGGAGCTTTCCATGTGTCACTGGAACATCCAGACACGAGGAGTGAAGTTTGAAATAAGCTAGTTTGTTCTGGTGCCCTCCTCAAACCTGCTCCACCTAGCTTACTATAAGCCCAGATGGGGCCGTCTGTACCCTGATCAGGATGGGCCTCCTGTATGCCAGTTCAGTTTTAGGGGCTCATCCTCCTCAGTCCTCTCTGTGCTCCCTGGGTGGGGGGTGGGGGGGTCAGAGAGGCTGCCATGGCATGGGTGGACTACTTCCGGAGGAACCGTTGAGCCAGTATGGCGGCATCTAGCGGGCTGACGGGCTGGGCGTCGAGACCCAGACGCCTCACAGGGGGGATGCTGCCAAACTGCCGCTTGGTGAGAAAGCTCTTGGCCTCGTGGATAGTGTTCTTCTCTTCAGCCAACAGCAGCTGCTGGCGCATGTAGTTCTCAAACTCGTACTGTGAAGACTCTTCTATCGCCTTGGCCTGAGGGAAGAAAATGTTGTCCGTTCAATGTGCTGCAACACTGAGCTGATAACATGTTCTCTAATCGTATCAAAGAAGTGATGTAAACATGGAGGACAATACAAATGTAACCATTGCTCTGACTTTGGATCTTTCCAACAGGCAATATATTTAGATCGGTAATCATTTACCTCTTGCAGATGTTCTGGATGATTGACCTGATCGTCAATATCCGGCACCACCTGTAGAGGGCCACTCATCGAGGAAACAGACTGCCTGTGATATGGAAAACAACCATGAGACGTCACATTTGAAATGGTCACTGTGGAATCACTGTATGGCTATAAGCAGGGTTCTTATACGGCTACAAAACAAAGTGAATGTGAAGCCAACCAGTGGAAATCTTTTAAAACTCAATGGAGGTAATAATAAACATTTCAGACCAAATGATGACGCATATTTCTCAGCTATTTAAACAATAACTCATAACATGACGAGCAACACCAATGATGTAATGTTTCAAACTTCCAGCAGGTGGAGCACTTACCATGAGGCGATGATGCCGCTGAGAGACTCCAGCACCTCTCCTGCAGTCAGCCTCTGCTGAGGGTCCAACACCAGCAGCTTTCGGATCAGGCACACCGTGTTCTCCGACACACGCCCGTCCCTGAGAGGAAGAGGAGGATAACAGGTAAGATAATATCTAAGAAGCTGTTGAAAGATTACAAAGACAAGTCTCTTAAATCCATACTGAATATAAAAATGTGGTAAATACTGACAAAAATATGATGGGCTTGAATAACTATTTTATAAAAACATGTATACAATTATTGATGTTTTTGAAATGCTGTAGGTTTTTCCATTGCTTCTCATCTCCTCTCTCTACTCACTCTGGGATGGAGTATTCAGCAGCCTTGATTTTGCGGAAGAGCTCCTGAGGTATGCTGTCATAAAATGGGAACTGGCCGTAGAGCATGGTGAACAGAACCACGCCGAGGGCCCACATGTCACTGGGTTTACCTCGGTACGGCCGACCTGGGGACAGGAAGCAGAGGAGATCAACAAATGTGTCATTTGAAAAAGGAGACTACAAAGATCACTGCTGCTGTGCCTTAACAACAAAAATCAATTAAACCATCGTTTTTTTAAATCAACATTTGTGTGTTGACAGTTTTTGCCCCATGAGACACAGGGGTGATTGACCCTGAGACGAGTTCAAGTCCTGTAAGTCAGCAGGTCTAATGATTAACACGATGAGCAAACACAGGCTATGACTCTACATCAGGTGTGTCAAACTCAAGGCCCGGGGGCCAAATCCGGCCCGCGACTTCATTTTCTGTGGCCCCACAAGAGCTTGTAAAGAATATAATATGTTTATTATACGGTTACATGCTACTTTACAGAAGCACGTTGCCCATAAACGACATGTCCCACAATGCATCTCAAATTTGACTTTTTCTTAGAATTTGACTTTTTTTCTTCAACATACAGTATGCATTTTTATCAGAATTTGACTTTTGTCAAAATGTGCCTTTTTTCTTAAAATTAGCCTTTTTCTCATAAATAGATTTTTTTTTCAAAATGTCACTACTTTTGTTTTTCCAGAATGTGGCTTTTCTTTTAAAATCATATTGTGACATTCTTACTGAAGAGACTTGCAATTATTTGCCCTAGACTTCTGCTTTCAGACGTAGTTAATTATGAAGTTATTACCCTATCCGATAATAATCCAATGCAGAGGAAATAATGTAATACAATACATTATTATATTCAATATTTATATATGTATTTTTATATAGTCTTAAAGTTACAACCGGCCCTTTGAGTGCAACCATAATGCTGATGTGGCCCGTGATGACATTGAGTTTGACACCCCTGCTCTACATCCATCATATTTCATAGACTTTTAAAATAAGAGAACTGAGAATTGTTTTTTTTAATCAACCCTAAAACAATAAATCAGCTATAGGTCGGCTATGAATAAACTGCATGACCATAGGCAGTGTTGTTACAGCCAGGCGGTAACAGCAGCAGGCAATTATGTTAAAGCTTGTGACACACACTCACAGGCGGGGGATGGGAGGGGAGGGGAAGGGAAGGGGGTAGATGGGAGTAGTTTCCCTCCAGTGAGTCATCAGTGCGTGAGTCACTGAAGCTCGGTTTAATTGTGTGCCTGTCACGTTATGCTGATATACACGCCCGGGTTCCATCTACAGTTTTTGAGTGGTTGGTGCTAAACGATTTCTGTTGGAAATGATTCCCCTCAATCTTGTACACTGTCCAGGACGATGTTCTGGAAATCAATGATTAAACGGATTGGCATTTGAAGTGCGTGCACAAGCATCGGCCTGATTGGCGTGTGTGTGTGTGTGTGTGTGTGGCGCTCAGATCTGCACATTTACTGTGACAAATAAGCTTTGTGAAGCGAAACAATAAAAAAGGGATTTCTGCTTTTTTTTCTCAGACAAAGAAAAAAAAGTTTCACACGAAGAGGAAAGTAGCTTCCTCGGCAAATGATGAGAAATACAACATCACCGTGACTACACAAACATATGAAGGAAAATAACGATTCCTAGCTTTTGACAGTCCAAGATTGCAACATGACCCCTTTCTTGTTACCCAATAACAGGAAAATCAAACACAAGACTGACTACTTACATAACAACCAACAAGGACCCCTCTTCTAAGCACAACCAGGTCTTGCATTTTGTATAACTAAATACAAATGAACATTTTTCACTTGTAGTAAATACACTTTACAGCTCTATTTCAAATCCTAAAGTGGAAGGTGGCGAATCGGTGGAAATGAGGAAGGTTTTCACACCTGTGCAAAAACAAGTGAGACTGTGGGATTGTTTGTTTTGGGGGACAAAAACTGCTTGATGTGGACCACCCATGAGCAAAATCAGCTTTTCTAAACTGTCCTGACTACGAAGCATCTTGCTTTATACATATATATTGCCTTATTAAAACGAAAATGCACTTAAAAAACGTTTTCTTTTCTTACCACTTAACACATCGGGGCTGATGTAGGCCGGACTTCCTCTCTGGTCTTTCAGCAGGTCGTCCTCGCTCACCAGGTGCTTTCCCAGGCAGAAGTTGGTGATGGTGATTCTGTGAGTCCTGTAAGCACACACAAACAAACAAGCATGTTAAATATATGATATGCTTCAGTGTCAAAATACCTTCATATCCCCACTCTGATGACCACACTTCCTAGTGTTCTCCCCTTTGATTTGATCCAACGAAAAGCAAAAACAGTCTTACTCATCATGACCAATGTAAGTTTGGAATGTGAAACACTGCACACTCATCGCTCAGAGCATGAAGTACACACAGGACGACAGAGACAGGGAGAACTTGCTAGCATGCCTTGTTGTTTTAATAATCTCATAGTTCACTGGGCCTTTACAATACATCAGTATCTCATGACTGCCAGATGCAAAACAGAATACGCACACCCAGTCCTTTTAGAAGGGAGTCTCCCATACCGTCAAGTTGCTGGTAATTTCCTAAACTCTAAATTTAGTAGAACCTTGTATGTTCCCCTGTAGTGAAATGTATGTGAAGACGCATTGAGGTTACCAGCGATATTTGATTGATTTAATTTCATGGGATGCAACGTGATACTATGACATTTTTCTCTGACTCATTAAAGGTACATTTGGTTTGCCTCTGGACTAAACCGTGTCCGTATTAAGCCGAGGGACTATGGACCTTTCTATATCAGTGTGCTCGTTCAGCAGAGAAACATCCAATCAAAAGCTGCACTTTGACAAACATATGAGTCAACTTGTGGCTTGAGATAATTGTCTGGATGACTAAGCCTGCATAGTGATTGGTTGCCAAACGAGTATATAAAGCTCACTGAAGATTTAAAATATGTACACAAACTTCAAGTGCACCCACACAATCAGTCCCATGATGAACACGCACACACACGAAAAAGGCACTCAAAAGCACATTATTGCACGGTCTAGAGCCCGGGTCCTCTCTATAAAACACGCTGCTCACCCACATCCGCTTTCTAAAAAGCCTGAGGTCAACAGCTTCCCCTATTCTCTCTCACTTTCACACCCTGCTCCATCACACACTCACTCACTGCTCCCATTACAGCGTCTGGAGCCAATTTCTGTCAAACACTCCATTTGAAACCAAAAGGCTTGAATCTCCAAAAGTCCCTCGGAACATTCGGTTCACATCATTTCCAGCTACTTATGTGACCCAGCCCTTCCAACAGCTTTTTCGTGTTCCAAGTCTATACAACCATACAGTGGCCTTGTGATCTGCACAAAGATTGGCCAGAACAGCGTGCAGTGCTTCAAGGACCCTCGACATAAAAGCTTCCTTTATAGAGGAGCCTGTTCTTTTGTCTGTGCGCATCACGACCCAGGCTTCTATTCGTGCACCGGAGATTGGGTAAATTAAATTGCATGTTTGCCTCGTGAGGCAAGGGTCCCTCGAGGACTGAAGAGCGACCACACCATCTCTGCTTCCTGGTCATGTGACCCAGGGAAAGTCAGGAAACCAGAAACCTAAACAGCCCCCATGATTTTGCCTCCCTTCCCGCAACATTTTTTGCTGAAAATACACAAGCTGAGGAGAAGGGAGGTTAAACGCCGGGCAACTTCCACCGTTCATTTCCTCAGAGGCATCATTTGGAGGGTTACACTTGTGCCCAAACTTACAGTTGCAATATTCTAGTTTCTAAGGTTGGCTTATTGAATTATGGCTACTTCTCGTCAAGTATAATTCCCTCGTTCAGCAATGTAGGATAAACATTTTCAAGATAGTTCCAGAAAGACTTATTTGTGCCAGACAGCACAACAACAAACCACAATGACTTCCGATTCACTCGGGGCAATCCATCCCTGTACAGCAAATACTGTGAGCTAACAGAAGCTCTCTGGAACATACACAAATAAAACAAATCAAAAACACCTTGCTGTAATGTGTCTCCTTACATTCAAGTCAACACAGCTCTGACATACAACAAGCTAGCAGATTGATTTATGACATCCTGCTTTCATAACAGCTGGCTCTGCAAGAGGAAATCACATCACTCTTGTATAAACTGCTGAGGTTGTTGATGCCGTGTGTGGAGAGGGGATTTTGGGATCGGTCTGCATCTAAAATTGACCGTATCCTTCCCGTACTGCATGCACATCCCGGGTGGAGTGACGGAGGAAACGTGCACGCAAGCAGAGTATAATTCATAAGAGGAGAGGGGAGGAGGTGAAGAGAGGAAAAAAAAGAGGATATGAAAAAGAGCATTAAACAGAAAAAGCAGGAAAGGGATCGGGGTGTAAAAGAAAAATATAAAAAAGCAGAGTAAAGGGTAAAAAAATAATGTGTGTGCGTGTGCGTGTGATGTGCATTGCAGTGTGAGTCAGCTCGGAGCTATGGGGCCTTTGGCAGGCCTCTCCTTTGTCTCCAGCTGGGACGGAGTGTTCCGCTCGCCTGCTCCTCTCTCCGCCACCCTCCTCTGGCCAAAACACTCTCCTGTTTCATCACCACCACCACCACCACTACTACTCCTGCTGCTGCTGCTGCTGGGGGGGAGCAATGGGCTCTGATGCCTGAGATGCGTGTGTATGTGGTAAAGATATGAGCCGAGAACGTGACATTTCAATGCATGTGCTCACACTTGCAGATAATGTATGAGAAGTGAGTGAGACAACACCATAATTAGACTCACGTGTGTGTGTGATGCAAGCATATTCAATGTTTGATTGCGAAGGTGTGTGTGTAGCAAGCGTAGGAAAAGAGAGTGTGTGTTTCAGTGTTAGTCATGTCCCTTCAAAAGAAGTCTTTGTGTGATGATTATCAGAGTCTCCATTAATGTACATGCAAAACTCTGCAAACGGCCATCACTTCAAAGCTAAATCTATCCAAATCATCTCAAATTGGGCTAAAAAAATATATATATATATAACAAAAACCTCACCGTGAGAGTGGCTTCCACCCCTTGAACACACACCTCTCTCGTACACTCTGTACGTTTGGTGTTTTGAGAGGGTTTTACAGATGAGTGGTTTCCCATTCAGCAGGGTCTATCTGAAGTGCAGCACTCTGTGACCTGAGATGCACCAACCGCGGCCCTGTGTGCTGTACAACATTGCTCACTCTGCCACTGAAAACAAAAGCAGTAGCATATTCTTCGCTCCATTTTGCACCAATGTCCAGTTTACCCGCTGCTTCCAAAAATCCAACTACGGGGTAATGAATCATCAGCTTTTACTCAACACACAGACACCGGCCCAGACTCACAGGAGAGCAGGGTTTTAGGTTTCTATAACTGATCTCACTCTTAGTCTGAGAATGTGACCCCTGCTTGGGTTTAAAAAGTCAAATGCACACCGCATACAAGCTGCTGGGGACGGATGTGAGCGGAGACAGAATGACTGACTGGCAGAATCAAATGAATGACCCGGTATATATAGTGGGAGGGGTTATTGCCCTCGCCGAGTGAGAGAATGAGTTAAAGCTTACCGTTTGTTCAGCACCATGTTTCCCAGCTTGAGGTCTCTGTGCACAATGTTTTTCTGCATGCAGAAAAGACAGAAAAGGTTTGGTCAGGTCATGCTCCGTGAATCATTGGTATCACAATTGGTTTGTTCTAGAGAGTGACACACAGGCATGGGAGATGAGTAATCAGGAAGGATGTGCAACTAGTAGGGCTGCTCGATTATGTCAAAAATCATAATCTCGATTATTTGGGTCAATAATTGAGATCACGATTATTAAAAACGATTATCCATTTACTTTGAAAACATCCATTTATTGAATTTTTTTTTGAAAAGTATGTTTTTAACAGTTGATTACCCTGAACTGAAGTATAATTCAACTGAAAAACCAATAAAAAAAAAATATATATAAATAATAATAAAATCGTTTTATTTCGATTATGTTGTTTTCATAATCGTTGCAAGCCAAAATCGTAATTGCGATTAAAATACGATTAATTGAGCAGCCCTAGCAACTAGCTAACAATATCAAAAGGGATTTATTCCGTAGTTGACAAAAACATAGTATCCAAGCTCTCTTCATTGATGTCAATTGAATTTATTTGAGGTTTTTAGAGAAGTCCACTGTTTCTTCGAGTAGTGAATCAAATGTCATCATAGACTCACCTTATGAAGGGCTTCCACGACGCGCACCACATCGTAGAAGATGACGATGGCCTCCCGCTCGCTCAGCCGCTTCTCTTTTATTACGTAATGCTGGAGGTTTATTAGGTCTGCCGTCTTGTCGCTGAAGTCATGAGCACACAGGCAGTCAAGCACGAGGCAGATCCGCTTCTTCATCTTTCGCACCTTGTTGGCCTCCATGTCCTCCACTATTTCGTAGGCACGATCCTGGGGAACAACAACAAAGAGAAGTGTGAGCAGCAATCTCCAGAAAAAGGCTCACTTTGTAGGTAGACAAGAGTTGTTGTTGTTGTTGTTGTTGATGCATTTTAGAAGCACTTCCCAACAGTGTCCAATCGATATAGGTTGAGGCATACATGAATGCATCAACCTGAATGGATTCCTGTACTATGCTGGCGGATCAAACCGATTCATTCAGCTTAGAAAGGCATAGATTCATGCAGAGTAGCGGCCATCAATCTGCAGCCTGCATGTAACCGATGAGACACACCCACCCCTCCACACCGGGTGGTGGAAGGTCATTCCTCTTCGTCCAAACTCCAGTCGTCTTAGCGGAGTCACCACTTCTTATTGATTTCTGTATCAAGTTGTCAGTATTTTTTTTCAGATGCAGTCGGCACCTCTGAAAGCGTACACGTATTAACTGGTCCTCTCGGGGTGGAGATGCTCTATAATAACCCAATCAATATGGCTGGTCTAAATGAATCAGAGTGCATGGCTCAATGCTGCTATTCTGAGAACACCGGGACAGTGGAAAAGACAGGATGTGATAGAGAGAATAAAAAACAGAGAGAGATCTAGAGAGATGGAATAATAACAAAGTTAGAGGAGGAGTCAGACGGGAAGACAGGTGAAGGGGGGGGTCATTGTGAATGGATGGGGCTGTAAATAGAGATGACTGCAGATAAATATGGCTTTTAAATGGTGCCTACTTCTCTATTGAAACAACCCTGATATGGACAATGCAAGCAGCTGGTTGGACAAATTCATATTATTCTTACACAGTGACACCACATATGGTGCTTTTCCACTGCAGGACCTAGCACGGCTTAGTACGGTATGGTTAGGCCTTGGTAGGCCAGGCTCACTTTATACTGCGTTTCCATTACAGTTTAGTAACAGGGGTAGTAACTATAGTAACGCAGTGTAGGCGGGGCGATCGGCTGTTCGCTGCGTAAAACTGCCATGACGTCATTTTCAATGCGAACCACAAAACCAAAACATCAGCCATTAGCTGTTAGCACTCAGAGCTCCTCATATCTGTTCAGAAACTAGACAAAAGTTATAAACAAGTACAAACCACAGACTGTCTGTGTCATGGCGAATACAGTCGCTGGTTTATTTATGTCTGTATAGGCCGTTGTTGTGAGTGTGGACGGAGCATATACAACGTTAGCTTAGCCTGATCGATCCGATCTCCATTCAGATAACACGCATTTTAAAATGTTTTTCGCCTGCCGTCTTGTCTGCAGACTTGTCAAAGCATTAATTCATGTTTTGTTTTTTCGAGAGTGTTTACGTCACTAGTTTAGCATATTCAGCCCGGTTGTTGGCCCGGTAAGAACTTCGTTTTTGGAGGGCCAGAAAAAAGGTGAAAAAGTAGCCCTGGGCCGGAACTACCCCTAGTGGAAAAGCAAAAAAACGTGCTACGTGCTGCAGTGGAAAAGCGCCAATAGTGACCAATTGAAAGCTCTCCATGGTAATGTTGGTGTATTTATCATGTCTAATCATATAGGATACTCGCCCAGAAAATGCACCATAAACTAATTATTAAGACTGATGATATACCATGCCCCTGTTAACAGAAATGTAGTTTTATTGGAAATTGTTTGTAGGTGTTTACCTGGAAGAGGCCGTGATGGTGGACCACCCCATCCTGGTTATGCAGCAGGGAAAGGAGGGAGAACTCTGTGTGCAGCAGCATTTTCCCCTGCCTCTCCTCCTGAGTCTCTCCTGCAGAGTCTGCTCGCTCCTCCAGCGTAAGGATCTGCCGAAAGCACACACGAGAAGAGAGCAAACATTAGAGGTCACAAGACAGGAGCTCATACAGGATCAGACCGCGGAAAAACAGCTTTAACTTTGTATGAAGCTAATCTACGCTCCTGACACAGCACATTAAAAATGAGTGAAGACATGACAGCAAGTTTCATTTCAAATGTACATTGTAGATTTTATAGGAGTTATGCAGCTTTAAAAAAAAATAGCTCATATACTAATGTGAAGCAAACAAGCTGTGCAGCAGACACTGAGGCGCTGCAGTCATTGGTATGAGGGGAGGGTCTTACTGACTCACTGCATGGTCGTGGGGGTTACAAGTAGACATTCCAGGTGGGGCACTACCTTCCTTTCCCCACTGCTACAGCTCCTTCCAGAGTGCAACAGACATAGCCCCAATAAACACATTGCCCCGCTAAGGTTTTGTGTTTGCACCAGACTGAAACAGGAGGCCATAAAATGAACAAGGAACAAGGAAGGTCAAAGGTTCAGATGTCAGCTGGGACTTCATAACTTTGTCGTGAATTATATGTTTAATGAACAGTCTAAACTTATAAGTAAGAAAGGAAAGAATGAAAAATACGCCAAGCCTGACTGACTTACTTTGAGCTGATAGAAGTCGTCCGTGCCGTCCTTTCTGGCCAGACACTGCACTATGCTGGGCACTGGTGAGTTGCCCAGGCGAGGCCCTGCAGAGGATAAGAAAAGGAACAGCTGCATGACCAAAAGGCAGGCAACATGCTGGAGTGTGTGCTCTCACTGCAACTCATTAAAGGCTACATGTGCTCGTACCCATTAACACCCAAAGTGTTATGTTGTCTTTGGCACTCTGCATTGCAAATAGTCAAGGAGTTGTGTAGTAGAAAACATACAAGTTTGAGAGTAGGGGAGGGACATTTAATCCAGCAGGAGGAAATAACCTTGCTCCAACACAGACTTAGAACTTTCTGTCTGAATTCAGGGGGATCAGCTAAATTCTTTACATTCTTGTCTCAGGCGTGCGTACACACAGAGACACCGCACGACTCTCACACTCACACAAAAATACCTTTCCAGATTTCCTGCACAATCCCAAGTGGCACATGGGGACAAACGTGCACCAAGAGACATTTTAGAGTCCATACTTTTGGGGCTTGTGCAAACACTAGCAGCTTCCTTACCAAGGATGAAGGGCCCAGCTCTCTTGGCGTTGTTTCCGGATATCCCAGGACATTGCAGCTTGCTGGCCCTGCCTGATGACTCTCCAGCCCCCCTCTCCGAAGAGCGCCGCTTGGACATACTGGAGCTCTACAGGAGGAAAAACATCCGATTAGATTAGTTAAAGAGTAACTGAATACACGTGACTGCAAGGACACACACTGTGAACTTATAACAACACATAGCAGCAGTGATATGTAACCAAACAATGGTTTTATAAATAGTATGTTTCAAAATAAAGCCTGTACCCAGAGCTTCAGCAGTAATACTCCAGGCTGGACTGCACTGATCGGTGAAGAGAAGAGAAAGGAGGTAAACCTCAGGGCAGCTCCTCCCAGCCTATTTTAAATAACCCTCCCACACATTTAACAACACCTCAGTGTGAATGCGAGGCCATTACGGCTCCATTCAGAATGATGGCTGCTGGCGTCAAGGGTGACACCTCAGATTCAATCTCCCCAACAGGCGATGCAAATGAGCCACCATCTGCATTCTAATGGCAATGTTGTCATGTAAACACATTGCACCAGCACAACATTCTTTAAACAAAAGCATTTTTTATTACAGTCTGAGCACAGAACCACAAACACATCTCCAGCTTTTCCAACGGCAGTGGTAATGGGTTTAATCTGTGTGTTTGATCTGAAAATCTGTAGAGCCGGCTTATCTGCGCAGACCGTCCTCTGACAGGACATGCGTGTTCGAACAAGGCCTAAACAAAAAAATGCCAAGCCCTTAGACTATGATAAAGAACTAGATTCACGTGCCAGAAGAACCAGTGACAAAGTGTGACACATCATCATTAAACCACTACTTTAACCGCCACCACAGCAGATCGACCTCTCCAAATTTAGCGAGCAATAGGTATGCTTTGTTTACTGATACTGAGTTCCTATGTGATGAAACTCCATCTGTTTCCCGTAACAGGGAAGTAGTGCCTTGAACTGAGAGGAATGAGTCACCATGCTGTCGTCCTGAGTTTCTATTGGACAGTTGACAGAATGTCCTAAACGCCCAGGTAATGACACTTAGAGTGAGAGAAATATGCCCCAAGCCTTCATAAAGGTTATGTCAACATGAAAGTCAACACAAAGTGACATATGCGTAAAACTGTCAGTGTGATAGCGGCGGTGTGCATATTTAAGCCAACTTCCCAGGAGAGCTAATTCAGACTAATAACATTATAAACTACCTCATAAACCGCTAACAAGACTTTAGGTGGAGAGCTTACGAGGCTTAACAAACTTCAGAAAATGAAACCAGTTATGCAAGAGGAGCAAACTACAGAATTTGAATCTTTTTAATGAATTCGCCATGTTCCCGTCTCAAGCCTAAAATCGTGCACCACTCGCCAGTTGGCGTTTTTGGGCAGAGAGGAGGCAGGACAGTTGGCAGTCAGTATGGGCTGGTATGAATTCTCACTTCCATGAGGCTTTTTGTGATCCCAGACAGCAGACAGTGTCATCATCATGTCTCTCGCCCATCTGTCTCCATCTCCACTAGTCGTCACCCACTGAGTCTGATGAGCTGAGGTTTTCTGACAGCATTTATGGCACAAGCCAGAGTGACACCAAGTCACGCTGCCAATAGTAAGAGCATCGTACTCTCTAGAGCATGAAAGGCAAATCAGGGATTAATCAGCTACTGCAATTTAGGAGGCATGGGAAGAAAATGATTCACTTTTTTCAACTGATGACCAAAGTGCTTGGCACAATGGATAATGTACATACCACTTCTAATGCTGCCAGATTAATATACAGTATTTCAGATTTGTATACAGCTACATAATACACAGCAAACTGATCCAATGCCATTTATCTACCGTCTAACTGCTAGCTGCAGTGTGGAGCCAACCCCTGACACATCTAAAATGCAAAAGGTCAATGCAACCAACTAATGCACAATGACCTAAATGACATCAGCGCAATGACAGCACACAGCTATCCTTTTCTGACACTGCTGTGCCTCTCTGCACAGCCAGTGATCTGGCAAGCAAGACTGCCTCTGCCTCTGACTGTACCAGAGGGAGGACAAGAACAGATACAGCCTCTGAATCATATCACACAAAAGGAGGAGAGACACGCTGCCGGTGCCCACGAGAAATGTGGGCTCCTTAAATAGTATCTGAACAAAACAACCACGTAGGTGTCTCAAAATCCACCCACCCAGACTCCATGCTACTTGTCTGGCTCTGCAAAAACAGCTTGCTTGCAAAATTAAAGAAGTGTCAGGATGGACAAAGAAAGCATGAGCATGGAGTAAACATAAAAGTGAATCGATCATAAAGCCAGAGAGAAAGTGTGATCCAAATCAATGTATCCACAAATAGATCAAAAAGCAGGACAAAGAGGTAGAGCAACTGGAAGGTCATACAGGCTTTAAACCTGCTGCCTGAATTAAATGTCAATCATTCATGTCAGCTTACACACATCTACCGCCATCAAGCCTACCTCTTAGTGCAGTTGTGTTGACTACAATAACATGATCGCCCAACAAGTCTCTTTATACAAGGTATAATTGTGCATTAGTAAACCAATGTAATTACAAATGCACACAGACTGTTAAATATCAATTGGTGCTATTTTTGCGACCACAAGGTCTGGACACCGTTCAGTTCTGGCAGCGTGTAGTGAAAACGAGACGAGACGTAGAGTAAAACGCTGACGTTATGCCTTACGACTTGTGCAGAACCACTAGACATACAGTTGATAACTTGAAATAGCCAGGTGCTCATGTGTTTTGCCCACAGCGATTGTAATTTGACCACCCGGAGTAGTTTAAAAGGACACCAACGCTAAACCGCTTTACACAGCGTGCGTTAACGTCGCTGAGAAAAACGTTTGAGTGAGGTGGTTATTTCAATAAAAACAAACCTATACATCTTTATACGATGCATATTTGTGTAGGGGGACATTAAAAAACAAGAGTGAGTGCACATTCAAACTTAGTAAGTCAACAAAGCGGACTGAAATGCTCGGATAAAGACCACAGCTCCAGGCACACCGGCCACACAAAGGGGCAAAACAAGGAGTTGGGTTTTCGGTGCAAACTACACAGAGCAGCCGTTAGCTAGGTTACGGCTACTTTAGCATGTTTTCTTACGTGCCATATATGTTTTAACATGATTACTGGCGAGTGACGTTAGCTTAAAACCCAGCCGGAGGCTACAGAGCAGCCGGGAGGCCATTTAAACAAAGTAGGTAACATTACAGCTGGCTAGCTTTGCCAGAAAGCTAGATAGCAATGTAGTCTCCCCCCTCGCTTACCTCGAAACCGCCGGGTAAACTCTGCGTTGTCTGCTTACAACATGGATATTTCTTGGGTACACGCTGTGGTGGATGCGCGGAGCTTCTCGCTTAAACAGGAGCGACCACAGAGGGTTGGTTTCGGGGTTGTTTTAGCCTGTGTTACCGAAATGAGCAATTAAGGAAAAGCCTCCGCTCTTCGCTGATCGCATCTTTCCACAGCGACAGCACCACCTGACAACGGAAATGACGCACACACTTATTTGATTGACAGCTGCGATCGACCAATGCCAGCACCTGAATGTTTTTCATAGTAAACGATGATGAAATTATTTGCATAAGTAAAGTTGCTAAATGAAACACATGACATCATAGTTGCTTTTTACGGGGAAGGTTAAATACACTAAGAAACGTTTATTGCGCTATTTAAACAAGACCAGTTGTAAATGTCAGTGTGAATATATAATACCAAAGGTTATTTAATGTGTCATGAAATAAGTGTTAAACCAATAAAACAATGAGGTACCATTGTGCTACAACATTTGTAAGACAGACAAAAGTAAACCTCTTACATTGATTAACATAAAAAACTAAATAAAAAATGATGCGGCAAAGAGCTCTCAAAACACCCATTTTCACAACCAATAAATAACACAAATGAACAATACTACATGAAAGTGTCTTACATCTTCAGTTCCACCTAAATCACAAATATAAATCCATATTTAAAAGCCTTTTCCTTTTAGGGAAGCCATAAAATACCTATGTGTCTAGTCTAGCTGAATGTAACTGTGAATATATCTTTGACCATTAAATAGTTGCTTCATAAAATGATCTACATTTCAGCTGCTTATTATGACACACATATTGAACTTCATTCAGGTTAACCATATGACTCAGTGAAACTGTGAGTCTTCATCAGTACTTCATAGGATAAAAGCATTAGGTTTTAAATATTTTAGACCTTTTTGAAATAATTGAAATAATTGCAATTTCGCAGGATCACATTGCTAACACACAACTGCCAATTCAGCTGACTAAAAAAAAAAGTAAATGTCTTGTTCGTTTACTCAGCAAGCATATGAGAATGAGTGACATTTATTGAAGCCCACGTGCCCAATTTAGATTCTCCGATTCATCTTCAATTCCACCCACAGCTACCAGTTTCAAACCGGTGGGCAGGTGAGACAGACAGAGAGGGCAAGCTAAATGGCAGAAGCCTTTCTGAGTTGCACTCATCTTCCTGCATTGACTCAGCAGAGCCTATTCCCCCGGCCACATGAAACACTTGTCAGCCTGTGGCTTTTACAGTGTCCTGCCCACAGTCTTTAAAGAGGAAACTGAATCATGACTCAAAATGCAAGGTCTGAGAGAGAAACATGTTTTAGTGGCTCTTTTGGCATAGGGAAATTAAGATTAAATACTTTTTTGTTGAATAGAATCCTTTACTCATGCCTAATGGGAATGTCTCCACTGTTGCAGCACTTTTTAAACTCTGTCATTTAAAATCTCTCTGCAAAAATCATCTGTTAAATATAATCCCAGAAGCCACATTGATGTTGTTTTTTAATATGCCCCTAAAATGATAATGAAAGCAATCTTGCAAACCTTTAGGGCAAAACCGTTTTCTAGAGAGTTTAGGATGACTTGCATGAGCTCTGGTTTCTGTTTGTTTTGCAGGCTGTGTCCTCAGGGCACGTAGTGTTTCTCGTCTCTCCTTTGCCAAGACTATTAGGAAGCCCTCACCAGAATCCTCCTCCCCCAGATCAATTGAGAGTAATGTCTCAGCATGTTTTGCCTGCATGGTATGCAATGCACCATGTTTGTGTGTGGCTGAGGGAGTGCAGCAGACAGTCTCACCAATCTGCAGGCAGACTGCACACAAATAGCTGTTGCTATAGCAATTCTCATGTATGCCCGTACTGGAGCTAAAATGGTTTAATTCATTTATTACCATCAACAATTTTGCTTTTATTGTTCTGGTTTGGTGGTTTAAGGTGCGATTGATTATATTGGCCTTTATTTACATATTTGTAGTTTTAGTGAATCGTAAAACTCCTAAGGTAAGTTCATTTGTAAAAAAAACTTTTTGGTGCATTTATTCCTAAAGAACAGCATGATGACTGCATACTACAATTCTCTGTATCAACTGTGAGTTTGACTCGCTGTGCATTGTGATCAGACAGCTCCTCCTACTGTTACTTATTTGTACTACAACAAGCTATTACAAGTTTCATGCCATTTCTAACACTCTATTGCATCACTGCCAAATCCGCTGATATAGTTCATCAAATGATGTAAAACACTTGTTCATTTTCGTCACCTTTTTATTAAAAAACATATATCGCACATACAACAATATATCAACTGTAGTAATATGCATTTTCCTATTTTTTAGAAAATTATACATTCAAATAAATAAAGTATGCAACAAACATATTTACATATTAGATGATTACATATATTGTCTAACTCTATATGATAATGATGTACTCATCAATGAGCACATTTCCAGGCTCAACTAGAGACATTTCAGGGTAGTAAAATGTTAAGTTGCTCCTCTCAGATTGTTTTAAGGTAGTACAGTGCGATTCATGAAAATATATCTTATGAAAACAAAGATTTGAGGGAATTGAATCACACTAGAAAGAGCACTTGGGTTTCCTCTGACAACCCCACAATCATCACATAATACCTTATATCCTAGTTTTCCCATTTGAAAAGAACTCCCAAATCAACTAAAACTGAGATAACATTGAAAAGAAATGATATTGCTTGAAATGAAAGGAATGTGTGTTTTGAATAGCGCAGTCTGACTCTGATTTCTAAAACGCATCATGACATTAGACACATATGTTTTGCTATAACCACATACACATGTTCAACACGCTGATATCAGCCCACTGTAAATCTTGATGCACAGAAACGTTTTCAGTTAACAACAAACATACTAATACAGTGCTTTACAGCTTAAAGCTTGGCTCACCACATTCCTTGTTGTTTACTATGCACATTTGCTGATCATTTGATGACCAATGGGAACACCTGCTGCCATCTGCATTTTAAAAACACCCCAAAAAGGAGGTTTTCTCTCTGCATGTGAGGTGTAAACAGTATGCAGGTACAGACAGAAGGCTTGTCCACATTAAGGACTGTTGACGATGCATTAAGGCTCACCCCTTGAGCATTGCTGTCAGGATGACCATGTCACAGCCCGTCCATCATGGCCAGAAGGTCGTCTCCTTTGCTGCTGACGTTGGGAGATTGATCTCCTGACTCCGAAAACTCCCCCATGATCTTGGCCAGCTCTGCACTGGCCTGCTGGTCCTGAAAGACAATGTTATTCACCAATCAGAGGGCTTGAGTGGTCATCACAAGGACTTACACCTCATTAAAGTAAATCCTGTTAGACTGGCCAAACCTCACATCTCTGATCATTGACGGAATAACCCTAAGCCTATCATTGAGACACGTAACTTTTGGAGCAGATTCTACTAATGTGACCTTCTTACTAACGGTGCAAACTAGCCTACTAGTGCTGAGGCTGACACGTTGAATCTACGATCTCAGGCCCAACCAAGCTCCTTTCCTAGCCAGACGTAAACAAACCTGACGTCATTCACGACGTCTCCGTCTGTCGATCACAGACATCTCCAACTAGAGGAATCTTGTAATCAATACACTTAGTCTGAGATCACTTGTGTAGTTGCTGTCACTAAATGTGCATTCCAGCTTAAATGTTCACTACACAAATCCTGGACATCCAATTATTTCATCCTTAAAGAAACACTTTGTGAGGAAAGATGCTTTACCTGTGTTGCTTGGATCTTTATGACTCCATATGAAAGCTCATCTGGTCTTGATACAAATGCCTCTCTGTGAATAAATTAAAAAAAGTCACAATGTTAGTTTCGAGTTATTATAAAAGTTTAGATCGATAACATTGAAAGTACATACACAAATAAGGGGACTCACTCTTCTTCCTCATCTGTGGCGAAGAGGTTGACTCTGAAGCCGTTGTCTGCATTTCCTGGTTTCTGAACTTCTAACCCTCCCATTAACCTGGCCAACAGATTCAGCTCCTCTTTGGCCAGAGGGTTGGGAGCCATGTTGACCTGTACACACAATGGCTTGTTCACTTCAGTGTATTCATGGGGAAACTGGTGTTTACAAGACCCTGCTACTGATGATTATGCACCATAAGGCAAAGTCACTGTTTATGTACTGAGGACATGTGAGGAGACAACGTCAGAACCTGTCTTAAAATGTAAATGTTGTGCATGAAATCCGTGAACATTGTGAGCATTAATAAAATAAGGAATGTTTAACCCTCCTGTTGTCTTCGGGTCAAATCTGACGGATTTACTACTTTCATCAATCATAACTTTTTTGTTTTACATTCGATTGCATTAAGGCTTTATGATATCCTTCACAGTAGACATTTGAACATATCAAATTGCTGATCACCACTTTCATCGAATTTAGGATGATTTAGACAACTTTGTAACACCCATGGTGTTACCGCCATAAAGAAAAGGAATTAGTAACCATCCGGATCGGATCGGATCTCCACACACACACACACACACACACACACACACACACACACACACACACACACACACACACACACACACACACACACACACACACACACACACACACACACACACACACACCACACACACACACACCACACACACACACACACACACACACACACACACACACACACACACACACACACACACACACACACACACACACACACACACACACACCACACACACACACACACACACACACACACACACACACACACACACACACACACACACACACACACACACACACACACACACACACACACACACACACACACAAAATGTGTTTCCCCCCCTTATGTGCCCCCATGTGAATCACACACAAACACACAGAACAATTTGATACATTTCCCGCTCTTATGTGCCCCTCCCCCCACATGGATCACACCTGGCACACGCAATACATGTTCAGTGTCTATTCTTTGTACATGTACTGCAGTTTTTCATGTATACCAGTAGTCTGATACAATATGTACAGTTTGAAAGGGTGTTAAATGAAATTTGGTGAAGATTAATGGTTTTTGTGTTAATGTAATAGCAGTTAAAACAGGACCGGTCAAATTTGACCGCGAACACCAAAGTAAGGGGGGAAACGAAGACAATAGGAGGGTTAAAAGTGAAGCTGTTCACCTTTGCGTGCTGAGCAGAATTTGTAGATGTTCCTGACATGAGGGTTTCCACTGGGCGGCTTACACTGTACCTAAATGATAAAAAAGTGAGAATTAACATTTAGCGCAACATGGCTTTATACTCTTAACTCAACATTTATTTATGTTGTTCACACCGTAATGTAATGAAATGACAAAACTATTAGTTAGACATTTACATTTCTTAGACTTCTAGAAATCTCAATACCTGGGCCAGAGAAATAATCTTCAATATACTACCACAGTACCATGCAGCTGTGCTCTTGTGTGTTCTTATACTTTGCAGCTTCTTACATGTTTGTTCCTAGTTTGGTGACCCTGTCTCCAAATATCTCGAATGATCCCTCCCGGATAGCAGCATTATAGTTTCCTCCATTACTGAACTGCAGCCTGGACACCTCTTTACCGGTACAGCTAAACATCCTGGAATAAACAGATACAAAAACACAACATGTCACGAACAAGCAGGCATTTCATTCAATCTCTGCGCACAGACATTTCTGTAACATTTTCTGTGAACACTAAGGAAGTCCTCCAGACCTCTTTTGCTTTGAATAATAGAACACTGTTGAATCTCAGATGTTCTACATGTGAGCCGGTTTCCTCCATGTATACATTTTTTCCATGTTTAATTTAATTTATAAGCACAAATTAAGTATTTGACATAAAACGCATAGATTGTGCAGGAGAGGTAAGAAACCCCCGGGAGCTTATAGTAAACCATCCCATCTAGAATGTATAATTCATCTTAATATTATGGATTGTTGTTATCTTAACATAAAAAATGAAAATAAGAATACATGAAATAGTTAAAGTGATTTGATCCAAGGTAAACATACCTCACTTCTAAAATTAGAAAGTAAATGCCTTTTAAACCAAACCTCTGTAATGCTATTATCTGCAGATAGGTTCACTTAAGATTACAGCGTGTTGGTAAGATCAGAAAGCATGAGAGACCACAAGGCATTTAAGATCATTCCAAGGAGCAAAGTTACATGTTAGGATCCAAGCAAGCCACTAGGGCTGAACGATTAATCGATTTTAAATCGAAATTGCGATTTGAAATTATGCAATTATCAAATCGCAAAGCCTGCGATTTGTTTTAGTTATTTTTTTTGTTTTTTTTTGTTCTTCTTGTGGGTCAGTCATCCACACCAATCAGAAGTGCTGTGCTCCACATGTACCAGTCATTGTTAACCAATCAGAAGTGGCCCATGATAGTAGGTGATAGACAGATTGATCCAATCCAATCCAAGTATTTTTGAAATACTTTTCCAAATGGCTTCCAATGGAGCTTTTCCTTGATGGTTTGGTGAAACAAACCGTCTGAGTCAGGTTAGTAATGCTCCATCACATGTTTCTATTACAGGGTGAGTCTTAAACTGAAGCTTGACTTTAAAGCAACCCAACGGAAGCTTCATGTAAGTTTAGTTCTTTCACTCGTAGCTCGGGCTGCGGGGGTGCTAGAGACGGGAGCACGTTGATACGACCTTCCTAGCCGGAGATATGGCCGCATTTTACAATAAACTTCCGTTGGGTCGCTTAAAAACAAATATCGCAAATCGAATCGCAATATCTGTCAGAAAAATCGCAATTAGATTATTTCCCCAAATCCTGCAGCCCTACAAGCCACCTCTTTAATCTCTACCAATCCATAGAGTGAAGATTGTTTGGGTCTGCGTGAAAACAGATGTGTACAGATGTACCTTATCAAGCCAGGGACTTGTGTTCCATAAGGCACAGGACCACTGGTGGGAAGCACAAAGCGACCGTTGGAGTTCTGCACTTTATCCTTCAGGAAAATAGACACCTGGCATGGGAGGAAGATAAAACAAAAAGACAATAAAAGATAATCCCATATATTCTCATCAGATCTGATGATTTCAAATGTGCCAACGTGACAGACTTACTCTTATATGCATGTCTTGGAAGAAGATAAGGAGAGTTTGTCTGATCAGCTGGAATTCCCCACTAGACAAGTTCGTATAGATCTAGAAAATACACAAGTCAAATGTCAAAATGACTTCAACAAAGCAGCATTGGAAAGATTGTTGTGCTGCTGAGATTTGACATAGCATGTGCATCATATAGCTGTGTATTTGAAATGATGACAGTATAATGCACTACCTGCATCAGTGACCATATTGAATCAGGAGAGTAGATCAAAAAGTCGGCTTCAATTCAAATGCTTTTATTTACTTGAATTTGATGATGTTAGGTTTTCTTTTGCTCTATAGCAGGGGTCTTCAACGTTTTTCAGGCCAGGGACCCCCAAACTGATGGAGAGCTGGAGCAGGGACCCCCCTACTATATGTATGGCATACAATTGTGTTTTATATTAAACGGGGCCTAGTGCCGTGTATAAACATAGCTACTCTGTTATTGTACATTCAATACTAAGCTATTCAAATAATGACAGAGCCAGCGTGTGTCATGCGGCCTCGTGATTGGCACAGCAGCGATAGGGGCGGGTCCTCCCCTTTGTGTACAGGAGGCCTGGTGGGACAGGTCCGGGGTAGTCTCCTGCTGTGAGTGAACCGGCGCCTAGCTTGAGATAGCTACTGTGTGTAGCTGAATGTGTGCATTGCTGACTGAAAGATAACGTCTTCTGCCTCCATTTCTCCGTTCGCTACAATATGTTGGATTCATGTTAATGTGCATTTAAAGACATTTCAATTTGTGGGAAAAAAATGTTTGGAATTTTTTTTTTTTTTTTTAAGAAATATAAAAAATTGTCTAATCAACCAAAGATTTCGCGACCCCCCCTGCAGTACCTCCGCGGACCCCCTGGGGGTCGCGGACCCCCTGTTGAAGACCTCTGCTCTATAGGATTGGTCTGATATATGGACATTCCCATTATTTGATGTGTGTTTCATTTTCTTGGTCACATCAATTGTCATGGCAGTTTTTAAACCCTGTGCGTTGATACATTGCAAGTTATCGCTTTTTGTTTCGTGTTGCAAGAGTGTAAGGGGAGTGCTATATAAATAAACATTGATTGATTCTATACTCTCCACCTGACTGCATGTCTTAACTACAAACAACAAAAAACATCACTGTTTTACATCTGAAGTTATTTGTGTTTTATAGCTCAGTTTGAAGGCCTTTTGTGTCCAACCTCCTATTAAATGAAATCTAGTTAATATCCAACCACAGCCACACAAACCTGTATGAGTTGTTGGTACGTCTCATCAACCTGGGTGAGAATGCAGGGAATGTCTTTCACAAACTCTTTGATTGCATCCATGTGGTTGAAGGAGACGAGGAGGATGTCCTTAGGTCGGGGACAGAGGAGCACCTGGTACTTGAAAGCCATGGTCATCAAGTCATAGAGCTGAGAAGGGGCACACACATGCTATTGTTATCGTTGCATAATGAACAGCAGAGGGAGCCACGTACAGAACCAAACAGTGTCTACAATATGAATCTGTCTGCACCTCAGAATTAATGTTGTTGTTCTTTGCTCAAGGGCAACACAATGATCCAATATGTACACACTTGTATAATCACAAAGCATTGATTGATTGATGTGTATATTTATCTTATATAGATGTGAATTATGTTCATCTTAATGACTAATCTAGTGTGTATACTAAGAAGGCTGCAGAACAGACTGACATCACTGTGCAGATGATGAGAGATTATGATTAATGTTTGGTTAAGCCTTGTGTACTCAAGAAAGCATTCAAATGAGAAAAAGGGGGAATACAACAATTGCACGTCTGCAAGATATAACACAGTATGCACATGTACAGGATGACTTACCTTGTCCATGCTAGCTTGATTGAGTCTCATTATTGAGGCGTGGGCGAGCCGGTCGAACACAGTCCGCAGGGCCTTTTTGGAGTAAAGCTCCTGGGGCTTAAAAAGCTCGTCTAGGAACTTTTTGTTGAACATGGTGCTGATGATGTCATTCATAACTAGTTAGGACAACAGTAGAACAGACACATTGTTAAGTGAGGTTAGACACAAGTACTTATCACACTGTTAGCTCAGAATTTGGCAGCATTTTGTACTATATGTTAGAATAAAACCCTTTTTCCAAAGCCTAACAACAGCCCTAATAAAGCAGAAGCGGGAAAAGCCAACAGCATATTTCCTAGTTGGAATAGGGGCGTTAGCAAGCTAGATTTCTTCTGTGTTCACACTTCAGAAAAATGTGATTTGCCATGTCCATCAATCTCTGTTGTGATGACAAACTGTTTTGGCTCAAGGTCAAGTAAATAAACTTAATTACCAAAGTTTAAATAGGAAGTATTTTCTGTAGTGCTACTTACCCAGGAAGTACTACAAAGAAATGGAGCTGTAAACAATAAAACACTGTTCTCAGATGAGAGACAGTCATTACAGTGACCCACTATGAGCTTCTTTATATATGCAGAATAAACAATGCACTTGTTTTTTTTCTATTGATAATCAAAAATGTTCGTTAACTCAAATGCTAAAATGTGCAGATATAACTCACATCTTCCTCATATTGTGAATTAATCAATTACAGTTATGACCAGGAAGCGAGCATTTTAGTGACCCAAGAACTTACATGATGTACCTGGGTGCAAAGACAACTGCAGTGCAATATTTGTGAGCTGATCTGCACACATGAGGTTTCATCTGTTGTTTATTCAGCGTGCTGCTTCAGTCTAGGCCCAAGCAAAGTAAAGAGCTACTAATGCATCAATGCGAGATTATGCCAAAGCTCTGTATTATACCTTTCCTTCTGTCATCCTCTGTCCAGCCTGGGAAGTTTATGATTTAAAAAAAGATAGAGATAAATGAAAGAATGTTTGGAAAACCAGATTGTTGAATGACAAGAGACTAAAGGCTGTTGTTTACTACTTTTGAATGCATCCTTAAATGATATATAGCAGAGCAGATAGTGAAGTTTCACATTAGTTGAAAATGAAGTATTACAACTATTTGTTCTGAATTCCTAATTACAGTGCCACATGCAACAGTCACTGTTTTCTATGTGATTTATGATTTTATCAAAATATTTGACCAGTTATTCAATTTGACATGAATATAGACTCCTGCATCTACTTGGTCACTTGCAACATTTAGCTTATTGTATTTTATTTATACTACTTTGCACTATTTGCATTGTTTTTTTTAAATGTGTGTTATTGTTTTATGTCTTACATATATTGTGTTGCATTGTTTGAGGAGCCTGGGACTTAAAGCCTTTGCATTTTGACTTAGTTGACTCACTAATGTTAACTCTTACATTTGCTTTATCGTGGCTTTGTAATAATTGTCCAAACGTATTCTGAATTCAGTAACGGTAAACAGACTGACATGAATGTACCGTTATCGCCATGGTAACACTAAGGTTTTACTGCAGGGTGACATTAGTGTTGTTAGCTTGCTAAGCTAGCTACCTTTCTTAGCTTTGTCAGCAGGGATATTCTGAGCGCGAAGCCGCTGGTCCAGGATGTACAGCATTTCACCGCCGAGGTTGATGAATAGCAGAGGCAGAGTTCTTGAAGACATGGTGGTATTTGGACGCTTCAATCTCCCTGGAAAACGTAGAAAGCTAGCAGTTTTAGCTAGCTCAGATGCTACTGGTAGTAGGGTCTGTTTAGTAAAACTTCTTCTGGTTGCCAGGCCACGAAGCAAACAGCCAATCAGCGCGTTATGCGTTATGACGTACAAGTAAAGGGGCGTGATCAATCGGATGTGAAACTTTTAGTGTGAATTAAATGGGCCATTTTATTCATTCATATAATCTCTAAATCACTAATATAATGTTTGTTGTTTTCCCGATGGATTTTAAGCTTTCTCGTGGTTTTTCAAAAAATTATTCCAAATCAGTATGGCCTTAAAGTTGGGTGTTTTTTGTAGTACTCCAGTGACTACGTGGCTTTTTATATAATAAAAAAACAACTATTGTGGTTGTTTGATGGGGTGATTACTAAGTGAAAGTATAACTAAGAAAATAAGCCATGGTGATCAAAGCACCCTGAAGCAGAAAAAGTAAGGGGAGGATAGGTGACAGTTCTTTTTGTACAAAACGTCCTTATTCCCATTTTCAAAACTGAAAACAATGCTGCTGAACTTGCAGATCTATGTTGGGGTCACTAATGTGAGCAGCAAGTCTGTACTTTTTGCTTCCCTTAACATTTACGGTTTCAGTTCACACTGAGTTCAATACATCAGTTGGTTGAAGTAGGTTCACAATGCGAATGGAAGAAATTGTTATAGTATTATTTCTATTATTATATAGATTATGTATGAATAATGAAATCATTGGGACTCCCAGCAGGCTAAACACTTTTTTTCTGAAGATTTATATCATCTTTTAATAATCCCAGTTTCAGAAGATGTTCAATCGGCACATTCCATCCCATACACACCCAATATAAATAATCTATAACGGTCTGAAAATGTCATGAAATCTTTTTAGCTGAATAAATTGTAAAACATGGCTGATTTTAAAACCCTGTTTGGTGATACAGTGTAGATTACATTCTATACTCCACACCTGACTGTATGTCTAAACTAAAAACAACAGAATAGGTCACTATATTATATCGTTTCTGCTTCTTTTATCTCCTTTTTGGTATACTTTGCAAAGTTTAACCTCTCTTGCGTTCAACCTCTTCTTAAATTAGACCTATTTAACATCCTACCAGAAACTCAGAGGGTTTCCTGTCATAGTCAAAGAGCTGTGAAGAGGGACGGACACATGGTATAGCAGCTATTGCTGTATAACGAACAGCAGAGGGAGCCACAATCAGAAACAAGCAGTTTTTAGGACATTAAACTGTCTGCACTTCAGAATAACTGTAGTTGTTCCATGCTTAAGGGCTAATATCTAATATACGTACTTGTTGTATAATAACAGGAGTGATTGATGTGCAGATTTATCTGATGAAGATTCTGAAGCATGTTTGACTCTATAAGCAAACGCGCCATAAGACACCAAAATGGACTTTTGCAATTTGTAATCAATGTGTGGTTAAGCCCTATGTTCTGAAGTAAAACGTATATCTGATGAAGGAGGAACAGAACAATTCCACATGCACATGATAAAACACAGCATGCACAAAGGTCTGTTAACCCCTTATGTTGTGTTCGGGTCTCCCGTGACCCGTTTCAAGTTAAAATGATATAATAACTACACTCTAGTTTTTTTTATCGGAACAAGGCTTCATGATAACAGCTATATAAACACTACAAAACTGATTTTGACCATTTTAGCCAAGTCTGAAGGGCTCTAAAAAAAAAAGTGTATAATTTGGTGTTCGGGTCTGGGGAGACCCAGCAGAATTGTTGTGGGTCACTCGAGGTCAATTTTGGCCCAATCAAGATTCATCTTTGACTTTAGACACCCCACCCCCTTCATCAACTGTATTTTTCGCATCATACACCTGGTCTCCCATCCCTCTGCCCCCCTTCCCCCACGGGAACTCAACCTTTCACAAAGAATATGTACAATAACACTTGAACCTGAACACACACATGGCATGCACGTGTGCAATATGTGGTGTAATGTGTTTTGGGACCATAGAATACAATTACAACAGGATTGTACGGTTATGAATGCATAATAAGTTAGTTATGAAAACAATATTGGATGATAGTCATTTATTTGTGGTGTTTTGGACTGAAATAAATTATGGGTCAAAATTGACCCGCGAACACCATGAACGGTAACAGCTTTCGAACACAACACAAAAGTTAAAGCAATATTGAATATTTAGTGGATTTTGAGCTTGTGAAATACTGACAATTTTCACCTTATGAAGCCAGTGAGAGTCTTGTAATGAGGGAAAGAGGAAGGAAATAACCCTGTGCAATAATCACAACTAAGATCTGTGATAGGTGTGTAAACACCATATTTCATCGTGTCAAAATCATAGACTGTATGGTCAAAATCCACAAATGTTACAAAAACAATGGTTATGGAAGGGTTTGTCTTCATCTAAAACAAGACAATCCATTTTTTTAATCAAACAATGTTGTACAACATTTTCCATGCTTGAATGTAATGAATCATGTTGTGAGTGATTGAATAACGCAGTTTATTTACAGCAATGCAGATCAGTATACAGGCACTTAGTTACACAGTTAGACAGGCACATAAGGCTAGAAAATGACATTTAATACACAGATTTGCATAATTCATTAACTCAATCTTTGTTCTCTGCCAGGCTTGCTACAGCAATTACAAGACATTACTTTCACAATAGCTGAACATCATTAATCACCAGAAAATACTGTTTAGTGGACCAGAATCGTTTTTATGTCTTCTCGAGATTACACTTCACCATTCCTGATGCGGATTTCACGCGCCATCCTGCACACCTCACAGGTTCCGCAGAAAAAGGTCATCAAGGCATCGTTGATTATTGTTCCCTGTGGTGAGAAGATTGCAACAAAATCACAACACGGAACCAAAACCCACTGTGAGGAAATGCATCACAGTTCAGTTTTCTCAATTGACGGAAACACCTAACATTTCCTAAGTTAATGCAATCTCTGTCTTTCATCAGAGCTATTGCAATGCAGTCTCCTTACAGCAACACCCAAAATACAAGGGTGTTATTTGAGTTTATAATTCAATAATATAAGTAACTGACCTGTATGCCATAAGTGAGTCTCATGTGAGTCCTCATGGCTGTTGGGCCTCCTGGCAGACAACCCAAACAGCAGTTTTCTCCATACTTATGAGCAGTGTAGCAGCTCAAGGCAATTGGACAGCAGCAACCAATAGCACCTGCACAAAGATGGGTATTTCAGTGTGAGTTTTTAAAAAGAAAAAACATTAAAGTGTGCCTTTAGTGTATAGAGAAAAATGTATAATGTCAGATTTCTTAAGTGGTACTCACAGACTAACAAGTCGCTGAAGCAGGAGCAGAGGCCGGTGCTCCACTCCCCCGTTTGGACGTTCGTCCCGTAGCTGCCTGCAGCCGGTTGGTTGACCACTGGGCTTGACATGTTGGATTACTGGATCTGCTTGTTGTTTCCAATAAAGCTATCTAAAAGTTACGTGAAACAGTTAGCACTGGATAGCATAATAGTTTGTGTTGCAGGATGAAAAGCTTTGGGAGAATGTACCTTAATAACACTTTCCATGCAAATCTACAACTGTTTCTATACTTTTTTTACATATACTGCAATGCCATGTCTTTTCAGTAAAGGAAATCTCATGTTGAAAGGAATAATTCAGAGGTATGACTAAATATATTCTTAAACTCTTCGTTGGAGCACAACTGAAAAAAGAGTTCATGCATTATTCACACTCAATAGCTTAATCAGAATTCATGATTTCCCTGCAAAGCATATTATGTATCAACAAACATTTAATAGAGTTATTTCCTAACACAGAATTAGACTTAATATTGTTGGCTTTTTGCCATTTTCACACTTATTCATTGAAAGATGATGGCTTTAAGTCAGAAATACACATATTCTCATAACAGTAACTCTAACGTACAAACAGATGTGAAAATGAATGTGTTACTTTAAGAACAGTTCATAAGTTATCTTGTTTCAGTGCCGTCAGCATGAGTTTATCATGATTGCACGAAAGTAAAACATTTAAAAGATATTCAAATACGTTTTATTAAAAAATGAATCTTAAGTTAATTAATAGTGAATTCTTAAGTTAATCTCCTGCGAGAGGAGAAAAGCTGTCACTTACCAGAAGATTCGGTCGGTGTGCTCTCAGTCTGATCAGGCTGAAAAGCTGCACACCGCACACAGGAAGCAGTGACGAGCTCGAGCTGTGAAATGCTGGTTTGACAAATCAAACGGCTGTTTCTGAGGATGACAAAGATCTGCAGACAAACTAAGACTATTAAAGAGAACTGCTGCTTTGCTTTGAGGCTGATAGTCTGTATATTCACAGATATCTACAGATCACTGTAACAGGTATCTTTTAGGGAGTGAAGGCTTCTAATGAAATACTTTCCCAATCTCACATTAGATCAACTCAGTTTAGAGAATTCATGCAGTTATCAGAATTTCACGCCATCATATAACAACCACAAATGCATCACGTCTGTGTTGTCATACAACTTGAGGTTTAATCTACGCACTGTGTCACTACTGCAGTTTGTAAAAGAAAGGAATGAGTTTCACAGGATGTGAACCAGTACAAAACTATGTTAAGCTAAAAAAAAACGTGCTTTAAGATTGACTAAAACCCTATGAGGGAACCAATCAAAAATGTTAATATCGAGGTCCCTGTTATATGCACACAGTGCTGCTCTTGTTAGTATTCCAAGACGTAGATGTAACATAATTTGATTTAAAGGGACAATGGAAAATACATACAGAGCAGTCATCAGGTAGTGATGCTATCTCTGAAATAAAAAATGTTTTCCACCACATTGGAAGTGAAATTGAATGTCTATGTGATTAATTACTCGGACCATAGTTTAAGGCCATGTTGTACTTGATCACATAACAGGATACGTTTGGTATTTGGACGAAACAAGAGACACATCAATAACTCTTGTACTCAACAAAAACATTCTCAAATGACTTATTTAGTGTGACATTTATGGAGTGGATAAACTATTTTTGTAGAGTTATATTATTTCTAGATATTTCATCTGCTAACACTTGACCTCAATCAGTGTTTACAAAGGGCAAATCACAAGTTACTAAAGGGCATATTGTTATAAAGACAAACAGTACTTAACGGTGAGAAGTATTAATATTGACATTGTTTTTATTTAAAATTCTGCAATGACTTCTTGGAGACATATCTAAGGGATTTATTTGATGAATGATGAAACACAGGTAGTTTAGCTTTGAAGTTCTGACATCAAGGCGAGACATGCAAAGGGGTAAGGGGTTGCCCCACAGAGAGCAGCACAACTTTCAGAGATTTGGTGTTTGGTTGCCAGCTATATTAGAACAAATAACTGTACAATTTAATATTATGGGTTATTTGGTGGTTATTTTACTTCCCTTAATTTATTTCAGAAGTGTGGACTCATTTTTTGTGTGCAGCTGAATATATTTAATCTAAACCACATCTAATTGATAGTCATATTTGAGTATAAACACATTTTTTAAATACACATTTCTGGGACATTTTATTTCCATTTTATTCTGACATCAACATGAAAGCAATTAAAGGAATATGACAGTGATACATGAAAAAGGACTTCCAATCCAAATGCTTTACATCAGATGGTGTTAATGTAACTTTGTTGGTTAACAAGCATTTAGAATCATTTGTATTATACAGAATATTTTTGTTTATGGGGTCTAAACAGATGCAGTCTTGGCTGCCTTGGGGTCTGCGGGGGCTAGACTCTGCATCATCAGCCTCTGCTCTGCTTTCTGCTTCTGCACTTCCTGGAAGACCTGTGAAGAGACATGACAAAGTGTCAGTGGAAACACGAAATAACACCTTCAACGTATGAGTCAGTTTGACACGGAAAGCTTGGGCGATGCTCTCAGAGACAAGATGCACAATTATTACACAAGTGTGGAATATAAGTCTAGTTTAGGGTCTTTAGATATTTACTCCAATAGAAACCATAATTATACACTTACAAATACACATTTTCTTTGACCATGAACAGAAAATATAGACAATAACAGAATAATGAGGATTTGTTTGATACCTTAATGCAGAGGGCCTTCTTAGCCAGCCAGCGCTGAGTGACCCTCCTGTAGTACTCGGGGGGGAAACTGTATGTGATGCCCAGCTGCTCGCACACCTTCTCAAAAGCATCGTAGTTAACCAACCTCAGGTTTTTTAATAGCTTTTTCCTCCGATCAATAGCCATGAGCATCCGCCTCTTGTTAGATTTGTCCTTGAATTAAATAACACATAGAACATTGGGCTTGGTGATTCGAAGAAGCTAGAATTTCAGGTAATACTTAATTCCAGATGAAACAGAGATACCGTTCAACAAAAACTCTATTTAATCTTTGTGTACATTTAACCAATGTTTTATGTATGATAAATGGAAATTTCCAACCATGGCTGTACTAGGCATGTTCTCATTTGGTGTGGGGGAGTACACAGGATATCCTGTTGCACACACACATCTCACACCAAAGGAAATGTGGAGACATATTAACAGAAGCTTTTGTGGTGAAACCAACGTAAGATATCGTACGTCATCTAAGAACAAGCCTTTCCTGTTTAGCGTGCGAGCTAGGGAGGAAAACATGATGTTAAATGATGCTAATGTTACTCACCTTGTTATGTTTTTGCAAATGCTCCTGGAAGTTTCGGATTTTGGCAGTCAAAATAGCCACTGAGGGAAAAGACATAGAAAGGGAGACTGAATCAATATACAGTTAAAAGCTCTACATCCTTCGCCTGTTTTTCAGCGAACACACTATGAACAACATTGGAGAAACTCACCCCGGACTTCCACTGAGGTGAAGTCATTCTCATCCCTCTGGACTTTAGCAATCATCTGTTCCCTTTTCAGCTGGAGCTTGTCAGTCTAAAAGACATGAACACATAATATCAAAGTAATTGATATTGTTGATATCATCGGAAAAACAAGAAAGCAGAGTAAAACATGATGATGCAATATTGGGGGCCATTAGAACTTACATGGCTCGCCAGCTCCAATGACAGAATTCTTTTGACAATATCATCAGTCCTGTTAATGGAAAAAAAACACTTTTATTAGAATGAATACAATAATGTAGATTTTTTGTGAATTTTGAATATACATTTGATTATTTTTTACTGATTTCATTTAAGGTACTGCATAAATGTGTGTTTACGTTTGCGAGAGGGGCACGGCTGCATAGCCACTCTTCAGCATTGTTGGAGGAAGATCACTGAGCTGGCTCTCAGGGCCTAAAAGAAAACAAAATGTTAGAATGAAAAGAGAGCGACCATTTTAAAATGGCAAATCATGGTGTGTTGAAAACGCAGCTTCATACCCGTCTCCTTTTTCTTTACAACACGAGCATAATGTCTCACTGGTGGCGGAATAGCAAAGCAACCTGCGAGAAGAGAGAGAAAAAGAATTACAATGTGTAGTAAAAACACCAAACGTAAAACAACTCAAAGGAAATGTGAGATAAGAGGCTCAACAGATGGTGCCTGAAGAAGTGGATCAATAACAAAACTTGAAATGTGATATTGTATTGCAAGACAAATGAAAACATTTGTTAGATACTCAACAAACTGGCTCAGCAAAGGATCATGGTGGCCATTAATATGAATGAACTGTGATCAAACTTCACATAATGATAAAGTTCTTATAATACTGAATCATCACATCTGTGTCAGTTTCAACAACCACGCATGTCTTGACCTTCACAATTGGTTTGTATGTCTAGACATCTAAAAACAAATATCTTGCCCACACAAAACACATAACACAAAAGATGTTCCACCTCCGAAATACCGAAAGAAACCGAGGCCATAATCTATTTTAATAATAATATTTATTTATTTAAGCGGTAGGACCCGAGTGATTCTCTTATCAAAACTGTCTGCTACATTAGTATTTTATTTTTCAGCATGCCATTTATCATTAATACGATGCTTTCTCCGTTGGTTCATGTGAAACATTTGTATTCTGTTGCGTGAGAGTGAGTGAAGCCACAGGAAGATGATGCCACTGATAAATAAGTTGAAAGCGCACGATTTGAAGAGCACAACCGCGATAATCGGTTGCACACTCCAGATAAATCACACATATCAGATGGTGAGCGGAAGGTGGTTTCAATATCAATATCATCACTAATGATGTCATTTCCTCAAAACACTGGTGATCATCACTGCAGAAATACAGGCACAATTAACACCAACTATCCTGTTCTCAGTGCTCTACTGACAATATTTACTGGCAGTTTGAATTATTTAAATTGGGACAAAAACGAATTTGCAAGGCCAGCTACTTTTTAAATCTTATATTATAAATTGTGTTACATTTGTGTCAGTCATTAGTGTACATTTTTATATATATCCTTTATTTAACCAGGTAAAATATATTTTTCAAGAGTGACCTGGCCAAGATATATTTATTGTTTTACTCTCCACAAACAAGCAACTGTAAACCAAATGTGTATTAATTGTATATTGTGTGTGTGTGTGTGTGTGTGTGTGTGTGTGTGTGTGTGTGTGTGTGTGTGTGTGTGTGTGTGTGTGTGTGTATTAGGGCTGTGCAATTAATCGTATTTTAATCTCGATTACGATTTTGGCTTGCAACGACTACGAAAACAACGTAATCGAAATAAAACGATTATTATTATTATTCTTTTTTAAAAAGAAAGTAATTGTTTTTTAGTTTTTTTTTGTGTCGAATTACACTTAAAGTTCAGGGTAATCAACAGTTAAAAACATACTGTTCAAATGTTTTTTTCAATAAATTGACGTTTTCTAAGTAAATGGATAATCGTTTTTAATAATGGTGATATCAATTATTGACCAAAATAATCGTGATTATGATTTTTGCCATAATCGCACAGCCCTAGTATGTATGTATATATGTATGTATGTATGTATGTATGTATGTATGTGTGTGTGTGTTCATGTATCGACATATGATTCATGATTTCCCTGTTTTGGAGAAATGTTCTGTAAGAAGATACCAACTTGTTCTCAGGTGGGCCTGTTTGTGGAGGCTTGGTGCGTATAATGCCGCGTTTCCACTACACGGCCTCGCTCGGCCCCGCTCGGTATGGCTGGGCCTCGTTAGGACTGGCTCACTTTATGGCGCATTTCCATTACAGTTTAGGAACTGGGGCAGTATCTATAGTAACGCAGTGTAGGCGGAGCCGTGACGTGATCTTCAGAGGACCCCAGAAAAACAACACAGCCGTTAGCTGTTAGCACTCAGAGCTCACAGCTCCTCATATATGTTCAGAAACTAGACAAAAGTTAAACAAGTACAAACCACAGACTGCCTGTGTCATGGTGAATACAGTCACTGCTTTATTTATGTCTGTATAGGCCGTTGTTGTGAGTGTGGACGGTCGGGGCATATACTGCGTTAGCTTAGCCAATCTCCATTTAGAAAACAAGCATTTTAAAAGGTTTTTCCCCTGCCGTCTGTCTGCAGACTTGACAAAGCATTAATTCATGGTTTTTACTAACCGGTATCAGTATGTTGTTACTTCGGCATCATTTTGAAACGTGTATTACAATTAAATCACGGTCAAATATGTCCATCTTGTTGTAGTTGTTGCCCCCTTGCCAGCGACGCTCTCTCTAGTTTAGCATACTCAGCCCGACTCAGCCTCGTTGTCTCTGGCCCCACGATTTTATGAGGCCAGAAAAACTGTGAATTAGGACCCGCCGGCCGGTACTAGGCCAAGTGGAAACGCAACCAAAGACGGGCCGCTGACGTCACAGCCCTCTTAAACCGTGCTCCGCGCTGTAGTGGAAACGCGCCATTAGGCCCATGGGCGTAATTTCCACTGGGGACAGGGGGGACATGTCCCCCCCACTTTTCAAAATCCCATTTGTGTCCCCCCCACTTTTTAAATGTGTTTATTATTTTTTTACGCAAGCGGTCATCGTCACGGAGGAGCGTCTGTGTGTGTGTGTGTGTGTGTGTGTGTGTGTGTGTGGCACGAGCGCATCTTGTGAGAGAGAGATAGAAAGAGAGAGACAGAGAGTTACGGGGGTTGTTGTTAGCATTTGGTGCTAGCTCGGAGCTAACGGAGATTAGTAGCTGTTTCAACAATAAGGAGAGGGAGAGCTCTTTCCTGTCGGACTTTGAGAGACAGAGAGAGAGAGAGAGAGAGACAGACAGAGACAGAGACAGAGACAGAGAGAGAAAGAGAGAGAGAGAGACAGTTACGTGGGTTGTTGTTAGCATCTGGTGCTAGCTCGGAGCTAACGGAGATTAGAAGCTGTTTCAACAATAAGGAGAGGGAGAGCTCTTTCCTGTCGGACAGAGAGAGAGAGAGACAGAGGGTGTTTCTCAATCGCGAGTAAAGCTGCTTCAGAGCCACTATTTCAAGCATACTACGTCATCGAGTGCCGCCGAAGTACTGTTCCAATCTCCAGTATACTTGGAAATCTACCGAGCCCGGCGTACTCCGTTTGGAGAAATATCGAGTGTGCACATGAGTAGACTTCGCGGTCTTAAAATCCCCACAATGCTTTGCGCACGGACCAATTTCCCCAAATCTGTGGCGGAAGATGTAAGGCGGGGCCTCTCATATGACGCACACCTGCACACTTGCTAGCGTGTTCCACACTTCGTTTTCCGAATGCCAGGAAGTATTCTTGACTCGCTTCTGAAGCAAGATGCTCGGCAGACATGTGCTACCAAGCAAGCGTACTCGCGATTGAGAAACACCCAGAGACAGTTACGTGGGTTGTTGTTAGCATCTGGTGCTAGCTCGGAGCTAACGGAGATTAGTAGCTGTTTCAACAATAAGGAGAGGGAGAGCTCTTTCCTGTCGGACTTTGAGAGACAGAGAGAGAGAGAGAGAGACAGAGAGAGAGAGACAGACAGAGACAGTTACGTGGGTTGTTGTTAGCATCTGGTGCTAGCTTGGAGCTAACAGAGATTAGAAGCTGTGAAGGAGAGGGAGAGCTCTCTCCTGTCGGACTGAGAGAGATAACGTCAGCTCAGGGAGGTAAAGGACTCTGAGGGATTAGATTGTAAACTTTAGTCTAAGTTATCTCAGTGGGTCTCAAACGGTTTGGTCATCTATGTAAACAAATATTTCCATCTATGTAATATTAGTTGTATATAAAATAAGTTAAGAAATCCTTCCAATGTGTGCTATAGGTCAGTAAAAAAATAAAAAACACAGTTTGAAAGGGGAGTGATTAGTCAAATATGCATAAATAAAAAGAAAGAATGCAGACTAGGTCAAATAAAGATAGGAGAGAGGAGTTTATCAAATATGTGTTTTATTGCTTGTGAGCATATTCTAATGTTTTTTTTATTATTGAAATATATACAGTTCTGTTTCATTTGAGTGTTGAGAGCTGTATCCATACATATCTTCATTTTGCCCTCAAAGTGCACCAGATTGATGCATTCAACTTCAATTTAAAGATGCATGCCCCCGGACCCCCCTAGAGGATGTGAGGTCATCACAAATAAAACAGGTTCACATGGATAGGATACTAGATAAGTGTGCACACTCATTATATACACTACACATTTTTCTTGGATTTGTTAACACTATAGTCCCCAATATATTTGTAGAAAGGCAGGAAATGGAATTAAATTGAGAAAATGTTTCATTGCGGAGGACCCCCTGTTTTGTGTCCCCCCCACTTCTCAAACCAAAGTTACACCCTTGATAAGGCCTACAACCTGTACTGAAAGTAGGAAGCAACAGTGTGAGAAAACACAGTTGCCATATTGTAGCAGACTAGAGAAGGAAAGGACAGTGTAGCTGCTCTAGAAGCTCTTTGTAAGGCCTCGATAAACCAGATAATACATCAGATCGAGCAGATTAATACACACTTAGTGATGAAGCAACACACCTGCACACACTTCTGCAGGAGTGGGTCCATATGTAGTTAATAATGTAAGAATATTTAGCAACTTAAACAGCCAGGTTTAATATAAATGCATTAGCCAGCTTCTTCTTGTTATGTGTAAATCATTGTTTATCATTGTCTCATCATAGTTCCTGTCGCCTACAGTGAACTGTATGTCTTCTCCCCTCTCCTTTCCATCATACAATACCTGCGTAAAGTGTACATGGTTTTTGTTTTATAGGGTGCACATGTTTTATAATAATTGAGGGGTATAAACTAATACATAAATACAACTCACCGCCTGTGAGTCTCGGTGCTGCTGTCAGAGCAGAGCAACCGCTCCCTCGGAAAACACCGACTGAAGACTTCAGGACGGTTCGCAGAGCAATGTTAGCTAACATGGTTGTCAGGATAGGTCACAAAGCGGGTTTTAAACTGACAAAAAAAGGATTTAAACGTGGCAGGAGGTCACACTCGACCCGTATATGAGGCTCGCCATTTTGTCTAGACCAAACAAGCTGAGTGAGGATGAGGGCCTCATCATGAGGCACGTTTTTGCAAGGCTGCGCAAGTAATCACAGAGCACATCGATAGGAAAAATGAAAAAGGAGTGATGTCGGTTTTTGTCTTGAAAAATAAAAGTTAAACGAGCTTGGGAGTCTCAGTCTTTTCCTCTACTGCTTTATTTTATAATAAAAAATAGTTTGCTAATCACTAAATCATTTGTTTTAATTATTGTGTGAAGGTTCTTGTGAGTGGCTTATAAGTTGTTGTGGTGGCTTTTAGGTTGGGTGGAATGTGCTTTAAATACAAAACTACAACTCATAGCAGTATGTAGTGATTGCGAAATTAAGCCTTATGAAGCTTTGAAGCTTTCCAGCAAAATAGTTCATCTCATGAGGCTTCATTTGAACACAAACCCCCCTGTTGGTCAACGTGTGTAAAACAGGCAGATATGACATCTTAACAGTGTGATCTTCCCAATGAGTAAAAGCCTTAGAATAACTCCAAACAACGAACATGAAAGCAATTTTAAGAATATTAAACATCTGAACTTTTTAAAGAACATCCATAAACATTAATCTGTTTGCATTTTGCTAATTATTTATCTGATATATCATTACATTTACCTATAGACTCTTCTTGCACTATTTCTATTTTATTTGTATTTACTTGCACATCTCAAAAAATTCTCTTGCACTATTTTATCTGTTTTAAGTCATATATTCATGTTGCACTGTTGGAGGAGCCTGTGACCTGTTTTTCATTGCCATATCTACACTGTAGCTACTGTGCACATGACAATAAAGCCTTGAATATTTAAATGAGAAAAAAGATCAGTCAAAATCCCGTTTATCAGAACATATACAAAACACAAAATTCTTTACAATATTTACTTCTCATGAAGTGGTACAGAGAAAGTATGGACATCAAAATCATTACATCTTAAAGTGATTTTATCATTAAACCCTGCATGCATTTACAGCTGTGCACTCAGCAGAATCAACTTATCACAATCATCTCATTACACAAACCCAAATCTACATGAACATCTTGCAAAAGCAGCTACTCTTAGAATCAAGTATTTTAGTCAATTTGAGAATCATTCAAGGCCAACGCTCGTAGAAAAGGAAAGTCATCCCACAGAATCCGTGGGTCTGTACCTTTTTCAGGTACGCAATCATGGCACGGTCCAAAGAAACATTGCTCATCAGTGGCCATATTCTGGTAGCACTTTGGAGTGAAGGATTCTTCAGTCTCCAGGAGGGGCTGCGTGGACTCAGAGCGCAGGTACGCATGAGGGTCTTTGGATGTAGGGCTGTCGCAGGGACCAGAGAAGATCACAGTGGCGTAAGGAACAGAGTCGCAGTTGGAACCAGAGTAGCCAGGGAGGAAGGGTGAACCGCAAATGGATTCTCCCAGGTCACTGGTGTCCTCTGCGTTGCTTAACCAGGCGTCATCGTCCTCCTTACTGAGTTTCGCAGGGAACTCCAGGAAGCTCAGGTGGGACAGGTACATCGGGTTGGGTTCCTCATTGTCCCAGTCAAGATGGGAATCCTGCCAAAATGATATTAAATAAGTCACTCAATGTCTTTCAATAATAAAGGAAAATACAGCCTGTATTTAGTCTTGTATATCACTTGGCATTTTCATGAATATATGTTAATTAAAGCAGCAAACATTGCAGTTTTTTTCTCACTTGTAGGCTTGGGAAAAAGCTGTAACCACTACACTTACATATATTTGTGGCAAATATGTTTTCAATCACTTGCTTGTTTGCACATGTACACACCCTGCAGATATGGAGCAGCATTATTATTCATTTAAAGTTGTGTTTGTGGCCCCCTGAGTTGAATATCCAAGTCAAATATTGTCTTTTTTTAGCTTTGTTTTGGTCTCCAGCTGCTGAGTGCAATATTTGTCTAACTGTTCAGTCTGTCTTCCTTTTATAGCTGGGCAGGAAATGTACAGAGGTTTTACTATGGCATTTTTACTGAAAATCGCTGCCTGCATGGTTTTAGACTAGACCAAAATGTGCTGGGGGGTAAAACAACACATATAAAAATGGCTAAACTGTGCTATGAAGCCAAAGGGATTGTTGATGTGTGATACCTTTCACAACGCACATAGTTATTGATCTTTTGTTCGTATAAAATATAGAATATTGCAGCTTTAACCTAAATGAGTTATTGCATGAAACCATGTTATGCAGCACAGGCAGCATTTCAGCACCTGTGTTGATTCTGATGTCCATCTCTTGATGCTGCTATTAGCCGGATCCGGAACAGCTGGCCAAAAACGCAGCTTCAGCCTGCAAAAGAAAGAGAAATGTTTAACAGGATATCACAAGATAAACAGATATCACACCTTCACTGGGTAAGACGGCGTGTATGATCTCACCTTTTTTGGTTGGAGAAACAAGTCATGACTACGATCATAAGCAGAAATGACATCCCAACACCCGACACAGTCGAAAACGTCACAACAGCAACCGCATCTGAGAGGAGAGAAATACACATCCTGAATGTAATGTGAGCTATGGCAATATATACTCAATGTTTCATGAAAGCCACATCCAGACAATAAAACTAACCAAAAGGCTCAATTTTAAAACGAATCGTTGATCCGTTCGAGCTCCCACCAGACGTGCTAACCATCATGAAAGCTTCATACACAGACTCGGTGTTGAGGCCTTTCAGGACCACCCTCCTCTCTCCTGGTTCAGCTCCCACAACTGAAGGAAGAGTCAGACATCACATAGCATCACGTACATAAGAAAATGTTTTGGATCAGTACAAATGAAGGTCTTTTACCTACCGTTAATGGTTCCCTGCTTATCACAGTAGAAGACTTTGTAGCTCTGGATGTTCCCGTTCCTTTGGTCTAACGGTATTTCATCCCAGGTGAGCTCGACATGTGACTGCCAGCTCTTTTTTATTTGTATTTTCGGAACCATGGATGGAGCTTTAAAAAAAATATCAGGGGGATTTATTATTACAACTATAAGGAGCAAAAACTTATTCAACTTTAACCTGTATGTTTTGTACCTTTGTAAATGTGTCAATTTAATGTAATTAATACCTTATGCTTTTGTATTCTTGCTGCAGCTGTATTTATTACTGCTTACATCATTGCTTTTATTCATTTGTTAATATTTTTAACTGCATCAAGGGAAGCCTGTGATTTTTCGTTGAAACTGAGCAGCAATAATTATTCATCACTATCCACAAGAGGGCATTATTTCATCATGTATCAGCTGATTCTGATGGATTGCACAATCTCTTTTTTTCTTTACTTATGTAGCAACTCTTTTCTCACAAAGTTGAGGCAGCTCGTCTCTCTCACAGCTTTGCCTGCTCTTTGTGTGATCCTCTTTGGTCTTTAGTGACTTACCCTTTTGTCTCAAGTAGGCATTAACAGTCTGAGGAAGGCCTATTCCATCCTTAAACCTGGGATATACAGAGATCCCATAGGGCTTGTAGGGCTCAAAGCTGCCTATTGATGAGAGTCAAGAGGTTAGAGTGTATCAGCGCCCATAAGCTCCAACAGAGTGTGCAGGAACATGAAAAAGGAGACTGTATAAGAGCGGATCCTCGGGCTGAAGGATGAAGACAAGATTAGGAAAACCATATAAAAACTGAGTGAAATAAGAAGGACATGGATCTTAAAATCTGCCATACTAATACCAAAAAAACATACCTGTTATTACAAGGCTTGTCTTGTTTCTGTCGGTTATTTCAAATTGGGTGAGAGAGAGGTCTGTTTTTAACAATGGTCTCCATTCCACCACAAAGCCAGTGAGAGTGGAGGAAACCAGGCTTTTCCACTGAACCAGTAGAGATCTGTCATCCTGAGGAATGACTGAGACGCCTGATACCACTGCACGATCTACAGAAAAAAAACACACAAAGGTTTTTTAAACTGTATCTATTTGAGCCATTTCTATGCTAGTTTAAAGGGGCCCTATAATGGTCATTTTCAGGTTGAAATTTGTATTTCTTTGCCTTTACTGTGACATGTTTACATGCTTCAATGTAAAAGGTCTTTATTTTTCTCATACTGCCTGTGCTGCAGCACCTCTTTTCACCCTCTGTCTGAAACCAGAGCTCAGTCTGCTTTGATTGGTTAGCTGGCCGGGTCTGTTGTGATTGGTTAACTTAGTCCCCTTAGCCTATCACTTACAATATGTAGGAGCACTAGCCAATAGAAGTGCATGTGTTATGTAGTGATGTCACTATGTTATAGATTTAAATAAAGAAGTCAAACTGAGGCGCTTCAGGCAGGTGTGCGGGAGAGAACTCCCTCTGGAGCAAACTTTGGGATTTTAGCCTTTGTAGACCATTTACAGAAACCTATATAACACACTACAGGAAAAGAAAACCCCCAAAAGCATAATAGGGCCTCTTCAAGCAGGTTTAAGGTATTTAATATTACCTTTTGGTCGGTAAATCCGAACTTCAGTAGGGCGGGATCTTCCTGCTGCATTTACAGCTCTCAGATACACTTTCTTTGCTCTCTCGGGAAGCTGGAAAGTACAGTAATTCCCCTTTGTAGAGCACACCTTTCCATTCGCACCTGGCAGCTTCTTCCCTGAGACAATGTATGACACATTCTGGCCGTTGGCGCGGAATTGTTTTGATGGCTGAAAGGAAAGGAAGGAAAGTTGAAAGGGCATTTTAGAGGCGAACCTCACACACTCAAACCAGAGCTGTAACAGAAAACACATCAGTCTGTGACAGGTGTCAAGCCGCATGTAAAGTGTGATGTATGTACCTTCCAAAACAACTGTATGTTGAGTTGTTTGTGCAGGTGATCCCCCGATACCTTCGTCCACGAGTCTAGGCGTCCAGTGGGAGCTGAAAAGAAAGAGAGGCACTGTCAGTTTAGCGGCTCGTCAAAAAGCCTGCACTTCTCTTCTCAATCTTTAAAAAACTTTCCCATGTAAGACAGGTTTTATGGATTCACAGACAAGACTGTGCGGCAGAATTCAATACATCAATTCAGCCTGCGCTATAGAGCAAAGCAATGGGAGATGTAGAACAAGGCATTAGCATATATTGAAAAGAGCAGGGAATGGAAGAAAAGGCGACAGATTGGAAATGACTGATTGTGTCACTCTGAATTGATCTGAGCCCTACCCGTCTCCAAGGTGACTCCAGACTGCCGGCGGCTCCACTCGCTCCAGGGGCTCTGCTGGTACCGGACCCTGATCTGGGCCAGATACTGCGTCCCAGGACGGAGACGACACTGGTCCACAGATTTGGTTTGTTTAACCCGGTTTACCAGGAACTAACATAAGTCCAAAAGCACATGGTTACATGACATTATGTATTTAAAGCAGGTTATAATACTGTATGGTTGCTTTTCATAACCAGAATCAGAATCAGAATCAGAAAGGAATTTGCTTTTGTGTATATATAAAACAAAAGTCAGTAAGATTAACTCAACTGTAAACAATAAATGGAACAACTATAAAGAATACTTTAAAAAAGATTGAAATATAAATATAAATATTCTGAATACAAATATAAATAATATAAATATATGGAACTACTATAAGAACTGAACAAAGGAAACATTTACAATAAATATATATTCACAAAAAAGTAAGAACAATAAGAATATGAGAAATGACAGTATATCAGAATTGTAAGTGGGATAAATGTGCAAACATGCAGCAGCTCCGGTTTCAAAAGTGAAGTTTTAGTTCATAATGAAACTGGAAGAGATTGTGCTCACTGGCTGTGCACTCCAGTCGGGGCTGTCAGCAGTCTTAAGTCGGACTTCCAGGTTCAGGCGGAATTCACCCATCCAGGCCTGCTGCTGAGATAAGCTCCAGCTCAGCTGCAGGCAGCCGTACCGTCTTGGCACCGCTTGAATCTTCAGAATCAGTGGGTCAAGCTTAGCTGTCGAAAAATGGACAAAAAAGCAAAAGCTCTGATTTTATTTACTTTCCCCTCATAATACTTTAAGATGTTCTAATCTGTGCAGAACAGTTTCATACTACTTTCAACCACAGTTTGTGCCTCTCATGTATCAGCATCACATGTTTCTTTATATTTAACAATATCTATGGTGCATCTTGGATACAAATATCCAGGGTACCAGGATGAGAAAGATTTCGGAAATGCCTTTTAAAATAGTTAAATGTTCTATAACCTTCTTGAGTAGAATCAAAATACCAAAGCACCAATTGACCACAGCATTCTGATTATGATTTAAAAACAGATTAAGTGACATCCCTTTGGTACATTTACTTGGATTTGGATGTGTAAAATGTGATTGTTCAGGGAAATATCATACTTGTGCTGTAATTTGCTGGAAGTAACTTTTTGCCAGTCACATGAACGTTTCTCACCTGCACTGACTGGCTCTAATATAATGGGTTCTGAGGTGGTTTCTCCGAGTTCATTCACTGCCTTCACGTATATTTTCATATCTGAGAAAAGGCCAAAGCCGGTGCGAGGGATAATGTAACGGTGGACTCCTGCAGGCAGCTTGTAAGTGAAGTTCTCATTTGTGTCCCTGAAATGAGGAAATCATAATGTGAGAAACGGAGTTGTGCAAACGAACAGACACCTCATTCCTGACACCAAAATGATGTTTGCTTTCTGGTAAGTGGGGCAGTGTTTTTCCTGTTAGAATATTACCATATCTCTGTGTGGAGGCTGTACTTTGTGAGCAGGTGGGTCTCCTGCTGCCCAGGGTCCCAGCTGCAGGTCAGGGTGTTGGGGGTGGTGAGGTTCGTCTGACAGCTGGTGTTCTGCGGTGCTTCTGGTGGATCTATAGAGGAAACAAAAAAAGAAAATATTAGGGAGAAGTTATGTCAAGACATCATGTGGGACTAGTGGTGGATCTATGGCAGAACAGAAAGAGTTACACTGATGTTTATTTGTTTATTTTGAAATGTATGTTGATTTAATTAATGTATGAGTCTTAGTGTTTTATTATAAGTACAGTAGTATGGTGCAGACAAAAATAAGCATGCAGCTAAATCAGTTAGAAAGCATATTGGCTTTTTTTATGACATTAATGTCTTTTGTATGTCAAATACATTATGAAAAACTAAAGATATGCACAATTCTTTTTATGACTTAAATCAAAATGAAATAGTTTTTGGGAGAAAGGAAGTTTCAAAGTAGTCTAAATGAAAATGTCCATCTTCTTTTTTAATATCATGCATCAATCATCGGATACAATCTTTGCTGCAAACCTCTTAAAACATGTCTATATCCATTAAAAAGCGTCAGATCTCTTGAATGGATAGTCAAAAATAGCTTGTAAGTTAATTAAAGTGTTCAATGTTGAAACTGTCTATTGTTTTGAGTTAAGATAAGACATTCCCAGGTTGTTTCTAGCTTGGTATAGACATGTAAATAGCAAAAAACATGCACAAGAAGTTGAAATCTCTCTCACATCCAGCTCTGATCTCCACTCCTCCGACCACTTGAACAGTCGAGGCCCGGACGCAGCAGGCGAGGAAACTCCTGGTGTGATTGAAGCTCGGTATAAAAACCTCAGACACGATGCTGCTCTCATTGGCTGAGAGGTTGCCGGGGAATAAGTGTTCTCCGTGTCGCCACTCTATGTGAAAAGTCTGTCCAACGACGAGAGGGCAGGTCTTTCTGATGACACAGGTGGCTCTGACGGGCGACCCCAAAGGCACCACGGAGCTGTCCGTCTGGACCTTTGCACACGGCTCTACGTCATCCTCTAAGAATGGGAAAATTAATTAAGCTGTGGCAAGTTGACAAGAATCTTAATTGTAAATGCCAAGTTTTATATTTAGTTTGGACAGAACGTCCTGAGGCGAAAGGAAGGAAATGTGTAATAACAATTCACTCTGTAAATGCTGGTTAGGTATTTCCATTTAGATTTGCTTTTTCATTCTGAGAGCAACACTCACCATTTCTCGCTCCATTCACAAATGCCACCAGCATGACAATCACCGACAGCCACATGGATATCATGATGATAAGACCTGTTAGGCAGCCAAAATGAAATGCATTACAGTTACTCCTAAATTGCAAACTTTCATGGCTTTTCAAAACAGCATTTGAATTGATTCTCATTTCGGAGTGACATGGTGTATTGTGTTGGAAAGGTAGAGAGAGTGATAACGTCTGTCGGTTCAAAAGACATCATCAACATGCTGCTTCAAATGTTTGGTGGGGCAGGGGGGATGTGAGGAAGGATGTGATCTCCTTAATATAAAATATTTCAATATAAATGGTCAGCCAGAGAACGCATCCCCTGCTTCCCAACACAATAATGAAGAGACCCCCTGAAGTGCTGCCTGTGAAAAGGTCAACAAACTCATACACTGACATGACACACGTCCTTTATGTAAAATGGTTACACAAAGGATGTGACATTCAAGCTGCTGCCAATTTAAATAGAAATTCTATGTAGACCGAATAAATCAAATGCTGTATCTCTCCTTTTATATACTTTTCTATTATAGGGATACAAGTATTACAAGCAGGAATATTTTAATTGCCAGTTGTTAGAAGGTAACCAGCCTGTATGGACATGCACTCTAAAGCTGGTCACGTACAATGATCAGAAGATGAGAGCTTTTACACTAAGCAGTTGGGAGTGATTCTCCAACTTCTGCTATTACAGAGGCCCTATTCTGCTTTTTGGTTTTACCCTCCCAGTGTGTTATTGAGGTTTTAGAGCATGTGAAAGGTCTGCAAAGCCCTGTGTTCCCTCCAGAGGGAGTTTCCCTGCCACACATCCCCCCCCCCTTGCCGGAAACGCCTTCATTGGACTCCTTTGTTTACTTTCGTAACACTATGTTACACTCCCTCTTCTATTGGCTAGCGCTGAAATACATTGTACGTGATAGACTAGAGGCGGTTGACCAATCAAAACAGAGCTGGCCAGCTAACCAATCAGAGCAGACTGGGCTCTCGTTTCAGACAGAGGGTGAAAAGAGGTGCTGCAGCACAGGCAGTATGAGACAAAGAAAGAGCTTTTTGAACATTAAAGCATAAACAACTCACAGGAAAGAATAAAAATACATGAATAATGAACCTGAACATGACCATAATATGTCTTCAAGTCAAAACCTGCTTCTTAAATTCAAGAATTAGTTGGGACCTCAACTTTCCAGATCAGGTGTTATGAATTTTTGAGGAGTGTGTTTTTGAAATACTCACCATTAAACAACCACAAAATGATGAAATGTAATTGAACTCTTATTGCCGGCTCACAAAGCAACACCAACAAGGCGCAGACATGCCTTCACAGCATTTCTGTGTCTGTGTGAGAGGAAAGAAAAAAACGTAAGCTGACAACTTATTATATTTTTAAATACCTTTTTCTACATTTAACACTATTTCACATTGACAAAATAAATATCTAGTAATTTCTAATAGTGTTAAGATATCCCATGTCAAAACAAAGATTTCATGTGTTAGACATACTCTTCACAGACGCACAGACGGTTTATCACGTAAACAGTCGCTCATGTGACTCCCAATTGCGGTTTTTAGACATTTCATAACACATTTCACAATATATTTCACCCATGAAAACATGATTTACTTTTTGTTCGGACAATAAATTGTTTCAGTGATCTATCAACAAGACAACGCTAAATTATTGCTGATTTCTGCTATTTATGTGGTTTATAATATGCCAAAAATATATTTTTTATTTAACAAATGTGGATTTTGGACCTTTGGTAAACAAAACAAGAAACTTAAAGATGTCAATCCTGGTCTTAAGGAATTATTTTGATTATTTCCTGACATTTTTATGGAAAAAACTATAATTAAAAAATAATGATTGCATTACATGACTATAAAAATAAGTTGAAGGTAATTGACAGGATAACAGGAGAAATATGTCACTTCCAACATTTTAAGTATTATTTTTAAACAGAGAATTAACACTGTTTTTAATCATTATAACTCCCTCTTTCATGACAATCGATCAAACTTGTGTTTTATTATTAAGTGGTACTGACGAACTGATGATGTGAGAGTTCAATTTGGATTTCTTTTTTTTTAAAGCGAACAGAACAAATTGAGATGATTTGTTATTAGATTTCCTTTAGTACTGCTTCCAAGTATTTCTGATCTACAACTCTCAACCTTCAGGCAGAAATATTATGTCCAATAGACGAGGAGGGATGACTTTAATCATTTGTATCTATCAGTCAAAATCACAGTACGATCCCTTTCCTCAGCCCACAATATTTATTGAAATCTGCGTTAAAGGGATGTGAGAGAAGTGGAAATTCCCAGTTTCTTAGCAGACAATGGGATCAGTTTTTGCCTACTTTTCTTTTTAGAAACTCTGCTTGGTACTAATAGATAATTACCTGTGTCTCTGACAAAAAGCAATCAGGACAAAGAGAGGGAGAGAAGAGACATGTTATTATGTTTGGAGTGTATTTTGTCAGCAGTAACAATTTGATTGGAGACAGTATGAAATAAACTGGGGTTTTAGGTGAGCTGGCCAATTGTGTTCCTTATTTATCCATGAAAAACATTGTATCTGAATTAACGTTTTGTACCAGCGAGTCATGTCACAATGTGTTGAGGTACATTTTGCAATGGCCACCATATGTTTCCTTTCCCGTTGCTGTCGGGGGTTACAAAACGCCCACTTTCAGGATTTGGCAATATCCTTGAGACAGAGAACATTGACTAACCGGCCACTATTTCCTCTTTTTGCTAGTATTTCTGACACAAAGTAGTATGATATAAGTCAGGGATACAACAAGTGATCAAGAAAGAAAATGTATTGTCAAAAAATGTGAAAAAATCTTAGAAATGTTCCTTCTATCTCAAATGTCACTGCATGTGTCAGCAGTTGTAAAAGTCCAAAAGGCTAGAAAGGAGGAAAGCAATCAGTTTCACATCCTCTTTTTTAATGGACGACCAGATCATTAATGTATTCCAAATCTTTCGACAGCGTTATTTCATAGCCACACTGTTACAGGGAATGGCTGTTTCCATAACAATAAAGCTGAAAACAGCAAAAATAAAAAGTTGTTTATGTTTTAAGCTTTAAATTCCAAGTATCTTTACTTTAAAATGATCGTCTTATCTTAGAGTTCCTCCTTAAATCCTAAATATTGGAAGAGGCTCTATATCTAGTCAGTGTTGTATAGTCACTAAGTAGATTTAATCAAGTACTGTACTTGAGTTTTTTTATTTGTATACTTCTACCCCACTACATTTCAGCGGTACATCGTGTACTTTTACTCCACTACATTTATTTAATACTGTACCTTTAGTTACTTTACATATTTGGATTAATGATGTGAAATATATCAACTCTTAAATCAGACTTTAATTACACCGTAAATTCACAAGCTACCCTGCAGTATACAAAGTCTTTAAAACTAGCTGCACCTTTACCAGCTTTGAGAACACTTTATTGCATCAATCATTATAATTAAAACATATAATATACGTTGTTCTGAAATGGACCAATCCGCATAATGATTACTTTTACTTTTGATACTTTAAGTATATTTTGATATTCATAAATGGCCCACGTTCAATACCCAGCGGCCCAAATAATGTGATAAACAAGTGTTTTCAATGTAAATAAGTTGAGCGGTCCATAAGTTGGATCAGGATGCAACACTCTACCCTGTAACAAAAACAAGTTTTGTGAAGTTTACCTTTTAAATCTGGCACAAGTCTCAAAATGAAAGGAACAGCAAATCACTTGAATTGAAGTTAAAGGAGAGCCATCATGGAGGCTTTCCACTCACCAAACAGCAGCTGCAGCAGACCCAGAAAGACAAGAGGCTCTCATCAGCCTGATAGCAGCAGATGAAACAGTGTGGCTCAGAGCACCTCAGATTGGAAGACGTGTGTGTGTGTGTGTGTGTGTGTGTGTGTGTGCGTGTGTGTGTGTGCGTGTGTGTGTTTGCCAAGCAGCAGCAGCCGCAGCAACAACATCCTTGTTTTGAATTTGTGAAACTTCACTTTTTTCCAGGAAGAAACACATGACTCATGGGGCACAGTTATGGGAAGAAAAGAGGGGTGTTTAAAATCAGGGTTTCCTCGAAAGATGAGGGTCGAATAATCCTACAGAAAATGATCAAATCTGGAGAATATTAGGTGATATTTGACGTTTGAATATTCATGACTCCTGCTAAATGGGGTTATATTTTCAGACTGGTTGTTTGTTTGTCAGCAGAAGAAGTGAAAGAGTGTAGCATGGGCCCTTGAAGTAAGAACCCATTAAATGATGGAGCAGATCAAACTTATGTTGCAATTATTCACATTGCAAGAAGGGTCATTTGGCCGAGCTGGAGGTCTGTGTTCTTCTTTCAGATGTTATTGGAAAGTTGAAACTGCCGGGTTTTCAGTATTCAATGGAAGATTTTTTATTATATTGCCTGTGGGATTGTCGGTGGAGAAATAAAAAGCTGTTATAATAGCTCAATGTGAAGAAATTGAATATCAATCTCTTAAAATGTGAGGTGTTTGGCCTTTGTGTGTATAAGAATAAGGAGGTCGTTCAACTTCAATTGATTGGTATTTTTTCCAAAAGGTTTGAATATGGCTGCTGTCAAAATTCCTACAATATGAGTCAGGCAGCCGTCTTGAAAAATGCGATAGGTCTGGTTCAGTGTGACCCCTCTGCGTTGAGCGTGACCTCTGAAGTATCAAATCTGCTGCCTCAAAAACGCAGTCATGTCTCTCTGCGAGCCGGCCCAAGCCTTTGTCAGCATAGTAATAGAACAAGCTCTTAAATGGGATTGCAAACCGCGCCTTGACCCCCCAAGGGCACTTGGAACTACTTGCCATATCACGTTTATTAGCTTATTAAATTGTAAAATGATTCGCTGAGGCCTCATTTAAAATGGTGCACGAGGCGAGGCAGTGAGCTCACCCACTCAACTTTTAATCTAACGTCTGCATCCCAACTCGGTCACTACGGCGCTCTCAGAAACATAATGGAAGCTAACTGTTAATCAAGAGAGCGCTGGAGGAGGAATTAAATGCACGCAGTGGTAGGTTTGTGAATAGGAATCAACAGGAGAGAAGAAAAGCAGGCACTAATTAAAAATACATTGACTGGTTATCATGCGTTGACATATTTAGCTTGATCTTTTTTTTCTAATCAGCACTAATGAACGCAGCGCTCTCCATCCACTGGGTATTACATGCTACGTTTCAGTGAGCTGTAAAATTAGCTGAGGGCCCTGAAGCCAAGTCGAACTGATGAAGCTTTTCGAGGTTTGATTACGGTTCTTGTACTGTACTTAATGCGATGCTGTCTCCTTTTCAGATTCTTATTCACATTAGAGATGTGACTAACCTCGAATTAGTCACTGCTGGGAATATCCTCTCATATCTAGCTCCTATTATACAGTGCATTATAGTAGTTAACTGCTAACAGAACTGCTGTACTCACGGCTTTTGATAATCATGGATGCTTAGATTCACATCTGAAAAAATATATATTTGAGGCAAAGTTCCTTTGGTTGAAACAATGCCCTCCTACTACTCCACTCAAACCCATAATTGGAAATATATTTTGTTTTAAAGTGTTGTCAAATCAGACCTGTAATCTTACATCTCCGAAAATAATAGATAATTTTCTCAGTTAAATACTCAATACGGAATCCCTGAGAGGGAAGTGAGAAATTCTGGTAATCCATTATACAAGTCTAATTGAAATGACTTTCTCTGTTGTTTTTATGATAAAACAGGCTAAAGTGCCCTTAGATTTTTTGTCCAAGTTTAAGAAATTGTCAGGTTGTTAATTTTTTCCATCTATGAGTACATGTGAAATCTTGACAAATACAAATATTTAACAGTATCATTTTTTTACATGTGGTTGAAATAGGCTTAACGGTACGTCCACACGGCAGCGTGCGTTGAAGCTTGCCGGTGGGCGTGTCTGGAGCGCGACCAACAACCAATCACATTAATCTCCCACCCCGGACACACAAGCACGCGGTTTGATTGGCTAGAGCTTGTACTGGCATATTATTTGATTGGCTGACGCTTCCGTCGAAGCTTGAAAAGTTGAACTTTTCTCAACTTTCGAAGCGAGCAACGGAGGCAAAGCGACGCGACGGAACCACAATGCAGTTCGGCAAAGCCTGAGGTCACCACATTCAAAGTGAATGGGAAGCTGCCGTGCGGACGGGCCGTAAGTGTACCATAAGAAAGCTGCTTAATCCTGCATTTTCTTAAATAGCCAGCAGGGGGCGACGTGACCGGTTGCTAAAAGAAGTCTATGAGAAAATGACCAAGTGGCAACTAAGAAAATCTGTACCAAATGTCAAAGAAATCCATCAAGTAGTACTTTTGATACTCACAAAAAACAAAAAAATGTCGACCTCTTGGTGGCGCTAGAGGAAAAGGCCCAGGATTACTGAGGCGTCTGTATATTTGAGAGTTGTATACGAGTCTGAACCAAAGTACTGTAGATACATTTACACAGCTTTCTGAAATTGTAGTCTACACTGAAGGCTCAGATATATTCTGTGCTAGCTGCCCACATCATCAAGACTCCCAGATGGAGCGACCATATGTCTGAGAAGCGACAGTGTGGAAGGTGCATCTTCCTTTTATCACGGGTATAATCACATATGTATGGATGCTGTACAAAGTGTCCAGCCATATGCACATACATATGTGTATCAATTGTTTTGTGTCAGCATCAATTAAACAGGTGTTCACTCCTTAGCATATACCATTTAGTGGGTTCATATTAGTAGACTCTTTCATATATTCAACATTTGCTTAATGTGTCTACCTGAGTTTGAGGTAAAATCATAGCTAAAAAAAGTCATCTGTTTACTGCTTTTCCCGAGGTCCTATTGATATTGTGTTATAATAATTCTGCACCATTTGCACAATCTGTTTCAAAATTAGATTTTTAAACTTTTTGCATTTCAATTTCTTACAGTATTAATGCTTTTGTAGAGCACCTTGAATTGCCTTGGCTTTACAGTGTGTACAGCATATGACACACTCTGTCCTTAGATCTTTGAGGAAAGGGAAAACTCCCAGAGTAACATTTAAGGGGGGGGGGAAATTGAAGAAACCTTGGAAAGAGCAACAGAGGAAGGATCCCTTTGCCAGGACGGAATAATGTGCAATAAATCTTGTGTATGGATTCAAACACAGAATACAATTACAACATGGACAACCCAAGGCATACCTTACCTTGTCAATGTAAAAGTTAATTCTTTTTTTGGATGTTTTGTAGAAAAACAATTATTTGTTTACAATATGACGGACATGACGCTGATGACGATGAACTAATCTTTTATTTTCAAGAAACATTTACGCTAGAGGGGGTAGGACCAGAAAAGTTGTTTTAAGCTTCTTCTTGCCCCTGTTGAACATGGCAGAGACAAATTGAGAATTTTTTTTTGTACCTTGAACGTTTTTTGTTGTTGTTTGTTGTTTTGCATCTCTTTGTTATAATTCTTATTATAAAAAAATAAAAAACTGTTTCTGACATGTTCAATAAATTGAATAATAAAAAAAATGAATATACCTTACTGTATCTTATATACCTCTGAGTGGATGTACTTGGGCAAGCGAGGAAGTGAGACACTGAAAGAGAGAGAGAGAGAGAGAGAGAGAGAGAGAGAGAGAGAGAGAGAGAGAGAGAGAGAGAGAGATAGAGAGAGAGGGAGAGAGAGAGAGAGAGAGAGAGGGAGAGAGAGAGGGAGAGAGAGAGGGAGAGAGAGAGGGGGTCAGTCAAGCGCCGACTCACGCTCCTGCTCCTTACATGCACCCAATCCACTCCTATCTAGTACCTGTCACACGCTGGCTGCAAAATGGAATTGACTATTGATTTCCCCCTTACCACAGGTCAGTTGTGCTGGCAGGTTATAGTGGGCTCACAGGGAGCCACACGGGGAGAGGAAACACACACATTACACAACTCACACAAACACACAAGCACAAAAAACACGGTCTTATTAACCACCACTTTCTGGGATTGTGGAAAAGAAGACAGCAAAGGTTACTGTAAAAGAAAAGGTGTGTGTTACAACCATAGACTGTATATATAAAGGTTACAACATGTGTAGTGTAACATGCTCAGGGCTTTGATAAAACTCTAGTGGGATGGGTTTTGTGAGTTAAATAAGCATATGTGTAACATTTACAAGTATTCTGTACAAGTAAAGCTAGTTTTTAACAGTGAAACATAGCAATGCGTTTCACGAATAAAGCAAATTAGGAAAGTCTTCTTGCGACCCTTCAACTGAGGTTTGAGAAAAGTTAGAAATATTTACCTAATTGTTTGTGACAAAAATATTTTAATACATTTGTGTCAGATTTATCACAGGGCCCATGGAAAACTTCGATTATTTAATGTATAGGTGTCTCAGAAGTGGGCAGTAGCTTAGTTTACTTCGGATAAACACTAATATTTAACCATTAGTATTTGTCAAAGTACAGAGGGTAACATTGATAAATGGTCGGGGTTGTTTTGAGCTGTTGAGTTTTTGCTTGGTGGTTATCCTGGTAAAATAGAGCTGTACAACTACAACCTACAGTGGCTCACCATTTTTACACCCACAAAAGACACCAAAAGACAGATAAGGCTGTTGGAGGTGTGAGTTAAGGCTGTGCGATTATGGCAAAAATCATAATCACGATTATTTGGGTCAATAATTGATATCACGATTATTAAATACGATTATTCATTGACTTAGAAAAAATATTGAACTTTAAAACAAATACAAATAATAATTTGAACAGTATCTTTTTAACTGTTGATTACCCTGAACGTATAATTCAACTGAAAAACCAATACAAAAATAAATAAAATAAATGATACATTTAAATAAATAATATCAAAATAATAAATACCAATAAACAAGATCAACAAATATTTTGGAGCGCACTTCCCCAAGCTACTAAACATATATAAATATGATAAATACAAATAAATGAGACCAAAATTAATTAGATCAAATGTGTTGCAGTGCACTGTCACAACCTCGCAAAGCAAAATAATTGTTTTTTTCGATTATGTTGTTTTCGTAATTGTGGCAGGCCAAAATTGTAATTGCGATTAAAATATGATTAATTGCACAGCCCTAGTGTGAGTTTAATCATCCTAACTATAATCTGAGTGTATTTGTTATATTGACCTTTTCCGGATGTTTGTATGCTTGTAAGTATTAATAAGTAGGTGTTGATTTGTTGGTAGCCTGACATTGCTAAGTCTTGTTTCACCATGAACCACAATGGAATGTCTTTTTTATGTCATCCTCAGCAATTCTCTAATGTGTCATGATGTCTTCTGACTAAGACCCAACATATCATAACATAAGTCTCTGTTCTGAATTACAATACATTAATATCTCTGTAAACGTGGATTGCCTGTATATCAACTAAAACTTTGTAGCCTAAAGTGAACATTAACATTACAAGCTCCACTGACTGCTAAGTTGTGAGTGGCACATCTTGCTCTGTGGACTCTATAAACTTTGACTGTGTTGGTCTGTGGATTAACATAAAATGATGCCCGTTGACCATTTTGTCGAATTTTGTTCCAGCAGGAAGGGCCAGATGACTTCAAACTTTATTCAGCGAAACACATAAACCTTTGGGAACAGGAGGGCTGTGACTGGCAGTGTGGATGTTTTGTGTTTGTCTGCAGTGATATTTATTATGAACTGCTGCTGGATGTGCGTAGTATAGCTGCTAACACTTACTATTCTGGAGATGTTCAATGTTCCATTTTCTTTTTTCACACTGCACAAAAGTAAGGATTGTTTCTGAAGAAATAGGTTATAGGTAAGCATAAATGTAGGCAAACATGATGGAGAATAGAAGTTCAGCCAAGTATATCTTGTAAATATATAGTATAGGTACTGAGGAACAGACTCTGTAAGCTGGTGCATTTTATTATAGCACCGATAACTGCAGTGTTCAGTATTCAATGTGTGAAGTATAAATAACACTGCAACTATTGATACACTGGGGCCTAACCATCTTACAGTTGATGGAAACGTAAAAATGTTATTTTGTCCTACAGGTGGACACAACAGTGGTTTGTGGCGATTTACACAAATAAATAATAGAGCAATATGCAGCAGCGCAACAACACAAACTACTACCTAAAACATGACTTTAAATAAAAATGAAAATCCCTCCATGCCTAGATAAAAGATAATCTTGTAAACATCAATATAATACTATTGTGAAGTTGTCCATGAGCACATTGGTTCCTCTTCTTGTTCCAAATAAACTGATGCTAACATGGAAACAGTGCTAAACCCATCCTGTCTGTATTCTAGGCCGTACTGCTCTATGTGGGATTTGCTGTCAAACATCTGATCTGACATTAGAGTTGAGCTGAGTTAAATTGTAAAGGATGTAATTAAAAGAGATGGCAAACGTATTCTCAGTCATTTTGTATGTTATATTTAAGCTAGAGAGGTACACTTGGTGTATTAAAGATAGTCCAGGTTAATCTTAGGTTGCCACAGGTTTACACAGCTGATTCTCTTACCTCCCAACATCCAGCCTAATTTGTCAAACTGTAAAAGGGGTCATTAAGTCATTGATTGAAGGTAAGGAGGCGAACAACTGCAGCATGTAACAGGAAATGGGTGTTCAGCGAACATCAGTGAAGACTAGCTGAAAACCTGTGCTGAAGGGTTAGTATTTCCCCCATTTACTTAGCGGTTCATTCAATACTCTGATACCAAAATAATGTGTGCAGGATTCTTCTAGGTTTAGCCTGACATCACCAAATGTGTGGGCTTTAAACCGGCCACCTGCAGCTGCTGGACCTCAACCCTTTTTTTTAGTCCAAACGTGACATCTTGTATGATGTACTACCACTCCTCACTGTTCCCGCCTCCCATAAACAGCTGATAGATGTACTTTGTTCTGTCCCTCATTACCTTATACACGTCCTGGATGATTGCTCATAACCGACTCGTTCTTTCTGACTCCTGATTGATTTATGGCTCAATCACTTGATAACTGAATAACCCGCCTACCATTGCACACACTCAAACGTCTTTCAGTGAGGAATCAAAGCCAGGGGCTGAAATATAAAGCTTTTCTTTAATTAATCTGGTCTATAAAACCCACCTTAGCTTCTTTTCTCTGGTTTTATTTTGTAATATGAGTAATGACAAATATTAAATACTTGGTGACCGTTTCCTAAATTCTAAATATAAGGCTGCATTTAAAACCCCATTGTCTCTATTGGAAATGGCAGAACACTAGTGAAACATGGCCTCATTTAAAGACCAAGGTTATTTGGAGAAATTAGCATACCCACTAGTAGTACTTGCAAACAACAGATTGTAAACAGATTAGGGGATTTGTAAAAAGCTGACCTTCTGTTAAGCAGCACCTGTGTTCCACAATGTGAGCCAAAAGGAGATGTACCCATTAGAGCCAACAGATGGCACTCTGGTAACATCCAGACCTGAGTGAGGCTTTTATGATGAGCAGGGGAGAAGAGAAAGAGAGGCAATGAGAATTATAGCCATTTGAAATTTAATAAAATCGAGAGACAATACAAGATGTGACTTGTTTTAGAGCTACAGGTGAGGAAGCAACAATGCAGGAGCTTGTATTCAGATAGGTAGGACATTTCATCTTTCAGTAAAGGTTAGAGGAAGCCAGAAAAATAGATTCTGAAATCACATTGTTTTTCCCTTCACAAAATGCTTGCCTGTTAACTTTAAGAACTCCTTACATACACAATATTTGACAAGACAGTCTAGCTATGTGTCAGACCCTTTAGCTCACCAGCTAATTCGGCCTGATTTTGCTTTCCGTCAGATGTCTCAGGACAGGGTTACCTTGAAAATACTGTTTGACATTCAGGCGTTGGTGCAGGGGCTGAGGAAGACGGCCAGGAAACCTGATCCATTTCCGTCTGTCAACAGCAGGTTTTGAGCTAGTTGTCGCTCTGATGTGGCCATTGTTCATGATGCCGTATGAACTGAGGACAGGAACTTCTCTTCTCAGGCCATATCCAGTGAAACGCCTCTGGTGAGGGCCATGACCCCTGCTTTGGGACATGCCACGTCTATTTGGGACGGACTCGTCAACCAGAAGGTCATGCTTATTGTAGACATGCGAGCGCGGCTTGTTGCGACCTTGGGGGTCCCTGTTCACAAGGTCAGGCTGGCCTGGGGCTTCAGCCAGAGTTGGAGGGGCAACATGCTTGACCTGCTTAAAATGTGACTTGCGGTGAATAAGTGACCGTTCTCTAGGAAGGCTGCGCACTTGGTCCGTGGTGTATTCAGTTTGAACCGGCCTGTAAGCGCCATGCAGACTCCTGGGGTGACCTTCGTTCGAGGCCATGTTAGGTTCAGTCGCACCCCATCCAGGATCATTGTTATTCTCAGGTTGAGGTCTGGGCGCCATCATGCTGTGGTGCATTCCATGGTGAGGTGGTCTATAGAGATCAGGCCCTCCATGGACTCCAGGATAATCCAAACCCAGAGCAGCTGCACGGGCTGCAACACAGACATATTAACAGTTTTATTCTCTGTGAGCGATTTGTTTTGAAATATCAAAAATACCCACTAATGGGTGATTAAAAAAAAAGTATAAACATCAATCAAAGCACACTACATACCTCTGGCTGTTTTAGCACAATACACACCTCCAGCTGACACGGAGTGAAGCACAATGGAGCTGCAGAGAAACAGAAATCAGTGTAAGACAAACAGCACTGAACAGCTATGATTGTTTCTCTTTCAACACGGGAAACATTCAGTTTTACAATACCTGAGGAAAAGCAACAGTAGAACACACATCCTTGCAGTTATGTCAGCATTAACTTCCCGGCAATGCAATTACTGCAAACACTTGTCACTCTTGACTTCTCTGCAGCCACTCTGACGCTGGAACCTCACTCTGGCTTGATTAGCTAATTACAGACAGCTGGTTGTCATAGAGACACAACTTCAACCAGTGAATCTGGTCAGCCACCGGCAAATTGCGTCATTACAGGCAATTTTTAAAATGCTTGCTTGCAGGATTTTTTGAAAAATAAAACATATAGGTTTTTCCATTTTAGTAAAGCACACGTTTAAAACATGGCAGCAGGAGTAAGAGACATTTCAGTTTCAGTGCAATGTCCCTTTAAGAAAGCAAAGGGAAAGGGAAAAAAATGTGTATTATCATTTGGTGTTATGTGAATGTTATCTATTTTGCAATCCTAGCATAATTATCAACATCACAACTTTAATTTACCTGAGCAGCTAATTACTGCTTCTAATTCACTAGACCTAAAACCCTGATAATGATATACAATTTCCGCATGAATACCACAACCACCACACCGAAATTAAAATTATCATTAATTTCGACCTCTTTTATTAAACGGTTCAAGGAACACAGAAAGCATTAGGCAGCACAGGTACAGCAGTTACAGCGGGTGTTTCTTTCCTTTTGTTTATCCCAAACACGTACAGTTCAAAAGTAATTATAGGAAAGCACAATTAGTTGCTTTACTTTTGAAGAGAAAGGAGTAGAGCTTGGATTGGGTTTTCCCTGAGACGACAATGAAGCTGAGAGCAGTGGAAGCATTTAATAATTCACTCAAATGATTTCTGTCAGGACTGACAAGCTAAACGGGGTCTTGTTTTAATTCTGTAATTGCACGTTCACCTTTACCCTGAACCCATACTTTGGTAATTAATAGGCCCAAGCTTTATTTGAAGTGTGGCACGGCAAGTAATGGAATTTAAATTGCAGGTGATGTGAAACCAAGGATGTGGATGCCTGCGTGGCCAAGGGGCTCATGTTATTTTCCCACAGTGTCACAGTGTCCCCCTGCCAAAAAGGGCCACCAACAAGGCTTGCTAGTCGATGTTAACCCAAGTTACACAGTGTAAGGACAAACATCGATTACATTACCTGCCCACATGGAGCTACAATTATAAACTGAAGGAAAAAGGTGTTTGCTCTGTACAGCAGCAGCATAGATTAGCAGGATTAGTATTACAGAGAGTTGACAGTCAATATGGTGGAGGATTTGGTGTCAAAGCGAAAAGCAACATTTGGCAAATGTCAGATTTAAAACAAACAATGCTTGAAGGGATACTGTAAAAGTGAGTGATTAAGTCTTTAAACTGTTGGTATGAGACTGAGACAAGAAGACAAAGCGGAAAGGCACAAAGCCATCTAACCATCAGAAATGAAAGGAAACACTCTACAATAGACACTTTAGTTGGCTGTGTACTGCACTCATAATCATATTTTATTGTGAAGCATATTTCAAGGAAAGGAAATAAATTGTACACAGTAGCCACATTAAATCATTCCTGTGGACTATAATGAATGTAGAACACATTGATTGAAAGAAAGCCAAGAAAACCAGAAGATAAGAGATCCTAGAACTGTGCCTTGTGTGACGCCAAACTAACGGCTAACCAGCTATTTGTTTACATCAATATATCTTTATTCACTTAAAATCACTTCTGAGATCCAACAGATTTACAAAAATACATATTTATTAAAAAAAAACATGAATATTTGAACAATAACTTTGGGAAAAACACATTTTAAATCTCCATTGTGCAATTATTGAGGATTTAAGGAATTGAATATTTGAAAGGTTATTTCAGTGTTTTGATGTTCAGATTAAATACAGTCAATTCATTTCTTAACATCTCTATAAATAACAGTGGTAAGAATTTCCCGGCTGTGGGATCACTAACATCAACCGAGTCATTAATTTCCTTATAGATACAATCAAATAAGTATAGGATTAAAATGTTTACTAAAGCACACAGTTATATCTATCTAGCCACTTAAGTTGCACCAGATCAATGCATTTATCTTTTTACATTTTCACAATTTAGAGGGGATATTCCAGCATCTTTTATACCGCAGACATATATAGCACAATTGTTTTTGATATTAGCTTGATTTAATATTGTGCATACCTAAACTATGCTATTTGACTATACAGTGCACACTCCTGTGAACACACATACCGTATTCAAACTGTCTGACAAATACTGGTGATGGTGGTGCTTCGACATTTCTAGGGACACTAAAGCAGACCTATATCTCATGTGAATGAGGTTGAGTGGCTTGACGCACAACCTCCTGAGGCAGGTGATGGTTAGAGATCAGCAAGAGAGGATTGGTGCTCCACCTCTTAACCTCAGGGTTGACGACAAGGCCCCACACTCAGCTCTGGGCCTCATTTGTGATGAGCGGGAGGTCCTCATGGTTATTTCCACAGGATGTTGACACAGACAGGGCACTGCCAAATGACCGGTGAACTCTGACACTGCAACGACACGATGTTCCAGTAATGGCTGTGTAAACCAAAAGGTGGCCCGTAATTCTCAGCTATTAGAGTTAATGACGAAACCACATTTGCTTTGGACTAATTTACCAAACTCGTGTAAATATGTATCAAAATCAATTAGGCCTATTAATATACAGCCCTTAGAGGATTCACATCAAAGCACATAAGCACACAATCCAATTAAGAGTGTTTACTGTTTAGATTGAAATGCTCAGCGTTCCGCTCTTATCCCAATCCGCACATCAGCAAACAGTATTTTCCAGAGTGTCTTTTCCAGTGGTTGTGTGTGGGCGAATGTGTGTGTGTGTGTTTCCATGTACGAGGGGAGGGTGAGCTAGAGAGTGTAAAGTATTGAGACCTTTAATATATTTATGTACATTTGCCCTACGTGTTAGTCCATACTGAGGCGGCAGGGGACCGGAACAACTTGCTATTTTAAGAGACTTTACAGTGCTAGAGTGAGACTCCTTGTAGCCAAAAACAGCTAAAAGTCAAAGTGCAACCATTACTACCCAAACATCTATGATAGAAGAGAGCACATATCCATATCATTTTGCCTCAACACATCCACATCCCCACATGTTTGTTATTTACATTCATTATAATATACAGAATGCTAAATGATGCAGGTGGATCTCCAGTTATACATTGGCCCCATTAACCCTTATGGTATTGTATAGGATGAACAGTCTGAATGACGGCCACAAAGCTCACGTTTGAGGCTGTAAAATGGCATGAAAATTCAAATACCTTTTAATTCTCATGTAAGCTTGTGAGTATTTAAAATGTAAAGTGAAAATGGAAGCTTGAAAACACCATAACAAGGGATTGTTTATTTATTTACCGCCAGCAATGTCATGTTTCAAATGGTCGAACGCACAGGAAACTTGCAATCTTTACTTTTACTGGAGTTATCAATAATCAGATGAACACTCTAGCATTTAGTGACTGAATTTGACTGAAAAACCGGCTTCCCACCCTTTGCATTTCCACTATTTGATTGCAGCTATCACATTCTCACCACTTTGAACAACACATAGTGAACTCTTTGAGTTATAGAGCTCAGGCAGCCTCACATATCAATCAGCAGAGGGAGAGAGTGAAGGAGAATAGAAAGAGAGACACAAAAAAAGAATTGTGTGCGAAAGGAATTGTCAAAATACAGTGAGATATCTAGCAAGAGTTGTAAGAGAATGATTGTGTACATGTGGAAGTAGGTTATTTGTTTCTACACTACCAAATGTCCTCCGATTCCTCTCCTGTTTATACAACTTTCATCATAAAGCCATCCCTGCACCAGCCACACTTAGACACTTATGGCGCATTTCCACTACACGGCCTCGCTCGGCCTCGCTCGGTATGGCTAGGCCTCGTTAGGACTGGCTCACTTTATGGCGCATTTCCATTACAGTTTAGGAACTGGGGTAGTATCTATAGTAACGCAGTGTAGGCGGAGCCGTGACGTCATCTTCAATGAGAACCCCAGAAAAACAACACAGCCGTTAGCTGTTAGCACTCAGAGCTCACAGCTCCTCATATATGTTCAGAAACTAGACAAAAGTTAAACAAGTACAAACCACAGACTGCCTGTGTCATGGCGAATACAGTCGCTGCTTTATTTATGTCTGTATAGGCCGTTGTTGTGAGTGTGGACGGTCGGAGCATATACTGCGTTAGCTTAGCCAATCTCCATTTAGAAAACACGCATTTTAAAAGGTTTTTCGCCTGCCGTCTGTCTGCAGACTTGTCAAAGCATTAATTCATGGTTTTTACTAACCGGTATCAGTATGTTGTTACTTCGGCATCATTTTGAAACGTGTATTACAATTAAATCACGGTCAAATATGTCCATCTTGTTGTAGTTGTAGCCCCCTTGCCAGCGATTCTCTCTCTAGTTTAGCATACTCAGCCCGACTCAGCCTCGTTGTCTCTGGCCCCAGACCCACGATTTCATGAGGCCAGAAAAACTGTGAATTAGGACCCGCCGGCCGGTACTAGGCCAAGTGGAAACGCAACCAAAGACGGGCCGCTGACGTCACAGCCCTCTTAAACCGTGCTCCGTGCTGTAGTGGAAATGCGCCATTAGCCTGCAATATGAAACAACAATCAATCCAGGCTTTTTTGGAGCCTCATTATTTAACTAACTAAACATACTGTTGCTTGCAATCTGTCAACTGTAAGGCCTTTTGTATAATTAAAAATGACACGACGGCGATAGTTCCTTTAAATTCCCAACCAATTAGGGAAAAGAGCAGTCAGCAAAATATTGCTTGTGATATCTTTTAACAAATACCCCAAGTGGATGGTAGCAGCGTGCTTGCAGGGGCTTGCATGGGGGACGCAGTCACCTGTCAGGCCTCATTTGGAAGTGGTGGCTTCCACTTTGCATGGGGCTGTCCCAAACCATCTCCCCACGCTGGGCTCAGTGTCAGGGATTAATTAGCGATGTCTGTTTCTACAGGGGCCAAGAAACCCAAGAAAACCACTCAAGAGAAAGAGGAGAAAGGAGTAATGATGAATCAACACTGGTGTCACTGTTTTTGCTATTTAAGCAGTTGCTAATCCAAATTCAACTCCTTCTGTATGTTCTGGTGAGTTCATTATACGCAAGTTAGTTTATAGTTTGTGCTGTATATTTCAAATTATTAGTATACTTTGCCACAACTTATTATCTGTACATTCTGTATGTTTTCACATATTCTGCATGTTTTCAAGGTAACTGTCAACATCCTTAATTACTTTTCCTCGAAGGCAGAATTCAAAAACGCCTAGTGTCTATAACAGAGCCTCATATAGTTTCAAAAATATAACTGCTCTCATTATTTCCACAACCACGTGAATAATAATACTAATGACAATAACACATAAGGCAGTGGTTGTGGAAGCAGCAATACTTTCGTTTTTGTTCCCATTCCTCAAATTAGTTTAACTTTTTATAGCATTTCAGGGTTTCATTTAATTATATTTCACTCCGTAGTTTTATGAGCTACTGTATAGTGCAGTAGCTAAGATATAATTTGAGTGTCTTTGCAGTGCTACTCAGCACATCGTTATTGAAGCAGTTGCTGTACATTTGGTGATTATATTTTATAGTTTAAAAGGAGGTAAAGAACTAACTTGCGTTTCTTTAAAGTTTACACTCAAACTTATCAGCTTACTTTAAGAATGTCCACCTGTGTATGACAAAACATAACCAAACAAAGAAAAGTTGATTTGTAGTGTATTCCCCATTGAAATGGATAATGTATGTGTACACCCTGGTTCGTTGTACATTGTCCAGTACTTTGAACTTTACAGAATCTCCCCCCTAAGCCATTTGATCGCTGTGCTTTTGGGAAAGACAGATGGTCACAGGCGCTTCTTCTCCACAAAAGACATCAATGATGAATACTGTAAGTGGTCGAAGTGATGTCATGTGTTGGCACAGCACTTATCAACTGCAACAAAAAACTATATTGTGATTATATAATGTTTTATAAAGTCTGATTAGGGTTCAGGCAAGGTTTAGGGAAGGATCCTATCTTTGGTTTTGTAGAACGGGCGATGAACTCTTGTGAGCAAAGTCAGCAGGGAGGAAGTAACGTGGAATTCTATCAGCTTTGAATGCCCCACAACCAGGAAGCCGCGAGCGTGTGACACCCTTTGAGTCGTCCAAATGATTGTGAGTGAAGGGCATTTTGGTAACGCTGGACGGTCGCTCAGGGGTTCGATGGTTCTCTACCAATCGGAGGGTCAATGGTCCGATTGGTAGTCAAAATGTCATGGTGTCCTTGGGCAAGATACTGAACCCAACAATGCTCCGGTACGGCCAACGCTGTAGAGTACAGTGTAAGTACTTTGGGATAAAAAGCTTCAGTTAAGCATCAGCCAGTCAAGGGGCAACCGTGGCTCAGGGAGTAAATGGTAGTCAGCCAATCAGAGGGTCAGTGGTTGGACCCCTCGCCCCTGCAGTAAACAAGTTAAGGTAGACTTGGGCAGAATACTGAACCCCAAATTGCTCCCATAGGTATTGTGAACAGTGTTATTTAAGTCGCTTTGGATATAAAGCGTCAGCTAAATGAAATGTAATGCAATGTAATGATCCCCCCCCAACATCTGGACGTGCCCTGCAGCCACAGCCATGTTGCTGGCGCAGTAGGTGGTAACGTTTTTGAGGCTTCAGAGCTGAAGTGGCACTGTGAGGAGAGCAGGCAAAGAGAAAATGAGGCTAAGAAAGTAAAAAGAGGTCTATAAAGGAAAAGAGAAAACTGACAAAAAGAGCTATAAGGCTGTGATGGCTGATTCTGGAGATTAGTCCCATGCCCCAATTCTTCCATCATCTCTATCTCACTGAAAACCTGACAAATATTTCTTGCCGGCAAAGAAAGGCTGGAGAGTTTTTTTGTCGAGTTGTTCCATGAGAAAAGAAGTGAAGTGGTGGAAAGTCAAGGTCAAGCACTCCTTCCATTGTCTCCTTTGTGGCCTGCAGACAGGGGGTGTGCCTTTAATGAATGGCTTGAAAAGTAGTCTCAGTGGTAATTGTCCTCCACCTCATTAATAAAGAGGTGGGCGGTGTTTGTAGAGGGCAGCGCATCGATTGAATTGATCATATCAAGAGAAATATGCACCGGAAATAACAGGATTCACGTTGTGCTTTTCTGAACTCTCTGTCTTTTCAAGAAGGCGGTATTCAGGTAGCAGGCTTTGATACTGCAGAGGAAATGTTATTGTCTAACAAGCTTCACTGATTCACTTATTATACAGAATTAGATGTTTTCAACAGAGGGACTGCGGTTTAGCATGTCTTCTGAGAATGCCTAACATGGTTGCTATTGTTACAGAAATAGATATTCAAATTCTCTATCCCTCTTGCTTTCACAGCTTCAGAGCCTGTTTTTCACAGACGAAGATGGTGGCGGGTGGAGAAGGGTGGAGGGATTTTTTCAGCTGTACTCCATATGTTGTGTCATTTGGGGGCTCGCTGGTGTCTCAGTATGCTTGGCAGGTTTTGGCTTCTTCTCTCTGTTCATGGCGTCTGTGCACCCGTCTCTGTCAGCACCCACCTGCCCCTCTTCCGCTCGACCTGGCACTGCACGGCGGTTTACCGCGTAGACACCATGAAATGAAATGAACTTGAAAAGAGAATTTCCCAATGAAATGATGGATGTGATTCACATTTCATGGTTCATGTAGAAATGCTGTGTTATCTGAATTTCATTACGCGTAAAATATAGTACTTTAGAGGTTAGGCATTGCAACTATGATATTCCCATTTTCCTGATTGACGGTTGGAATATAATCTTTTGTCCTTTTTCCATTTCTCTTCCTTGTCAAATCTGGGGCTCAGATTACCCATGATGCAACAAAACCAGTGAAAAGAAGATGGGAAAAGAATGTGTTATGCTAGTAGCGGCTAATGTTGCCTCAAGCTGCTCGTCAAACTTTATTTAAGCTCCAACAAATGCTGCCTCGAATGACATCACCTGACATATTTTAACAAAACTTTTTTAAATGTTTGGGTAATACCCCACAACAGCTATCACATTTGAAGTGTAAATATCTATTATATATATAAAAAAACAAAAACAAATTGGGATTAATAAAGTACATAATTTATTTTCTTATCTTATCAGTGGATTTTCCCTTTAATAATTAAGTCAAGTATTCAATCATGTGCTGTGGAGAATAATCTGTAGTTGGTCAAGTTTTCTTTAGTAATGGATCTACTGTAGTGTTTTAAAGTGTCAAATGTGACTTGTGTAATTTCATATCAGCAGTAGTCACATCCTCCCCTCTGGTGCTTTACACAGATCTGTCGACCATCTGGAGGCCACCCTCTAAACTTTTCAGAGGAAGTTCAGTCCTCCTCGCTGTAGGATCCTGCTCAGCAGTCATTTAGTTCTGCTGAATAACACAGATTTTCAGTTTCCTAATTGGCCAGCATCCTTGCGGTGAGTGGAGACAGTACTGCAAATACAGCGAAAATCCACCCCAGGAAGAACCCACAGCTTCATTGAGAAACATCTTATCTTTGCAGAAAATGCTACTGAAAGACCTGCACTGATGGACTGATGTTCTTAAAAACAACAACATCAACAACATCACTAAGCATAAATAAAGACCACAAATATATCTGCTGCATACAGTGATGATAATGAATGAGGAATACAAAGGCATTTTGCATAGCTAACCACATGGGTCAATTTGACCATCTGGAGCAGTTTGACGGGTCAGCGAGACACTGAGCAGAAAACTGAAACAATTCTCTGTGCTGTGTTAGGAATAAGTTATACATTTGACTGTTGCCGCCTCTGGCATGCAGCATTTAGCTCTTCCCACACCTTTGTATAATGTGTACTGGCTGCAGGTTAAAGGTCAACTAGGATGTGGGAAAAATGACCTGCTCAGGAATGCTGGCCATACCTATGAGGTGATCCAAATGGAGAACGAAGTAATTCTCAGTGGCCTTAGGAAACGGGGGATCTTTTATACCGAAAAAACGCTCTGTAAGTTTGCTCCTAAAAATACAGATTTGATGGATGTTGGGCAGTAACACCTTGGCTAAACTTGGTGCAGGTACCACGGGAGGAGCAGAGCAAATGAATGCTAATCTCAATATGCTGCTGCTGTTAGAGGTCAAGCCATTGCAGCTTGTTATCGACTGATCCAACAGCACTGTGGTTACAATGTATTACCTTTAGCCTCCTTTCCTATTCTTCAGCCTCATACAGGTTTACTGGAGCGTTTCATTTAATTGGTGTGAATGCCCATTAGCAAAGATGCACTAAAAATTACATCAGCCTTGATAAAGCACACAAAAAGGAACACTAAAGACCAAGAGCACACATTGATTGTTGAGAGAACACCTTATGTAAGATGTTTTAAAGTGGATCTTAACAACAGCGCCCACTTTGTGAAGTCTATTTATGAAAAAGCTTTTAAAATTACCCCCACATAGAAAACAATTATGTCAATTGCTCTTCATCATTGTATAGAATTGCAAACTGCAGGACCAAAGCAAAACTCCTACTGTGTAGCTTTAATGGAGTGATACTATATGTGCTGAATGTTATTTCTCCTTTAATTCAACATCCCTTGATGAGAGTGACTTCAGGAGGAATATAAACATGAGGTTTAAGGAGGTTTTGCTTTTGTGTCTCATCTCACATCTTGATCTTTATATTCACATCCAAATCAGTTGTTCCTATAGATAATGTGCACCTGATTGTCCATGCAGTGCAGGATGAGCAGGAAAGGTTGCACGAACGAGGACAATGAGACCTTGGGTGTAAAAACTAGACATCCAGCAGCTCTGTGAGCTAAATGCTAATGTCAGCCTGCTAACTAGGTCACAATGACAATCCTAACACATTGATGTTGAGCAAACATAACGTCAACCACGCTTACCATCACAGCTTAGCACGCTGGCATTATGAGCAGGGACGCCGCCAGGGATTTTGGGCCCCATGAAAAGATAATCACATTGGTTACTTAAACATTTTTTTCTTAATGTTCTAAAATTGTTTGGGCCCCTGTCAGTCACGGGCCCTTAGAATCGGACCCGCCGAAGGGGCCGAAACCACAACATCTGCAAGCAACAGTGTCTGAGGGCTTCTTAAGATGTAATAAACTATGAATGTTTCATATCCATGTAACGGGAAGAAACTCAGCTAACTGATGATTTTTTTTTTTTTTAGCAAAACAAAATACAAGGCTAATGCTGAGGCTCTGAATTTGCCCTGGGCGAAAAAATCTTAACGCCGTTAGCACAGAAACTCTAGCTATACCGATCAATATACTTATTGGATCTGCACAAACAAGTTTAGCTAACATAGATTCCACAGATTATAGAAATATAAGTATCATCACTGAGCGATCAGAACTCGTGACAGGGGAAGCAAATACAGACAACACACAACGTAGCTTTAGGTAGCACAGAGATATGCTCACCTTAGCTGTTATTCTGATCAAAAGTCGTGTTCAATGGCATTAAAACAAGAAAAAACGCAGCTGAAGGTTAATCCATAGGTTATACCAATGTGTCTGTCACTTTGAAAAAATTATTGATAATCCATATTTCCATTTTTATGCAAAAATCGGAGAATAAAAATTAGCTGCTAATGGTAGCCACCAGACTGTGTCGCAGCTCCGGTTTTGGCCACGCGTCACTGTCACTCCTTATTTGGTAACCTGTGTGTGTATGTGGAACTTTCCCTCGATTCTATTGGCTCTAGAGATGTCAATCATCCAAATCGACCAAGGGGGGCCAGAGATAGGTAAAATCCACCCAAATCACCCCAGAAGTGGTTTTATTTTGCTAAACCTCTCTATAAAGGTCAAATGTCACTTGTTTTGCATCAATCTTGATACAGGGTACTTATTACATGTTGTTCTTTGGATTCCTAAAGCTTTTAGTCTACTAACCCATCATCTAAGAGTAGTTTTCACTATAAGTAAAAAGTAATTTTTGGACGGACACTATAATTTATGTTCAATCTGAATTTTCTTTAAAATAAAAAACATCTATATTGATTCTGACATTTCTACATCCAACTCACAGGTTTATCATTGCTTTGAGAAAAAAGATTATTAATTTTCCCCTTTTAGAAGTGTAGTTATGGTCATTTGTTCTGGAAATGTCATTTTCGAGCCTGAGACCTGAAAAACAGGCTTGGGGCCTAACAGGTTAAAAAAAATAGTTCCTTTGTAACAGTGATATTCATATTCATTCATCATATTTATTTGTTTTGCAGAATTTGGATTCACATTCGTCTTTCAAAAATGATAAGCTGCCATTGGAGATTTTACAGTTTTGATGTCACTATTCTGGGTAACAGACTGAGAGTGACAGCATGCCACACTTCACTTCAAGATGCTGTGTGCATTTGTGTTTCATTAACAAAAGAATAATGAACTCCAAACAAACAATCCAAACTGTGGATCTATGCGCCAAGAGATTTCATCAGAGGGATGATGGAAAGGTGTTTAGCACACAGACATTAGTATGCAAACACAGGAGTGGAAAAGTGCGCGTGCGTGTGTGTGTGTGTGTGTGTGTATGTGTATGTGTGTGTGTGTGTGTGTGTGTGCCTGTGTATTGCAAGCCAGCTGGAGGAGAGAGAACTAGTGACATTGGCTTCAAGTGGAGTTAATGCTGAATATTTCAGCTAGTCTTTTTACACTGAAGCGCAGGGTTCCCTTGAGAGAGCTGGTGATGTGCTCTGATTCAGAATGGCGATACCTGCACTTTCACATCAAGGTAAGTATGAGAAGCATTGATCTGAGAAGGAATCAATCTCACTTATGAAGTCTGTTAGTGTATTATTCATCAATTCATCTGTCAGTCTGTTTATCTGTCCATATATCCGGTTATCAAAGGCTTCTTCCCTGTCACTAATTGAAATCATCTTGAATATTTCATTTGCTCTTGCCTTTCTTGCCTGGTGACCCCACTGATCAAGCCGGTGTAACGTCGATATGATAACCTTTGCTGCGTTTGCCATTGTTAGACAAAGCTGTAACCTTTCTGAGTTCATTATACCGGATCAAAGATAATGACAATGAAATATTACCTTTTGGAAGAAGAGGTAATTTTCACAATACATATAAACTGACTGACCTGTAGGTTTTTAGAAGTCTTGATGATCCATCATAATGGTCTTCATCATCAACTGGAACATGGAACATTCTGCAGATCTGGCTTGACTGTATTTATTTATTGATGCCTTTCTATAAAAAAAAGAGGAGAAATATGTTCTGGTAATTTAAATAGAACAACTGCACCCATTCATGATCATCCTGTTTGACACTAAAGTAACAGACAGCTTGAAGAAGCACTTATTGGCCGACATTTTTCTCAATGCTGTGGCAGGAGTTAAAAAATGAACTGTTCTTTACTTCCTGCCAAAGTATTGGACACAATGAAAGTGTTCTGATGTTGTAAACACCAATAATATTCAAATTGTATTTGACCCTGGTATAATTAATATGCCACACTGCATACATATTCATTAAGTCTGTCTGGCCTAAATGCGCAGTAACTATATTTATCATCCAATAGAATTAAATGACTATAATATATCTTCAGGACTGGTTCTTTGCCAGCTGGTGAAACTGGTGGGGTTTGAACCTGTGACCCCCTGATCCGAACACCAACCCACAACCACACGCCTCCCTGCTACAAGCAAATGACCTGCATAGACCACCATAGAAAATACACATTATTATTATTCCTAGACTTTCACTTTACCTATTACTTTACTATCCTTTTATCTTGAGTATCAATTACAATAAGCTATGTTTAACTTCTTACTTTTGTACACTGCAAAAACTGAAATCTTACCAAGATGAAATATCTTAAATCAAGGCCAATTATGCTTATATTTTGTCTGCCAAGATATTTCCTCTTACAACACAGTTTTTGCAGTATAGGATAGTTCAATAAAACAACATATATGACATTAAGGCGTTTAAAGTTAGACATTTTTCATTCATATCACAAAACAGTGGAGTCTGTGGTTTGCAGTACTTGTATGACACACTTTGATATGTCTCCTCTGTCAGTCATACAAACCTTTCAAGGAGAAATAAACAAGCTCCAAATCAATGGAGGATTGTTATTTATTTATTAAAGTAGCATTTTATCTCCTGCTGCACTATGTCTTACGCACGCAGCAGCAGCAGCACTTAATGTCAGTAAATGCAAAGTAAAGCATTGATTAGACGCAGAGGCAGTTTGCAATCAAAAAGGAAATGACTTTCCCTATGAATGAATAACATATCGGTATCAGTTAATGTGCAAGGGTCTTAATGAAGTCCTAACAGATGAGAAATGAATAAACATGGTGGAGGGGGACCCTGATGCATGGAGTCAACTCTTTAGCATGTGGGAAGAATTGATGTTGAATACAATGAAGACAGCTTAATCACAGAGACACTATATTTCCCTATTTTGAAACAGGATTCATCTTGACGGATCTTGCAGAATAAACACTGTAACTTTCATAAAAAAATGCAGTTTATAACCAATTTTAACTGAACAATATCAATATTTCTCAAATCTGGAGACAGCAATAATGGAGACATTATTTTAATATTTTCAAGTAGAAATTAGCATGTGCTAGATTTAGCAATGATATCATATTTTGAGTGACATTCATGCAGGAGTCATTCGGTATAATATGCAAAAGGTAGATGTTAACAATTACTTTGAAAAGATTGGTTTAGGACATTTTAATAATGACTTTAATGCCTATTAAGGCTTTTTACGGATCTGCTGGAAAACTAGCTTTTAACAAAATAATATTATATTATAATAATCATTATATTCCCCTGTGTGAGGGACCAAGCAATACAACAATCTACTTAACATGCATGAAGTCCAACCTGTTTCAGTCTGGCTCTTTCCTCGTAAGATTCACAAGGAAACAAAAATCCTACATCAGTTTTAAACCAAAAAAAATGGTGGCAGCTGTTAGGTGGGAGCTCTGCCATATGGTTTACATTGTGACACTGTAAAAAACTGTTTTACCTTTATGCAGATTAGATACTCTCCAAATGAAAGTTCTTGCACACTATAACATCTCACCTTAAAATGTTTCGACACAATGTGGAAGCCGTGCTCCATGTTTTCCCTCCCAGCTCGGCCTGTGTGACACCAGTTCCCCAGTCAGAGTGCTAATGTTGATGCTCCCTCTGCCCACCTGCTCACAGTGTGCTCTCCAGAGGAAGGCCTCCCATCGCCTCTGTGCATGCACCTCCATGATTTATGAGCCATCTGTCGCGTCTGATGTTCCTGTCGCCTAAGACAGGATGTTCCCGGCTGGCATTCTGCACCGGCTCCGCGTGGGCACAGCCTGGGTATGCCAAGGTCCACTGTAATTAAATTACACCAAGTGGGAACAGAGTGGTCCCCATAATGCGAGAAACCTTCAACAGAAGACACAGAGAGGGTGTATCAAAGAAAATCTCCCTTTTATAATGCCATGAGTTCCGAACTTCCGTGTCTGGAGCAATTCTGCACAACGAGGGGTTCAATTATTATCAAAAACCATTCTCTCTCTTTAATATTAAAACAACTATGAAATGAAGTGAAGACAGTTGATGCAACTAAACTAAAACTCGAGTAACTAATGGTCAGGCACAGAACTTGTTTGAGATTCTCTGCAGTCTCACCCAGGTGTGTCGTCCTGCAGGAGGCATAGAGAAGCATCAGCATGCACAACATGGCCACTACAGGAACACAGATTGGAGAACACTTTCCCCAGAGAGAAGCAAACATTGATACACACTGCATCGTAAACCCTTCCTAAATAGTTTTACCTTACTTAACTTATTCCTGAAATTAGTGTTCATCCTGAGTGATGTAGCAAACAGTGGAAACTGGGAGTGCACATGTATGTTGAGATAGCCGTAATGACAGCGTCCACAGTCAGCAATCAGAGGAGCTTTAATTAATGACTATTCGATGGGTCTGATGTGTCCCACTCCCGTCTCATGAAATCCTGGCTTGTCCTGTCCTGTTATCCTGAGCTGCCCTGTCTCGTCTTGTCCCGTGTTATCTGCTGTGTGGAAATAACATGACCTGATCTCCAACGCGAGAGTTAATTTCCTTGCAAGGTTGATGTATTGTGGAGGTTGAAATAATAACATGTAACTTTCTCTGTACAATTCTGATTTTGGGAAAATAATAAAATACACATACTGAGAGTGCTGGTACTTAGTGGCCATTTAAATGATCCCCATTAATTGGTTTATGCATAATTAGCAGAGTCTGAGACACTGTGGCTTGATTTTTTTAGTTAACTAGGATGCAACTGAGTTTGTGATGATAACTTTCCAATGTATTTAATTGTTTCTATCTATATACACTCAGTTGCCAGTTGATTGAGTCATGAGTCATGGCTTAAACAGTCCAACAATAATAAAAAACAGTCAATCCTACCATGAAGATTTGACTGATAGGTAATTATATTTTTGTTTCCAGGCTTAAAGAAAAAGAACCTCTCCGCTCAAACCATTGCACTTTAACAACACCACAAACTACATCCTCCAAAATAGCCATAAAGTTGAATAAACACCTCTGTAAAAGTGTTTGAATGTCCCATGACATGGCCATTACTGATCATAATTGCATTGTTGAGGTCTACTAGAATAGATTTACATTGTGCAATTCTTTAAACTCACATTGGTTTCTCATACAGCATCTCTGTGTAGTATGTGTATTCACTCTCTGTCCTAAACGGCTTGTTGGAGCTCCTGCCCCCCCCTCCCTGTGAGCCCTGGTGTGGTTTCCTGGTTGCTGCGTGGGGTCGGCGAGACAGCGAGACACAGCAAAACCCAGCCCGAAACCAGCCCAAGCACACACAGACTCACAGCCGCGTCCTGCCGTCTCAGGCTGAGAAATCCGCGGAGCTGCAGCTGAGAAAAGATTGAGTGTGTGTGTGTAACGTAACGGCTCCGCGGATTGGTCCATTTGGGTATGGTTACGTCACCATACCCAGGAAGTAAAAAATGGAAAAAGAAAGATCTCCAACGAGGCGTTCTGGGGCAGCATAGACAGGTCTTTTCTGTGTTAGAGTTTTACTCGCTACAGGGTGTACTTTGAGGGTTTGTGACTCTGCAGACCGTTTACATGCAGAAAAAGCTACATAACAACAAGGGGACGGGAAATAACCGGAAAAGCATGACATGGGACCTTTAACAAACATATGAATATCATAACCTAAGGCATACAAAAGCAGAAATACTAAAGCTTCAAGTCAGCAGAATTAACTTATGGTTCTTCGGTCAGGCTATAAGTGTTCTCCCAATAACAGTAAAATAAAAAAGCTAAGTTGTGGATGCTCTTGGTCACGGCAGCTAACATCTGGCAGCCGTGTAAACAGACACTAGATTGATAGGTCCACCTGTGCACAGTCAAAAATAATTCTCTTAGGAAAACATTAGATAGACTTCAACAGATTTTCTTGAGGAAGTAGCTGGCGTGATACTGGCTGGTTTTTGTCGTTTTTTTCCTTCAAAATGCCATTTTAACATCCATCTAAAGTTAACATTTATGCTGCTTTTGCTTTTAACCTGCAATATAGTTTAACAGTCTCTGATTTGAAGCAGACAAGTGATTGGTGGAAGATTTATTTTAGGGTAAAGAAGAAATAGGTGATTTAATTTGCCTTGGTTTTAATTGAATAATAATAATAATAATAATAATAATAAAGCTTTATTTATATAGCACTTTTCATACAACACATGCAGCTCAAAGTGCTTTACAAAAACACATCACAAGTTATTAACAAACAACAAGAATATCCCCTCAGATTATTTGTTAGGAACTTTAAAATGTATGAAAATAAAAACAAAATAGAATAAAATAAATAATGGTTTCTTTCTGACAGATAAGACACAAGACAACTGAGTCGATGCAACAATATCAAATATAAATAATGTATTTTTTAAGCTGAATTCTACAGAAGCAAACCTTGTTTACTCTGATATCTCTTTGATAAGATATTTCTGGTGGTACATTAAGTCCTCTTTACGAGAGGGGTTAAACCTTTTTCTACACGAGCGGAGGAGCTCATGAAAGGCTCCGGCGCAGAGCTGTGCGAAGGAGCGCAAAGACAGGTTAAGCTTTAGAAAGTGATTGAGGCTGAGAGGAAACGGCCTTCACAGCAGCTGCAGCACCTGGCATCACATCCAACCTCTCTGCCCTGCTTATTCCCTGAATGACTCCCCATTCATCTAAGATCACTGAGGCTCCAGGTAGAAACGCTTCTTTCTCCTCACCCAAAAACACCATACAGGCTCTCTATTGATGCTATATTTATAGGGAGGTAGTTGCAGAGTGAAAGAGAAAGATGTGCCTCAAGAACTCAGTTCATCTGATGTGAACTCCTGGTTTGATTCACACTGTATCATGTTTGGCTCTTCATAATATCACGATGCACTGGTATGGGTTCCTACAATATTCATACATGGTTAGGGAGTGATGAGGAGCACCTTGTTGTTCATCATGGTCGATGCATTAGTAGTAGGTTTGACTCAACTCTGTCTCAAGTATTGTTGCAGGCATATCAGGCAAAACTTCACAAGTTGAGATAAAGAACAACCCTCAATAGACCAACCATTCATCCATCCATCCACACCGACAGAAAACCCACTGAAGCCGCTGTTGCATGGTGATCACAGATTGTAACACGCCGTAGCCATATGGTGCACTAGTTCTCATCCTGTAAACAGTTTGTAATTATTGTAGCTGGCTGTATTATTTAAAAAAGATGTCGACACATTTCGCAGTGTAGACAGTTCAATATGGTCGAACAAATTAGGAAGGTAGTGAGATGAGGCGAAACGTCTACAGTCATAGAAACAAATAATCCTAGACTTTGCCGCACACTTTCTGACAGTATGTCTTCCAAGGGATTATTGGTGTTGCGCTGAACACTAAAAAAAACAAAAAAGTAAGGGACATAAGACAAAAGAAAGCCTGAGAGACCTGTAAACTCAGGCTTCTTTCCATCTGTGCACACATTTCCAGAAAAAAACATACAGTATGCATCCCAATTGACACACTACTGATACCTTACAACACTAGCCGCTTTCACACCTAACCTAAAACCTTGTTCCTGGTACTTGCCCCCCCCGAACTCTTTAGTCCCTTGAACTGTCCTAGTAGATCGCGTTCTCACCGGAATAAGTCCCTGAGGGAGGATTAGGCAAATGAAGCCGCTGACGTCACTTCTACTTCTTCTGCTTTGGGTTCTACAAAACTTTTCAGAGTTTTACGGGCCGTGGTTTGCAATTCGCCCAGCCAATCAGAAATTGTTAGTGTGGCCGACACACCCACAAACCATTTCCTCCTCAGTAAAGTACTACCTCGCTAGAAGGGACTATCTGGAGGTGAAAAGGTTCACGCGAACTAGGGACTAGTTCCAGATCCTTTTTGGTGTGAAAACAAATCTCCCCCCCCCCTATCGGCCTAGGAAAAGTACTCCGGTGTGAAAGCGCCTAATGGGTACATCACACTGGAGACCTTCTGGCAGGAAGTCAATTTATTTGTGAGGTACACACACCATGTAAGAAGAAAAGACCCCATGTAAGTTTAAATATGCATGTACGTATATTTGCATGATAATACCATTGTTAAAGTCTAAGTCAGTCTACTTGCTAATTTCCTTAGCTTGGAAGAATGTTTTCTACCAAATAATTTATATGTTGAAGCTATCGCAGTTCAACAATAACAACAACACCTGAAGTTAGCATGCTGAGGAAGAGGAGACAACATTATGATTCAATGAACTATGTGTCTCTTTGTTGTCTAGCCTCAGGCGAGATGAGAAGCTCCTGAGGAAACATCTGGCGTATCAAGGAGACAGGTTTCTCCCTCTCACTTCTCCACATATCCAAAACAAATTCATGGATAGAGAGTGTTGTTGACTGCCCATTGTGCACCACAGTCTGCACAGAAAACAGCACGAGTCAGGTGATGTTTTCAGCGCGATAATGCTGGGGATTCTTAAATATGAATGTCTATGTGTGTTATGCAAACTCTCAGGCATAAATAACTTGTGTATGTCATTGAGAGTGTTTAAGACCTGGTTACATTACGTATTGCAATTCAAATAGGAATGGATAGTCATGATCCCCAGAGGATATTCTTTTTTTTTTTATTTAGTAAAATCTGTGGCTTTTCCACCAAAAGCTTCTACTCGCACACATATTGAATAAACGTGTAGACTGATGCAATCGCATTGGATAAACACATCTATGTTTCACAGATAAAAACTCTAACCTGGAATTAAAGTATTACGTTATATGTTGCTGTTATTCAGCAATGCAGAATGCAACTATGGGCAGCAACCTGGGCGTTAGGACTCTTGTTGTTAAATGGGAACACAGGTTTGCTCACAAAATATATGAAAATCATCCCAACAGGACCAGATGAAAAAGTGTATTTTCAATGATAAATAAAACACAAAAATAGCATTAAAGTAAAACGTATTTTTTCTACCTGACATCTGTAGGTGCGGCAGAACATCTGTGAGCCTGCACTCTATTTGAGAGGAAGTTTTAGCATGAGGGATTTGCAAGATGGATCGATATGCTGCCTGCAGGCTGAGATAGTGACATGGGAGACAAAGAACCAGGCTATTCCCTTAAGGAATTGCCTGGAGCGGAGCATGCTGCGAATGAACTTCAATAATGTTTCAGATGTAACATGAATTGGCTCCCGATATCAATGGAAACATTGTATGCAATGAGGTGCATACACAGCAGAAGTGGGACATCTATGTCCCACTTTCCACCCATGAGAGGGGGGGTGGATACTGAACTCACATACCTATTTCCTCAAAGTTTGAACTGCATTCGCCCCATTCAGGAAATCGAGGAGAAAAAGGTTATTATTTAATGTTTTCAATGTGTAGTACATGAAAGCATCTACATCTCTACCCATACATTACAAGTCAGATGTCACATTTCTAAAAATATTATTTTGGATGAAAATGGAAATAAACTGAATCTTTAATTGATCTGTAATCAATCTACAATTCAACAGATTTCTCCCTGTAGGTGAAAATGTAAAAGTTGGACCTTTCAGAGTACCTATAGTGTCGTTGATTTAATATATAAAACATTATCCAGGTCAACTGTCCAGCCAGTTACACCACAAAGGTATCTAACGTCGAGCTGCGTTACCTGACTAGAAGGACGTTGTTCTCTCTTACTGTGAGCATCAGATGGATCCATCACATCCTGTTTGTTTCATCAACTGTCAGATAGGATCATAATGTGAACACATGCACACGGAGACCATAAAACCCCTGCAACAGCAGCAGTACTATCAACATCAAAACTAAATGTGCGCCTAATGATTTCAATCAGTCTGAGGTATACAATCCTTCCTGCCAAATGGCATACAAATTACACCCAAAATGAATTTTATCAGCCACAACAAACACTTTGTGCAAATGTCTACCCACTAAATATACCTGGGATCACTGGAATATAAAAAAGACACAAGGCATTACATCCTGTAACAAGAAGAAAGACAGCCAGGCTAGCGGTGTAGTTAAGCAAAATTATGCTTTTAGCTTAAAGCTAATGCTAACAATGCTGACAGCTTGATGCTAAGCAGACACAACGTCTACCATGTTCCTCATCTAACTTGAATGTGTTAGCATGCTAACATGTGATAATTGGCATACAAAAACTAAGTGTATCTAAGGCTCATGGGAATGTCACCAGCAGGTATTCAGCCTTAAACAAAACTAAAAGAGAAACTTGAATTTAGACCAGATGGTGGAAGAGTTGAACAGATAAGGGATTATTAAAGTGATTCCAATGATGTGTCCATTGTACAGTATAGTTGTTGAGAGGTTTAACTCAAAACCAGAAAAATACCTTTCTTTGGGCGCATTAGGAAAAGTCAGGGGATCAACAAAGTAATTACAATTCATCCTTGGGGATCTTGGATATCTGTACCACATTTCAAGGCAATCCATTTAATAGATTTTTTGATATTTAGTCAGGACCAAAGTGTTGGATACCTAGAGCCTTGCTGTTAATATGGCTGACAATACTATAAAATATAGACCTTTCTCATTCTCATCTATCAGACAAGGTTCTTAACAAAACAGGTTTAACTAATAACAAACAAAGTCTTGGTACCTACTTCTCCTGCTATGAAAAATCTGTACTTTTTTCCTTTTTTTTTTCCTTAATCTTTGTGATGTTACCAATGGACCCTGAATACAGTTCAGCAAATAATTATAATGTATATGTTTAATAGGTTTAAATAGGTTTAAGCCCCCAATACATGTTCACATGCATACAGTACATCATTATTTTACAACAGATGTTAACGTCCAAGAAGAATTCCAGGTTTGGAATATTTTAACTGTGACATTGGTAGAAGTCACAATAAGCCCTGGAGGAACACATTTTTTTGTTGAGAATGAGGACAAGAGCTCCTAGGGCTCCAGTGACCTCTGTAATCATCGGGTGGTTGAATTGAGGTTACATTAGCTTTAGGTGTTGGCAATTAGTTCAGACTTCAGACTTTTGTCCCCATTTTTCCTTGAGAATATGGTGCTCCTCGCATTACCTCACGTACCACCCCCGCCCACTCAGCTTCTACTAATACAGTACATACTCACAATAACAGCATGAAAACAAATCAATTGCATGAACTCAAACACTTGTACTTGTATATACATGCATTTTTTTTTCTCATTTCCCCAATTCTCAAGGGGTGCACTGTATCACAAAGCAGAATTATTATTATTTCTCTGCTAGATTTATTTTATAATTAAAGTTGTGGCACTATATGCGTAGAAAAGCTCATTACAGGTCTTTGCACACAAATTAAAAGGTGTTTTTGGTTTTATTTAGCAACGTAAACCTGCTCAAGGTCTGATGGGAAGGCTTCCTCTGCTGATGAAATCATCTCGAATGTCTTTGTCATTTGAACCCATCTGCGACTAAACTCACTTACTGGCAAAGGTAAAAGCCTTTCTCTAAAATGCCACCGTCACAGCAGGAGAAAAACCTTTAGCATTTCAGACAACAGGCTCTTAACTACAAATAAATATCACATTTACATTGCCTTTATCTAACCTTATGCCATATTCTTCAGGGCACATATCACCTCTAATCCTGTGTTTATGCAAGTAATGCATTTTACAAGTAGCACATTGTGTTTTCTTGTTGAAACTGGATTATTTTCTCACATCCCTCTCTGTAGTGACAGCTTGTATATTTGTATTTCTGGTCAAGTGAAGTAGCCTACATTTTAAGACACAAGAGAACACAAGAACAGCGAGGTTTGACTTTTGTGACAAGGGTATACTAAACATGAACAATGTGTGCTCAGTGGGCAGGAAAATTGATGACAGACTATATCTGGAGGCTGTATACCTGCAGTGGTAAAGATGTCACACTGGGGGCAGTTGAGCACTCGTGATTAAAACAGAAAAGGACAAAGCATTGCTACTCAACAGCAGGCACTCTCAAGTATGACAGCTCCACAACCTCGACACATTTCACGGTACTCCATATCTTTCGTTTTTTGCTCCCTTTGCTTCCTAACAGTCTGCCCTGGTAAAGGCATTCTTGCTACAGTTTTGGTTGCATCACGTTTTTCTCTCCAAATAGGATCAGTTAGGGATTAGTTATGTGGCGAGAACAGAATCAGCAAACATTGTGACATGTTGCCTTCTTTTTTCACCTGGAGAGGATTTGAGCATGTGAGACGGATATCACCTCTCACCATCTGATACCCAGAATGCACACCTGCAGAAATGTAGGCGACACCTGCACGAACCTCAACTTTTGGATGTTTTCTCTCCAATTTGATTCTTTTTAACATTTGCCTGAGGCTCCTCTAGATGGCACTGTGCAGCTGTTTGTAAAATGTCGCTGTGACCCGTTATACTGCGCTCCTGTCTAGATGCACTGCTGTGCTGTGAGGGGCATTTGAATGCCTCATTTCCCTCTTACGCTACCCCTCTTTTTTTGGTTATTTTTGTTTTTCACAGCCAATTGGTCTTAGAGAAAATGGTCGGTCAGTAGGTCAATAACAGATAAAGCATTGCTCAGTGGGAATGCTCAGCCTTATCAACTGTCTCTCAATAGTTTTTGATATTTTGATAAAAAATTACGGAGGGTTGTCTAGATTTTCAGCGCCCTCAGCTTCACGGTGACTGACAGAAACATTGAAAAGCTTAAGCTAAATAACCTTGGAGCAGACTCTGGCGAAATACCCAAAGCTGAGCTCCAAGTCCGATCAAGGTCACTACATTACTTACACAGAGGGTGGGAAACTGTTCCTGATCTGTTTCCACTCTCAAAATGTGATCCCATTCTGCTTATTATACAGCCAGCTAGATATGACCCACCTGGATACATTAGTCACCCCTCTGTCCTGCTCTATATGTCACACAAGGACAAAAAGGAGCCGTGCAAGCAGAGCGGGGGGGGAAGCCAAAGCCTCATATTATCTCTCCTATAGTGAAAGTACTCATTTATTATCTGCTGTTAAGTATTAGGGATTTGTGGAAAAAAAGTATGTTAAATGTATCGCATTTCTACAGAGTTTCATAAACAAGTTGGACAGGAGTAATTTATTATGAATTTTGTAAATGTTTGGACAGTTTTATTGCCTCACTCGCCCTTTGCGGCTGAATATAACTCTTGCTCATCTAACTACCGTATCATCATGACAATAATATCATGCTATTAAATGTGATATTCAGTGTAACTAAGTACATTTATTCCTGTGACGTACTTGCCTACAGTTTTGAAGTATCCATCTTTCCCTAAGTAGTTAAATGTTACATAAAACAAGTATCCAATGTGTTAAATTAACTTAATTTCTTTCTTTTTATTATTATTTTTTTTAAGTCAATTTATTGAACATGTCAGAAACAAAACATACAAATATTTCAAACAGCTAAGGCATCAAAATGCAGTTAAATTGTTAATGCAGTATTTATAGTCAAGAATACACTTTGAACCTCAACTTTTAAGCCAACACATAAGCAAATGTTTTTTTAAATATGATCTATTGGCAGGTGGGAAACTCAATCTGCTGATGAGGATCATGTATTATGATTGAAAGCTCCTATGGCTACAAAATGGACCTTCAGTGGGGTGCCATACGGTTTCTAACGTCACAGATTAACTATGAGCCTTAAGTAAGGTATTTAATAACACAGGGGGAAATCTGCTGCATCATCAGTATTTAATCCTGTTAGGTATTCAATTGAAATGTTCCGCATTAAAATGTCTAAAAACATCTAGACATATGTTATACTTGTTGTTGAGTTGTGTACCTATTATCCTAAATATTTCCAACAATTGTTTAACCTAAATAAATCCTTAATTGTATTCAAAGTAACGGCCACTTTCATATGATTGCCTGTAATGGCCGTATCCCCTTGTCTGCCAGAAGCTGTTGTTGACGAGTTTAGGCCACATTTTAAATCTTGGTCATTTTTAATTATACCTTGTACCCAGGTTAAGGATTTAAGTCATCTCAATCTGCAGGATCAGCATTGCATTGACATGTAATCATAATCTTAATCCACCATTCAGTACCAGCTGGATGTGAAAATACAAAGAGAGTATGGTAAAGTCTCTCACACATGAACAACAGTAACTATGTTAAGAGTTTGAAAGCATATTCATTAATACTAGCCACTCGTGGATAAATAACTTAACAGGTTAAAATATGACCACAATCCAAGCTCATACTTTTCTTACATTTGAATTGTAAGAAATAGTGCAAAAGCCAATATGGAGACTAATGGAAAAATGGAATGCCCTTCTAGTATGTCCATGTCAATAACACCTACAAAGTTGAGTAAATGTATTTGAGTTTACTGGAGTTCTCTCTGACTAAATGAGGAAAGATAGCGTTTAATACGGGGGCTTGGCAACAGCTTTCATACTTTAAGATCCCATAAATCCATCTGCAGCAAAAGCAAGAGTGAAAAAATGTGGTTGTTATTGTCAATTCCCAGTGGAGCTGTGGCAGTAGAGACTGCAGAGGATACTGATAAGACAGCAAAGAGACTCTACACCTTATCTCACTGGCACAGTCCTTGTACACTCAGATGCTTTCCTAGCTGTACGTGAAAAAAAAACCAACATAACAAAACATATTTCTTCTTTTTTTAGTTAATATAACAATTCCTTATTGTATGAATCCAGACAAAGTTAATACTGAAAAGGAGAACACTTTGTTTGACAATGACGATTACTAAAACGGGGGAAAAGATTTCTTCATTTACATTTTTAATATTTTTGAATGATGTCTCTTTAAAGTGGTTTTCCCCCCGCATCTTTTCACTCATTGCAAAATCAATTATCGGAAATCATAACCAACTGCTTCTGCTGATGATGATTAGAGCGCGTGCGTCAGGCTGACAAATGGCACAATAGACATTAGAAACACATTTTGACATCTTTCTAAAACAATCCGACTTTATTAACAAAGATAATAATGGGGTTCTTTGGATTCTACAGGCTTGCGTTGAGGGTCATTAAGCCCACCGGGGGAAGAAGTGAGAAACAGCACAGCTGGGGTTGTGACAATGATGAAGTTAGTGGTTGTAAACATTAGTAAAGGTCTCTTTCTACTATCTGATCCGACTGCTTTGTCTCACGCATGGGATTAATGGGGGTTATACAAGATCCGTGCACACATGACAAGTCACATTGCTGGAGACCTGAATTTGTCCGGCTCAGTGATCTAGCTGCTGTCGTCACACGGAAAGAACCTGTAGTCACATAATGTTCATCCTGCAGCTATGTTGCAGACAAAGACGGTTTAAACGGGGTGAGGTGACATAGTGTTATCTGCCACCAGCCTTCAATATGAGTGACTCTGTCCATCCAAACCCAGTATAGCTCATTGAGTATATTACAGCTCATGCATCTGGTTCCACTCATGCTAATAATGCATGCTCTTGTGGCACTGTAAGTCACATTGGATAAAAGCGTCCACAAAATGGCTTATTTCATGTTTCACTTACAATCTACTAAATACACTGTCGCATAGAGAAAAAGGTTCAGAATCAATTTCTACCGGCAACAGCATATCAATTCACTCCCCCTCAACATGCCGGAGATAAGAGCCAACAAGTGGGTCAAGCTGAGAAGAGATGATATTTTTGGGAGTCAGCCATCTTTCTGTCAGGATCAAAGTGAAGTGCATGTGCCTTCTGGCCCCATGGGCTCTTCCTTCTACAACTCTTTGGGGCTCAAAGGGGATAATCCGAAATGGAGGTATTGTGTACGCAAAGCAATTTCTCTCTCAAGGCGTCATTTTCTGTGAAAGCAACACTCTTATAATTAAACATCTCCGAATAACAAACCATGGCATGAAGGAAACACAGCGCTCTACAGTAACCTATATGTTTTTCATCAGGCGTGTTTACCTGATGTAATTTATTTCAGTGTAAACTGACACTGCAGGCATGACATGTTTAGTTACAGTATCATGTATCAAACGGTATTCCCTGGGTGTCATGTTTAACAGAGGTATCGCTGTCGTGCATGAACAACAGCTACCTCCCTTATTTCAAACACACAGCTGTCGCACGTTTACCAGCACTGTGTTGGATGGTGTCAACTCTGTAGAAAGGCTTCACCACGCTTTAGGCTTAATGAACTAAACATAGCGATTACTTCACGACGAACTTAAAGCTTACTCTGCGGGCATTAGTGAGATCCGTATCTACTCATTAATAGATAAACAGATCTGAGACGCGATTGGCTGTTTCTCCTGGAGGGAAGTGTCTGAGTCTTTGACATTCATTAGTATCCCACTGTCTTTATCATTAAAGAAGCGTATTGTGAATTTATGAAAGAACAGTTTGCTTGTTGAACTCGACGAATAATCCAAATTGGATGGCAAATATCTAGCTGCTGCTCCATTTCCCCTTATGGACAATGACAATCTTCAAAAAGGCAGAGAGCGCAAATATGTCTCCGCCGTGAATGTCATCCTCTCGCTCCTGCAACCTGAGTTCTAAACAAATTATGCTGAGACAACAGCTATTACTGCCTGTTATCCTTTATGATTGGTTTTCACATACAATATGACTTGTTAATAACTGTGCTGAGGACATCAAAAGGACACCTGCCCCATCCTATCAGCATCAGCGTCAATAAGCATCACCCTACCACAAAAGAAGATTATATTTCCTTGCATCATAGACGGCCCGAGATGGCTCGCAGCTGGAAGCAAACTTGTTTCTGCAATGACTGACTTTACCAACGCTCTTATATGAGAAGATGAACAGCAGATTAATGCTTATGCTCTCTTTGTTGCCATTAGAGAGTTCATGTACACCCAGATAACATGAAACGCATGTGTTTAAGTGGGTGGGTGTGTTTGTTTGCATTGAGGGAGGAAATCTACACCGTGTCTCACATCTCTTTTCTGTGCTTTTTATTAATACAATATAAGTAAATATTAATAGTTGTATCCGGCACAAAATCAATCTCTTTGTTCTTTACTTAGCAGGGTTAATAAATACGACAGGGGGTGGGGGACGTTTACATTAGTTATTTCTTGTCAGAAACACCTTTAAACATTGAAAAATAACACAAAGGTATTTTTTCGAAATTAAAATGTACAGTTTAGATGCATGTTGTAATCTTACAATGCTTTGACAAAAATGTATGTCAATTTGGGTTAGGCCAATAAAGCTATTTGATACAGAGAAAGTGGGAGGGTATGAAACTGCAGTTTGGTGTTTACCCCCTTAAAGCATTAGTTCAAGGTTTTCTGAGATCCATTTATTTGCTCTCTAGCTAAGAGTTGGGCTGGATAACAGATTGAGATCACTCCCCTGTCTGCACTGTAAATACTCCAGAGTGAGCTTAGCATAACGACTGGATGGAGGGGAAACAAAGCTGGCTCTGTCCAGTAGTAATACATCCAACTACTTTTACCTCTATAGCTCATTAACATGTCATATCAAGGTTTTCTTTTTTAATCGAAGGTGAAAATGTCATGGCTGTGGTTTTACAGATTGTCATGTGCCAGAGGCAGGGACTACTTCAAGTCTTGTATCTGTGAGGTTGCCAGGCAACCAGTAGAAAATTCCTAAATCACTGCTCCCGGCCAAGAAATAACCCCACAACATAATCCCTCGTAAAAACCACAACTCGGACACCACCCAGTGCATTTTGGGGATAAAAACTGTATGTTACACAGTTTATTGTATTAAAGGGAATACTGTAAGAATGTTTCTTAAAAGGTTTTCATAAAACACATGGTGATCTGGAGCTGTCAAGGTATAGATTGTGTCAACTGTTCGATTTTTACAGTAGGTTTTCATTAGCATTTAATACCTGGAGTAGCAAACGCTCAATGCTTGTACATCTAACTTAAGTACGTGAGAGAAAGTGATGGAAAGTTAGCTAATTTATTAAATGTTTTGAAATATACTTTACTTACTGATCTTCTCCAGCTAAAACATGAAATGCTTCATACACAATAATGACTCAGTAATATTAAAACAGTAATATAATGTGTAATGTGAATAACATTTCCTCCTTAACGCTAATTGTTTGATGCAATGAGTAGGATAAATATGTGAAGTATTGTATATGTTATGATCCAAAAAATAAGTTTAAACATCAAAAAGAGGTCACCCTAAGTATGAGGTTATGATGAATTGATGATGATGGTAAAAAAAACAGGTTTAAGGTACTGGTAAGTAGTTGACACAAAGTTATCCACAGCTAACTCGTTAGTCAGGAGATTAAACTCCCTGCAGTGGATTCAGATCTGGGTGTTAAACCTCAGGACTGGAGGCTTGATGTGAACTACAACCAGTGACCGAGTGGAGAAAGTCTCTCTCTTGATTTCCCTGTACTGCTTTTGAGCCACAAGCGTGACAGTTTATTGATCTTCCTCTCTTCTAATCAGTAGCCTTGTCACATTATAACAAAGGGGAGCCTAGCCAAAATGAAAGCAATTTACTTCAGCCAAGTGAAGATTGCAGGGCAGGGTGTAGCAGTTTTCTTTCCCCCTTCATAGACAATCTGATTCAGGCAGCGGTGGAGCTCGGCCTGAAATCAAAACAATGTCTCAGCGTATTCAGCCTGGCAGGGTGAAGCTGGGGGCAAACAAACACTCAAACCGCTTGTCCATCTTAAAGTCACCCATGAACGCTGTTATTCAGTCAAACCAGGTTGTGAGGACGAATGTTAAATGAGTCACAAACTGAATAGGTTTCAGATTGTATGGCACAAGATAACTCTAACATTAGTAATGTAAAGAAATCAATTCAAAAGTATTATAAAATAGCATTAACATTAGGTGTTTCACCATTCTCTAAAGGGCTATTTATTTATGCCAACAAACAAAGTGGCGGCTGCTTTACCGGGGATTACACATTATCATTATGTCAAGCGTCGCATGAGGTAATGAAGATATGTCGGTGAGGAGCGTCCTCACAAGGAACCAATATAACAACAGTACTGTTCGAAACCGCAGCAAAAATAAATAGGCTCGCGATTACCATTTAGATTGTGAAGCCTGGCCTGCAGGCTAGATACATGCACAAATAAGTAATTGAATTTGCACTTTCCTCTGTATAGGAGAAGCAAACCTGTCTGGAAACAGCTATACTTCCCAATCCCAATTTCTGCACCAGTCTATTGTCATGTAGCTGAGGGCATCACTTTAGTCCTAAATAATCATAAAAAGCCGATGTTTAGACTAAAGAGGCGCTCTTATCTCATCTTCATGGCTCTTCGCTGATTTTTCACTTTCAAATGAAATGTGCTTTTTTGAATTAATGGGCCACTGAGGACACATTCACCCAATGCAGCGCTCATATTTTATAACCGGCACTATTACAGTACAGTATAATGTAAAACCACACGTTGTTGCTTTGATGTGTTATTTTATTGGACCAACTAACCTCGCAGATCAAGTGTGCAGCGCCCTGTGTAAAGTCAGACATCACAATGTTGTTTCAATTTAGAGTCCCTCTTCTAACATGAAATGTTTTACTTTGTCATCCCTCGGGTCATCATTGGAGAGTCTTGTTTATAGCGATGTACAAGGTTGAGTTTCCAAAAGCGTGCGAATGGCATTGAAAGCCGTCGCTATGCAACCGAGGGATTCTGCGCCTTGCTGTGACCTACCAGGTGACCCAAGGCTTTCTGGCTCTGTAAGCAAAACTCAGAGGAAGTGAGCTGACACTGCACCTTCAAAAGCAGCACAAATCTCCCTCCACAACACCTCATGCATTTGTCTGTGCTTCCTCGTGTCATACGCTCCACCATTAATAGTGTTCCCCAGTGAAAATGTTTACAGTGCATCCCATTTATCACAGCCTCCTCACAGTCTCATAAAAAATGCCCTCTGAGGCCTTATTTTCAGTCTCTGTATTTAAAAGTGTTTTTGAATTTGGTAGTCTGCCCTCTGGTTTATCTGGAGTCCGTCTCTACTCCCTCTGGATTTAGATCTCTTTGGACTTTGAGTTCAGAGAGCAAATGCTTCGGGAGTGCTAGGAACATAATAAAGTTAGTGAGGTGAAAACTCTGAGCTGCATTTGATGAAAAACACAAGGTCTACTGGTCACATGCCTCTCTGCATGTGCTGCTGGGCTTAATGCAAACTGACAGAAGATACAAAGTTAGAGGATGAACTTGAAGAGGCTGAGATCATCATATCTGCCATTAACAGCAAAGTTGAATACTGCAAACAAAGTACATTGTGTCAGGGTTTGTAGCACAGAATTAGTTAGTAGGCAGGGACCCGTAGGATTCACTCGAGTTGATTTCATCAGTATTGCAGCTTTCTTGCTGACAGAAAGGGAACCCAAATGTCTTGCCTCTGGTAGCACGAATGACCCCTTTAACACTGCTGAAGCATGTATAGAGCGTTAGGTGTTAAAGAGGATATATTATTCTCATTGTCAGGTTAATATTTGTATTTTCTACCAGCACCAGACACGCTGCTATGGACAATCTTGCACTAATGTACATTCCCAAAGATATTGAAGTGACTGTTATTTTGTATATATTGATTTTGTGTGCATATGTGTAAATGTGTCTGTTGATTGTGGATATAATTGTATTTTTGTATTCGGGATTGTTGGAAACGTTATTTCGATCTCTCTGTCTAAGATTGACATTAAAGTTGACTTTGACTTTGACCTGTTCACATGCTTTAATGTTCACCGGTCTTTATTTTCCTCATACTGCCTGTGCTGCAGCACCTCTTGGAGGGAACATTGGGATTCCAATTTGCGGACCAATTACATGCACAAAAAACGATACAACACTGGAGGAAAGGGAAAAAGCCTAAAAGCCTAAAAGGGCCTCTTTATTTAAGAGATCAGTAATATTATTGCTGATTGCAATGATTGATAAAACGGATGATTGCTAAAACCCAAGGCTATTTTTACTACCAGTGCCCTATTGTCAAAGGGTTGGCTTCACAATAGGATTAAGTAAGCATACACTCGAACCAGCGCCATTACTGTAGAGTGGATTTAAGCAGCCTGCAGAAACACCATTAAAAAGTGTCTAGTTGGGCCAAATAAAAAAAGTCTTTAAACAACAATAAAACCAACGTATGCCTCATTTACTCCAGAAGTCTAAATGATCCTTTGGGCTATGGAGAGCAAACAGGTTGTAGGTTTTCATTCCAACGAATCACCATCCACTGACTTTCAGCCCTCCTTAGTAAGAGGAAGAGCTCTTCAGTAAAATAATGATTTTCCTTCATGCTGCCAGACAACCGATGAGAAATTCTGTAGTTCTGAATCCTTAAGAACTACGACTATTCGGCGAAGCAGAAGTTGATCATGCAAAATGATGTTGTCAATCAACATAACTAGGGTTGTAGCCTGTGCAATTGTAATAACTGTAATTCAGACTAAAACAATGGCTGTGCTATAACGTCTAACTTCAAGAACAATAAATGCAGTTGAGACTGTGGAGAGATGTGGATTTAACTTAATGGTGGATTTTCATATTCAGAACAGATATGATTGTATATAAGGCAAATTAGATCCATCTATTATATATCAATTTTTCTTTCCATCTAGTATTTTCTCTCTCTGACTGCCGCCATAGCTTGTGAACATCCGTGTTCCCCATGTATGCCTCCTCCCTTATGGCATTCGTGAGTCTTTATTTCCATATCCATGTGTTGTTATAATCCTGGTAATGCACGGAGAGGGTAATGAAGCATCTGCTCATTTGCCTCTGGGTCACATATAAGTACATCCCGGTCATGGCATAAACATGAGCTGCCTTCACCTCTCCTCTTATCACAGAACAGAGGCTCCTCCAGAGCTGTGGGTGTTGCACATCTGGCGAGGAAGACGAGGAGTGACTCATCAGAGGAGAGAGTAAAAGAAAAGAAACAGTCTGCACGGCAGGGATCCAAATATACTCCATCGGATTGTATTACTTTAGCGGAAATTTGGATTTAATATACAAATCTTTCAGCCAGATCTGACTGGAAGATAGAAAATATAATTATGGGATCAACATCGACTTTTGAATGACAACGAGATGGATTAGAACAAATGGAGGCTCCGTGTCGATAATCCTGTGAGAAAATGGGAGGCACTGGACCGTGAATGGGTTTCCAAATCAAATGTAATGGAACAAGGGGCACGGGTGCAGAGGGGAGGTGAAGAATACATGAGCAGGGATCTTCTCTTCATCCCATGACACATATCAAAGACGTGTGAGGTCAAGTCCTTTAATTGAATACAACAGTCGTGCATACAATGTTTACAACCCTGTGTTTCAAAGCTTTATTGAATATGGATCATTATTCCAGAACAGTGGAAGAAATGTTTCTGAGGGTCAAGAGACTGACCTCGAGATTGTTAGAAGAGACAAGGGACATTGAACTTCACATTCAAACGTCCTCAATATTAAACCGACTCTATTCATCTGCGACCGATAAGACTTTATGTTGCTCTTTATGGCGTGCATCGTTTGATCTCATTAGAAACAGTGTAATTGACTGCTTGCATTAAACAATGACCAAGACCGTCTATTCTGTTCAGTGTCTCGCAAATTAACCCTAAATGAACTGCATTTCCAGCCTCTGAAGGAGACGATGAATCACTGAAACTGAGTGACTGAGTTGGAAGGGAAAAAAAGCTGAAGAAACAACCATCATCATCGAAACGGGGGTAACAGTAATTGAGAAATTGGCCATTCATATGGAAAACATTGTTTCAGATGGGATGCCACGGGAGAAGAATAGTGCATCGGCAGCTGTTGTGAAGACATTTCTCAACGTGTAGTAGTGTATGAGCTGCATTTGAATTATAGCAGCATGCAGTAAGTAGGTGAAATAAAAACCAGCATGTGTTTCCCCTCTGCACCAGATACATTCTCTTTGTTTTTGGCCTGGAGGCAAAGAAATAATAACGGAAATCCCTATTACTTCTTAAATGAATCATTGCATATATTAACCTTTTTATGTATCTTTATGCTAATTAGACCTTTTACTTGCATTTCTTTTTGAAAATATATCTATATATTTTAGCTGGATTATTAGGTTCAGCCGCATTTTCAGTTTTTATGAGCCTAAAGTAAAGACTTACTGAAATACAAATTAACTCAAATGCTGCATTGATTAGATTTGGAGCATACAATCCAGCTCTGCAATCATTTGACATTTCATATCATTTGGATTGATATTATGGAGCCTGTGGCATTATTTTTTAGTTCAATACTTTTTCCCATTTGAGATCTTCTGCCTTCTTGATTTGACCCTCATTTGTAAATGTCACTTAAGTAGAAGGGATGGAAATAGTTTGCAATGCTGTACAAATTAAAATTAAAATTAAAATGGACTGGAGGGAACATGGCGAAAAGCATGCGTCTCGATTCTTTCAGATTTTATTAAACAACATTTTGATTATTACATTTACGTGTAAGAACATTGAACTAATGGTCAAAAGTGTCAAAACACTTATTTCCTGACAAGGTTGAAATACAGACTTTTCCAAGGTTTGACATATAGGAGCAGAGAGAGCCGCTCATCAAATCGCTCTCTGAGGATTATTTAATGCTGCTGTGCAACGTGTCCAGCACCAGGCTCTTCCTCAGACAGTACGCAGGTTTGTCATTCTGTCAACATATTTTGCATTGTCTTGTCTGCAGGAAATAAACGAGGAATTTGATGCTGTCCTCTGACAACAGTTTAGTCCTAGGGGAAATTTCCAGGCATATGGCATTGGGCAACCCTGTCTCCTAGAAATTACGTTCCCACAAAACTAAACTGCATTCTCAAATACGTTTTGCAAGAAACGTATTTCCTTCCACGTTACGTTTGTTATGAACATATCTTAAATACGTTTATTTTCTACATATCTTCTAGAAACCTATTTTCTCTCACATGACGTTTGTTATGAACGTATCTTAAATACGTTTGCTTTCTACCTATATTTGCCATTTCTTTTCTAGCTTATAATAATGATAATAGTCATTTATTAATATCATTTTAGAGCAAACTTATTTTCGCGCTGGCTGGCGGCTGACTTTTCAGTTGACCAAATCCGTTATTATGCTGGTTAATGGTTAATAATCACAATATTGTTTGTAGTCGTTTCATACAGCATTCTCAATTACGTTTAATTTTGTCCCACGTTACGTTTGTTCTGAACATATCTTAAATACGTTTGCTTTCTACCTATCTTTGACATTTCTTTTCTAGCTTATAATAATGATAATAGTAATTTATTAATATCATTTTAGAGCACACATTTGAAATCGACGATCGGGCTTGATATCCTATGGTTAAATTAAAATCAGTAGGCGAGGCTGTAATTTCGCCAGCTGCGAGGCAGAGTTTTAACATGCCAAAAAGCTGCTGTGTCGTTTATTGCACCTCAAACACCTCAAACTTCCTCTAAGGACAGCAGAAGAGCTCTGTTTCTTCAGGCTTGATCGCCGTTCAAATGACAGCGTTGGTTTCCCCAAAAGTGGGTGGGGCTGTGACGTAGATTTTACTCTCATCTATTATTCAAAACCATTCTATTTAATCCAAACGTAAATTACATGCCAGTGTTTTATCTTTTTATTAAGCGATTTGTTTATGTTGTTTAACTCATAGATATATATAAACATATGTTTTTATATATATCTATGGTTTAACTGGGAATGTTTTCACATTGAACCGGAAGTACGTCACTTCACTTTGTCTTCTTCGTCCCTTTTACGTTCCAGACAATGCATGGCTCAGCGTAACAGACTGAACAGCGACCCCAGGTGTGTCTACATTGGAATTACATCTTCATTACTGAAGGAAAAAATACTTTACCTTGTGTATGTTAACTGGGTTTTTAATGCAGTTGGCTTTTCTTAATGGTTACAATATTGCTATGAGTTACAGTATATATCTGAAGCAAATTATGTTTCTGAAGATGTGTAGTCAATTCCACCCTTCAATGTAGCATAAATGTGAACTCTCATTACAGGAACAATACCGGAAACAGACGTAGGAAAGATCCTCAGCTCGCTGATTGGATGTTTTAGCCGCAATGCACGTTGGGATATGGTGTTTATGCGATGTGAAATCCGAAAACATTAAAAAAAATAATAATAATACTTTATTCTGAGTGTTCTTGCTTTTCTCTTTGAAAGTCATCACATAACGGCATTGTAATACACGGTTCGGCTACATTAAATATTACACATCTGCCATAGTTCTTTATTTATAGAGCCCTGATGAGAAGACTTCTGGACTGAAGTTCTGGAAGAACTGCCGCCGAAACTGAATACGTGTCGTGGATCATAAATATATCAACAATTAAACAACATCTTACATTTCTTTTCACAAAATACGTCTCCTTGCAGTATCAATACTAATACGGCTGACTTTTATATTTGATCCAATTGGTAGATAGGTTATATTTACACCATAACGGTGCACAGCTGATAGAAAAGGACTTGTAGTTTTTAAAGATATTACTGATTTTCTTTGAATATAAGAATGTAAATACTGAGTTGAGAGAATAGTCAGGGGATTTGGGTGATGGGAGACACATCTATGGAATCACAATTTCAATAGCTTACCATTAAATGACGGATATACCTTTCTGTCTGTGATGTTTTACAAATCAGATATTAATGTGTAGAAGTAAACATGAGAAATAATATAGCAATATCCTGTACAATTATGTAAAAACATGAATAAAACTACACATCTTCAGATGTTATACATACATAAGTGTCCTACACTAATAATACAAAGTTATTATTAGTATACTGTGTGTACCTTGTGTGCACCGCCTAGTGGTTAAAGCACGTTGTTTAATTATTTTTGTTGAATAATGTTATTTTTGTTGAATAATGTTATTTGATGAATAAAATATTAAGAGTACATACTTTCATAGGGGGAAAGTAGAAGGTCAATGATAGAAATATAGAATATAAAAAATCAAGAAGATACTGTAAGTGATCTCTACAATAAAACAGTTTAGTGCCTGATGTACAAAGATATTAATATGAGGATGTGCAAAACAGACAAACTAATTAACCTTTATTAACACATTAAACAATACTTTAGGTTTTCTTTCAAATAAGAAAAAAGCTTTGGGGGTATCTATCTACAGATAAATATTAAGCCTGACAAAGTACTTAGCGTCTAATATATTGCTTTCCTGCAATGTTAACTGTGTTGAAGCACTTATTTTAACTGATATTATATATATATTAATTATACTCTTATGTATGTAGATAGTATAAGACATGTGCAGAATTTGAGTTTAATGGTGGAGGAATACACACATATTGATAGATGTCTTGTAATGCACTGTTGAGGAACCTGTGACCCAAGTTTTTCATTCATTGCATAACTTCAACATCGTGGTGTATATGATATGTCAATAAACCTTAGAAAATCTTGAAAGGGATGTGCAAAATAGCTATTATATACAGTTTTTAATTAACTATTAGTAGAGAATAACGAGTAATGAATATACTTTATAGAGATCTGCAGATAAATGTTTAGTCTTCTCAAGCACCAACTAATATCTCTCCTGATTGTTGGCACTTGACAATCACCTTTCCCTGAATTTTACTCAGGTGTAACTAAAGTCTGCTTTAAGGGTTGTTTATATTTCACATCATTAATCAGAATCTGCAAAGTAACTAAAATAAATGTAGTGGAGTAAAAATACCAGGTTAACCTCTGAATTGTAGTGGAGTAGAATTCCAAAGTAACAATGAGCTGGCATGTGGGTATATATTAATGCTTCCCATTATGGACACAAGCGATTTTCACCCATTTATTAATTACATGTTTTACATTTGTACACACCAATTTGTTTCCTATCCCCTAAACCTCCAGGGCTGTACACAGTTTAATACTGTCAACTTCTAATTTTGGGAAAAACGAAAACGTCTTTTAAAACTACAATTCCCAGTAGAGACGTGCCATAGAACATGTTGCGAAACACAATAGCCAGCATGTGTAGTTCTGGGGGGGCGTTCGAGTCCAGTTTTGGAAAGTCTGCCGTGGTTTCGTTCCATTTCAAAGAGCTGTTTGGCGCTCGGCGTAACCTTGGCGCACTGCCACTCCAACATCCAATCCCAGAGCTTGAAGATTAATCACGGGGTTTGTCAACAGGACTGTAGTCCCAAACGATAGCTGGGGATTATGGGTAGTGTAGTGTCTTCGGCCATCCTAAACTCTGATTCTTTTTTCGGATTTCATATCGCATTAACACCATATCCCGACGTGCATTGCGGCTAAAACATCCAATCAGCGAGCTGATGATCTTTCCTACGTCACTTTACAGCCCTGCTCACTTTTGGGGAAACCAGCTGTCATTTGAACGGCGATCAAGCCTGAAGCCACAGAGCTCTTCTGTTGTATACTGTCCTTTCTTCTTAGAGGAAGTACAGAAACACGTAACTCTGGATTTGTTTTAATGTTTGAGGTGCAATAAACGACACAGCAGCTTTTTGGCATGTTAAAACTATTATTTTCTGCCTCGCAGCTGGCGAAATTACAGCCTCGCCTACTGATTTTAATTTAACCATAGGATATCAAGCCCGATCGTCGATTTCAAATGTGTGCTCTAAAATGATATTAATAAATTACTATTATCATTATTATAAGCTAGAAAAGAAATGTCAAAGATAGGTAGAAAGCAAACGTATTTAAGATATGTTCAGAACAAACGTAACGTGGGACAAAATTAAACGTAATTGAGAATGCTGTATGAAACGACTACAAACAATATTGTGATTATTAACCATTAACCAGCATAATAACGGATTTGGTCAACTGAAAAGTCAGCCGCCAGCCAGCGCGAAAATAAGTTTGCTCTAAAATGATATTAATAAATGACTATTATCATTATTATAAGAAAAGAAATGGCAAATATAGGTAGAAAGCAAACGTATTTAAGATACGTTCATAACAAACGTCATGTGAGAGAAAATAGGTTTCTAGAAGATATGTAGAAAATAAACGTATTTAAGATATGTTCAGAACAAACGTAACGTGGGACAAAATTAAACGTAATTGAGAATGCTGTATGAAACGACTACAAACAATATTGTGATTATTAACCATTAACCAGCATAATAACGGATTTGGTCAACTGAAAAGTCAGCCGCCAGCCAGCGCGAAAATAAGTTTGCTCTAAAATGATATTAATAAATGACTATTATCATTATTATAAGCTAGAAAAGAAATGGCAAATATAGGTAGAAAGCAAACGTATTTAAGATACGTTCATAACAAACGTCATGTGAGAGAAAATAGGTTTCTAGAAGATATGTAGAAAATAAACGTATTTAAGATATGTTCATAACAAACGTAACGTGGAAGGAAATACGTTTCTTGCAAAACGTATTTGAGAATGCAGTTTAGTTTTGTGGGAACGTAATTTCTAGGAGACAGGGTTGCATTGGGAACCCCTACCACAAAAACACATAATTCTTATATACCGTTTTAAGGGCCACTGCTTCCCTCGTTTTCCTTGACTGTAATGTGATACACATCTCAAAACAAACCTAAGCGTTCTGTCATCATGTCGGTTTTTGTCAGAGGCGTAGCACTTATGTTGAAGTGCAACTGGGACAGTCGTAGCATATCCTAATGCCCGTGTGCATCTCGTCACGAGCTGAGCCAGAAATCCTGAATGAGCTGCCTCTTCTTGGTGATGTCAGGCAGAGGCGTGACCTTCCATTATTAGTCTATTGTCGCTGGCTTTTTCAGTCAATGTGTCACACATACTCTCCTTCCCAATTTTCCACAGTCAGAGCGTGTCCCGCAGGGTTTTACTTTGCCCTTCGTGTCTTAAACAGGGTTAGGGTTAGAACTGGCTATTATGCGGCACATAATTGCACTTCGTCATGCTGCAGATTGTCCCAGTGGGGAGAGTAGCGGCAAGGGACATTCTTATTGGAAAGGAATATACCGGAGGAATAATACCAAGTCATAGCAAATCCATCTTTCTGTCCCAAGAGCAATGTAATGCATTCAAGCAAGAATATGCTCCACAGATATGTATTGTATGTAAATGGTAGCAGGTGCAAATAAGGAGCCTAGAAGTCTCTGGAGGATCATAATTGGTTGGAGAGCTCATTAGGGGTGCAAAGGATTGCCTTATGGTGATAGAGGAGGAATGGAAGTGATGGACAGAAAGACTTGACCTCGCTCTGTCCCCTCTTGAAGATCTCAGCAGAGGGCATAGTTCATAGCAGCATTCAAACACCGGAGGAAGTGCAAGGCTGCAGACTAAAACACAGCATTTAAGATCCTATTGATACGTTTTAAGGCTCTTCATGGCCTGGCTTAAGACTTCATTTGGGACCTTTTAGTCTCTTGTAAATCGTTTTGTAGTTTGAGATCCTCTGGCACAGGATGTCTGTCTCTTCCAGAGTCCAGGCTTCAGACTAAAGGGGACAGCACTGATGCGATTATAGGGACCCGAGGACCTGGAATGACCTGTTCAAGGAAATAAGGCCGTCTGAGTCAGCGTTTCCTTTCAAGTCTTTTCTAAAACCACACTTTTATAAGAAAGCATTAACTGATTTTAGCTGAGTTTGTTTATCTTTTAAAAAAAAATCTTTTGTTCACAGTTCATGCAATTTATCATTTATATTTTGTTCTTTGTAAAGCACTTTGTACTTTGTGTTCTATAAGCTCTATAAATAAAGTCTATCATAATAAAATGTATATTTCCTCCTTAATATTTTCCATTTGTTTAGATCTGAGTTCATCTCTGCCCTAAGTCCTTTTCTATGTGTCCGATCTCTTAAATAATAATAATACATTTATTTTGTAAGCACTTTTACAGGTGCTCAAAGTCGCTTTACAGAGGTAGAAAAAAAGGACAAATAAATAGAGTAAAAGTCACATTAAAATCGAGCAATAAAACAACAACAAAAAAAGCCAGTTTGAAGAGGTGAGTTTATGTACGTTTTTTAAGGTGGTGAGGTCAGTGCTGTCTCTGATGGATTGTGGGAGTGAGTTCCAGAGGGAGGGGGCAGCGATGTCTTACATTGTTGTATTGGTGTCTAAAGTATGATTTAACGCAAATAATCCATGAATCATCTGATGAAAAGTAGAATTCAATGATATGGATAAGAGAGTGACAAAGGAGTGGATGTTCCCACTACCACACTAGGAAAAATGGCTCCCAATGTTCTTGCCATCCTTTTCTTAGCTAACCTTGTGTTTTCCAAGCCCTTAAAGGTGGGGTAGGTAAGTTTGAGAAACAGGCTCGAGATCGCTAGAATTTGAAAATACACAACCGGAGAAAATCTGCCACTTCCTTACAGAGCCCCTCCTCCAACACACACGAACGCGCACATGACCAATGAGGGCACGAGATAAGTTTGTGCACAGATGGAAGGCTGACAGGCAGGTAGGCCATCCAGTTATTTTAGCCGGGCCGGCTAAAATGATTGGTCGTACTTTTTACAGTACTACGGCTTCCACAGATGACATTTCTTTATGGATGTTTTGTCAAAGCACTTAAGATATTCATTGCTACCGGGATGTTAAGAGCATTCCATGGAATATAACAAAAAGTGTATCTCGAGCCGGTTTCTCAAACTTACCTACCCCACCTTTAACATCGAAGAATTAACTACGTGTTACCATCACCATGTCACAAATCAGTATTCTATCGAATTCTGTGTTTGGAGAATTGGGTTTGACAGTAGACGGTGGTGGAGCATGTTCACCAAGAGAGCTCAGTTAATAAACGGGAATGTTGGCGTACAGTAGCATCTCTCTTTAGGATAGCAGACTCGTGGCAACAGAGTTCATTTAGTTATGTGTCCTGTTAGACAATTCCAGAGAAGAAATCTTGAATATCACTTCTGAAATTACATTTTCCTCACTGTAAAGCCAGAGCACATGATGGCCAACGGTTGCTTGTTAATGCCCATGCTTTTTGGCAGTGAATGATCTGAGTTAGCTACAAGAGAAGGAGTTGATGGATGGATTGCTAATTGTGTCCTTGGTAAGCAGCAGATGCTCCGTCACAGATGCTAGAAACAAATTAGACTTGCTCATGAAGGAGGAATACAATTAGTTACATTTAGTTTTGTATTAATAAGCAGTACAAACAATTAATACACGCTTTTTATTACCTTATAATGTACGTGAAAGCACATTTAACCCTCCTGTTATCTTCGGGTCAAATCTGACCGATTTACTACTTTCATCAATCATAACTTTTTTGTTTTACATTCAATTGCATTAAGGCTTTATGATATCCTTCACAGTAGACATTTGAACATATACAATTGCTGATCACCACTTTCATTGAATTTTGGATGATTTAGTGAACTTTGTAAAACCCATGGTGTTCCCGGCCATAAAGAAAAGGAATTAGTAACCATCCGGATCAGATAAAACACACAAACACCCACAAAAACCACACCACACAACCTTGGCATAGCGCAAAATCCACAAGAGATTTCTGATTTATTTCAACACTAGATTTATTGGCAAGGCCTTCCCCAAGTCTTCTGTTTCTGTCTTCTTCACAGAGGGCATGTTTCGCCTTTTCTGGAGCTCAATGAGGACTTTTATTTACTACCCAACATGATTTCTTCTCTCTTGATGAAAACAAGGCTTGGGCAAGACTCTGCACATTTCCAGAAACTCTTCGAAGCCGACCCAAACTTATTTTTGTCCCTTTGACAACAGAAGCTGCACCATTTTCGATCTTTCAGTCAGTTACTATGCAGAATCCGGGGGCTTGGGCCCATTGTGCTTGAAAAAGCGCCCCCTTCTCCTTAGGGCTTCCTTCTGTCCTCATGTCCACCAGTGGATTCTTGGGTTGCATCATAACACACACCAGCAGCTCTTTGGCAAAAACTAAGAACCATTGCCTTTGGTTTTGAGCATGTCCCAATCCAAATCCATGTAGCTTCCCCTGTCCGTTACACCCTGCAGACAGGAGCATCAACACAGAGTTTCCCAGCTCACCATCACTGCAAGTTTGGGTTGTTTCCAGCAGCTTTCCCCACTGCATGAACCAAGTTACCCAGCATCAAACATCAAGTTCGCAAGCAGTGCCTTCTCCACAACCCTTACCCACAGGATCTAAGGAGACTCTACACTCACATCTCTATCAAGCCCACAGGCACAAACAACAGGCACAGCACACCCCCCCCCAACATGCTGTAGCTATAGAGGAGACCCTCTCGCTCTCCGGGGGAAACTCCATTACAGTGGTACTCTGTTGGGGTTCTATGAGTTTCCCCACACTCGCCCAGCACTTAGTAATCACTTGCTATAATTATTATGCTCATAAAAACACAAGCATAAAGCAAACTGAATACAAAATCACAAACGTTAATGATTGTGTTTTAACAACACTGAAAAAAACATTAATTATTCAGATTGTTATCAGTGTCTTATAAACAAATTACAGCTTTAATCCACCAAAAATAAAACAGTTTTGTTACTCTGTGCTCTCCTTACAGTTTCTTGGCAACATTCTTATACATGTTGTTACTACTATTCTTTCCATCAAAATAAAAGGTTATGGAAACACGCGCAAGAGTATTGTTATCGTTAATCATTCTGTTGACCTTATATTGATTAAGAACATGACTTACTGGTGGGGCAATCATACATACTCACATGTTGGGACAGATTTTCTCCGTATCCAAAATCAAAGCAAAGATTTTACCTCTCATTCTTCATCAGCTAATCAGTAAACTGTGTTGAATTTTGAATAATGTGTGCAGAAGAAATATAGTCGGGCCATTTAGGGAGAAAAATGTGCAATGAAAAAATCAGGGATCAATGGTGAACTGATTTAAAATATAGCAAGCTAATGTCACTGAATTCCATACTGGGCTACTCTAGTATGATTGTCGTTTGTAGGAAATAATATCTGCATGCCCTCCACATATATTGTAAAGTATATATTCTCTTGTGTAATCCACAGTAAGAACTAAAGCGTTATTCCGTCATCTTTTTTAAAGGTGTTCTTGAATTAAAAAATCAACTAGTTTGTAAAATATAGTGTGCAGAAACGCAATTGTGGTATGGAGTCACGGAGAGAAGCTCTAAATAACTGTCCAAAATGATTTACTGTCAACACATTTAGTTTGCAGCTGAGTTCACTTTGTGTGTAATAATGTAACACAAATGATAAAAACTCCATCAGTCATTTGGAGGGTATATTTACAGTACTTTAAGTTTAGCTGAAAATCTGGAATAAATGTCCCAGCTAAAAGTATTTGGCCATTTTAATTAAATAAAGTGTTATATCTTGTCTTGTGTGAGGATGCCCCTCATTGCTCCCCAGTCAGTTGTGTGTGAAGTTGAGTAAAAGGCATGAGATAAGGGACGGATGGTTGTGAACGTGCTTTTATGGCTTCCGGCCTTATACGTTCCTCAGAAGCAACTCTTTCTACCAACATACAAAGGACTATTTCAATCAGCCTCTTTCTTGCAACTGAAGATACACAGGCTTTGAGGCTGCATTCTTTGAGGATGATATTTATATATATTTGTATACTCCTTGGATTGGTTTAATTTGGTAGGATGCCTTCTTTTTCATGACTTCTGCTTCAATATATTCCTATTTATTTTTCTGGTTGGGCTGGTTGCATTTATTTAGAGGTATAGTCAGAGCAGAATACCAAAGATATATATTAAAATCACATTTAAATGAACACAAGTTATTGGGAACCATTTTTTGGTTTTATCAAAAAAGACAACAATTATCTAGTTTGATATTCTCAAATGTGAGAATAAGCTCCCTTCATTTAAAACTGAATAACGTTTTAGATATTTGGGTTAAATCTGAAAAAAACAGGCAACCCTTTCACATCCAGTGAATGCACAATGCGTCTTTTCCGTCGCAATTGATAATAGGATAAGAACATACTTCTACCAGTAGTAGTAGTCAGTTTTTCCAATTATAATAGAGAGAATAGAGTAGAAAAGCAGCGCCTCAATCACAGGATATAATGCTCTTCTCTCCTGGAGCCCCACTTAGTGACTCCGATGGGTGCATTTTGCATAAAAATCCATCTTTAAAAGGAAAAAATAAACCTTTGTCCTGCTATCAAAATCTTGGAAATGTGACATTTTGTTAGGGATAAAGAGAAGGAAATGAGATGTATATAGTGAATGCATGCAATCAGTTTGCACCATTGCCACCAGTTCTTGAAAATCACTGATGACTCAATACCAGCTTTTATCACAGGCCATTCAGCTGCTGCCTTCTTTCTGATGAAATGTGCTGATTTCCTCGGGACTGTGCCGAGCATTTGTGTCCTCAGCCTTTGGCCGCTGCAAGCTTCCACACAGCTGGAGGTGTCTGCAGCTGCTCTGCCCTCTGCCCTCTGCCTGCCTCACAGCCAAGCCTCAAGTCACTGGTGTCACTCACTTTCCCTCCAAACGTTAACTAGGGTGTGCTGTAATGTTTTAACACTAATATCCTATTACTGGCTGTGCTTTGGACTAATCTTTGGGCTAATAACAACTGACTGATTCTGGAAATGGGCACCGGCTCACGATGTAAATCACAATAGATTGGAGTGTCAGTGGAGTAATAGAGTAATAGTGCTTAAATATCAACTCAATGTTCTTTTCATTTTATTTCAGACGGGCATGTTAGTCATTCTGTAACGAGTGCTGCTTGGTTTAATCAGAACAAAGAGCACTGCTGCATTTTGACATACAGTATAGTATTTCAAGATGGATTCATTCAGAATCATACATTTTACATCTCAGCACGTATAGCATAACCTTCACCCTTTCAATAAACAATGTAACATATATAGGAACCAAAAAGTGAACACATGTCATCATTATACCGCAAACACCAATATTTGACTTCCTTCAGGCGAAGAAATACTTTCTGCTTCCTAAACTTTCTGTTAAAATAATATTCATTAGGAGAGACTGCCCGAGCCATAAGTGAAGTGTGGGCAGTGTGTGTGTGTGTGTGTGTGTGTGTGTGTGTGTGTGTGTGTGTGTGTGTGTGTGTGTGTGTGTGTGTGTGTGTGTGTGTGTGTGTGTGTGTGTGTGTGTGTGTGTGTGTGTGTGTGTGTGTGTGTGTGTGTGTGTGTGTGTGTGTGTGTGTGTGTGTGTGTGTGTGTGTGCGGGCTTATGCGCTTGCCTGTGCAGTTCCTGAAGTTAAGAAGTGTGGCACTGAGCCAAGGTGCCCTTGGAGCTGCTCTACCTCCTCGTCCAGAACACTCCACGGGCGAGAGCCCAGACCTCATGATGGCAAGTTATAGAGTCCAAATAAATAGAAGCTGCCAATCAGCACAGATTCTCACCAAACTGTACAACCCACTGCCTACAGAGCTGGACAGCAGAGCAGAAACCACGAAGATCTGTGTGTGTAAGTGTGTGTTTCCAAAGCTTGAGTTAATACTGACAGTTTGTGCCAGTTTGATTCTTTAACTGGGTGTGTTTGGTAAACATCTCCTAGTCTGATAGCAGATATAATCCCTTTACATACATCTCCATTGTCAGCAAACTGTACTTTGAGCTGTGATTTCGCCAAAAGATGGTATCAATTCAAATCCCAAAATGTAAAATGTATCAATTTATAGCAGGTTTAAAATCTTCTTTAAAATTGTTTTATTTTGTTGAAATTCTCAATACACTCAACAGCAATTTTTAAATCAAATGCAAAAAAATGAAAAATACCTGGTCTTGAGGGTTATCGCAGTGATAGATAAAAGCCTGTCCATACAGTTATTTGTATTCTGAATTGCTATATAACAATGAGAACAAATACATTTGAGCCTAAATTAGTACAATGTAAATGCATTCATCTGTTGCATCAAATTAGGCCAGATAGGCTAGATTTAAAAAACAATAAATCATTCACCATTAAGCACATGTTCTTTGTAAGATAGGAGGAAAGTATCTGACACCAAAAACAAAAATATCGTGTTATTATTGTTCATTTAAATCAAAGCAGCATTAGGTTTCTTCTTTTGAGCGTATGATTTCAAGGCAGTTCATTTGTTGCATCACGCTTTATCTGAAGCCATTAATTCCACATTCCAACTTAAGTGAAGATGAAATGCTGCCGATAAAAACTTAATAGGCTCTGTTCGTACCAAATGCACCATAGCTCAGTTTATTAGTCTAAAATCAGAACACAGGGACAAACATTTTAGTTTTGCACTGAGCAACCCATTCAAACATTTGCTCACACACACAGTCTTGTATATAATATATAAATATGATGTTTAAAATGGTTGATGTTTTTTCCATTATTATCATTTTATGATCTCCACTGTGAATAACCTGTCAACCCATAAATAAAACAATATTCTGTTGGTCTTAGCTTGCACAACCCACCCATTTCTGTCCATTATGCCTCATTAGTCAGTCTTCTGCACATCCATTCATCCTCCCCCATCGTTCTGTCTGTCTCCCATCTCCTCTCCCTTCTTTAGGTAATGTCTGGTGGACCAAGTAGGCTCAAGGTATGTTAAGAGTGTATATTACATACAGAAGGGAATATGATGTTTAATGTACACAAGCATATTGAATATTTTTCTTATTCCTTTTCTTACACACAATTCTCTCTTTCCATTGCTATTGTCTGACCACGAACCCACACAAGGTCTTACAGTTCCAGCAATTACGTACTTTGTGATGGCCTCAGTGCATCTGACTCAGCCATCCAATTGATTGTTGCTAATGATTGCAAGATGTAGCTAACGTTGGTTCGACGTCACAAGCATCAACCTATACTGGATTTCAGTAAATGTACACAAAACCGTACAGCCCAATTACCAGAAATGAAATGTTAAAGCAAAAAGTGAATCATGCTTGTTGAGGTTCTCCAATGAATCCTCCTCCATTTTAAAATACTGAGTAAAATAGTCGGTAATCATGGAGTATTATTAATATCATTCTGCAATAGGTTCATGACATACATTGTAATTCACATGTTACGAGACAGAAATCTCTACTAAAAGGTCGAGGCGTCCACAAGTAGTATTAACAGGATTTGTGTGGACTGTGAGTGGAGAAAGTGTTTGAAACTCACATCACGTTGCACTATAGCGGACTGCATTCAGAAAAAGCAGCAGACAGTACGGTTGTTTCGAAATATGATTTCCAATTTCCATCAGCCATGTATGAAATCATTGTGCTGCCAATATTGCCTGCCAAGTATAGCGACAGAGAAACAGTGCAGCTAAATCTTCTGTTTGTAGTACAAGGAATAAAACCATCACCTTCCTGTATAGCTTAATCACAGAGATTAATTTAGAAGTCGATACAGAAACGTCGATGGGTGGGGGAAGAGTACGGCGTTGGGGAAAGCAGGCATCAAAGTCAGAAATCTTTCAAATCATTTCCTATGCATGAGTGTGGCAATGCAAGACGGCGCAAAGTAGAACAGCCGGAGAAATGCTATTTAAACTCGGTAGAACAAAAGCGGCAAACAGAAGCTGCCAGTCCTTTTGAAATATTACCAGCGTGTTTCTGTGGCATGAGTGCAAGTCAATACTGTATCGCAGAACTCTGAAATATTTAGTGATGATGACCATTTTGTATATTGATGCAAAAGCACAGCAAAGATCGTGAGGATACGAATTATTAATGTCCTGAATTGGAGCTATTCATAATATATAGGTAAACGACAAATTAATTGGGGCATAATTATTCTAAGGTGTGTGTGTGTGTGTGTGTGTGTGTGTGTGTGTGTGTGTGTGTGTGTGTGTGTCAGAAAGATCAAGGGCAGAAAAGTACATATGTGTAACTGTGCACATGACAGGAGGGGGGGGGGGGGGGGGGGGGGGGGGGGGGAAGGGAGGGGGAGAGTCTCTGTGTGCAGCCGCCTGTTAGGATTTGGCAATGGACGACGCGACTCATCCACTCCTATCTGGTTACTGTGACACTCCAGCCCATTAAATAGAATAGATTATTGATTTTGCTCTCTTCGCCTGCTCTGAGATTTTCCATCAGCCTCTGTGCAGTAAGAGTAGTGATGAAGAAAAGCACAAGTCATTATGTATACTGTCACACAAAGATACATCACCTATACAAATGGGGAGGGTTACATGAAAAACCTTATCATTGCCGCAATATACTTCTCAGGAGACAGGAGAGGGTTGTCATGGTGCTAATGCTGAAATTAAGTCCAAAGCTCTTATGTGGCATATTGATTTGAGTGAGAACAGGGTTTATTGCAAAACGCACATGCTGTTTTTGTATTGATCTTGCATCACAAAAAAAGACAAGGTGAGCCTCTTGGATAATCAACAGAGGAGGCGCAGAGAAAGACTCGCTGTTCATCATCAGACTGGGATATTGAGTGATGACATCACATCCCCAGGTGCCCATCATAAGACTGTTCACTTGCCTCTGCTCTCCACGAGAAGCACAATTGATTTATTACTCATATTCGACTGCACTGCTGTTCTTGTCACTGAATATTTTTGTCTTCATCTGTCATACTTTTGACTAGAGATGCACCGATGGCAGTTTTCTTGCCAAATCTGGTTTCAGATTTTTTCTTTCCGACCTGCTGATTCTGTATTTTTGCAGATTACAATATATTTATTTCTATGATCTCTTATTGACAGCACCAACAGTTATGTATCTTCTCTTTTAGGGAGCAATTAAATTCAATAGTAATGTATATTTGTAAAAAACATTGACAATAAATATGAAAGTATGAAACTATTGGATGCAAAAGAAAATACACTCGAAATATATTGTTGAAGTGCAGGGATTGGTGTCTGTGTGGAATTAGCATGCTGAGAATGATATCCAGAAAGCAGCGGGTGCAGTGCAGCAACAGCAAACAAGGACACACAGTGATGCAAAGCCCCTAAAATAAGTTCCAGACCATAATATACAAGTGCAACTAACACATGCACTGACCAAAACACAACCAAGACGACCAAAGTAAGAAATGCCGGTTTACTCTCTGTATTACAAACATTTCATGGTTGTTGATTATCAGTAAAGTATTTTGGACAGTTTGTAGAAAAGGCTCATTGAATTGTGTGAAATTGGACCTACATTTCTGACATATTTATGTCCGTCTTTAGACACCATTGCTCTAAATTGGAGCACTATTTTTGAATGACATCCAAACATTTCACCAAGTCTGTCTGACAAGACCAAAGTCATCGCTCATCGGGGACAGTCCACAATCATACAGAATAATGGAAAAGAACACACACTACAATGAGACATTACAATCAATACCGCTGAAAATAAAATACATTGAAGATAGCTGCACAGGGACATCTCTCCCCGTGACGTTGTAGTCCTTTTCACTGCCGATTTTCTTTTTTTTGGTTGCAAATAGCAAAATTAGGCTTTCACTATTTCAGCGGAGAGGCACATAATTGATCAATGCCATTCATTAACCTGGCCGGTTTTAATCGGCACACGCAGAGCAGGTTGGTGCTGACAGCTGCAGTTAGTGGATGGTTCTGCTCCCGTCTCATTGACAGAGATGATTGCTGTGTCGATTACCCATAATCAAAAGAATAGGCTTCAAATTACTGGCACCAATGATGGACTGATTCCTGCTCTCCCAAATTGGATTGCACTTTATTGATATTGTTGAGGGAGAATTGTAACTTCTTATATCTATTTTACACCGTAGACCAGCCATGTTGAATCCTGTTGTGTGGTTTGATATATCATTACAGTAGTAGTATATTCACTTAATGTTCACCAATGATAATGGTCTACATTTTATTGCAACATCAGTGAATAAGTGGGTGACCTCTCATTAGCTTCTCTAAGCCTCCTCCCATCTATCACCCCTGCCTCTGACTTTTCCTCCACACATCTGTTGTAAATGGTCTCTGCGCCATTGTGACCTGATTTCTGTTCATTAGCTTTCACTTTCCCTTCCTTCAGCACTGCGACGGCAGACTCCTCTCCCTCCACTGACTTGTCTGATAGGATTTAGTCCGCTCCGTGCTGATGCAATCTGGGCAGCTCAGCAGCTGCGATTCTGGCCTGTCTCCTGGTGATATAGCACGCCACTCCACCCTCAGCGGACACACACCAGTCAGTCAGCATTCTGGTGGGGATATTGCCACTGTCATTACAAAATACCTACAGAATGAAAGCAAAGACTCACCAAATGTCAACAACAGCAGCTCTGTCACTGCCTTTATCAGCTTTGCAGGGAGTTGAGGCTTGAAATAATTGTTGTAATAATATTACTGCCTTGACCGTATTGTTCTTGTATTTGTATGGTAATGATGTATTGTTTTGTAAGCGTACTGTTCAATGTATCATAGGTCCAATTTATATATTATATATTAAACGTTTTAGCTTGTATTGTCAAAATTATATTTATACTGTCTGTTATGTGTGATTGAATTTCGCTGTGCTCTGTGTAGTGACAATAAAAGGAATCTGAATCTAAATCTGAATTAGTAGAAAAACATTGCTCAAATTTGAAAAACAAACACGGTTTTTTCACTTACATTGGGAATAAATATGGCTTTGAAGTAGCCTTGGTTTGTCAGTGTTTGGTTTATGAGTTAAAATAAGAAAGAGGGAGAAAGAAACAAAGCAAGATGAATGGAAGAGAGGGTACACAACAAAAGGGAATCATTATGAGAGCCCCCATTTCCTTACCACAATCACTTTCTGCCCACTTGTATGGCATATATTGCAAAGTGTAAGGCGAGATGTTTCATGGCAGCATTTTCTTCTCTGTTCCACTGCCACTTCCAGGGGTTGCAAACCAGCCTGCCTCATTCATTCTGATGCAAATCCCCTGAGGAAAGCCTGTGGTCTGCCTCTGGCTTGTGGTGACATGCCACCAGTAGTGAGTGCTATAGCCTCACATTCAGCTTCCAGGCATTACAGCCGCAAAGCCCAAAGCATCCCAGAGGCTTGGGATTGAGGAAATAATGTTAGCTCCTCACAAACACTCCTCTACTAGCAGCAAAACCAGCAGGCCACACAGGACGGTAAATAATGAGGGAAGAGGGTTCAGCTCTATGGGCGACAAGAGTACAAAGCGGTATATATACAGTCAAATATGTTCTATAACTAAAGATTACACATTAAAAGCTGTGCCAAATGGAAAACACTTCCTGTGGCGTGGTCTAATGTATTTTAATCTTTGTTAACATTAGATATACACTAACAAACCCTATTTAGTATTCAACCCGGTATCACGGCAAGACGTGAACATGTGACGATCTACCAAGCTGGGAGACGTGAATATGTCACGGTTTCGTCCCTTCAAACGTGACAGTTACACGGTATTGTTAACATGGCCCAACCAGTGGAGAAATACCCGGAAGTGCCTAGCAAATGGTCTACCGCGCCTATTGGTCGGTTTTTATTGTCAAAATGAGATGTTTTTAATTTATTTTTTAATCATCACACTTGATTTAGCCGATTTTCTTGTTGCCCTAGCTGGTCGACACCTCTTTTAGCAGAAACAAAGGCTACATTAATGTATTAAATCGATGTTAATCCATGTGTGTGGAGGTGAGGATGTGGAATTAACGGACGTGACGTTGTGTGATTGCGTTGCCAGGCAACGCAATTTACAAACTCTTCAACTACAACCCTAATTATATTTTAAAACATTTTAGAAGGCCTCACGAAATACTTTAATGTAAATTAAAATGTAAATGTGAAGGGGTGTGTGTAATGTGGTGATTGACATTATTCACCCACGGATCTATGGGTTGGGGGTATTGTTCTGCAGCACGGACATCTTAGTTAACCGGACTCCTGTTGATGTGAAATCCGAAAACATTTAAAAAAAATAAAAATAATACTTCATTCCGAGTTTGCTTGCTTTTCTCTTTGGAGGGCATCACATAACGGCATTGTAATACACGGTTTGGCTGCATTAAATATGACATATCTGCCGTAGTTCTGTATTTATAGAGCCCTGATGAGAAGACTTCTGGACAAACAGGAAGCACTGCCGCCAAAACTGAAAACGTGACGTGGATCATAAATATATCAGCAATTAAACAACATCTTACATTTATTTTTCACACAATACGTCTCCTTGCAGTATCAATACTAATTCGGCTGACTTTTATATTTGATCCAATTGGTAGATAGGCTGTATTTACACCATAACGGTGCACAGCTGATAGAAAGGCACATCTAGTGGTTAAAGCACGTTATTGAATTTGATTATTTGATTATTTTTCACAAAAATGAAACCATCAATAGCAGAAACAGAATTAACTGTCATTAGTAAACCACCCCAAAAAAAAGATCATAAATGGTTTTGTTTTATATATATTTTAAGGATAATAATAGCAATGTAACACTGTCTATGACACTTACTGTATAACACTGATTTGAAAAACATACAGAAAAAAGTAATTCACTGCCCTTAATAAAGTATTTAAATATACATTTCAGGTGTGCTGTTTTGTTTAGATCATTAACATCTGGAGCTCTTTTAATGTCCTTTTTGATTATTGTTACACCAGGTCTTGTCAAAACCTTTATTCCATATTCAATATCCATTACTAAACAAAACAGCAATTCTACTCCACTACAATTCAGAGGTTAACCTGGTATTTTTACTCCACTACATTTATTTTAGTTACTTTGCAGATTCTGATTAATGATGTGAAATATAAACAACCCTTAAATCAGGCTTTAGTTACACCTGAGTAAAATTCAGGGAAAGGTGATTGTCAAGTGCCAACAATCAGGAGAGATATTTGATAGTTGCTGCTTGAGAAGACTACACATTTATCTGCAGATCCCTATAAAGTATATTCATTACTCGTTATTCTCTACTAATAGTTAATTAAAGACTATATATAATGGCTATTTTGCATATCCCTTTCAAGATTTCAAGATTTTCTAAGGATCATTGACATATCATATACACAACTAATTCAATAACGTGCTTTAACCACTAGGCGGTGCACACAAGGTACACACAGCCATAATAACTTTGTATTATTAGTGTAGGACACTTGTGTATGTATAACATCTGAAGATGTGTAGTTTTATTCATGTTTTCACATAATTGTACAGGATATTGCTATATTATTTCACATGTTTTACTTATAATATCTGATTTGTAAAACATCACAGACAGAAAGGTATATCCGTCATTTAACAGTAAGCTATTGAAATTCTGAATCCATAGATGTGTCTCCCATCACCCAAATCCCCTGACTATTCTCTCAACTCAGTATTTACATTCTTATATTCAAAGAAAATCAGTAATATCTTTAGAAACGACAAGTCCTTTTATATCAGCTGTGCACCGTTATGGTGTATAACGTATTTTTTTTCGGATTTCACATCAACAGTAAGTCCGTTTAACTAAAATGTCCGTGCGGAACAATACCCCCAACCCATAGATCCGTGGGTGAATAATGTCAATCACCACATTACACACACCCCTTCACATTTACATTTTCATTTACATTAAAGTATTTCGTGAGGCCTTCTAAAATGTTTTAAAATATAATTAGGGTTGTAGTTGAAGAGTTTGTAAATTGCGTTGCCTGGCAACGCAATCACACAACGTCACGTCCGTTAATTCCACATCCTCACCTCCACACACATGGATTAACATCGATTTAATACATTAATGTAGCCTTTGTTTCTGCTAAAAGAGGTGTCGACCAGCTAGGGCAACAAGAAAATCGGCGAAATCAAGTGTGATGATTAAAAAATAAATTAAAAACATCTCATTTTGCGGTAGACCATTTGCTAGGCACTTCCGGGTATTTCTCCACTGGTTGGGCCATGTTAACAATACCGTGTAACTGTCACGTTTGAAGGGACGAAACCGTGACATATTCACGTCTCCCAGCATGGTAGATCGTCACATGTTCACGTCTTGCCGTGATACCGGGTTGTTAGTATTATGATTATTAGTTAGGTAGGTGTTTCCGCACATTTATTTTGACATAGTTGGAATAATATTAGCACTCTGAGTTACCAGTTCTTGCATATCTGTGTTGTTTTGACAAACAAATTTGTCCCGAACACATGACATTTTCTCATGATTTATCCATCCTCGGCCCATTATTTATTCATTTCAGTGACAATGAGGCCAGAAAATAGACTCAGCCTCTATTGTCCTAAAGAATAATGTGTCTAAATATAAACACAAGTATTTTCTCTATCCAGTTTATTATTGAAATGGTTCCTGTAAAAATAACCTGTACATAACCTTGTTTGATTGTGTGCAGGCAGTGTTTTGGGAAAAAGGAAATGCAACTATTTATCAGATTCATAGCCCTGAGTGTCCCTTGTGATTAAATGTCACAGTGTTATATGTGACATTATTATGTTCATTCAGATTGGGGTAAAATGGAGGAAAAAGTAATAAGCAATTCTTCTGCATTCACTTCAACAGTAATTGTGTTGGAATATAAATCAGTACTGCACTTAATGTAATAAATTGAACATTCATACATGGCTCTAGGCTTCTTCGGTGGTACATACAGCTCAATCATTTTTAAAGCAAACCAATGATTTGAGCTAATAGTAATAAGATTCATGAGGAATATTGCAGATTTTATAACACACAACACTGAAATAAAAGTCCCAATGCTCTTGAATGGGTTTAATGAAACAATATCATGAAATAAAACTTTAAATATGTTTCTTTTTTCATCTGATTGAAGAGTTGGCTCATGCAGGTTTGTGGCTTGCTGTCTTCAACATTATGCATATCAGACAGCGCTCGCTGTGTCCTGACAGGTTGACAAATGTCAGGGAAACACGCTGATTTAATGATGTGTTTTTTATCAAATTATTTCTGAGTGTCAAGAATTTGCTTCGCTGATCGTTTGTCAAACATGTAAAACCCTTTCCAAGCACCAAGACAACAAGGCTCTATTAATATGTGTCATACATGCTTTGATGAATGACTGTTCTAACCACTGAAGTCATGGGAGCAACTCCAAGGATTTTCTGTCAGATTAGTATTATATTTTCAAATAAGGGTATTTTTGACTAACCATATGAGAACATGCAAAAGTGTAAATGTAAAGGGAGAAAGCAAAACATGCTGTCTTTCCGTTTGGCTAAAGAGTGACTAGGTAGATTGGAAATCAGCCAATGCGTTAATCCGGCCAGGTTCAATAGTTCGGAGGGATGAATAGCTGCAACAATCCAATGAATGAAGAGATACCAGAACGCTAGAAGAGTTTAGACATAGAAGTGAGGCCTTTTAATATCTCCCAGCACCAGAGGTCGCGTTAACCGAATATTTTCCGTCTATGACGGAATTTTTCCAAGAATGACGGAAAAATCTGAAAGCAGTCCGTCATTTTGACAGATTAGAACACAACTCGGAACAGCGCCAAAATGTCCACCAGCGGCCCACATTATATTACATCCTTAGTGGCCAGGTCGACTGAGGGAGAATGTGTATAAATATATATAGATACATTTTCATAACAAAACAATGGGGTTGCTAGGCGCCGTTGCTAAGCGCCGCCCCTGCCTCGTTGTTTAACCGGCTTTAGCAATCGCAAAATGTCACGGCAGCTGAGTGTCCGAAGCTTTTTTAATAAGCCCAGTAATTGTGATGGTGTGGATAAACGAGGTGAAAAAAGAGGGATTGATGCAGTGGAGGATGAAGGACAAGCCAGTAAGACCAAAACTGACAACGTTCAGCCAGCAGCAGAGGGACAAGCAAGTGGCAAGGAGTTGAAGCGGGAGTACCGGGTTCAGTGGGAGCAAGAGTTTAAGTGGCTGAGGAGGGAAGATGGCAAAATGTTCTGCAACATCTGTAGAAAAGCTAAAATGAGTAACGGATTTGTCCGAGGGTGCACGACGATGCAGAAATCAGCGCTGAATGATCACAAAAGTAGCCATAGCCACATCGAAGCTTCAAGGGTGGTCAACCAGAGCGTGGCAATGGTAAAGCATGTGGAGAAATCGCAGGTTGCCTGTAACGAGGCATTAAAAACACAATTGAAGGTTGTGTTGCATATGGCAAACACAAACACCCCGAGCCACCTATATCCCAACCTAATACAGCTATTACAATCTGCTGGATGTCCAGACCTCAACAGTGCGCACACGTACACCCACCATGAGACAGTCAATCAGATGGAGGAGGCGATAGCAATGACCATATCCAGCACTATCGATGACCGCATCGCCAACAGTAAATACGTCGGGGTAATAGTAGATGAGACGACTAATATCACGGTTGAGAAAATGCTGATCACATACCTGACACTTCAGCATAAAGGGGAGCCTGAAACCGTGTTTATTGGCAATTATGTAATACCCTCTGGCACTGCAGAATGCATCACAACAAAAATAAAAGATGTGCTATCGGGCCGTGGTGTAGCTGTGGCTCGGGTCGTCGGTCTGGGAAGTGATGGAGCGAATGTGATGGTGGGTCGAAAGGCCGGAGTTGCACAAAAGATGCGGCTGAATGACTGTCCCTACCTCGTAAACATTCACTGTGGTGCGCACAGAACGGCACTGGCTGCACGCGATGCCTCCAAGGCTGTGCGTGAAATAAGTGCATATGTTACGACTATTAATAACATATACACTTACTACAAGAATTCCCCCATTCGAACACACAGACTAAATGAACTCCAAAACGAAATGCAGGAACACGACCTGCTGAGCCTAAAACAACCATCAGCTACACGCTGGCTGTCACTGGAGAGGGCAGTTAAGGGCATACGTGCCAACTGGGTTGCTCTGGTGTTGGAGTTGCAGGAGGAGGAAGCTGACAAAGACTGTCCGGTCGCTAAGGGGATTAGAAAGCGCCTCCAAACGCTCATGTTCCCTGCCTTGACTCACCTGCTGACTGACGTCTTGGCCGTGGTGAACCGCATGAACCTCACCTTCCAAAAAGAAGATGTCAACATCTCCTCCATCCAGCCCGTCGTGAACATGACCCTTGCCAGCCTCGAGGACTTGATGAATGGGCCAGGTGAGGCGGAGACCACATTTAACGAGGCTTTACAAGACGGCAAGTTCTGTGGCATCACGCTCACCCAGGCAGACGCTCAGACCTTTTCACGTGTGCGCACAGACTACATCGCGGAGGTTACTAAATCCATCAAAAAAAGATTTCCTTCGGAGCATGTAGGCATCATCGCTGATCTCGACACCGTGATCAATGCATCTCGCTATCCGGGTGCTGACAGCGCGTTAAAGAGCTACGGACTGGAGGCCTTGGAGCGCGTCTGTGACCACTACGGGTCACAAAGGGATGCAGCTGCGCCACTGGTGCAGAAGGAGCGCATGCTGCGGGATTTCCTCCCGGTGAAGCGAGTGCTTGCAGGATCGGGAAATCCCTCGTTCAGAGAGTCTTGCCGACTTCTGATCACTTCCCTGGGAGAAATGTTTCCCGACTACAAAACGTTGGCTGAAGTGGCGCTGGTAATTCCAGTCTCCAGCGTAGCAGCAGAGCGCGGGTTCAGCCTTCAGAACAACATAAAAACGGCCATGAGAAGTCGTCTGTCCGAGGCAAAGACCCAACGCTTAATGACCATCGCCTCTGCAGCAATCTCCCTTGATGCATTTGACTACGCACAAGCGAGCACCCAGTTTAAATCCATGCGGCCCAGGAGGAAGGTCTGAGTTCAGGCTAGGCTACAGCAGGTCAATTGAGTTGTTCTTGTAAATGTTTTGTTCATATTTTAATTGTAATTGTCTCATTTCAAACAATGGCATTGTTCATATTTGCCTGTTTAGGCACAATGGTCGCGGTGTTTTAGTGGCCTCTGCCCCCCTCTGCTGTGCTGTCAGTGCAGGAACAAATAAATCATTCATATTCGTGTTGACATGAAAAGTGACCGCACGGTCGGTGTCTGTTCATCTTTTTTTTTCACACATACACACACACGGTACCAAATAAGGAGTGAGAGTGACGCATAGCCAAAACCTGAAGCTGCGATACTCTGGTGGCTACAATTAGCAGCTAATATTATTAAATTAATAAATAAAAAAATAAAATGACGGGTAATAATGGATTATGACGGAAATGTTACGATCCTGTCCGTCAAAAATGACGGACAATGAAAAAGTCTAACGCAACCACTGCCCAGCACAGAAAGAGACCTTTATAGCAGCCCCCAACCTCGCTGTTTTACAAATTAAAATCAATTGCATAACACACAGCAATCTGTTTGATGTTACCTACGCATGCACCCTTAGATTGGTCTTCACTTAAAAAGGCATTGACATCTTTATTAAGTTATTTCTACCCAGGATTATGACACATCTTATAAATGTAAATCCATATTTATCCTCATGAGCATCAAGGGACCTACATTTGCATTTTCATTGGTCATTTAATGGGGATTGTCCAGTTACAAATGGTTTAATATATGGAGCCTGTTTAGATAGGACCATATGGTGCTTCATAATAATAATCATAAAGCTGCACCAAGGTGAATGTGTCATAATCATTTCCACCAGTGTACTACAACATGAGACAGTGGCTAACCAATCTGCTGCCTTTTATACACAATGTTGAAGCTAATATATGCAAATACGACCCAGCACCGCCTTCCAGCTCTACCTCTGGGGGAAGTCTCTCTCGTGACCTTGGTGAGGTCGTGGCTGCCTGCTCGCCACTTCCAATCCCTTTCGCTGTAGAAGTCCTATTACACAGCCCGCAGAAAAGTACTTTGATGGGAGGGAAAACAACTGTTTACTACTCTTATCTAATGATGTCTCCAAAACAAGGTCATTTCAGGCTTTTGGGGGCAAAAACAGGGCTGTTCATAGTAAAAATATAAGTAAGACTGTTCATAGTCACGTGAGATATCACCCACCTTAAAGGCAAAAGGATGCCCTCTGCACACTGTTAGCCAAAATACCAGATAGTTGACTGGAGTTTAGACTGAATCCCATTTTAGAAATAAAACTATTAGTATACCTATACTATATAATATATATAAAAAAGTTACTTTTACAGCCACTTCTCAAAAGGCAAGGTTGAACTTGACTGATAGCTACTTGTCTGAATTCTAAAATGTAAACCTATTACAAACCAAATCAATACGGATCTGGACAATTATTATAATTTGTAAAGCATGTGGGCCCTGACATGGTACATGCTGAATGGATGACACAATGGAAAACATTACGGTACCACTTTACAATAAGACGACCCTTATAAAAGGGTTTACAAATAGTTTGTAATTCATTTATTAATTAGGTTGAGAACACTTTATAAATCCTTAACAGGGCATAAATAAACAGGGCAACTGTGACCGGTTGCTTGCCAAATAGTGAGCCCACATTCATCTGTACTGCTAAGTCTTATATTGGCTACCTAGCTTACTTCGTCTCCTTCATCAGCCAGCATCCTTGGTATCTGTTGTTCAGTGAGTTGATTCTCGCTAAGTAGCCAATATAAGGCTTAGTCATCTTGCCAAATAGTGAGCCTGTGTTGATGTATGAAAACTATGTTAGAACTGGTTTATAAATGGTTCTTAATGATTAATAAAGTGTTTACAACCTAATTCATAACCTAATTATAAACTCTTTATGAATCCTTTATAAGGGTAGTCTTATTGTAAAGTGGTACCATTAGCTTATAACTTTACATTGCGATATATTCCAGTTAGCATAGGTAATTAGGTTCATTTCAATAATGTTCTAAAGGTCCTTTCTGTCTGCTTACACAATCACCACTCATGAGCACCAATAATATGTTCTAAAGCAACTCACATTGTGCTCTTAGAAGACGAGTTATACTGTAAAGATTACCTCCCTCCAACTGATAATAGTAATGGGGCAATAAAACAGCATGTATATTTCTACATTGTATAAAACTTTCATAGCAGCCATATCTATGGCAGATGTTCCCTAGAGCTGAATGCACTCTGCTTGTTGGTCTAAATTCCCTCTCATCACATCTCCCCTCCCTCCTGACAGCCTCCTCATTGACAGTCAAGTCACATTCAAAACAATCCTCAGGCAATAATTGCCATAAACAAAAAAAAACTGTTTATCTGGTCGGAACAGCAGTCCCAATGAATACACGCTACCATGGGGAGTGAGGGGAAAACAGGAAAGAATGAATTCTTGATATTCATACAAAAGAATGAAATCAATTTGATCCAAATACATATCTCCTCTTTCTCTCCCTCTGTTTAGCTTATTTGATGCTTTGGGTAATAAAAAATAAATAATGGTTCCTGCATTTTTGAGTGTACAAGCAGCACACCCTGTCTGGTTGATAATTATAGATTAGCTTGGCACTGGCATTATCAGTGTCAGGGTAAGCTGTTTCCTAATTATATGAGGAGAGATAGAAAGCTGCTACTGCACCTGCTATAGAAGGAAATCCTTGGTGTGGTAAGTGAGGCCTCTGATAGTGGCAATGTGGTAATCATTTATCTCATGGCGTTAATTTGTATATAAAGAGGTAGTATTTAGCTATGGCTACTCCAGTAGCTCTTATTACTCTAAATGACAGAATGAGAATCGTTTGGTTTCAAATAACCTCTCGGTATAGATCAGGGTTCGAGTTATGTGGGAGCCAATGGGAGATGAGCTCCCATAAGGAGGGGTCTGAGCTCCCACGGACGCAGTGAAATCATACATCTGGGGGTCGCTAATACATTACCAACAACCATTACTTTAAATCACAAATAATGCATGTGTCAATGTCATGAGTATTATTTACGTTAACGAGGTAAATAGGCTAAAAGAAAAACATGTTTTCCAAAAGAACTACGCATCTCTTGAATGACAATATGCCTGCACTGCACCTCCAAGGTGCGCAATCTATGCCTGTGAGCGTGCTGCACGAGCTGAGATGATGTGTGTGTGCGTAGTTGAACCTTTTCATATTTAAGTTTGTAGCAAGTATAGGGCTGCTTGCGTGTGTGTGTGTGTGTGTGTGTGTGTGTGTGTGTGTGTGTGTGTGTGTGTGTGTGTGTGTGTGTGTGTGTGTGTGTGTGTGTGTGTGTGTGTTTGAGTGTGTGTTTGAGTGTGTGTGCGTGCACGTTAGTTTTAAAGACCCCCATAGAGCTCAGTTTATAACTCAAACCCTGGTATAGATTATCATGCTACTAAGGCTGGTATCAAAGTCAAAATGTCAGTAATTTGACAACACTAATGCTAACCATTCCTCCATCATGCTAAATATGTGTCCTTCAATTGTAAAGTAACATAAACAAACATCCGATTAAAACATTCAAAAAGTAAATGTTTATTTTAAGGTGACCAGGCCTGCTGTGTTTCTATCATAATTACAGTGATTCTTTGATTACATATATAATCAAAAATGATGTAATTACTTGATTGATTATCCAAATAATCAGTAGAATATGAAATAATTTTCTAAAAGGTGATGATATGCCCTCTTATGGAGACTTGGAGTACTTTGTCTGTTCATCCATGGTCATTTGTACCAATAAAAAGCAGAAGGAATATGGCATTAAGCTACATGGCAAAGCAACCAATTTGGCCAGACCACTGAAGCACAACTAACAGAACTAGAATTTAATGTGTAACTTTTATGAAATTGCAACACTACAAATAACATTCCAGTAGGTATTGAGATTGGGAGCCAGGAGAGCACTTTACTTGAGAGCCGGAATTACATTTTTGTGACATTTATTTCCTTCTGCAGTGTTGCACAAGGCTCATTTGGAGGTGCCGTGGGGTCTGTGGGTTTCAAAGGTAGTGATGTTGGGTCCATTAGAAAAGACTTTCACTTTACATGTTGAGGGGAAAAAAGCTGGGTTATCAAAGCAACAGTTGTAAATTGCTGGATGTTTTAGGGACAAGTCTCTATGGGTGGCATCAAAGTGCACTTTATCACCCCGGGGAGTCAGAGAAAAACACTTAGTGGGACGATGCGTTTCCCTTTCGTGGACAGAGGTGGTGGAGAAGATTCCATGACGCTGAACACACCAGCAAGGTCATAAGGATGCTGTTATATTTTGTTGTACTTTACACCTATGAGTCAACATGATGATAACAGGGGGTGTTATAGACTGATGCAACAGCTTATAGAGCACAAGGTATAATTGCTTAATGGGGTTTGTCGAGGCAATCCTTAGAAGTACTTGGGACACAGGGATAGAATATCAGGCCACGCATTTCTTCCTGTCCGTGAAATACATTCGCCACACCAACTAGGAGCAGCAGAGTTGGACAGCTGTATGGGAAAGCTATGCCATATTGTCCAAATTTCCAAACGCTCCCAGGCGACGGTACCTAATTTGGCGGCATCATTAGACCAAGCCCTCGCAGCCCCAATGGAAGAGCGAGAGAGACTCGTCTGCTGGACCAGTCCCCGGGTCAGAACTCTGCTGCGGGAGCATCTGACTGCAAGACACTGATGAATGTCGGGACACTGAAGCCCAGCAGCCATCTGGTAGGCTGGAGACACTGATGGTAGAGTACCTTTGATCTGTTGCATGTCTACAGGCTGGGAGACTGAGCTGTGGTACATGACAGCGGCCGATTGGTAACATTTCCACAAAGGGGACAGTGGCCAGAGCATGCCGTTAAGGCCAGGCAGCAAACTATTAAGGAGATACAACGAGATTCTACAAATATATAATGAGATAACCCTTTAGAGTCCTGGGCTAATTTGGCCGTGTTCTCATACTTTTGATTTGTCTTACTAAACCCCATTAAGAAATGTTTAGCATGTCAATGTTTGGTATCTATTTTTTTAAGACAACCTCACCTATATAAACTGATAGTTATTTTTTACATTTTGACATACTATATGAACATTTTGGAGCCAAAACCGCACAAAAAACGTAAAAACTGATTTTGAAAATGATATTATTTGTACTATGAATAATACAAACATGCACAACAAAACATTTTGAAAGCTGGAAATATATACCTGGGATGTCACTATGATAAAGTAAAAGTTTGATTGAGGTAGCATGAACCTATATACACAATCTGACGAATAGCAGGTGTATCCATAGGCGTTTATAATGAACGATATTCTCCTCCTCCATGTCAAAAAACAAGCTTATAGCTTGTCTCACGTTCAGAGTTCTCTTCATCATTATGAAAATATTAGTTATATCTTCAATACTCTAAATATATCTAACTATCTCTCAATTCTCAATATTTGTTTCACTTTTCTTCAATCGCCGTCTCTCTTCATCTCTCCTGTCTCTCTCGACTCAGACTTGTTCTCAATTTTGCTATAAGCTTTCCAGATAAATAATTTGAAATGCAGATTAAAAAGTCACACTTGATATGCAAATGCAGGCAGTCTGCAGAACAAGACTTCTTGTATTTAGTCAAATAAATAATAACAAATCTGTTGCATTGTTTAGTTATGTTTTCTGGATAGCACACTTTGACCTAAGTAAAACGTTCTTTTTGTATCTGCTGACTCCACATTCTCATGGCTGCATTTGCTGCTATAGTCAGCCTGATGTCCTTAAACAAATGCTTACATGAATGCTGCATTTGAAACTACAGCATTCAGACGTTTGGCTTACATTTTCATGAATATATGCTAGTTCTTATGCATTCCACAGATAATTATTAAGCTCTAATGGTCACTAAGATGAATTATCATATTGCATTGAACTATATGTATTCACTAATCAAATATGGTCTGGTGCATATGTGCGGTGTTAAACCAAACATCCCATTGCAACATTTCTGAATAAAATAAAACAACTTACAGTATAGTAATGGTATTAAAGTGCAAATCACAAAAAGTGTTATTCAAAATGTGTGTAATGGCTGTGTTTATGAGAGAAAAATAAGCAGTCATTCCTCGTATTGGATTAATGTCATTGTGTAGCTGGATCATTTGAGGCCACATGGGGAGAGGAGACTTGGAAAGCAGAGAGGATGATATTAGCCTCTCAGCAGGGGGGAGTGGACTGAGGGGGAGATATCAGGGAGGAAAACCTTTTCTTTTTTATCATGTATCTTTTTGTGTTACATCCTCGCAAACCAGGACATTATTTCATGAATGAATTAATGCTTTTCTGTTCAGTGATGTGTGGAAGTCACACAGCAGCTATAGTACAGTATGTTGTATACAATAGATCTACTTCAGACTGCCTATGTCAAGTTTTATGAATGACAGCTTGCTAATTGTACAAATCTAATCTATACACCATTTATTGTTGTCTTTTGATTTTTTTGTTCACATATGGGAGACCAGACAGCCAGAAAAAAAGAAAACACTATGTCAATTGATATAGCTTTATTAAGATATCAAAAGTGAGTTGTTTTTGTGGTCTTCTGAATATATCCGAGTTTTGGACTGTTGTCAGACTAAACAAAACATTTATTATTGAGAAAGCAATAATTTACTATTTTAGCATTACCATGGGTAACATAGGACCCATATCAGTCTTTTAAAATGTGTTATTTATATGTTATACTATTTATAAGTCAGAACATTTAATCAACTACAACCAAAACATATGATGCTGCATTTTTCAAAATTGAATTAATTTATGACTGAAACAAACTGTATCAATAGTCAACAAATGCAGAGCAGCCATATGCAGCTACCAACTGTTTTGTCAAATACAAAATGACAAATACAATACGTCTTCTTTAGCTCATGTCTCTCCCTTTGTATGTCGAATAAAGGGAATCCTAGGCCTACTATTTGCCATATGAGGAGCCATAAATAAAATAAATGGAAGCCAAGTAAGTACAAATAATATTCATGAGCCTTTTTCAAAGCAGACATTATGAATTATCATAGTAAAAAAGGCCCAGGTGTTCCTAATAACATTAACCATGTTGCAGTAAGTCATGACAGTGAGCCAGCATGGACGCTACACTGAAAATGACCCATTTATCTGTGAATATTTGTATCAACACCTGTGCTTTTTCTACTGTCAAATTCTCTTGTTATAAAGTCCTGCTCTAATAGAGAATTAAGCATATGTTTGCAAAGACTGTCTGCCTACCAGACAGATACTAGATATAACAGAGTAGAGAAATGTCCAGCCTGGGGTTTAATAATTAAAAGTCCCATTCATCTTTTTCCTCAGACAATTACAGGAGTTGTTGGAGCAGCTCCTGGTTGAATTATCAGCACCAGTGTTGCTGGCCCTACAGCCCGATTAGCAGAGGTGGGAGAAGTACTCAGATATTGTACTTAAGTAATAGTAGAACTACAATATTGTAGGGATACTCTGCTACAAGTAAATGCCCTACATTGTAAATGTTACAAAAGTATTACCATCAACATATAGTTAAAGTACCAAAAGTAAAATTACTCATTATGCAGTTTGGCCCATTTCAGAATAATATGTATTATATGTTTTAATTATAATTATTGATGCATCAATGTTTTATATAAGCCGGTAAAGGTGCAGCTATACTTTTAATGACTTTGCATGCTGCAGGGTAGCTTGTGAATGTAACTCCAGGTGTAACTAAGGTCTTATTTTAGTGTTGATTATATTTCGCATTATTAATCAAAACCTGTAAAGTAGCTAAAGGTATCAAATACATGTAGTGGAGTAAAAGTACACTATTAACCTCTGAATTGTATTGGGGTAGAAGTATAAAGTAGCAACACATTGAAATACTCAAGTAAAGTACCAACCCAGTCTCACGGCATTTCGTGTTACGACATTTAATCTATTGATTCGTGTTCACCAACACGATTTTCCCCTTTTTTTCGTGTCACACAGATTTTAAAAGCAATGTATTTCTATTGGTAGTATGTTTCGTGCCTGCACCACGTCTTTTTGTCCGGTCGGGTCTTGGAACACCGGAAGCTGTGTGGTTCATATCAATCATCTCAATATCAAGCCACGATTATTGTTTTTATTTTAAATCGAATAATGTCGGACTTTTTTTGCAGTCCGTGAGGAAAAGAAATGCGGCTCAGAGCCTCAGAATACTGAAATCTGTATTTTTTAAATCTTTTTTTCCTTCTAATTTGTTATTCTTTTCTAAATAACACACTGTTATTTACTGTTGGTGAACACGAATCAATAGATTAAATGTTGTGACTATAACACGAAATGCAGTGAGACTGGGTTGAAAGTACAGGTCTCCCACAATTGCACTTAAGTAGAGTACTTGAGTAAATGTACTTAGTTACTTTACACCACTGCCGTTTACAGAATACACTGGGGCCCGTTCTCATTTCATCAAATGTCCCTCCTCGACTCCTCGACTCCTCGGTCCTCCGGTAGTGACCCGGAAATGAATTTTAGCGCGCCATGTTGAAGGACATCTCATTTCTCGAAATGCACATCGTGGACCGAGCATCGAGCGTCGAGGAGGCTCTCTGGAGGAGCTATAACCGAGGATACACTGATGGGTCCTCCACAGTCCTCCACGGCTCCTTCGTGGATGCATTTCCGGCAACAGAGAGGTTTCAAAGAGTCGTGACGCACGGCCGGACTGATCTCAGCCAATGACAGCTCTGCATGCATCCCCTGGATATTATTTTATTAACTGCTTTCATCGCGACGCGATGTTTACAGTGAGAACAGCTGTGAGGTCCGTGCAGAAAGCAGAGCAGTGTGTAAAATATATATCACTCAGTATAACAGGCCTACTCTCTTTATTTGCTTTAGTTTAGTAGATATCTACAAACAAAGTCGATATTTTTCTAAAACCATTTAGTGCTTCACATAATAAAATACACAACGGCTGTAGCCTGATTATGCTTTAGGAGCTGTAGGTGCGTGTGTGTAGTGTAGGTGTGTGTGGTACAGTGTGTGCGTAGATGCAGCGGACAGACAGGTCTCAGTTGGTTTGGTGTCCTCTGCTTACTTGTAATACTTGTAAATACAACTTTTGGCCCGTCATTTATTTCCCTCATTGTAGCGACCAGAGAGGGGGGGGGATATATCCAGTCTCTGATAGTGTTACGTTATTATGAGAGTGCTCTGTTTGATTCTGAAATTGTATATATTTATATAAATATATACATATGTGTGTGTGTGTGTGTGTGTGTGTGTGTGTGTGTGTGTGTGTGTGTGTGTGTGTGTGTGTGTGTGTGTGTGTGTGTGTGTGTGTGTGTGTGTGTGTGTGTGTGTCAGTGTGTATGTCTGCATCTGTAGCCTGTTATTGTCTCATTACCGCACTGTGAATGAATTAAAAGTAAATATATAAGTCGTCATTGTAACATCTTGGTGAATACAAGATCTTTGATTACGGAGATCACGTTAATGACGTAATGCATGTGTGCATGTTACGCGCCAGTTGAATAAAGATGGACACTCGGAATGTCACAAGTAGTCCGCTTCATCTGTTTATGTAGACACTTATATGTCCATAGAACAGAATATTACATGGTGTCAGAGTTAGTTCAGTTATCATCGACCTGACGACGGAAGATGGAGAACACAGGCGTTCCAACACCACGAATGGACTGGGACTCGTCTAATCTGCCGGACGCATGGAGAAAATTTCGGCAGCATGTGCAGCTAATGTTTTCAGGCCCGCTACATGCTAAAGACGAGGAGGAAAAATGTAGCTATCTACTCCTATGGATTGGGGAAAAAGGCAGAGACGTCTTTAACACATGGACTCTCACAGAAGACCAGAGTAAGGTACTAAAAACGTACTATGACGGTTATGAAGCTTATGTAACTCCGAAAGTAAATCCCATATTTGCACGCTATAAATTTCATGAAAAAATCCAAGGAGACAGTGAGAGTTTCGACCAGTTTGTAACGGAGCTAAAATTGCTAAGTAAAGACTGCAACTACCCAAACAGTGAGGAAATGATTAGAGACAGGATTGTCTTTGCTACAAACTCACAAAGAGTGCGCGAAAAACTGCTATGTCACGGTCCAGACTTGACGCTAGAGAAAGCCATTGACATTGCACGTTCACATGAGCTATCACAGCAGCAGCTAAAGACAATGCTAACCCCCGCTGCTAGCCACAACAGTCGCTCTGCTCACGCAGTTAGCAGAACACCTTTTAGAGCAGACCAAGCATCCCGTGGGCACAAGACGACATGGAATGATCGTAACAGCACCGTGAGGAGCAAGGAATGTGGAGCATGCGGGAGGGAGCACAGTCGCACTGAGGAATGTCCAGCAAAGGGTCGCCAATGCAGCAAATGTAATAAGCCCAACCACTTTGCTAAAGTGTGTAGGTCACAAACACAGCAGCCACAGACGAGATATAATCCCAGAAAATTGCATACCATCTCAAACAGTGCCGAACAGTCACTAGAAGAACCAGAACTCTATATTGATGCTATCATAAAAGAGCATGAAAACACAGATAGAGAACAGGCATATGCAGAAGTAGAAATAGGAAAAGCGAGGCACAAACTGAAGTTTAAAATGGACACTGGTGCTCAGACTAGTATTATACCAGCAGACACATTCCGCGAGATATATGGAAGTGTAATACTAGGCCCCCCATCAAGCAAACTCTCAGATTATGGTGGGCACAGGATAGAAGCAGAAGGAACATGTAGACTGACATGTAGACACGGTGAGAAAACAGCCATGATAGGTTTTGACATAGTCCATACAAATGCTCCACCTCTGTTAGGCTTAAGAGCATGTCTAGATTTAAAACTAGTCAAAATGATACATGTAGTTGATGCAAAGCCGATAACACACACAACCATGATGGAAGAGTTTGCTGATGTGTTTGAAGGCATCGGACTGTTTCCTGGAGAATGCAGTTTCCAACTCAAACCCTCTGTACCACCAGTGGTATGTCCACCTCGTCGCATCCCATATGCTCTGCGTGACCGGCTCAAGAATGAGTTGGACGACATGGAAAAACTGGACGTTATCCAAAAAGTCACAGAGCCAACTGAATGGGTTAATGCACTAGTAGTGTTGGAAAAGCCGAAAACAAATAGGCTGAGAATATGCCTAGACCCCCGCGCCCTGAACAAAGCCATCCAAAGACCCCACTATCCACTCCCTACTCTAGATGACGTCACACCAAAACTGGCTGGAGCACAGTATTTCAGTGTACTAGACGCCAGATCTGGATACTGGAATATAAAACTCACACACGACTCATCTATGCTAACCACGTTCAACACGATCTACGGCAGGTACCGTTTCAAGAGACTGCCTTTTGGAATCATATCTGCACAGGATGAGTTCCAGAGGAGAGTGGATGAGGCCTATGAGGGGCTTCCAGGCGTTGCCGCCATCGTAGATGACATCATAGTCTACGGCCGCACCAAAGAGGAGCACGACGCTAGCCTGCGTGCCATGCTGGAGAGAACCAGAGAAAAAGGCATAAAGCTGAATCAGGACAAGTGCAAAATCTGTGTGCCTGAGGTAAGCTATTTTGGGCACAAGCTGACACGAGAAGGCATCCGCCCTGACCCGAACAAGATTAAGGCCATCAAAGAAATGCCTAACCCACAAAGCAAGGCAGAGTTGGAGACCATACTGGGCATGGTCACTTACCTTTCCAGGTTCGCCCCGAGAATGTCAGAGGCAACAGCTCCACTCCGGCAACTGATAAAGGAAAACAGTGAGTTTGTGTGGGACTCAAATCATGATGCAGCCTTCCAACGAGTAAAAGACATCCTAACACAGGAGCCTGGCCCAGTACTCACCTACTTCGATCACACAAAGGATGTGAAGTTACAAGTCGATGCTTCCAAACACGGCTTAGGAGCTGTCCTGCTCCAGGAAGAGAAACCAGTCGCATACGCATCAAAGACACTGACTGAAACTGAAGAGAACTATGCTCAAATCGAAAAGGAGCTATACGCAGTGCTCTTTGGATGTAGGCGGTTTCATCAATACCTGTATGGACGACAGGTGATCGTCGAGTCAGATCATAAGCCACTTGAGTCAATCATGCGTAAGCCCTTAGCAGCTGCACCACCGCGTCTGCAATGCATGATACTGCAGCTACAGAGATATGACATCACTATCGAGCACAAACCAGGAAATCAAATCCCCGTCGCAGACACTCTGTCCAGAAAGCCACTTGAGTGTTACGACCGCTCCATGAGTGAGGGCATGGACTACCAAATACACACTGTGATCAGCAACGCTCCGGTAAGCGACCGCAAAATGGCAGAGATCAGAGCCGCTACAGCCAAAGATGAGCAGCTCTCAGTGCTGAGACAGGTGATCCAAGCAGGGTGGCCCGAGAAAAACAAAAAATGTCCACCTGCAGTCTCAGAGTATTGGAATCATAGGGATGAGATATCAGAGACAGATGGCATCCTACTGAAAGGAGAGAAAATCATCGTGCCGCACTCACTCAGGGCTGAAATGCTTTCACGCATTCACACTGGACACTTAGGGATGGAAAAGTGCAAACAACGTGCAAGAGATGTGCTGTTCTGGCCAAGGATGGGTAAGCAGATAGAGACATTAGTAGGGACCTGCAGTACCTGCCTTGAGCGACGCAGCTCACTCCCAAAAGAGCCTATGATGTCACACCCAATCCCAGAACAACCTTGGCAAGTAATAGCCACTGATCTGTTCACATGGAACAGTACTGACTATGTAGTTGTCGTTGACTATTATAGTAGGTTCTTTGAGGTAGAAAAAATCACCAGCCTCACCTCCTCAGTAGTCATCCAAAAGCTGAAGGCCATGTTCGCTCGATTTGGAATACCGCAGACACTAGTCAGCGATAATGGACCTTGCTACAGTTCACAAGAGTTTAAAAGTTTTGCTCATGCATGGGACTTCAAGCATGTCACAAGCAGTCCTCTGTATCCACAGAGCAACGGGCTAGCAGAAAAAACAGTTCAGACTGCCAAAGCTCTCATGGACAAAGCACACGCTCAGAGAACTGACCTGTACCTCAGCTTGTTGGAGTATAGAAACACACCAGTGGATGGTTTGAAATCGCCAGCGCAGCTACTCATGAGCAAGCGTCTGCGTTCCATCCTTCCCACCACTGAAAAGCATCTACAACCAGAGCTTGCCTGTCACAGCACCGTTCACAGCAGGAGAAAACAGTGTCAAACACGACAAAAACAATATTATGACAGGAATGCCAGATCACTGCCTGCTCTACCAGTGGGAGCCACGATCCGCTTCCAGCTTCCAACAGGGACATGGAAACCTGCAACAGTAGTCGAGCCAGCAGGTACCCAGAGATCCTACAACATCTGCACGGACGGAGGTCACAAGTTTCGGCGCAACAGGCGTCACCTTCTACAAACGTGTGAGAGTGACACAGATCAGGAGACTCCATCAGACGAGCAGTTGGAGCCTGAGAACACTGAGACTTTGCAGCAGGACACTGAGAAACAAACAGGCCCCAGAGAGCAATCACACATTGTTTACAATAAAATCACAAGATCAGGCCGCATAGTGAAGCCAAGAGATGTGTTAGACCTATGAAAAAAGAAAGGAGAGGGAAATGCAATACTGACAGTGCACTTTGAGTGAATCTGTTTATAATGCAACACTGACAATGCACTGTGATTTTTGTTTGTTTAGAAATTTAAAAACAGTTTTGTTTCAGAAGCAGTACGACATGCTCTATTAGAATTATTTCTGGGCAACTGTTCAAAAAAGATAAGTTTAACTGCAGAAGTGTTTACTAAATGTTGATGTACCAGCCTTATAATATTCCCTCAGTGATAGAGTAATCACAATTAGTAGATATACAGATGAAGCGTCTTATTTTGGACAGTTTAAAGTGCGAGGGTCGTGATCGGTTCATGCACGTTCCGTGATGGCCGGCCGGCCCCCAGTCAGACTTGATACCGCCCCCATGATAAATACATTTAATTATTGTGAAGCCAGCTGCAATGGATCATTGATCCACCAGGGGGTGCAGTGGGGTTCCACACTGGAGTCATGTGAAATCAACTTCTAAATAATAGATGTTGTTTAGTCGGAAAAAACGAACGAGCCGGCTCTCCCGATTTTTAATCCTAATTTAATCATCATCATTGATGTTTATGTTCGCCGAATTGACATGAAATCACTGACAAATATGAATATTCTGTATTCAACTTCATTGAAACGATCAGGATGGGTGTTATTTTTCCCCACAATGACCAAGTCGCTGCAAATGATCCCATGTATTACATGTACATGGCCACATTCTCAACAAAGTTACGTAACGAAACATTCTGTATTCCTTGCTTACTTTTTATTTAATGCTTTATAACAGCTGGAATAGTTCGTTTAGAACAGGCACCTCACTCGCAATCTGCTCCTCCGCAACGCCTACCACCTACCTCCGGCTGAAATTATGAATGTACAGTAAGGCATAGTAATCATAGATAACACGGCAGGGTCCGTTACAGTTTGTTTTCATCTGATTTCAAATGTCTGAAGTTAATAAATACATTCTCAGTGTTCAAGTCAATAATAGTCATATAAGAAAAGTACTGATCTAATAACAGAGATTTTATAAGGACTTTTCAATGTTCGACATCGCTCATGTGAAATACAGTAAACTGGATGTTGTGGTGCCGAGAGGCGGGGTATCAAAAGTACAAGCTAAACTTTTATTTAGCATCTGAACACACTTGTAAACAACGTGATGCCCGGGAAGCGAAGACCCGGCGGAAACAGCTGGTCTGGTTCACTAAAATGTCCGTGTACAGTATATCTGGTACTAATGTATAGCGGATCTTTGTTAAGATCCATATGTCACGGATAGAACTATATATTGAGCTTTAAAACAAATGATATATATTATAATAAAATAAACACCGGCTGTTGTTATGCCTGCTGTAACGTTTACTTTCTCCGTTCTCCGCTTAAGTAATTATTACTTCCTGGTTAGCTTTCCGCTCGAAATTTAAATCTGAAAATGGCAAAATAACGGAGAAAAAAACGTTCACAGAGAAGACGACAACAATTGTCACTTGCACTTGTCATTTAGCATCTGAACACACTTGTAAACAACGTGATTCCCGGGAAGCGAAGACCCGGCGGAAACAGCTGGTCTGGTTCACTAAAATGTCCGTGTACAGTATATCTGGTACTAATGTATAGCGGATCTTTGTTAAGATCCATATGTCAGTAGAGATGGGATGGCAGAAGGTGCTATATATATATATATATATATATATATAATTCCAAAGCTGGTAAAGACCTTTCAAATTTAGCAATAATAGTCATATAAGAAAAGTACTGATTTGTTCTTGAATCAACTTTTTTATGGAAAATGTTTTATGTAATTTTATTTCATTTTAAATAAAATTAAAGACATTCACAGTTAATGTAATTAGATATACATTATTAATGCCATACATTTTTAAATGTAATTAGATATACATTATTAATGCCATACATTTTTGCATAAATATTTATTCAGTATGATAGCTGTCTAACAGAAGTTAAATCCATTTCTCACTTATTCTGACAATGTACTTAACCCCAAATAAAAGAACCCAATACAAATAGTTGTTAAATAATAGTGAAGTCACGTTGTAATAACAATAACTCATCTCTCTCGGTTTTTTTTGTTTTCTTTGTGTGCTTTGCCAAAAGCCACTGTGTCAAGTGTCCTAGTTGGGTTACCGTAACGAACAGCAGCCGGCTCTCGATTTTTAATCCTAATTTAATCGTTTATGTTCGCCGAATTGACATGAAATCACTGACACATATGAATATACTGTATTCAACTTCATTAAAATGTTATTAACGTGCCTAAACTCAGTAATTCACTAAAAATTACTGATCCCTCCGCGTCGCGGAGGGATCTTGATCCCTGGGTGTTATTTTTCCCCATAATGACCAAGTCGTTGCAAATTATCCCGCTTATTACATGGCCACATTCTCAACAAAGTAACGACATGACTCCCAATATTAATTAAAATGCTTTTATGGATTTAGAAAATATTTTTATTGATTTAAAACATAGTTCTATGTATTGATTTAAATTTACATGCATCCGCTAAGAAAAATAGTCCGTTGTTACCGTTTTTTAAACAGTCAGAATGAAACGGCAGCTCTCAGCTGTGTGTTCACACTCCTAACTCTGATCTTTCTTTTCCAACAGTTAAGTTAACTGTAGGTTACTCTGAGTGACAAGCTTACAGTTAGTGAAGTAACACTTTTTTTTTGTGAGTCACGACCTCGCTGTTTCATTCTAACATAACGCTCCAAATATGACTGTTTCCACTCGGACTTCAATACAGCAACACCATTGTTTGGTTTCCATGGTAGCGTGTCTCTTTAGTAGCGTGCACTCCTTTCCTGTAAATTACAGGTCCAGCCAGGCAAAACAGTAATATGAAATATGAACGTTAGTTTTTAACTGAAATGATCAAATAAAGTCAAAATGTCACAGTGTTTACAAACATTGACCATACCGTTCACCAGCCCCCACCCCACTCTTTGTTTAAAACGAATTGGCCATCGGAATGTGTGTGTCCCAACCCCCCCGTGTGATATCTCTTCACAGGGGGGAGAGAGTTAGACGCTCGTGAATTGTCAACGGGGGGGTGCCTCTCTGCACGGAGGAGCCGCGGAGAAGTGAATCACAGTGATCTGCTATTTTAAAGTAAATTCAACACATATCGACCCTAAATATAGCATATATTAAGAACGAGAAAGTGTTAACATCGTTTTTTGTAAACATATGACCAATGTGCGAGGGTGATGACATCAGAGCATCGTCCTATGGGCTTAGCCCCGGACAGGTACAACAGGTATTCACTCAGAGGGGGGTAGTTACCCATTTACATGTCAAAAAGCAACATACAGTAGGCGGGTGGGGGATGGTGAACGTTTACATTTCTCTACAGCAGTGGTTCCCAAACTTTTTGTGCCCAAGGCACACCAAAGGACAAGTAAAAATCTCAAGGCACACCTATTGTGCGAAATAGCCCTTATAACACGTGTTATCACTCATATCATGTAAAATATCTGTAAATGTGCATAATTATTTACTAATGCCAAATAAAATGTATAGATAGAACAATCAGTGGTTCAAGTTAGTATATTCCTCAGTGTAACATATCCACTAGTTGCAAAGCTTAAACATTTTTATATATTTTTTTATTTTAAGGGAAAGGATGTTTTCACTACTCAGTTTGTCAACTATGTTACGGACAAACTTGATGTCATTACAATCATTTGATTAAGTCCTGCACTTCAAGTAAAATCAAATTTGAAAGGCTCTTGAGTCTATTCTACCATATATCCAAAGATTTTTTAAAGTTTAAAAAATAATTGTATTAAAGTTTTGTTTTTTCATGTGATATGTTCAGCACTGTCATTAAGTTTAGGGATATTTTGTATTATAAAACTACCATACAGGTCATTTTGATAGTTTTAAGAGATGTCATGTAAAACTCCAACCTGTGTAGATATACATTATACTATAAAGGATATCAGAAGCACTATTTTAGATATTTTAAATTTGAAAAAATGCAACATAGTTGACAATGAAAGTCAAACATTTGACGCAAATAACATAGTTGACTGGACACATTATTAACCATCAGCACTATGTTAATTTCAAGGCAGAAGTGCAAAATTCCATTGATAATGATGTGTAATGACGTCTACATGTCGTACAAATTGTCAACTAGGTTACCTGTCAACTAAGTTACTACAGTTATTACAGTACTGGGTAACTCAGTTGACAGGTAACCTAGTTGACAATTTCCCTATTTTGACCCATCATTTCAATGGTAGGCCTTGCCTGGATGACCACATGTCATTTTCTTGAACAGGTTAACATCACATTTGCACATATAATTGAATTAAAATCATTAAACAATTGTAAACCATAACAATGTACGTAACATTGTTGATTGTCAATGAGTATATTAATTGACCATGTGCTATTATACATAAAATATTGTAAAAATGTAGAGGACAATCACCACAGTGTGTTCAAAATGTCTGCCAAAGAGGAACATGGCATCATGTGATGCTGGTGACATGGTATTGGGACAAACAATTTTTGAGTTAAAGGGGGAAGTTCTGTTAGTAACATAGTTGACAGAACTTTTGCGGACATTCATATATTAAGATATTTAAATTATTTAAAGGGGGAAATCAATTAAAAATATGTTATTATTCTTTAGTATTTAGACTTTTGAAATAAATGAATCATTTTTTAAATTTACTTTAATGGTTTTTATTCATTATTTTGAATCCAAGACACCCTCAACTGAAAAACGGACATAGCAAAAACTGACAATTTAAGAACATCATGACACATTTCAAGCTAAATAAAGCATAGGATGCACATAATGTTTGTGTGATATTATAACATGCTTTCCAATAATAGGCAAAATATGATATTTTTGAAGAAAATAGTTAGAATAATTATAATTATCATCAATGGACATCAATGGACATGGAATGTACCCTAAATTGTAGAATCACTCAGCAGTTACATACACCAAACCTTCCAGTTATATTCCTATCAATATTATGAAGGCTTTTACAGAAGGGTTTGGTCATATATAATTCATAGCCTGAATTATATAACATTTTATACCTAAAAACATGGTGAAAATTGATATTTTAGGGCTGTTGACAGTATTTTCTGATTTATGGAGTGATACAAAGAGATATCCAAAATCCCTTCTGTAAAAGCCTTAGATACTAATATGACTACCAAATGAAACAATAATTTTGATCCTGGCTTTATCCAAAGTTCAGATTTCGGTTCCTGAAATGTGTTAAAATATGCGCATATTTCATGAGATAATGGTTCATTTGGATATTTAAACATGCTATTTCAGAAAACTTGTAATACAAAAAACAATTGCCTTATTGTAAGTAATTAACTGGAGAAATATTTAGCTGATATCTTTAAGTTAAAAATACCCTATTCACCTGGGGTGTCTCGCCTTAATTAGATGTTTGATAAGTGCAGATCACATAGTAAAACACGTACACAGATACATTATTTTGTATTTTTATTAAATTCGACAATGTCAATTTCACTTTCCACTATGTCCACCGTTGTTTTTCACAACCAATGGCAGAACTTTATTGAGGCCTGTAATTAGTCAACTACAGGTCTCTTGAGTCAGTCTTTTTCTTCCAAAAAGCTTGTGACAAGATGTTATTGCTCTTGGGGCATTAAAAACAAGATTTTAACTTTAGTTTTTTATATAATATCTGCATTTTCTATTGTGAAAAACTAAGTCTTAGTTATTTAATATATAGCGCCATCTCCTGGTTAAACCCTGAAATTGGAGAATAGTGGGAGGGCCTAACATTCCTGAATACTGGTCTTTGGCAGGCAACTGGCTGGCAACTGGCTGGCAGTCGGCAGGAAGCTGTATGCTGGGGTCCAAAATAAGAGGCTCCATCTGTAGTGCCTTAAGACGCACATTCATTTTAAATGCTTTAAATGCATATGGTTATAATTTGTTATGGCAGCTATACTATTCTTTTCTAAAGAAGGGGGATGTAACATCTTGGTGAATACAAGATCTTTGATTACGGAGATCACGTTAATGACGTAATGCATGTGTGCATGTTACGCGCCAGTTGAATAAAGATGGACACTCGGAATGTCACAAGTAGTCCGCTTCATCTGTTTATGTAGACACTTATATGTCCATAGAACAGAATATTACAGTCATGAACACATCTGTCCATCAGACAGAGGGCTGCTGTGCCTCCTGTCATCATTAATGGACGTCTCTTTAAAATGACCGCTCAGAGGAGAGGAGTTCTCATTTCTCTAACCGCCTGCTGCTTCCCCTCCTTTCTCCTCGGCTCCCCTCCTCGGCTCCTCGGCTCGCATCTCCTGTGGGCGGGACTAAGTCTCGAGGATAGGAGTCGAGGAGGGGAGTCGAGGAGGGACATTTGATGAAATGAGAACGGGCCCGGGAATGCACAAAAAAACAATTTAACTACAGACTTGCAGTACACGACGAGCACCACAACACTAAACAGAGCAACAAAAAGTTGTGTAAACCAGTGTATGGTCAAAGTACAACGCAATTTTTACAACATACCTTCTCTGACATACAGATGCATCGTGTACAAATTGTTAAACTACGTAAGAAACACATCAATATAATTAAGAGGTACTCACCATTAAATAGCTGAAGGAGGCGAGTGTTAGTGTAAATCCGTCTCATGGTAATATCCACCAACAATGCTAACTATGATGCTAGCACTAGCTAACGTTAGCAACTGGAGCCGGGTAACTTTACTAATTTGTTGCGCTTGTTCCGACCAAAAACTGTTCCTTCAGAATCATACTTCACATCTGCAGTTGTATAATTTATGTCACAAGCACAAGACATTGTGTCTGATAGACTTTTTTATGTTTGCTAACTCAAGTGAAATCAAAGTGCGGTTGACATCCACTTCCTGTCACATTAAAGGTGACCTATGTGGGAAAAGTAGTAACTACCTTCTCTACATTCTGACACGAAGAGGAAGATGTTTTTATTATATATATATATTATTTATTAGTTTTACCTATGTATATATTATTTATATGTGCTCATAATACACATGTTTAATTGATTTGTTTTCAAGGAGGGTGACACACATTCATTTTAAGGCCCTGACACACCAAACTGACACCAAAGAACACGTCCCGACGGAACACGACTGTTGTGTCGCCTCACGTCTCCTTGGCCAAACAGTCGCACTGGAACACACCGCAAAGACTTCAGCCGACGGCCAAGTACGCACTGTGCAAGCGTGAGTGGCAATAACTCTCCTTACCAGCAGGCGGCGGTAGTGTGTATTCGTCATTCAAAAGAGGCAACCGGAAGACAGACTGCGTGATATATACAAACAACAAATAGCGTGCGTTCCATTTTCACTCTCGTCCAACGAAAACATGTTTAGTGCGGTACTGGCGGTATCAGCCCTTGGACTGTTGCTTGTGGAAGCAGATAGCAAGAAGAGAAACATAATAGCCGTCTGTGTGTGTCTTCTTAATCGCTAGTTTGCGTAACTCACTTCCGTTTTGCTTCTCATGCACTGATTCGCTAAGCTGAACAGCCAATCAGAGTGATTTATTTTGCCGACAGCCTCCGCTGCCGATTCAACGTGGTCAATCTGCAGCGGAAGGTGTCGGCACGGCCGAAAAGACATGACGGTGTGGGACACACCAATCTGAGTAGGGCGACAGGACGCTCATCGACGGCCAGACAACTATCAACGGCCGAAATCGGCTTGGTGTGTCAGGGCCTTTAAGCACTACTCTGACCGTTGAACTACAAATAAGGCTTGCATAAGGCTTCATTTAGCTTGTAATGTAATCTAATCCTGTAATTTATTTAGTCTTTTAAAATGTAACAACTTCAGCTCCATCAATGTACCTCTGCTAATCAGACAACTCATACACAAATATAATTTTTTATAAACTATATGCTCCCCATCCAACAGTAACAAAGATCGGATGGGAGCAACATCAGATACAGCTTGAACCATAGTGGCCTTACAGCCCGGAGAGCAGCTGAAAGTAGCAGCGAAGCACTTTTCTTTCTTCTAAGAATCATTACATACAAGGATTAGAGGACAAATTCCAGGAAAAGCATTAGCAATTAGACGTCCAGCAACCGTCAAGGTATGTAATTATAGGCTATGTGCGTGATTAGGGTAAGAGGTTCAATAAATTACATTAACATACTTTTAAAATCACAAGGGAGTCTAGAAGGACCTAAAAGAGGCAGAATGCACATATTGATTTCCCTTCCTCCAATGGAAATTTATTTGGTGGCTGCTGAGCAATGAGAGTCATTGCAGTGCTCCATTTCCTGAAACATGCAGTTGAACTCTACAGAGTAAGTGTGTGCTCTGCAGAAAATGTGACATGATTTTATGTTTTTATGAAATGGAAATCTAAACTACAAGTAATTTTGTTATTGTAGCATTTTTAAAGAATATTCTAGTGAAGTCTGAGGGATATCTAATTTCTCTACTTCATTCTGCACAGAGAAAATAAAGCCAACACACTGATGTATGTTGTTTTGCTGTTAACATTTTTACCCAAGTCATCAGGCATTACTGCCCCCCATCACTTCAATCCATTTGTTCTTTATTTGACCTCCTGACGAGCTCATGCGTTTAAGACATAGAGGAACAACAATATAGAAATGACTGATCACTGTGTTTCCTGGCTGATTTAATATTTGCAGTGTTTAATCTACCGCCAGTTGAGTCTTGCTAATGAATCTGATGAAGTTTGTTAATAAAATGAACACAACTTCCTGACAAGAGAACACTAATTGATTGGACAGCATGATCAAGTTTAAAGGCTCATCAAATAAAGTTGTCTTCATGTTTGGGCAATGTTCATGCATACAGCTGACAGCTCCAAACACTTATTGATGTCAAAGTCTGTGCATGTGTGTGTCCACTGTAGGGTTGCCTGGCAGAGCCTGAAACGCAGCTGTTGGCTTTAATCGACTTTTCGGATAGGGAAGATTTTCCAGTCCAGGGACGCACACCTTCAAATCGGCTCAGAAGCTTGCTGGCAGAGAAGGGAGCCCCATCTCCATGGTCAAATGGCACCTTTCAACCCGTCTGCTGACGGGCTGGCTGTCAGAAGGGGCTCAAGGTCCAGGGGAAGGGGCTGGCAGCACCAGAACGGCAGTCTTTTACGGTGGAAGAACCTAATTGCACAAGGCATCTCCAAACCCCACGGAACTGGCAGCTGTCCACACCTTTCCCTTGAGCTGGCTTAGAGGAGTGCATCACTTGTATGAAAATCTTGCTGGAAGCACAAACCAAGGGGAAACTTCACCTGAAGTTTGAATCTATAAATGTTCTCTTTTTCTCCATTCCAACTCCAGTTTCAAGGAAACACACACATGAATAAGTTTCAAGTCTCTTTGAGGTGAATCAAAATTCTGTTCAGAGATGATGTAAAGCAATATTGGCTTCTGCATGCTACAATTAATTGTAAATATTGAAACATGATCTCACTTGTATTCACCATGCAAGGCAAGTTTTATTTATATATATAAATATATATGCAGACTTGTCAAGTCAGTATTCCCTGTACAAATATATCAAGTTTAAGATGTTTTTAAAGCTGACCTCTGATATCCCATATTTATAATATAACTGACAGCAAAGCTTACAGAAAATACAGCCGTTTCATTTGCCCTTGGAAGTCTCAATTGTGTGTGCAGGCTGAGCATTTTTACAACCACATCACCCCCTGTTGTCTATCTTCCAGCTGTCGGATATGTGGGCCCTGGTGCTCCTGTTAACTGCTTGGAATAGCAGTTTAAGTGGAGTGTCAGAGCCCACAGCAAAATGGTTGCCATTCTTCAGGAGGAAAGTATGAGGCACATGGCATCATTAAGCCGATGAGACCCTCAAGGTGATGTAGGCAGTCTCCATGATACTCCTTAGTACTATCAATTCTGCTTATGGAACCACTTACCTCCCAATGGCCCCGTAATCTATTTTTAATATTTGCCAGATAAGTGCACTTGCAGACATTCTTCAAGTAAAGGCCAGACTTTTTACCATTAGTCATTAAGGAAAAAACGTAAAACAGACATACTCTAAAATATAGCACAATGGTCCCAGACACTAAATGTATTCAATGTCTTTGTATTTATTTTTCCCTGGTATGATGACATGCATAACAACAGAGGGAAGAGAAAATATATTGCACAAAAACGTCTAGAAATAAGGAACGCTGTCAACCTCCATCTGATGATTGACTTTCGTCTTGATGTCTTATGTGACGTCAAATTTTATGCACGACCACATTCACTCAAAGAATACAGATATACTGTAGAGCATATACACGTTTTTAAGTCTTTGTTTTAATCAATTCCCGTTAAAGAATAACTAAACCACAAAACAACATTAATTAGCTTAAAATGGGCACATAGTAGTGTTGTTGATGATGCCGGTCAGAATCTTGACATTTCAGTGCAAAGTATCTGAATTCTACATTTTTTAAAATAAATATCCAGCGCTAATGCCCGGTACTATTCCCTATATATATATGCCAGCCTTGCATATAACCTAAGATTCCAAATGCTTAAATCAATTCAGGTTATACCGTTTGGTTAACAGTAACTTTATTGACTCTTATCTTAACATAATTGTAAAACAACAGTAAGTATTAGATTAGCATTATTGCTAGCATTTAGCATAAGCCATTACCAGGCTATTTGAAAGGGTTAGGGCTTTCATTTCTGTTAATTTAAAAACTGTTTAGTTCAGAACTAGGAAACGGGTATCAAGCTGATAAATCAATGTTAAATATTATTTTGACGTTCAAAAGAAGGCTTGAGTATCCACCACCCAAAACAAAACACAGGGTTTCTGTTAAGTGTAGCATTTTGAAAACTCTAAAATACTAAAATTGGCCTCTGCCTACAAAATACAGCCAATCCAATCTGTGGAATATCTAATATCACTCAGTACATCACATTGTCTTGCAGTTTATTATTGTACGTCCTGTATATGTATATCTGGTGTCAATTTCGGGACAGTGTGACAGGGGCTTTAATAAAATCATCAGCAAGCAAACTTGTGAGCACCACAGTGATGATCACCAAAATGAACCAGACAAGATGATGAAGTTCCTGAACACCTCACTGCTTACTATTATCAGATGCCTTTGCCTCGCTCCGCCCTCTAATCAGCGCTCCTGACTGAGTGCAGATGTCATCATTATTAATCTGTTCAGACGAGCCCCTGATGATTGATGAGAGGCACATCATAATCAATAGCGAATGCATGATAAGTGTTTACTGTGAAGATTATAGCAGCAGCACATCAGGTAGAGTGGCTTTTCTCCTCATTACAGCACCAGCAAATAACTCTCTGACACTTAGAACTGATCTTTAATCAGGGATTATCTTGCACTTGAAATTATTTTCAAGAATGCCAAATGTTTTCTTGAACCTCAGACAGGAAAACAAATTAGTTATTGCTCCCTCAGTGGATTTGAAGAAAATACATCATCGTGTACGAGTATTTAGGATGCCCGAGAGGAAAGGTTTTTCCAAGCTCATGTCCTCATGGATGCAATTACACCATTTTGGGGCCAGATTTTAATTGAGAATTTTCTTTTGAACTCGCTGATAACAGAACCTTCTGTTACATTTGCCTGTCATGGTTTATAATGTCAACTTTCTTCCTGAACATTAGTTGAGTCAGTTTTTCGTTCATTGACTCCTGGAATCAGCGCTGTGAAAAAAGGAAATAGAAAACACTGTCTCCACAAATCTCAGCAAGAGCTTTCAAAGTCTGACATTCCTAGCTAAGGGCTCAGTGCAGAGACCCACAAAGCTCAAGCAAATGCTGGCCCAGAATGCAAATACCTTTCGTAAAAAACAGCACTCAACCTTGTTTGGAACTGCTCAAGACCCTTTGAGGATGAGAGGGAAAGAGATGAATTTCTGTGCAAGATGGTCTCGGTAAAGCCCCCGTCAATCACTCTCTTGGGAGAATTGTTGGATGGAAAAGGGGAGACAGGATGAGTGTGGCTTTCTGAGCACATCATGGCAAACAGACCTTTGTTTCAGCCATTACCGCGATGATTAAAGCAAGATAAATTCTTAGCATATACACCAAATCAACTGTCATAATTGAACTGCACATGAGCTAACAGCGAGATCCCATTACTGCGGTGTTAACTGACACAGGGGTATCCATTATTTAAATGGCTTACATTTGTATTTGAATAAATACAAAAGTCAAGGCTGAAACAAATGAATATGCTTGATGTGCAGTTACTACAAAGTAAATACAGACAATCAGGATTCCCTGGTCTTCCTTTTTAACATTTGTATTTGATTTGTTTCACGTTACTGGATTTAAATCCTTGTTCTTACTCAAATCCTCTACCTCTCTTAATCTCAAACAATTCTTTCTGTTGTTGATTTGTTACATTATTGTTTTTCAAGCTCAACAAAAAAAGATAAAGACAAGACGGATCAAGTCTGCCTGCCTGTAGCACAATGGATTACGATCACAGGCAATCCTTAGATGGCAGTATTCAACCATTGCAGAACAAGAGGAACCCACTGTGGCAGGGAGAACCTGTAAGCCTCTGTAAGGTCACATTCTCCTCCTTTGAAATCACACTTTTCAAAAATGAACATTGTTTACACAGGGAAAATGCAAGCCCCTAATATGCATACATCCAGACAGATGTAGGGGATTTACAGGAGGTGACTATTAGCCAGAGAAACAATGTATGTTGTCAAATACGAGAAGAAGACATTGATCTGCTTGCTTTGGAAAAGTGGGGTAAACTTTGAATTGGATTTCCGATCATTTCTATTGCGTATTTTGGAAATGTTTGGTTCCAACTGTTACCAACCATTCAGAAATCCTAAATAAAAGTACTCAAGGTTTACAGAATTAGGTTTTTAAATGGTTCGATTTTAACCAGAAGATGTGCCATTAGTGTAGAGAATGAGGCAATCAAACCATGACATCCAAATTAAAGTAAACAGGGGAATTGTAGAAATGTTAATTAAACAGAATTTAGTAGTTTCTTCTCGTTAAAAAGCAGCTCCTCAGCCGTCTACCAAGTGAGATACCAAGTAAGGACCACATTCACTTCTCCTCATAAAAGGCAGAACTCCCCAAAGCCATGAATTACGATGAATTGGTAGAAGTGGAGTATATTGTAACTAGTAGCCAAGACATAATAAAGCAGATTCTCCTTGATATAATGCCTTTCACTGAAGAATACTAATCAACAATTATTTGTAATATTTTCCTAGTTCTCTAACTTTTATTTTAATTCTTGTTTGTATGCACCACGACACCAAGTCAAATTCCTCGTACGTGTAAACCTACCTGGTAATAAACCTGTTTCTGATTCTGATTCTGATTCTGATCAGAAGTAACTCTTTACTACTGACTATATGCAGTTGTGTTCACAAAATACACATACAGCCAAATTAAGTAGCCTTACCAACGATCAGACCCAACACGGTGCTTCCTTGGGGCCTGAACATCTAGCAGAGAATTACACTTATCATATCTATTCATTTTTAAAAATAGCTATATAGTTAGTTCGATAGATTAGATTTTCGTTATTGACCATTTCGTTATTTTTGCTCAAGTAGTGTTTCCCATCTGTATTTTTTTTTCTTTCTAATTTCACATGTACAGTATCCATTCACAAATGCTAATTCCAGCCAAACTGCGATAACGTTAATCTGGACTGAGTCGCAACAGAACACAACAAACACAATCCAAGCAGTCTGCATAAATAACTAATTTGACTTGATGCACCATTCCGGTATTTCCACAATCTTTGCTCTGCCAGTGATTGCTTTAGTCTTGGCAGCAGTACAGATGTCTACAATATTAGATCAGATGACCACAAATGCCATGGCTCATACACTTGTCTGTTATTCATGAGATGCTTTTCTTTTTGATGTGCTCGTGCAGGGGTTGTTTGCCCCCCCTCTGGTTCTGATGGCAGACAGAGGATACGGTTCAGTACCATTCAAATAGGAATGTTTTATACAAAGGGATCAGGTTCAGGTTATTTGGACATGTGTGTAGAGTGCCATTCCAATGTAAACATTAACAGTTTCAATGTTGTATCTATGCAGAATGAAATGGTCCATTTGACTGTATCAGTTCACACACACTTTTATTTTAAACCTTGCATTTGACAAATTATTCGGGATCCCAATAATATAACTATGTCAGTCTAAAGGTAAATGTTATCCAAGCTGCTTTGAGTATCATCTTGTGAATGGTCTCAAATGGATGCAACAGGTACAAAAAAAACATTTCATAAAGCAAATATTATATGATTTAAATGTACCTTTATTCACAATATATACAAACATGGATTGCAGCTGATTTAATTGCGCTTATGTCCAAAGAAAACATTAAACATGAACGACCTAGAGTGGCAAAGGGCATTTATTATTATTAACTAAACTGGTTAAAACAGTGGGTGTAATATGGCCGCATAACATGCATAGAAAAAATATGATTTGTTTTCTGTTTATTTAACTAACCCTATACAAGCGTAACTCTAATACTCAATTATTTACTCCATCTAACCTAAAGCAGTATAATCTCCCAAAACCAGTGGCGAGCCGTCAGGGCCCTCTAGGCCCTCTGTGAGGACCTAAGATATTCTAAAAAATCATATTTAAAAACATTTAAAAAAAATATATATTTTTTTAAATATATATTTTTTTAATATTATTTTTGTTATATTTTTCATTAGTTTTACCGAAAAAAAACTTGATTTAATTGTACAGTATTTAAAATAACATTTCCAAAGAAATAAATCCTTCGAATCTGCCTGTTCAGTCTCTGTTGAATGTGAAGGGTTACATGAAAGAAGCTCGTCTGGCCCTCTCTGCGATTCACAGAGGGCCCGCAATAGAGTGGCGAAGTCCCTCCCACTTACTTCCGGGGTATGGGACCTTATTCCGGAAAAGTTATGCATTGAAGTCAATGGGGAGAGAAAACTTATCTTTCGATCCCGTTTGAATTGTGCCATGAATTACACATATGATGTTTGTCAATCTTAAAAAATCATTTCCATGTCAAAAAAGTCACAGTTTGTCGTAAAACTGTTGAAATATAAGACTATGAAAAATACGTAACTAGAAAGACTACAAATCCCAGAGTCGCGTAAGTGATGTCACAATTGTTTACCTCCACCATTCAGATACCTAAGATCAGCGCAATATAGATATAATCTATCTATATGGCGCTGGCTAAGATAAGATAACTTTAACAAGATGCCTGTGTGCTTAGTACCAGGTTGTTATTATACCAGCAATGGGTCTTGCTCGTTCTTTTGCTTCCCGTCTGATGAAACGACCAGGAGTGGCTTGATCAAGTTAGCTACCTAGCTAGTAGCTAGCACGTTAGTTAGCATTACAGCCTTGTCATTTTTATTAGCCTTAACATGAAGTAACATTAAGTAACCCAAAATGTTAAACAGTAAGAGTAGTAGTCATATTTCGTGAACCCTTTGAATAGTACTGTCACCGGTGTGATCATTCTATAATACACCATTTAATTCCGGGGGAGAAATGCTAACGCTAACATTAGCATCGGCGATCTTTTCTACTTCATGCTATCTGCACAAATGGTTGACATTAAACATTAAAACGACCAGGCAGTTCAGAGAGAATCAAAGGAAGGCAGGCTTTGCATGACATTCTTCAGGACGTGTTTCATTGTGGTGATAGTCAATCGTTTGTTGACAAGACAGTAGTGACGGCCATCTTGGTGACGTGTGTGGTTGACCAGAGATGTAGTTCATTGAGCCTTTCACACAAACAAATGTGTTACTTCACAGTTTTACGACACATTTTAATTTTTTTGACTTGCAAAATTATCTTTTAAATTGACAAACATCATATGTGTAATTCGTGGCACAATTCAAACGGGATCGAAAGATAATCTTTCTCTCTCCATTGACTTCAATGCATAACTTTTCCGAAATAAGGTCCCATGGGGCTCAACCGGAAGGGGAGGGACTTCGCCACTCTATAGTAACTGAACGAGAGAGTAATGTCAAATGACAGTACAATTGACCAATCATATCTTCCCTCTAAATGGGTGGGTTTTATTATCGCGGACTTTATGACAAGTTCCGCCCGCTGTGAAACTTTTCTTGTTTCCATAGCAACAACAACTTCCTGTCAACAGCGTGAACTCGCCTTCAAAATAAAAGCATGCCAAATTACACTTAAGACATACAACTGCAACGAAAGTAACAAACACAATGCAATATCATTGGCAATGTCAAAGAACACAAATTGGGTTCCCAGGTGTTGTTTTGTGTGGTAGAGGGTCGCTGTCATTGATGCGTTTTGCACCCTGGGCCGTTGTTTTGATATTCCGCTGAAGTATACGCTGTGACGTAATAACTCTTTTTTTTCCTTTTTTTCGAGGGAATTGGTGGGGGTCAGAGGGCCTAGGTATAAAGCTCACGACTCGCCACTGCCCAAAACACACATCTGAGCATCAACTGAAATCTTCCAACACTTTTTAACATGATACACTGAAGCAGAGAATAAAAAGAAATGTAATCCTGTTGATGTCCCTATCAGAGGAAGGTGTCTCATAAATCATTCAGCGTCCACCCTGGCTTGTTCCTACTGCTCTTTAATGGAGGACTCCTCACAAGGGCCAATTAACAGAAACCGACACAGCTCAGATTGAGTTTGATCGATGAATTATTTAACAAAGCGCATAAATATGACTCGTTGCTATTTTACAAGGTGTTAGAACATGAACTGCATAATCTGTTTTTTTCTCCTTGTGTGGTGTTTCAAAAATGAAGCATTAGAAAAGCTCAAGAGTATTTAGTTAATTTGATCTTTTTTGGAACTGTACATTTTATGAATTAGGTAGATAACATATTGTGTTTTATTTTTACACTTGTACTATTGTACATAAATAAATTATTCATGGTAAACAGTTGTTGTGAACCACAAACCTACAATTATTTTCTTTTTTTAAAGTACAGCATGTTTTCCTATCACCCAAGTGTCTCTTGTTAGTCCTTCACATATGCTCCACTCTACATGGATTTATGTACTGTACTTTACACAGTGCCATCTTGCTTGTTAAATATCAAGGGAAAAGATTGTCATCACACAAAGCACATAATAAACAAGTGGATCCACTTATACTGTAAGCATGAGACACATCATAAAGATATAATTAGATTCCTCCAGCCTACAATTAAGTTTTTACACAATTCAGAGCCGGTCAACACTGTACCAAAAATGTGGTATCATAATAGTTTAAATCCATATTTACATTACATATATAACAAGGTATCCCTCCTAATATTCACTGTGTCATCTGCATGCCAGTAAATGCCTCTGCATACTCTTTTTAAGATATTAAATATTGGGAGTTTTAATTATACCAGTGTGTTTTGGCTCTGAAAATATGAAAGTTGTTTCCAACCAGTAAGTTCCTGAGCAATATCTTACAAATCTGGTTTTGTAGTTAATTGTGATATTGCAGTTAATGATTTTCATGAATTGAAATGTTTCCCCCTTAATGGTATGTGGCCATATTAGAGGATATCTGTTCCTCCTTGATAAGAGTGTCGTTTTTCATTTTTTAAATAAACAAGTTGACATAATACTATGGGAAGGTATACGCTGCGGATCAAATGTTATTGAGCTTACATTCACCTCTATGATATAAACTCCCCCTTCATATTTCAAACCCTGACGGGCAGTGATGCAGCAGACCGGTGTGCAGAAATATAGAGAATTAGTGAGTGATCCTTATCATTTTCTCTGTGAGGAGGCGAGTGCTGAGCATGGCAAGGTCACCAGCATGACAGCAGAAGGTCATCAGCACCATGCTAGTCCGCCTGCTGCTCCTGGAGCCTGACCTTGTCAAAGTCAAGTGTTGAGTTGCTAAAGTAACCCAGCGTGCGCAGCAGAGAAGCTCTCACCGGCCGGACGTAGCCACCGGCATTACTGATGAAGCTAACACTCCTAATTGCCTCTGCGTGATTCCCAGGCTTGACCCAAACTTGGCCGCCACTTCATCTCGCTCTCCTCTGTCTCCACTCCCGAGACACGCCCATGGCGGGACAGCTGGCCCACATCCAGGAGCATCACAATATTGTCAGGACCACTCTCTGTGCTCCCACTACCCTCCTCGTCAAATTAACCTTTAAATCAAAGATGGATTCCTCTCCTCTCCTCTCCTCCCCTGTGTCTCCCTCATCTTGTCCTCTGGGTGAATTAATAAAACCCTAATTTCCTCATTAGCCCTGTCAATTCATGCAGGGAGTAATAGGCACTACTTGGAGGAGAGCTCTCTTACATACAAAAATGTTCCGTTGACAATTAGCTTCCTGGGAGCTTTTAGGGGGAGGGGGGGGGGGGGTCCTCTGAGAGTGACTTTTGGCATCAGTTTTTTCATCAGTTGTGTGTGTGTGTGCAGGGGTTGTTAAGACAATCAGTGGTCCCTCTGATTACAGGAACACTCGTTGTGTTTTCTATCCATTATGACAGGAACCTTCACAACAGGATGTTTTGACATTTGACTCCGAAAGTAGGACACAAGAAGGGTGCTTACAAACTGAGTCAAACTTTTCATTCCTGATGACCACAGCCAAAGCGAGCACAAAGCACTGAGGTCACGACATCCGTATTTTCTTTGGGAATTAGGATGTATTCAATCTATTCAATAACAATGGTGATGGGAATTGTACAGTATTAGTTTTGCAGGAGCTTGTTCATAAATACAAGTTTTCGCCAAATATAGATGTGGACCTGGTGATGGTGCTAGATGAAAAGTTATGGGATCACCAAAGTTACATATTTACCAGATTTGACACCAATCCATCCAATAACTGATGAGTTATTTCCGTCTGAACCAACGCAAAAAGAAACAACACATTTTGGGGTATTCCATATAAAGTCAATGCATTTATGGGTACATTTAGCAAAGTCAAAATACTTAAAAAGATATACAAAGGTGTGTGCAGAGTGGAGGGGAGGATCATTTGGAGGGATTTGGACTTCTCAATAAATCTAACATTCTGGCCTTAGTTCTACAAATTTGAATCGACTTTGTATTACATTTTTTAAGGAGTCTGACAATTCAGTACCTCTGTAAAAATGAGCCTACTTAGTAAAATCATTAGTGTTTTGTTGCCTTTGAAGCGGCCGATAAACAACTCAAGACAGTTAACCGCCCTTGTGGGAGTCATCCAGAATAATTATTTGTCTGTATGCGCCACATTTCAAGCGGGAAATCTATGTTGATGAATTTTACAACATCTTGTCCCACTAAAGCAGATTTGTAGCTAGTCCGATTATTAACATGCACTTGAAAGCTTTTTTTTGCAGATTTAGTTTTTGAAATGTCAGGGTTTCCTTCAACTATTGTCATCTTTTTCTCCATCAACACATTCATTTAGAAAAAAAAACAGCCAGATGCAATTATAATTTAAATATACCAGTGAAGTGACCCTAAGAGTGTTTAAAAGTCATCCTTGCGTCAAATAGATTCCTATAATTGCATTGTGTTCTACTTTCTGCTGTTTTCATTAGTATCAAATCCAACCAATCCATATATCTCACATACTCGCCCTGAAATGATAGCCACCAAATATTCAGAGTTTTAAGGGTGTGGCATTTGATCATGAGTATACACGTGTGTAACAGCAATAACCTTTGTGGACCCTCAACCCCCCTCTGAGGACAGAGTGGCTGACAGTTTTGTGCTCAATCCCCCCTAAACCTCTCTGACAGGTCACATGGTCATTTATAACTGTGAGTCATAGGAGAAAAATAACAATGTTGTGAAAAACCTCAAGCTTTTCAAGCCGATGTCGGGGGTTATCTGTCGGGGCAAAGGCCAGAGATATAGATAAAAAGGTACACGGTTACAAAACTGGAGAGATGTCATTGTTTACTTGCAAACGTTATGTTTATATTATGTAACAAGCTGTACTTTGTTGCCCTTTGTCATAACCTGCAGTATAAAAATCTACAGGGTTAGCAGCAGAGTGAAAGGTAGCATTGGAGAAGTGTTGTTTTTTTAGACTCAAAGGGAGATTTAGAGTTACCAGTGCTTTCTCTGCAATACGTTTTGTATCTTTAGGGGAGTATGAATAACCAGTATGTACAAGATGTGAATGTCTACTTCCTATTCCAATACATTTTACCCCAAATAACATTTGTTTTACTAGTTTTAGGATGGAGCTAGCCTAGCAGGCGGTTTCTAAAGCTCCTTTGTGTGACTTGTTATAAATATGACCTGATTTGACTTTCAAAACACAAGCCATTTGAACGCTTGATGGTTTAATGAAGAAAAATGATATCACTCTACAGTAAATCACTGTTGATGTATTAAAGATCTGATATAAAATCACCGCCAATCTGATGTTGTAAGTCAGAATTTGATGGCTCTTAACACAACGCACGCTTTATTAGCAGGACCCTGCTGAACTCTGTCAGAGTCATTTTCCAGACAAATATGTGATGTGACGTTTGATGTTTGTGATTTCATGTGACTTGGGGACTCAGTTCTGCGGCTTATGTTCAAAGCAGCACGCAGGGAGAAGGAGTTGGTGCCGGTGTTGTGTCAAATTATGCACCCCCATCATGAAATGCCCCCCTTATCACGGGAACGCGCATTTTTAAATGACACGTTTACACCTTAAAACGATGTTTAAAACGAAAAGTAAACGTTCAGGGTTTTTATTAATGGTAATTTTCAGACTGTGAGTTGTTTAGTGGTAGCTCATATAGTCTTGATTCTTGTGGTTAAACTTTTCGCTCCGTATTTGATGGTAGTGGTGTCGAAATTCATTTGTCACTTCCTTTTCAGTTTTTGTTTTTTTTAATCTTTATTTTTTTCTTATTATTGTTACGTCCTGTCTGTGTACACGTGCTTTAAAATGTATTGTTTAATTTTACATATAATAATCAAAATATATGTTTACAAATGTTACATAGTCTTTGGCAGTATATTTTTGCCACATTATGCACCCCTTGCTATCTTACATAATAAAAGTGTCACATTCATGAAACTTGCTCCATTCATTGGTAATACTCCTACAACTATACCCTAAAAAATGCTTGAGGGTGGGATTAATATAAACATCTTTTTGGGTGGGGTGCATTTTATGACAGGCCTGGTTATCACAATATGCCCTCCCTTGCTATCTTACAAAATAAAAGTGTCACATTCATGAAACTTGCTCCATTCATTGGGACTAGTCCTACAACTATACCCTGAAAAATGCTTGAGGGTGGGATTAATAGAAACATCTTTTTTGGGGGGGGGGGGGTGCATTTTATGACAGGCCTGGTTATCACAATATGCCCCCCCTTGCTATCTTACAAAATAAAAGTGTCACATTCATGAAACCTGCTCCATTCATTGGTACTAGTCTTACAACTATACCCTGAAAAATGCTTGAGGGTGGGATTAATAGAAACATCTTTTTAGGTGGGGTGCATTTTATGACAGGCTGAAAATTACCATTAATAAAAACCCTGAACGTTTACTTTTCGTTTTAAACATCGTTTTAAGGTGTAAACGTGTCATTTAGAAATGCGCGTTCCCGTGACAAGGGGGGCATTTCATGATGGGGGTGCATAATTTGACACAACACCGGTATTGGCTGGAGGAGTGTGGAGGAGTGTGGAGGAGAGTGGCTGCTGATGCTCAGGGAAGATGCTGTTCTTTGTTGCAGGGTGTTTTCTTAGTCTCTGCACAGCAGGGCATCGCAGGCCTGCACTGTCAACACATGCCTTTTATACTGCAAGTTTTCAAAAGAAACATCAAAACGATTTAACCATGCAGTTGAGATTTATTTTATTCGTATCTTATGTTTTTACAAATCATTAACAGTGCTCCTAAATCGTGAGAGCCTTTGGGATAAATAGTTGCATTTTACAGCTCAAAGCCAAGCTGTCAGAGAGGGATGTCAGCATTTGTAATTATAAAAAGATTTGTTTGGACACAAACACAAAAGAGAAAAGTAGCTTCTAGGACAGATAAATATGGTTACGTATCATAAAAATAATCCATCAGTAAAAGAGAATCAAAAGTGGGCTACATCCCTGCATGAAAGATGCAAAAACAAGTTATTTTTGTTGAGTTTAAGTGTAACACTTATCCTCTAACATCCATTTCAAGAAGGTTTCATTGTGTGAAAATAACTGTGGAGATTTTACACGAGTGAAACAAGCAGCATTTGGTGAAATTGGGACCATGGTCATGAATATATTTCAACATTATCCTTTAAAACGTGTTATCTAGAAATCATAACAAAGAATGGCAGGCCTGTGAAGAAAAGAATTCATGTTTTTGTTTTGAGTTTGGGAAGTTTAAACTCCAGTTACTCCAGCCAGCCTCATTACCAAATACACCATTCTGTTTTCCAACTCGTCAGATTGTTGTCTTCAATGCCTTGTTTTTGAAAAAAATAAAACTACTGTTCAAAATACTAACAATGCAATATAAATCTATTCTTTGTTTTGTGTGTGAAGTGGTGAAAATGAAGACTTTTTGGAAGGGACATGTCGCTTTAGCCTCAGTGTTTGAGCATCAAATTAAAGTCTAAAATCCATTAATTGCATTCATGATTTAAAACAAGACACCAGGAGATTTCAACCAGCAAAATGGTGTCACCAAAATGAGCTAGTTAGCTAGAGATGATCAGACCTGCCAGCAGTTGTCATTTCATTTTCCTAATCCATGGTGGCAAGCCAAAAATGAGAAGCTGCTTTTGTCTGTCTCTGTCTAATATCAGGACTGATTGTTTCAGAATATTACAATACACTTCAATTGCTAAATCTGCCAGTGTTATTATAGGGAACTGCAAAGGTGCTAGAATTGACAGGCTTAGCAACAGTAACTAAGGGGGTGAGGCATAGTTCGTAGTCAATTACACTAAACAGGGTTCATTTTACAGCTTTAAATGTTTCTCCCCGTGTCCTACTTAATGGAAACTTGTAACCGTTGTGTCTGCACTCTTACTATTTACTGTGCCCACATCTCTATTTGCACCTTGTATGGAAAGTTTCAAACGCAAACTTTTAAATCTCAAAGTTTGTCGCTTGAAGTCAGTTGTTACCTCTATCTCACTTAATCCTTGCGTTTCCCCTAACCTGAAAAAAAATACAAAATGATATTTTCAAGGTGGAATGCTTTGAAAATGTTTAGCACAGAAACACCTTTTGAGGTGCGGGAGTCGAGTGCATATTCAACCCCTCTCTCTCTTTCCTCTCAGTGTTTCAAAGTCGTGATAAGATGTGACAGTCTATCAAACCTCTGTGAGGGTTTTATACCATCCACGCTGCACTGCTCAGTTATCTTGGTGGCATTTTGCTGGCGATAGAACAGGGAATCAATTATGAGTACACAGATATGGGAAAGGTTTAGTCGGCAAAAGATGCTTCTTGACAGTTTGATGATATGATGGCGGTAAATAAGCTCCATGCATTTCCTTTTTTTCTCAGCTAAAAATACTATCCCCTTGAGCAAACGGCTGCATGTTACGATAAAGAGAAGAGAACAGCCTGTACAAAGGCACAGCGTGTGGAATTAGAGTCATGAGAAGAAATAACTGTAATGATAGTTATGATTTGGGTTATGTGAACTCCCAGTGCTTTAATCTTTTATCACAATATTCTTCTTTGTTTTTGGGTTCCTAAAATACAATCTATTGTTATTAGCAACACATATGGGACAATCTTTAAAGCAAAACAACAGTACAATGCAATAAAATGACTTCTATATTTATAGTAAATAATCAGTTATTCTGACTGAAATATTGCACGTTAGCAGCTTTTCCTGAATAGTTATAAAAAATATAACCAGAAGAATACGTTTTTGGAAAATAAATACCGTTGAAAGAAGAGCATGCAGCAGAAAATGTAATGCTGACATTATGCAAACTGAATAATAGTAAAATATGATTGTAATGTTAACATAGATTTATAGAGGAAATAACTCATACAAATAGCACACATTGTTCTATGGTGATGTAAACTGTAAAGCACTGGTTGCATAAGCATTAGTATGGAAGTGAATATCTTACTGTAGATGCTTCAGTGCCGGATACAGTTTTCTTTTGCTGCTCATTCTCTCTTAAGCAAAAGGCACAGGGTGAGTCAGAAGATTTGGAGATGGAAATGACACACCTTTTCAGATTCTGAAAGAAAAGGCCTCGGAGGCTTCACAGCTGCTGTTGATACAGCTCCACTGAGCTGCAAACACTTCAAACGACTCAGGGAAAGGCATGTAGGAACTCCCCAAAGGCTTTCTAATCAAATGTCACAAGACCTTCATGGAAACACTGAAGCAACTCAGCCTATGGCAAGGCCAGAGAAATGGCAAAAGTCAACACATCAAGGGAGACTGCGTTTGTTTCTAAACCTCCTTCACCTTGTTGGCAGTGACCGGATGCCTGTTGCGCTGACCTCGTGATGGATTGTTTGTTTGGCTAAGTTCAGTTTTCAGTCATAACTAAATAATAATAGAATATTGATCCCAGAGTAAAAAACTGATGTGTCAACCAAAGTGTGTTTTACAGTGCCAGAGTCAAGTAGTTTCATGTATATGTTTAGACAAAATGCTAGATCTGTACACCACAATCAAATGAATCTTTGTACAGTGTCATTTTAATACACCTAAGCAAAGGCTACACTAATGCTACTGTATATAAAAGTGCACTGCAGCTCTGTCATGGAGCTGCTTGTTTGTTCACAAACTGCCGTCCCAGAGTACTTATTGATTGTGCGGTCCTCTGCCTCGCTCTCAGCCGGAAAAGTAGTGCTTCAGATGTGGACAGAGAGGATCTCGACTGAGTAAAGACAGCCGCTGTGTTTCCTTTTACTTTCTTTCTGTTTGCGTACGACATGGAGATTCCTCAGGCAGAATGACATAAAGTGGCAAAGTGACTTTTGGCATTTTTTGGAAATGCTGCAGAGATTAATAGACATTTTCCCACATGCCACACTTGCGTGCTCATCTACTGTGTCTACGCTGACAAATGGGAAAGGACACACATTAGCCCTCTGCGTACCTGACGCAGCTTCTTACCCGGTAATGGATTCACCTCTGTGCCATCATCACCTTCTATTAGGCCCAGGACAGAATCAATAGTTTTCTAAATGCGGCTGAATCATTCATCATAAGAGGCCTCGTGCCGCTCGCCTCATCCTCCGCCTGCTTCCTCTCCCACCTGCCTCACTCGTTTTCCCTCCTCATATAGAGAATTGAGTACCCATTTATGAAAACCCCCAAAGAGGAAGACTTGATCAAGCTGCGAACAGGTGTCGTCAATTTCACAGATTATGGCCGTCTAATGGTGCTTTACACAAATTAAACGTAAAGATTTTCAGATTCCAAGAAGATAATCGTAACTGACACGGGATAATCTTGTCTTGGGGACATTTTAATACACATGTAAACCCAATACACCCGACTGTCATTGTCTGACCTATACACATGGAGGAGTTCTTAATGCAGCAGCAGGATATTATAAAATAAAAGTGCACATTTTAATGGGTTTCTGAAATCAAGGGGGGAAAGTATTGTGTTGTTGAATAAGAAGCTACATTCATAATTAGTTTTGTTCAATTAATATACAGTACAAAGGTTTTGGGAAAATCAAATATAGATACCTTTCATCTTCAATATAATTTTTGCGGTTTTGGAAAAAAGTAACTCTGTGGGGAAACTGAATCCATGGAGCGCATGTTGACAGAACTGTGTTTATCTTTTGTTTCATTGCTTACTGAAATTATGTTTTGTTTAAAAGATGTGCTTCTATTTATACTTGAACGATTTAAAAACAGGGCATGGAAGAATAATCCCAAAACAGGAAGGACTGTAAACAAGACAGCCTCACAGATTATGCAAAGAATGAGACATTTGTCTAGGATATATTTCCATGCATGCTTAATGTATTGCTTAATATCAACATGGAAAAGCAAACAGCTATCAATATAAGAAGTCAGTATAAATCTTAGAACAGGATTTGCTCACTATGGGATCTTTGTGAAGTCAGCTGGATAGCACCAGTCGGCCTTCATTCTGCCAGCATTCTTCAGGGAGGCTGGGTACTGGCTGCAAAGACATGATTAATTGCTGCAATAAAGCTCATTATGGAGATTAAGTAGGAGTTACAGGAGCATTATTGATCACTGTCCTTTAAATAACCTTAAAGTTGCTTGTTTGTGCATGTTAGTATGACGCTGGTCAATGCTGAGGGCAATAAGGGGGAAAGGGGTTCAATGCAATGTTGCTCCAGGACATTACCGTGTGACATAAAATCAGTCCAGCGTGGAAATGTGAAACATGTTTGCATGATTGCTGTGACATAAGGTCTTTAAAAGGCCTCATACCTTTTACAGTCTAACAACAATGGATGCAAGATCCTGTTTTAACATAAAAGCTGCTTACTTATACAAACGCACCACTTCAACCGTCATCTCCATAAATCATACTGGCTTTTTCTAATTCCTAAATGGTTATTTTAGGGAATGTCTGAGGATAAGAATAAACAACCTGAGCGAAGGATCATTATATTTCACAATATCTCAGAAACAAAGCCATTTGAGATGATTTTGTCTCCTATTTAGTCAATTGTAGTCAAATCCTATTTTAGGTATCCTTAATGTTTGATCATTTGTTCAAGTGATCTCAGCTTTAAAGTGTTCTGGTGAAGGTGTGAAATCAGTTGGAGATAGGTACATTGATTAGGTTCATTTTAAAGACAAATTATGGCAAATCAAAAAACAATAATTCATTTATACAGTTTATTTTAAATATATGTAAATTATATTCGAGAAGATGTTGCAATCCTGCTGAATTCTGATTTATTAATCTACATCACTGACGTCATGTATATGTTATAGAGAACGCCGTTTTGAATCATATCCCTTTCATCTCCCATCTACTGTATAAAAAGGAATTGTAAAACATTGATTGTTATTCTTTACTCATCTTTTTCTTCAGCTAAATCCCTTTTTAAATCCTCTTATCCCTTCGAGCTTCTGGAAACCCTTGCATTGACAATAAACCCCAGAATCTCTCACAGCAATATATGAAAGCTTTTGTATTTTCGGAATATTGATCCTGTGTTAACTCCTTTTGTATGAATGGCTATTGATGATGTCATTCAAAATGTATTATCTTTGCTACCATTTTCTCTGCTACTGGTAAACAAGAGTCACACACGAGCATTTGTGTTGGACTGCACAAAACACACAATGTGACTATGGTTTAAAACACAATTATAGCCAAGCAGACTTTAAAGCCTGTGGTTCTACTGTTGGGACTCACACATTCATAGAACCAAAATACTTAGAGTTGTCTGCTTTAGACTTTCTACATAGCAATATATGACAATAAAAGACTGAGATCCACATCAAGGCTCCTGAACACAACACACCTGGCAGCTTGCCCTTCTATTTTAATATCCAAGTCACCATTTATTTGTCAAGAGCTTGGCCAAGGACAAGTGTAGGTAGTTTAAGATCGCTTTCAGCGGGCAGCTCCTCTATAGAAAACCACCCCTGTGTATATTCTGTCTAGGTATGTCTCAAGGTAACTACAAAACACTAATAAAATAAGATATGGGCAATGTATTAATGACGAGGTCAGATTCTATATTAGATCTACGGTATGAAACTAAATACCACCTAAAGCATAGATTCTTGACAAAGTCCCGGATGTAATTCAAAAATAATGGAATGAATATAAAGATATGTTCTACCATCACTGCATAAGAACACACATTGACAAACAAATAAACAGCTGACCAATAGGGGGCCTTTCACACCACATGTTTTGAAGGGTATACATTTCAGCTAGTAGGTGATAAATAAGGAAATACTGAGAAACAGGACAGCCCCATTCCATGAAATGTGTGATAAAAGGTGAATAAATGAATGTATTCTGAGGTTTTCTGGTGCATATTTGGGAACATCAGGGCCGATCAGTTCAAGTCAAGCTCCAACACTCTCTATCAGCGCCATAACTTGTCAAATGAGACAGGCCAGGAGATCAGCACCTGCTCCTACCACACGGTCAACGGGTGTTAACCTGTCACTCAGTCTCCAATTTACAGCTCTACTCATCATTGGCATCACGTTTCTAGTCAGACCAACCACGGCACACAGCCTTCCTCCAAGAAAGGAAAACTCATTTGTCATGATGACGGCGGCGGCTCAGGTTTGTGCAGCATTTGTCATGATCATCACGTCCTTGAATAAAAGGACCTCTTCCTATCACGCTAATAATGCCGGGCTGCACATGTCATGCTCAGCACTGGCATGGGGGCGTTTTGAGCATGTCAGCGAGATAAGAGAATAGCAGGGTGCATGTTAACATGGCTTATCGGACCATGCCAGGAGAAGGGCTTTGGTACAACCTCAAAGACGCAACTGCAGTATGCAATATGTGCATGTGATTCAGGTCCCATAGGCAAGTAAGGAGGAGAGAGGAGTGGGAGTATGTTAAAAATCAATAGGCCATGACTTTAGATTTTATTTTATACTGTATAAAATATAAGTAAAGTATATACCACAGGTCATAAGAATGTTAAACACATGAACTTTTCAAAGAACATACATAACACATCTGTTTGCAACTCATATATCAATATTCCAATTACTGTATAGACTATTCTGCACTGTTTCTATTATATTATATTATATTCTGTTTCTATTATATTATATTTTATTTTATTTACTTGTACTATTTTATCTGTTTTATTGTGTTGCACTGTTGGCTGAGCCTGTGACTTAAGATGTTCATTGTCACTGTAGCTATGCACACATCACAATAAAAGCCTTGAAACTTGAAATATACCTCATATTTTCTGACACAATCTAGATTTTGTAACACCTGGAGTCCATGGTTTGACTCCAGAAGTACATCTATATTAGAGACTCCTAGTGGACAAAAACAGGGCAGTTAATGGCACAAACCTACTGTAAAATGCAGTTGAATTACCCTTAGGCCAGGATTTATTCTGATACATCCACCCCGAGCACTTTCCGTCGTAATTCTGTACTTCCTCTGCTCTAGGCTATCAAATAAGTCAAAGTATATATCCCTAAACTCTTTAACATAACCCCTCAGTGTAAGAGCCATACATCTGCACTTGTAGGAGAAATACCTCTGGCTCTAGAGATAAGTCAAGGGCACAGAGTTGAACTGAGGCCTTATTTAGTGCTCCCACAAGCTCTCCAGTTCACTATCAGCAATCTACAGGTGAGTAAGCACGGGCCAGTCGAGGAGTTTGGCAGACAGAGATAAGCAGATTCATTGACATGGGACACTTTGGCATCATTGCATTCCCAGACCCATTACACCTTATTGATCTCTGCTCCAGTTGCTTTTTAAATCCCACAACACAAATAAAGCGGCTGTTTTGACTCAGAAGTCCTCTAAACCCAACCCTTCCCCCTGCCAGACACTTGCTTCAAGCAACAGCATCAACCCAAACATAATTTTAAAGTATTTTAGGTTAGAAATTAAACTCCCCCTAGTGCCGCATTCCTATTAACTCCACTTTTGATTACCCGGTGGCTTGAAATATGGAGTGGGCGGTTTCAGCAAGCATGAAAATGTAAATGTAGTCTCCCATCCACAGATGAAACATAGCAAAACATCAAAAGTCTGATTCGTTAAAGCGCTGCATCCTGAACTCATTTAGGTTCTCACACAAAATAAACTAAATGCAATGTTTGATTGATAAGAGATGTGTACGTAAAATAAATACTGCCTTCACCCCGAGCTCTGAAAAACTGAACGGCTTTCACTTTTAAATATACTTGTGATTTAACCAAAACACCAGACTACTACGTCTTGCATGAAATTAAAACAATGGGGCTTGCACAGTTGGATAAATGGTAAATGGAGGGAGGAAAAAGGTAATAGCTGCCTCAGAAGCCCTTTTTCATTGCAAGAAAATGATGAGAAAAACAGAGAAACAATCCAATGTGACAAACTGTGTCATGCAAATATCAGAGATGTGCAGATTTACAGGGAAAACAATTGGATGCTGTTGGATCTCAGAGTGAGCCAACAATGAAAGTCATGAGAAATAAATGAAGTAAGTGATGCACTTCTACACCTAATAACTACAAGAACAAGTGTCTGTTCAATGTTAATAAAAGACTCTGAAAAAAAGGGCGTTTATGCAAAAAGTCTCAGATTAACAAGACAAAGTCAAGGCAAGATCAGGATTAAACCACTGTCATAAATGAAAGCAGTTGGCCCATTACAATCGGTACAATACCCATTACAAAAAGTACAACTTATTTTGGATAGAAGTGAAGCTGTAGTATATAAAACTAGCATGACACACATATACTCAAGCACAGTACAAGCAGGGCCGGAATGATTTCAAACCTGTTCATCCCAATAATTATAAAGGAGTGCCTTGGAAATATGTGTTTACATCAATTGTGATCAAACCGTTTGAGACCCACTGAGATAACTTAGACTAAAGTGAACTATCTAAACACTCAGAGTCCTTTACCTGTTGTGCACCGACAGAAATGTTATGGGAGTTTCATTTTCATGTTGTTTCATGTTTGTTTTGTCACTCATCATTTACCTGTCATTCCAGGCTTCCTGATTATCTACCTCTTGTGTGTCTCCCGTGCTCATCAGCACCAGCCCCGCCCCTGATTGTTTCCACCTGTGTCTTGTTGTCGTGTGTTTAAATTCCCCAGTCTCCCAGTGTTCGTCTTGTCTCATGCCAGGTCAGATCTATGCTCTCCTTGATACCAAGATGTTTTTGTTCCTCACTACGTGAGCGATTTTCTTTTGTTCACTTTTTGTCATCTCATCCTAGAGATTTGATAGTGTTTATTTCTGTTCCTCTTTTGAAAATAAAGTATCTTACAAATACTTTACCTGCTCTGTCTCCTGGGTCGTGCAATTGGGTCCTATACCTTGAGTTTCTGAGTTCGTAACATTACCTCACTGAGCTGTAGTTATCAGCCTCTCAGTCTGACTGGAGAGGACTCTCCCTCCACATTATTGTAGAAACTATGGAGCTAATTTCCTGCCATAACTCCACAAACAAACTAAACAGGTTTTACAAATGCCTTATGATTCACTAACAAACACAATGTGGTTTGCAAACACAAAACACCATCTACAAACTAATGAATTTAGTTTTGCAAAGAAAAAACGTATCTATCAAACAAACACATAACATTTTTCTAATAAATCATGTTTCAGAGACAAATTGAGCTTAGGTTTTACAAGTACACAACTTTTTTTTACAAGTACACACATTTTTTTTACAACTACAACACTTTTTCTTCTCACGGTGGAATATTACTGCCAAAAGTCACGTGACTCACTCACGTGACTTTTGGCAGTAATATTCCGCCGTGACTGACTCGTACACAGTCACACATGCTCACTCACACATGCTCCACGGCAGCAGGGGGCACTACTGAGTCCATTGGGAAGGCGGGAGGTTGAGCAGAGCATGGAACAGCCCTTGCCAGCCTGATGACAGCCGTGTTTCTCGCGATCCAGCATCTGAATTTAGCGATCACAACGAAAACAGCCAAGACACATATTGAGCCCAGAAAACGAATGTTCTTAGGGCTGTAAATATAATAAGCCTTTGTCTAAAATGGACAACATTGTAACTAAGGAGATTTAAACTATACAGCGATTCTGCACTCGGTCAATCAGCTGCTCTTCATTTTCTTTCCTGCTATATTCAATGAGTGATACAAATATTTTTTACCATACGTTCTGAATAAAACTGATACTGTTGGACTCGGTACTAGTTGACTGCTACCAGAAATAAAAGGAAGTAGCCTACTTTACTGTGTACTTTGTGAGTAATCCTCTGTCAGAGTCCCCTCCATAGTACATAATGCATGTTTTTTGCTATCTTTGATGAATGATAAAAATAAAATGTTACCATTAGTTCTTAATGAAATTGATACGGTTTGACTTTGTATTAGTAAGCCTACTACTAACAATACATTGAAGTATTTTTACTGTGTATTTTTTGAGAAATCCTCTGTCAAAGTCCCCTCCTGAGAACAAAATCAAGCCATTTCTGCTAAGTTTGATGAGGGAAAAAAAAATGTTTTGCCATTAGTTCTGTTGGACTCAGTACTAGTACCACAAGTACTATGAAGTACTTTTACTGTGTACTTTTTGAGTAATCCTCTGTCAATGTCCCCTCCTGAGTACAATAATGCATGTTTCTCTGCTATTTTGAATAAGCGTTAAAACACCTTTCTTATGAGACTGATATTGTTGGACAGAGTACTTTAAGAGGATGGTTGACATGATATCAGCAATACTTCCAGTCAGTACTCCAGCAGCAGCATTTTCACACCTTGGAAAGTCTTTAGAGTCTGGCCTGGATAGCTGGTCACAAATATCCTTCAGCAAAGTGACGCACCCTTGTGACTCTTGTTGGCCTCTTATGGGGCTGCTGTCTTTTAAATAGGATTATTTCTCTGCTCCTAGTTCATTCCTCTCAGATTCTTCCATCAGTCCCAGTCATTGCATGTCTGTCAATAGAGCTTGGAAAAATGTGTCCAATTCACCAAAATGTTTTTGTGAAGGTCAGAGCTAAATTATAGATTGTTTGATTGTGTAATTACAAGGTGAGAGAAAATAAATCCACATCCTCCTATTAAACTTATTTTATTTACTTTTCCATGTTGTACATATACTTACTTGTATTACATGTTGAACCACATGCTGGATATCTTCCCCAGCCTCAAGGAAATACAATCAAATTAATGGTTTCATAATTTAAAATGTTTATAAAAATGTATAAATTAATAGTGTTGTGTGCAAACATTTCAAATTGAAATATAAAATGAAAAATAAGTTTACTTTTGAAATGATTCCTCACAAAAACCTTTCTAAATTATAGTAAATTATTAAAAAAGGTTTCGTCAATATACGTTTTTCTGCCTAAAATAGTTAAAATTGAACGTAAACTATATCAAACACCACATCCATGGCAATTATCCCATTTTTGTTAAGTTAATAACAATATTGATATTATATATATATATATATTTATATATAATATATATAGCATATAATTGATGCAGTCTTTCTGAACATTTTTTAAATACTGCAAATGAAGAATATTTGTAATGTTTTACACAGATAGTTCCTTAACTTGAATTTGAAAACACGTGGCAACTTTATTAATACAGCAGTTGAAAAGATTTGTGGAAGGATAAATTCTTCATGGGCTTCAATGGCTCTCTAGATAAAGGGTGTTTTATGGTTGCTTGTATTATCCTCAGATAGTGGTTTGTTTAAATAACTAGTGTAGTGATCACTGATTCATACACTGGGGTTACATAATTCAATCCAGGAACTACAGGTTGGGGGTATTGTTTCCGCACGGACACATGTGTTGACGGTATCTACTGTGTACCTACTGTGTGTCCTCCCTTTCACTTTCTCTTCTCATCTCAGCCTGCGACCCGACAGCATGTCAATTTCTGCTGCTCAATAAAGTGAGATTTGCACCTTCGATGCACCGCCTCCGTCTCCCTTCTCTCGGCACTACACGAGTGACATTTTAATAAATATTGAAAAAAATGGCTCCAAAAAAGGCATATTTAAGCAATAGCTCACGACAGGCCGTGGTATATGGCCATTATATCACAGTTAAGGGGCGTGGTTCGGCCCGACGCGAAGCGGAGGGTCGACAACCCCCTTAACTGTGATATAATGGCCATATATCACGGCCTGAAGTGAGCTATTGCTTTTATAAAACGGTTACCAAGTGTGGCAATATGAATGAAAAATACACACTCTAATTTAAATAGTTGTTGTTATTAAATAATGATGTTCAAAATAAAATAGTCCGTCCGTTGCCTTCTGCACAAAACATAGTGCGAGGTGGTTGCTATGCAACAACACTAACAACAGCTAGCGAACATATTAGACAGAGAGCGTTGATCCATTATTTGGCTATTTATTTACATTAATTTGTATGTTGCCGTTTATTGTGCACCCACTGAAAAACTGTCCAGCATCAGTAGCATGGCTTACGTGGTTACTTGTATAGGTTGAGGTTGTTCTAGGCTGTTGCTTGGCGTGACGAGAATATTGCTCCACTTTCTCCGGTCCCCGAGATTCGGCTTCCAGTAGCTCTGGAGAGAGCTTTCGCACCTGTGGCCACTAACGGTCATCATTTCTCTGCTTTGTTTCAAGACCCGCATCAGAAAGCTTTTGAATGGTGGTACCTTTCCAGTTGGTCTACCTGCTCTTCACGTAGCTCTGCATGTCGTCGTTTAGGTGCTTTTTGTTCTGGAGATATAGGCACTGCTCAATCCACTCCTCCATAGTAAGACCCCCCCGGAGGTCGAAGTTAATCTTAAATGTTTCCATCTTATGCTCTGTAAGTTTGTTTCGTAACGGAAGAAATGTAAATATATTTATAAAACGGACAAGTCAAATCAAGCAATCTGATTGGTCGATAGCGTTTTTGCGGACCTTTTTGATTACAGATTTGAAAACATCGTTGCTTGCTTTAAAAGTAGCACAATTCATTATGTCAAACCTTGGAAAGTATCTAAATATCCCTGCCCTAATGCCAAAGGAGCTGCACACTGAATATGTTTTTGCCGTTTGATGTCTATGTCTGGACCGTTGCGTAAAAAGGAGGGTTTCTGCCCCGTTACTTCTCCGCTGCTTTCTTGTTCCAGTTTGAAAAGCAAACTGCAGGCAGTTTGCTTTTCAGCCCAACTGTATACTGTTTTTCTCAGGCGCGGAGGGATACTGAGTTGTTGTGAAAAGTAACTTACAATTCTACCCGTGGTATACGCTCAGTATATCACGGCTAAGAACCAATCAGATTGCTTGATTTGGCTTGTCCGTTTTATAATTAAGCAATAGCTCACGACAGGCCGTGGTATATGCTCATTATATCACAGCTAAGGGGCGTGGTTCGGCCCGACGCGAAGCGGAGGGTCGACAACCCCCTTAGCTGTGATATAATGAGCATATATCACGGCCTGAAGTGAGCTATTGCTTTTATAAAACGGTTACCAAGTGTGGCAATATGAAAGAAAAATACACACTCTAATTTAAATAGTTTTTATTAGTAAATAATGATGTTCAAAATAAAATAGTCCCTCTGTTGCCTTCTGCACGAAACATAGTGCGAGGTGGTTGCTATGCAACAACACTAACAACAGCTAGCGAACATATTAGACAGAGAGCGTTGATCCATTATTTGGCTATTTATTTACATTAATGTGTATGTTGCCGTTTATTGTGCACTCACTGAAAAACTGTCCAGCATCAGTAGCATGGCTTACGTGGTTACTTGTATAGGCTGAGGTTGTTCTAGGCTGTTGCTTGGCGTGGCGAGAATATTGCTCCACTTTCTCCGGTCCCCGAGATTCGGCTTCCAGTAGCTCTGGAGAGAGCTTTCGCACCTGTGGCCACTAACGGTCATAATTTCTCTGCTTTGTTTCAAGACCCGCATCAGAAAGCTTTTGAATGGTGATACTTTTCCAGTTGGTCGACCTGCTCTTCACGTAGCTCTACATGTCGTCGTTTAGGTGCTTTTTGTTCTGGAGATAGGCACTCCTCAATCCACTCCTCCATAGTAAGACACCCCCCCCCCCCCCCCCCCCGGAGGTCGAAGTTAATCTTAAATGTTTTTGCGGACCTTTTTGATTACAGATTTGAAAACATCGTTGCTCGCTTTAAAAGTAGCACAATTCATTATGTCAAACCTTGGAAAGTATCTAAATATCCCTGCCCTAATGCCAAAGGAACTGCACACTGAATATGTTTTTGCCGTTTGATGTCTATGTCTGGACCGCTGCGTAAAAAGGAGGGTTTCTGCTCCGTTACTTCTCCGCTGCTTTCTTGTTCCAGTTTGAAAAGCAAACTGCAAGCAGTTTGCTTTTCGGCCCAACTGTATACTGTTTATCTCAGACGCGGAGGGTTACTGAGTTGTTGTGAAAAGTAACTTACAATTCTACCCATGGTATACGCTCAGTATACCACGGCTAAGAACCAATCAGATTGCTTGATTTTACTTGTCCGTTTTATAAACAGCTGTAATAGTTAGTTTAGCGACCGGATATGAAGGATTTTCAGAATAAAAGCTTGGCATTGAGATTTTATGAGAACTTCCGGGTTTTTTCACAATAAAACAGCTTTTAAACTGACGATATATTTTAGACTAATTATGCTATTAAACATTGATTTTAATTTCTAACACTATTCAGTTAAGAGAAGAGAAAAAAGGAAAGAAAATTGTTAGAATGGGTGATGTAACATTAATGACAGACATAATATGAGGTCCTTGGCACTCAGACTTTAGAGGGGTCATTTTGTGATCATGGGGCATCACCCTTACAGCATCAGGACAATATCATATGGAGTCAGATACTGGAAGTGTGCTGGAGGCGTTAACTGGGACTGATGGAAGGATGAGGCTGATGAGACTGAAGAATCTGCGAGGAACGAACTAGTGGCAGAGGAATAATTATATATTAAAAGACAGCAGCATCATAAGAGGGCAACCATGTGACAGAGTGTGTTACTTTGCTGAAGGATATTTGTGACCAGCTATCCATTCCAGGCCAGACTCTAAAGACTTTCCAAGGTGTGAAAATGCTGCTGCCGGAGTACTGACTGGAAGTATCGCTGATATCATGTCTACCATCCTCTTAAAATACTCTGTCCAACAATATCAGTCTCAGGAAGAAATGTTTTTTAAAGCTTATCAAAAGAAAAACATGCATTATTGTACTCAGGAGGGGACATTGACAGAGGATTACTGGAAAAGTACACAATAAGTACTTCATAGTACTTGTGGGGGTAGTTTCAGTAGTACTGAGTCCAACAGGATCAATCTCACGAAGAACTAATGGCAACAAAAAAGAATTCCCTCATCAAACTTAGCAGAAGTGGCTTGATTTTGTTCTCAGCAGGTGACTTTGACAGAGTATTTCTCAAAAAATACACAGTAAAAGTACTTCAATGTATTGTTAGTAGTAGGCTTACTAATACAAAGTCAAACCGTATCAATTTCATTAAGAACTAATGGTAACATTTTATTTTTATCATTCATCAAATATAGCAAAAAGCATGCATTATGTACTATGGAGGGGACTCTGACAGAGGATTACTCACAAAGTACACAGTAAAGTACTTCCTTTTATTTCTGGTAGCAGTCAACTAGTACCGAGTCCAACAGTATCAGTTTTATTCAGAATGTATGGTAAAAAATATTTGTATCACTCATTGAATATAGCAGGAAAGAAAATGAAGAGCAGCTGATTGACCGAGTGCAGAATCGCTGTATAGTTTAAATCTCCTTAGTTACAATGTTGTCCATTTTAGACAAAGGCTTATTATATTTACAGCCCTAAGAACATTCATTTTCTGGGCTCAATATGTGTCTTGGCTGTTTTCGTTGTGATCGCTAAATTCAGATCGCTGGATCGCGAGAAACACGGCTGTCATCAGGCTGGCAAGGGCTGTTCCATTCTCTGCTCAACCTCCCGCCTTCCCTATGGACTCAGTAGTGCCCCCTGCTGCCGTGGAGCATTTGTGAGTGAGCATGTGTGAATGTGTATGAGCCTATGAGCATAACCACGGCGGAATATTACTGCCAAAAGTCACGTGAGTGAGTCACGTGACTTTTGGCAGTAATATTCCGCCGTGAGAAGAAAAAGTTTTGTACCTGTAAAAAAAAGTGTTGTAGTTGTAAAAATGTGTGTACTTGTAAAACCTATGCTGAATTTGTCTCTGAAACATGATTTATTAGAAAAATGGTATGTGTTTATTTGATAGACACGTTTTTTCTTTGCAAAACTAAATGCATTAGTTTGTAGATGGTGTTTTGTATTTGCAAACCACATTGTGTTTGTTAGTGAATCATGAGGCATTAGTAAAACCTGTTTAGTTTGTTTGTGGAGTTATGGCAGGAAATTAGCTCCATACATATCGCCTTACTGCCAGCCCACGGAGCTGTAATAATGGATATATTGCACATGTTTGCTGTAATTCATCATTTGTAAAATATTATACTACATGGGCTGTATGATTAAATCTTGTACCGTAAATGTTGTATTAAATAAAGTTAATATTACCGACGTAGATTAACGTCCCTGTAGCTTCTTATTGCACTAAGAAGCTTATTGCACTGTATATATATACAGTGCAATAATTCTTTCATGCTAAATGAAGCTCTGTTGCTTGGATATCACTAGATCCTGTTACAGCGTAATATAAAAGTACATAACGATTGATGTGTAAATTAGCATAATTACTAGCTAACCGCTAGCTGCTAACTGCCGCCTCGTTAATATCAAATCTATCATAATAACAAACCATTACCATGCTGTCATGAACGTGCGGTGCTGTTACGTGTACGCAAATTGACGTGCTTGATGTGAACGAGCATTTTGGGGGGCATGGTTAAAGTTGCGCATGCGCTATGAGCGCACATACGGGTACTTCTCAGGCATGCCGGGTAATCTGTGACGTTTCGCTCTCTCAAAAGTTGGGCCATTTTATCATCATGCGCGAATGAGCAACTCTCATAGGAATGAATGAGGCCCCGCCTCCCACGCTGTATCCAGTTCTTATTATACATCCATGGTGTGTATGAGCACAACCACGGCGGAATATTACTGCCAAAAGTCACGTGAGTGAGTCACGTGACTTTTGGCAGTAATATTCCGCCGTGAGAAGAAAAAGTTTTGTAGTTGTAAAAAAAGTGTTGTAGTTGTAAAAACAAGTTTTGTACTTGTAAAAATAAGTGTTGTAGTTGTAAAAAAAATGTGTGTACTTGTAAAACCTATGCTGAATTTGTCTCTGAAACATGATTTATTAGAATAATGGTATGTGTTTATTTGATAGATACGTTTTTTCTTTGCAAAACTAAATGCATTAGTTTGTAGATGGTGTTTTGTATTTGCAAACCACATTGTGTTTGTTAGTGAATCATGAGGCATTTGTAAAACCTGTTTAGTTTGTTTGTGGAGTTATGGCAGGAAATTAGCTCCATACCCGAGGCGAACATCTATAACGCCAGTGCTACGGGCCGGCCCTGAGCACAAGTACTCAGATTTGCACTTACTTGAGTAAATGTACTTAATTGTACTTACATTCTACGATTGCTTCTGCTCAGTTAGTTAGTTAAAGCAATTACATGTTAGGTCACCAGACTATATTATTGTGAATAATAAATATATAATGTGTCCTAGCCTTTACAGGTAGCCTACAACAAAGCTTACAGGAGATAATGGGTGATAAATAGAGCAGGCCTTAACCACACTTTCCTGAGAGGAAGGCTAATCAGGCACAATTGGAAACACCTGTGTGGGTTGACCATGCATTTAGGCTGTCAGTGCCCTCTCCTCTGTTTGGCCCTGCTCTCACTGCTCGTAGCATTTTCTGAGCAGGCTAGCTTCCTAGCATTATGATTGTGTCGCTTCAGGATGGTCTTCTTGAGGAAATAATTGTGTTTGAACCAAGGTCCCTGCTGGAATTGCTACCACTCAATGACCCAGTAGGCTATGCCTGCAATTCCTCCATATCATCATCTTTGGGCCTCAAACACAGCCTCACACTGGAAGTTGGACTCTGCTGTTGTTCCTGTGTTACCTCCACACACCACAAGATCTTCTACCAAGGTAGGAGCTATTATTTTTGTGACGTTATAACTTGGCTGTGTTTTTGTTTTTGGATGCTGCTTTGTGTTTTGCTTTCTGCTATATCGGGCTAGCTTTAGCTGCTAATTGCTATGTTAAATGCTGTTCTCACATTTGGTTTAGCAGTTGGGTCTGTCTTTTGGTTGCTGAGTTTAGTTTTCTTTTGGTCTTTGTTTGCCAGTGCATAATGATTATATGCATTTCAAATATGGCATTATTATTATTTATTATCATTGAATGTCGGAATATTGGTGTTTTGGGTCACCTAGAAGTTTGTTTTGCAGCTTGCTTCCCCATGTAGGTGTTGTTTGTTGCTGTTGTGGGATTTTACAGTTGCTGTCATTTAGTGATTGTCAAGCTAACATTACAGGTTATTATTGCAATAAACATGTGCTTAATATTAGTTTCTGTGGGATTTCGCCTGCCTTTCCTATATTATTTCTAACTATATTTTAAGTACATTTCAAGTTCTCATAATTAATTTCAGCCATATTGTCCAACCTGCTTTGATTATTTGGAGCGTTTCTGTTGCATTTAGTGTATAGCATATGTACTTATTGGTTGCTGCTTTTGTTGCCTTTTAACTCAAGTCTCAGCTCCTATGCTATTATTGTAAACTGGCTTTATGGATCATGTACACATGCTATTGTCTAACAGACATCACACTCACAAGATTTCCTGTAATTTGGGTTTATTCTAACCTCATCATTGTTAATGTATGTCTGCTGTAGGCATAACATGTCCACTATGCAGCCACAACAGGAGTTTTCCTGTTTGGGCATCTACATATTTTCCTACAGGAACATACGGAATGTCTCTTCGCTTCAACAAGGTAAGAGTTTGCTTTTGGTTTTAAAATGCATTGTGGGAAAATGCTCAGATGTGGCTCTGCTGAGTCTGTTTGTGTGTTTTACACTAAGCTGTCTGCACTTGTTGTTTCATTGCTTTCACTCATTGCTAGTTTTTGCTTTTATCCGCCATCTGTCTTTATGCAATGCTATTAATTGTGGATTGTGGCGCCTGTTATATTTGTTTTTTTGGCGTGTGCTTCATTGAAATGGATACTTGTGTTTGAGTGTTTATGGGCTGAATTTGTGGCATATTTCAATTAAGAATGTTTCATCTTTTTCTGAAAGGTTTGCTTTTGACTCACAGCAAACAAGTCTCTAGTAGAAGATGGTACCGTATGCCATTCCTGCACTGCAATTTACTGACTGTTATGTAAAACTATTGCAAATTCTTCTTAGTGTCATTGTTCAGAGTTGACTTGGTTTATACAGTTTCATTTAGTTTTTTTATTCAGATTAGTGAGCTGACACTTGACACTTATGACACGGACATGACTGATTTGGGACTCTGCTTTCAAACTTGAAAACTAACCAAAATGAGTCACAATATTGTAATAAAAAAACTGCAACTTAATTACATCTAAAATGACTGGTCCGTTATCAGTTTAAATTAAAATATATACAAAAAACAGGAGCAGCCAAGTTTTTTCTGATACAGGCTTTCATTTAAAAACTGTGCTGTACCTTTACTAAAATATCAAGAAGGTCTTAAACCGATTTCGTGAAACAATAGCGTTTGATGTCAGACATTTTGCTACAGTGCAGTGCATTTCCAGTATGAAGGAATAACTACATTACACATCTGACTGCATTCATTGTGTGAAACTAAAGGGTATTTCACTAACAGCCCTAGCAGATCATCTCTATCAAAAATCTGCTGTAAAAGATAAAAGGGAGGTCCAAAGCACTCAAGAGGATTACTGTCTTAAACCGACTTTTTAGTTTGGTTAAACCATTGCAATTACAGAACACTTTTCTTTTTAATCATGCCTCAGATAAACAAAAGATGGCACAAATCGATGTTGAGAGGAATGCTCTTAAACTGACAATGAGCCATAATCACTTTTAGGCCCCTGTGTTATCTGTCGGTTTCTACTTGTTCCTCTTCACTTGCACTGCTCACTCAAGCTGTTATCAGTCAAAGGCCTGACAGCGGTTCTCTGTTTCCAGGCCCTGTACGTGCCTTTGTCAGTTCACATCTCAGCATTCGGACAAGCTGCTATCGGACAAGGGTGCTTCCCAATCCCAGTCATTACTTCCACCTGTGTGACAACAGGCGCTCTTATCTGCTCTAGTGATGTGAGCCCAGCAGAGCTACTGATTAATAGACATGGGGTCACGTCACCCCTCTCTCTCCCTTTCATTCTTTCCCTCTCACCAATTCCCCACGTTTGTCACACTGGGCGAATGAGATTGGGGCAGGCAAGTTAAATCAGACAAAAAAAGTACGAAGAGTATTCCCGAGGTTATTTCAAAGTGATAAACATTAAGCGTGAATAAATGTTTTTAAAACTACTCTCTCCTGGGAACACAAACGCACGCACACAAACACACAGACTTTCCCTGTTTTTAATTAAAAGCCTGAGTGACAATGTGGCCTATTTCTTCCATGGCTGTTTCAAATTGAGTGAGAGATAAGACTTATATTTAGGAGGCCTTATCGAACTCATCTATTTACTGCTGGGTAATTTTCATTTTCTTGACTTACAAGAAAGTGCAGACAGAAAAATCCTCCTCTGTCCTCTAGGTTTTAAATCTCCAAAGCAGAATATGTCCCCTTCTCTATCCCCCTTTCTTTTCGTGGTTTATGAAAGCGAGAACATGGAAACAATGGATGTTCTTGTGTCTTACTGTGCTTGCATCTAAGCCGCTACATATAGGGATGTCCCGATCCGATCACGTGATCGGGGATCGGAGCCGATCACGTGAAAATCACGTGATCGGGAGAAAAAAATCGGGGATCGGAATCTTTTTTTTTTTTTTTTATAAAATATTTTTATACATTTTATTTAATGTTACAAAACAAAAATGACCATGTTCACGTCTTAAAGTCATCCTGAGGCCTTAGTTTTGGGTTAAAATTACACAACATCATGTATGTGTTGCTTCTTTTGGGCTTGTTTTCATAGACCTGGTTGCTTATTTCTCTCAAATCTGGCAACAGTGGGCGCAGTGTCTAATAGTAGCAGTAAGCTAACAAGAGGCTACGTTCAGCTGGTGACTCGGGAGTCGGGACAGAGAAAATGTCAGGAGTTTGGAAGTATTATAAAATTGAAAGCGAAGGCAGTGTAACAGCCAGATGCAATGTTTGCAAGGCGGAGGTTCCGCGTGGTGGAAAGAACAGAGCTACGTTCAACATGACCAATCTAATACAAACACCACCAACAACAACACGACGAGTACACAGCGGCCACTCAGGTAACGGCACTGAAACAACCGACACTTTCAGAGACTTTTAAAAGGAAAGAGAAACTACCCCAGAACAGTGAAAAGGCCAACAAAATAACAGCCAAGATAGCTGAATTCATCGCGTTGGATGACCAGCCGTTATCTGTTACCTTTTTTTTCCTCTTAATGCATTGCATAAAGATCGGATCGGGAAAAATCGGTATCGGCAGATTGTCAAAATCAAATGATCGGAATCGGATCGGGAGCAAAAAAAGGTGATCGGGACATCCCTAGCTACATAAGGTCAATATCCTACTAGCACGATGCATGCTTAACATGGATGTCTCTGCAGTGTGTTAACGCCGCAGTAAGGCCAGGTCTAATCTCTAAACATTGTCATCTGCAAGCTCAGATCCACACACTGCATAATGACAACATTAAAGGCCCTACAACACCAAATAATCTGTTCCTCCTTGGTCTATTTGTGCATCCCAGTAAGGAGTCATTTGATCCTACCTCCTTCCTGACAGTTCATCCGCTGGTTATCATTTTGTATCTGCCTGTAAGATAAACATAAAAGCAAAAAAGGGAAAGCATTTTACGCTGAGAACCAACAGGAGATATGACGAGCTCTGAAACATTTATGCTCGGCTTTGATTTGTTTGGCTTGGTTTGTGTCTGGTTTGTCTCAAGGCGAGGCTTAATCAAAAGAGATATAGGGTTGGAATATATTACGCAGTGCTGTTCATACAGTGCGGTAAATGACTGAAGTGCATTTGTAAGCGAATGAGTTTCATTGTTTGTGGTTTTGACCCTGAGAAGGGCAGCATGTGATAATGAAGCAGTTGTCAGAAAGCCAGCCCCTCAGTGAGTGGCTTCGTCTTGTTAATGTGCGATGTGTGCGTCGTCACCACTAAACAGTCTGTCTTCATTATTGCTGGACGGTTGCACAGATAGACTACATCTTGGATCATGTGCAGGTACCAGCAGACTTTAATTCAAGTGTAAGACATTTGTTCAAAAATGTTCTTGTAAAGAAGATTACTTTTGACCCCGACTATAACATTGTTTTACAAAGTTTATTTGCTATATCATTTTTACAAGTCAGGTTAATCAATATTAAGAATACTCACTACTTAATCCTGATTATGGTTGGACACAATCTTTTTTAATTCTCTTTTTTCTTGGTTTCTGACTTCTGCCGACAGTTACAGGTCAGATCATCATTTGTTTTCTCAAACAAAAGTGTAAAATGGCATTGACTGTCAGTCTGAGTTTCACGTTCGAGAGACCCATGGGTGAAGAAGGACTCAGGATGCATATTCATATATCTTTCTTGTTTCTTTGTGGATTTCTAGTTTTGTGGGATGTTAAGACTTGGTGTGTTGAAACAAACATTACATCAAATATTCAAAAGGAAATCTCATGAGATAAAGTAGGCCTAAATCTAATGTTGAATCATCTGGGTCAAAGAAAGAACAAATGGGGGAAGGCAGTATGGCCTCTCATTAAGGTAATGTAAAGGGGTGATGCTTGTGCTGTCCTTCCTGCCTCAGATGTGATCATGTGACCTCATGATTTGGATTAAGACATTGTTAAAACTTAAACATATCCGTCGTTTACTCAATAGCATTTAAACTTCCAGATCAACTTGCTTGCACAACATTCCCCCTTTCTCTTTGCTCAGTTAAAGAACTGCAATAGTGTATCTGTATCCTTGAGTTTCTATCTTTTTCTCCTCTCTCGCTGCCTTTTCTCTGCTCTGTCACCCATTCCCCCCTCCTCACAGTGGGAAGATTTTCTAATATCCATTACTTCCACTAGGGTCAGTGCAATCCCACTGGGTCCGCCAAAGACTTGGCAGGTGCCGATAAGGGCCTTGCTCTAGACACCGTAATAACTTAACAAATCCCTCCATGACCCAGAATCCCCTTCACCAGCGTGGCATCCCACTATTTTCCATAAAGCCATTAAAATCTACCAGGTGTCATATTGGGAGAGGCGGCGTGTGGTTGCAGTGCACTCCATGCCATGCACATCTCAAAGACTTTCTGTTAATACAAAAACCTCAACAGTAAACTATAAATAGAAGAAGGCAACATTACGATTCATCACCTGCTGTCCCGCTGTTGTTGGGACAGAATCGGTTCATGGACTTTGGATTGTGTGTCAGTGTAGGTCTGCTCTGACCAGGCGTGGTGGGCATGCAGTTTAACTTGTTCTCTTTGTCATACTTTAATTTCCTTTCATTCATTTCTTCACTGCAGTGCATCTTTCACTGACACACAGCGGGTCATTTAGGCTTGGCCTCCTGGAGCTTTTATCCGATAATGATACCCGCTTCACTGGGTATCAGACCACAGCTCCACCCATTTTTTTTCCCTCCTCCTAAAACCTAGCTTTCAACCTGCCAATCATGCTTTAGCAGCATTGGAGTGGCAATAGTGTTAATGATTCATTTCCCTTGTAATCCCCGCTCTGGCTGATAAGCTCATGACGGCTGCCGTTATTTGCGGCTGTTTTCCATTGTTTGCTGTGTTAAATTAAGCCTCAACGATCCATCCGTTGAGCCTCTGTGAGCAGAGGAAAAACCCATAGGCATGAGCTGCTCTAATAGATTAACTAGCCATACTGCACAAAGAAGGTGAAAACATCTGTGTCTGATCTCAGTGCAGTTTCTGGATGTACACAAAGTCTTTTCCAAAGGCGTTTTGATATTTATTGTTTATGATTCAAACACAGACCCAAAAGAGTCACACAATCAAAATAAGTCAGATGTTACGTGTTAGCTTTCATTCCCAGTCCCAAGTTTTTCTTTCCTGCATTAAATACCCATGAATAAATAAGCAATACTCCGAGTTGAAGTTCAGAAAAAAACACCCCAGAGATTTAGCTATATCCAATTTGATTGACAGTAGCCTGCTGACATACTGTAAGCAAATAAGTAGGCGTAAAGCAAAAAGTCCTTTGACATAGCCAAAAACTTTGGTAGTAAAATTGGGTTTATACAGATAATCTTAATTTATAGTAGAAGCTCAATAAGAACATATATTTCCATATTGGATTTCATCCCACCCAAATATGTTTTAAATGCTGCAGACAGACATATGCTACTCTGATGGAGATGTGAGTCAAATTGAGTCTCTAGTCTTCTAATCATCACACAGTGTCTGTCAGGGCAAGGTGAACAGCGACCTTCTCATAAAGACATCAGGCTAAACATCAGTGGAGCGCGCCGTGGGTAATAACAAGTTTCATGAAGCCATAAATCTACCTAATCTAATGATTTGGCTCACCTGCTGCACCACTCTGATGTGTCATGGTGGCTACTTGTCATTTCAAGGGGACGTGTCTGCAAGATGTCAATGGTTTCCTCAACTGGACAGATTTATTTTTGTGTATGACTGAATGTCTGGCTGTTTTGTAATGTCTCGTACAAGGAAATGGGTTTACAAATGTAAGTTTACCTGTATGCATCCTCGTTTAAGATTACAAATGGTGAACCATATCTGTTGTTTACAGGCAGGCAAACACATTGAGAGACTGTGAATAATTTGTGTAAATCACTTCCAAACTTAATGCCTTAACTTGGGGCCAGTTAGCAAATAAGTCAGTGGATCCATTAAGTTTTATCAGTTTCCATTGACATTACTCGAATGTCACCTTTTTCCTAGAAATGCCTTCAACAGCCATTTAGAAGACAATTGCTAGCGACAAAATGATTCTCTGAAATATGACTCTGTGGAGAATTTAGAGGGTAAGAACTGTCCCTGGATCATGATGTGCTCTTCTGTTCCACCTCCTTTCACATGACATTAGGTTTTTCCTCTAATTGAATGGACGCTGTCACTAGTTTCAAACAAATGACCGCAGTGTGTCCTCAACAATGTAGCCTAATAGCAGTTTGAACAAACAGTTCCCGCCCAACGTCGAGGACACATCCCTCATTGGGTCCCTCCTGCGCTAAGAGCCTCCTTTTTAAAGGCAGCTTTGCTCCATCATAAAAGCTGGCTATTATGGGAGATTGCCAAGTCTTCTGAAAGTCACCTTCATTTTTTGCTGTTTGTTGAGATGTGACAATATTAAAACAAATCTCTCATAGCTTTAATGCTTGTCACTCTTGACGCAAACATAAACAGGCTCTAAACTAAACAAGGGTAGAAGTATACCTTTTTTAGGTCTTTAATAGGAATCCACTGCTATTTTCCATTAATTGGTCCATAGTACAAAGTTTGTATGAACATAATTGCTATGTGGCATTTCAATAAGCCAAGATGTAATGAAAAAGCTTTTAAAATGAGATCAAAACCTTTTTACTATGGAAGTATTTTTGCCACTGTGTTTATGATTTCCCTACATTTTGTGTCCTAACAAGTGATTAAATGTAATGTTGCTCCATATTTCATATTTCACATTTCATATAATGTATTGCATTGCTGATATTTAGGTGACATCAATTCTATTTAGATTGCCCTTTTAGAGCAGAAAGACCCTGCATATTGATGCTTTGAATACAAATACTTTCTTGGCCCATACTCTTTCACCATGATTTGTGAAAAAAACAGTCAGTAGTGTTGTGGCGATCCAGTACTCACACAACAGGAAAGAATGAAACAGAGAGGAATCAATGAAACACAAACACAGAAATAGTTGAGATTAATCATTATTTAGTTGCGCACCACCAAACAACAATGGGGAAACATTACCTTGCTTCAACAGCAACCAATCGCAGAAATGCTCCCACGAACACAAGAAAACACAGGCCAAATATACGTTTCCTAAATGACACACGAACATGTTCCCTAATCATGTTTAACGCACACACATTGTCAGTTCTCCTAAACTTGGACATGTTCCAGATGTCGAAAGGTCATCATCTCATGACTTCTTTAGGAGTCTTGCAGGATATGAATTATCCAATTAACAAACTATATATACGTCTGCACATGAGCGCACATACATTTCTTCCTCTAACTAACACTTAACTGTATTATATCTAAATGTAGCCTCTTTGCATTTCCTCTGAGCTCGGCGTCAGCTCACTTAACGTAATAATTAGCAAAGAGACGATTCTATGGAAACTGTAATTCAATAACATACCTAGTTACTATGACTAGGTGCAAGATTGATATAACAGTAGTTTTCCCATAGTCCTGCCGGCAGCCAGACACACAGGCAAACCGAGCAAAACGTAACATCTTTGGTGGAGTTAATAATTCAAAATCACAAAGAAATGCCCTTCAAATAAAAATTGCTTTTAATGTAATTCAGCCAACTGACCTTCATACTACTCTCATTTTATTTTCCTTCATTGCACACTACACAGATGGCCGGACCTCCTCTAAATGATATATTTTTAGATCTAAGTTCAAGTTTTGTGCCATTCTTGGATTTTGTTGCCAGGTAATATGTCCCTGAAGCGACGTCTAAATTAGGATGCACCGACAGTGACCCATATTACCTTTGATTGAGCCTAAAGGCTTCTACTGTCCCAGCCTCGCTAAACTATAACTCTCATATCCCTGTGTTGGCATAGGTCGGCTCACTTTCCACTGATTGGTCCTTTGTGAGATTATCATAGTGTTCTTAGAGGTACAGTTTAATATTTTGCGGAGTATACTTTTGTGGTAAATAGTGGGATGAGAACATTGGTACCATAATCTGTGATTTATTCTGTAAGGCAGGGGTGTCCAAACTTTTTCCACCGAGGGCCACATGCAGAAAAATATACGAAGGGCTGGGCCACTCATTAGAGGTGATGTGTACTGCCTCATAAGTTAAAGTGGACCTATCATGCTATATTTGAATAATATATTGTAGGGCCATACCTATATAAGGTATATTTATACGTTTTATTTATCAAAATACCAAACAGATCATGCATTTTAGCCATGCCTCATTTCGCTCTATTTTGCTCTCCTCCACCCTGTCTTTGCATGCGCTGCAGCTGACCACGCCCCCCTGCAAAGGAGGGGGCCGAGTTACGAGCGTCGTGTTACCATGCTGTTACCATGCCATGGCAAGCTCTCATTCCCCTGATAGGTCAGCTCCGCCGTCCTGACGTCAGTGAAATGTTCAAATCTGGATCAGTCTGTATCAGATCCGTTGCAGCCCCGTTTTTAGAGATTTGGGTATGGAGGAATAGAGAGGGTTGTGTTTTCTGACACTTGGTGAGTTCCCTGGAACACCGGGGACACATATTCATGTATAAAAGACGTACAAAAGTGCATTTTGCATGATAGGTCCCCTTTAAGTTGTAAGTCAGCAAAATCAATCAAATGGAAGTAAATTATGCTTAATCAGCGTACATCACAGCTCTCCATAGGGTTTCAATTATTTTGTTGGCAGCTCATTCCTTACAACAGAAGCCTCAGATTGCTTATAATGAGAGGAAATAGGAAGGGTTTATTTCAAGCTTGTTATGATAATAAGTTATTGACCGTTTTTCTTATCAACTTAGATTTGTTAGAAAAAGAATTCAGCTTTAATTGACTGAATTTATTTGAAAAGTGGGCTTATTAACACATGAATACTACTGTGTAATATCTGTTTACATCTATATTTAAGAAGTAAAAGACAAGCACAAGTTTCATTTGAGGGCCATACTGCATTATATTTTTTTAATTTGCTGAGGGCCGATTCAAAATGGTCCGCGGGCCGCATTTAGCCCCCGGGTCGTAGTTTGGACACCCCTGCTGTAAGGTAAATTAGGAAGCTACAGCCTCAAAGACTAAAAGCACAGGGAAACACCCTGCCTGGCTCTGTCTACCCTTTTTTCATTTTAAAATCCTCTTACAAACCTCTGTAATCTCATTAATGAACATGTTATGTTTCGTTTGTTTAATATATACTTATACGAGGTGTAAAAATGTAAATTAGCTGTTTAATGGCGGCGCATCTGCCAAATCTTTTCCTGGACCTGAGACCTGACATTTGTTGTGATATCCACTGTTGTACTGTGTCTGTTTCTGCCCTATCAACAGTTCAAATCTTCTCATCTAAACAGTTAATTAGCATTACGCATATGTCATTAAATATTAAAGGTGGGGTAGGTAATTTTGGAGAAACCAGCTCGAGTGTGCTAGAATTTGAAAATACACAGCCGGAAAAAATCTCCCACTTCCTTACAGAGCCCCTCCTCCAACACACACGAACGCGCACATGACCAATGAGGGCACGAGATAAGTTTGTGCACAGATGGAAGGCTGACAGGCAGGTAGGCCATCCAGTTATTTTAGCCGGGCCTGCTAAAATGATTGGTCGTACTTTTTACAGTACTACGGCTTCCACAGATGACATTTTTTTATGGACTTTTTTGTCAAAGCACTTAAGATATTCATTGCTATCGGGATGTTAAGAGCATTCCATGGAATATAACAAAAAGTGTATCTCGAGCCGGTTTCTCAAACGTACCTACCCCTTAACATTTGCTTTTAGTATTTTTAAATGAAAAAAACACCAAGGCAGTTTTTTTTTTTTTTTTCTACATCAAGCGTCCTTTTCCTGCTATGTTTTCCATTTATCCGAGTTTGTTGCATCCTCATAAGAGATTTTCTATGTGGAGAGAGATGAAAAAGAAGTGTAACAGGAGGTTTAAGGGAAAGAAAGGGAGAGCTACGCCCTGCACGCTTTGCAGCTGCACTGCTTTGTGATGGCTCGGCTATACTGCATGTTGAGAAATTGCTTTCTCTATCTTTTCTAAAATGGATTTCTTTATGATTGTTCACTGTTGATGCAAAGTGGTTGTTCAATACAGAAGCCCATGTAGCTATATTAACACTGAATTGATGTAACCTTACTTTGTATATGTTGGATTTGTTATTTGTAGAAAGAAATCACCACATGGCAGGCAATCATACCTGCATTTGAGTGATGACCATTTCATAACTGTTCATATTTCTAAATAGTAGGGCTGCTCGATTATGGCAAAAATCATAATCACGATTATTTTAGTCAATAATTGATATCACGATTATTAAAAACGATTATCCATCTACTTTAAAAACATCCATTTATTGAAAAAATTGTTTTGAACAGTAGGTTTTTAACAGTTGATTACCCTGAACTTTAAGAATAATTCAACTGAAAAACCATTAAATTACATTTAAAAAAATTAAATAATCGTTTTATTTCGATTACGTTGTAAGTCAAAATCGTAATCGAGATTAAAATACGATTAATTGCACAGCCCTACTAAATAGACATTCATTTTCGAGCAAAAATATAAAGTAATTGGATTAAATGAGCATAAATGCATTGGCTCTTTGCCATTAATCTCACGTTTGTGCCTTTATGATGTAATACAGGATTTGAAATAATCTGCGCTTATATGTGTTAGAAGACAAAAGGCTGAAAATCACCTGGGAGAGCACAGGGCAACTTGGAAGAAGGAAAACCTCTAAAACTGAATGATGTACATTGATTGACAGCACAATTAATAAAATGGTCTTTTGAGGTTTAACAAACTCTCACTTACTGCCATTTCAATGTTTAAGTGGTTGCCAATCTTGTTTTCTGACAGAATATTATAAATAACAATGGATGTTCTTCAGATTAGGTAATGATGATCCTAATCATCCAACATTAAAGTAGACTGTCGTGATGAAGTGATTCCTCTGCCATTCATGATCAAAGGAGTCTAATAGCTACCGTGCGTCAATGTTGTTGTTCTTGTTTCTGTTTTAGATTTGTCCTCGTCCTCTCATAAAACCTTGTTTCCCCTTGCTCATTTTTCTGCTCTACCTATTTCTCCTTGGTTGCACTTCTTTGTCTCCTTCCTCCCTCTTCTGCCAGACTTTACTTTCCCCCCCGCCTTAACCCCCAACGATACCGACTCCAGTGGAGGTGTCGAGCCTGGAGGACACTGATAAGGCCTTTCCCTTTAAACCTCAGCTCCACAGGCTGAGTGTGCAAAGAGAGGTTGGAGCAGAATACACTGCACCACCACAACCACATGGTCACATCAGAAATCATGACGCCAAGCCCAGAATTTTTATAGAAACAGACTGGGCTTTGAGCACACGGTAAACAATGCATAATATGAACAGGGCTACCTGTTTATTGTGGTGTAATCTGGAGGGTTGGTTAAATGTTTGGGGACTGTTTAGATTGAACATGAGAGAACAACAGCCTCATACATTGAGTAAAATGAGAAACACATTTAGTTAAAAACCTCTTAATCTGTATTTAGCCCATGGAAAATCAGATAACCGTTCTGTTAGTGAGGGGAAAAAATCAAATGAAATGAGGCAGTGTTCTTAAGCCGTCAGCCATCACACAGGTAATTTATTTTATCGTGGCCATCTCTTTGCAGGTACTTCTGTAAGCCGTTCGCCACAACAGCTGTCACGGCTGTAATCTCCATGGTTGGAGATGGACAGATATCCTCTCCAAACCAGCTTTCCGTTTCACTCTATACCTCCCAGGCTGCCAGGAGCAACCTGTTTCCTGAGTAAATGTAGGGAATGAATCACCCACAAACTCACTATAAAAGGGTTGGTTGAATCTAGTGTTTAAATACCACAAAAAGCTATTTTCCAAATGAAAATACCCACAGAAAATTACATTACATGTCACTTGTTAGACGCTTTTATCCAAAGCGACTTACATACTCAATACTGTGGACAATCCCCACAGGAGCAATTTGGGGTGAAGTGTCTTGCCCAGGGACACAACAACATGCTGACTGCAGTGGGGTTTGAACCTGTGACCCCCTGACCCGAACACCAACGCACAACCCACTGCGCCACACACCTCCAGAAAATGACACCAAACTTATGTATTACTACTAAAATGTCCTTTTTATCTAACTGAAAAGGTATTTTAGCAATCTTGCAGAGGATAGAGACTGACGTTGCTCCCATTACACAGACTCAACATCATTACACCGTTGCAGTATCGACACAGAAATGTGAGCTTGCATTTGCCCCCCAGTGATATAATTATTATTATTACCAAACTTGTGCAGCAAATTATTATAAGAATGGCAAGCTTTTATTTGCCATCTCTCCTTTTATAGCTGAATTTTAATGATATTCTGTCAAGCAGAGTGAAAATTAACAGTTTATTACACCACCAAGCTTCAGTGCAGAGTGCAGACACCCCACTAATGCCTGCGGTAATGGATATAAAAAACACAAGATCCAGCAGGGAGAGAAAACATACATTGGTGCACATCAAGACTTGCTGAGAGGCATTTTGCTGCAGAAAATAAGAAAAACAATATAAATGTTTAATGTTGTGATGGGTGGAATGGCCTTTTTTCCACTTATAAAGATGAGCATGTTAAAGTGTGCAGTGGCAATCCAGCAATGTACGTCCGCGTAAGTGAACAGTCATACTTTATATGTGTTATAAAACAGCTCAAATTGAATGTACTATTTGTAAATGCACCTCCGTTGCAAACATTTTGCTGCCTGTCATTTTGATTAATTATAACTATTTATCTCTAACTCATTCAGTCATAAACATTATAAAAAACCCTGAAATACAGTTTTTTAGTAGGTTGAATAAGAAGCTTACAGTAATGTTTTTCAAACTTGAAGTTCTGTCAATTTCCTATTCGTATATACATTTTGAAAGACTTAAAACTCATATTAAATCTTTGCCATCTTGGTTTACAGTTGCATATCGTTTAAAGGTCCCCTAATATACTAGTTTCAACAATATATTATACGTCTCAGATATATACAAAACATGTCTCTGAAGTGTTTGGCTCAAAGTACCAAACAGATCATTAGCATCCCATAATCCCCTCTGTTTCAGCCCTGTTTCAAAAGTGCTGATTCTGAATGTTTCTCAATGTCGAGTAAAGCTGCTCCAGAGCCACTATTTCAAGCATACTACGTCATCGAGTCCCGCCGAAGTACTGTTCCAATGTCCAGCATACTTGGAATTCTACTTTTCTACTTCGTTTGGAGAAATTTCGAGGCTGCACATGTGTAGACTCCACGGTCTTAAAATCCCCACGATGCTTTGCGCACGGACCAATTTCCCCAAATCTGTGGCGGAAAATGTAAGGCGGGGGCCTCTCATATGACGCACGCTTGCTAGCCTGTTCCACTGTTTGTTTTCCGAATGCCAGGAAGTATTCTTGCCTCGCTTCTGAAGCAAGTGACACGGAAGACATGTGCTACCAAGCAAGCGTACTCGACATTGAGAAACACCCACTGTGTCTGTAGCTTTAAATGCTAATGGGCTGCGGCTGGCCACGCCCCTCTGCGTAGTGATTGGTTTAAAAAAACACAATGGTGCTTCAGGTGATAAGGTGGTCGGGTGTTACGAAAAAAACATTGTGACATCACAAAGTGGCCAAAATCTGATCAGCAAATTTTCAGACAGGTTTTTATATAAATGGATCAGGACAAAATGGGAGATAATCTTTTTACCTGAAACTTTCCGAATCTCTTTACACAGAGGGGACACATGTGTATGTATAAAAGACGTGAAAAAGTGGATTTTGCACAATAGGTGACCTTTAATGTTTCAATTGTACAACATATTGGATTTGTCATTACACAGTAGTTGTGAGCTGGTCTAGCCATTAACTCCTAGAAATATCACCCCAAACTCCCCAGGTCCTCCCCTGCTGTTCCGTCACCTTCATTTTCTCATTTCTATTTGAATGGCTCCACCAGGCGTTTCTCAGCAGTCACAAAATGTTTTGTCACAAATCTCCCTTGGCGCTGCTTTTCATGTATGACTGACAAGTTCAATGTCACAGTAACTCCTCTAGAACTGCAACTTGACAACAGCCTAAAGAAAATCTGGCTTTTTTTCTTAAAGCATCTTAATTTTTTGTTACAAAAAAACGAGTCAACATATCTCTTCCTTTTGGTGAATGCTGCAAATTAATTATCCACTTGTTTTTATTTGTATTCAAAGATGTTGGAACTTAAAAATAAGTTGTCAAAAAAGTTGTATTCACAAAACACATCAAACGTGGGTAAATCAAGAGATTCAAACATGTGCTAGATGAAAGGCCTGTCAGATTGATCTGAACACTTTGATTTGTAAAGCATTTGAAAGCATGCAATCTTCACACGTCTAGTGGTCAAAGAGCAGCAAAAGCCCTTTTAATGCTTTTAGTGATCCATTCGGTCAAAATGACACATCAGACATCTTGTACAGCTCTACACAAAACACCCAACAAGAGCAACACTTACAATCAGGCTCAACTAATTCCTGCAGAGGAGTTGCATACAAAAATGTTCTAACCATGTGGTAGGCGTTAATCAGTAGGGGATCCACTAAATGTTAATGACATTTACTTTTATCAACAGAATCATGTAAATCAAGCTTTTTATGCTAATAAGAGAGGTCTGATGGCACCCAATTTTAATCAGTTTCCTGACATATTTTAACGTCGGTGAAATGTGCTTGTATTTGTAGATTTGCCAAATTCAGTTGTCTATTTATGAAATATAGATCTCCTGCAAGTTTACAGTAAATTGCTTCTTTATTGAAAATCCAATATCAAACAGTGATTCACTGCTGATACGAGGTCTTTTCTGGCTATAGCGAGTACATTTGATGTTTGTTTAATGTTATTAGCCGTGTCTGAGGATGTATGTATATTGGCATGAGTTAGCAGTGCTTACTGGCAGTACTTTAAGACCTGCTGACTTGGCATTGATTATAGACTACTGTATTTGAAGAGTTTATGGCCACCATTCAGTCTTGGTGCGAGTTTTGCCTTCCTTTTTGTTCTGTATCTTGAGAAACTCTTGTCAGGGTTGTCTATCTTTTGTCATTAACATATTGTGTGTCTTATAATTTGCACAATAACACTTTTTGACCAGGAAAGGGGATCTATGTTTTTAGAATAATTCCAAAAGTTTTCTATGTCAATATTTTTTCATTTCATTTTTAACATTGGATCTGGGTAACTTTGCTCATCTTGATGTCATTTCTGATTGAGATGTATGCGTGAATGCTCTTGACACAATGGCATTGTAATGATACATGTGGTATGCTGCATATGAGCTTGTAGTTCCGACACAGTAATCGGCTGTGTGAAATAACCTTTTTGTCACTTATTCATTGCTCTCTGTTTGACAGCTTACGCCTTGTCGAAAATAAAAATACGATTCGATAAAAAATACTATCAACCCTAACTTTTGCATATGAAGCTCAAAACATTGCATTCTGGGATTGTTAGCAGAAAGTGCTGAACATGCCATTAACACGGTTCTTTTTTAGGTTCTATTGAAAATTTGAAGGGTATGGCTGTTTTTTGAAAAATTTGGTAACCTAAAATGAAATGGCAAAAAGTAAATTGTGTTATTTTGCTATTGCATAGCATGTGTCACTCAAATGACGGCATTTAGTGTGAAGAGCAAGCATTGTCTGATGGTTTAGAAGATTTGTTTTTTAAAGAAATGTCTCAGTTGAACATATTGTCAATTTCAGTGCAATTATATTGAACAGCATTAGCTAGTTTGAAAAAATCTATATCATTGTAACCCCAATCACAATCTGTGTTTCTATGGATAATGATTGTACACATATATGTTATTATTCTACACGTTGTGCAACATCATAAACAGTATACCTATTTTCCTTTTAATGCAAATCCAAATTTCCCTTTTGATCTTTTTTTATTTATGAGCAAACTTGGTGACTTGCTGGAAACATTTCATTTTCCTTGTCAACACCAACAGTGAGGTCGAAGGTCAAAGGTCAAAGGTCACTTAGGTGGGAACTAGCAGGGATTTCGGTCTTGCTTACAAACACTTGAAGCAAAGGGCATGATCCTGTGTCAGAGTTGAATGCTATTTATTTCAATCTCTCTGCCTCCATGACATCTTACAGCAAGTACAACTGATAGTAAAGCCTGAAGATGTCTGAATTTAAATGAATTTTGTTACACGACCTTAGATTGTTGTGGTTTTCAGCTGCCGATAGAAATTACATTTTTGAGCCACAACAAAAGCATAATATAAAATGATTTATTAGAAAAAGGTGGTGCCAATAGTATGCGTGTAGACAATTCATTATTTGGAGGACATACTACAAATTGCTTTAGAATAATCATTCTGTTTTGTCAAAGATCGATATAAAAACATTTACATAAAGGGCTGAGCATCTGTAAGCAAATCTGAGCTGGTATACTACAGCTATTGATTTTCCATGTTTGTGCAACAGCAATACTTACAGCAGTGACACAGAAGGGGAACCAGCAGCTAGTGCCAGACAACAATGTACTTTATATGACAATGTAGGTCGCTGTGATTAAGTTTCCAACTAACAACTGTCAAAAGGGTGAATCAATAGGTAATTTTGGGGCCAGGCAAGAGTGGTTGGAGTCAATATCCTGAATCAAGCAACCCAGTGGAAAGCCCAGAGGGAGCCTGGTAAAAGGATTACCCTCTGCTACCCTTAAGTTCTCACTCCATAATTGTCTTTGAGCAGTGATGAACAAAGGCATGACCATGTCTTCAGCTCACACTTTAACCCAATAGAAGATGGAAAATCAATATATATAAATATATCCGAGCTAACCCCCGCCACATGGTCACATTGCATCTCCATTGTTGCATCACACACAGGAACTATTTGAGAAAGCCACACTGGAAAGTATTCACAAATGTTCCAAGGTTAATGGTGCCATTCATAATAGTGGACTAATCCCCATGATTTGAATGGAGGATAATCATGAGGCTAATCAGGGCCTTTCCTATAAGCTTTTTGTTTGGTGATCTATGCTGTGCACTTGCTCCCTGTAGAAAGGATTCCATCGAGCGAGATGTAATGCACGCACGGTAATATTCACTTTGTTTCACAGAGGGCTATGAATAGAGACGGTGAATGAATCAAGCCCTAATGCGAGCATTATCCTTCAGACATTTGAGATTATTGGTCTAAAGCCTGTCAGCGGAGCCAGAGTGGAGGATGACATTTTTCATGTCCAGTTTTATTGTCTGTGCCTTCTCACTAATGTTCATGGTTCAAACTCTTGAGCGAGGAGTGTGAGATATTGTCTAGCCTTTTATATAATGCATTTAATTATGTTTGCACTTCTGTGAATCAATTGAAAATGTAATAATGGTTCGTAAAACCTCCTGAAAAGTTTAATTATCCCGTCCAATGACACCTGGAGCGATATCTTGAAACAACAATCTAGATATAACAATGGTGTGGCCTTATTGTAAATAATCCTCTCTAACACAATGAAGTGTGTTATCGTTGTGAAGGATTTATTCTCTTTTGTGTTTTTTCGAAACAGCAAATCTCACGTCTGTGACTTTTTGAAAGGAGAAACCGCAGAGGAAATTTGTGGTATAGATTGAAGAAGAGCCACTTGAAATGGGGTTGACTGACCCGGGATGGAAGTACACAACCAGCTTCAAATGAAAGAAATGAAAAGAAAGCGAAAAGCTTATTGGATGTATTGAATCATTTTACTTTGCAGCCAGCCAAGGGATTGGATGCGTGCGTGATCGGACTCGGTGCCGGGTCGAAATGTGTTAAGAGAAGCACACTTGACTGCTGACATCTTAGAACATATGAACGGAGCCATATATCTTCACAAACAATGATGTGGAAGACAAAGAAACGCTGGAAAAGTTTATCAATTTCATATATCCTCTTCTAAAATGTAACAAAAAAACTCATCTGTTGTGGTTATATGCAGAATCTTGATTTATTTCCAATATATCTGATATGCAGATGTTTGAATTTGAAAAACATTGATTAAACTCTTGGTGCTGATTAAGAATATTGCCACTGACAAAACATTTGGCAGCTGTATTGCTATTAATGGGTGTAGTCATGTCAACTTATACATTTATATTATTTGTATAAAGTTATTTTAGCCCTTTGCTGTGAGATGGTGATACCTGTCTACAACATTGATATAATTACATTTATTGAGACAGTGTATTGTACACATTGTCTGATTTATGGTATTACAGTTCAGAGTAGACATGTTTCACTTGTCTTTCACATTGACAATACGTTTAAATTGTTTTTTCTTTTAAGATTGCTCGGTAATATCAAAGTCAACTTTATTGTCAATCTTTTAGTTTGTGTGTACAGGCAGAGAGATCGAAATACCGTTTCCCACAATCCCAAATACAAAAACAAATATATATAAAAATATTTATGCGAATATGTATATACCTATATATATATAGTCTCTATTAAACCAGCAGTGGCGGCGCCAGGGTATGGCTGGGGTAGGCTACAGCCATACCCTGAAATGGCTTAGCCCCACCTTAGCCCCACCATGAAAAGTGATGCAAATTCAATTAAATAATAAGCGAAATGCTAAATGTTGAGAACACGGATTGCGAAAATATACGGGTCGTGTCCACAGCACACAAACTGATCCTGCTGTAACAAGTGCACGTTACTGATGCAATATGGTTGAGACCATTCGGGCTTATGCTATAAGAGGGGTGCAAGGAATAGTCTAAGTAGTGGGGGAGTTTTATACACTAAAGGTGTGGAAATTCTCTGGCATTATAATATCAGCGCGGCCGCGGTCAGATCAAAATGCCTCCGAATGCAATTTGAATAGACCTACAGCCAATCAGAGTAACGCAACGTTGGATCTGCGTCATGCCTTATTGATTGAGATCAATCGAAACCGCCATTCAGTATCCCCATTGGATCTTCAACGTGTACTATCATACGTCACGTTCACAGTGATCCCTTTTTATTTACTACAAGACAAATGTGCCGTTTTATTTCATACAGTTCCATTTTGATTGAGACAGGGAAATAATCTAAACCTCACACGTGGCGTTTCACTGTCAAGGGGGCGATATAGCGTGTATGTAATTACATTGCAAATACTGACTTGAGCACCACCACTGTATGGGTTAGCCCTACCATAGATTACCCAACAAAAATGCTCTGGCGCCGCCACTGTAAACCAGTATAGTCTGTTAAACAGTATAGCCACCTTTCTTCTGTGTAAGCTTTGAAAACTATTACGTTTCACGTTTTGAAGTCACTACTAAACTCCGTTCACCTTCTCTGTTTGCGGTTTTTCCACAGCAGCTGCAAAGGTTACAGTGTAATCTGCAGATGTTATACTCAAAATATTGATATAGTTGCCTGGCTGTTGATCTCACTGTTTTGTGTCAGGAAAACCCTTTTTGCAAGCCAAATAATCTCAACACAATTAGCCAGTATTCATTAGATATATATGAAATGTTTTGACCTGCATTGTAAGAAAGACTTGCCCCTATTATCAGGTTGTAGAATAAACTGTGAAGCATTACTGGGTGCCATGAAGTCTTGTCATTTCCTGTTTCAGCTTATCAACTTCTGTTTCTGCCTCAGTTTGTGATTTATTTTGCTCCCCAGTGAGACTTTCAACAACTCTTAGAGAATGAAAGTGAAATTATGTCTCGCGGCTTTATGTTCTGGTCTGTTGAGGCAACGGTTGGTAGAAATATTGACCTTTTCTGTGATGGTATTTTCACTGTAAGATTTTTGATCATAAACGCAAAATGGCAGCTACAAAGAAAACCTTGCTCTTTGATTTTGAGGAGCTGCACACCTGACGTTTAGCACTGATGTTTTATGCAGAGAAAGTGTTTCTGTTGTATCCCACATCTCAATGTGAGGTCTCACTGCCTACTTTTAATGAGTCATTTGAAAGGCAATGACACTAAACAATGAAAAGGGCACAGGAAGTAAGCTACATTGCCAATTATAATGATACACCTCAGGTTGACTTGTGCTTTAATCAATTACCTTTGAAGACTGATGTCATAATGCAAACATGTCAGATTTAAAAATAATGTAAGCCCTACACTGGAAAAAATACTGCTCCAAAATCAAGTAAAAGAATAATGAAAACAAGCTGTTTTCGCTTGTAATAAGTACAACAAATCTGCCAATAGAACAAGTGAAAATTTGCTTAGATATTAGGGATATTTAGATGAAGGAGATCTTAATTAGCTACTGTAGGAAAACTTATTTTGAACTACATTTTACCAGGATCATGTAAATGTTATTACAAAATAAGCCTGAAATGCTAAAAATATTTCAGTTTTCTGATGTTAGTTGTTGATTTTCCAATAATATATATTTTTTTAAATCAAGTAAGATTTATTTGTTGAAACAAGATTAACGATCTTTTACAAAAACCACAGCAGTTTAAAGGACTTGTTTCATTTGAGATACAACTCAAAATAAGATGTTTTCAAGAGTCTTGAAGATGCATTGTCTAAAAACAAGACCCTATATATCTCACTGCATTGTTACCTCTTCAGTTATTATGTCTTATATCGAGTGTACAGACATATTCTGACTAGATATTAGACAAAAAAACTTGGCAAGATTTTGAGTTTTTACAGTGTACAGGGGCAAATGTATAGACCTGCAGATGCCTTACATCCACACTCACTTTTCCCGAACCCAAAAAATAATAACATGCTCACGAGTTAGAGGATCTGCACAGATGGTGGTACACTATGCGAGCCACGCGGGACAATTAGTATGTGAATTGATGATGATGCGGGCTCAGCACTAATTGGAGGCTGGTAAATGAATGTGATTCTCCGTCTGTCTCAGTGGGCAGCAACATCAGGTAGCTCTGTTATAAGTCTATTTCCATAACCAGCCCTGGCAGCATGTAATGGGTTGATCATATGCAATGTGCAGCCAGTCTGCACCTCGGCCACCAGCACTAATCACACACACAGATTGCATTAACATTGCGTTATGATCTTGTTTTGAAGTAATTGAAGTGCATCAGCATCTTAATTAGCTGGCTATGAAGCTTTGGAGTTGGTTTTAGATTTGCAGCAAGTGTTTTTACTGAAAGAATACATCTTAATGTTTTGTGATGACACTGCATTTTGGTTGCTTGCTCAATTATATACTCTATGCCCCATCCGAACCCTTGAATGCTGTTGAATTAACATTTATGTTGGAGAGAACACAAAATCAGTTCATTTTCATGCTTCTTTGTGTCCTTAGCCTTACAGTTTTTAATTCATACAACAATCACTACATCTCTAAAATGAAGGATTGTGCTCTTAATGTGCACAGATGGTTATGTTTTTGCATATATTTATGTTGAACTCCCATTGTGAAATGTATGCAAGTGAAAGGGACAAATGGTTTAAATTAGAATTCACAGAGCATTAAGTCGCAGTTAAAATTGTCATTTAAGTTGATTGATCATCCGATCATGCTAGGATGTTGCTGAGATTTGGCCTGGATGTGTGTACTCCTTTGAGCTCTGATTGCTCTTGGATCTGGAGACAATGTCAGAGTTGGATTACATCACTCCACAGCAGTCTGAATGACTATGGCCCACTGACTTAGTAGTTAGCACTTAACAGCCAGTCCTGCTGCGAGTAAAGTGTTTATCCCACCGCAGGCGTGTCAGACTTGAAACATTTATTTGTGAAAGAAAACCCGGACACATGGTTAAAAGTAAAGTGGCTTAGTTCTTACTGTTTGAATTTGTGGTTCAGATTGTGTGTATGTGTCTGAACTTGTGTGTGGGAGTTTGTCCTGAGTTTTTGATATTCTGCAAAGATTTTACCAGGTTTCGGCTGCAGGGTGTGTGAGGAGCGTCATGACAGCTCCTCAAGAGTGAAGCCAAAGCCTCTCCGTTGGCCCCTGGCGGCTTGCTGTTAGTTTAAAAAGCACTTGACATGTAGTGGAGTTTTCTATGAGCAGCAGAGCATCCATTTTAATCGCCAATTTCAGCAATCATATTTGTTTAATTAATGGCGGCAAATATGGTAATGGGAATTTATTTTTCAGTAATTGTAGAGCTCTTTAGCCGCTTTCACACCAAGTACTTAGCCTGTACTTGTCCCCGGTACTTGTCCCCCCCAAACTCTTTAGTCCCTCGAACTGTCCTAGTAGATCGCGTTCTCACCGGAATAAGTCCCTGAGGGAGGATTAGGCAAATGAAGCCGCTGACGTCACTTCTTCTTCTTCTGCTTTGGGTTCACAGAACTTTTCTGAGTTTTACGGGCCGTGGTTTGCAATTCGCCCAGCCAATCAGAAATTGTTAGTGTGGCCGACACACCCACAAACCATTTCCTCCTCAGGAAAGTACTACCTCTCTAGCAGGGGCTATCTGGAGGTGAAAAGGTTTGCGCAAACTAGGGACTAGTTCCAGATCCTTTTTTGGTGTGAAACCAAATCTCCCCCCCCTATCGGCCTAGTTCAGGGGGGAAAGTACTCCAGTGTGAAAGCGCCTTTTGTTGTAACCTTACACTGACACCAATAGGTAATTTTTACATGATGCCTTTTCATGTGATGACATCACTTAAAGTCATCACTGTTGTATAGGTGATCATTTATTCAACCCCTGATGGTGCCTAATGCCAGTGGTTGAGCCTCATGGGAGGTCTGGCCTGGGAAACCTTTCTTTTGATGGAGCACGCATGCTTTCTTTTCCCCGAGCTCGCAGTCCCCTCCAGGAAACCAGCAGCAAGAAGCAGTAAATCAATAGCCACGCAGTGTGGGCAAATGACAACCCGTTTAGTTTGGCGGCCTACTTCGTTTCACAACATGTGGCCTGGCCTTCTAAACCGAAGGCAGGGTCTCAGGGAGAAAATATTTCCCTGTACTAAATCAGATTTGGCAGCAGGTGGTCCGTGGAGTTGTGAGTGAGCTGCCTCTACACCTGCCAAGGACTGTGGAGCCACAAGAAAACACTCTATTTTCCTCCACCCAGGTGACTCTGTGCACCTCCCACTGGTTCTATATATCAGTGGTATCTGGCTGGCTGGCTGTGATGTATCATCCATCAGCACTGAAACATCTTCAAACTGATCATTCACAACCATGAGGGTAAATAAAATCCAAAGTCAAAACCAACATATTATTTGGCGACAAATTAAATGATTCAGTAATAGTGTTACTTGTGCTGTTTTTGAATTGGGAAAGCTAACACTAAGCCATAGAAAAGTAATGCTGATTGAGTTTGAACTCCAATATAGTGTTACTAAAGGTTGCTTCTTAGAGTAATACATTTATGACCTTGATCCATGTGTGGAATAATCAGGTTTGCCATGTGAAGAACTGATATAATCATAGGTTAAAAGGGAAGATGAAAAAGCGAACTGTGCACAGAAATCCAACTCTCTGGCTTTTATGAGACCGCTGTAATATCACTCTGGGTTAAAACCTGTAGCTTTGACAGAAGAAAAATGAATTCCCATCATGTTCTTAAACCCACAACAATTTGTCCTGAGCAGGAAAGTCATTCTGAGAGGAAAAATGTGAGATGAATTATGCATGTGAGGGGCAAAACCCGTTTATACCGTTATTTATCTGATTGACTGATGCTATGGCAGTGAGGTTCAATTTCCGTTCCTTCGCTCACACTTCATAGCCTCTTACTCTTGATCTCTAATCTTTACTGTTTAAAAAAAGCACTGTGTGTATTTGTGTTCTCTTGGCTTACAGGTTGTAACCTCCAGTGGTTTTAAAGAGACAGTTATGAACTTATAAAGATTCTTGTTTGCTTTCACAATTTGTTTCTCCCATAAACTTTGGATTCTCTAAAAAGCTCATGGTAATTGACCAATTTACCAAAATATGAACGTTTAAAATACAAAAAAGATGATAAAAAGACAGAAAACCTATTCAAATGAATTCAAATTGATCAGAAACACACTGCTGATTGAAGTCTTTAAGAAAATACAAAACATTTCAAGATTACAATAAACTGAACAGACTGGACAAAACAATCCATTTTAAAATGTAACTTGGGGATTCAGAAAATACTCACTCTCTTTATCAAGTATGCAAATCACTGCTGGTTGCAGCTCTTTATCTCTTTCAGTGTTGTCAAATCTTTATTGAGAAGTTACAGTAAACACTCTACACCACAATACACCATTTCTAAAAATAATTTCCATCGTCCTCAGAGTAATGACGAGAGAAATATTGTTTGCACATACAATACAATACAAAGGAGCTTTATTGGCATGAGCACATTTTAAACATATTGCCAAAGCAACAAGGCGTTATAACAGAACAAAGACACATAATCTTTCACATAGTGGTTGTGAAAAATCAAAATATATCTAAAAGTGTTTTAGTGTCCCAAATCATGCGGGGAATGATGGACTGACATCATGTAGTAGAAACAGCATACAGTTTAGTGACAAATCAGATGACTTTGACATTACACAGCACACAACAGACTGCATAGTTATTAGTAGTTTTATATTCTTGTAAGGGAAGATGTCAAGTAGAAACCTCCTTATTTTGGCATCCTTGACTGACAGCAAGGGGACTTGCCACACTTATTAGAGTGTGGAAGCATTGTCAAATTGCTTCTAAGAGCCTATGGATGCATGAACTATTGCTCCCTCACCTTCCCCAGATTATTCAATCTCAGTCCTATTGCAGGCTCAAGATAAGATGGAGAATCCATGCAGCGGAGGCTTATCTGAACTTAGCACACACTCTCAGGAGTATGGGATTTCACTACAAATTCCATCCCCACATACCGCACAGGTATGACCCAATTAATGTGATAATGTGCTGCCTTTCCCTCCCTGCCACATCAATAATTGATAAGGATTTTTGAATAAAAGTAATATAAAACGTTTTCACACAAAATATGGCTGTTTTAAAGCATATACTATTTGCAGTATTTTAAACCATCATTTAATTATGAATTCCTATATCTCAGGAGTACAATTTGGTTTTATTAACAGTCTTGATTTAAAGATTTCTCAAACCTCTTTATTTGTTTTATGCCATATCATGGTTCTGTTTTTAAATCTGCACTCCAGCGCGGACAAATCAAATATCTTCTCTGTTCAAAGTCAGCTTTTGAACCATCACTTTCGTGTCATTAGTGTAACTAGAGGCCGGTTTTATAAACTTTAGTTAATGAACGTTACTTTCCTTAAAGTGGACCCATCATGCTATATTATAATAATATAGTGTAGGACCATACCTATATAAGGCATATTTATACTTTTTTTTGTTCAAAATACCAAACAGATCATGCATTTTAGCCATGCCTCATTTCGCTCAAATTGCACTTTTTTACCCCTGTTTTTGCAAGGGCAGATTCAGTGGGAACGGCACCATCTACAGGCCTGGCATATGTACTACAGTGTCTCCAGCGCTTTCGAACGGCAATGGCCGTGGCGGTCTCCTCCTGATTGGTGGAGTTGGCCCAATAGCCGTAGTGCCACTGTCCTGACGTCAGGACAGTGTTCAAATCTGGATCAGTTTTTATCAGATCCGTTGCAGCCCCTTTTTTAGAGATTTGGGTATGGAGGAAAATAGAGAGGGTTGTGTTTTCTGACACTTGGTGAGTTCCCTGGAACACCGGGGACACATATTCATGTATAAAAGACGTACAAAAGTGCATTTTGCATGATAGGTCCCCTTTAAGGCCCAGGCACACCTTACGACCAAAGATCATATGTTAGAAACACCACTCTAAACCCAGCTAAAACTTTGACATATTGCCAACATTATTGGCCACATAATCTTATCATTAAACGTTATCAACATACAGTATGTCTGATAACTTACAATAAATGTTTTTTTTGGTAATTTAGAAAAGATGTTGCCATTACAAAGTTTGAACTCTGAAAACCTGATTTTAAAGGTAAATTATAAATGTCAATTACCATTCTAACAACCTCTGTATAGTGGTGACTCCTCTTGTGAAACAATTTGGCCGATTCATGCAAAGTTCAGTGGTCAGAACGTGGAGGTAATTTTGATTCATTCAAAGCATTCAAGACTGACTTTAGATTTGATTAAATGTCATTCATAACCCAGCCTTATACCGACAGAAGACATATTTCATTTGAATGCAGTACAGATATAAGTCTGGATCTATATTTTATCATGTCATATGATATATCCAGAAATGCACAGCAGCATTCCATCACATCCCACACAACTTTCCTCCATGATTTAATCAGGATATGTTTGACGCTATGATACGTTCAATATAAACTTCGGGTTGTGACACATCTCAGTGCAATGGTGTTTTGTAAAGATCAAAACAGTTGGGTGCATGCTACAGATTGACCCTGGAGGAGTTTACATCATTAATGGGAGTTGCACAACTGTTAAACATTGTATGACTAGATACTTCTGCTGTACACAATGCACATAATTTATTGCATATCCACTTGTTCAGAAGATCACAGTCAATTGTTTTCTCCAATTATGGATTCCCCCCCATCCTCAGAGACATGTTAAACAAAGTGGTACTTACGACTTGGCTCGACCATCTTGGATGTTTTTCTGCACAGTGTGATCGTTATTGACATTAGTGCTAATCTGGGGGCAAAAGCTGGAGCAGCTGTCTGGGAAAAAAAAGAGAAAAGCATTACTGGCACTAAAAGAGTCCCAGAGCATGGACAAGAAAGCCATGACTTATGGTCAGAGTCTGAACCAGACCCAAAAGTCTCTAATTAGCTAAAATACTAACTCTTTGGGTCCAACATTGAAACACAAAATGCAATTGTTTCCTGACCGCACAATGCTTATTGCCAAAATAAGCTCCGACAAACTCCAGACAAAAAAACTTGGACAGAAAGTAAGTGTTGTGGTTCACTGTACACTCTGCCTTCTGCTCACCCTAATTAAAATGACTGTTATGAGACGGGGGGCCATTCATGCACTTGGCAGAATCCAGCAAAACAAGTCCTACAGGTCACCATCTCAGAACTAAATCGGTCTATTTTTGTGTTTTTAAGAATTTGAGGTCGAGCTGAACATGAGGAGAAAAGCTTTTAACATTTTTGGATGAACTCTGTAAGTGGTTTTATATTCCCTTAATGCTTTTCTGCAAGCACAGAGGCCCCTTTTGTATTTGTGTGTGCGTGCATGTGTGTGTCTGAAGGAAGTTAGCCTAGATGCACCTTGTATCGTAACAATCAATGCCAAGTAGAGGAGGAGTGCACAAAAGAATTAGACAGACGAAGGAAATGAACCAAATTCAATTTCAGCCTGGGCTGCTCGAGCTGTCTGCCACATAAAGCCAAGACTTATTATGAGATGGGCACCAATGTCATTATTATTCAGACCTGATGAGGCGCCTTCTATTAAATGGAACCTTGCAATTTAGTTCACCTAACAACAATCCTTACTTTATGAAGCTAGTTTGCCTCAGTATTTTGATCACTGGCTATTTGAAACCAGTGGAGTTGGCAAAAATTGAGAATTCAGTGACCTTGTGGGGTTTGTGCAGATGGCGGTAATTGATTTATTTAGATAAGAAATATTGCTTATTTCAAAAGGCACTATGCGTTACTTGTATGCTACGGAGACCGAATAAGAGAAGTGATAAGTCACTTGGCTGCCATAGATTCAGGAAATTGGTTTGTCGTAGTCCAACAAAAGGCTTGTCTGTGGAACATAATTGGTTTAGACCTGCAACTATGACTACACACACGCTCACACACACAAAGCACAGACGGCATAGGCTCTAGGCCTATACAAGGAGTTTTGGTTGACTTGAAAGATGGTGTACAGTACTTCAGAGCTTTTCTGATAAAGTTATGAGAGTGGGTGTTTTGATAGACCAAGAATCTTTCTGCAGTAGTCCGATAAGATTTCAAATACCTCGTCAACAAAGCTTAAAATGAAGACTTTCCATCATGAAACCAGTGATTGTAATCGGGTTGCATCCAATTAGAAGCTTGCGCATCAGAAGTACTGTTGCCAACAGTTACCAGCAGTGTGTGAGGGTTGGATTAGATTGCTTCTTATCGTAGATCATTTTTCTCTTATGTGCTGACGTCAAAGACAACAAAGGGCTAATCAGCTTGCAGAATTAAGGTATATCCCCTGTTGTGCTGTTATTTAAATATTTCTCTGGTCATGAACTACTGTAAAAGGCTTCATTAGGTTCTCACAAAGTCCACCATCTCAAAAAGTCAGTAACATAGACTTGACACTTACTGCTTTACTTTTGATAGCTTCCTTAGCAGATTCGATTCACATCATTCTTTCTTTCTGATCTGCTTCACAGCATTTCAAGGTCCCTGAAAGAGTTCTGCTCCCAGTTCTTGTTCTCTTAACACCAATTTCCCTCGGGATAATGTTGTTAAATTTTTTTATTGGTTCAAGAGCAGTTACCGTTTTAAATCCAGGTTAGAAAGTCGCTTAAACAATGGCTGAAGAAGCGAGTAAATCATGCCTTTTGGTTTTCTTGCACAAATATTTGAAGAATTTGTTGAAATAATTGAAGTCAATTGTTGTCGTAAATTACCTGAGACTATGTTTTGACATAGTTCTAAAGAAATCTCTGTACCTACAATGTAATGTTGTGTACCATATCTCTGTTTTTCAAACTCTTTGTTTGTTCTTAGTAACGTTAGTGTTTTCCAACATTTTGAATACCACCTTGGTGTCGAAGATAACAGTTATCAGAATTCATAAACAGACCCTAAACCTTTTTTAGGTAGTTAGCGACGTTCGCTAAAGTTAGTCACTTGGTGTAGCACCAACATTAACCTGATTTTCTCAGCTCAGCTAATACAAAATTGCTGTGACTATGTGAATGTTAGCTTCCCAAAGTACAATTATCTCAATAAGGAAAGTTGACAAAAACTGAGCTGATTAAGAGCAAAGACAGAATGAGAAAAACCTTTTTGGGGCGTCTGCCTCATCATAACTTAAAGGTCCCCTATTATATTATTACAATATATTATAGGTCTCAGATATATACAAAACATGTCTATGAAGTGTTTGGCTTGAAACACCAAACAGATCATTGCAGCATCCCATAAACCCCTCTGTTTCAGCCCTGTTTCAAAAGTGCTGATTCTCTGTCTGTTACTTTAGATGAAAATAAGGAGCCACTCCCCACGCCCCTCTGAGAAATATTTGGTTTAAAAGAACACAATGGTGCTCTAGGAGGAGATTCAGGTGATAAGGTGGGGGGGGGGTTACCTTGGTTTGTGATTGGCTAATGGTTAGACAAGCCAACAAATCGTTATGACATCATAAAGTGGCCAAAATCTGATCAGCTCATTTTCAGACAGGCTTTTATATAAATGGATCGGGACAAAAAGTGAGAGAATCTTTTTTCCTGACACTTTCAGAATCTCTTTACACAGAGGAGACACATGCTGATGTAGAAGAGACATGGAAAAGTGGATTTAGCATAATAGGTGACCTTTAACGGTGCTTTCTTTATATTAGTAGCCTGCGTTAGCTTACTTGCTAACCTTGCTATTCAAAGACACGGGTAATAATTATTAAATATAAAAAACAAAATGTTAAACTTTAAAAACCAAACTTTATTTAACAGAAAAAAAGCATTGTGCATAAGCAAAGTCCACGCACCAGTGATCTTCCTCTGAAAACATATATATTTTGTTCTTTTAAGGGCCTTAAAGGGTATAAAGTCCATACCTAATGTAGCATACATCTCATGCTAGCTAAAGGCATAATGTGGGTTCTTGCAATGTTTTTATATCCATTTGGGAGATATTGTTCATATATAAACTAAAAACTGACATATTTGTCCACCGGTATTATGTTGAGGTTAGTAAGGAAGACCACTTCTGACAAAGCTCGTCCGTTCACTTAGTCTGGAGTCAGTAATCCTTTACATTAACGAGTGAACACAACTGTGAGGAGTTAATTAAGTGTCCAAGCCCTTGGCGATTCGGGGCTAAAGTGTCAAACCCCCTTATTCCCTTCTGCAGTCAGGATTCTTAATGCTCAATGTCATGCCAGACCACCAAGAGGAAGCCCTGCCAGAGGATCTCACCGGAGGGACAAGACACTTTCACTGAACTCCATGCCTCTCTGTCCGCAGACCAGTCATGACAAGTCCTGTCCCCTCGTGCTGCAACAATGAGACGAGCAAATTGGAAGTCACAGCACCAAGTTGAACATTTGACAGGCGCAAGAGGTCAGGACTCGGCTCAAGGCACTTGTTTACAGTAGGAGTGGAAACCAATTCCGCGTGTGTTACACTCTGGCCTGATGGGTAGATAGCTTCTAGATCTATTGTGCAGCAAGAACTGTACTGTTCAATCTGCAGAAGAAAAAGGTTTCTCGAAAAGAATGATGAAAGGATGAACTGTTCTTTTTCAGTGTTATATAACATATTATCTGTAAGGCTATTTCGTGTGTTAGGTGCACTTATAATGCAACTGGCCCTGGCCATGTTTTTTTATTTTAGAAATGACAAAACAACCAATAACAACCCCCCAAAAAGTAATGCATTCTTGGGAGCCCTGATTCAAATTGAAACACTGAACCAAAACCAGTGTAAATGCATGCAGTTGGATTCAATCTTAAGTTTAGTTAGTACATAATAGTGCAATCAGGAATAGCACGAACAGGAAGTTTTGGTAATTGCCTGTTCATTTTCTTTCTGAATTTTGCCTCGTAATACAAAATATTTTTCCTCATTATATATTTGTCTTTATCTAAGAACAACAGCCAGAACAGCTGCCTAGAAAAAAAGCTACAGCCAGTCATTCACATTAATAGTCATAGCAATTAAATCCTCAACACCCATTAAGCATTAGAAGATGATTTAAATGAAAATATAAATGCTACTCGTTTCCTGCAATAAATACTGTGGTATCATTTATAACATGACATGTACGGCATAGTGCTGAAACAATAGATCCATTAGTAAAGGAATACAAACTAAGACTAATTGTTCATAACACATTAAGTTAAAGGGGACCTATCATGCAAAATGCACTTTTGTACGTCTTTTATACATGAATATGTGTCCCCGGTGTTCCAGGGAACTCACCAAGTGTCAGAAAACACAACCCTGTCTATTTTCCTCCATACCCAAATCTCTAAAAAAGGGGCTGCAACGGATCTGATAAAAACTGATCCAGATTTGAACACTTTACTGACGTCAGGACAGTGGCGCTACGGCTATTGGGCCAACTCCACCAATCAGGAGGAGACAGCCACAGCCATTGCCGTTCGAAAGCGCTGGAGACGCTGTAGTACATATGCCAGGCCAGTAGATGGTGCTGTTGCTCACAGAATCAACCCTTGCAAAAACAGAGCAAAAAAATGTCAAATTGAGCAAAATGAGGCATGGCTAAAATGCATGATCTGTTTGGTATTTTGAAAAAAAAAAAGTATAAATATGCCTTATATAGGTATGGTCCTACACTATATTATTCAAATATAGCATGATAGGTCCACTTTAAATAAGTCATTTAAAGCTTATACCACCTCAAGAAGTGTGATGCTCAAAAATACAATACTTCTAGCTTACAGTATTTGGTCTCTGTTAACTTTGATGTTTTACATGAATAGATATTTAATGATTTGGTTCATTAATCACCATAAAAATAACTGCATCATTTATATTTCAGATAAAGTTTAGCAGCGGACTCATCATGAACACATTTTAGATCTCGTAGTCCAAAGGGAAATGAGATTGATGAGCAATATGTTAGACAATTGAAAATACATTCAATTTAAGCTCATGATGCTTTTATAAAAATATATAAATATAATAAGGGAAAAAAATACTGAGGAAAGAACATCAATGGATGTCAGCCAAAGTACCCAGTCTGGAGGCAGACTCGTTTTTCATTAAGATTAACTGTGTAGCGGGGGCGGCCTATCTTTCTGTGCCTCGAGCTGACACTTGTCCCCCTCCTACAGCAGTGGTGTGTGTGTGTGTGTGTGTGTGTGTGTGTGTGTTTGTGACTTTGTGTGTGTTTGTGTGTTCCAATGCTATCAAACAATAGCAGTGTTATCAGACATCGCCAAAGGCATATGAACGAATCAGAGGGGAATACAGAGACCAAAATCAGCATGTTCCCAAGAGAAACATTTCTACTGTGAGCCAAAATATTAGGAAGGAATATTATGTTCTTGACCCGTTTTCAACGATGAAATGCCAGTTATTTTGATTTGATACAGTAAACTTTGTGTCACACTGTATCTGCAGAGACATATTGCCATGTAAAAGTTTTAACTACTTAACTAATTAAAACAAAAAAGCTATTTTCTGAACAATGGAATAACTGCCTAAAGGGATACGTTGACATTTTATGGAATAAGCTCTGTGTTCCATCTGTTGTTCGTTCCTCTGAGATCTCACTTGTTTTAGTTTTTCAACCATTTCTGCTTTACTTCAGCTCTCTGTCATTTCATGCTGGGCAGGCGGAGTACACTTGGCTTGTCTGAGCTGAGTTTGTAAAGGAAAGGATTTTGCAATTTGGTGTTAGACAGCGGTGAGACTGAACAATAAAGTCTATCAGGGATTTCCTACTAAAAGTTTGACATTGTGCAGAGCTAGGGCATATCTAGAGAGCGGCTGTGATGTCTCTGGCATCTTAGCCATTGATTGTGACAAGAACTACGCTAATTCACCTGCGAGTTGATGTGCGATGTGTAAAGTTGAACTAAATTGACTCAAACTGCACAAATGGAATTATGGCATTGACAAGAGGTAGAAGTGTTGACTGTTATTTGACTGTAAGATACTGTAAAGATGTAGGGATAGTCAAAAGTAAATTGTGTGCTCCTCTGAATTCATATTATACAGGATGAATCTACTTTTCTGAATCTCTTTTACTGCGATTTGAGTTAAAAAAAAAACGCATCAACTCAATATTCATAGTTGTCTCTGAGACTGAGATGTCACCCATAGACCACCCCAGTGAACACATCATTTGAATCATCTACACTGTATAAAGAAAATCGAAATGAGATTACTGTGGATGAGTGATCGTCATGTAAGAATGTTAAATATAGCTCTTGTATGCTTGGCACATGTGATCATAATAAAGCAAAGCTACTATGTAACATGGTATAAAAGCTGACCTAGAAGCACAGTTTGTCAAATGATCATTGTCTTGGTTGGTCTGAGCTTTCAAATAACGTAAATGCAATTTCTATATGTTTCTCATGTTTGCAAAGATTAGCTTTCGTTAACACAGTGTGACAAAACCCTGCAAATCAACTCAAAGGAAGACACAGATCGTACACATTTTATTTGTTCAGATATGATTCTCCCTGGCACAGAAATTACCATCAAGCCTCAACCATGTAGTAAATATTTTATAATTTATATAATGAAGGCATTTCATCAGAAATCGTACATACAGGGGCTTTAAGATGCCACAAATAATGAAGCAAGTTGGTTTGTGGATCCTTCAAGTTTAATATGAGCAGTCTGTTGTATATTTTTAAACAATTATATCATAATTCAGGTGTGAAACGTTGCTTTGAAATACGTAAAAAATATAACACAACACATAATTTCAGACTTCCAAAACTTTACAGTACATGGATGTTTTCTGGTGCAAAAACAAAACTGATGAAACTGGCCGAAGACATTGAGCAACTGAACAAACTAAATAATAAATAACAGTAAGACAGTCTGGATGCAGTGAAGGCAATTTTCTGTTGGAGTCTCAGGACTGGGGAGGGGTACCAACACCCAGCAGTAGTTTGAAACCTTATCGATGAGCTTGGATGTTACCGGTTCTCTTATCTGTAATTTCAAACGTTTTGGTGTCATTTATTATCACACTGTAGCATCTTCTCTGATTTCTGTGTCAAGGCTGAGCTCGCACGCACGCACGCACGCACGCACGCACGCACGCACGCACGCACGCACGCACGCACGCACGCACGCACGCACGCACGCACGCACGCACGCACGCACGCACGCACGCACGCACGCACGCACGCACGCACACACACACACACACACACACACACACACACACACACACAGCCAAGTCAGCTAACAGCAGAGCCGAGTATAGTGAACCAGGTGAAGGCAAGATAACTCAAGCTTTACTAGAGATGATGGCAACTATTCTAGTTTGTGCAAAAAAAAAACGGTTAAAGCAAGTCAAAAGTGAATATCTAAATCAATACATTTGTGAACAAAGCATACACATGTAATTATGTAAGGTAATAAAAAAGACTGTTTTGCTTTCCTAAAATGAAGGTCAGTTATTGGATATTTATTTAGAACGAGTCCCATATCAACATAGGACATGCATTTCCACTATTTACAGTCCAAGAGAGTTTGTTTTCTACAATCTTTGTTCTATCCTTAAAGGGAGTTTCAACAGATGGAGTTCAAGACATTGTTAAAAGGAGTGTTTTTCTCCCAACCCTTCCTCCAAAGTTATTATGGTTCTGAGAGCTGCTTGCCAGTGCCTGTCTAAGCAAGAAAAAAGCCACAGGCAAAGCCCTCGCTCCAACCCTTCACATCCTCTATTGAGACCATATCCCAGTGATTTAAAAACTAACCTATCTAATGAAAAAACCAACCCTCAAACAACACTTCCCTATTCCTTTTTGAGATCTGATTTATTATGAACCTTGATGAAACCACAGTTTTGACAGGAGTATCATTAGAAAGATCATTGAAACTGCCTGGAATGTAATCATGCATTGGACATGTTCAAACTGTCTGGTTTTACAATCATTTTTGCAAAAAGAAATACACCTGTAAAACTGCACATTTTAATTTCAAAGAAGAAAATTGGAAATCTGAATGGAGTCTTAGGTCGCCTATTGTGAAAAATCCACTTTTGCATGTCTTTTATACATAAACATGTGTCCCCTTCTGTGGAAAGAGATTCTGAAACTTTCAGCAAAAAAGATTTGCTCACTTTTTGTCCTGATCCATTTATATAAAAACCTGTCTGAAAATGAGCTGATCAGATTTTGGCCACTTTATGATGTCATAGAGATTTTTTGGCTTGTGTGACCATTAGCCAATCACCAACTAACCCCCCCCACCTTATCACCTGAATCTCCTCCTAGAGCACCATTGTGTTCTTTTTAACCAAATATCTCGCAGTGGGGAGTGGCTCCTTATTTTCATCTAAAGTAACAGACAGAGAATCAGCCCTTTTGAAACAGGGCTGAAACAGAGGGGATTATGGGATGCTACAATGCATGATCTGTTTGGTATTTCGAGCCAAACACTTCAGAGACATGTTTTGTATATATCTGAGACCTATAATATATTGATGAAAAACAGTATAATAGGGGACCTTTAAAATGTCAGACCATCATTTTTACTTTGTGGATTAAAAAAACACCTTTTCCTATAAGTGAAGTACCCCACAGATGGTTGCCTATGCAGTTGTTTAGAGAAGTTTGCACCTTTCTGCTGTTGATTGTCACACGTTTCTCTTGTGACCATATGCTGAACATTAGCACAACACCTGACATATTTTTTGCCAGCTTCACCAGACATCTCAGTTCCGTCTGGCTGCATTTAGATGGTGCTTTATTTCTGTTATGCTATTATCTGTGAGCATACTGTAGGTGTCACTGTCATCTCAGCAAGCCCCCCTATGGTTGAGCGAAATTAAACTCATCATACCACATATCATCCTCTTTATATTTCCAGTAAAAGCACTCTAGATTTATAGATACTAATGTTCTCAAAGGGTTAATTACGATACATGTTTACTCCCAGATGCTTTTATGCACTCAGTGGCTGCTACTGTCTGACAATGAATGACTGCATATACACTGTTAAGAGATATGTTACAACAAGCAGAGTGATGGGCATGGAGTCCTAAGCAAAAACAGTGAGTGTGCTCTTCTTCAATCAGCTTAACTGTTTTGAAGTACAACTCATTTTACAGGCAGCATTTACCAAAGAGGCTGTACTGATTCAGAGAACACGTCTGGTTTTGCTTTCATCTATTGGAGAACAAAAAAACAATTTTAATGACTAGCATGGATTGCTAGTAGTTGGCAAAAAAGTTGTCTACAGAAAGATGATGACAAAGCTTTGGTTTTTGTGTATTTTTAACGAGCTACAGTACCGCTTCCTGAAGCAAAACATAAACGTCTCCATTAGCAACATTTTAGAGGCTTAGTGGAAGCTGAAACGTATGCCAGGAAAACACAAAGAGCCCCCTTTGAACAGGAAACAGAAGTTTGGAGGCGCAGCGAGACGTGCAGACACCCCATTTTACCACCTCAATGCTGTGAAAGCCATGCACAGTTTTTAGTTTTGTGTTAATCTGTATACTGTTAATCGAAACAAATGGAAAGCTCACAGTTTATTTGTAACAATCAAAATAGCAGAATGGGGACAGCAGAATATTAAGTTATAAAAGCTGTCAACTGTGAAAACAGATTTCAAGCTGCATGCTACTGGCTTCATAAGCTCTGAAAAATAAACGTACAGGAAATCAACCGAGAAAAAGCCACAGACGGATACATTTTTTGTTGAATTCAACTTTGTACACTTTAAAATTACTATACAGTAGTTTTATTCAGTTCGTTTTGGTCACCTCTTAAAGTGAACATTCACAATATTAAATGCCTTTTTGCTAGACCAACAGTTGTAACGACCAATCAAATGGGAAGCAAATTAAAGCATCAATAGTTTTGATATCAGTGTTGATAAGTGGGCACCATCTTATTTGCATTGTGCATTTACTGTACAAGCATGTGCATGTCAGCCATTTTACAGTGCTGATTATAAAAATGTAAAAGGAAATTAATTTAGCACGTTTGTTTGACATGAATGAGTCATGCAATATACTTAGTTCTGGTTACACTGAATGTGAACATGTTAACTCAACCTGGTTCCAGTATGAGGTTTTACAGTGAAATATCGCATCGCTTAAAAATCAGGTGCCTGAAAGGTAAGAAAAGGGCGACTACTGTACATCGATCGTACATCAGCTTGTTGGGTGGCTCATAACTAAAAGTCCTTTGTCACACCTTACTGTTGATGGGGACCTAGGAATCTTTTCGAGAAGGGTAATGTAGTGGAAAATGGAAATCAGGAATTGGAACGTCCTGATACGCCACGGCTTAGAATAAGAGGGACTCGCTGAAAGGTTAATAGCTGCCGTTTCTTCACAGTGTTTGTTCATTATTCAAATGCCAAACAGGCAAACTTTAATCAACGCTCAGCGTCGCGCAGACGGGTAACGTGCCTCTTTCTGAATGTGTTCATTAGATTTCTCATGTATTATTGAAGTAATCAGAGCACCATATCCGCACATTCATGTTGTAAGTGGTTGCTTTGATCAACAAACAAAATAGTGGAGTAAAGTTTGCTATAGGCGGCTTCTGAGGGCAGTAAGATGCCTCCTCATTGAGATGATGTAATGTACGTAGAGGAGGTGGAGGGCAATCCACTTTTGGCTCAAATTATTACTAGTTTGATTGGCATGATGAGATGGATGTTTCGGGAGTCCCAGCTCTCTGCTAAAAAGTTTTTCCCTTCCCTTCTCCTTGTGCTGCATTGTTTGTCTGGGTGTCATCAAGGGGGAGAGAACCTCACAGAAGTACAACAGAGTAATACTTTGATAGCAGTCTATAATAAGCTGCTCCTGAATCACTTTTGAATAATGCATTAACTCGGTCTATTGAAAAGGTTTTGCACACTTTTATGAATAACTATAGAAGTCTTTCACTGATGTTAAAAGAACCCGAGGAAAGGGTTTCCCATTGAAGCTTTGCACATTCATTCAGTGTAGATTATTTGCACCTGCCGCTAATAAATAATTTTAATTTTCATATTGTTATTTATAGGGAAAACGTTTTACCACACCAATTTTTTTTAGCAACTCCTCTGGCCTGTTATTTTACTATTTTGGACTATCAAAGCCAGAGCTTTCACAATTAGAAAAATTGACTAGTCGATATACCAATACCAGTATAAATCACCAATTGAATTACACAGCCCGATACCAAACAAAAAAAAAATATTTATTTGCTAAAACCTTTTTTTTATTGCTGTAAAAATATGTTCTCCAATCCACTGTAGGCTAATTTTCAAGTTCTCAGCAAAGACAATCAACAACTTTACATTTGAACACTTTTTAGTTATTCGTTTATTTTATTTATCATCTACCAATAGTTATTTTGAAAGTAGGACAAATCATAATGTCACTCGGCTAACGTTTACTAGCTCTCCGCCCCACAATGTCATACTTGATTTATATTCACAAACAAACAATATCTGTGAAAATGCCCAAAAGATGCCTATTTTTTTGTGTGTACTTGTAGTCCTGTATAACCAAATCAAACAACCATTACATTAATCACCATTAGCCTGACATTAGACACTCATAATAGCAGTACCACAAAGTCTAAAGAGACAAGTTTTACATTTAGTATTTTCCTGAGAAATGTTGACACGTCACAGTGAGTGAAAGCATGTGTGTAAGTACTCTAATTAATGGTGACTGAAATCCATTTAGTTTTAGGACACCGCTCTTTTGCATGCTTGCCGACTGTCACACTGTCATGGCTTACTGTCACACTTGAATAGAATAGAGCCACCATTAATGTCATTTGTTTCATCCCAGACAAGTCAAAATATGTGCAAAAGGTCTGTTTGTAAAACAGCACTGTTAGCCTTTGAGGCTCTTAATGCTGGTTCATTCATTTTCTTCATTATTGTGGGTAATACATGTCATCACTTTACCTAACCTTAACAATATTTATTATAGTCTTTTTTATTATGTAGCATATATCAATCAACATTTGCAAGAGCTGTTCCTTTTGTCTCAATGTTTTTGTTCTTTTGATAAAACTATTAATGTACATTGTGAGCTCTCATCTATCTCAGATCATGTGATTTAAAAATGCATGCATTCAATTCAGTGCCATGATAGATTGATTAAGGTTCAGATTAAGAAAATAAAAAATGTTGTTATAATCTGAAAACGTCTTATCCTTAGTTGTATTGTTTTTATTCCGGTGTTTTAATTGCAATTGAGGGATTATGTATAAAACTGGGCGACCTTTTGACCATTGAAACTCTTCAAAGCCATTAGATATGCACACAAGTTTAGGCACTCAGGCTGAATATAGTCATGTTATTAATCACTGCGTACAAGGAATGTCTTTTCAATAGCGATATGAAATGTCTGTGATGCCCATTCAAGTAGCATATCACAGAAAACAATAAACTATTATTTTGTTATTATGGTAAAAAGTTATTTAGTCTTTGAATGTCTAAATAACTTTTACCATAATTGCAATACCCTATATATGTAAGTTTGAAACCATCTGCTGATTTGTGATGACAGACAAGTGTAAAGCTAGGGCAAAGCAGGCGATAAGTGCTGCATGATTATGCCTGGAAGAAGGTATACTTGAGAAGTGCTTTTTTTTTTTCACGTTCTCAGCCAGACTACGAGAAGTCAAGCACTCGACTCAGATTTGGGTTAAAAAAACAACATAGAAAACTCTGCAATGAGGAAAACCTGGAGCCATTAATAGGATGAATGATTATTTGTCCCACCCAGTGAAAATCTCCACGGACACCTCTTTAGACACCCCGAAATGTAATCAACGTATTGAATTAGGTGTTATTGCATTCTGGGGGTAGCACATTCTCGCTAACAAGGTTTACACATCGGGGAGTTAATAAAGCACAAGGCATTAGCATTAAAAGGAAAGTTAAAGGCAAACTCCCACTGAATATAAATCTTGACCAGGAAAGTATCTACTGACGGAATCCATCTTTTGTAATTAAGAAATAATGTGTGTGAAATGTGTGTGTGGAGGACGGAGAGCTGGAAGTAAAAGACCTGCTCAGAAAGATGAATGCTATTATGGAGCGAGAGTGAGCGGCTGGTCTGGAATAATAACTTCCTCTGCCACATTATGTTGGTGCACTTCTGATAAGATCATTTGAAAATGGCAGCTGTTGGAAATAATGCAATTCATTCCCTGTTGCTGCGGGATACTACAGTGCCCTAAATGAAGCATGTCTTCTATTAGACCCCCTAAAGAAACAAACTAATAGCCCTGCAAAGACTTGCCATTTATAATGTGACTATAATTCGTATGATTCATTAAGCAGGAACAGAAAACGATAGTATACTCTGATTAGAATCGTCCTCGGGGGAAATTCTTATGTTAATTTATTCTGAAATCTCATTGACTAAGCAACTTGTCGTGATATTGTGTAGATTAACTCCCCAGGTCACATTGTGTTGTACTCTCGTATTGTCTCTGCGTTGTGTATAGCAGATTAATGTTGTTTACATATGTTTAATAAGTCAGCCTGTTTTTTGTCATCACAAAATAACTCTTCTTCTACCCAAAACCTGTGCTAAGCTCTGACAATGGTTCTGACTTTTAAGCCTTTATTTTTCTTTATTCACAATGAATATAGAAAATACATGTATGAAAACAATAAACTAAGCAGACAGTTATAATTGATGCCAAGTAAGTGAAATCAAACTCAACACAAATTAGAAACAACCACATCCTTTGGGCAAATTAGGGTTTATATTAAGTAGTATATTTGCAAACCTCTTTATCATACTATTATTTCCCAGGTCAATTTTGAAACTTCAAAAATCAAACGTCAAAATTACTCTGAAACTAATAAATGGAGTCCCTTTTGGGAACAGCACAGGACATATTTTTTGCAGTTCGCATGAAAAAAATAGCAAAAATATATATGTGTGGTTAGGCTGTATAAGTGTTGGGATGCAGCCTAATGTCAAATGGCTGCTTCCTGTTTGGGACAAAACATTATTATCATTCTTATTTTACCACACTACACGTTACCCAATGAAAACTCAGAGCTAATATATCATTTTTTTGGAGAAATAAAGAAAACATACATTTCACAGATGCTGAATGTGTTTGCCATATTATACTAACGTCATTTGATCAATAGATTTTCTATAGCAATATGACATGTCTGTGATTCCCATTCACTTATCCACAGAAGACAATAAGCTATTACTTTGTTATTATGGTAAACGTTCTTTAGACTTTTAATGTCTAAATACATTTTACCATAATTGCAATGCCCTAGCCTAGTAGATGTCATTTGATCAATAGATTTGTTTTAGATTGTGTTCAAGAGCTCTAGATGATATCATGTTAACAGCTTTTTTCTACATCACATCCATTCAGTATTTGGAACCGTCAACTATATTTATTGACAATAATAGGTTTTGTTATCACAGTTCAGCCAAATAAAGAAAATAGAGAAAGACTAGCCTTTCAAGTCTGTTATTCACTAATTAGCCATGCAGTGTATAAACAGCCCTAATAGCTTAATAGAGACAGATTTTTTTGGCAAAGTAAATGACACAATATTAACATGTTCAATCTCATCATTGACAAGTCACTTTTGCTTTTTTTTGTACCTTTTAGTGACACGTATATATATTTTTCCTTTCCTGTTTGATCTCTCCGCCATAGGGCATGGAGTCATGGTGGATACATTAGCCTTTGAAGCTGCTGGTGTTACAGAGATCTTGAAGTGTTGCTTGCAGTACTTGCTATTCTCTGCATCGTTTGCACCCCATATTTGCATGTTTGTATGGTTATTTGACTATTAGTTCAACCTAATGTTAGCCATTTTCTTCGGTGTTATCCATGCCCAAAGGTGTTTCTTTATATGTAAAAATAATATTCAGCTCCATCTAATGCTTGGATTTCTTATTTAATACTGTGCACCAGTTTTTTTTTTTAAACTCGAAAATATCAACACTCATTTTCAACAAAGGATTACCAGATTATATTGCAATATTGCATTCTATAGTTGAATGCCCTTGCCAATTTGTATGTGATGTACCCTAACCCTGGGACAATAACTTATTAAATATACAACTCAAAAACTGTCTAAAATGTTTGTTACACATTTTGATAACCAGCAAGTCATTGTTTAGGCTCCATTCAGGGAGAATGTAGTTGATTTTGAGTTACAATTGCCATACATGCACTGAGGTCATTCAGATTATAAACATGTCCAGTTCCTAAACACAAAGCCATCAGAAAATATTGAGAAGTCAGGATCAAATTACATTTTTCCATTTTGTTCAGCATTGAAAACTATCCCAGGCATTTCTTTGGTGCATCATTATCTCTTTAGGATTAACAGTGGAAATCTCCTTATATAGCACAACATGTTATTTACACATATTCTGTTCAAGGTTGCAGTTGTTGAGTTGTTGCCCTCACTGTCAATGGTGCCAAGTGAAATTGTGCTGACCTTGCGGATATACAGAAATGTACAGTAATTGTCAAGAGAGAGCACACAGCAGTATTGAAACAGGGGGTTTATACCATCACTGTTAGTCTCTCTTTAACTATCGTCTTACATTTCACAAGAGCACATCGCCAACATCTTAACCCCAACATTCAGACAGTGTGCTGGTAAGTATTTCTCTAAAGCAGACAGCACCATAAACAGAGGGCTGCAGTTGTCAGCAGCAGACAGCAGCAGGGGTTCAAACCAAGGCAGGAGAAATGATCAGGCCTCCCACATCCACAGTCATCTGTCTGGAGGATAATTGGTCTCTTCTCTGCCATGTTTCACCTTGCAGCTGTACACACTCTCCTTTGAGGATTAGGTGTATGTGCATTGGTCTGTGTGTACGTCCATATGAGTGTGTGTGTGTATGTGTTAGTTTGAGTCAGCAGGTGTCTGGGTGGGGTAATGGTGGGTCCACCTGCTTGGTCCAAGTCACAGTCCATTCATCTAACTCTATTAAGCGGCTTCCTTGTGAGGGGCCTATCTGTGGGGCTCCATGAAAGTAATGCATCCCCATCAAGGCCATGCTTTGTTTGCCAAAATATCATTTGTTAATTACCCTGCAAGTCTTGACTAGCAAACTCATACATCATCACTTCCCTGCTGTAAACACCATAAGGCAAGCAACTGTGAAAGATCAAACCTCGGGGATTGTGCAAGGGCAAAACCATCAAGTTTGTTCCTGTGATTTTCTATGCACAGAGTTCAAAGGCAGGTTTTCACTTTATCTGGTTAAATTAGCTTAGCATAGTTTACATATAACCTACATTGAAGTTGAATTTAACAAGTGTATTCAGTAATATTTATAAACATGACAAAATACTTTAATATATACAGTATATTCTTAGGAATACACTTTTAATGCACAAGTTAATGACATGGAAAGGCATTATCCACGTTTTAAACCCTTCAATCCCAGAACTAAATAAAGCATATATACATAAACCTCTTTAATTTGATTTAAATATTTGAGTCTTTCGCTTTTTCTTTTTTTATTACCCTGGTCTTTTTGAAAACTACGATTTATTTTTGCAAATGCAGTTCAGATTTATGATTTACAATTCATATGTTCATCTAGTTAAAATGTACTACAAAATGCTTTTTAATTTCATGAACATTTCTGATAAGGATTTGGGCTATGGATATTTTGATTGATAGAAATACAGAACAATTTTCTTATGAGCAATTAAACTGTTGACAGTTATTCAATCTATAGGCGGAACAATAGCAATTTGATCGAACTAGGGTCCATACCAATTAAAAATCAAGCCACAGTGAAGTTGGGTACATTTGAATACACAGATTCCCAAAATCGCAACAGTAAGTCATTACCAGAGTTGGGTAACGCGTTACTGTAATAATATAACTTTTGTCAGTAACGGAGTAGTGTAACGCGTTACTTTTATAATTCAGTAATCACACTACAGTTACTAACATTGCCCGACACGCGTTACTTCGTTACTTTTATAAAATCAGTAATCACACTACAGTTAGCCTACTAACATACAGAATGACTAGATTCTCCGTTTGACAGACTAGAGGGATTTCCGCCGCAGGTTTATATTTACGTAACATTTGCGCAACTTGAGCGTCCACATGCAATGCATAAACATGGCTGAGTCAACAGCGATAACTTTCGAGGGGTGGAGGTATGCCCATTATTTTGAGTTTGTCCGAAGAAAGGACAGGCATGTGACGGTGAGGTGCAAAATGTGTCCAGGCCAGAAGCTTTTATCCACTGCTGCAAACACAACGTCAAACCTCAACAAGCACCTGCAAAGACAACATGCTAACGTGAAGCTAATAGCTAAGGAGGACCTCCGAATCCAGAGTGAGGATGTCGAGTAAAGTAACGAGTAACACTGTAGTGTGCCGCATTTGCGCTTCAGATGAGGCTCCCTCCGCAAAATGAAGTACCCTCCACAGTCTGCGTGATCTGCCTGTTGGGAGGGGCGCCCCTGCGAGTAAAGTAACGAGTAAAGTAACGCGTTACTTTATGTAGAGAGTAACGAAGTAAAGTAATATGTAATATATTACTTTTTTTGAGTAACGACCCCATCTCTGGTCATTACTACATTGCATCACAATATTTCTGGGACTGTATAACACCAATGTAACTGCAAAGGGGAAAACCTATAACACGAAGACAATAGTGGCTTAGGAGATATCAGATGGACTTTTGAGATAAATTACATTAAATTGAGGAGAGCTGTTTTCATTGTGTAGAATGTAATGTCCAGCCTATGATGGAAGATTTGGAAAGACTGCAATTCTGCTTTGATTTGGGAAGGTCAAATAAAAGTGGTTTGAGATGTAAAGACCAGGGTGAAACCACAGTAGAGAAAGGATTGCTAAGCAGACGGTATTGTGGCATGTGGAGCTGCAAAAAAGGCCTTCAGGTGCAGTACCGGTGTGGATCTCTTTTACTCAATTGACTGAGTTGTGAATTTGATAAGAGCAGCCGCCACATGAATTTCTGTTGCTTTTTCTCTCAAAAGCAAGGTGACCTTGTAAATTCACAAACCTTTGAATAAAACACTCAGTTTTATCGCCATTCAATTTTTGAGTTATCTCAACTGCTGCCCCTCATTTTAATTTCTATCAAATCACAAGGACTCGCTCGGAGCCAAAAAAAAACCTAGGCTCTTTTTTTCTAACCGTGATACTTTTTGGATCAATCATAGATGTCCAGTGCTGTTCTAGAGACAGTCTATGACGGGGTCAACTGAGAGTCAAGCACTCATATATTCAGGTCACTTTCACCACTCAGTGCAGGAGTGACTGCAGCAACATGACAATAACCGCACGTCATCTGAGGGGCTGTACGTTGATAAGACAAGTGCAAAAACCCAGAGTGTCATCTCTCATACTCACTCTAGCTTCCAGGAGAATTTAGCTTTGCCTCTTAGGCTGTCTGCTCTATATTTACAGAGCTTTTTCCACCCTATAACCATACAAAGCTCTCAAAGGAGGTAAAGAAATTGAAGAACTATGACCATGCACTGCAGCTGTCTGCTTGCCTTAAATTGATGACTTCCTTTTTCAGAGAGATCTCCATACACTGCAATTTCACTTTTGTTGCTGTACAACCCATGAAGCATTTCCCAAATGCATGCAGCCTACAGTAAACCACATTTGCCCTCACGGTTACCTCTTCTAACTGGGAATCAGATCACTTTAGAAACCTTCCTGTCCCATCTCTCCTTGCGGCAATACATGTGGTGTGACAATGACCAGGGCTTTCACAAACAATGGAGTCCTCTTTCCGGGGCCAAGGTAACTCCACCTGACACTGAGCATGAGCTCCCACTGGGAGACTGAGGGCTCTGTGGCGCTGAAGTCTGACTGGGCGCTAGCTCATAGCCCCTGGGTACCCACAGAAACCATGACTTGATCCAATCCCAGGTAGCAGGGGTGTTGTACTGGAATCCTTCTTGACCAAAACACCTACAGAGCTTAGGTTTAAAATAGAACATTGTTTCCCACAGCGCTCTTAATGTCTACCCATCTATTTTTTTTTAGGTAAGTAGAAATGTCAGTGGAAGTATGCTGACAGTGCACATGTCAAAGTCATTCGCTCCTGCTGAGGTGCAGCGATAACTGTGTTGTGAAGAGTTCCTGTTGAGGAAGCCTTAAGGAGAACAGACCCATAAGCATTAGCGGTCTGTGATTTCAAAGTTAATTTAACTTCAACTGCACCACGGACATCCGATAAATGTGCATTCTTGGCTCCGGGGGGGCTCCAAACTTTGCAGTATCGTTAACCACCAAGGCAGAAGTAATTTGATCAAGGCTAATTTTGTTATTAGCCTGATTGTGTCCTCTGCCTGACCCACGCAAGGCGACAGAGATAAATAGAGGATCCTTCGCTCTGTTTGCATGGTCTCTGCAAAAAACAACCAATAACTACAGAGCATCATTCTCCTGTTATATCTTTCTCATTTCCCTTAACTCCCATGAGGTTCTCTATTCCACAATTTGCAGCAATATAATTTTTAAATGAAGTGCTGTGTGTGTACATTTGAATTATGCCTTAAGATGAAACTGTGTTATGAACTAAAATGAAGATTAAGAAAGAAAAAAAACATGTCCAACAAGCCTATGAATCTTTTTTACATGTAAAGATATAAAAGTGCCACAAAGTTTTACTTCTTGCTTGACAATCTGACAGTATCTGACCTTAGTAAGTTTGAGCTAATTTGCAAAACAAACAGAGTTCTTGTGAAATGACGGCAATCACACGCTTTGATTGCCCCTCAGTCGCACAGCTGCCTGCGGATCTGAAAGCCTCTAGTACTTCCTCCCGCACAAGTACCTTGATGCTAATCAGCCGTTTTGTAATTGAGACTGACAATTGAGCTCCGCTACATAGGATCTCGTGGTCGCCATGGAAACCACAGCACATTCTTGATCATGTGAAGTTCACGTTTCCTGATAACATCTTGTTCCATGTTGACTGAAGCAATCATCAGAGACCCGCAAGGCATGAAAGCTTCAACAAAAGTAAAAAGCCAAATGAATTTTCTGTTGCCAGTTAAAAATGGAATTGATTGTCCCTGTTGGTTTTCTGTGGGTGTCAGTGGTTTGACAGTATGCGGCAACCTAAAAGAGGATTTTCTGAGATGAGTGATAGGATTCTCCTTTAATGTGTTTCTTTTAAGCGGCCTTGGTTACACATTTTGGAAAACATTCAGCCATGTTCAGTGCTGTGGTGAGCAGACCAAACAGTGAAAGCTAATAATAGATAACTTTCTATTTCCACATGTATTAAAGGGGCCCTATTGAGCTTTTGGGGTTTTACCTTTCCGGTAGTGTGTTATAGAAGTTGTTGTGCATGTAAATGGTCTGCAAAGGCTAAAATCCCAAAGTTCCCTGCCGGAAACGCCTCCATTAGACCCTTTCATCACTTCTATAACATTAGGCGCTTTCACACCGGAGTACATTTCCCCTCGAACTAGGCCGATAGGGGGGGAGATTTGTGGCGCTTTTCCACTGCAGCACGGTTTAAGCGGGCCGGGCCAAACCGTGCCCACTTTTTTTTTGCTTTTCCACTAGGGGTAGTTCCGGCTCAGGGCTACTTTTTCACCTTTTTTCTGGCCCTCAAAAAAATCGAGGTTCTTACCGGGCCAACAACCGGCCTGAATATGCAAAACTAGTGACGTAAACACTCGCGACTGCTGAATGGTCAGAGAGAATCACTGGCAAGGGGGCTACAACTACAACAAAATGAACATATTTGACCGTGATTTCATTGTAATACACGTTTCAAAATTATGCCGAAGTAACAACATACTGATACCGGTTAGTAAAAAACATGAATTAATGCTTTGACAAGTCTGCAGACAAGACGGGAGGCGAAAAACCTTTTAAAATGCGTGTTTTCTGAATGGAGATCGGATCGATCAGGCTAAGCTAACGTTGTATATGCTCCGTCCACACTCACAACAACGGCCTACAGACATAAATAAACCAGTGACTGTATTCACCATGACACAGACAGTCTGTGGTTTGTACTTGTTTAACTTTTGTCTAGTTTCTGAACAGATATGAGGAGCTGTGAGCTCTGAGTGCTAACAGCTAACGGCTGATGTTTTGGTTTTGTGGTTCTCATTGAAGATGACGTCAGGGCAGTTTTACGCAGCGTCGCTCCGCCCTCCGAACGGCCGATCGCCCCGCCTACACTGCGTTACTATAGTTACTACCCCTGTTACTAAACTGTAATGGAAACACAGCATAAAGTGAGCCTGGCCTACCAAGGCCTAACCATACCGTACTAAGCCGTGCTAGGTCCTGCAGTGGAAAAGCGCCATTGGTTTCACACCAAAAAGGATCTGGAACTAGTCCCTAGTTTTCGCGAACCTTTTCACCCCCAGATAGTCCCTGCTAGAGAGGTAGTACTTTCCTGAGGAGGAAATGGTTTGTGGGTGTGTCGGCCACACTAACAATTTCTGATTGGCTGGGCGAATTGCAAACCATGCCCCGTAAAACTCAGAAAAGTTTTGTGAACCCAAAGCAGAAGAAGAAGAAGTGACGTCAGCGGCTTCATTTGCCTAATCCTGCCTCAGGGACTTATTCCGGTGAGAACGCGATCTACTAGGACAATTCGAGGGACTAAAGAGTTCGGGGGGAACAAGTACTGGGGACAAGTACCGGCTAAGTACTTGGTGTCAAAGTGGCTATTGTGACATCACTATGTAGCTCTCCCGCTTCTATTGGCTAGCACTCAAAAGAGGTGCTGCAGCATAGGCAGTATGAGAAAAATAAAGACCTTTTTGAACATTAAAGCATGTAAACATGTCACAGTAGAGGCACAAAGTACAAATATGAACCTGTAAATGAGAATACAAGGGCCCCTTTAGTACATAATATCTAACATGTACATGTGAAGGCTTATTTGAAACAGAAAATAACAAATGTAATTACATAATTAATTGTGTGGTTCCAATGGATACAATTGAATGAGTAAATAATGATCTTATAATTTACTAATTTAATATATATTAATAATTTACCGTACACTATATATCAATTTCTCTATCACTTCACTCCATACAGTGTGGAATGCAGACGGCTTGCAAATCCTCGGGTGAATGTCTGAAATGCACACAAATCAAAGTGAAGAGTTGACTTTTGTTACAGAGTGATGGTGACAGCCCGCTGGCCTCAAGGGCGGTTGGAAGGGCAGTGCGCTCTCCTGAGCTCTACCCTACTGCTTCACAAAGGCTGCATGAAATGTTCACAAAGCCTGGATACCTCAAGCCATGCATTTCTTTTGCCACCTAACCTAATATGACATGTATCCCTAAAGCAATGCAGATGTAATGTTGCAAAATCCAGCCTTGCTGGACTGCAGAATGTGGGATCCTTGGACATTTTTGCACATTTACCTCTGGAAATAATACTATTGCGTTTTTCCAACCCAACAATACTAAAACTTAATTATGGATTATTTTGTAGGTTGTCAATGACAGCTAAGCTGAGTGAAAATCAAGCTCAAACTGCAAGCGAGGCACTTTCTATTTACCTTTTTAGAAAGGTGTTACTGCTCCTTTTCTTTCTGGCAAGCAAAATCTGACAGTCTGTTTAAAATGCTGAATGGAAAAGAATGTCAATCTTATAGTTTTATAGCAAATACTGGTTTATTGGAAGACCCAACGCTCTGTTTGTTTTACAAGGCTGGTTTACATCTGTCACTTTTCCTCTGCAAGTAGAGGTGACAAGTTGCATGCCACATTAAGGCCTATTGGTCATCACACCCCTAATAAAGTCACTGTGGTTCACCCTGCAGCATACACCGTCCTGATTTTAACTTCATAGTATCTTTTTACTCACTAGCATCTCATAAAACTATACAACACAGTGAATACCCAGTGCCAGTGTCCATTGGAGTACACACATCTGTTGGGGAACTAAAGACTTATGACATAAGGTAATCAAAAGCATTGTAATCACTACACTAAAATCACATACCCAGGAAGAAATGCATTATCACAACACCACCCAGCAGACCGTTCCCCTCTCTCTGTCACTTCATTACCCCTGATGTCGATTTCTCATATTTGCTGAGACATGCGCAATTCTCCAGGGCTTGTTGTCTCAAGAAAAGCTGTATCAGCAGTAGGATCTTCCGAAAAAAGAAAAATCAGCTCGGAGAGAGAAAAACCACGGCAAACACATCCAGTTTCTATTTTGATTTATTGCACTTTGTAATTACAATAACCAAAGGGCTTTGCTCTGATGTGCAGATATTCAAGTCCAAGCTGATTTATTTTCTTGCCACACAGTGAAAGTTGTTATAGCCTCGTGTAGTTTGCTTATCCGGCTGTGTACAGTATTACTGAGGGCATGCATGGGAACGCTTCATTGTGCAAAAGTGAATACGTTTGGGAAATGAGTGCTGATGTCTGCAGGGTGGCAGTGCTGTAGGAAATAGATACAAGGCACATAATTGGGTGGGAAAATGTTCAATGTGAAGAAAACTTAAGGAGATCCCTTTCCTCCCTGTTTAATTATTGATTTTGAATGAAAACGGTGTCAATAGGCAAAGCTAAAGCCAGACTCAGAGCTCCCCTATGGGGCATAAAGCCAATGCTCCATGTTAACATGATGCCATCCAAGCAGAACTGTCATGGCAACTCGGTCACCAGACAGTTCACTGGTTGATCCCACAGCGACCTCGAAACTCAGATATAGACAGACTCATTAGGTGCAGCTGCATCTTCTGCATGCATGAATGAATATCCCCCCCTCCTTCGTAATAGTCTCCTCATTATGTTTATAAATGGATATAGTTTGCTATTTTAAACCAAGAAGAAAAAGGTTGACTTCACCTTTTTCTGTCCAAAACAAAGATGTTTGGGATGTTTCACCGGGTCGGCAACCCGCGGCTCTCTACTCTGGCTCCCTTGAGCTTAGACAAAAATAAGAAGGAAATAAAATAAAAATATTTGTAGAACTATTTATAATTTGTGGCACGGTTGAACATTTTTCGTATCTTGTATTTTGAGGTGATACTGTGACACATAAAAAAAATAATTAACGGTTTTAATTAGGTCAACTAAAATATGCGTCATATCCTGCTACGGTCCCGCACCAGCGCCTTTTCTTGCAGGCGAATAACCGGACCCCCGGCTCGATGAGCGAACTATGGACAAATCAAAGAAAATAAAAGTATCTGAGGAACACGGGTTTAATTCTGCGTGGTTAGAGTTATCTGCTTTCACAGCAAACGATGCTGGCTTACCGGTATGTTTGATATGTGGAGAGAAGTTGTCAAAGGTGCTGCAGCCTTTACGTATTGGAGGAAAAACACGGAAGAGGAAGACAGCTGACGATCTTCAGTCATAATTCAATCAGTTAACTCTTTTTAGGATGCAGCTATAGGTTTTATTTATTTCAAAGTTGGCCCATTTGAATTATATTCATTTTCTTCAAATGTGCAGAGGACTCCCCAAGTGCTGTGTTGATTTATTTTAAAGTTGGCCTGTGTATTTTTTTGTATTCTCCTTATAAGAGTTCTTTGTTTATTCTTAGAGGTAAACAGTTTTCTATAATGTAATAAATAATAAATGCAAAAAAACGTTAGTTTTTGTCTATGATATAACAATATATACAACTGTATAAGCTATCAACAGTGTCAGCACTGATGTGTGGGTGTAGGTGTGTGTATGAGTGCGTATGAGTGCGTATTGTGAATGTTTTATTTATTATCATGACTTGCTCTTATCTGTATTCAGTGATGTCATCTATTGTAAATATGTACATTTTATTTTATTTTATTTTTTGGTATAACAATGTCGTGGTATTTTCATTATTGCTTTTAGGATGTCTATCACCATCTGGCAAAGGGACTATCGGTGAAAACTAGCCTTTTGGCTAATTCGAGTACTTTTAGATGTTTTTAATATGTTGATTAATGTACACTGTCCCTTGTTTTAAATAAATCAATTCAATTCAATCAAGCTATCAAATATGTTTTGCGGCTCCAGACAAAATAATTGGTGGAAAAGTGGGCAAAATGGCTCTTTTGGTCAAAAAGGTTGCAGACCCCTGCCCTAGTCCATACATTATTCCACTGTGAGCATAATGTTAGCTATTTGCTTTATTGTCTGTATCACACGATCTAAGGAACTTCGTGCACAGTGAGAACAGTTGGTCGTTTGTGGCCCCTCTGATCAAAAGAGCTTTTTGATGTCTGATGTGAAAGGATTTCTTGATCTTCCTCCAGATGTCCAGTGACTCGTTTGACTTGTTTGGATTGGCTTTGACTGTAAGTACATGATAACATGTTAAACTCCATTTAAGTCCATAAGATGCTTTTGTACACTCGAGAACAACATACATACATTATGTTGGCAATTAAGGCACATTTCTAAGCGTAGATGGTTTAATTTAGGTAAATAGTCATGACTCTTCAACAGAAACAATACCACTAATTATACTTGAGCAATTATTACCCTGGTAAATGTATTCATCCATTGTACTTAACGCATGCAGTTTTATAATCGGATACAAATGGTTAACTAAAAAGGAAACACTGGATGTGCAGACAAAAGCTTTTTTGTGCTGCCTTTGTGTTGGCTGAATGACCCAGTATTTAAATCCTGCTGCTCCATTTGGGAAAGGAAATAAGTGAGATAATGTTTATTTTGAATCACACAGCCCTGCTACCACTCCATGAAGCACATCAAGCTTTTTAAGTAATATACTGCCTCTCAACCACACACGTTTTCTCACATCAATATATCAGGGGTTTTTTCCGGGACGTTTAAAATCATTTAACTATCCCCTATAATAAATATTATGCCTGATCTTATGTCACGTGATCATTCAAAAGTATTTTTTCCTGCCATTAAACAAATGGTAGACTTTTGTTTGATTTTGGGTCACTTCATGCTATTTGTATCAAAAGGTGTAGACTAAATAGTAAAAATATATTAGGCAAAAACAACCCTCAAATTGACCGAGTATAATCAGCATAATCAAAGAAGTTTTTAGTGCTCACACTTTAAAATGTTTTTGTTCAGAAGTCTGCCGTCTGTGTGAGAGCCCTGCAGATTCATGATTACCTCTTTTAAGAAAGCAAACCCAATATACTTTAAGATTTACATTTTTTGAATTTAGTCCATTTGTGCTAATTGTGAGTGCTATTTGAAAAGTTTTAAAGCCATAATCTAATATCTACAAGTTACAAAGCATACACTGGCTCTGTTAAGTGATTCTCGGTCTGAAAGAGAGACCACGGAGAGATTCATTTTAAAGTTATCAGACATTAGAGTACTTTGATTGCAAAATAATACAATTTTTATAATCTATTAGAAATATATATGTGTTAAAAAGAAATGCTGGCATACAAAATCCAATTTAGATTAACTTTTTAAATCACATTTTCTTGCTTTAAAGAGGCATTCATTCTTAAATCTGCTTGCCAGGCTGCCGTGCCTCAGCCAGCTGCAGGTATGCTTCAGTTTCCAACCACTTGGCATCCCTCACAGGCCTCATTACAGCTTCTTCAGTGTTCCAGCAGCAATCTGACAGGCTCTCAAATCTACAGGTCAGTAATAGTAGGCCTACATCGCACTTTAACATTAATCACTGCACATAGACTCGTGTGTGGGGAGGCATGTCAGTGTCCTTTCCTATTACTGATCTCGTATATATGAAATCCTCTGACCAAGATCAGTCGTGAGAAAATAATTGGAGGGATGAGATGTGCAGAGGCGACGTGAAAGGAATAACTCTGCTGACAACTTCTTCTTATTCATTAGGCAAGCAACCAAAAGAAACATTTAGAGAGACATTATACCTTAGTGTTACTACCCTCAAATCGCACACACATATAAACACTTGTTTCCCACTTACTGGAGCAATATTGGTATTTACAAGGGTGTTTTTCTGCAGCCACCTCGCTACAAGAGAGGGGAATTGCATTTTTTACAGAGTAATGTTGGTACAGAGATGGTCTAAGTCTATTCTGGTGAAATGTATGATTTTCCGATGTTCCTGTTATCCACTGTGAGGAGTGTGAGGAGAGGCTGTCATCTACAAAGGCCAGTGTCATTTTTTGCCCTATCAGCATTGCAGCCTGTGAAGTCTCTAAACCACACATGTCAAACTCGAGGCCCGCTGGACAAATGCGGCCCTTGGTAGATTTAATTTCGGTCCGCAGGATAATTTCTAATTACTATTAGCTCTGGCCCGCTGGTATATTGCACGCACACCTTCACTCCATCCTGAGGATTTCCTCAGCTCAGAGCCTGACCCCAAACATTGATGAACTTGCACCCAAGATGAGATGCCAAGTATCTGGCTTAGTGTGCATCACCGAGCAGCACACGGAGTTTAAATGGATGTTTCCTTCTGCACTTTTTTTCTTGCAACAACAGGGCATGTTTGGTTTTTTCTTTGAGGGAAATAGTTTTTTTGAAGCTGTTGTTGGCCTTTGGAAAAATGTAATCATAAGAAATGACTCCGGAGAAGCTCCAGATAGAGCCATAAGAAATGAATGCAACTGATTATTTAATGTTTTATCTTGTTTTTATAGGCAATCATTTAAGCTTTGTTAGTTCCAGGTTTAATATGTGGAATAAGTTCATTTCAATAAGTTTTGCAATAAACATTGAACCAGTCCGGCCCTCGACTAGTACCCATTTTTAAATGTTTGCCCACTGTGTATTTGAGTTTGACACCCCTGCTCTAAACCCTGTAAAGTATTTACAACCGCCCGAAGCTCCTCGTGTCTGTTCTACTGCGGTTTGAAGCTATGCATGTTTCAAAGGATTTTCTCATGGCTTTTGGAACACAGTAGGTGCATTTGACTGAGACAAAAGGTAACGCAAACCTGCAGGTAAAAAAACCTGGATTTTGACGGTTGAAAACCCACTGATGGGTTTATTGTATTCATCAAGCAAAACAAGTATTAACGGATGAATACATTCAAAAGTAATTACACAAGGATGTTCAAATGTTTCTCTTTTAAGTGTTCATATCCAACCCTGATTTCTAAACTTAAGAGCTGCACTTAATACTTATTTGTATAATAGCTATAGATGGAATTACATATTATGTGGTATATCTAAGCCGTTGTTCATGCAGTGGCATGACAGATCTACAACAAATTATCACCCCAAAGCTGCAGTTCCTCCCTATAGTTCTATTATTTAGTGTCTCACTCGGCACCAAAAAGAGAAACGGACGAAAAGATAGAGGCTGGTGAAAAAGGGACACATTTAGCAGCTAAAGAGACAGATATTTCCCTCAGGATTCTGGAGGAGAGAGAATATGGGACCTTAATTCACCAGGTCGACACCTCTCCAAATAAGTAATGTTGCCTTGTATCTACTGGATGTGTAAAAGAAAAAAAAGTTTGCCTTATTTACTGTTAAGATCATTTTTACAGCGTGATTACCTACCCCATATGGCCAAAATATAAAGTAATAAATGAAAAAAAAATAATGCCAATCCCTTAATACGAAACATTTATACAATTTCTCCAGTCTTTTTAACCTCATCTCTGACATCAACTGAACCAGTCGGCCAATAGAACATCTCAAGAGTTCCTGCAGAAGAATCTGGATAAATCCAAGCTTGTTTTATGCATTAGCTCGCGCTTGACGCATAAAGCACTAACGAGATAGCGATCAGAGAGGGCCCAACTCCAAAGGCTGCCTGCTTGCCTGGCAGCGCTTGATAATCTCTTCGTTGGTTTCACTCGGCTCCCTTTAATCTGACTTCACATAATCCTTTTTTTTTACCCTCCTGATCAAGTAAACGCTTAATTATGGCTAATGAATTCCATCCAGAGCTTGGGTAAACACGTCTATCAAACAAGATCCTGCTGATTTTTGAACTGGAGAGAGAAGAGAAGGGGAGAAGAAAAAAACAAATATGGGAAAGCAATCACTAACCGTGAACATTTTCTGAGCCAAAATGACTGTTCCCACTAAGGACTTGGAAGAGAGACAGTTCTATAATAGCAGCAATGTAATGCTAAAAGGAAGGGGAAAACTGTGTTAGTGCTATTATCTTGTAAAACTGAAAACCCCTATGCATTCATTTATGTTAGTGCATTATCTTTTCATGGATAACAAAAAAAAGATCAATCTAGTTATGCCCTACATTGTTCACTCCTGAGATTTACAAGTAGTAGTTTTAGCAAACAGCAATAGATGGATACAGGCAGAGCCATACTAAATGCACTCTCTTAGCCATTTAGCTAAATCCAACATACGACAGTGAAATATTAAGACACAATGGGTGCGTCTCACTTCGGTTATTTTTCATTTCCTCGCTCCTCGGGCTCGGTATCACCGGAAGTTGATTTGTCTGCGCCATCTTGAGTAGCGTCCGAGGAGTGATAATCGAGGAACTACCAGACCATCCTCCAGTGAAATCCTCAGACACTCGCCCGGCCCCCTTACTGTGTATCGCTCACTGATTGGACGATGCAGAGCATGCACTGATCTGGCTGCTGTCAGACGATCAGCTGTGCGGCGTCATCACAAACGGACGTCGCTTCACGTGACGCTCCGGAGGAAACAACGTCCCATTGCTCTTAAAACTCATTTCCCTGCTTCTCGTGGTCTCTCCATGCTTCCCTGGTGGGAGGGACTAGTCGCAGGGAAACGACGCAAGTGAGGGACGCAAGGAATCCATTTAACCGAAGTGAGATGCACCTAATGACAATCTTATAGGGTCTTCCTTGGCCTATGCTACATCTTCCACTAAGTTATATAGAATAGACTAGTAGTTTGTCCTGTAATGCTGCTGACAATCCATGCTAAAATATGAGTTCCTTGGCAGAGGCAATAACTATTAAGGGCAAACATCATAAATCTAATTCCTAGTTTTTTTTGTTTGAGATGTTTGTAACTCTTTATTCAAATATGTGTATACATACATGTATATGTGAACAGTATAGTGAAACTTCTCATGTAGTTGTCTCCGCTTCTGTTTGTTTGTGTGTCAAGTCCATAAATAGTTGATAAGGGGCTTTCAGATGGCAGGAAAGTGAAAGAAAAATGACAACGTGCTGGAAAGCCACTGCTGTCTCTTCAAGGGTGGCAGCCGACACATTTGGTGGACTTGCTTCTTTTTGTATCATTAGCTGGAGCCATGTTGTACAGTAAATCCATTTGGAAGTCAGTTATTCCATTAAGTGTAACACCAGCAATTTTTTTCCATGCAAGAAACTACACATGTGAGACAAAACCACTGAGTAAATTGCATTTTTTTCAGTTATTTTTCATTTTTTTCATCTTAATCGTTTATTTGAACCTCGGACAGTGCACATCGATGAACACTTTTAAAACAAAACAATGCTTACAAGCGTAAATGAGCCGGATTTTAAAGAATAGTTCATTGTATAAACACGTATATATGTGTGTTCAGGGGCCTCATTTATAACGCCTTGCGTAGGATTGACGTGAGAAGGTTGCTTACGTAGTACAAAGCAAAAAAATAGGTACAGAAATGTTCCAACATTTTCCGATACACAAAACATTGCGTACCGGCGAGGGAAGTGCGTACCGGCACTTCATACGCCTGTTTCCCTTTATAAATCACAATCGACTCGAAATGCGGCGCAGCTTTTGCAGGCTTCACGTAACGCCCATATTTGCCTATAAATAGTCAAAGAAACGCCCATTCATTCATTCATTTTTGACTGACTGCATGAAGAAGATCGCAGGAAATTACGACCGAACAGCTAAAAAAGACATCTCACACCGTGTCAGATTTTGGTTATTGTGGGGAGGTCGAGATAAATCATATTGTTTGGTGGATGCAGTTTGAACCAGAGTAGCAGCATGGAGGTCGGATCGTCACCAAAATAAATAAATAAGTGATCCGAAAAAAGTTAATGACAAAAAAAATACACATAACCTTCCTCAGGCAGTGTGTTTGTCCCGGGGACAGGAGACACCCCCTTGATGAGAAACTGTAAGAAATGATCGGGGAATCCCTCCGGAGTGTAGTCATGCCGACTGGATCTGAATTATTTTGTTGTATTTGGTGGTTTGTGTTCCAGCTGTCGATCAGCAACTATATATCCATAATCCACCAGTTAAAGGAAATACAACTAATGGGTTGTGTTATATTAGCTGTACAATTTACCACATATGGTGTTCTTAGTTTCCATACCTCCTGTGTTTTACGAGCGACTTATCAAGTCTTGGCAAACGGCATAAAACACGATTAAACGTGATAGTATATAAAACCATGCTCGTATCTACAACCTATAGAAATGCAAAACGGCGTCAGTTTAGACGTAATTCTGTCCCCCTGCTTACCGCATCATTTATGAGAAAACATTTCATAACATTAACACAACATATTCGAGGTGGTTTTAAATAACATATCCGTATTTCTTTCTTTCTCCAAGTTATGTTTTTGTGTGCACTGAGGAGTCTCAAACAGGCGTTTGTTTAATCATTTTAAGATTGGCTTTAATCAATGTTTGAAAATGAATTATTCATATATGATAAATGAGAGGTAACATTTGATTTATTTCCACATATTTCTCTCCATTCTTCCTTCTGCCAACGGTGTCGCAGTTTCTCGTCTCTCCCGTTGTTGTGCTTAGTGCGTACGCATGGGTTAGAGTTTGCGTGGAGGACAGCACATTTTCCCGTCAAGTTAGTATTTTATAAATCGCAAACATTGCGTAGAAACTGGCGTACGCCATTTTTTGAGCGTATATCCCTTTATAAATGAGGCCCCAGGTCTCACTGACTGCCCAAATAGCTATCAAACTCTCTGTCCATGGCCTTATTTACTCTGAGGAGGAGACCATATTGAAGCGATTTACTATTGAGTTACCATAGGTTATTGTTATGTCACCCTCCATCAGTTTAAGAAGCTCATTGCTTATCTTGGCTCTGAATGTTGTTTACTGGAGGATTTGAGCGATCTACGCGACGCGACTGTTTACTTTGGGTTGCTATTGTCATTCTCTGCCCATGCTTGACAGTTGGGCCTGGGCAATTTGTGCTTGGCATCCTTGAATAGGTTTCTTCCCCCTAATGAGGCTGATGGAATGACCATTCATCCACAGGGGGCTCTTGATGTGCCGCAGTTCAAATGTTAATCACCCGAGCTACTTTGGCAAATTGACAGCGCTTCATTCACTGCTTGCTCTGTGAATGTGTTCTGTCTAAAAGCCGTGCTTGTGTGTCTCCTCCCATCGCTTGATGTGGGGCTAGACACAGGGACTCCCCACTGACCCTGTTTTACAGTCCTCAGCTTACCTCTCGCGTATTTTTTTTCTATGTTAACGGACAGAGTGATGGCACCCTTATCCGCTGTAGCTCTGCTCTGGGGGACGGCGCTGTGGCCCGCTGACAAGCTCCCATCCGGACCCCCTCCATCATCATGTCAGCGTTCACTGAGAGTTCAGTCTCCTGGACAAAAGGCTCTTGTTTACACTCAAAACTCATCTAACCTCCATGGTCCGGGTGTTTTTACCCCATTTAGTTAATTTGGATAACCAAACACTCTTATTTGTTCAGTTTGATGCGACATCCATCTGAAAAAAACACTCAGAGATATACAGGTCTGCTACTCAGGTTTTTCTGTTTACCACTTCTTTTTATTAAGTCGATATTCCTTTCTTACACTGTGCTGCAATGTTTATTCTTTTATTCATATTTTCTATTTTAGCTTGTTTTGAATTTTTTTTTACTCTCAGCTTTTTAATGACTGGTTTTAATTGCATTTAAATGTCCTTTTGTAGTGCGTGTGTGTCTTTTGCAATCTGTCTCAATGCTTTTAATATGTTTGTGAAGCCTCTGAATTGCCTTGTTCCTAAGATGTGCCATATAAATACATTTGCCATGCCTTATCTAAACTATAAAGAAGGCAAACCTGGATACAATCATTAAGTCTAAAGCAATATTATCGACTATTCCACTCAATATACATTTTTATATTCACTATGGGAATGATGTTTACTTAGATATCAAAAGAAAATAATCTGACCAATGGTTATCAAAGATGAAACTCTTAATCTAAAACACACAAACCACAAACTTGTTTTTTTGTAAAGTTTCAGTTTTCCAGCTTTCATTCTGACGGCTATAAAATTGATAACTTAATGGATAATTTCTCTGTAAAGTTCCACTGAAAGTCAATCTATTGTGATTATCAGAAAGACATCTGAACAACTTGCATTTCATACTTCATATTTAATTTTTCTGTTTTTAGATCTGGGGTTTATAGAAGCACCTCTCCTGCTACCTGTTTTAATTTCTCTTGTTAGTCTACATATAACACAATTTGCTATACACATTGGTCAGGGAAATGAATGCATGCTAACCCTAGCCCAATAGTACCTTAAGTAAAAGTTAAATCCAACTGTGTTACATCCAAAAACTCTCCTCTGTCCTCCACTCTCTACCTGCCACCACTGAAGCTTCTCAAAAGCACAAGTGCACTAAACCCATCGGGGTTACTTTTCTTTATAGTTTGCCCTCTATACATTGAGCAAACAAATCTGGCCTTGGCGATATGTTTGCCCAAGATCAAAGTGTCCCAGGTCATGGTTATAGATTTTCCCCCAGTGACAGCACAATCTATATTAATATTGCACTTGAACAGTATGACGTCCAATGATCCAACAGCTGGCCAGCTCAGAGGTTCAGTGAAGTGTCGGTACTACTCCATCACTGAGTGCACAACCTGCTCATACAATCCACACGATAACAGTCCAGTATTTCATGACAACAACTCATTGCCGGGCTGTGGTTAAACCCTTGGTGGTCCTAATGGCCGGCAGCAGTGCACCTCCCTCGAAACAGGTGATGCATTACAGCGAGTGTTATATTTTCAGCTCGGGGATCTGCTTGTAAATGGCCTCCTTTCTTGTCAGGGGTATTTTTATGACAACAAATTGTGCCAGATATCCGGGGGACACTTGTTGTTGAGGATGATACAGTATGTTCTGTATGAAGACATAAAGCTGGATTGATATTCTTTACAGAATAATGCACACCAATGAACACCTCCTCCTCTTGTCACGTTATTCTGGTGCGACGAGGCTCCTCTCAGTTTGGCAGGAGCAGGATCGCCGCATCTGTCGCTGACAGTGATGAAACAACCGTTTAACGCAAGGCGACAACCAACACGTTTAGAATCATCACTTTCTCAAGGTGTGGAAGTGCCGCTGTCATATTCTTAATCATCATATTCATCCAAGCTCTGAGGCCAGATTAAACAGCCCATTACCCCGACTCTCATTAAAGTGCAGGCAGACACCTTGGTAGGTAGACCCTATTGTGTAGTGTGGTGGAATACTTTCCACATGTAGCTGATAGAATTCTCTGTGATATGGCTCTAAATGTGTAAAGACATCCTTCATAATTTGTCAAAACATATTTGTCAATGACAGGAGCGTTTACATATACAAAGATTGATGTTTACTGATGTACAGTCAGGGACCGAGGGTTTACAGGGCACTTCCACAATTACACAAAAAGTCAGTGCTTGACTCTTTAATTGTCTTACTTCTGATATTCATTATCGATTTGCTGACATACCTTTCCTCAATAATTCTTCTATCAAATATGATTTTTCTCTCAAACTTTTAAAGATTGATTTGAATATTTTTCAATACAATTTGGCCGAATCCTAAAAGCAGTTGGATGCAATCACTTCAATTTAAAAACTGGGCTCAGTCCATCCCAATGTCTGCCCAGCTTTACAAGCCTCATGAATCAGTAATCGTTGCTTATACATTTTTCATTTACATGATATGCCAAACATAGCAAAATGTATTGTGTAAGTCGTTAATCATAGTTCTTTGTGCAGTTTTGTGACTTGGATCGATGGTATTTTCTCGGCTTTATCTGATGGCCTCAAAGTTGCCACCACATATCTGGATTTTAAATTTCACCTGTTATCAAAGCTTACTGACATATACCCAAACACTAGTGTGTGATTACTCTTCATAGAATTGAACACAGCGTTCTTAATGTAAACATGGTTAGACCTTGGGAAATAACAAAGATTGTTTGCCTGACAGCATGTGTCTTCTTAACCCAGCCTCAGATACACAAGTGTCAAAAGGTAGGATAGATAACGTGCTTTAATCACTGTTGTTTACACTACATCCCACCTCACTGGGAAAGTTATACTGCTGACATACCAGAGGAGGTTATCAACCAAATTATCAGAGGTAATTCGGTACTTTACGTGGGTGGAATACCCACGCTGCATTTCACACGTTCAAGACGAGTCAAACTAAAAGCAACAATGGTGCAGGGGTAAAATTCAAGGGTTTAAAACAAAAACTAGTATGTGCATGCTTTCCCAAGACGAGTGATTAGAAAAATCAATACCATAGCAAGATATTGTAAGACTCTCCCACACAATGACATATTGACCCCGAATATGAAAAATAAATGAATGTGTAACTGTTTATGTCAACAGACTGTTTCAATTCACAAGACACTTAAACTGTTGACTCCGATTCAGTGTTCACTTGTGCAAAAATATTCTAATATTTTAGTCATGGCAGTTCAAATAGTGTGTCATAGTCTATATGTCTTGTGCTTGTTATTAAAAGAACGTATTCATATTCAATTTACCCTTGAGGAATAGAAATTCTCATACGTTTATTACATCATATTTTTTCCACTCGATTTCTTCCTCCTCCACAAATTATCTGCGTGAAGTGGTCTGAAAACACAGCCCCTTTGATTCCAGCTATGAAGATTAATTCCTGCTACTGCAAATATGCTTTTATGAGTCAATAATCATCACCATTTCTGCAGTCTGCAAAGCGTCTTTCTGTGCTGCGTCCAGGATAATATATGGAATATTTTTCTGCATCCAAATCCTTTGCAACCGCCAACATGATTTTCTGTGTCTTCCTTAGAAGATCTGTTCAAAGAATGGCGAGAGGGGAGAGTATATAATAAAGCAATCGTAAGCTATAAATGAGGCAATAAAGTGTGTAAAATCGGAATGATGTATTTGTGCCGGACCTTCGGTTATATTTTGAGTCTTAATCGAGTAGATCATTGGTGTAACGGGAATACATTGCTCTGTTAGTTTTATTTTACTTTTATTAGTTATACATTGCATGAAGTTGACTAAAAGTAGCTACTTCTTTAGGTACAGTACATACAGTATTATGAAAATATGTGCTATGCAGCCTTTCATTTCTTACCATTTTCACCAACACATCGAGAACTAAGTTAATAGCTGCGATTAAGAGTTTGTCACATACAAATAAATACATTTAGAAAAGCTAAAGCTGCCTTTGTATGTTCAGATATTGAGTGGTTTAGGATTGAGTGGTTTTGAACTCACCAAAAAAGTGTTTTTATTCTTTGCCTTGTAAGTGCTCCACATTATTACGGCTCATAAATGTGGCTTTTAGCTGATTTTCCTCACCTGCAACAAGATGGTGTTCATTGTTGACAGTTTACAATAAGCAAGGTCTTCTTTTGATTAATCAGTAATATGAAGATAAAAGTACATCAAAAGTGATGTTTACATTCAGTGTTGCTCACCAAAACAAAAAGCCTGAGTCATCTTCTTCCCTACACAATGTTGTATATCTTCCAGTGTCACTGCAACCTACAGATCAGTGCAATAGTGTGATATTATTGGTAGGACTGTGTATAGCATAAGCCAACGTGTGCAGTTGCGTCCTTGTGTGCTTGAATGAGAAACAAAACTGAGACTCACTTAAAGGAGAGGTGTCATTTCCACTGATCATTATTCCATTGTTGAGGTATACTAAAATAGATTTATATTGTGCATTTTTCCAAACTCACATTGGTTTCTCATACAGCATCTCTGTAAACTACATGTATTCACTGAATTTCACTCTCTGCCTTTAACGGCTCGTTGTAGCTCCAATAGCTCGAGCCCCCACCCTCCCTGTGAGCACAGTGTGCTCTGATTGGTCGGGACGTTGTGAATCGCGCTGAGCTCCGTAGAGGTGTTGTTTCCTTGTTTAAGATACACAGCGAAACACAGCCAAACTCATCCTGAGCACACACAAAGTCACAGCCGAAGTAAAAACAATAAGTGTGGCTTGATATTGAGTAAGAAAAAGGTTGATAAACGCTGTGAGAATGGGTCTGCAGAGTGAATTTTGCCGCGATCCCAACTGTCTGTTATCAGCCTGCAGCCAGGGAGGAGAAATCAGCTGAGCTGCCTGTGTGTGAGGAAGTCCGTGGATTGGTCAATTTGGACCAATCAGCGGGGGCTTAACGTAACGGCTCCGCGGACGTAATGTAACGGCTCCACGGATTGGTCCATTTCGTTCCGGGTACGGCATTACATCATGCCGTACCCGGAAGAATCAAATGGACAATGACGTATCTCCAACGAGGCGTTTTGGGGAGGTCTTTTCTGTGTTAGAGTTTTACTCGCTACAGGGTGTACTTTGAGGGTTTTGACTCTGCACACCGTTTACATGCATAAAAACCGGGTAATAACCGGAAAAGCATGACACCTCTCCTAGAAAAACTGCTCCATGCACTACGCTGAAATAGGACCATGTTGTGATGAGTTATACTGGATGACATTCATGATCTCATAAGGTAATTATTATACTGTGAATGCACTGGGTAGATTACTCTTATTAACCCATAATAACCCGGACCCATTTCTACTTTTGGGAAAATTAAGGGGAACATCATTTAGACTAAATAGACCACCTACTGTAGAACACATTTCTGACAAGAAACCCCCCGTAGTGTCAAATATCTGAAATGTGACATATATGTCACATTGGGCTTTAATGGTAAAATAACTCTTTAATGAGGATGATTTTTTTTGGTTTAAATTAGTTTGAACATTCTTTGAATTGAAGAATAAGAACATATTGACTCAATATAATTGAATCAGCTAAATTAACTGAGCAGATCATAATAATATTTCTAATTGTGCATATATGTCACTTTGGGTTTACTGTGAAAGTTTAGGGTTAAAGTCCCGATGTGACACCAGTGTCACAGCGATATTTATCTCATTTGTTTCATATCAATTTGATATGTTTCCACAACAGGTTAAATGTAATAAAGGACACGTTATGTAAGCATTTTAATTCTTAAATGGCTTGAATTTTACCTTTAGCAACAAACAAAAAAGCTTTTGAAATGTAGCTCGTTATGTCACATGTGTTAGTCAGGCACATGGACATCTTGGACATGTTGTTATGGGAACACAAAGTCACATGACCTGGACCAGGACCCAGGTCACTTAGGGACTTCATAAGATAAAATAAAGGCTAAAGCTGTATAAGGAACTTTCCAGAACATTTAAAGTTCATGTGACACCCGTGTCACGGTGGGTCCTTATGGCAGATATAGCATTAATAGTAATTAAGTGACAGGGAAAATCTAGCAACTATCCCAAAGTTTTTACCTCCCCCCTTGGTACTGAAACTTTTAAGGCAAATCTGCCAGTGGGAGGAGAGCGAGGCTATGCTCTTCATGCTAGAGCTCACCTGGGAGACTGACAAGACCTTGCTTTATGGGTCTGCAATTCCCTTCATGTACAACATTTGAGTTAATAGAAGTCTTCATCCCTGACCAACCTCATCAGGAGCTTACTGCCAAAGAAATTATGGGGCTAAAAATGGCCGCACAGCAGCAGCAGGGTAACTGGGGGGGGGGGGGAGGGCTGCTGAGGCGGGATAAGGGAATATCATTACAAGGTTAGATGAGATATGGATATCACCAAAAAATAATCAGTTCACACACACAGAGCGTAGCAGGGGAGAGACATTGACAATTGTAGAACAATGACATGACAACCCTGTCTCCTTTACAGCTTGAATATATCTTTGGAAAAACAAAACATCTCCCAAAATGTGTTTTTTATGAACACAATGTCTAAATGGAAGTATTTTGGTTCTACACAGCAGGGGGCCAACATCACAATCAAAGATAGAGCTCTTGTCCTACTTTATTAAAAGCAGCTGCCTTACTCTACAATATCATGAATAAACCACCTGCTAACGCACCAATGGTTACCAGTGGAGCAACGTCAACTGTACAACATCCTCTGATTGCATATAAGCTGAAATAATGGGTTTGTGTTGTTATAAAAGTGTGACACCACTGGGTCATGCAAGCAAAATATCCTGGGCTTCTGTGGGTGATATTCTCTACATACAGTATACAGCTCAATAAAGTGATGCCTGAATAGTGTAAGATATACACAGCGGATTGATAGCCGTTATCTAACAAACAAACAGAAGACCCAGTCCCTTTTGTGTGTCTGGTAAGTGACTGCCTAAATGAGCTTTTGGATTGATGCATTATGGGAAGTAGAAGCGTAGTGCCAAAACCATGCCGTCAGTGCCACTTACAAGGGGAAAAGCTCCAGATAAACATATGGTGTATTCAATCTAGCTAAGCCTGGGGGGGGGCCCCGACCAATGAGCGATACAGTGAGGAGTTCCATTAAGGACCGGCTGCTTGTATTTGCACTTTATTATTGAAAATAGATGCTCCTTCTATTCCATTGTTTCATGAACGTTGAAGAGATCTACTGATGTCCTTTTTACAAACACTGGTTGTATTTTAGATTTTTGCTTCCAATTCTTTCTAAGTGGAATTCATGTGTACCAATTGATCAAGTTGTCTGTGTAGAGCAACGGTCAAGTACGCCTCACTGTTGGACGAATAGATTTGTTTGTATAACATATGGTAATGATAAGCCCTGAAATCAATCATTCACCACGCAGAGTACTAGTATGACTAAAAGCAAGTGTTCCTTTGAGTGCCAGGGACAGATTCATTGTTTTTGTCAACAGTGCTGTAAGCAATAGGCAGGCGCCACACTCTCTGTCTGTTGGTTTTTCAAACAGTTTTGAACGCAGTGCTCCTGCCAAGAGTTTTGATATGACACAGCCATTCACCCAGATTACAGATCAAACGCCATGCCAAGTTAATGTCCCAACACTCACTAAAGATTGGTTAAAAGTGAAAGTAAACCTCTTCTCATTTACTCAGACCTGCAAGGCATCTGTCATAAGCAGGGGGGAAATTAGGGTCATACGTTATATATTCTGGCAGTTCATTCACTGCAGTAGGTGGCTAGAGAAATAATGTTTTTCTCCTCATGTTGAAGTAATTCTTCTTTAAAGCTAGCCGCAATGTGTCAGTGCATAATAAATGACACCTGTCACGTTAGGAAACAAATGATAACCTTAAACTTTCCCAACAGTTGTTGTTCTCCAGCAGACGTACCCTCATGATGTGTCAGGACAAAGTGACATGGTGTTTTCCAGAAACCTTTTAAGGTGATCGTTTGATTGACAATGGAAACATGGTGTCACAGCTCTCCAGTGTAGTGGGAAAAAAAGGAGTGAATATAATCTGAGTGCGACAAAAACAAAACATCCTCTGCACCCAATATTCGTAGTTGCATACAAAATACTTGGCACACGCGTACGGTGAAGACAGTGCTGGCTCTAAGCGGTGTCATTTTCAGCTACTTGGGGAATCTGCTTGGCAGGCCTGACATGTTGCTATTCCTCAATATGTATAACACGCACTCGAGCCAAATGAAATGGTCCCTCGAAATTGAGGTCATTTCTATTCAAATATTTATTGTTGAGGCAATCCAACAGGAGGGAAAATATATCACAACAGTAACAGTGACATGCACCCGATCGTTGTTAGCTATGAACCCATGTAGTCTTTTCTGTATTAAAAATGGCATGGCAGTATGTAGACAATAAATACATGCATACCACACTTTTAATTGTAAAACCTAATTGGCATTAAACTAGACGTCTTGGACAGGTCAGTCTTTACAATAATAATGTAAGCTCCAACACTACTGGCAGATACAGCCTGCAGCTCTGGGAGTTTATGTAGAATAATATCTTTGCACATGAATGGAAATCCCTATTTAGAGGATTTGTTATGCAACATTATTTGGCTAAGCATCCGCCTTAATATTTTAGTTGCTTAATCAAACTGCTAGAAAGGGTAATGCACACTCCTAATTGGATTGTGTCGTTTAATTCAATACTGAACAAGAATGAAACAAATAAATAAATTAGCTATCCTACTCATTTATGCAATTAATTTCATCATATTGTAAGTGTCAGCAAACAGAGAGTTAGTCATGTATTTTAAGCATGCTCGTAATATGCCTGTTATGGCACAGTACACAGTGCAGTAAAGTAGCATTTAAATAATTTCTCTCTGTGGCTCACACACATACGCTGCATGATCACTGACTGTACGTACCATTCTACTCCTGTGTTCATTCAGATCACTCCAGATTGAAACCTATTTCATCTCAAACATTGCTTTATCAAGTTGCGCTCTTGGGCAGATGAGATAATCAGCTGGAAACTGTCTCAGAGCAGCCAGACCGTCAGGATAGCAATGTTTGATCGGACGAAAATTCACCACCTGTAGCTTTTGAACGACTGTAAAACCCAGTTGAAGTCCATGGTAGAAAACTCAAAAGCATAAATGTGTCATGATTAATCTGATTTGATGTGCTATACCACATTCCAGAAAAACTGCATTTCACACAGACTGTTAACACAAGATCACGCACAAGACAAACTAGCAGAGACTTCACACTGAAATTGAGCATTTGTATTTACAATTTGAGAGCAAAGTACTTCATCCTGATCCATCTTGAAGGTACAACATATAGCTGTCACGCTTCTTCTGACTGAAACTGACAGCAAGAAAACGGGATGTGGGCAGCCGGAGGCGTCTTCCCCAGGGAAACGCAGGACATATGGCTCTTGAGATGCAGGGACTTGTTATTCTGCAGAAAAGGAGTCCCAATGGACCAGTTCGGTAATAATGACAGTATGGTATGAATTGACGAGAGTAATTTTTCCAAAAGTGCTGCATTGAAGTCCCACTCATGGTTTTTGTGGCCTTTTTAAATTGTTACAGCAACTCATCAAAGAGTCATTCCTTTAGAAAATAAAAAGCTATTTTATGCCGTAGTTCATGCTTGGTGAGGGGCTCGCAACATCGGTTAGGGTTGTTGTTTTGGTGCTAGAGGCTAGTGCTTACATTCCCAAGGCTAATAGGACTGATCACATTTAGTGCATCCTGATCTGGCAGGTCAACAAGCGTGTAAAGAAACAGTGTTCTCATTAGAGCACGGAACATTGATTAAGATTAAAAATTAAAATGTGCAACGGCAGAGTGAAACTCAAGGACCATGCATAAGAACATCAGCAATGTTTAATGCACCACAGCCTGTTTACTCCATGCAACTTAAAGTTTTGTTTTGCCAGCTCACCAAGTGGTATCTCTGTTCACTAATCGATGCTTTAATAGCACTACAGCTATTGAAAATGTCCTACAATTGCACTAAACGCCACAGGACATCTAATGGGGAAATTCTTTCTTATGCATTCCATTAGGCTAAGTAGGAAACACATGCTCTGCTATTTGTTAAAAACCCTTTAACCAAATCTGCACTTTATCATTTGAATAGCGGGATGTTGTAGACGAATATGTGCTTCTTCAGATATAACCAGAGCAGACATGTAGGGCGAGCTGAGTACTGCGGAGAGGTGAGCGGCTCCTCCTCTGTCCTAGGTCCTCTGATAATGATCAGCTAGCGCCAAGCAGCTCCCAGCAGATATCAGCACATTATCTCAGGTTTAGTACAGCCTCTTAATCACACCAGGCGCAGAAATCCATTAGTCTCTGTCACTTTCTCCCCAACTCAGGAAGCTAGATCCCAATCTGCCATTTGAATGTTATGGCCCCTCTCCCTCCAACCCCCATCCCCCCAGATCTCTTTTCCCTCACACCCATAAGACCTTTCCCAACACCGCCTGGCCATTACTTTTCTGTGTTTGTTTCACACTATGTATTTCCATTTGTGTCAGGGCAGCAATCTTCCTGTATATCATCTCACTATTCTTCCAGCCTAATCCTCCAAAAACACATTTCCCCCTCATGCATGTGAAACATTCAAGGTTATCTTGCATTTTGAGAAGTGACACTCTGTCCAGTGCCATGCCTTAAGCACGGGAAGTACATTTTCCTTTCAGTTTAAGAAAGAATTTGGCAGCTGTAAACACAGTTTCTATGTACAGTGTATACTACGGTGTATATAAAGTTTCACACAAACAAACAAAAAAACACTTGCATATTGATCTTTAAAAAAGCATAAGGACACAAGCAATATCTTTTGTTTATGCCACTGTGCAGACTATTTTTGCTTATGGAAAAATCGATAAGGCTTGAGTTATCAAATCCAACTTGTGTTGGAAGAGAGTGCCAAAGGGGCTAGCGAGCGGCAGCAAAATCGATCCTGAGATATTGCCTTATTTAACAGGTGCCATAAATAGCTGCATTATGACGTTAACTATTGCTGAAGTTACAGAGGACAAGGAGAGGTCAGACTGCATGTTGCACTCACTTTTTGCCAACTCATGTGTATAGGTGTCCCATCTGTGTACAGTATATTTTCCTGCCTAAAGTATATTCTCAAAATAATACAGTTTTTCTGCCCCTAATGCCTTGCTCATCGTGCTGCACCTAAATCGAATATATCAGATTTCAATGCATCACTTGTCACTTGATCTCCAGTAGTGGCTTATAGGGCCTGTTGACTGTTAATATAACTGACACGTGCCTTCACGAAACAATGTGTGGCCTAAATAAAGGAGACATTCGTGACAAGATGGTGAAAATTAATCAATGAGGACAATTAGCGGTAACACAAGCAGTGTACAGAAATCAATCCATCAATAAGAAGAAGACTGGCAAGGCTAAGTAGATTCCATTAGGTGTACAAATGTATAATCAAGATAATGAATTGACAGATGAGGTACATTCAAGCAAGAAAGCCATCATAATAAGACTTGAGAACAAAGTGTAGGATAGTCTAAATGCTCAGAAGAAATGGATATTGTTTACTACACAATGGCACAAGAAGCAGATGTGTTGTATGAATGTACTTAGAGAAGAATACATGTATTTATTTAAAATCCTGTTCCATACATTTACTCTGATTTACTCTCAGCTTCTATTTCTCTTGTAATTAGCTAGGGCGTCCATATCTAATCTCTGACTGTAGCCACCTTTAGTGTGCCCTACTGCAAGTGAGCCTCAGATATAACTATTCCTAATCCTTCTACCACCTCACTTCTCGCCAGTGCATAGAAGCCATCATGGCAGAAATACAGACACAAATTGGTTATTAGAAGATAATTCATGGTGCCCAAAATCATAGCAAGTCTGATTCAACCAATAAAGAATACGTTTTGCTTCTCGAACAATCTCTATTTTGATAATAGCTGTAGATTTGCATTAAGGTGTTGTGGAAATATCAAAATGTTACACGATACCTGCCTAGAGTATCTTTATATGATTTAACCCTCCTATTGTCTTCGTTTTCTTGGTGTTCGCGGTCAAATTTGACCGGACCTGTTTTAACTGCTATTACATTAACACAAAAATGTGCGGGCGTGTGCGCGCGCGGGCGGGCGCGCGTACTCAGCCAAGAGTCCATTATGAACCACGTTATTGTGAATATTTTTGTGGCACCGTTTTTTTACAGGAGTTGTTAGTGGGTGTGTTAGGAACTATTATTAGTCATAATGCAAATGGATTATCTCTAGTGTTTCTCATTGAAAGCACTGCACTGGCTGCCATGGTACACTGACAGCTTTATAACGGATAGTAAAAAGAGAGGAGACCTGCCTCTCTACAGACGAGACTTCTAAACCAAGAAGGAGCAGAGTTGCAAGACTCAAATATATGATGCCATAAAATGAATAAAGGACACCTTAAACATAATACTATTGGCAGGTGTTGACTTGAAATTTCAAGAGTAAGGCTCATTTTACACAACCTAAAGAGCAAGATGACTATCATTAATCACACCATTACTTTTCAACCATTGGCCTATAAAGATAATTCAGATTTCTCATAAAAGCAGACATCAGAGTATCATGTCATGTTAGTAATCTATTTTTCTCACACTAGCTCGATTTCACATATTTATTACTAAGTAACAAGTTAACCAGAAAATCGAATATTCATTTGTATTACAAATGGACACCCCAATTTACTAGTCAGGACCTTTTAGGATTAAGATACAAGTAAATAATCAGACATTTCACCCAATACTTGTATAAGTCAATGATTTGCAGATTTATTGGGTACAAAAATCCAACAATATCTCAGCGGTTGTTCCTAGACATTCATAAAACATATTTCCAAAAAATACCTTCTTAGTAGGCTGGCAGACATTGTGTTACTTGCAAGCATAGTTGCCCCAGTTTTGTTGCTTTATTCAGTCAAGATTGAACTGCGGGCTTGTTCCATAACAGACAGGAAAGGACAGAGATCTTTCCATCGTTGCTGATGTTCTGACAGCTTCAGAGGCGTTAGAGTCCTCCAGGTTACAGGTGCCACGCCACAAATGTCACACGAATAGATGAGCGTGTGGGGCCTCCAACAGTGAGACGGAGAAGGGGTCAACCATGCAATGAAAATGAAAACCAATAATAAACTGCATGGTGAGAGGGGCAAAAGCTTGACACTGACATGTTTCAGGATAGGAAATTGGGGATGAGAAGTCATTCATCCACATTTTTAACCAGAAGTTCACTTTGGTAATTTCATCTAGCAATAGACCAAAGACCAGAAGCCAACCATTTATAGTATGGTAGATTCCTCATGATCAATTTTGGAAGGGGTTTTGGATTTTCCCTCATGTATCCTTCTATTTGCCTTTCAGCTTTCATCGATCAGTAATACATATTATTTTTAATGCTGGAAATCTTATTTTGAAGGTCCTGGAATGCTTATAACTAAAGGACCACATTTCAAAATGACCCTTGTGAGTTGAATGTATTTGCACACTTAATACACAATACCCTAAATGGATATTAAATGGATATTTCTTTCAAATGTATACTATGAGTTTGTGAATACATTTACTGGATCTGTGGTTCAAGATAATTACAAAATAATTAAATGCAAAAAAGGTAGAGATTTGTCATTATAAAATCCTACCCCCCTATCTGTGGGGGGTGCAACACAGTGTGTTTACTTATTCCTGATTGGCCGAAAGTGGGCGACACATTTACAGTTGCCTGGATTTTGAGAGGCTCTTTCTACCACAGTATCACATTGGACTAAGTGACAGTTCCTGAGGGATTTACCTGCATCCTTTTCATTCACTGCTGTCACTTTTAAAATGTTCCACAGTTTCACCAATTAATGGTTGATAGTAAAGTGGTGCTGTATGTTCCATAGAATACCTCTCATTATTTCAGAGCTGTTTGTTCAGTTACAGCAGAGTCACTGGTGGCTAGAGCTTAACAGATGAGGTCTCTCTCTCCGAGCAGCTGTTGCAGGTTATTGATGACCTCATTAGAATGCTGCCTGCGGCACGAAGGCTGACTTTGAAGGACTTCCCATATGCAATGCCACAAACCGCCAGCGAAGCCTGTGCCCCTCGCTTTACGCCAAACCGTAATTCCTAACGTCTTCTAGTGGGGGGAAGTCAAAGGCAATGCTGTGGAATGTTTTGGGGTCTCAATCTTCTCTCAAACTGGAAGCTTTTTTTCGAAAGTACGACTTGAGCGTGCCTTGGACGAGTTCTAGTAAACAGCTTTCCAGGTCCCTTTCCTGACATATTATTCTGATCGACTTTGTTTAACAGATCAACAATACCAACACAATTTAGGTTTCCAACTCATTTTGTCAACAAGAGTCGTACATTAAACATCATATCTTCAAGTTCACTTCTGCAAGTGGACTCATAAATTGAATAACTCTGTGATTCCATGTCAACAAAAAAGGTAATACACTGTCCCATTTACGCTCTGCTACAGGTGCTGTCTCTTTGTCTTTTATATCTGAGACACGACTTTGCATTAACAAAGCCTCATTAAGCAATAATGCTCTCTAATTAAATATGACTTTACTTTTGGCCTTCCCCATAAACACAGGCAACACAGAGCCACACAAATAAAACACAATGGGAGACATAAATTGCTATTTTCAGTGGCTACACATTTACATTTTTGTAGCTTTTGTGTGGCTATTAAAACCAGTCTAGCTCAACGGAAGTCATCTGCCATAAATACTGAAAGAAGGACGCATGTTTTAATCATGCTCTTTATCGCTACAGTTTGCAGCCTGGTTTGCAACTGCACATTTAATATGTGGCATAAGTTTATGTTTATCGTGTGCAACAAGAGACGTTCTGCCAAGATTGATAACAGAAGCCAGATCAAGACTTGAACAGGATTCTGAATGGACATGTGTCGAATATAATTAAAATACTAATTACAAATAAATGAACAGTCAAGAAATGACATTTATTATCATTCAGATGTCCAAAGACTGTTAAATATTCAAAATAACACATTTTCCACCATTTAAAATAGGATTCAGGGGTATCCCAACAAATGAATAAGTTGTAATTCAATTTATAGAAATAAACAAGTTAAATTATAACGGTTATAACCTTTCTGTAACATTCACGGGACATTGGGTTTTTGCAGTTTGCCCACGTTATCTCAACACTGCCAAGCAGCATCCTCAGTCTTGGAGGTCCAAAGCAGCTGTTCTTTCACTTAACCACCACATATTGGGTTAAACAAAGCACCCAGCCATCACTTGCAATCCCGCCTGAGGTGCCAAGTGTGTATGCCAAGTCTTTCCAACTGTCACTTCCTTATTTAATATTAATGAGCAATTTACGATACACAAATCCAAGCCACTACTCAAAATGTCAAATAGTTTGAACAGGAGTTTTGTTTCCTTGGTGATTGTGGCATTTTTTTCCCCCCTCTGAAATTCAGTTGGACAGCGATAGAGGGAGGAGCGTCACATGGCGGTTTTTGAATCCATCTGCAGACTGCTTAAATTGGCCTTCACAGCTCATAAACTTCCCCCTATCAGCCAGACACCCTCGAGCTCTTTCCTTGTGGACAGGCCATATAATGTCCTCTTATGGAATAGACTCTCTTGCTTCCACCGCTAAGGTTTTGTCATGTTTTACTAAAAACTAAAAGAGAGCAAAATACCTACTACTTATATTACGTTGCGAGTCTAATCACTTCTTCTCTGCAATAGGGCTGCAAAATTGGCTTAACCCTCTTGTTGTTCAAGAAAGCCTCCATTAAAGTTATCACAATCAAGTTATTATAACAAATATGCCAAGCAATTGTAGCTGCTATTAGGATTAGCTAATACTACAAATCAGCTTTTAGTACACAACTGACAAGGCTGTGCAGAGAAGACAGCAGAAACCTGTTCACCCATAAGACCGTGAATGGTATAATTTCCTTTGTACAATATTGATGTATTTTCACTCTTTGTATTTTGTAAGCAACATGTATGTAGATGTACATGCTGCATTGGCACCTTCCCAAGCTGATGGAAGGAAATGTAGTGATGGAGTTTGATAGAGAATAGCAAATGATCTGCTGGTGAACCTCATCCCCCTCTGGGACTGAAGTCTGGTCCTGAGCCAACATCAAACAGCCTTGCTGGAGGCTGCAAGGAACCTTGGGATAAAACACTGGCAGTATCTTCTCAGGTAGAAAACAAGTGAAGAGGTTTGGAGTTCCTGTTTGATGAATCGGGAGACCTGCCAAACAAAACCAATTCAATCAATTTAAAGAAACATACTTGGTTACCATAATTAGACAAACCTAGCCACTTCAGATTCAACTTTTGTTTGACATGCAAGCAACTTATGGAGTAACTCAGTATCACTCACACACTGACTAACATTTGGCAGACTACAAGAGGGTCATTGGTCTTCTTGTTCACATATGCCTCCTCCAGGAAGTCAAAGCAATAATGGATTCAGTTTAACTCTACAAACGTATTGTGATAGCTACATGGAGCAGGGAAGGAAATAGCTGCTGCCATTGTAACTGTAATGCCCCCTGATGGCAGGGAGCTTTACAGCCTTGCCGTTGGATGAAGCTTGCTTGTAAGATCTTTGCATCTCTGACGATGATGAAAAGCTGTCCCCGTTTCATCTTGAGCCGCATTCTTCTATGCATGGACTCAAGATGCTAGAAGCTTTCAAACGGATATTTATCTTTGATGAATGGATACCATCTAACATTTACTGAAGGAACTTCACTGAAACATCCATGGCGTTAACATTTCATCCAGCTCATCTCAAAGGCGCATGGCTGCTTTATTATTCATTGTCTGGGCAGAAGAGAAACACCAACATTTCTGGATTCGTCTGTGTATATTTAAGTTCCACTTTACCTTACAATTCGCAGTGATTTGTATTTATTTATGTTTTTAATTACCTACCATTAGCAAGATTTAAATAGGCTGTGTATTTCTTTTAACTGTCTGCTTGAATGAGTCTTCTGATTTCAAGACGCCTACTTTAAACAATGTTTCTTTTCCCTCAGTAGTAGAAGAAGAAGAATGGGAGGGATGAAACCCTCTTTAATGGTCACACTTGCAGAGCACACATCACACAGTGAAATGTGTCCTCTGCTTTTAACCCATCCTAGTACCAGGAGACTAGTACTAGGAGCATTGGGCAGCTATTGTACAGCGCCCAGGGAGCAATGGGAGTGGGGGGGAAGGGAGATGTCCGGTGCCTTGCTCAAGGGCACCACGGCAGGGCAGGAGGTGAACTGGGACCTCTCCAAGTAGCAGTCCACGCTCCATATTTAGGACTGGTCGGGGACTTGAACCAGCGACCCTACAGCTCCCAGTCCAAGCCCCTACTGACTGAGCCACTGCCGTACTTCACTATTCTTTGTAAGGTCCAAGATGCTGGCACATATCTTTTATTTTAAAGATGCAATTATTGCATCATGTGCATTCTTACTTTTAGTGTGAGTGTAAGCTTTACAGTTTTGCACATCATTGACATGTGACTCTCTCTAGAGGAATGAGTCATTTACGCAAATTAAGAGTTGAACCTAATAGTGACCGCTAAATGCGATTCTTAAACTAAAAGCACAGTACCTTCTTGACAAACACTGCTCTACATTAAATGTTGGAGAGAATTATATTATGTCCACTGGATAAAATTGCCTTTCATCTAGTTTATTTTATTTATATTCATGAAAAGCCTTTATTCAAGTCATTATAAGGGTCAAAGAAAGAGAACAGAAAGAGCAAAGCACTAAGGCATTTAACAGGCACTGTCTCTATCAGGCGATTTCACCTAAAGTCAAATGGATAATTCGGCATTATGCTGCAAGAATAACGCTCTGATACTGGTGCCGTCAGTGATTTGCAATAAAAGAGGTCTGGAATAACCAATGGTTTTCTCTCATTCCAACACCATGCCATATGGTGCCTCGCTGTACAAATATGATACATGTAATGCCAAGCTCATTCAGGAAGGAAGAATATGCATGAGTGTTCTCTCTGTGGTACCACTTCATTTGAGCATTGTGATTTGCTGTGATTAACGCCTTATTCATTGTTCATTCTTTTTTAATGTTATTCGGATGGACAGTGCTTTTGACCTACAAAAAGTCTGGTTATCCAGCGTCTTTGGCACACTGCCCACATGATTTTGAAACTATACAAGTGAGGTGCATCACTTTATTTCACTTGATAAGACTCATGTTGGCCTCTGGACCCAATTAGGATTTAGATTTGTACGTGAATACACAAAAGTGATCTATTATTGTGATTGGTAATTGTCAATTAGAATTACCTTGTTGAGGATTTGGAGATTTGCAGCTTTTTCCCTTTTCTAACTTCTCTCTGTGGCTCCTCATTTGTTCCGTTATCATTAGGCAAAAATGTCAAATCTGCTTTCAAAAACAACCCACAAAATGATCCATCCAATGTGGGTAAGACTGATTCCACTAATAAACTTAAATGTTCTATATAATGAAGTTACTAGAGAATTTGAAAACACGCCTAAAAGCCATCTATATATTTGTATGTTGATGCAACACTACCTTAAAGTAGCTGTCCATGCCCTAGTTTGTAAAACCCTTTGTTTTTCTGTTTGAAGGTGATTTCTAACTTAAAGTGGACCTATCATGCTATATTTGAATAATATAGTGTAGGACCATACCTATATAAGGCATATTTATACTTTTTTTTTTACAGATCATGCATTTTAGCAATGCCTAATTTTGCTCAATTTGACATTTTTTAGCTCTGTTTTTGCAAGGGTTGATTCTGTGAGAACAGCACCATCTACAGGCCTGGCATATGTACTACAGCGTCTCCAGCGCTTTCGAACGGCAATGGCCGTGGCTGTCTCCTCCTGATTGGTGGAGTTGGCCCAATAGCCGTAGCGCCACTTTCCTGACGTCAGGACAGTGTTCAAATCTGGATCAGTTTTTATCAGATCCGTTGCAGCCCCTTTTTTTAGAGATTTGGGTATGGAGGAAAATAGAGAGGGTTGTGTTTTCTGACACTTGGTGAGTTCCCTGGAACACCGGGGACACATATTCATGTATAAAAGACGTACAAAACTGCATTTTGCATGATAGGTCCCCTTTAATTTCTCCTAAACATTTTTATTCAGCGGCATCCTTTACAGCTACATATCTCACACTTTCTTGGGGGAATTCAGTTTTCTTGGATGATGACATTGCCTATAATAAGGTTCAGCGCGCAATGGCTTTCCTATCAAGCCAATCCTCTGCTGCGGCTTAAGCTGAGATGGGTCTCTCACCCAGTGGGTCAACTGAGATGAGCATGGCACAGACCCGACATCCATTCACCCCCAAATGGGTCGATGATGCACAGCCATGGGGCTCCAGCACATCACCCTGGAGTGTCAAGCAGAACATCACCCACTGACGGCCCTGTCAAGGTCATCAAAGAGAGCGCTGGTCCGGACATGTGCCGTCAGAGTGAGAAAACCACCACGAGCGTGCATGAGCGACAGACCGAGGAAGTCTCCATAATGGCAAAGACGCTGGAGGTCAGCTTTATGTTGTACTCTCCATGCAGCAGTACACTTATCAAACATGTCACAGTCCAGAAAAATATGAGAGAATAAATGTGAGGACATGATATAGAGCAGTGGTTCTCAACTGGTCAGGCCTCGGGACCCACTTTTTACTTTGTCAATAAATCGCGACCCAACATTTTGAACCACTCAAATCTATTCAACAAAAAATTGTGCTGTAATATATATATACCCTTTTCAGCATAGAATATTAATTAAAGTGAAGTACAGTGCATAAATCCCTTATATCCCTTCACAGAACTAAAGTATGCTTTAAAAAAAAAGGTTTAATGAGATGATGGAATCAAAGCTGAACTGTATCACATAAAAACGTGACATGCTGAAAACCCAACCCCAGAAGGGGGTCTGGGGGGAGATTTTTAGAAATACTAACATATAAACTACGCATTCTGGTACACTCTGAGAAGAAAATAAATAAATATATTACAACCCGACATTTTAATAATATTTTATGCCATTGTTTGTTTCTCACTTTGTTCTGACAGCTGAACTTGTCTGTGTGAATTACGTTGTGGGTAAGAGTAGATAGCCCCCATTGTTCTGTGACCTGTCAATCATCAAACCGGGGGTCATATTTCATTGTGTTCATTTTTATCTGAAGTTGTACCCATGGATGTATAAAGAGTAGTTCTACCAAAGTTATTCTCCGTGGGGACTTCCGGCAACAATCTTGATTCTGATTGGCCAGAAGACTCAAAAACCATCAGCAAAGATGTTTTATTGAGAAGATGATCACTATACGTGACAGACGTTTTCAAAACCGTTTATGGTCTCCGGTACTTCCAGTCCAACGCCTACTGCATGCACAGCGTTTTTTCTTCCCTCGCACATCCGTGGCCCACTCGAAACGGGTCCGCGACCCACTTTTGGGCAAGTCTTTTCATTCAATCCTTCTGCTATGCACTTCATACGCAACAGCAAAACCACTCTAGATAAATAGGTTATGGTTCTACATTAGTCTGAGGCCATTAACATAACATGAAACGTAGACTTTCCATTATGAATAAAAAGTCCTTTTCTTAAAAGCCACTCCAACATAATTGAGCACCACCACATACAACTGCTTCTGAATGGAATCATTTTTTCATTAAAATCCATTTAGTAACTGTGTAGGATATTTTCGAAAATGGCTAATTTTTTTAAATTGTTTATTTTGTTGACCCTCTTCCAAAGTTTATTTGCATTGTTTATCCAGCAGCAGCTGATTGTTATTTTAAGCTGAACATGTAGCTCATCTTAAAAGTAGCTCACAGTGTTGGTTCAGTCATCAAAATGCAGTTGGAGTCTCCCAGATGTCTTGAGTTCTCTATCTACTGTTGCTTCCCTCATAATTTGCTCTCCCTTTTATTTCAATCTCATGTATTTCCCAAATTCGTTTTTCTTGTCCATATCTTATTAACAACTTTTCATCCTTCTTGACTTTGTCATTACCCCTTTTTTCTCGTCCCTCTGCTCTCTATAGAGCTCTCACATTTGTGTGGGTTTTCAAATCATTCTCTAATTCTCTTTGCCATTTTCCTGTTCTCACCCCATCTCTTTCCATTTCGCCCTACGGCTCCTGCTCCCTCAACCTCTCATGTCCTTTCACATCTCTCTCTTTTCATTTGGCTGGCTCCCGTCCTCCCTCTGCCTCCCTCTCTCTCTCTTTTACATACTCCTGATGCGCTCCTGCTGGCCCCGGTCTGTCCGAGGGGATTAATTGATAGTGAGAGATAATAAATCTTCCCATTAGGCGCAAGGCCCCTGCCCATCGCTCATTATGCGCCCACTGCTCCTCAACGCTGTGGCCTGGGGTTTCCCCTTGCTTTCTCAACATGCACGTCTGCCGTCAGTCGCCAGCAAGGTTAAACTCTGCCTATTGCAGTTGATGGCTACTTCACGTCACGACACATATTCAGTCATGAACACAATTGAAAGCACACACGTTCATTCCTTCTGCTTTTTCTCTGTAGTTTTGCAATACTGTGATTTCTGAAGTGACTGTTATTTTGTATATATTGATTATTTTGCTTTTATTTAAGTCTTAATGTGTGCATGTGTATAAATGTGTCTTTTGATTGTGTATATATAGGTATATACATATTTGCATACATATTTTTATATATATTTGTTTTTGTATTGGGGATTGTGGGAAATGGTATTTTGATCTCTCCGTCTGTACACACAAATTGAAAGATTGACAATTAAGTTTACTTTGACTTTCTACATAGACCTGAGTGGCCTTACATCCAGCTGTTGCATGCTTGCTGTTTCTATACTTGTATATTTGTATACTCAAAATGTAAAAACTAAAATAATCCTTGCTTTTTAAAAAGGCTCCTTTTGGTTTCTTCTTATAAGGCAGTGTATGTTACCTCGGAAAGGTTTCATGGTTCTGAATAATTCTGTGTACCTGTCCCTGAGACACTTTTGAGAGATCTTTTAGATGTTCAGCCTTCAAAGGTTCCTTCATTTCTTTTTTTGGGCACAGAGAGCTGCCGTATGCATTAGCCTGTTTTGAAGTTACCGACCTGTATAATGCTACCTACCCAGGCTCATCACTTCTCTAGTATCTAAATCATGTCATTGTGAGTTTTGTAGCATAATCTGTTTTGCTTTGTTTGACCTTAATAGTAAATGTGGCAACAAATATTGTCGATATTAATCATGCTTATTAACCAAGGCGTGTGTTTACCATGTTTATGTGCCCCTTCTATTTGACTTTCAGTCACATAAGGCTGCTCCCAAATTGAAAATACAAAATTGTTTGGCATTCAATAATAGGATCAGCATGATATTTTTTAAACAAAACATTGCTGCTCATTGCTTGTTATGTGTACTTTATGCACAATAGGATATTTAAGCTGAATACAAGTGGTGCACAATTTGGGATTCTTAGCTTTCTTCAAAGTCAATGATTTTAAAATAGTTATTATGGTCCAATACATTTGCTTGCTTTTAATGATTCACTGTACTTTTGATGTTCATTGGTCGTACCTTATATTTTGATAGTGCTGTGATCCCTGCTGTCATTGATCAAATATAATCCACATTAATCTAAATGTATCATGTTGCTATAATCCGGTAATAAATGGTAATGCTACATTTAGCCTAAAAAGCCTAATTGCTTGTAAGACTCTAATTGGAAGGCAAACATAGTGATGGTAAATATCCAACTATAAGGAACTCACATTTCACGTCACCATGCCAAATGTTCATGTTTTTTGCATGGTGACAAAACGCCAATCAATCAGTAGGGGAGATAAAGTTTGTATTTTTTATTTAAAATGTCATATAACCCATACAGCAAACTGTACAATTGAATTATTATTCACAATGTGTTAAAAAGAAAATAATTCAACACCTTTTCTATAATATTTAGATTCATTTCCCCATGTTCTACTCGGATGTCAGTCTTTCTAATGTTCTCTTAACACATACAGTTACTAGGAAAACAAGATCGTTTTTTTTCCCCCTGTTTTTTTACAAAACCTTACAAAAACTATATTCATAGAAATTCTGCATGTCAACAAAGAAAACCCTGGTTGGTACCAACATATTTATCGTATTGTTCGAGAGGTTTTCTGCCAAATAATATAAGCTGTGCAACTAAAAAGAAAGGTATACATAAAAAGGCATACTGTTGTGACTGCTGGAAAATCTAAACTCATAATCACACACTTCTAATGGAACACAGGATATGTAGCTTACATTTTGAATTACTTTTCTCTCACATTTCATACAATTTTTGTGTAAAATGACATTATTATTCACATTAATTTATAAAAAAGATGTATATATTCAGTAACCAAACTGACTGAATCAGCCAAATCCGAAACCCTGTTGTAATTCCAACAAATTTTGATTATAATGAATTTTTCAATTATTTTCACATATTACAGAGGTGACATACAAGCAAACTTGAGTCTTTGAATCACCTCCATGGAAAGCTACAGTACACATGAGGGTAACAGCAATGTCTTGTAACCACGAGTCAGCCGCGGCCAAAGACAAGGTCCTAATTGGGATTTTAAGAGCAGTAAAGGTCCAGTTACACAAGATAAACCCTAATTCTCCCTATTCTAAAAGAGTGTCCCCTAAATTCTTTCCATTTCACGTTCACCTTGTAGAAATATCGGTCATCATAAACAAGGATTTACATACAGTTTTCCAACTGGATGATAGTTATCCAATATACTATTATATAATGCATTTCCATTAAATAAATAAAAAAGGTTTGGGGCTGTGGAACTGGGGTAAAGTGAGGAAGTAGGTTAAAGTGACCTCTCTAATGAAATAAATAGCATCTAGAACATATTTGACTGTGAACTGAATTCATTTATAACAGTATAAATTTAGCAAAATACATTTTCTCCTGCTGATCTTATCTACATACTCTACTCTGCAGAAGGGAATCAATAGACAATTATACAGTGGATCTCTACCAAACCAATGCTAACTTTTACAGATTGGACTTTCCTTGGATCATAGATAAGTGTTTTTTTGACTCGACGTATCGACAACGTAAACCTCACAGAGGTTTGCTGGTCGTTCGGCCCCCAGCTGACAGACTCCTCAATCTTCTTACGGCATGACATTTGCTGAAGATATACACTTACTCAAAAGGCATGAAAGTCAACATGACCACACAAAATCATCATATCTTATCTATTCATCACATTATCGTTCAGCATTTTCACGCACTACACATATAGATTTATTCTGGCCACGTTGGGAAATTAAACAGAAAAAGCTTGTGACTTTCAAGTCTGAGATAACCTTCAAAATGTGTTCACAGTTAAAACCAAACCCTCTCAATCAGTTTCATGATGCTAAACTATCTGTTTCCTGCCAAAAAGCATTAATCACACAAACTAAGAAACTGTTTTCAGAATTAGTTTGGATGTTAAATAATCCCTTAGCCACACATGGACTAGAATGTTGTTTTATGGATATGGCACCAATACATGTACATTTAATACAAAATAAAAAAAGTTTGGAGGTCACAGTCTCTAACCTTTTTGTCTCTGTGACCTAATATATTTTTCTGTGTATTTATAAGTACACCTGTTGCCATTTGATCAAAGATTAACAAACAAATGTTTAAAATTGGTTTATATTCTCAGTATTTACCAGATCTTTGGAAATCACGATCTTTTCATTAAAGGGGACCTATCATGCAAAATGCACTTTTGTACGTCTTTTATACATGAATATGTGTCCCCGGTGTTCCAGGGAACTCACCAAGTGTCAGAAAACACAACCCTCTCTATTTTCCTCCATACCCAAATCTCTAAAAAAGGGGCTGCAACGGATCTGATAAAAACTGATCCAGATTTGAACACTGTCCTGACGTCAGGACGGTGGCACTACGGCTATTGGGCCAACTCCACCAATCACGGCCATTGCCATTCGAAAGCGCTGGAGACGCAGTAGTACATATGCCAGGCCAGTAGGTGGTGCTGTTCTCACAAAATCAGCCCTTGCAAAAACAGAGCTAACATTTTTCAAATTGAGCGAAATGAGGCATGGCTAAAATGCATGATCTGTTTGGTATTTTGAAAAAAAAAAAGTATAAATATGCCTTATATAGGTATGGTCCTACACTATATTATTCAAATATAGCATGATAGGTCCACTTTAAGTTATGTTGTGTTTAGGAGAGATGTTCTATTTCGAAATCCTTTTTTTTTTTATGCTTCCTATGCCAATATTGTTGTCTACAATAATTTGAGATGGCAAGTAAAATACACTGCCACAATTAGCATTTGCTTTGTATTAATATTGCCTTGCATGGTTGGAAAAACTGCTCTCCTTATAGTCCCATTTAAACCATCCATATTGACTTTGCATTGAACACAATATTAGCGCTCTATTAAAAACAAAGTGAGCAGGAACTGGCCTGATCTGTACTGAACCTAGTTATGATGAATATTCAAATCTTTGGCAATCAATATTTTATCTGATTTCATTATGTAAAAACTCCTTTTGACATAGAATGTACTTTTACTTTAATGAATTGCTTGTGTGTTACAATATATTTAATTAACTCCAACAGTTTTGACTCTCCATGGGTTTCCAACAGCAACGATACTGCAGATACTCTTCCAGCAAACCAAAACATCTCGTCTCATGACCTGTAGCCTATGACTCAAAGATAACCATTGATGCCTCGAAAACATGTTTGAGGTAACATTATTTACTGCCATCAAAAGCCATTGGAAAGCTTGTATAAAACAGGATGAAAGTAGGAACTTTTTTTATCATTTAATTGTGGGGCAAAACTGATCACCAACTAAAACTGCTCTTTGTCCTCCATGTATATCTGTAATTTATTGCCATTCTTAACACCGCCTTTCTTCTTGCTTTTGTCCGTATTTCGTCAGTCTTTTCACTGTTTCCTTGAACAGTCTATAATTTTCTTGTGTTTCTGTGTTGCGCACGTAAACATCAGACTTGAAACTGATCATTTGGGTAAACCGATTTCCCCAGCCTCTTGCAAATATTACTTTTACCTCTTGTGGTTTGGTATACAGTCATGAATGTTGTCATACCTGTGTGGCTGATGCTGCCATTTTGAGATGCCCATGTTTAGTTAGTGTCCCCATGTCATTGTGGTTAATGGTGAATCTGGTTATCCCGTCTATGCCATTGTCTCTAGTCTCTGGTACCCCCCCTGACACGTTGCTCAGGAGGCTCTTGCCCTGGGGGGAACACATTGTCACGGGAACACGGGGGTCATCCCAGTGCTGCAGCTCATATTGTCCTTTCCCGGGAGTCGTCGGTCGTTGTAGGCATGCATGTTGATCACTGCATCCGTCTTCGCCATGACTGGAGGCTGAGGCTTGTGTTTCACCCGCCTCTCGTAGGTGAACGACAGTCTGATCTCGTCCACCATGACACTGCACAAAGACCTCTGGGTGAAAAGGGAGGATGAGGGGAGGAGAGCAAGAAGGAGAAGAGGGGAAAGGGACGGGGGGGGTAAATGCCTTAGCTTTAAATTGTTCGGACAGCAGTGAGCGTTGACAGTCTAAAGAGCACACAACATGCATTAGATCATTACAGATGGTGTGTGTGCGTCCGTGGCTGTCAACAAAATCAAATCTCACCAGCACCCCACGTAGTCTGGACACGGTTCAATATTGCTCCTGGGAGTTAAGGAGTATGATGCATGAGCATACGTGCAACTACTTACTTTGCATGATTCAAATGAGTGATTATGAACAGTTAGGAGTTCATGCTATTCTGACATCTCCAATGACTAATAATGGATTAATTCTCTACGCTCCAATTTGCAATTATGCCTGTTAAAATAAGTAAATGTTGTGGTGTTATGGCTCAAGTACTCATAGGGATTATCCAAAGGCATGCAAATCCCTTTATAACGTGTTTGAACTAAAAACCATGAGTAGAGCACGGCTTTGGGTTAGAGGCTATGTTGAATAAGTATCATAACAAAAAAGGCATGGAAACTTCTGCGCTAAAATTGAGGCTGAATTCAACTAAAATCCTAGTGGAGCGTAATTAAATTAACGTTTGACTTGTTTTCCATCCATCCAAAACACAACATAAAGATGAAATAAAGAACATATCTCATTATGTGTGTAATTTATCGGGATATATACCTGGTCATGTTCTGCAGTCTTCCTTAGCTTGTAGAGGAATTCAGCAATCGCCACAAAAATGGAGAGCACTAGTCCACATGCCAGCACGATGAATAGCCCACCCAGGTTATGAATACCCAAGGGGCCTGTCTCGTGACGCTCTTCATCTAAGCAGCTGCTCACACTCCACCACTTCTGCCTCAGCATGTGTAGGCGCCCGTCCTCCAAGATGTTTAGGATTGCCATGGTGATTTTGTCCCTGTACGGGGAGCCTGAAAGCAACATAAGGCCCGTTTTACTTTGGCAGAAACGCCAGCTGGATTCTGTGATAATAAGGTTCATAAACACGGTTTGGCATGCTGTCTGACTGGTTTCTAAAAATGTATTATGATGCTGCATTGTCTAAAAAGCAATTACTCATCCTCATCCTTCTCAAAGGCAACAGAAAACGTATAAAAAGCTGGGGGATTTTTATATTGCTCGGTGTCGCAAATGTATTTGCATGTCTTACCTTGGGGAGTGCCAATGCCGTAGCCTTTGCTGTCGATGAGCCCTCCCACCTGGGTCAGGTTACAGTTCCTCCGAGTAATGTAATCAATAGTTGCAGACTCCATAAGGAGGGCATAGTCTGACTTCAGCACTCTCTGAATCCCATCTTCAATAGACTTTACAAGGGAAGTGCTCGGCTTGCTGCTCATAAAAGCCCACATCTTCTCAAATGTAGAAACCTTGGATTTCTGTAAGGGATGGAAAGATCTAGGTTAGATATGTGCATTTGAACATACACCTTACTGCAAGTGAGAACAACATGGTTAAATTATACAATACCAAACAAAGGTTGAGCTCGAACAAAATTACCATTGACCAAATAGATTTATATGATTACTTCTACAGATCTCCATCGTCACAGGATTACAGGAAAGTAAATTGAAGCTTTGCGCACATCTTTTCTCATAAGTGCTACCCAAGCAGCAATAATAGAATGCCTCTCCATTAGTCTTGCATCAGGCTATGTGGTATTTCATGCCATTTATATGAGGTCACATTTATGCCATGTCTAATCGTAGATAATTACTGTCTAAAGACTATAAGCCATTTCAAATTGTGAAAGATGCTATTATAATAAGCCCCTCTTTATGTGGAACTACAGTACAAAACTGAGATATAATGGTCTGATATTAAAACTTAAAAGCACCAATTAAAATGTATAGCAAGAGCTGCCAAGTTGGCATCTTTGTCTCTAGATTTTAATGATATTTTTTTCACTGTCCAGATGGAGAAGAAGAGGTCAGGAAGGAACATGTCCATATGGCAGCTTAGTACAGCTAAGTGTACAAAATGGCATGCTGTACAACCACCAATTTCATTCAACCTTTTAACAGATGAAAGCTACTTTCCTTGGAAGCAGTTGACTCACTTTCTTCGCGCTCTTAGTGCTTTCCATAAAATGTGAAACTTAAAATAACAACAGCTCCCTATAAGAGGGGTTCAGATGACATGACAATCTACTGGGCAGCAGTGATTATGTTTCGAATGCAACATGCTTATTTGAATTGTATCTTAATGCCATTGACATATCAAATGTTACATTATATCAGAGTACCTGCTCAGCAATCACGTAAACATTTGCTGGAGAGTTATTTAATGCATCTAGTAGAAGGAAGAATTACACTGTATTGTGGTGTATTGTAGTATTTTAAAGGTCACCTATCATGCTATGTTGAGGCAATAGCATAGGTCTCGGATATATACAAATATATAAAAAACATGTCTATGAAGTGTTTTGCTCAAAATACCAAATGGATCACCCATTCTAGCCATGCCTCATATCCCTCCATTTCACTTCCTGTTTCAAAAGTGCTGATTTGGGGTATACATTTATATAATTAGATTTTTTTTTAAAAGGAGGGGGCTGAGCTCATGCGGGACCCGGCAGCTACTGTCTAAACTAAATACTGCGGTGATGAAACTCCATATCATGGATTATCAAGGATTATTTCTGAAACAGTATGGAGCTCAAAGGCTTTCTCTCTTGCCGGTTATACCACAAGGTGAGTTCCTTTTTATTTCCTGCTTCTTCACACACATGCTCTCCAGTACAGGTTAGCTCTGAGTGTTAGCGATGCTAATGTAAACACCGACCATATTACGTCCAAAACAGTCGGGCATTGTTTCTTATAGCAACGTTTTCTGATAGGGTCCGTGGGTGTAAAGCCAGCCTACATTTCCGATATTACGTCATATCGGACGCAAATCTGGATCAGCTCCGTTGTAGCCCCGTTTTTAGAGATTTGAGTACGGAGGAAAAAAGAGAGAGGGTTTTATTTTCTGACGCTGCGTGAGTTCCCCGACACACCGGGGACACATATTTATGTATAAAAGACATAAAAAAGTGCATTTTGCATGATAGGTCCCCTTTAAAGGCTGAAGGGCTAGGTGTGTAACTACTAGGGTTGACACGTTCCGGTTGGTTGGTTGATATGATCTTGTCAGACATTTCAAATGATCATTGGTTGGATAATCGCCGTTGTTACTTATATGAGGAGAAAAGTACTTAATCCATAATTGTTTGGGAACGTGTGTGTGTAAGAGAGACAGATATAGCCCTCCCTCAGAGAGCACACACACAGTTGTATCTTATTCTTGTGTCAGTCCTCAGACCTGACAATATTGCTACTGTAATGCATGAAGATGTTCGTTTCTGGGTTGGGTTAAACTGTGTGGATTGGCAATTATAACAGGTCTGGTGGGTGGGGGTATCATACAAATCCAACCACCGTACCCTGCTTAATAGGCTTTGAGTATGAACACATCATAATTGGAAGATTTGAATACAATTGGTCTAATAATAGCCATACACTTTGGGTCTAATGTTATAATTTCAAAAGCCTATTTGCTAGTTTCAGGGATATTTGTCGGTAGTGGATTTAGCAATGATCCATATCCACTATAGTAACCAGTCTCCACGCCTGGCTCATTACTAACCATCTAGAATAGACTCTGCTCAAGCTATAAATTAATATCACATTTGAGTGTAATCTATGGCAAAATCAAAGACCGTTTAGTTTGTCACTGACACATGAGTTTAGAACCAAACCCATCCAGTTTCATACATCTGCAGCGCATTCATCTCCTCCCCGGTCTCCTCAGTATTTATCATGCTTCTCCGCCTCATTGAATCGGCATCATTAGGCCTTTCTGTAAGTGCAATGGGGAGCAGAGGGCACTTGAGCCATGCTGCTCTGATGAGGTAATTAAACACCTGTTTCTCCTTCTATGTATGAGGCTACAATCACAACTACACTTTATCAAAGTACACCGAATGATCTCAAATAATTCCTTTTACTTGGCTATTCAGAGAAACGGAAGGTTGATTTATTTTCAAAAGGTCAAGGGCTTGAGTCGGATCCAGTCGCACTAATTATCATTACAAAACATTTTCTATTCCAGGGAAGAAATGCAATAACTAAGCAATCTTCCAGTCTTGTGATTAGTGTTGGTGGACTTCCAAGACGACACAATTGTTTTAAACTTGCATGATATCAGCAAAAAGCCTGAACCCAATTACTGATTCAAAGCTGGGGGACACACTATTCAGAAGATTCAACAAAGAGGCAGTGTTTATGAGCGCCACCATATTTGTGTGGGAATAAAAAAAGGGGCAGACAGATGCACTGGAAGAATCAATTTCATGTCATAAACTTATGGACTGCCTTCAATAGAAATGAGCAGGGTTTTCATTGTCTTACTGGGAGATACTGTAACTATGTTATTCAGCTCCACAGTAAGCACCATCTAAAGCAAAGCTCAAAATAATAAAATAAAGTCAAAGGCCCTGCAGGCAATGCTGAAACTTTGGAATAAAAAAATCATTATGGAGAAACACATCAAACAGTGTTGAGAAGCGAAGACGATGAAGAATTTGCCTTTGCTGTGGGAATTAAGATCTAACTGGGAAAAAAAAAATGATATATATATTTATATATAGAGATATTTTTTTTCTTTGGAAACATGCCTGACATATAACATTGTTTGACAGTCAACTTAAAACTTGAGGTCTTCTGCCTCATTTCTAAACACAAACATTCTATAGCATTATTTGTATTGTACATAATGTGGCATGTTTCAGCTGCAGTATGACTGTTTTCAAACTGAAGTATATAATGAAACCAACTTAAGTGACTATATTGTTTGACAATTGTTACACTATACCTGAATAGTACCATCAGTCATTTGTTTTTTGTGAATAACGCCTTCAAAATGATAAAATACCTTAATCTCATCATGACTATCCTTTATCGTGTTTACTGTACCTTGAAGAAAGACATTGTTGTATAGATATATATAGAGAGAGTGTTTATTGTACCTTGAAGAAAGTCATGGTTGCTCCATCCTTCACCACACCATACTCAATCTTGGTCTGCTTAGCGATGTCATCGGCTGAGTCCACAGGCGAGTCCATTCTCTCCACAGTGAGAAAGGCTGCTAGATTAGCAGTGTACGATGATATGATGATGAGTGTGAAGAACCACCAGATCCCCCCGATGATCCTGGTGGACAGGGCTTTGGGCATCAGTTCTGAGCCTGAAAACAACACAAACAGAGAGAGACTATTAAGCAATTATCTAGATAAATGTGTACCTGCCAACACTGTAACCATATTAAACAAATGCAGGGAACAGGATCGCTTGCGTTTTTGTTAATTAGCCTGCAAATGTGTTTGGCAGTGCCACTGCAGTTGATCAAGGCACTGTTAGCGATGAAACAGAAAATGAAGCCAGTTTGGCAGTTTAGCTAAACTGTAAGCTAAAAACTCAGAATGGGCACATCAGATCAGTAAACTGTGTTTCTCAGGCTCCTATAGTAGGTACAACAAATATTTTCAGCTCATGTAAGCATTTTAATTTGACCTTAATAACTAAACCAGCTCCCTATGTACTCATCAAGTTATTCATTTAGATATATCTTGTAATGAATTATACAATTGCGTGTTAATGTCTTGAAGCTGGAATTAGTCTTGATAAACCAGAAGACATGTCCTATGTATCTCAAACTGTTAGACTGGAAACAGTTTCCTGTCATAGCTGATCACGTTAACCAAATGTACACAATAATATATTTTGTAAACAACTCATCACAGTCCAGAAGAATAGAAATAAAGACATGGAACAGAGCCAGACTGACGGTACACCTCGACATCAGCCTTGACTTTGAGGGGTCCTCTGCCGAGTAATACTATGTTGGCTCACAGACTGGTGTTAAAGTTACTTTATATCTCATCTTTGACAACCTTTAAAATACCCTTGCGCTCTGTGCAGTCTTTTACTTCCGTGAGAAGATTTATGAGGGCAATTCTAAAGAGTAACAAGCCCACAGACGGGGGGCAGATTGGTCTGCTCTTTAACCTCTTCTACCAAATTTGATTGGATATGTCCTTTGTGGTTTGACAAAGACTCTCATGGTTACAGACAAGGGAAGACAGTTGTATCTCTTAATTCACTATGACTTCACAATGGGGAAGATCAAGATGCATTCTCTGGTTGCACAAAAAAAATCAAGTGAAGCGAGGGGTAACTCAATTGAATTCCAGACTATACAGTGCTGTTGTCAGCAGGGAACAGTATATGGTGCGGCATCAGAGGACTAATAAATATAAAAAGCAGATCAGTCATGTGGTGCCAGGGAAATGAAATGGTGTCAATATGCCGTGCATTTTTTTGACATATCTTGTAAACCAAGGAAATAAATGTTCTTTGAGGGAGGCGGCACTGATACTATTTCAGTAACCCAAACATCACATCCATCTCCCTGACTGCTGCACTGCTCATTCACATTAATGCATTAAATAGATGCCTCAAAGAAAGTCTATACATAGAATATACAAAACAATGAAGGTTAGGTTTCTTTGTGGGATTTGTGTTAAAAATAGACCTTTTTAATATTGTGACTAGGTAAATAAATGTACTATTAATCACACATAATAAAGCTTTATTATGCCATGTTATTTGAATAAAGAGAGCTCCACAAGATCACTGATAAATATACAAGACAAAAACTGTTGGATGAACTAAAGGGCTAAGCTAATGACTCCTGGTACACACTTTGCATTACCTGACGGCTATGAGAGTGGTTATTCTTCTCCTATAACTATCAGAAATAAAGTGAATAAGCATATTCCTAAAATTGAGCTTTTTTAAAAGGCATTCTAGAGCATACAAAATATTAGTTGGCAATGGAAAACAAGCTATGAAGTATATTGTTAGCTCCATATGCTAACTAGCTTATCCACCAAAACAACTATAAACATCCTGCAGTTAGTAACAACCATTGCTTTAATGTCATGTTGTACATTTTTTACTTAAAATACAAACATTTTTAATATGAGGTATGCCTACTTAGGCTTTCACTCTTATTATAGGGGTGGTACTAAACCTCCCCCATCTTGTTAGTCAGTGTTTATAAAAACCTAATCTCTCATGAGATGGCTTTGAAAGGCATTTGACAAAATCTTAACTCAATGTCCACTTGCTTCAAAGTGCTTTAGGGAGCTTCTTTTTTGAATATATAAAAAAGTAGACTTGAATTTAAATGGAAATATTCCTTTAGTTAAGGTCTGATTTAAAAACGATACGGTTACATTTTTAACTCCTTTTAGATCTGTTCAGTCGTATGATGTATACATCAATGTGAAACATGATTTTGGGCAATTTCTATTTCAGTTTATTTCAACAGTTTTTCTCTGTAATGCTTAAATTAACCAGCATTAGGCGAAACTCCATTGTTTTTTAAACCTTATATCGACTGAGGCTGCATTTAAATTCACTATTTTTGTGTCAGTATTTTTTGCGACATTTGTGAATACTGACTATATTCAATAAGGAAGTTAATATAAGTATAATGGAAACACAATGTCTATATCCATGCAAATACATTTCTTAAAGAAGTCACTGTGACACTGCAATTCTCCCTTTTGAATACATTCACAGATGATCTTGTACCTAATGATGCTTTTGAATCAGTCAGTCTGACAAAGAGAAAATCAGTTCCCTGTATATTTAGAAGTGCATTGTTCCACACAAGATATCCTGTTTTCCTGTAGTGTTTTCCCCCACTAGCAATGCCTCACCTTACCACGAGAGAGCTACACCTTCCCATGAGAATGATTACATGCACTTAGCATTCCCTCTGTGAAGTCATAGCACAAAAACCCTCTTTCCTTGCTTGAGGCTTCTACTTGTTAATTGCTTTTAAATAATGACACTTGTGAATGGAAATGTTTATTCAATTGCAAGTAAATCTAGATCTGTAGAGTCACAACTGCAGTTTCTTAATCAGAGACAACAAGTCAGCACAGATTAGCTTTTGCATAACGAACACAATGTTGTTATGCCTCAGACCATGCAGCTTGGAAATATTGAGACGAAATATGTTCTAGAAAATCAAGGCATGAGAACATTTGGAATAAGTCAACTTGTAAATCAAAGACACTTTCTAAAATTATTTTATGTGGGGAAACCAATTTACAGGAAATGATCAGACATATGTTTGTTGTGAGCAACAGCCTACTGAGACCCCCGGGAAAGCATTTGAAGTACACAAAGTGTTTGCTTCTGCACCTCCTCATATTTTGCCTTCTTTGTCTTGGCTATGACACCTTCCTCCCACAGACAAGCTGGTAGATTTTTTTTTTTGGATCTCCTCAAAGACGTCCATTTGCATTTTAAACATGTCAAAGAAATGGCTTCCATCTCAGCTTCTGTCACTGTGTTTGGCAGACAAGCGGAGGATGTCTGTTTATGTGACACAGACAACATATTCCTCGCTGCTGCAGCCTAAATGGGTGTCGCCCAAAGCCAGAGTCAGTCTGTCAATTTTAAACTCTTAGAATGTATATGTAGAGGATCATTAACAAGATCCTTTTTTCACAATACTTAGTTAAAAAAACATGTAGAAACAGTTTTGCGTTTTCATTTAATTTTACACATTTTATTCGGTATTTAATTTGTCATTTTCAGGTCTCTAAAAATATATGATTTGCAAAACTGTACTTTTAATATAATGTGAACCCAAATAAATAAAGAATTACAAAAAAAACGTTTGCAAAAAGTGCATCATATATACATGTATCATAATGTAGATAAACCTGCTACAGAACTCAAACATGAACTATAAGTTTATTTCAATATCCCAATTTAAACCTCTTTATTCAGGGTACTATAACAAAGAAAAACAATATTTTCTTCGTGTTTTTCTTCGTGTAATTATGATTGAATTACACATTTTACTGTACATTTAAAATGAACATTGAGATCATAGTTGAGGGACAGCATTTTTTTTTATATCATGATATGTACTAACATTTTCTTTATCTATCAAGCATTGTGTGACACATTTTAACATAAATCCCACATTCATGTGCTGGGACTTGTGTTTAATTGCAGTAACCTCCACATATGAGTCACACTGGAGCACAGGCTTTCACAGAGAGCCCTGGAAAGCATGATACGAATTATAATAGGGAATTCTCCCCAGTTTAGCTGGAATAATACAGACTACTAACTAGTTCATTTGGATTTGATTCTTTCTTTTCCCTCCCGGCACACTGATGCTACAGTTGCAGATCTCTGCCTGCACGGGTAATTTGTCGGCGCTGCTATGCATTTTTATAAGAGCGCTGCCATGCTCCTGTGCTTAATGAATTGCTCAATGTGTTTTCTATCCTTATGGGCAAAGATCCACTACCGAGCCTCCTTGATTTGCCTTATTACTTTGAGGTTAAGCATTTTATTACTCAGGACTCTTTCCCCCCACAGTTGACTTCATTATGTCATGTCTGGGCCTTCATTAGTTTACTCTAGTCCTTTAAGCGACACCAGACAAGTGAAGATCTATTTGTAGAATTAAATCTGCAGTGGTAGCAGGTCTAGTAATAAAGATTGAACCTGTGTGCTAAAAGAAGCAGTCACTTCCTTTTTTGACTGGTTTCAAAATGTTACATTGATGTGACATTTATTTGGTAGGCTACTTGTTGGACAATGAGGCATATGGATTTTCTACAGCGAGCAAGTCGTACAGCGCTGAAATATCACACAAGACTGCTCTAGCATGGCTGACAGCTGGCATTTGTCAGACATGTTCCTCAACTTACCCTTTGCGTCCCAACCCTTAGAAAGCTCTTGAGTAGGGCCAGTGACTGCCTTATGGGAAAATAAATTCAGCAATGTTTTCCATCCTTACCTGACAATCTCTGACAAGTGCCTGGCACCTACTCTTCCCGTTTTAAACAGCAGGTAGGTGACAACAGCCTTCCTTTGTCATGTAACGCTGAGCTCTGCTGTTGTTCTTGACAGGTAAATGTCTTATGAAACAGTCAGGGAATGGAAATCATGGAGCTTGTCAGTTAAAGAGGCAGAGAAAAGGGAGCAAGCGGAAAAGTGAGGTGGTGTGACGGTATTGTTTCTGACAGGGAAGAGGATGTGTGTGCCGCAGTACCTTGTTGCATTAAGGAGCCGACTCCAAACCAGAAGCTGTTGAAGAGGGTGAAGTTGTTCTCCACCACATCTGATCCTGGGTTGCAGGGATGGGCGTCGTACCATTCATACGGGCTAAACCTGGGAACGAGACAGGAAGTTGGAAAGCAGTTTTTGGGTTATACTGTACGTTCTGAAAGAAATGCAAGAATAACATCTTATGTATGCTTCTGGAGCACCATTCCTTCCTCAAGAAAAACCTAAAAAACAGAATCATATTAGCATGAGAGCTATTTTGAGAGTTACTGCTATTTTACCGTTCCATCTGTGGTTTCCAGTAACAACGCTTAGGTATTGAGGAGTTCAGTAGAGCAGCAGCTCTAGCAAAAATAGGTTGTGAAACTAATTTGTTCCTCTTACTGGCTGAATATATAACCTTGAGAAACTTTAGAAAGTTGTTCCGGCAAACAGTTTCCTATTGCATGTAAATACAAAGCAACACAAGCATTCATTGAGAGATTGTGGCAACCTAATAAACTACAACACTCATTATCATAGATATAATATCTGGCTCTTTAGCTGGTACATACTCCACTATGTTCACCAGTTAGTGGTTAGTCTGCTGTTGGGCGCGGGGCAGTCATACAGTGAACCCCTCACATTAAAGCCATGAACACCAAAACAATGTGCTGAAATGCATTAAAAAGCTGAGGGACAGTGGGTGATGGTTTTCTGTGGTTTCATCTCAATGAGCAACAGCCTTTGTATTTAACATAATCTTCTAATCCAATGTTAGCGTAAAAAACATTGGCAAGTGTGTATTTAAGTGTGTACGGTCATAACCTTGTGAACAATTTAACCACCCACCCATACTGTACATTCGAAGATGTTGACATGCACTATTTTCACTGGTCAAAACTATTATTATATTTATATACATTTGTTTTATATTCGGGATTGTGGGAAACGGTATTTCGATCTCTCTGTCTGTACACACAAACTGGAAGATTGACAATAAAGTTGACTTTGACTTGACAAATCAAAACATGTTCGAATCAACTGGTCCTGGTTTAGCTTCCCCTCAGAAACCCTCTCAACTATTTCTTAATGGTTTTCTTGAAGATGACCAAAGGCACAATAATCCAATTCTTCAGAGGAAATACAAGGTCATGTTTGAGAGTTCAAGGCATTAAAGACTCCTTTCTAAAGTCACATGAAACCATAAGGTCTCTCGATATCTCTGCCATTTAGTTTGACACCTGCGGGAAATGATTTTATTGCACAAGCCATTTTCAGAGGCAGATTCTGAGATAGAACATGCTAAATGTCACTACTTTCCCCGTTTTAAAATATATATTTTTATGTGGAAAATCTTTTTTTCTGGCTGCTCTATTGAATACAATTGGATCCCTTAAACTCCAGAAAGTATCCCCCTGGGAACATGGGACATCTCTATCTTTGATGAGAAGTGGTTATGGCAGAAAATAAATATAACAGATAAGTAACTAAATGGTCCACAAAACTGGAACCGACAATGGTAAATCCTCGAGTGCACATTCTCACTTAGAAGACCGTAGAAATCCCTAGAAAGATTTAATCAGCTGAAATTTATATTGTGAGAGATAGATACACTTCAATCTAATTACATGCTGCAGGAATAGTCTTGAATATGTCAGCAGTATTTTTAATCAGACACCAAACAGGACTGATGGTTAATCATAAAACGGCCTTAAAATGGAGTCTATTCCAGCCATCATTCAAGCATTTCTCCTCTCAGTTTCGCACTCAGACATCAGAACTGATAGACAAAAACAGTGGGTGCTTTTGATAAATGTTTTATATCTTGTGCATTTAAAAAAAAAAAAACATACTCATTAGTGTTACTTGTTGCAATCATTCCCTTCAGAACATTTGCAGGCATCAGAAAAGCATTTGGCAGCTGTTGGTTCTCCCTGCTATTTCAATGAATTCCTTCAGTCTCATTTACTTTTACTTCAATGTTGAATTGAAAGCTGTGGTCAAAAAATATGTGGAAGTAAAGAGGCATGGAAAGACTTTCTGTGCATTTCAAACTGGTCATAAACTGGACTCAAAGAGGCCTCAAACCCAGAAAGAGAAAAGTGTATCTTCACTACTTTGAGGCCATTTTCTACACAGACAATTTACCACTGCTGATGTAATACTTCTGGTTCTTTGCTAATTTCTAGAAAGGCTGTGTCGGCAATTAGAGCCACAGGCTTGCGTCAGACTGCCTGCTGAGTAACCTCTTGGAAAACTGTCTGCTAAATAACACTATTAGCTGTGGACCGTACAGTGTGCACATACAATGTGAATCCCACTGCCTGTATTCCTTCATATACTTTAGGGACTGTGGTAACTAAAATGTAATGTATGAAATATAAAATAAATTAATCATCATCCTGATAATGGCCTACTTTAAAGGTGCACCTATTATGCAAAATCCACTTGTTCATGTCTTTTATACATAAACATGTGTCCCCTCTGTGTAAAGAGATTCTGAAAGTTTCAGGAAAAAGGTTTCGCTTACTTTTTGTCCTGATCCATTTATATAAAAACCTGTCTGAAAATGAGCTGATCAGATGTTGGCCACTTTATGATGTCATAACGTTTTTTTGGCTTGTGTAACCATTAAGCCCGCGTCCCGAAATTGACACCAGATGGACACACGATAAAGGAAATGTTCAAATTCGGCTCGTAACATCGGGCCATTCGTGAGGGCATCTTAAGCAATCGTATGACCGCCGGTGGAGTTTCTCAGGCTCCGGCAGCAACTTCGTGAGCGGTGGCAAAAAAAAAATTGCCGAAAGACCCTGCGAAGGTTCATTTTCGTGTTTAATTCGTGTGTCCATTTTGCCCTTCGTAAGGCCATCGTGAGGGCATCTTCTCAAATCGTGTCATCTTCGTCTTTACTTCGTGTGATCATTGGTGCCAACGGGAATTTTTCGCCTCACGAAGACAATACGAAAACAAGTTTACGCTGTTGACAGGAAGTTGTTCATGACGGAGTATGTGGTTCGGGTGCCATCGTGTGGCCTTCTGTAGGCATCGTAATTGCTTGACTGTTGACCAAGTTCGGGGCCATCTTCGTGGACAGTGTGACGCCAGCCTTAGCCAATAACCAATCAAGGTAACCCCCCTCCCACCTTATCACCTGAATCTCCTCCTAGAGCACCATTGTGTTCTTTTTAACCAAATATCTCGCAGAGGGGCGTGGGGAGGGGCTCCTTATTTTCATCTAAAGTAACAGACACAGAATCAGCACTTTTGAAACAGGGCTGAAACAGAGGGGATTATGGGATGCTGCAATGATCTGTTTGGTGTTTCGAGTCAAACACTTCAGAGACATGTTTGTATATATCTGAGACCTATAATATATTGATGAAAAACAGTATAATAGGTGACCTTTAATATTTTGAATGCGGCTCGTTTCATGGTGTGGAATTAGTACTTTAACTTAAGTTGAAGGTTTTGATACTTTCTCAGTCTCCACCAATGGTTTTTAATTATTTGTGCTAACCTTCTACTGTAGATATAAGCATGTAACTCAATGCAGGCCTTTTTTTTCTTCTATGAAGTTCATACAAACAAGACCTCCGCTCCCTGTCCATGGAACTGAAATATGCGTAGGATAAATACAATGACAGACGAGACAGAAAATATGATTATCCAGGCTTCATTTACTACCAAAATGCCATATAATCAACCAAATAGCGTTCCCTTTCTTTTTGTCATCCCATCTCCAAAATAAAAAATAAAAATGACTACTGCTACTGTTGGCGTTCCATTTTTCTAAGCTGCTCGGTCATTCAGTTAGCTTGTTCAACACGTCTGCATCACAGGCTCTGAAATGTTCTGTAGTACTGCATGGGCAGGCTTTCTGTGTCCACAGCTTACTGGACAACCTTTGGAGTATATCAGAGCAAAATCAACAGCTCAAATCACATTCCCAGCCAAATTCTGACAGCTTGTTAAACAGTGGCATAGTTTGCACAATTTTCCTGGTCAAAAAAAGTGGGGGGAGCGACATGAACAGGATTTTGAAAAGAGTCCAGCGGAGAATGCGCCTCAAAACATGATTATTATGATGAAGCATTGCTTTTCAAAGCCAAAGTGTTTTGTTAATGCCTTGACACCTCTGTCCAACGTTTAAAAGTACCTACTTGTGCTGAAGTAGCCTTTTCTTTGTTCAACAATGTGTGTTTTATGCTCACATAATGCACTTTCAGGGATGCAGCTTTTCAGCCATCTAGGACGGCCTCCAAAAAATCTGATGCAACAGTTTAAGATGATTTTGTACTTATGTGAAGCCACTCCAGAATTAGTTTGGTCTCGCAAAACAACGAATGGGGATAGACGAGTGCAGCTGTTTGCTCTCAAGTCAACTCCTTTCAGCGCCCCTTTCTAGAACTTCCTAAAGCACCACTTTGAATGAAAAGCAGCAGGAAACACTCACAATAATACTTACAGGATATTCAACATATTCATGCCAAAAATAATTTACAAGTGAGATACTTTTCAGCCATCAAACAGCTAATCTCCATCCATAATCTTTTTATGACTTATTACTGCCATGAATGTTTATGATAATAATTATGTTCAACTATATATAGCCTCCGTCGATGTGTATACTGTTTTTCTTTGAACAGCTGAATATGATCATTAAGCCAGTATTTATTCTTTTTAAACGACCGATTAAATGTGCTATGCCAATTCCAAAGGCATCACATGGGAAAGATGAAATTGCACACTGAGGGAAACTTTACTACTCAATTGAAGTTTTCTTTTTTTTCCTATTTCTCCTCTTCGTGCTGGGTTGTAGAGAGCCCATGCAGAGATGAATACCTTGATCACTACCTAGCAGCTAGCGCCATATGAGAAATTGGTGTACTCGAATCCCTGCAATGAGGAAATTACTATGTTCATTGAGAGACCTGAAGGAGAAATGTATGAAGGACTTATAGGACTAACAGTATGTAACCTGCGGACTTACCTGGCAATGACAAAGAGGACACAGCTAACACCCAGGTAGGCCAGGAGGATGTAGACCCAGATGTCAGGAGTCATGGGGTTCAGGAAGGAGAAGAAGCCGTTGTTGGTGGCATTGGGTTTGCGATACAGGATGGAGATTCCCGTGTTCATGAAGGGCTTGGTGAAGTCGATGACCTTTTCACGCATATAGGTGATGGTGAAGGGAGCCACTGCCAAGTCTGCCCTCTGTAGAGAAACACAAAAAACAGAACATTTAATTATGATATTGACAGATTGATTAACTTGACCAAGCTGGAAGCGTTGCTCAAGAGGTTGCAAAGACAGTTTGGAAATGATTGTTCCAGACTGAAATACTACCACCAATTACATTTTGGTTTAGACATTAGGTACAACTGTACCAGGAGATCAGATTTAAATTCTAGTTTGTCCAAAACTAATAACACCCTTACCTTCTACAATAAGATGGTAAACATTATTCATACTGCATGTTAGAATTGTCCTTATGAGCAGGTTAGTATGCAAGCTCAAAAATGTCTTTGAACTCTATCAGAAGGACACTAATAGGGTGCTCTTTTATGTAAAAATGTGGTTTAGGCCACACTATACTGCAGTGTCATTCCCTGTAAAACGTATAATATGAATGCATAATATCTCTTCACTGATGCAAAATGGAGAAACATTGTTCCAGTGTATCAAATACAGTTCCATCCACAAAGACACAATATAGATTCAATAGAATGGCACATAACACCATATTGCATTGGGCAATGGAGACAGCTGAGCATGACAGATAAGTTGCAGTCACTATTATATACGTTTGACTGCATATTCAGAAGGCTACCATTTAAATTGGCAGTGCCCACCACTCCCCGGCACCCGGCTGGACAGGAGGTTAATGAAACCAGCTGCTCGGTGCACGCTTGGATACCTCTATCCACCAAGAACTGACACAACTCACAAAGGAAGGCTTTCTTCTCTTCCGATGCTGAGCAACTACAGAGGAACAGGGCTTGTTCAAAAAACAGTTCATCGTGCGGCATTTCAAACAAACACAATGAGAGACCATGTTTTGGATCTTTATGCAAAACTGTTAAACCTATTAGCAGCTGGTTCAAGAAACACACACAACCTAATTAATAGAAAACTGAAAAATAGTTGAATTGTGAACAGCCATTTTGCATATCATGAACTAGTGTATTTGATGGCTTCCATTTGCATTGAACACCAGATAATATCAGGTTCTTGACTTCGATACTCAGGTTTTTAGACCCTAAGGCTGTTCTTAACACGAGTTCAACTTTCCCTGTGGCTCAGACAGCGTTTTGCTTAAATTCTTGTGATGACTACCGCATAACGGTATACGAAGGTGAGAAAGAAAACATTCCCTCTTTGAGTGTGGCGCTATGGCTTATGTTCTCCTGTGGTCAGCACCATGGTAGCTAAATACACGGGGGCTCCTGAAGAGACGGAAAGATGGGAAAACCGATGCATCCTGCAGTGCGTCTGCTGTCTCTCTTAAACTATTCAAATGTGCACATCACATACTGCTCCCTCTGTTCTCTGCTGCCAACTGCAGCTTTGAACCGACCTGCCACTCAGGCGGAAGATAAACCAGCATGTGATTCCAGACATCCCTACGGTGGGCTAATGTACATGCCGCATGTCCTTGTTCTGCCGTGTGCTTAGACACACAAACTGGGCACAAGCAAGATAACCTGATAGTGCCCTGCTGCGTGCCACATGGCTCGGTGTTATCTGGGTCTGCAGATGGTGGGCTTAGTGGTGTTCTCCCTCCGGACATACTCACCTGATGATAGCCTGAAGGATTCATAAAATAACAATTGATCCATGTCTGCACACATTGAGGATACCTGAGCATTATTACAGTGAGCTTTTTCTTTGTTTCTGTGTTTCTCATCAACAATGTGGAAATTAGGGCATTTGATCACGCTCCAAACATACCATAATTACATACCGCCTACAACCAAGGCTTTTGATCCCTGAGCAAACATTTACACACTATGCTACACAGTTTGTGTGCATTTCACAGATTGCAATCACAATGCTAATTTGCAGATTGTATCACACTTAAGTAAAGGGCTCCTGTGGTACTCCTTTTTTAGTTTTATACTAACATTTAGGATTGTTACAAAAGCAGATTTTTGCTTCAGTAGAATGTGAAGCATTTCAAGACACACACTTTTCTGAGCAATGATATGGGCTCCACAAAAAGTTTTGCTATTAGAATATTGAGTGGATATACAAATGTCTAATTTCCCTTTTGAACATGCATTTACAAAACCAATGTTCCACACTTCTATGCACAACAGTGAGGATGCCTCTTACAGAATACAGTCTGAAATCAAAAGGTACAAAGGGCTAATGATGATGACATGCACTGTAATCAAGACATTTTTGCTTTGCATAAGCACAACATTCAGAGCTTGATGGCCTAGAGCTGGGATTTACTTAGCGGCGCTTTGACAGGCGGGACAGACATGTTTGCTGTTGAGGCAGTTTAACTTTAGCCCTCTCTGCTACGGGTCAGCCGCTCTCACCACAAGGTCATCCTGCTGCCTCGGATCAAAATCAAAATCACACGTGACCATTCAGATGCTTTCCTCGTTTACCAGGAAATTCTTATGAACAAAATATGTGAGATTTATCTGAATACACCTTAATTGGTTTAGCATTTCATAGATAGACTTCTACAGTGTCTATTTATGTGAGACAACGATGATGTGGGCTGACAACAACCTTCCAGTGTGTCTGTCGAAGCAAATAATGTCAATTGCCATGACGGAAACAAATGATGTGCTAAGCACGCTATTAACATTTGCATCACAGCGTGATTAAAGTAATCATCTATTGTGACTAAATCAAGTTTAACAAGGCCTGTTGCATCATTTAGCACCTTCCAAACAATGCCCTTTGGCACTGCAGTGAGCTTTGTGACTACGCACAGGGAAACAAGGGCTTTATGTTACACAATGCTAAATTGTTGCATTGCAGTTCCTCATTCAGAAGCATCAGTTACATGGGAAGTAAATCGCATTATAGTATCATATTCATCAGAAAATATAGGCAAGCAACACTTAAGGAGCTTTACTCTATTTCTGTCACATCATTTTCTCTATGTGACAAATCTTGATGAACTACAGAGAAGGCGTACACCTGATTTTAATAAACTCGAGTCTTGTTCTGTTAAATAAATGTCAGTCAGCAGTTTTGTGTAATTCTGTAATGCAGCTGTGATTTATAAGAGTGCACTATGTGAGCTGATATCAGGAATGCATGAGTGTTGTGTTTCAGCCCCGCTTTATCAGCTAAAACCCCTGTTTTCTACCTCGGACCTTATCTAACTCTGTGACCCATTTCTAAGTAAAGGCACTGATCCCCAGTGAACTGTTATCAATCTTATCCGTCTGTATTACAACGAAGGGGCAATGGGTTTTTAAGAGGTTAATAGAAAGTAGTTATGAATACAAATTGAACAGATAACGAATGACAGCAGCCATTTACTTTTCCCTTCTCTCTCTTTGTATGATGTACACAATACACATAGCATTTATTTGTTCAGAGTTTGGAAGAAAAATAGCCTAAACTTTATTCGCTCGGTGAAGGAGATGTGGTAGTTTGAGTTTTATTCCCAAGAAATCTGTAGACATACTGGCCTCATATTATTCCAGGGTCAGATCTCTTGAGCTTGACTTAAAGTTTATATTTCAGGTCTGCTGAATCAAGATCAGCTTATCCACACCGGCATGGGTAAGGAAGCCACTAGACCACAAAATAGTACCCACGAAAAAATCCACATGCACCCTTGGTCATGCGATAAGGCACAGTAAAAGCAATAACTACCAGTATAGATTCTAATCTTCACTTCTGCTGCTATTTACAAAGGCATAGGGAAAAAGAAGCTAAAAAATATTATGCACATTCTCAAAATTATAATAATTTCACGTATCGGCCCAGTGTAGAATTTCTCTTCTATAAAACACATGCAGATGGAGCTTCACATGGGTTTGGATGTTTGTGTTCAGCATTGTTCATATTTACAGTAAGTCAGTCTCGAGGTCTCAATTACCAGATGCTACATCTTCCCAATCACATGTAAACCATATGTCACAAACAACAACAACAACAACAGGGAAATAAAAGGAAATATCTTTGGCTGTAAGATTATGAACATATTCTCTCATATGTGCTGCTTAATGATGGAGTCATGCATCCCTTTTTGGTGCCAGAATTCTCTGCCTTTAGTAATCCATTTGTTCCCCTGAAGGTTATTGTTATTAACACGGATCTAGCAAAAAGCTTGGACGGAGAAATAAAGTGCTGCAGTGGGAGACACCTTCCCCAACCCTTTCAGCACCAAGCCATTGACTCCTGCCATACGATTCCCTGCACTAAATGCCACTTAAGCTATTACAAGTTTTCAGCTGAGTACAGTGCTGACCCGATGGGGCTGAGGACAAAGAGAGAGCACTGACAGGGACACTTATGAAATGCCAGTAGAGAATTGCCACCATCACTTCGATGTGAGGCTGTTTCATGGCCGCTGAGGCTCTGAGTTTGACACAGACAGCTGCGATTGCCCACTGTCCCTCAGCAGGATGATTGCGCTGTGTTCTCCTCCTCTCAATATATGCAGGATCACATGATCATCCTGGATTTCTGTCTTATCCCGCTGAAGGAAGTGGTTCGTCTCACTGAATGGCATCAACACACTTGTAACTTTTAGGCAACCTTGACATAATTGTGCCATAAATGTAACTGACAGCTTTGCAGGCTCTTCCTGACTTGCACTCAATCATAACTATATCACTGGCAACACAGAGGACATAACCTTCAATTCTGTTCAATGGCATGCTTTTGTAAGTTTGTGTGATGATGTAAAACATTTTACAGCATATGAAGCTGCAAAATGAAGGAATAGTTTCACATTTTGGCAAATGTAGCATAAAGCCTGGACATGGGAACATGCTGCCTGGCCCCCTTTAACAACATACACAAACTATAGCACAATAACACGATGCTTCATTTGTTAAGTCAAAACTGAGACCAAAATGTACGTTTTAAGTGAATTATATCCTGGTCATTTACTTATCAGTTTCTGCTCTGAGCAATAGTAAGTTGACCGTTTAGGCCAAAAAGCTACATATGTACCATACAAATGGCATCGATCTTTTTATCTGGTACCTTGCAAGTAAACAAAAAAGCCTATCGCAAAACTATAGTAAGTGAATATAGGTAAAATGTGAAGCAGACAATATGAAATACAACTTACATGCTCTATCAGTTCCCTTATCATGCCATTCCACTGGCCCTTTTCATCCTGAGAGCCATATCTCCCATCAGGAACCAGACGGATCTCATACGTGAAGCCCAGGACGATGGCCAGCTCCTTGAGCAAGTCGATGCAGTATCCTTCGAATCGGTCGTTCCCAACCAGCGCCTTGTCAGACTTCTTAAGCATGACGTATGGCTCCTCCTGCACAGACCCAAAAGATCAAATGAAACGCAATGGTGAGGTCAGCTTTTTCAATTTGTTTCAGCACATGCACTTAATTGAAGCAAAGTGATCTGAGCTGATGAGTCGCTGTTGCATTTAACAGACAGTGACAGCAGATTCAAGTTCAGCGTGCGGGTACAGGGAGTTTTCAAATATGAAAGGCGGCTGAGCTTTTCCTACATCGATTTGTATTAACCAAAAGAGACCTAAGCTAATTGAATACTCTAATGTAAATTAAGTGCCTTGCTATAGTGATGGTAATGCATACAGAAGGAATGTTTATACAGCGAGCTTACTAAACCTACACTGCTGTATGTTGACCTATATAACTGGTGCACAGGTCGGTTTGTTTTATAGTCGGGTTGCTGACACTCTTTACTGGCCTGTAATATCCTGCCTGGCTCCTCATAATTCGGCCCTTATAAAAGCTTGATTAGAAACAGAATGCAGCGGTGAAATGGAACATGCCCACGACGTCGCCTTCATCAATTGACACCAATCTCCGAGGGAGAGCGGCCGAGCTGAGGCCTGCAGTGACAATGACTTACACGGAGAAGCTCATAAATGATTTCCATTATAAACTGCCTGTTACTATTTCCCTGTCAGATAAACTTACATGTCCCACTGTGCATCTCATAACATGTTGGTCCATTTATGCAAGGCTGTAATATAATGTATTGCCTCGAATAGCCAGATGTATAATTTAGAATCTAAGTACAGAAACAGTGTAATTGATTCTCTAGTGAAGGTGATCCTTGCTATGTCAAAGAGGAAAGAGGGATTTATTTTTCATGGAGGTGATTAGTGTATTGGTCAACACTATAACATCATGTGCTAGTGTCATGTTGACACAGTTGCACTATTTGTTAAATTGCCTCTACAGTACAATGCATACACTGATATTAAGCAGGAGATAGTTTACTCCATAAATTCTGGAAAAAAATGCCTAAAAAAACAGTGATGATACACATCCTTAATTATTAGCCAACAAAATATGAAGCCACTTGGACACCACAATGTCGATGGTATTTTAAATAAATAATATGTTATGAATATTTGATGACAATGCATTTAGAGAGCAAGTGCTTCGCCGCATACTTTGCTAAAGTTGTCCAATTAACTTGATCAAAAAGTTTGCATGTTATGGGAAGGAGTCATTACCATCTGTTTCTAGCCCTCCAATTCTTGCTATTCCCCAAGGTTTGGACTCAAATCAAAGTGTTTATACCAGTTTTACCCACACAGTCGCAGCATGGGCGTGCATAACAGAACGAGGAGGGAGGCGGGCTTGCGAAGAGACATTACAGGCAATGGAGTGCAAACAATTAATGTAAGGGGGAAAACACATTAAGCGCCTTAATCTCTTCGACAAAGTTATCACTATAAAGCTGTCAGACGTCTTGTTCATGCATCACTGGAATCAGTTTGATGCAATGTCATTACACTAAGAGGGGAGATTGATATTAAAGTTTAAACTCGCTTCTGCAATTTAAAAGTAGGCAATTTCTATCATCTTAAACTAATGATTCCAAACAAAATAGGAAAAATCGAGGAACATGTCGGAACAACTCAAGTGCACTTTGAGGCAAAAATGATACAAGATATTTTAAGTAAACGTGAAATGTGACTAATACCTTTATTCGTCCCACAGAGGGGAAATGTACAAACACTTGAACTACAGTACTGGGGGAGAAACATTACCACCACTCTTACTTCAACATAAAAGCAGCCTACAACTACCTAGTGCAATAGTTCAACATTACAGCACTTTAAACCTTTTTCAATGTCTCCTTTTAGAGCCCAAATTAACATAGATGGCACCTGATAGGCATTCATTATGCTCCCCCTTGCCCTTACTCATAATTACAGCCTTGTGGTCCAATATAGGCATAATGATAGTGTTTATTGTTGTGGCTTGTATATCTGTCCTGAAAAGGTGCAGGGGGGGAACATCTGTGTCAGCACCTCTCTGATAGCTCCACAAAGACCCCAGCATCCATTGACAGTGTTAAGTACATACAACTAGGGATCTACAAATGCATCCAATGTCGCGCTAGGGGAGGGATCAGAGAGTTCTCTCTGTCTGCACATGTAATTATTGCAGTCTCAGGAATAGTTTGTTCTGTATTTCTGACTCCTTTCTGCCAGGCCTTCTCATTTAACATGCTCATAATGTGACTTTAAAATCTCAGATGAATCCCTGATAATTGTAGTTACTGTTGCTAATGCTGTCAAAGCTCCCTGCTCTCCCACGGCATACTTAAGCAGTTTATAATGATGAGGGCATACTCAACATTTCAAACTCAGTGATATTTTCCAGACAATGAACCCTTTATTTTTAACTAAAGCATGCCCTTCTGATAACAAGCTGAAATTAAAACTATATCTAGCTTTTTTTAGCTGTAGCTAGCAAGCTAAATAAGCTAACGCTAGCTCCATTAGGTGGTTGAAAGCTCTGTTTTGGTATAGAAAAACTAAGATAAACAGCTTACTACCATCACAACTCCTTGAATACTGAGTAATATCACTCTGACTACAGCCCTGTGCGCTATACTATGTGGGGGAAATACTAGGCTTGACAGGCCTGCTGTGCAAAGCTACTGTTGTGGGATACGATTAGGGGAATAACTGCTTAGTGAGATCTCAGTTATAATACAGTAATACAATGTGAAATCCTAATTTTTTTTGCTACAGTACGTTTAGATATCACAAGTATCATATGTGTGCACACTTCTATAAAATGTTGCAATACATTTATTATATAATGTAACATGGCTGATGCTTACAATTTAGTATGTACTGTGGCATGGCTGTACTATCTGGAAGGAAATCTGAGGAGGCATGAAGGGTATGATATGTTTTACGCTAGGCTACACGGGTTACCTACCAGGATGGTGGTGATGACGAGGGATCGGTTAGCCAGGGAATCGGTGATGTTCATCCCTTTTCGCTTCGGCAGTTCTGTGATGTTAAGACCTCCCGACACACTCCACTTCCCCACCTGCAGAAGATGAAAAAGGTGTAGCTCAGTGTTCTGTGTGTGTTGGTGGACTGTGACCCCAGCACACACCCCCCCTCCTAACAGTGTCCCACATTAGTGCCAGGTTGAACACTTCTCCAGCAACATTAGGTGATTGGCTGTGTCACCTTTATCTCAGCAGGCCAAGGTGTTTTTGAGAGCAGAGGTTAGTTATGTGCGTTTCTGGAATAAAAAAAGGGTTATGGGTAGGCATGGCAACAAACCAAAGATGCCAAAAATAAACTAAACATATTTTTATAACGGTATTTTGCAATGAAATCCCAAAGTAGAAACGATTCTCATAACATGCAAATCGACTGAATCACTTCCCCCTTTTTTTTTTACATAAATTGAATAAAGTAGACAAATTATATATTATAAATGATAATGATTCATGATATTATATTGGTAAGTTGAAGTTGAGAGTTTCTGAAATATTGTAAATGTGAATAAAAAAGAAATATAAAGCTGAACAATAGGACTAAAACAAACACAACTTAACCTTCCTATTGTCTTTGTTTTCCCCCCCTTACTTTGGTGTTCTCGGTCAAATTTGACCGGTCCTGTTTTAACTGCTATTACATTAACACAAAAACCATTAATCATCACCAAATTTCATTTAACACCCTTTCAAACTGTAAATATTGTATCAGACTACTGGTATACATGAACAACTGCAGTAAATATACAAATAATGGACACTGAACATGTATTGCGTGTGCCAGGTGTGATCCATGTGGGGGGATGGGCACACAAGAGCGGGAAATGTATCAAATTGTTCTGTGTGTGTGTGTGTGTGTGCCAGGTGTGATTCACATGGGGAGATGGGCACATAAGGGGGGGGGGGGGACACATCTAGAGTATGTGTGTGTTTGGGTGTGTGTTTTATCTGATCTGGATGGTTACCATTTCTTTATGGCGGTCATTTTTGACCGGGAACACCATGGGTGTTACAAAGTTGACTAAATCATCCAAAATTCAATGAAAGTGGTGATCAGCAATTTTATATGTTCAAATGTCTACTTTGAAGGATATCATAAAGCCTTAATGCAATCGAATGTAAAACAAAAAAGTTATGATTGATGAAAGTAGTAAATCGGTCAGATTTGACCCGAAGACAACAGGAGGGTTAAATAAAATTTGAAAGTATTGTAAAAAGGTTAGTTCATTTGAATGAAGGCACAGCAGGCTGGTTGGATCACACAGTAAATGTGATCTTGCTCTGCAGTCTCAGTGAGATGAGCCAAGAGATTTGAACAAATACAAGGATTCATACATGCGAGAAGCCCGCAGGCAAAAAAACTCTGCATATTGTAGAGACACTCTGGAACATATCATTAGCACAAATAGTCCTGTGGCTGTCTGTAACAATCTCTGTTTGCAAGTCGAGCCCTCCACCAAACCCTCCCCCTATCCCTCCTGTTTCCTCTATTACTACAGACTGAATATTCACTTGGGTTTGTGCTTCAGGTGGATCCATTTAAAGACGTTCGACCCCCCCTCAAAAAAGCATGAAAAACGTCTTGTTAATGTTCTCCCTGTTGAATCCAGAACGAGGCATATGCTCTAATTTGAAAAGCACATTAGTTACAGCTTGTCTCACAACCAAAGAGGACTCCAGGAGAGAGATTTAAAAATGTCTGAATGTTTTCCGCTTTGCAAAATTCTTTCCTAATTGTACCCAATTACAATTAGCTCAATTCATTAAACATGATAGACAATAGACCTGATTCAAAAGTTATTTACTCATGCAACCACATGGAGAGCATTGCATTTATTTCCCCCTCCCTAGCATGCATGGCTTCGACTGAAAGTGGCTCTCTGGAAACCTTTTCATAATTCCTGCACACGCTCAAACTTGGGCTAATATTCAATTACAATGGATTAGTTGAGAAAATTCCACCTCTTAACCGGCTCAAACAGTTAAAGCCGATTCCACGGATATACAAGAGAAGAAAAAAAAAATCCAGCAATCCGCAGAACGCTTCTGGATCAACGCTAACACACTTGAGCATGGGATTTGTCAGAGGCACAATGAGAAGATGCTAATGTTCCATCAAATACTTTTGCAAGATGAATGTACTTCAACTTAATTGACCACACGCAGGACAAGATGCCAGGGAAATACAGAAGAATAATTTCAAAGCTGCATTTTTACAAGCTTTATTCCTGCACAGAAGGGTTAGCTGAAAAGCCCCTGCTATTATATAGTGTTGAGCCTTTAGGGAGTACTTGAGGAAGTCATAATGGGACTTATCCCTATTTGATGTATTCATAATGTATGAAAGCCCTCTTGTAGAGAAAAGCTGTAATAGTCCAGAGGGCACTTTGCCTTCCAGTATAATAAAATAAGTTCTACATTACAAACCTTTTAGTTCGTTTTTTCTCTCCTGCTTTTTTTTGTAAAACATGTTTATACAGCTCATTACCACCAAACAGCATTTTGGGCATCATCTCAAATTATCATTAAGAGAGGCTGCAATTAACGCCCTAATGTGTACCCTAATCCAATTTGCTTTATGATCCACTAACTTATGCTTATGTTGAAACAGCCAATTTGCTTCCTTGTTAGGAGGTAAACGATACTGTCACATTTGCATTATCTGTTCCGCACCAGGAGGAAAATCTGAAACATATTTGTGAGATCAATAATTCATTAAATTACTTTCACGGTATAGGCCTAGCCATCACAGCTCTATATTTGTTTGCACTGCATGTGGGGACACATTGTTGTTGCGGTTTTATTACATTTTAGTAAAGAATGCATTGAAAACAAAGACAAAATGTACCTTTTCAAGTCCTTCCTCCTTCAGACTGATGATGTCCAGGTCGAAGTCTGTACGCAGACCAGATGACTTGTTGAACGACAGTCTCCCCGTCAAACCATCCCAGTGTGACTGAAAAATAACATATACATATTTATACTTATATTCAAACACACTCATTTAGTATGTACATATGTTGTCCCATCTACTCTCTTGTACAAGTATGTACACAATAAATAATTTAGTAGTTTTTCTATAGCAATATGGAAAAAGAGCTTCTAAATAAGCAGAGAAAACTGTAAGAAAACACACATCACGATCAAACACTACCACACCCTTTATCTTTTACTGTGAGTACATTCAGACGCACGCACACTTGCATGCGCACACACAGATCAAAAGTACAAACACCAACCATACAGGCTGCATTTCCTTTTTTTAATTACATTTTACATCTCAATGCCTCCAACGCATTTTCCCTCCAGACTACGGAGTTAATTAACAACCATCTCCTTTTGCTTGATTCCCCATGAGGGGGAGAAACACAAAACTGCCCCCTATTACAAATCCCTGATACCCGCAACCTCCACATGTGTGTTTATAAGCAAACACAAGACAGTCAACATTTCCCCTCACGTATGCTAATAGCGTATCCATCTTTCAGCTAACTCTCTGACCTGTATCTTTTTGTCATTGTGTGTTTTAGTTAAGTCTTAGCTTTTTTTTTTACAATTGTGGAGTATCAAAGAAGTCCTACTAAGATACATTTGTGTCTTACAGTATACATTTACTTTTTATTTCGAATGTGATCCCACTGAAAAAACAGACTTATTTAGTTGTCTATCGGTGTCATTTTCATTTGACTACATCTCTAAAAAGTCTCGGTACAATAGAGTAATCAATCCTTGTGTGTGAAGTTGCACACAGATATTTAAAATCCCAAACTGTCACAACCCCTAAAGGCTACAGCTCTCACTTGTCGTCAGTGTAGCTTGCCAAAAGTGTGTTGTAGAAGATTGAAGCTTAAAGCGGAAATGTGTGGCACTCTCTTTTTTCAAACCCCCTCATACCTCAATCCATCTGGCCTATCGCCACTGAGGTGGGTGGCATGTTCAAACGGCTCTAATTCAGAGAGTGACATAAATGCCTCAACCTCATCACATCCGAAGGGCCAATCTGACCTTCAGAACATGTCTGATGCCTGTCAAGAAGACTGTAAATCAGCCATGATTTGTGCTTTTATAACCAAACACAGTATGTTTGTATAAGGACATTGCTATACTGTTTCATTGGCTTTAGTTGTGATCTCTAAAAGTCACAAACTGCTTGTTGGGATAGCTAACAATGCTCACTGTTTCGACCGACCTTTTTGTAGTACGCAGACACAAGACAATGTTTGTTGTGCATTGTAATGTTGAAGGCCTTTGCAATATTGTGTTTGCAATATTGTGTTTGCACATTTGGCAGACAAGCAGGAATTGTCACTACAACTCAGAAACAAACAATAGTATTCACGGATGTAGTGCCAGTTGGAGATGTGTAGCTGAGAGGAACAATACAATGGATTTCATAGTTAAATGTTACACAATACACAATGAATTCTTGGTATTATAGGAATGGTTGAAAATGAGCACATCGTGAGTTGAATTAGACAATTGTAGTATCTCAGCTTCTAACATTGTGCTCACAATAATTATGTTGATGTCATTACAAATGGATGGTTGCACATTGTAACACTAGTTCTATAAATAAAGCAGCGAAACAGATCTTTAAACTGTAGGATTAACCCCTTATTATTGCCAAACCACATACTGTAAATCAGATTACATCTACTTTCACATCATCTCTAAAGGCTCCTGCACCAAACACTTCCTTCAGTTCACCACAGACCCTCTCAATCCTTTTCTAAATCTTCAAAGACCAAAGAAGCATCAGGGTTTGTTTGCTAGAGAACTTGAATTGGCACTGGACAAACACTGTGGTCAAACCATGCCATCTAACACCTCATTGCTCTTATTAGTGCGCTGCCCTGAAACCGCTAGCACCAGTCTTTAATCCCCACGGTTCAGGACTTTCTTGGGACTTTCCTTTTCAGTGCATTGCTCTTAAAAGGAATGCACAGTGACTGGCATCATTGCTCCTAAACAGAAGCAGGATTCCAAACATCTATCCTACCCCTCCTATGTTTGCAGCACACAAATAAATTGTTGTTCCCTGTGTTTGAATGGTGCCACTATTTTTATATCAGAGTTTTCTTTCTCAAGGACGCTGCCTGCTGGTAAAAGAAAGCCTTGGAGGAGCCACCAACCAATGTCAAACCTCCCACTTACACACAACTTATTTAAAAAGATGCTCTAGGGGAAACAGACGATTATATATTTTCTCTTTTTTAGCCCTGATATTACCCCTGTTCACCAGAGCCACGTCATCCTCAGCTACACCATACTTAACTCCCCACATCCTGGTACCAAAGTGGCCACTGCTGTTATACCATGAGTTCAGGGTCACCCCGAATTTTCTTCTGTCAAGTGGATGGACCCCATGAGGAGCCACATACACACGTGCATTCTTCCCTTTGTACACTGGGTGAGAGGCTGATGCCAACGGACCTACAGTACAGTTTGTTACAGACGGCCCACTGCTCCCCCATCTCTCTCATTGGAGAACAATTGCAGGCCAGGCAATATCACAGTATGACAAAGGAATTATGTTTTTTGTGACATCTGAAGGTTGCCAGCCCCGGCCACCATGTTATTCTGACTTAGGCCTTGGTTCCTCTGTGGTTTAAGCATTTTTACTTCTTTAGTGTCTTTAATATCTTGATGGAGTAGGATGCTGTGGACAGGTGAGTCAGGCTCAGGAGATCTATGGCCACACTCTAACTGTCATCACAGTATATCTGAAGAGCGATCCTCTCTGGAAATCAGCCCAAACTGGCCAAAAGTATCCTGAAATTGGTGGGTTTGCTGTCCATTAGGGCGTGTAAAGCACGACACAGACCGACCTAACCTGTACATGGAGGCTATCATTGAACAAAGCTGTTGTTACTGAACTGAAGTTCATTTTTATAATGTTAAGTGGCTGAGGAAAGAATTTGTTTTACAGTTTCCATGATTAAGGGGTCCCTGCTTTGAGGGGAGGCCTCTATAATACAGATCTATGAGGTGAATGGTTTAATTTTGCAATAATAGGGGCAATTCTAAAAGTCAAAAACAAATGGAATTCCTACCATTTAAAAACCACACCCAGGATAAATAGAAATACAAATTATTTTGTTGTTTGAACAATTCAAGATACAAACAGTAGCATCTCTGCACACCCTTAATCTGCCATCCTGCACAGGCTTGTTTGTGCATTCTGACGCCCTGTCAGACTCTCTTGTTAGATTAAATAAGAGCCGATTACACTAGTTGTGCTTTCAAAAGGTTGCAGTACGTGCTTTCTGGAAAATAGGTTATGAATGCAGGGAATTTATAAAGCTGACAACAACACTGCTTTGATGTGTCTATCAAGGCTTGGTTTGCTTTGTGTGTGGATGTGATTGATTTGCTCGGTAAATATCCAAGTCTCAAATGACAACAAAGTCCTCTCTCCACTTCTATTGTCGCGTTCACCAATCAGTATGCTCTAATATCAATAACACTTAATTCAAATGGTAACAGGCCAAAGGTCTCCCATCACCTCTTTGATGAAACTCATGAAGCGCCCTCCAAATCTCCAGGGTTTGTGGCGGTGGCACTGCAGCGAGTTTACCGTCATCTGTGGCGCGTGCTGGTACGAGACGGATACAATGTGGACTGCATCATAGGTCAGAGCCGCATCTGTCTGGAATAAGGGGTGAACATTAATTCAGCTGATGCCTGCGGAAAGACATTAATAGTTTGATCACCATCAATCTAATCTCCACACTGCTGATGAAAGATTCAAAGGAACTGTGCAGGCTTTTATAGTTCAAATTTCCTTTGATACAGATATGACATTTTTAGATTAATTATAACCCTCTGAGTCCCTAATGTTATTACATGACGGGTTTTAAAGGCCCACTTTACACAACTATAAAGAATATGTATACATATACTTATATATAAATGTATTTGCCGGCTTAATGACTCTGATAATGAAATCCTCTTGGCCTTATCAAACATAAGGTTTAGTACTACACGCTACCAATCGCAGCTGTGGAGACATTGGTATAGTTGTCTCTTTGTAGGACACTGATTTGAACTATTCTTAAACTATGATTTTTTTTTGTTATGCTGTGTATGTAATTTATTATATTGTATGTAATGTATCATTTATCAACACCTGGTGTGTTTTGTTTTTTAGTTTTATTGACTATACTGCAGTTTGTGTCTTTTTCTCATATTAAAATGAACACGTCTCTGTAGCACCTTTTATACATACTGTATTTACTGTTGGAAATCCTTTGTGTTTTGCCAGCCTATGTATTTAACAGATCTTTTAAAAATGTAATTCAAAAATAATCAAGCTAATTGTTTAATATATCAATAGGATTTGCACTTTAATGGACACATGACACAAAAATGTTTATTTAAGTTAGACCATTTATCACAAATCAGCAATACATTTTCTGGCAGTATGTTATAAAAACAACACTGCTTTAATCCTCAACATCCTGTAGGTATGGATCTTACAAGAGATAGAAGCTTTCCATTATATTTCTGTGTTGATGTCATAATTAGATGTCTGCAGATTGTTTGGTAGTTCATTCATGCTATGAACCCCTTCCTCTATTTCATCCTAAACCGGCTGTTCTGAGTCTAATACCTGAACCGAGTGGGGCCATTGGAGTAAGCCAAAATCCCTCTCATTTCCTAGTTGCATACTGAGACAATGGTGCTTTGACCATTATAAACTATCCATTTGAGAACGAATGGCTGTAAAGGGATGCACCTGGTCTGAAACAACATGATTGGAGAATGGCACATCCAAAGGATAATTGGTCCAAATTGGCTTAATGAATGTTCTCTGCAGCATCATATCATTCCCATCTGAACCATTGGAAGTGTAAAAGATATGATTTGTGATTTTCTTGCAAATATCTGACTCTGGTTTTAAGTTTACGGATTTAAGCTGCAGGTTTTGGCTCGAATAATAGGAGATAAACATGTGTGGAACCTCAGGTTGTCCTTTGTGGTGTTTAAAACACCCAAATGGTTAACTGTGTTTGTAAAGTATATACCCTGTATACATAATGTATGTATAAGCTTGACTGATTTGTCCTCTCATGATCAACAAGACATTTTTTGATAAAATAACCACGAGTAAATAGGAGACATTGGGGTCCACACAATCCCAGGATAATATGTATTTACAAGATGATGGAACCACTCAGTATGGTACTGACGGTCATAGCACTTTTAAAATCCCTTAAAATATGCATTTTTCACATTCAAAATGTAGTCGAACTGTAGCTGAACTGCTCAAATTTGTTCACGTCTTTCATAGTATTAATCAAATACTACATGATAAACATCCTGAAGGAGTCAACTGTTTGTGTGTCAAATGGTGTTCTTAAGTGGTTACTCTAAAGTATATAGTGTTATAATTGCGTTTGTAACAGTTTTTTTTAGGGTTGCGGAGAGGATTAAAACCATGTGTTACCATGGAAAAAGCCATTATAGGCACAGATATAAATACATAGATTTGGTCCCTTTAAATATTTACATTTTTGTGACTGGCTTTAAGTGGAACAAGAACACAGAAGTAATAAAACATACCGTCATGACCCCCTCCAGCAGGCCTGAGTCAGCTTTATGTGGAAGCAGCCTTTCCATCGACCATTTCTCCACAATGGATGCGACCAGGGGATTATCCACATTCATGATGCGGAAGCCGGTCATGTTGACACCACAGTATCGATATGGCTCCAGGTCAATGGCCATCAGGTCCTTTTTGAGAGACAAAAGTCATACAAGATAGATTCTCATTTAATCTGCCAGCTCTCAACATCCCTGTTTTAAGTATTCATCCTGAATGCTTTCTCCTCACATGAAAAGAGAATGATGCAGCTGCTGATTAAAGCGATGCTATTTTAAGACCAAATAGAGTAAAAGGAAGGAGACACACATTAGTTTTCAATGTCAAATTAAGGGGTTTCAGCAGAGTGTCTGGAAGCAGTGTCTGTTATATCAAGGAAATCTGAAAAGCTCTTCTGCTGGCAGAGCCTAAGAATTGACAAATTGTTATTTGTTTTGTGCCTACATAATAATGCATTACACTGCCTAAACTACAAGCTTGTGAAATGTTTTTGTCTAGTTTAAATCTGTCTATGTCAAATATTTTTTTATAGGTGCATATTTGTTTATCGGAAAATTGAAAATGTTATAATGAAATGAGACAAATCAAAGAACAAGAAAAGAAGCTAAGTTAATTCTGTTGTACCACATTAATAATCTACTAGTATTCCCTTGGCAACATCCAAGCAGAAAGCAATTCAATTTGAGCTGCTGTAATTTCTAGGGCAGCCATTGTAGCTGAAGTGTGAAGTCACATGTTGACACATGTCGTGCTGGAATAGGCCAGGGGGCTTGGAAAAGACATTTGGATGAACATAGATATTTCATTAGCACCCTGTGGGGTTAGTGCTGGGGGAACGAGAGCGTGTAAGACACTTACTAAAGAACGGTCGCCGCCAGTCACTGAAATATTTCTCCTTTTTTTATTTATTTCCCACTAGAACGCAATACAATACTCCCTTTTGTGAACAGAGATGAAAGAAAATCATTGTTGTTCTACTGTATATGACATTCAAAATGCTCAGAAAGGTAGATCGGGTTACAAGTTTCTCAGCTTTGAAGCTAATAATACAAACTAACTGGGACAGAATTGTTTGTAAAAAAGTATAATTCGTCTTTTGTGACATCCTCCTTTCTGTTAGTGCATTTTGGGATGTCAAAAAAGGGTCTTGTTCCAATTATAAGTTCACTTTTTGCAGTACTGCTTTGTAAACACATTTATAGCACACACTCAACACAATCCTACAGCAGCATTACACTAAAAACTTTACCCAGAGACCTGCTGTACATGTCTCCATACAGAAGTGTTATGGAGGTGACTAACATAACAAAGTTCTTAGCTTCAGGTTCTCATAGATGGCTATGACAGACTCATTTTAAAGGACATGGAAGTTATTACCACGTACCACTGCTATTACCTGTTCACGCTCTAATAAGTCGGCATTTCCTTCACCTCTGAAGATAAAACACAGACATCAGTGGATTCCATCGAGAGGAAATTGTAATGCCATGTATCGTTGCGAGTATTCATCACTTTGGATCAATTCAAGCCGCCAGGTATAATCTCCTTAATGGTGTGTCTATCAATATGACAGCTTATGGCAGCATTAGATATATAGCACACTGTGATTCCACAAAGATATCCTGCCTACACGTGGAACATATTGTCGAAATAAATACCAGTTAATCCTCTTGTAAATAAATGCACCTATGTTCTGCAACTGTAAAACCTTGACACATAAATCAGAGTCCTGGCAATTTAAGTGATATTTGTTCGTCCTATTAAAGCAATAGACATGTTACAGTGCAATAACGTATGGCTGCACGATGTCATTGCCACGCTGTCAAGTGTGAAAGATGACACACATCATGGCTGGACCTTTGTGCCATATCGCATCATCACAACAGGCTGGACGTGTGTGCGCGCATGAGAAGCACAAACAGAGACGATAACACACAGCGAAAGGAACAGCACACATCACGCTGGTATTCATTTCCATGCAGTCTGTTTGTCTCCAGATAGTCGGCGTCTCAGTGACGAGCAGCGAGGCTCCCTGCTGGGTCTGCTTGTATAAGTCAGACAAGATCATTTTATAGCGGAGTGAAAACACAAAATTCTCCAGATGGGAATGAATCTGTACTATTACCCATGTTAGGTTGTGTTAAGTATATTTGATTGTGAAAAAGATACAAGCCTTAGGTTGGCTTGAAGAAATATGTTGAATTATGAATACCAACGACTTTTGAGACTTAATATTTAAGGATTTCTCTGCACAATAACTCTAATATGTCTATACATCTTCTCTGATGAATAAACAACGTTTTATTTTTGTATTTAATTAAATCACATCATTCTGTAGTCTTGTGGTTCTGTTTTGTTGAACAGAACCACAAGTTTATACTAAGCTTACCCTCATTGATGACATGGTGCAGACAAAATAATAACTAAACATTATTTTCCATTCATGAAGGTAGATTTTGTGCTACCATTTTTTTCACATTTTGAATATTTTCCTTTTGAATATAGAATTAATCGTATATAATTTAAGATCTCACAGAGGAACTTGGAACCACTTTCAATTTAAAATCTCAAGCTGTTTTTTATTCTGCCATCTCAAAGACTTCTGTTGTCTTCACTGTAAAGCAGTGCGTGTGTTTACTACAGCATACTGAAGACTGCATTATGCCTACAGCTTGTCAAACTAAATTGATATTATGGACTTGGTCCAAACCCCATTGGCAATTAGCCACTATTCATCAAAAACTCAAGCGGCGGGAGATGAGAACAAACAAGGCTCTTATTTGCATTAACAAGCATGGTACATTACCAGAGTGGTGAAGATATAGGAGTAATACTCCGTCATCATCCCCATGGTCTGCGCCTGCAAGGATACAGAGACAGTGGATGGGAAAGAGAGTGTGAATGAAAAGAGGCAGGTTGGAGAACATTTTATATTTGTTCATGTCTGAGCATTTTAAAATCAACAGCACAGTAATCACAAACAATACCAAAAAGACGTCATCAGTAATGGAACAAATTGCCATGTTTTAATGAGCATATTGACTAACACGCTGTTCATTTTGTGGGCGAGTTTCTGCTATTCCTTGTCAGGATTTTTGCACCATATGTGGTCCACAGAATTACAGAATAGCAACAGTACTCGATGCTTTTCTATGCATTTAAATGGTTTGCAATGGCTTGGTGCATGTGACGTTATTCCAGCAGAGAAGAGTGCCTTCAATCAAAAGAGCTCGGTAATCTTTGCCTCATATCCCAACACTCCATCACTGCCACTTGTTTCACTCAATCTACATTCAAAGGCACCGTGTTCCCATGGCGGCTGTTCTGCGCATTTAATTGTACCATCTGTCGTGAAAACAAAAGCCAAGGTTATGTAAATAAGATGCTTATGTGGAGGCAAATGTACTTCTCCATCCATAAACATCAAGCCAAATACATGACATTGAAACTTGGTGTCACGCTTTGTATTGTTAGCAGGAGTTTTCTTTCATTAAAGTAATTTCTCCACTGCCGCCAGATGGATTTATTAGTGTGACACAATGTGATGGTGTCAACATTTCTATTTGTTAACGTCTTATTTTTGGAAACCTATCCCTTTTCCCACCAATACTGTAGCAGGGTCACAGCAGAAAATATAATAAAAATACAAACACACAATATAAAAAGGCTCTCTGAGTTCTTTTAAAATACACCAGGGACATGTTTCTCATTTTCTCCCATCCAATCTGAGAGGAAGTATAACCTGACAGAGGCGTGTTGGAGGCAGTTGAGCCTGTCAGGGCGAAGACAGGACTCGACATATTGTTAGGAATCATAATATGAGAAGTGAAATATGCCAAGGGCATTATGCAGTACTTGGTATTTAAACCCTGTTAAAATAGAGACTCTCCTTCATACGTATGCTGTACCAGTCAAGTCACATTACACATGAATTCAATTATGTCCTTTCAATGCTACTTATATTCTTGGAAAGGACCAACCTTTTTGTAAATCTGTAAATGGAGCAGTCTACATATTTTAAGATAGCTCGTACATTTTGTCACTTATGCAAATCAAACGTAGGTGATAATCTTTCCAAGTTTGCCTTTAGTAAGACTGTTGTTTTAGGTTTTGACACACGACTTATGGAGGGATCATGCGTTGTGTGCTGCAATATTGATAGTGGCTTGACTAACAGATTCTTAGTATATACTTCGAATGTAATCTTTATGTTTGTAAGCAGCAATGGCTAAAGTTCCCTCTATATACGAATATTTCGGGTTTTGTGCTGAAGGTGGGATTAGACAAGCTAATTTAAAGTGGACCTATCATGCTATATTATAATAATATAGTGTAGGACCATACCTATATAAGGCATATTTATACTTTTTTTTTTTCAAAATACCAAACAGATCATGCATTTTAGCCATGCCTCATTTCGCTCAATTTGCACTTTTTTAGCCCTGTTTCTGCAAGGGCTGATTCTGTGAGAACAGCACCATCTACAGGCCTGGCATATGTACTACAGCGTCTCCAGCGCTTTCGAACGGCAATGGCCGTGGCTGTCTCCTCCTGATTGGTGGAGTTGGCCCAATAGCCGTAGCGCCACCGTCCTGACGTCAGGACAGTGTTCAAATCTGGATCAGTTTTTATCAGATCCGTTGCAGCCCCTTTTTTAGAGATTTGGGTATGGAGGAAAATAGAGAGGGTTGTGTTTTCTGACACTTGGTGAGTTCCCTGGAACACCGGGGACACATATTCATGTATAAAAGACGTACACAAGTGCATTTTGCATGATAGGTCCCCTTTAAAATGTCAACTGTGGCTTTTCATGGCTTTTCATTATTATTTTTGTCATTTTACAAATGAAGATTAACTGAGCAATTAATGAGTAATTAAACCAGGAATGGATGTGTACCTCATTTGCACCATAAACTTTATTGAGGCTATTATAGCCAGGATACATGGCCCTGTTGCCACAAAAAGCAGTTCAACTCATACCAAATAAAAACTTGTTTTCCCTTATTTCTACTGTCAGTAGCTTTTTTGCCTTCAAACCTTTTCTCACTTCTTGTCTCTAAAGGACACAGATTCCTTGGTGCGAGATGTGCAGACTGGCCACAAGCGAATATGTGTCAACTTAGATCTCAATAACTTGAGAGGACTGAGTTATTTAAACAACTAGGGAGCGGATGATGCATTAGGTACACATGTTAACAGAAACTGACAGCACACAAAGTGGAGGAGGGGGGGGATCCGGCAGCCTGTTCCTGACATCTATAAAGCATTAGACCACCTACACAATCTCTACCCTATGCATCACACTGACAGTTCTCTGTTGACTGACAATCATTTATATCAAAACATGTTTGAATTATGAAGCGTCTTGGATGTTATGCCTCTGTGGGATGTATATTCAAGTCTGCCTAATAATTTATTCCTGGAAAGTGTCGGCAATCTTTGTAACAAGTAAACACTATTTTAATTGTATTCTATGCTCTATCTGTTATACAATTGTCAAATGTTAAACTGGATTACCCCAATGGTAAGAACTACACAATACAGTTTTGCAGTCTATAAGACAAAGCCTGTTTCAACAGATGCGAAAGAACATCTGTGCTTCAAAATTCATCACAGCTCGACATGAAACTATTACATGTTTCTCTGCCAAACATCAAAAGAGGGTTGTTCACTCCAGGAAGTAAACAAATACACAACGATCGATTGGTCAGTTCCATATTTGATATCTACTGATGGACACTACTGCAGTTTCTTTTAAGTTGTTCCGACAGCAGAATGTCACTGCTGCTTAATTATAACCGACGCACCTTCTGCTGCTACTCTGCTGCCAAGTTCTTGGCAAATCAAAGCCTCTGTATTTCCATCACAACACATCTGATCAACTGAATGTTAAAGAATCAACGGGTGCTGGTGACAGCTGTGTGGAAGAGAACCACATGCTTTCAGATTCCTGCTTCATGCTCAGATCTGACATCAGAAGGCCTGTGCCACACTCTCTCACTAACCTGCTTGAGGACTTGTGCAGCCATTTGGTGACTGCAGTCGAAGATGATGCGAAACTCCCGGCTCCTCTTCATTTCCTTAAGAAGGGGTCTCGTGTCCTGTGAGTCGAGAGGTAGCTGACGGATCTTTAGCCTAATGTTGTACCTGGACGGGGCCATTATCAGCTCCTGTAGTCTTATAAGCCCTACAGAAAAGAAACAGTAGAAATAAATACATGGCAGCAGAGAAAAGGCAGTCCCATTTATTGTTTTTAGTCCGTTGTTTTTAATTGGAATGGAGTACTTTGCCAATGAGAATACAGTAACATTGCAATAGTGTGTTCACCTGTGCTGTCATCATATACGACGGTGGCTGTTTTCCATTTGAGAGACTGCACCAGGTCCAGGATAGCATAGCTTAGTGAAGAATAATCCGGGTATAAATTGGCATAAAAGCTGTCCCTGTTGTCCAGGGGGTGATGTTTCCATCGCACCTGGACGTGCGGCACTTCCAACGCATTGCAGATTGACTGCACGGCGTTTGACGATGAACTATGTGAGGGCCCAAAGATTGCCACTACACCTAGAGAAAGCTGGTCACAAGCTACAGAAGAGTAAGAGAAGAGAGCTTGAGAAATGAAGTGTGGTACATCTTCAGTCAATGGTCCATTTACAAAATACTTCTAAATACTTAAGGTATGTTCCACTAAATATCACAGTTTGATGCCATTAAACAATTATAATTATCAAACTAACACGAACATTTTGTTGCTTTTGACTGAACAGATTCCTTTCCTCACTGTAATCACAATCCGTGAATAGACAGAGAACAAGCCACTCACCTTTTCTCGATGCCTCAAAACTGTCGTAGATATTAATCCTCTGTATGTCATATGTTAATGTTGTGTTTGGCAACAAAGTCCTGTTTCTGTTAATGCTATTGACAGCAAATTTAAAGGCAAGCTCCTCCGCACTAACAAGTGAAACGGGTCCATCGGTCTGTTCGAAAATCCCACCTGAAAGACAAAAGAGAAAGACTCGTAAGGCCCATGACTGTCGGCATCAGACATTATCGCAAGCAGAAGGAGAAACGCGGTCACATTTCCAGGTGGCACTAAATGGAGAAAATATTTACAGACATTTGCACTTAGGACTCGCAGTGAGAGGGCAGCGCACATAACACAAGGTATTACATTTACTCAGCAAACAAGGAGCAACCCTCTGTCTTTTCAGAGAAGCCTGTAAAAGCCAATATCAGCTTTGAAGTCTCGAGCCCTAGTGGATTTCAGGAGTGTGTGTGTGTTTCTGTCTATTCCATCAGGGCAGCATAATATCTCAGGCTCTTGTCTTTCCATTAAGGTGTCCTTTTATTTTACCAGAAAACATATTGCTGGTGCAGATAAGGGCACTCTTCTTTTACATAAAATTCAAAGGAAAGTATTTTTCCATTTTTTTAGATGGACTGTGCTACTGCATACAACTTACAAAACATGTTTATGAGCACATCAAAGTGGACTTTCACTTTGGTGGTGTGTATCAAACCAACGGTGCTGCACTACATCCTGCAGTGTGATGGAAAAAATACTTTTTTCTTCAATAGTTTGCCAGATTAAAATGTGTCATTATGATTTTGGGCCTGCATGGCAATACAACTTAAAGAACCAGCACATAGTGTTTTCAGTTGAATTTAGTTAACTTAAAGGTGGGATATGTAATTTATTTCAGAAACACTTCTTATATTCCATGGAATGCTCTTAACATCCCGATAGCAATGAATACATGAAATGCTTGACAATAAATACATTAAAAAATGTCATCTGTGGAAGCCGTAGTACTGTGAAAAGCACGACCAATCATTTTAGCCAGCCCGGCTAAAATAACTGGATGGCCTACCTGCCTGTCAGCCTTCCATCTGTGCACAAACTTATCTCGTGCCCTCATTGGTCATGTGCGCGTTCGTGTGTGTTGGAGGAGGGGCTCTGTAAGGAAGTGGCAGATTTCTTCCGGCTGTGTATTTTCAAATTCTAGCACACTCGAGCTGGTTTCTCCAAAATTACCTACCCTACCTTTAAAGGGGACTTCACGGATATTATAGACCAGTTTATATGGAAATAACCACTCAATTCATGAAAATGGGTGTATCATTTTCTCTGTAGCTCTTAAAGGACCTTTCTAAATGATGATGTCATGGCGTTGGAGACTTACAGTTTATATTTAAATCACCGAAAGCCTGTGTTACATGGCACTGGAAATAAGTGCATTAATTTAACGCACAGTGGTTAACCAAATGATACAATTGCTTGCATATTTGGGAACGTAAGATGGAACTTAAGGAACTTATGACGTCTCTTTTCATATACTGAATTGTACTTGTGAAGAAAACAGTAGAAAAAAACGAAGTAATTCATTTATTTTGTCTATTTGTTGAACATTAAAAACAAAAAGTCAGAGTTTTTGTCTTCATATCCTCGGCATCTTACATTAAAATAGTTAGTGCACCTTCCATCAGCTGGGTGTAATTGGTAAAGTAACAAACATTAAATACTGACAATGTAAGACAACAAAGTCCCTGTGTAGCTCAGCCGCCGCCTTTAAGAAGACAGTTTAGACAGAATCTTAAAAGATGCCTGTAGGAACTTCAGCTTATGGAGGGACTGGCTCCTCCACCTCCTCTCTCATCGTGTTATCTATTTCAATAACAAAGCAAAATGTCTCTGCCATCTCCCGTCACTTCTGAAAAAGTTCACTGTCAACAAAAGTTGCAAATGTCTGTACTTAAGTTTAACGTTTATGGCCATCATTTGAGCTATAAAGACAACCTTTTGAAACCTGTTTTCCCTGCACATTTCCAAACACTAAATCACTGATATATCTTTAAAGCTATTTCTGTATTCTGATTCAGTCAGATCTCTCTTTAGGATAACCTTAAGATATCTTAATTGGAATGACACAACTCAGAGAAAAGCAGCAAACCTCACATTCAAGATGGTTTGCTTGATAAATGGAAATGTACCAGTTCTTAGAATTGGTGGCAATTAGCTACGTGACGATGGACTTGATTGATTATTTGACTAATGGTTTCAGAGGTTGCTTAATTTTGTCGGAAGTTAATGAGCTGTCTGTTCATTTCACTGGAATATTGATATTGTTGCCAACAGTTGGATGATTGAGATACTTCTTGAAATAATCTTTAAAACAATGTTGATGTATGTACATTCCAAGCAGTAACTGGATTAATATGCTTTATAACACACGACACAGGAACACATCTATAAAAATGGCTTTAATTGAATTACCCCTAATTACTCAAATAGCACAAAGTTATTTATCTTATTTTGGTGCTGTTTTTGTGTTATTTGCGTTAAGGATTCTGTTTTTCCCATGGCCTGGCACACACACACACTGCCTTACAATCTGGTATTATTTCACTAATCCTGGAGAATACCTAGTCACAGAGTGCCGAGCTTGGAGAAAAATAGCACCTGTGACCCGCTGATGCCCCCGAACAGACCCCTAATGCCGTGATAACTGACGCACGTCTCTGCTGCTGTAGGCAGAGAGGCTGTTCCTGAAGCCAAGCTCATCTAACTATTTATGAGTCAAAGCCTCCCTGGATGCGAGAGGACGTGATGCATAAACCGCCCGGTGGAATGCGTCACATTAAAATAAATGAATCCTTCCATGTCACGGGGAAATCTCATTAGAGTACATTAAGTAATTGCTGGAGTATATAGTCATTTGACTGTTAAGAGGATAAAATGTGCATTGCACAGAAGCACTTTAACAAATTTAATAAACAGGGGGAAACCTGCTCCTTGGGAGGAAAATCCTGTGGATAATTTGCTTTGCCCTTTTCAGAATTCTGCCATAAGCACAATAGCTTTAAAGCCTTAATGTAGAAAGAGCTCCCGCATCTCCATCCAATAAAGAATAAGCAGAAGCACAGCACAAAATGCACTCTAATGATGTACAGATTGAAATATGTTTAAACGTTCCCATTCAAACCACCACCCTGAATGTTCGTTATTGCAGTGCGCGCGTGCAAATTGAGATGCATGAAATGCAGACTTGTACTTGTAAATCTCAGTCAAAAGGCTTCAAATTAGCATGTCTCCAATAGACAAGAACACAAAGGGCTCTAATTAGTCTCTAAGGTCCTACCACAATATATAAATCAGCCACTAATTGCAGCTGTTTCCATAATTCGTCCTTTGAGGACTTTGTGGATAAGCTGCATTCAAAAGGCACAGACGGATGTATGTGAAGAGGGGACGACTGGAAAGTTAACTCTTGCACTGCAGAAACTGAAACCAGACCATTAAAACTGAACAGAAATATTAACAGAGAGTAGGGGCAGCTAGTAGTTGTGGTGTTATATGCAATTCAACTGTTATTCTATAGTATTGTGTACAAATGTGCAATATTAAACAAGTAAAGCTAATCATCTCTAAAACAGTCACTCCATCTTACACATTTCTTAAATAACAAATCTGCACTGTTTATTTTGCCCCGAGGCTTCAGGATCTAAAGTAATGAGCCTGAGACGACATTTGTAGCTGATTTAATTTATCCTAGTGGTCGTTTAATAGTGCCATCGTGTATTATAGTATTTATGAAGCTTTCTACATTTACAAATAAAGGGATATATATGAGCAGTTGGCCATATATCTTACAAAATACTACAATGTGTTTATAGGGAGGCATGTGGCGCAGTGGACTAGTGCGTTGGTGTTCGGATCAGGGGAGCACTGCAGGTTCAAACCCCACAGGTTCAAACCCCACTGCAGTCAGCATGTCGTTGTGTCCCTGGGCAAGACACTTCACCCCAAATTGCTCCTGTGGGGATTGTCCACAGTATTGAGTATGTAAGTATAACAAGTAACAATAATATATATATATATATAATACTAAATAAATACAAATATTCAGAAAGATTTAAATAAACTAAAAATAAAACCAATGTGGATGACATTGGCACAACATGGTATTATATGTGCTAATGTAGTCATACATTTAAAAACAACTAAAACAATACATCAGGCATGCATGAGAGCCTTTGGTAATCTGTAGTCTGACAGAAAAAGCATTTTATTGTGAAACAGAAGCAGTGAGTGCAGAAGGGTTTGCAAAGCCTAAAGGAACTGACAGAGACAAGCTGTGTCGAGTCAAAAGCAGAGGTTTCACATTTCAGATGTACATGCCCTTGCAAAAATCCATGTTATAGCATGAAAGCCCACATGTGTTGTTTCCGCAAACAACATGGGCAAGTGCATAAGCCCACCCTCTGCTGTTATGTGGTGGCAGACTGCCTGCAAGCCAGCTTAGGTTGGAATCATCTGGGTACCACAGAAAATACTTATTTTTAACATCGACTGCGTTTACAGGCTTCAAAGAGACTGATCTGAGTGACAGGATGACAGTCTGCCAAAACAAAGCAACATGCAAATAGAATAACGCCAGGGCTGTTTTTCCTATAGTTTCTCCTGTTTGACATTTACAACATTGTTATCAAGTTACATTATAAAGTCGAGAAGTAGCATTGCACCAAATACATGTAAATTAGGGTGGTCCTTAGTGCCATGTACATTTTCGAATTCATTTATTTTAAGCTCCAACCACCGGAATTCGTTATGATAGTCAAGAAAACTCTCCTAAGTGAATGTTTTCCACAATCTGACAACATGTACCCCCCCTCCCTCATCGACCTGGGCTGCCACACCAGCAGCCACGGTGCTGCAACTGAGGCTACACTTCAAGGTCGATGAGGGAGGGGTAAATGTTGTCATACTGTATTAAATGCTATAATACACATTTCTGATCTAGTTAAACTGCTGAAAAGAGACAGCTTTTATCAATTTGTCTCAATATCTTGGCTCTTTTGGCTCAAATAAATAGCTTTTTGTAACATTCGTAATTTTTGCTGAGTGAAGAAGGCAGTGATGTATGTGTTCTGATCCTAAAGGTGCTGTGTGATCAGATGGAGTCTATTATGTTGATTTCAGATTATTCATTCAATTATTTCAGTCGTATGTATTTGCATATAAGAATATGTTTATAAGCATCCATTGTGTCGAGGAATCAGAGACTTTCAATTGTCAGCTGAAAGAAATCAAAATTAAACTGCTATTTTTTCTTTTTCGATATATCTTACGGATATTCGGATGTGTTCAAAAATAAATGCAGTACCCAATACTTAAAAGCATGCAAGGTCATATTCGGTATCCACACTTTCCACTACTGAGGTAAAACTGTGTTACCATTGCCCTTGTTCAACATGAAATCTGTGCAGAGAGGCGAGATAGATGACCTTTCTGTTATTTTTCTGACAAGAAACAATCTGACCTAACTTGCAGTTACAACCAGCTTCACACCAACATTGAAAATGTTGGTGTGAATTTAATTCTCTCACTTTCAAGCCTGTGTAACCCCCATGTTTTTGGGATTGGTTTAAAACCAGAACAGTTTTTTTTATTGTTTTAGTTGAAATTAACAACAAAAACGATAAAACACATTGAGATATGTTTAAAAAACACTTCATATTTTTCTCTATTTTTCTCATATCTACTCTCTATAAAAGACCTGCGAAATGCATAGATATGCGACACAGGAAATGGATCAGTCTAGATGGACATATCATGTAAGTATAAGTAGATAGGTTATGTGGTACATTAGTATATATTTTTGTTATTGCCTCCATTGTATGATACATTTTGCTTGTTTAAAAAGATTCCCTGCTACCACACACACCGATGCAGAATCCCAAACAATGAAACCAGCTCATTATGCTCTCGGATACATATGCACTCGCCCACTGCATCTCAGAGTGTTGCTCTGTTGTACCTCTCTTTTCACTGGTGGTATTCCCAATCTCCCTGTGAATAGCTTCCCGTCTCCCTGGATGTGCAACAACACTCAGTAACACAATGATGGCAGCAAACAATGACCGGCACAAAGCACACACACACACACACCACCATGAACGTTTAGAAATGTAGCCAATTTCAGGAAGAATATGTTCCCTCGTAATTATGGGAAACAACACAACACTTGGGACCAACTGTTCTACAGGACAATACCAGAGGAGAAGTTAGCCAATACTGCAGTTTGTATTACACATTATAAAAAAAAAGCAGGCCATGAATCTGTTACATTTAATCAATGATAAGTATCATGAGAGGAAATTAAGGGTGCTGGTTAATTAATGGTGTCTGGCAGCATGTTGGCTCATTAGTCAGCAAAGTCACCTCACAGCTAGACCGTTCTGGGTTTGATCTTAGCCGTGGTTCTTCTCCCCATGTTCACCTGCGTCCGTCGTCGTCCCCCCCCCCCACCCCCTCACTTCTGTGGTCTCCTCATGCAGTTAAAACACATGCAGGTCAGGTGAATGTAACACTCTAAAATTGCCTTGTGTGTTAGTGCGAATGTGTTTGTGGATGTGTTAGCCCTCCAGCAGGGCAGTGACCTGCACACGGTGTTCTCGTGTCTTTCTTCTAATGCTGCTCTCGTCCTTTAACCCTTAACAATACAGGGGCATAGATGAGTGGTTGATTAATTACTCGAGTGAAAAGACTAATGATTCAAAAGCTTGAATATATCAACCTGTAAATCCTACCATTATAGAAGCCCAAATAAAAATGCATTTGGAAATAAAACGCCAATATGGAGTTGCAGACAGGGTGGGAGAGCTGTTATTTTCCCATTATCAATTTAATCAATTATATTACGTAATATAGACAATTGGATAATGTTACAGTCATATAGGATAATGTTATGGGCACCAGTTATAATAATATACATCCTTTTATGTCCATCTTTGTGTTTTTTTTGTGTGTCTATAAACACTTGTACACACACACACATACACACACACACACACGTATCATAGTTAAGTACAATAGGGGCATATTGTTCCATATGCTAATGTGTAGTGGCTACATCTTCTATCAGACAGGTTATTAATTGGTATTGACTGTTTGTTCATACAGGTCTTTACTGTTAATATTATTTACGTACAAAGTGTGACATGCTAATGGTTGCACCCATGTTAATTGCTAAACGCTTCAGCTGACTAACAGTTTGAAGGACCCATGAGTCCTTGGGATCTTTAATTAAACAAGTGTTGATGTTTATTCCTGTATTTGCTCATTTAGCATTGAGGATTGTGACAGCATCAAAGAGGCTTGTTTTAAGCTTACAGTATTTTTTGGCCATTTAGTGTCGTAGCTTTTATGATTACAGGCGCTGTGTTTTGGTTGGCATCTGCTGTTTTGAATGTTCAAAGATTTGCGTACAGTATGAGCAAATGAAGCCTTAACTTCGTCTCTGATGGATAGCTCAATACTGGCTCAAACATAAAATAAATACAGTGATAATACTTTACCTCAAAGCCTGAAATTATGAACAAATAAGCATTTGGTTTAGCATTTAAAGCTGGTTGCCTGTATACCAAAGACATACATATCTAGCTTCTGGTCTAAATGTAGGACAATTTAAATGATGTATTTTACTGATGTATGTGTAAAACATACTTCCAAATGTGAATACCTCATTGCACACAGAATAAAAACTGTAATATAAAACGTCTTAAAACAGATTATTATTGACATACTGTAAGTGAGAACACCAGTGCACTCTAACATATATAACTATTGTTATCTATTGAAATATCAAGCAATACACATCAGGTACAAATATTTCCCCATATATTTATCCCCTTTGGGAACAAAACCCTGTATATATTTATTCATGGAGCAACACATACACTCGGCTTCACACACACCCTAGACACAGTATTCCTTCTCGGAGCATACTAAAGATTGCCTCGGCGACTTGTCTCACACACACAGACTCTCTGCAAAGCTGACTTGAATTAGAGCTTCCATTTGTCACTCAGACTGATTCATGCAGTCTTCATTGGTATCTTAATGAGGTATTTAACTCACTATTTGTAACTAACAATAACGTGGCAAATAATTGTTTCCTCAAATACTCCGCCTCCTAGTAATCCATTATGTAGAAAGAGTGTTTATATGTCTTACGCTGACATGCTGTACTAATAGTAAATGTATGTTTTGTTATATTCCATATTGCTTTTCACCACTGAATGCGTTCATTTATCCTCAACAATTTTGACTGCATTGCAGGATCCAAACCCTAAGATTCTTATTATCAAACAATCCCATATTGCTTATTTATGGCAGCTGGAACGTTAAGAGATGGAAGGAACAGATGACGCACGTTCAAGCGCACTTAATATCAAGTGTTTGTCCAACAAAGAGCCAAAGCCAGTTTCGAACAGACTGCTCTTAAGCCTCACCATATTCAACATTATTAAATGAAAACAAAAATGGAGGTCATGACGAGAAATCACTGATAAAAATGGTATTATCAAAAACCCCAATCACATCTTCATATTGCGAAATCATCAATCGTCGGTGACATGGTTTTAAGTGGCACAGCGATTAGACAAATGTTTCACGCGTGTACAACTTCACCAGATGATGATATATTATCATATAAATTGAATTTGGGCTTCTAATGTTTGAGTCCATAATGGGAAAGGCTGTTTTAATTATGTTATTTCTCCCTCTGACTCACTGTCCACATTGAATCTGCATCCAGCTCCATCACAGCTGAGAGGCATTCTTATTTATTTGATACGATTAGTAGTACTCATGCAGCCCTATAATGTTGTGATATCTCCTCTGTCAGAGGACTGTCAGGTAACAACACATTTGTAAAATCTAATTTTATGCTCAAGTGGTTCTGCTTCTGCAATTTATCGCAGCTATCGCTCACCCTCTCCCCTGCTCGCTCTTGCTTGCTTCCCCTCACTCCCTCTCCCGCTCCAGTCTCCACCCTCTCTTCCCAGCTTAGTGAGGTGTTTTGATCTCATTATCATTCCCAAACATTCACACCGGATAATCTGTCAGGGCGGGAGCCTGTGCTCTGCAGCGTACAGGGCACCCCGGTCATGATTAGGGGTGTCGGGGCGTGCTTGCAATGAAAATCCCTTTTTTTTCTCTTTTAAACCAAACTAGAAGTAATGAGTATAAATTTCTCCCTGCACGCTATAAAACTTGGCCGTGTCAATTAGATCCTTTAGTGAGGAGAAACTGCCTCGTACTGTATGAGGACAGTCGTGGTATAACCCAGCGAGGACACTGAATTGATTAGCCAAAGCGAGCAGTGGGACTATGCCCTTTTACAAACCACAAATCCTTTCCAGAAACACTGCACAATGCGCAGTGAACCTCCATTAGACAATCCCTTTCCACAATGCACGATACAAACAGCCTCCTCCCTCGTCTGTGGCCTATTGTTGTCAGAGAGGTAAAACCTTCCCTTTGCCAAATCCTCACCTCACCGCCAGTTCAATCAAAGGCTCTGCCAGGAAATCAGGGAGCAACACAATGGGAGCTAATGCCAGGTGGAAGGGGGCTCTGAGCTGTGCCAAGCTACCTGTGTCCATCACCATCCTCACCCCATCCATCTCCTCACCCGCTGCCACCTCTCTTTGTCCACATATGGCGGCAGAAAATATGCAGAGCTGCAGTCTTGGCACTTTGTCATCGTGGGACACAAAGGTTGGCAACAGCAGGAAAATGCCCCACAATGAGCATACAACAGCTTCAGAAGGTGTGTGTGTGTGTGTGTGTGTGTGTGTGTGTGTGTGTGTGTGTGTGTGTGTGTGTGTGTGTGTGTGTGTGTGTGTGTGTGGTGATGTGTGTGTGTGTGTGTGTGTGTGTGTGTGTGTGTGTGTGTGTGTGTGTTGTGGTGTGTGTGTGTGGTGTGTGTGTGTGTGTGTGTGTGTGTGTGTGTGTGTGTGTGTGTGTGTGTGTGTGTGTGTGTGTGTGTGTGTGTGTGTGTGTGTGTGTGTGTGTGTGTGTGTGTGTGTGTGTGTGTGTGTGTGTGTGGTTTAAATGTACAGTACACACTAAATGTTGTTTTGTGATATATATTTGTAACTCACATTTCCCACATGGATATATATATAAACTATGATTGAAAAGTCTAACCTGGCTAATTAACTCTGAAACAAGCTATTTAACCTTTCTGAAATATGATATTGTGCCTTGACGATACTCGTTCATGTGTACCAGATGTGACGCCTTGTGCTTTTTGTGCCGTTGGCCACGTATACCCTCTATCGCTATCTCCACATTGTCAGAGGCATTCATCCATGTGTGAAAATTGCAGTACTCCTCAAACATTGCTGTTAAAAAAAAACTGGAATTGACCTTGTAACAGTTAACTTTTAAATGGTAATTGAATACTAAAGCACGTAGCGCAGACACTTCCTGGCTCTTTACTGAACACTTTGTGCTGAAACTTTCAAGGACTATGAAAAGGAAGAGAGGTTGTTTTTCATTGGCTAAGAAAAGAACAACGTATTGATGCATGACACAACAAAATGTATGAAACAAAAGTGGACCATAATTATATTAAAGGTCAACTACAGTTTGTTTTCAACGCTAAAACACTTTATATAACATTTTTATCCCGGCACCGTGAACAGTCAAATCGTGGTTACATCCATGAGCCGGACCATAAACAAATGATAGCCTTTGCAGCAGTCTTTGTTTATGATTGATCTGAAAATATAGGTTGTCGACCAACACATGACTATATTCGTGTTCCCCAGTCAGACCCCCAAGTGCGCTCTCTCTGCGAGGCAAGCAAACACAGGTTTTTCTGAAAGCATCTCAGCTGCTGGTGCAGTTGAGGCCGTGTTCAAACAAACAACAACACTGTGTGGAGAAATGCATTCTTCATTCCAGTGAGACTGCTGCATACACACAGCAGGGGCGCCAACTCAGAGGGATTTGGAGTTAAAAAACGACAGGTTTGTTGGGCATAAAGTAGAACCTGGCTTTTCCGCAGTGTTAAGCGAGAACATATGGCAAACCACTGCATTGGCCAAACAAGTACTATACAAGCAAGCAGGCACACTCTTTACCTGATGATCCGACGGAGGGTTTGCGGTGTGATGAATCTACAGAATTGTATCATCTTTCCTCACAGTTTGGATTTAGATAATCCTTTACTGTAATGAATCTACTTAAACTGGCCTGTGTTGCATCTCATTGTCTTACTGCTACTTGCTATAACACCCTCCCCGACCAACGCAGCATTGTCTCGCTTAATGTGGGGCTTATTTCAGTCTGAGAGCCCGTTAACCTGTCACTCTTAGTGTAATCACTCTTTCTCACAATACTCATACTGCCTTCAGTTGTGTCGTTTTATCTTTGAATGGTGTTTGAAGCAGTTGGCAAATACTGAAAGTTTATAGTTACTAAAAAAAACAATTTGAAGAGCTTTTTTAAAGTCCTTTCATCGCTGTATGTTACATTTTATGTTACAATCAATATAATGTGAGGAGTGTGAACAGCAGCACTGAAGAATGAGTGTAATAGCCTTTTCCCTCAAGGCCTCAGCGTACAGTTTTATGTTCTTATTCTTTGTGACGGGTCACTTGGTAACTCCGGGGCTTCATTTTCATTAGATGCACTTTGGAAAGGCCTTGTAATGTTACCGTCACAAACCTGTTGCAGAACAATTGACTTATCCTGAGGGTTAGGACACCACAGTTGGATGCATGCTCATAAAGTGGAAGGTCAGATAACTACTTTGGGTCACTAAAAAGTGTGCAGTGTAATTGACATTGATTCTTAGAACTAAAGGTTCAATTAATATCAAGGCCTGTGTGTATCCCTGCAAGCTGCTTCAAAGTCCATAATAAAATGGAAAGGCATTGTTTAATTTAGGCCACCTTATCACTGTGCAGTTTTGACAACCACTTAGTTGCTTTAATGCTTAACATAATTAGAACAAGACTTTGAGTTTAGCTACGTATAAAACTCTTTTGACAGAGCTATTATCGTCCCCCCACCCATAGAAATGAGTGTCTTTTGCCACGGGCAAAATGAAAACAGGATGTAAGTTTTATTTTTATGATCTCCTGTCTCACTTTCCTAAAAGGCAGTAAACATCTTTTACCGCATTTTTAACAACATGACAGAAAAAATACTCAAAGAGCTTGTGTGTAAGCCAAATAATGTCAAAGAGGCAGAAACATTAGTTGTAACGAAGGCTAATACAAAAATAGGAAATACAGCAAACATATGTCATAGAGATGAATAAGGGCCATCAGAGGTTGACAGGGGTCTGAAGACAAGTCACCCTGTTTTTCAAAGTCATTGCAGCCGCCGCTATATATAAATCTGCCCCACTTATTACTGGACGGACCACACAAGTTAATGTAGACAAATGAGAGGAAGGTGTGGGTCGGATCATTGGGGACACCTCTGGCTAGTTTCTGGGACAGGAGGCACTCAAATGGAAATTCACCGTGTCCGCGAGAGCGTTCACATCCTCTGGAACAAGACCAATCTTAAAACATCTGAATTGAAGCCCTGGGCGCTCATTTCAAACCACATTTTCTGGTGGTATGAGGAGGGAGATTATTCCCCTCAGGGCACGTAGAAGGGGCGATGTACTCATGAGGATTAGCAGAGAGCACGGAGCGATGAATGTGAGGGACCAGTCAACCGAGGGACATTAACTGATACCTTCTGAACGAGTTTTCGACATTTAGAGAATCTAAATTTAAGTCACTACAGGTAGCCTTTTTCATTTTAGGAGCCTGCAGTAAAATATATCATATTAAAAAGCCAGAGAGTGCGTAAAAGAATTGATGAGTTTCAAAGAACATTCCCTCATGACTGTATGTAAATCAACGTGTTTGACTGCACGGACTTGATTGACAGCCTACACGAATCCTCTCTTGTAAACACGCTACCCATAGACAGTTTCATGAAACAGATAAGGCAAGATAGGTCTATATTTGAATAACACAGACATACAAGTACTATTTTTTTGTTTTTGTTTTTACAATCAAACCCACTTGCTAAGAACACTAACCAATCTCTAGCTTAAAAACCCTCCCGGGGATGAGAAGACAAAACGACATGATAAGATTTTGTTAGGAAGCTGTTGCGTTCACATCTTGTCCTGGATTAGCACCATTTATTGTAGTTTGAAGAACAAAATTCACAGAGCTTATATTTGACTTCCTTTTTCAAACATGGCTTGGCTATTGTAGGTTTATAATAAAAGCTGCCTGTTTTATCACAGAGCACAAGCATTATTCCTAAGCACTTTGCACCGTCTTTTCAAAGCCGATTAGAGCAACGAGAAGGAGACCAGCTCATCCTTGCAAAGGCAAGATATTTACATTCTGGTGCCATGTGCAGTGAATTTTAATTTGTCTGCTACGATTTAACACGCCGGGTTCCTAGTAGTTTCACACATGAGCGCTTAATGGCTTCGTTAACATCCTGAGGGACTTTCCTCATTACCTGATCTGGTCAGCTCTGACAGGTGCAACGAGTCTCATCACTGATCTTTGTTCATAGTGCCAAGTTCCCCCGCACCATCGATCGCAGTGAAATAGAAATCAAAGAAACACATGTGAGTCAAAAAGCCAGAGCACAAAACGAAAAGTCAGTCAGTGGCGTAAGGGAGTAATTCTAATGAGATCAGTGCCCTTGACAAAAATATACGGCCCAAAGTTAAATATCTAAATTATTCCCGTATTGCCTCTTTGAGTATCTTTGGACGCAGACCAAGAACACCATTAGGCCATTTTAAACAAACCCATTAAGCCTGTGTCTCATTCCACAGGCACAGATAGTCCCAACGCAATGCTTTGGAAAAAGCTTAAGATTTGTATTTGTTTTCCTCTATTTAATACACCAAAAACATTCGATTGCCGGCTGTATGTGTCCTTGAAACTGAGAAGCTGTAGTATATAATTTACAGTCTCCTAGCGTGCCATGTATTTATCTGTACTTGGAATGGAAACGCCCTTCCAGGATAGAATTTAAAATATTTTCATAAAACATCACAAATAAAATGCTAGCCTGAAGGTCACTGAAGTTATGTAGGATTGAGAAAGTTCATCTTACTTTACACTTGTTTCAAGGCATCTCCTGCTTCAAAACAACCTTGTGTGACTTATTTTAAGAATCTCAAAATGAGCAACGTTCAAGATCATACTCTCATAAAACCTTTCTTTGCGTAGGATATTATGTTCTCTCAAAACCTAAAGTATATTCCTGATGTTTCTTATGTCCACCTTTTAAAAAACTAAATTCATAATATAAGATATAATTGATAAAATATCATTTGAAGGTGACTCGAGCAAAGAGTTTGAAATCATCCTCACAGCAGCACTATCTTCTCGACCACTGATACAACTTATTTTTTTCAGATCACTTCCTGCATACCCCCACTCCTAGCGATGGTCACACGCGCTGCACAGAATAAATTGTCTTTGCTGTTTCTCTTTGATCCCTGACATGGACAGGGCCTCTTGCTGAAGCAGCTCCGTGTGGAGCGCTGACAATCAGCCCACACTTGTTGTTGGCAGAACACATAACATGTGCACCTTGTGAATCGCCTTTACAACAGACGGTGCATCATGTCTGGTCACTCAGCTGAAAAACACAGTGGAAATACTGACCTGTCTGGAATAATGATTCACAATCACACTTCAGAAAAACTTTAAGACGAGAAACTGTATGTGTAAAATATCCACGAGTTATAAATAGAGAAGGTTTTTGTTCACAGTGTATTCAAAATGTTTGTTGATGAATTTAAAGTGCTTCCACACCAATTGAGCAAGGTCAAGTAAAGCAATCATTTATGACGAGCACCCTCAAGAGCTTTCAGTATTTTTGTCATAATGTTTGGTACAAGATAACTTTAATACACCTGGCTCCATTCTATTATTTTAATTGTACAATAAAGCCTGCTAATATTACATTTGTGACCTTGTTAAAGTGCTCACTTAAGGCTGTCCGTGATTTCTGATTATATTATTATTCATATGCAAGATATAGTAAATATTGTTTGGAAATGTGTGAAAAGCTCAGGAAATGGGAGGTCAACAGGGTGACAACTATTCACTTTCTTCATTATTTCATTTTTGCCAATCATTTTCTCCATTAATTCATTATGAGTTTGGTCTAAAATGTCAGGAAGTAGTGGGGAAAAAAAGTGCAACGTTACAGCACAATCAGGCTGTTACAAGAACACATAATCGGTACTTCTCACTTATTTTTGGTACATGAATTTGCTTCTAGTATCACAAGGCCGTACAAGACATCATAAAAACTTCATTCCACCCTCTGCAGAGTAATTTATGCTGCCTGAGCTGATGGCATTTTCCTCTGCCAAATGAAAAAGGCAAGAAATCTCAAATGAAGTGAAAAAGGATTGAGGCAAATCTATACCTCATACTAAACTCACCTTCTTGTGCAGTCAAGTCTCACTGCTTTTATCTGGCAGGCCTAATACTATTAATGGGCTTTTGAAAAAGAATAGAAAATCCCCTTGCTACAAAAGCATTTTGGCTGCTTACCATTTGTGGGAATACGCAGTATGAGCATTATGGGAGCAGATTATTTATTTTGAATGAGAGGCAATTCGATACCTTGGGTCCAATGGGAGAAGCTAAATGTGTTCCTGGTGCAAAACAAGCATCCAAGCGGAGACTTGAGAAATCCACTGGGAAGGAAGAGCGACCGAGGTGCTGAATTGAATAATAAGAAAAAACGACAAAGCCAACAAACTCTAAAACCTCAGAGCTGACAAGTTCATTACCCGCTGAAACCACCCGGCTTTTCTTATGAGGCTTTTACTAATGAAAGGTTTCAAAAAATAACTGCACATGCTGCAGTTTCTGTCTGCCCACCACAATGCCTATAGCCTGGTGTCAAACCCAGGTCACCTTTTTAATCCTGTATTTCCTCTTTTCACAATCGAGATTTTCTATAACTACTTTTACGTGTCAAACTAAGTATGTTTTTCTACATTCATTTAACTGCGGAAGCTGCAGCTTGTCCAGTTCATACAAAATGCATTATGATGAATACGAATGAGCGCTAAATCAAGATTTGTTTAATGATTAAACTGATTAGAAAGAATATCAAGAATCTTAAGTAGCAGGATGAGGTTACAGGCACACATAATAGCAAATGTACAAGACATTTGAATAACAACATAAAAGTTGTCATATTTATATACATATATATACACATTAATATTCAACAGCCAATTGATTTAGTGACAAATGTAAACGCTTCAATTGTATTGCTTTCCTTATATTTCCAGATGCAAAGATTTGTTATCTCTGTTTTCTATCTTGTCTTTTTCTTCAGTGCATGTTTTTGGCACATTTCTATTTGTATTGTATTGGTGCGTCACCACCAATTGTTGATCTGTGCATTGCATAAAAACAATAGCACTATGTGAATCATGTCGCCGCCATTTTGTTCATGTGTTGCCTCATTCACATGTAAGATGCAAACAAAGCCTGGGACCCTCTCGTAAAGACGTATCATTGTCGCACTTTCTATGCCTAAATACCATAATCCAAACACCATGACATTTCAACCTAAATTGTGTTCAACATAACAAACTGTTGTTTACAAAAGTCACCTCTAGTGGACAGGGTGGTGCTGTGGGAGGTCGGTGAATGTTGTTGTGATGTTGGTGGCCTATTCATCGCCGCCAACCCTTGAAATTTGGTGGGAGCATGCACTATAGCCCACAATACAGCGGGAGAAAAGTGCAATTGTTTTTCTTCTCCGAATCTAAGGCAGTATAATAAAGGCCATATGCCAGGAGGCAGCCGCTAAATACGCCTGGTCAATCTCAAGGGTACTTGTGGGATCAAGAGACCGAAGCAAGCATAACGCCTCGCCTAAAGAGAGCCAACAGCGTGGCGAGGAGAGGAGCCTAGTACACAGAGAAGTACCCATGATGCACTTGCTTCCTTAAGGACTTTCACACGGTACTAGTTTAGTAACAGTCACTCCAACGGCAGTACTTGGAAAGTGAAAGCAGGGATACTGTAAAGCCACTGAGAGGATGGAGTCAAGGACCTATTTTGTCATTCAAAGCAGAGAGGGCCTGAAGCGCTAAGATGTTTGAAGAAACTGAACTGCTCTACCTTGTCCATAATATCCTGTTACAGTTTTCTGAGGGGGCATGGCAGACTGCAGAAAAGGCGTACAGCTGCATAACTGCTGTGCTTCACTGAGTCCAGATCCCAAACATCAAGGGACCCTCACTGTCAACTCATAAAGGACACTGCACTTAATCATTTTAGGTGTCTGGAGGAATCAGGAGGGGATGGTTCATGACTCATTACATGTGATGCGTTATGTTCAGGCACTGTCATAATCCGTTAACAGACTTAATTAAAAAGCTGAGTGACTCTGCAATCATAATTTGGTCGACTGCAGAACCGTCATCCCCCGTTTGTTTATATAACCTGATTTCAAATAGGGACAGTCAGTCAAAATCAAGTCATCACTCGGTAATGCCCCTTGTGAATGTGTACCACGCCACCAATGACTCGTGAAATATGTTACTCTGATCACAGGTTACATCCACGCCATCAATCCTCAAGATTAATTTGTCTTGGGAGATGAGTTATTCAATAATTCATTGTGTAATATTTGCTATCAAATTAATCTTTATTCCATGTGACAAGGAGAATTAAATGATTGCTTACCTGGTAATTTAGATGTAATTATTCTTCTTTCAATCTAGGTCTACAGGGTGTATCTCGTTTCTGCCAGGGTTTGTTGTTAAGACACATTTACAGTCTATGTTTTCAAAAGATGACTTCAGAAAATGGAAATGATGCATTTGCTCTAGATGTTGGTCTTCTCCATGGAAGAGATGAATGATTGATACGTTACACAGGATATACAAATATCAGGTTTATGGCATGTGTCCTAATAGAAATCATGTGTTGCCAGGTTTGTCAATACGTTTATTTTTTACTCAAATCTAAAGAATACAGAGTGGACACTTTTACCTTTCTTCCCTTTCAAACCTTAAGAGATACAAAGCAATTAAGCTTGCTCAGCACTGCCCTCTCTCTCCTTCTGGTGACCCACATTTAGCCTTCATATCCATAGTGAACTTACTGTATGAATTTGTACACTAACAGCACATTGTATTGTCCTCAGAGAGCATTCATGCAAAACAAAATGAAGATCGGAAAAGCTCGGGTAAGCATTTACTTCAGACTAAAAGAGAGTGGATAATTAACAACTCTTTGCAAGACCTACAAATATGTTGTTACTTCACCTGAATTCAGCGCGTTTTGTATCTTCTTCAATATCTTACTCTTTGAATGTGGAATGGCAGTAAGTGAACAAACATCTTGATCGCTCTCTCGTGGCTGGCTGTTAGGAAACGCTTGATTTGATAAGCCGTGGAGTGTGAACATGCTAAAGGTGCTACATGTTAGCACGTAGTCCGTGCAGCTATGTGTCTTTTTAAAATACAAATCACACTCTTAAGACTGATAATAAAATCCTTTTGTGTAATGAAGGAGCTGCGGTACTTGTGTTTTCAATTCAAGCTAAAGGTTAACTTGATTAAGAGTAAAGTTATATAGGAATGAATTCATGTGACAATGTTAACTGAAGTGTGCAATCTAATTATACGAGTCTACAGAACAGAAACGGTAGCACTTCAATGACCTCACAGACAGTGTCTCTTTCACAGCTTATTCCAGTACAATTGAACGTTCAGAGAGAGCTATAATTAATGTTCAACAACAACCTCTTACTTTGACATTTTAAAAAGTGCAACTTGAAATGTATGAAGCACGCCACTGTAACAGGAACAATTGACTGATTAGGCATCTTAAACAACAATGAAATAGATAGAGGGAGTGTTACAGCCCACGGAACTGGGTGTATCCTTTTTACTCACACCTGCTGTCTACCTGTCAAAAGCCTTCACTGTACTGCTGCCCCCCCCCCTCTCTCTTTCTCTGCCAGCCCCCTTCTCCATTCACAATTACAGGCCCCTTATTGCGGTCTGTCAGATGCTAGCCTCAGACACAGTGCACTACTGCGCTGGAGTCTCCGGAGCTAACTGTCACTTATTTTTGCCTTGTGCTTCTCTTGAGTAATATGAGCAAAAATCACCACAACACACTGAGGGAGGGAAGATATGGCAGATGCCGTCAGCTGGTGCTGGAAATCAGTCAAGCATACACATGTTGGGAGGCATGTAACATTAGTATCGTCAGGAATGATTCTACTGTATGCTCAGGGAGCGGTTAAAAGGAATGGCTTTGTGTGTCTTTTATCTTATTTATCATTTGGATAGATATAGAGGATGTTTAATAATACAATGTTTTTGATTGAAGAAATAAGACCACTATTAAATCATGTGTGACTATCATGAATTTCTCTTCTGTCACTCCTAACACAGTTGCAGTTTCATCAGTGCAATTGAGCATGATATCATCAGTTTATCATTACTGAGGATAATTACTCTCTCACTGAAAAATGGGTACCAGAACCTGGTATTAAACAGGCCCTGGGGCTATAATTATGAGTGTAAATCAATAACTAATTGTGATATACCTTTCACAAACGCCAACTGCTTCTTACTGGTTTTGAGGTCTTGGTGTAATATTAAAACGCTGCAGAATCTCCTCTGCTATCTATCGATTTTAATCACTGTATACAATATATAATATGTACCAGTAGTGCTTTCTCCCCTCATGCCCAACACTTGAGTTCATGCTTTTGTTCTACATGATATTGGGCAAGCGCAGCCCAGCTGAGTTAATCTGTTTTCTGCATCAGTGACTTGCAACAAGTCCACTCTCTTTTTCATTAAGTGACTGAGGGATCCTGAGCAGAGCAGAGAGCACAGTTTCTGTTTTAACGCCCCACCCAACAATCACACACATTAGCCGGCACCCATTTTGAGAACGCTTAAATGTGTGCCTACAAACAGACGCGTATGCACTATCACATAAATAAATTCCCCTTTGTAGCAAGTTAGCACAACAAGTTATTTCTCCCAGTAGATTAATCCTGTTTGAAATGTTTTCAAAAAAAAGCATATCAGATGGATTATCCTGAGGCAAAAGTATTTGGCAATCTGTTTGTGTCTAGATTGTTTTCCCCCCACTCTTCATCGGTTAGAAAACTATTGTTTACAGCTTCTTTGATAAGCTAGAGGAGAGAACAGGAGGGATCAGCCTCCCCGGCCACGAGGTGCCTCCATCTCCTCTCTCCATCTGTCTGCCCACTCTTCCGGGGGCTAATTATCCTAATCCCTTGAATCCAGAATGTAGGCTGGTGGCACACGCCTCGGTCCCAGGATGCTAGCGTTTTGCCTCCCAGTTAAAATGTGGAAATTAATTACCGCCCGCCCTGCTGCCAGTGGGAGGAGGAAGAGGAGGAGGAGGAGAGACAACCGCAGGAAGGACGGTCCCTGGCAGGTGTGGGAGGGTGCTAGGGACTTCGCATGAGAGCCTGACGTAGGGAACAATTTGTTGGACATGATGGTACCACTGGAGTCCTGGTAGTCCCTGTAGGCCACCATACTATCGAGTCCAGAAAATAGGAAGAAACATATTTAAATCACAGAAGTTGTCTCCAAGCCTGGCCCAATTTCTCTTGAATTTTAAGATTATTGTATTTGATCACCATCACAGTTTAGAAGCTAGCTATGAGTTTTTTCTTCTGTAAGTTTGACATTTATTACATCATGAATCTGAGCGTGTTAAGCAGTTTAATCGGGTGTGATTGTATCATGAAGCGTGCAATAGTATGATACTCGGTAGTGGATGCTAAGTAATCAGCTGAACAGAAAAAGTCATATTTTCTCTTACTATGACAGGCTGACAAGAATGATTTCATTTTCCAGCTCAGTGAAACGTCATCTATTGTGAACCGTGCAGGAGGATTTTTCAAAACATTGTTATTATGAGAGAAATATAATACCTGATGTGTGACATATCTTCACACCATTTACTTAACACAGTTGAGTGAATGAAAAAATAACCTGTGAAAGCTTGCTCTCTATTCCAAAACACCCACATGGCCAAACGGTTGTGCTTTGCCAAGTGAAGCAGGATGGAAATCACTGTTAAAATGATATTCATAGTTGAGAAATTACAGTTTTTGGCTTCCACGAAATAACACTTTTTTATTTTCCTCAGGGGGGCTTGCTCTCATTAACACAATTACTGCTCTTGATAATGAACTGCCTGAAACAATGCCAGTAACTATACAAGGTTTCTTGCAAATTCACAGTCAGTAGTTTTAGGACCAACAGAGGGATTCACATAGTTCTGTTTCACATGGTAACACCTCCCACCTGTGGACATATCAGATGGAAAAAGTAATGGAGAGGAAAAACCTCCAACCTAATGAGTCTTTTGGGCAAACTAAGTAAAGTTGTTTGTGTTTATATCAAAGTGTTGATCCTGGAGGTTGGTGTTCTGGTCATTTGGCAAAACTTTCGTGGTTGTTTTTGACTAGAAACAGCCGGAAATACTGACCTTGAGAGACGATGAAAAGGTCTTGTAGTGTGTAGTCTGCTAGACTTAGAAGATGAGACAGTTGTCTGTGCTAGAGCCCACTAATAGCTGCGCTGACATATGGTATATGTTCATGCTTTGGTCTCTGAGAATAGACCCTCTTGTTTGGGGAGATTATGCAGAATCAGCTTAGCCATAAGCTCCTCCGAGAACCACACCATTGCATCTATAAATGCACTGTTTACATCCTTTTTTTGTCAAGAATCATGTGGCGATATACTGTACCTTTGATTACCTGTCAAGTTTTCAAAAAATCTGATTATTAGAAATGTTGCATGTTTCAATCATTTCTGTTCACATGGTATACTGACCAGGTGAAAGAATTGAGAATAGAGTAAAGTGTTGGGAAAATGACATTTGCAATTCAGTAAGGAAACTGCTTCCAATGCCCTTACAGTAAGTACAACAAAATATCCTTTATCTCCACAAAGACATCAGTAAAGTATATGCAGCTCATGATGGAATCAGCCTATGTATGCACGGATCCATTGTTGTTGAGGACCCCTCCTCACGCCTCTCCACATGTTCTATGTCCTTGTGTGTGAGATTGTCAGGAAGTACATTTAATTTGACGCAATACGTGCCTGACCTGTGTGCCAGGCAGGTAATGGGGGTCATCAACGAGCAGGTTGCTACGGAGATAATCAAATACCCCGAGGTGCTGAGGGATTGTGCCGTGTCAGTGGTATCATGCTCTTTCCTGTCCAGACAATGTTCTCTTCCTAAAGCCAAGACAGAGCGGCGCTCACTGCACGCTGTGTCGGCGCTGCTCATTTAGCGATGTGAGACCTCAACATTTGAGCTTCTTCAAATCATTTTTTGGTCCGAAAAGAATGAATAACATGCAGTTGGACGGCTGAAACCACAATCATTTAATGCCAGATATTTAAAAATCCTACAGGGGACACTCTAAAGGGAATGTGTTTGCAAATAATTGCCTTTCATATCAAGCGAACACAGTATAGTCGTTATTCTGGCTACTGGACAAATGTACTGTAAGGCTAATATTTACTCTGCTAAAGTAAAAGTGAGTCTCCACTAATCCCTGAGAAAAGTATGCAAGTCTTTAGTTTCCTGAATTGTCAGATTTCTTTATCCACTGGTCACTATGTCAGCTTGGTCCTCAGCAGGTAGCAAACAGCGGGTTTACCAGAACAATTTTTGTAATGGTTTCCGGCTGCAGGGAACAGCTTTGCTGAGAGCAGTAACAGTGTACTGTACAATAAATGCGCTGGCAGTAAAAGTAAAACGACAAGCTAAGAGGAACTCTAAATGCTACTTTGGAGTTCCACCTCTTGAGCTGCCACTTTCATATACAAAAAAAAAAGATTATTGGAGCTTTAACAGAGATGAAAGACTGTATGCTACAGTTCCCATTCAGCTTTGACAAGGCCTCTGTGGCTGAGTCACATGGAAATATGGTGAGTTTTTTGAAAGCTTACAACATATGGTGCACTGCAGTAATCGTATATGGAAAAAGATTTTGATGCAAAATGTGTTGCTTGAATAGTGCTTTTTTTAGTCTTGCATTATATATAATATACATTTTTTACAATAATATACCTGAGTTTTATTGTATGGCAGTGTTTTGCACAGTAGATGACAACTGTCGGAGCTTATTGTCTCCGACTCTCTATTTGAAGGCAGGGATAAGCAACCGTGTGACAGGGAATGGTCCAGAGACTGCAGGTTTTCATTCCAACCAAGCGCTACACAGGGCGATTTCACTGATTATCATGCCTTCTAGCTGACAGAAGGAACTAATTAGCGTAATCACCTGCTGTACCACGGCACATGGTTTCCCGTCGCTGCTTTTAAAGCAGAGGCAACTTTGTTTCTCCCTGAAATAGTGCTAGCTAAGTTGATTACAGCGTCTAATGACCTTGATAGCGTGATGAGTGGGCCTGTGTGCATTCATGGCTTTTAGCATACTGCTAGAATCTTAACACTGCACTTGACTTCCAGAGATGTGATCCCACCTTCACATATCCTCATTAGGAACCCTTTGCTGATCATTAGTGCCTTAAGTGCCTTTAATTGATGGTCATCTCTCACAGATGACTTTCCCATTATTTGCTGACTAGCCCCTGCACTTGTTAGCCTTACAATTCCCCATCATCCCACCTTTCCCCCCCCTGACGAGATTGCACTGAAATGTCACTTATCATTCCCTTGGAAATCGAAGCATCTATACTCTGTGCTACATCTAGACCTAGCAGGTCATTTGTTTTATCATTCAGATATCGTTTTCCCATGTAGCAGCGCATGATGTGTCAGATAGTGCATTTCATTTTCAAGGTGAGTCAAATTAGATCATATTTTTGGTTTGGCCTTATCAACAGAGCCCCCTGGAGTGAGTGACCGACACTAGGTGACTGCTACAGTCACCAGCCTCATTACTTTTTTCACTTTCTCCTTTTTAACCTTTATCTTATAGTACCATAACCCTCTGTCTTTCTCTTTCTCCATCACAATCTACAATTCTACATCATCTGTTGCTGTGGTTTCCATACACCTTCCTATAAATCCCTTTCTAGCTGATCCACAGTCACACTTACAATACCAATTACTGCACTTTAGTCTGTAATATCCTACAGAATAAGGATAAATTATAACCTTATTACGAGGCAAATTGCATAAATGCGAATTCCTTTAGGATCTACACTGAAGTCTCGTTTAGCGACTCTCAATGATTTGCTTTGATTGATGAAGTGCATCTTCAATAGCCTCTTATGGTCCATAATAGACTTACATTTGCTGAGCTCTAACTGGTGACATTTCAAACGAAGCACACCTGAAGCATTTCCCCCCCGAGAGACATAGTTCGAATGTAGCATTAAAACATCCCTCCTTTTTATTCTCGAGTAACCTTTTCTCATGACCTAACATTATTACCAGAGACATGCACTGATTTTCTTAATATCGAATGCTAATTCAGTATTCAGAGTATTTTTTGTAAGAGCAAGTATTACATTTACTCCATTAATCCATGTTTGCTATTGCCTACATTTAAACATGAGGGACTACTCTAAAGGATCAGTGCTTATAAACGTTTCTGATTGATTGTCTTTTCTTGACACAATAAATATGAGTACATTTTTAATCACTATCCCTGCTAAATCCTGATGAAATTCAAATGAATTCCAAATCTCAATATATATTTGTGCTTGTGCTTTATCTGTTCACAAATGAAGGAACACACTTTTAGAGCCAGCTCCTTTTTTCTCTACAGCAGTACGAATTTGGCAGCCAGTTTCTGACCTTAAGGCACGCTAACAGGCTAACGATACGCTAATGTGTCCCATTACGCCCGATTTGCCAGGAGGGGATTCTTTTTGTCGAGCATCACGCTGCTGGTGGATTTCAGATGGGCACTGTATAATGATGCGCGCCTTTCTTCCTGGCTCATAAAAGATACAAGGAGTAGTCCTGCTGAGAGTCATTAGGAGGGCCATTTACACTGTGCATTTCCTATTCACACTTTTTTTCGTGGTCTTTGAAGAGAGCCACAAGGCTACGCAGACATCATGAAAATGAAACGTGAGCCGCCGCTCGGGTAGTTCTACTAAAAGATAACCGAACAGCTGTTCCGTTCTTACCATTACTACCATAACCAGAGATTGAGGTTAATGCTTTCGAAGTAACTGAATATATTAATAAAAAAATACTTACAAACAACGTCATTTGTGCCAGGGTTGAGTGGGAGAGAAATTGCAGTTTGGCTTGCATTTGCAGAGCATGAAACAGAAATTAGCATGGTGTGATGCAAGCGAGTGGAGGAAATCACATAGCATTTTCTGCCTCTCTCTGGCCTTACCATTACCATTCCATCGACAAATTGAATCCAAGGCTAATTTGCATTGCATCACTGTATAACCTCTTATTTATTCATTGCTTTTCTCTCGCCTACATACTATTAAATCTAATAATTCCTTTTTCGGCGCAGCAGCCGCTACAAACTGTGAAGACCAGAGTGATTCTTTGCTTCCAGTACGTGCATCCCAATGAAAAGATAAAGTCAGATGAAAATCTGCCACATGGTTATTATCTCCATTGTTTAATCTCAGACCCTATTTTGAAATCATTTTCATCATTCTGGTTGATTTTTCACAAAAACATGCCAACTGTTTTGCTATAAAAGCTTGGCTTGTACAGTGAGTGTTTTATTTCTATCCCACCCACAACATACAGCATATAGTGAAATATATAATCACATTTCTAGAGAATCAATTTGCACATTGTCGATAGAACAAATAACCAGACAGGAATATTTGCTTTGTGTCATGCAGCTAGTACTTCATCACGTTGAAGTGGGTTTTTTTTCTGATGTTGTGACTGAAACATTTCATGGTTTCATTAAGCAGTCCTAAGCATTCATTAGCACACAAAGATATGAAAGGGCTAATATGGCAGAATGTCATACAATGCATCGTTACATGACGTGTGAGAGGATGCATTAAAGTGTGCATTAAAACCCATTCGTAATAGATGCTTTGACGACAGACGGGGGAAATGGCATCAATGTTGAAACTGACTTGTGCTTTATCAGACTAAGCTGCCAAAAGAGGCTAGTAATTCAAATGTAATACCTTATTTGAAGTAGGGCTGTGCAATTAATCGTATTTTAATCGCAATTACGATTTTGGCCTGCCACAATTACGAAAACAACATAATCGAAAAAAACGATTATTTTGCTTTGCTAGGTTGTGACAGTGCACTGCAACATATTTGATCAAATGTATTTGTATTTATCATATTTATATATGTTTAGTAGCTTGTTGAAGTGCGCTCCAAAATATTTGTTGATCTTGTTTATTGGTATTTATTATTTTGATATTATTTATTTAAATGTAGATATAAATGTATCATTTATTTTATTTATTTTTGTATTAGTTTTTCAGTTGAATTATACGCTCAGGGAAATCAACAGTTAAAAAGATACTGTTCAAATTATTATTTGTATTTAAAAGTTCAATAAATGGATGTTTTCAAAGTCATGAATAATCGTATTTAATAATCGTGATATCAATTATTGACCAAAATAATCGTGATTATGATTTTTGCCATAATCGCACAGCCCTAATTTGAAGATTCCTTTTGATTCTGTTGAACCACAGTGTTGGTAAGAAGCCCTGTGCAGCCCCCACTGATGGGTAATTACTCAATTGCAGAGATACATGTAAAATCTGTCCACTGTTTACACTGCGCTTGCCCTCTCACATTAGGCACTCTGCTACGCTTGACAAGAAAATTATAAAAGAGGCTGGGCCAGGAAGGACTGAGGTGTGAGAATGTGTGTAGTGATGCTGTTAGATGAGGCTGTGATATTTCCCAGTACAGAACCAATTAAATTCTTATAATGGAGGACTTTTCTTACGTCCATCCTTGCCAGATGTAAGAGTATAGCCTGGAAACACAAATGGTGTGTGATTAAAAAGGGAACAGGATAGAGAAGAGTTGAGAAAAGATGATACTGATACTGCGTGTAGAGTGTGTTTATCGTGTTAGTGTTTGACACAATTAAAAACCTTCAAAGACCATGACCACCATGAGGTGATAAGAAAGGGACTGTAATGCATACCACTTTGTTAATTAAAGTCAAACTAGAGTCAAAAGCATTATCACGTCCCTCAAATATTTAAACAAGCTCTGCGTTGATAACATTTGGACGTACCCCATCATCATGCTGGCAGACATGTAATTGTAGGTCATTTCTCAAAAGTGTGTGTTAGGTGGAATGGAAAGTGTATCAACACTTCAACAATGAATATGTTCAATCGATGATGTTTATGCGTAAAATGACAAAGTACCAGCGGGTAAAAAAACTGATAGAGGATGCAAGGAGTGGAAAGTAGGACTCAGCTTTAAAAAGATGTTGAATCACTACAAGTTCATAACCAGTCGCCACAATGCTGACTTCTATATCTTTCTTTGTTTCATGACCTGAAGTGAGCACGCATATTTCAAGCCTCTGGGCAAGTTAATCACTCTGTCCTCTTGCCAAAAGCAGTCCTATTGATTCTTACATCCGTTGTTGCTCCTGAGAGTTTATCAAATTAAACTGTTGTCTGGGAAACACTAAAGGCAATGCTATGTGTGCATAAACATTACACTTTTGCATTGGAAGGGGCAAGGGGCAAGGCCATCATAATGCACACAATCACCACCGGGCACTGCTCTGCTGCTCAACATTCATGTGGCTTGGAGATAAGGTCAGACACTTGGATTTGCCAGTGATGCAGCCAGAAGGAGTTCTTATCTCACTCACAAAAGAACTGTCAGTGGGCCCTTGAGCAAGGCAGTTAGCCAGGTGCCTACATTTGGTATAGCTTCCCGAAGGAAGGCACTTAAACTGCACCAAAAATGTCTACAAGGAGTAATTTGTCTAAAGCACTGTTAAATTATTAAATAGACTTCAGCGTACAGGGCCGTCCCCTCACCCCACATTCTTCCTGAATTTGCACATTGTACTTATAGGCGTTTTGAATTTGTATTTGATTGTATATGATTGAACTCCAAGCTCTTCCAAAGGTTTTACTGTTTCTGCCTATAGTTTTATCTGTAATTCATGTTGATTGTGTTAAAGCCAAAGAAAACTCTGCACAATAAGGACCATGAAGTTGCTAATCTCGCATCCCGTCAGCTATCGGCCTGAAGAAGATTTAGCCTTGGGCAAGGATTGATATTTCTCTGTTTGAGAACTCAATCCCTGAGGTAAATGCTTGATAATCTGAGTTTACTGTCAGCTACCAAACCCCAACCCATCTCTCTCTCACTCTCTCTCACACACACACAAACTGCCACATTTCAAATGAATCAACTTTTGTAAATATGTTATGAAGTATATGCATTCAAATATTGTAGGACAGGCATACACATTGCATTTAGGTGAGAAACCTTGACAATAAGCATCTCTCATCATACTACTTCCCTGATGGCTCCCACAGGTTTGTTGACATCCTCGTGGATTCATCTTCTTATTATAGACACATGCATTTCCAAACATTTGGACTACCTATGCTGTAAAATTTATTATCTCTTCGATTTACACACGGCATCTATTGCACGTCTGTCCGTCCTGGGAGAGGGATCCCTCCTCTGTTGCTCTCCCTGAGGTTTCTCCCATTTCCCCTTTAAACTGTGGGGTTTCTTTGGAAGTATTTCCTTGTACGATGTGAGGGTCTCAGTACAGAGGGTGTCGTATTGTCATACTGATACTCTGTACAAACTGTGAAGTCCACTGAGACAAATGTAACATTTGCGATATTGGGCTATATAAACATTGATTGATAGAAGCATAATTGTTGGTAGTTACAAGAAGCCCTTACAGGCTACCCTGTCTCTCTCTCTCTCTCTCCCTCTCTCTCTCTTCCTCTCTCTCTCTACCTTACCTGCATCAGTAATATCAGTGCAAAAAACTGTTTGTTTTAAACATTTCATCAGCTGTATCATTATTCAGCCTTTGATATTCAGCTACTTCTAGACCCTGAGTTTAGTGATCCGAACGCACAGCCCTGACAGACGCTCTGTACGATGCTGATTTCTCTGAGAGAGAATAAGGAATTACATGTCCTCCCAGGCACAGCAGAAAAACAGACACCCAGACACAGCTTGTCAACAACATGACATGCCTTGCTTTGAACAGAGGTGAGTGTATCTGTCTCCAGCAGTGACAGATTACTACTGTAAGAAGGTGTGAAGCTTTGCAAGGTATTACATATTATCTAGCTCAAGAAGAAGGAATGTACTGAGACTGGACATTGGACTTAGAAGTCATGTTTCATCCTGTTTCATCAGGAGGTGAAAAACCTCCTATCATTTTTTGCCACGCTGAAAATATAGTAGATCTGAAGGTACATTCAGTAATGTTTCAAGAATCAGGGCTGGGTATCACATATATTTTCACAACTATGAATTGGTTTAGGCAAAAATGTAAGACATCCAAAATGGTACCAATCTAATCGCCACCTCTTAACATGCTTTTCATTTTCAGTTTTATCTTTATTCTTGATTGTTCAGGAATTGCATTTGATCCATAAAAGAAACCAAAAACCACATGGATGATTTGTAGCTGACCAAATGGCATTTTCCCTTTTCCTGCCAACGTACAATTGCTCATCAACAGTCAGACAACATTTCTAGATGAATCAAATGTTCTCTTTGCATCTGCTCTGCTGATGTCTAATGAAGTTGAGTATATGTGAATGGAAGCATCCATGTTAGTGACTGTTTGATTCAAATACAAGCCAGAGGTGACATGCGTTACTTACAGCAGTTTCTATGAACATATCAGACTTCCAAAATGTATATATATTATATATTAATTCTGTTCATTTCAATGCATCAGTGGATGTTTTCATGGTGGCAAAGTACATGAAAACATCTCATATTGCAATCCATCATCTGGTGACATGTGAATATGCACTGTTCGACATTTAGAAATCGTCCGCATACTGCTGACCTTTCAGGGAATAAACAGAATGTAGAGAAACAAGTACTCATAGCAGCTTTGACGCGCTGTCCAATATTTAGAGACCTGTAACAAGTTAGACAAGCACCTACTCTGGGATGATGCACAGCCATACTCTAAAAGGGTCACTAAGTGGAATCAGAAAAGGATGTTTTCTTATTAATCTCCAGTTGTTAAAACATGGAATCCAATGTTCAATACCCAATCTTTCTTTGTTTTATTCACCAAAACAGACCAGACCAGTTGTTGTGATATTGCACTGTAAAAACTGCTTTTCAATCGCTTGTTTTATTTGTGTATGTGGGAGGTTTCCCTCTTTCCCTTTGGTCAACACATAACTTTAAGTTTACCCTCCATTTGCTCGACCTTTCAAACTGAATATACTCAGGCTTAGTTGTATCAGCAGTTGTACAAACACACTTAAACCTTTAACTATTAACCTCACTGTGCCTGAAACCCCTTAAACATGTGTCTGTCTCTGTATGGGAACAGTAATACTGACAATACCCTGAGGATGATCCAAAACAGAGGCTACAGAAGTGACACTGAGTCTGTGCAGCAAGGGTAACACTGTTTCTGTTGTCGAAAAATTGTCATCAGAATGATCTGTCCTCAGATCACAAAGTTGTGCTCGGATGCTTCCACTGCCAATTAAATATCAGCCTGAATGTTAAGATGTGTCACATAAATGGGTATGGATGAAAGGGGCAACTAAAAGCTATTGAATTGACCCTCATGCATCATTGCCGTGACCCTAATATTATAATACTAAATAATAATACTAAAACTAAAACAACATTTTTTTTAAATGTATAGTCATGTTCGTGCAAAACCACTATCACAAAATGGAGCTTCATTATCTTTCTGTTGCACACTCGGACGGATACAAACGGAGAGCTGGTATAAACCAACATGTCATTTTTAACCTGGTTACAGCACTCTTCAGGGATTCTACAAAGCCAATATTTTCTCTGAGGCTTCCCTTTATAACCACCGCGAACACCTTGACTCATTTTTTGACTGAACAAATATGTAATTTTACGACAAGCCACTCATCTGCTACAGCCTTCTACTTCTTATGTAAATGCTTGTGCTGAATATGACGGTGGATTTACTTTTCAATACAAGTCTCCTCGGCACTGTAAAGTCTATCACCCTGTACAAGGCTGACACTGAGTCCTATTTCATTCGAGAGCTGTGACACTATAATCTCTATCAAAGCAACACCAAGGAAAAAGTCATATTTTGCCTGAAGTCTAGTAAACATTGAGCAGGTGAACTCACTGAAACTGTAATGGTCGGATGAAGCTAATACTCCATTGTAAATAGAAGATTACACAAAGCCAGAGGAGCGAGAAAAAGCCAGTGCAAAAGTGAGCCATTCAAACCATCCATTTTCTTTTGTCAGGAGGGAAAAAGAATAAGAAATAAACCACAAACATTAGTGAGTGATTTTAGCCTAAGCTTGACAACAGGAAAAGGCCTATTTCGTGAGTGAAAAGTCCGGACATGATAAACCCTGTGGCTGCAGTCAACACATTTTTGGTTAAAAACAAGATAAAAGCTGGCATGTTGTTAAATGCAATTGCACACATCACAGAGAGTGGGCAAGTTATTCTACAAAATACAGAGCTCTTCTTTTACATTTGGAGTTTTACCCCGTAGGTGCTGTGGGTGCTTGGACATGGGTTGTGGCTTCTCGAAGCAACAACATCACAGAGATGTCATTTAATTTGTCTTGGCTGACTGAGAAGCAGCTGCTGAGCTGACTGACTGCGGGTCATCTCAAATATCTGGTGAGTGAAAAGCCTCTCGGTTATCTGCTGACATGTCAGACCTGCTGAGCCTTTCAACAGAGGCAGAAATCATCCCCAATACTGAGACAAGATGGGTGATGTATCATTCTAGGCTTTTGCATAAGAAGACATTCAAAAAATGCTAAAGATACCAGGTACCAGGATATCGTTGGACCTTGGACCGAACGAACCGAACGTTGGACCTTGGACCGAACGCCTGGTTCATTCCACAGGCCATAAGACTATGTGAAACACCTGAACTTTTGAAAGAACTTCCATAACATTCATTTGATGGCAACCTACAAATTATGTATCTAATATATCATATTCCAATCACTTGTATATAGACTTTCCTTGCACTGTTCTATTTTATTTGTATTACTTGCACTATTTTAACTGTTTTATCTGTTTTATTGTGTTGCACTGTTGGAGGAGTCTGTGACCTAAGATTTTCATTTACATATCTACACTGTAGCTATGTACAAATGACAATAAAAGCCTTGAAACTTGAAACCGTGCCTGGTTTCTGGCCTTTGCCTGCCCTCGCTGCACTCCCTGTCCACGTACCACTGTTTGATCAGAAACCGCCTCAACTCCAATGTCAGGTTTGCTGATGACCCAGTAATAAGACTGCATTTCCATCAAGGATCAGAAGGCTTACCTAGAAGTATAGAATCAAGATGTCACGTGTTGGGAGTACCTGAAGATACCTAAGGGTCCAAATCATCAAGAATCTGACACGGTCCACACCCAACAACATTTTGGCAAGAAAGGCAACATCTCAGATAGCTTAAAGGTGGGGTAGGTAAGTTTGAGAAACCGGCTCGAGATACACTTTTTGTTATATTCCATGGAATGCTCTTAACATCCCGATAGCAATAAATATCTTAAGTGCTTTGACACAAAATCCATTTAAATAAATATCATCTGTGGAAGCCGTAATACTGTAAAAAGCACGACCAATCATTTTAGCCGGCCCGGCTAAAATAACTGGATGGCCTACCTGCCTGTCAGCCTTCCATCTGTGCACAAACTTATCTCGTACCCTCATTGGTCATGTGCGCGTTCGTGTGTGTTGGAGGAGGGGCTCTGTAAGGAAGTAGCAGATTTCTTCCGGCTGTGTATTTTCAAATTCTAGCGCACTCGAGCTGGTTTCTCCAAAATTACCTACCCCACCTTTAAGAAATTAAAAATGTATCTTGGGTCCTAAACACTTTCTCTTGTGCTGTGAAAGACTTATAAACACGAGGGCGTTACCAAACGGTATGAGAACTGCTCTGCTCGAGACAGTATACCCTTACAGAGAGTGGTTCACTTGGGCGACCATTTCATTAGATCTCTACTCCCTACTATGCAGGACTTGCACACATTACTGCAGCTACAAAAACCTCTCTAGCCACAAGTCCAACACAGAGAGGCTCAACTTTTTTCCCTCACGTCAACCTCAAAGCCAAAGTGTGTATGTGACAAATAAACATCTGAGGCCTTGAATCAATTCACACTTTGAGTACTAACCCATATTTGGCCAGTAAAGGGTCATTAGACTTGTCAGCCAGTGTCACAGAGGGATCGCAAGTCCTTAAGAAACCTTAAGGAATTCAAGTATCCACTGAGGCTGATGCCAGGACATAAAAATAATTAAGACAGTTGAGGATTTGATGAGTTCCACACCTTGAGCCTTTCACCTACATAAGCCGTATGAAACGACAGCTGGGGCCTGAACCCTCAGAGTTCTCTGTTCTGACTGCTTTAACTTTCAATCATGTCTTCCAACTAATTGATTATAAATGCCATGGTGGCAATTCGTCTTCAATTGCCTTAGTAAAAAAAAATGCATTACACTGGGCCCTTTTCAGCTGATGATGGTGAGAGAGAAGAAGAAGCAGTTCAATTCCACCTTGCATCCATACAATTCAATTATGCATTATTATAACCACATTCAGAGCAGCACCAGGAAAAGTTGAATATAACGTGGTGCATTCACTGACACAAAGAGGACATGACACCACGTCGGACACTGCTGCAGAATGGGGGACAATTATGTAGCTCGGTGCAATCAAGGGGGTCTCTGACAGGCTGAGGAGGGTCTGATGAGCCAGTGTCAATGCGGAGCTCCAGGACTCCACAGCTAATCAACCACCAAGGAGGGGCTTGAGGGGCGCGATCACTCAAGCCCTCCATCACCATGCTGGGAGGAAGGCAATCACCAGCCCATTTCAATGTGCTGTTATTCCAACCCCCCACCTCTGATACTGAAATCAAGGTTCAAGGATGACCAGGGAAGCACAAGGTGGATGGTGGGTGCAATCAAAAGTGTGGGGGGGAAAAAGGGGACAAAAGAAAATAAAATTGGTTCAGCAAGCGGTTTATTCAAGCCATTTAATATCTTTAAATAATCATAAATGGATTGGAAACATGGGGGGAACAGATTGAATGAGCCCCAATTGCTTTCCAACCAGCAGCTCATAAGATCCCCGGGATTGGGCTTGCAAATTGAAATGTGAGTCTTGTAATACAGTGCGTTGGGGAGACAGAAGGGGTATGGGTCAAGAAAGGTGAGAGAAGGGAGTTCTCATTTACCATGGCAAGGGATTAGCACAATGAGCATATGTAAGCATCTTCTGTCTGGTAAGAAAAGAGGAAGAGCAAGCGGATCAAACCCAAACAAAGCTTATCTTTTACCCTCTTAAAAGAACACGACTTCTAATAAATGGTTATTTCGTTTTTCAAGAAAATGATACAAGTACTGGAATAGGGGGGATTACTTTTCTATTGCCATGATACGTAGAATGTGAAACGAAAAACGAATTAATAAAGAGATATTAGTCTTGACAGCGAGGCAGCATGATGGTGCATCGCATTGCATCACGTAATTGGAGGTAAAACCTCCTCCTGTCCTCTGTTTCAAGTTTGACAGTGGCTGGAGAGGCTCGCTACACTAATAGGCTCCACTCAGAGAAACACATAGATACACACCGGGCTCATCCTGTCATACTGTCCTCCAATACCGAGACAGAATACTGATAAGGAACATGAGGTATCTGTCTGGGATCGGGCAAACAACCATAAAATACTGGAAATGTAGCCTACAAATCCTCCGTAATGTTCCTTGGCCTCCGAGCAATGATAGAGGTGTGGAAAAAGAGATCGTATTTTTAAAAGTATCCCCTTTTCTTGTTTGGTTGAATATCAGATTGTTCCCTATGCTTAAGGGACATAAGCATCTAAACATACTTTGAGTATTTGGGCTGTTTTATGTATCAAACTTACAGTTTTTTGTTTTTGAGGACTGCATGTAAAATAATTGCTTTTCTTTTGGGATGATGTGTATTTTCTTTATGAATTATTGGGTATATGATATGTCAGAAAAATGGCCAACACATTAATGAGGAACCTGCAACCAAAGTGTTTCATTCATTACAAAATACACCATACAGTAGTTGTGTATATCATATGATAATAAACCTTTTGAATTTTAAATACAATTCCTGAAGCCAATTAAAGAAACAGAAAAACGGCATCTTCTCACAACACAGAAGTTGGAATAAGGGGACATTAAGCCTTTCTGCTTGAAAATGTATGTGAAATATAAATACAATGTCATGTGACGATACATTTTCTCTCCATTGATAAATGAATTCATCATCATGCTGTTTCAGCCTTACATATTTTCTATACATTTGTAATTTCATGTTTTAAACAATCAAATAAATTACAGTAGCAAGATGAGTCGTGACTAACAGCCAAATAAGTATTCAATATATAATATGAAGGACACCGTAGCAATCAACTGTATTTTTACAGAAGTAATTACTACAAATATAAAAATGTCAGGGCTTTTTATTAAATTGCCTAAATAAGAGATTGCTCGTTTTTATGCTGTGTATTTTAGCCAATGTTAGTACTCTACAATAACAATGCTCCTAACCACGTTTGCAGTAATTACGCCTCTGGCAGACAGCCGATCTATATGTGAACAGTGCAGAGGGAGGCTGAGCAGGACATTAAGTGAGCATTAATTCTGTGATGCCAGCGTGATGCCAATTATTTTAAATGTGGTCAATGTTCTGATGGTTATAAATGTCTCCAAGTACTAATCAGGCTAACAAAAAGCCCCTTGGTGTAAATGAAAAATGCACTCAAAAAAGAAAGTCTATTTTATTTAAACAAAAGGATATGTGTACTGTAAATTTGATTACAATTGTAATTAGTTTCATATACTGTACTGTAAAAATGAGTCAGCGATATAATGGCTTCGTTATAGTAATACATGTTGGTGTTTGCCACCATTAGGAACCTTGCTACCACTTGACATTTGTAATTGACCTTTTAAGACATTTGGAGTAATGCCATTTCCATACTGTGCAACACTCTACAGTAAATGTTCTTAATAGATTTGTAAGTCTAGACATGTTATTGTGGTGAGAGCTCTTTTTTCCCCTTGTTATGACTTATACTAAAGGCTTTATTTCACATTCTTTATGACCTAACATTACATTTTAAATTATATTACAAGAGATGATGCTCAAGTTCTTTTCACCCACGTATCCTCACGGTTTATTAATAGTTACATTAAAGGTGGGGTAGGTAATTCACTTCAGAAACACTTTTTGTTATATTCCATGGAATGCTCTTAACATCCCGATAGCAATGAATACATGAAATGCTTTGACAATAAATACATAAAAAAATGTCATCTGTGGAAGCCGTGGCGCTGTAAAAAGCACGACCAATCATCTGAGCCGGCCCGGCTAAAATAACTGGATGGCCTACCTGCCTGTCAGCCTTCCATCTCGTGCACACACTTATCTGGTGCCCTCATTGGTCATGTGCGCGTTCGTGTGTGTTGGAGGAGGGGCTCTGTAAGGAAGTCTGAAGGAAGGGGCAGATTTTTTTCGGCTGCGTACTTTCAAATTCTAGCGCACTCGAGCTGGCTTCTCCATTCTTACCATTCTTAGCAAGTATTCTACATTTCAAAGATACTGTACGTTGTATTGTTAATGTGTTTGTAAAGATGACGTTATACTGATGTTAATTATTCACGTTATTTCTGCCTAAAATGAGCAAAAAGGACATTGTTTGCTTCAGCAATACAAAGAATCAGCCTAATGCACAGCAGATGTGTCACACATTTGCATATTATTATTGCAGCATTACTTCAATTGATCCTTTTCATCAACCCAGATAATACTTGCTGATTGCAGAGCATTTTGGCTCAGACATATTTCATGGTATTAATGTCACTCTTGGTGAAAAGTGAATAGGAGCATAGCTTGTAGTTTGCCTGCTTTTTTTCAGAAATAAGCTTTCATGGAATTAATCGTCCTTTATTTCTCTGGTAGAGTAAAAACACAGCTCGAGGTTAAGAGGTTGAAAAGAGGCTACATGTGAAGTTTGATTTCCCTTTTTTGCTTGTTTTGTCTTGCTAATTTTGAACAGCTTAACAGGGTCAATACTAAGGAGGATAGGAAAAAGGGATATAATCAGATTGAATTTCTGAATGTCTATCAACAAAAAGTAGGTAAAAAGACAAGCCTGACACATTTAAATGTTGTATAAATCACAAATATGTATTCTTATTTATGGCTGAATTATTATTATCTATTTTAAATTCCCCACTTATGAGAAAAAGATTGATTCATTAAACAAATTTCAATTTTTTTAATTTAACATGCAGTGATAATGTAAAAAAAACACATCCAATTGATCAGTAAAAGAAGGCAAAAGAACATTTGAAGCTGGAAGTGAAGAAACGGGAGCACTTGGGACTGGAAAACATGATCTAGGAACAAAACAATCAGAAACCTAATTTTTCATTAACTCTCAGTGATAGAGAATTGATCCGACAGAAAAAACCCTGCTGCTTAGATGATAGACTAATCACACGCTATAATCTCCACCAATCACGTTCTACCTCGCAAACTACCTGAGCTATGGTTACTATGACAGCCATGTCTAATTTTCTCTGGAAGGGTGAAAACCTGCAGGACTTTCATATTACTACACTCTGGATTTACATTAGGGACCCCTTATTCATACAAGCATCACTTTTAGATTTACAACAAAATGTACGGCTAGCCTCAAGCTACCCACAGTCTCTTCTTCTCCTCCCTGTCAATGATAATCTCTGTCTTGTTCCATATATCTGAAGCCGGTCACATGCAGACAAGCTGTCTTCAAATGAGTCACGGGGGAACATTTTGCGGTTAACCACAGTGCTCTCCGGGGGCGACCTGGACAGTAGATCGGCAGCCGGTAAAACATTGGCTGAGACAGGAGAGACCATCGTCTTCTGTGCGAGTGCTGAGTAAAATCTTCTGGGTATTGGCTGTGTTAACTAAATTCACATCGGCTTCCAACCTCCTGGCTATTCATCAGTGGAGGGATGAGCACAGGGCCTAGAGAGGCAACCCTCCCAGTCTCATGCACTTTCTACCGTCGCATTTGTTATTGCCGGGATGAAAAGAGCCGAGAAGGTTAAAAAAAAAAGGTAGAATGTGGAGGAAATATCTCTGTTTCCTGCCTGATATTTTTGGTGATGGCTATTTATTTGTAGTGGTTTTAGCCTGAAGAGGTTTTGTCTTATCTGTTCCTTCTTTTTCTCTCTGGGGGGAAAATAGAGGGTGAGTCTTTTCCAGCCTACTCTCTCACAGTTGATTAGTAACTCCTGCTCTACCCCTACGCTCCAGGGATTCTATGCCAGCTCCCCTTATACATCCCCTTGTCATGCACACACTCACACTTTCTCTCGCTCTCTCTCTCCCGCTCCTTACTAAACACACACTCATGCACATCTCCCTACAGTCATGGAACAGCAATTTGAGGGAATCACACAACCAAGACCTGACATTTATAACAATGAGAGCTTGATTAAAAGGGCAGAATGAAACAGTGTCATCCTCCATTCATTGTCCTTAGCCCAAGTTAAATGGGATTTAAGCCTGTGCATTGCGGCTGATACCTCCACTGTCAATCCCTGATTGCTTTAAAGCAGCGAGAAGAAAAAGGTCTTGTTATTGTAATGCGGGGGTGTAACGGTATGTAACGGAGGTGTCAGAGGTGACCAAGTTTACACAGAACGTCTGTGAATAGATAAGGACAGCGCTAACGTGGGGAGGGAAATAATACTCCTCTGGTGAATGCCATGGTGTTTGAAAGGCACAGGAATAAAGCTTAGTTTTATCTGGCTTGGGGCAACACACAAAAGGCGCCAGCATTGCAACGTGGCGGGTTTTAAAATTGGGATCAAAAGGTTCAAGCTAATTAACAAGCTAAATAAGAGTCCCCTAGCTTCATCTATGTAACCACCCTCTCTCCTTCTGTCTCTTCTGCTGCAGTACTGTGTGTGTGTGTGTGTGTGTGTGTGTGTGTGTGTGTGTGTGTGTGTGTGTGTGTGTGTGTGTGTGTGTGTGTGTGTGTGTGTGTGTGTGTGTGTGTGTGTGTGTGTGTGTGTGTGTGTGTGTGTGTGTGTGTGTGTGTGTGTGTGTGTGTGTGTGTGTGTGTGTGTGTGTGTGTGTGTGTGTGTGTGTGTGTGTGTGTGTGTGTGTGTGTGTGTGTGTGTGTGTGTGTGTGTGTGTGTGTGTGTGTGTGTGTGTGTGTGTGTGTGTGTGTGTGTGTGTGTGTGTGTGTGTGTGTGTGTGTGTGTGTGTGTGTGTGTGTGTGTGTGTGTGTGTGTGTGTGTGTGTGTGTGTGTGTACAAATTGCCTCCCTGTGCTGAAATGTGAAAAAGAAAAAACAACAAGATGATTCTAATTAACTGTTATATTGCTAGCATGACCCTGAGAGCCAAATGCCCCGTGATCAAGCTTTGTTCAAAATGTTTTGATGTTAGTCGACTTTTCCTGCAGAGCCCCGAGGAGGGCTGAGATGGCAGAGTCAAATGGAAAGGACAAGGGCACATAATAAAGACAAATGGCTAGAGCATGAAATTTGATTCATTGCCTTGGTACAGAAACATTCACAAGGAAATAGCCAACATTGACATGCCATGAATTTGAAAACGCTGTCAAATCCAAAAAGCATACGGCCTGCTGTAATGACATTGAGTCCCTGAGGGTCTGCAGGGGGACTCAGGCAGATTGTGGACCAAATCAATCAGGCTGTTGTTTCCACATTGAGTTTAAAGGGTTGCTTGACACAAATGACAATATGTTTTATTGTTGTACCTTTCAATATGCATATTATTTTATATTGAAATTGGATTTCAAGATATCCTGTTACAATTGTAGACAAAGTTGTAAGAAATAACTGATTTGTGGTGATTTTTGCTTTAAGTTAAGCTTTGTTTATGTTTGATTCTTTTTAATTGTATCGTCTTCCCTTGGATATTTCAATCATCATTTTTCTAGGGTATAAAGACACAATGTATTTATACTGATTGTATCACTAGTTTGTATCATCCACCCATGGAACCAAAATAATCTGCATGGCTTTAAAGTGTTACTGGTTACTGTAAAATCAGTTTTCTTTTTTTGTTTGGAGGGGTTGAATTCACTGTTCAAGCTCCTGTTCCATCCTCAAACTGTTTAAATAAATAAGATATTGCCTGCAAAATATCTATTTCTATATCCATTATCTATATGACAGCAAGGGGATTTTCGAATATATTATTCTAAAAAAGATTAAATGTATAGCCATAAGGAACTCCGCACCTTATTTATTTCAATAGGCATCAGAAGCATATGCTTGCAGCCGACCTTTCGCTGCAGAGCACCCACTTCGTCGTACGATATGAAAACACCATCTGCTGTGTTAGCAACGGCTAGGCTTAGCTAGCTGGGGCCCTACTGTGTCACAGGATTATCGTACTGGTTGCTAGATCCACCCTATTAGCCTCGAGTGGTTGGGATTATTGGATGATCATTATTATGTGTGACTGAACAAGGAGCAAAGTACCTACACTTCCTTGACGCAGTTAAGTCTTGTTAGTGTTTGTGATCAGACACATTACGAGCTCATTCCAGAGCATTATTACACCTTGTCCAAGACGTAAAAACACTGTTTATTTAATACACGTTGAATTGGACTCACACGGTGCGTTGAAAAACATGTTGATCGGCTTTACAGATGGAAAAACAGGCTCTGTGATACAGAAATGAGAGACTATAGCACGGCTGGAGCCCATATTTGTTTGTGGAAGTAAAACGTTCCTTTTCTAATGCGTCTAAACAGGATCATAGGCAAGTACAGAAGAGAACACGTTCAGAAAAGGGCCCTCTGCTCAACAAAACGAACATCTGCCGTTTCTCATCAGCGAGATTGAAGCTAATGACGAGCCGTGAGTGTGCTGACGGAGAGAATGGAATTGGATTGTGTACAAGAGGTCCAGCGAGACCAGACATATGTTTTGGAAAATGTTGTGGATGGAGTATGGCTTCAAAAAGTGTGTGTCTTTGTGTGTGTGTGTGTGTGTGTGTGTGTGGTAGGATACAGATGCCCGAAAACCAGGAGAGGCAGAAAACAGGCCCCTGCTTTTTCTTCTGCAGTTCATTTATCCATCGATGTTTATACAAGTGGATGAAGAGGAGTGTGTAAGCGCAGGTAAAACAACGGTTGTGTTCTTCCCCCTTCAATCTCTGCTTTCGCTAACAGATAATGGAATTACACATCAAAGACGCTTCTCCCTGTATTCAATTCTTCTGTGACCTCTACCAGCCTTTGTTCATATTCACAACGACAACTCCCCAGCCCCAAGCCTCCACCAGCAGGCTTCTCCCTCTGTCTGGGGAGAGATTACATTTAGATGAAAATGAAATATTCATTACGAAACTCGGCAACTGATGGCCATCTTAATTTGATACAACTTTTGATACAACAACTCTTCATTGTTCTTTTTTATCACCAACAACTGCTTTTCTTTAATGTCCTCCTCTTCCCTCGCTTTGCAAAAAGAAACATCCTCCTGTGGGTAATTCTCAACACAAGCAGCCCTTTGGGTCTGTTAAAAGTAGAATTGCAAAGTACCATTTCAGCTTTTCGCGCTCTCTTGAAATATGTCTGAGTCATTTCAGATGAGACATGTGCGCAGACCCCGGCGAGGAGGATCTCAGAGAGCAGGCGAGTGGAGAGTGCACTCCATAGCTTGCTGGTGGAGTTAATCACATGACAACTTCCCAGTCTCTCTGCTGCTGCTGCTGCTGCTGCTGCTGCTGGTGCGGGGATGAAGACAAGCCTCTGAAGTGGCTCTGTGTTTGCAGACTTCAACCCAAGTGGTGACCACAAACCCCGATTTATCCCACTGAAGCTTATGAGTGGTCACACTGCATACAGCTTCAAGTGCTGCACATTTGTCAGCTTACATTTAAATGTTCAGGCTGTTTCACACACAATAATTAAGTCTGCAGTCATGGCTGCCCAAAGCATTTTGGGGAGGCTAAATGTATAATGCATGCGACCAGGTGTTGAAGGGGCACAGCGAGTAGCTAAGGAAATTAAATCAACATGAAATCATGGGGGAGATTGATTAACTGGCACTGATTAAGTGCTTTAAGTATTAGGTAGATAAAGTAATTGATTATATAATAAATCTCTGTCAGGCAGTGAATAACCTCACTGAGAGAGAGAAGAGAAAACAATTGATGAATTAGTTTCTTCCATCCATAGATGAGGTTTAATAATCTGCCATTATTGTGTGCTTTAACAAAAGGGATTTTATATGCAGTACATGCACCCTATGAATACATTTTCATCTGATTAAAAAGTGGGCAATCCTTATCTGATGTAGGAGAAAGTTATACATGTATGGAAATGAATGATTTGTGCAGAAGAAATGTCACTCCCTAGGATTACAGAACAAGGCACAAAAAGCAACATTGAATTAAGTGATTTCCGTACTGCATCCTATTTCATGTTGGCAAACATACGCATTATCTGCAGACACATGCTTCTTCTATCTGAAATACAAATTCCTCCTCCAGCACTTTCAACATGCATTATCTACTGAAATGCCTCCTAGATGAGATGAGAGGTTGCAAAACATGTCAGGAGCAGGACAAAATTACCAAAGGCAGGCGGAGAGAAACTGAAGAGTAGCACAGCGTGTAAGTGGACAAATGCAGAAGGAGCAGTCTTTTATTCCCTCCAACAAATAGAAGCTGCAGAACGAGATGGAGCGACCATCTGGCCGCAACTTAGAGCAGTGCACTGTTAAAGCACTAAAATCAATGGCAACAACTCTACCTTGGATGCCCACCATTACCCAGATGGTGTACTTGGAGAAGTGCACAGGCCACCTAACCAAGAGCAGACACGGCACAGACAGAGCGCTGAAATACCACCGCCCACCTTGAGGATTTAGACTGTTTTGTTTGTGTTAGTAACCAGTGCTGAGGAGCGGCGTTGGCCACCATGCTCTGACTATAAGAGAGCCCTCTGTTGTTTTTTAGCAGGGTGGTTGTGACACAGAGCGCACACACACTTGCACACCAAGTATCAAATAACAAAAAAAAGAGAGGACGAAAAGGTCCACTACACACACTCGAAAATGCGCTCATCCCTGCAAGAATCAACAGACTGTGAATACTGACGACCTCTCACTGAAAATACTATAGTATGACTGCAATAGTGTAAACACACACGTTTTTATATTTAAGCACACCCTCAAGTTACATTTTGTAAAGCCAGTTTTAAAAAAATGAGATATTTGTTGTCATTTTACAAATGCCTATTTTTTTTGTAAAATAGATACACACATGGCCGTTGTGCATAAACACTCTACCTCAAAAAATTACATGAAGCAAAGAGCCTTTTGATTGTTCTTCTTTTTTTTGGCAATGAGGCAAATTCAGCAACCCTCTCTTGCATGTCCCTGTTCTCGGCTTGTCAAAATACAATCTTGGGAACACACAAAATGAAAACTGTTTCTGCACCGCAACCAATGATAGGTTCTATAAAAAGCAGTAGTGCGACTGTAGCACATTTCAAGGTAAATTTGTCTCAGCACTTTGACATTTTTAAAAACAAAGCCTGTCAAGTCTATTTCAGGTCTTCATTTGAGATGCTGCCACAGTAAAGGAGAAAGAAAGAAGGGAATAACATGTGTCCCTTTGACCAAACATTGAACATCAGTAGAACGAGAGCTTTAAGGATTTTATGTGATTTCTAAGACATCACCAAAGTCCATACACAGCGATGTCAGGGGAGTCATGGCTCTTCAGAGTGCAGCAGTCAATCACAGGGACACGCAGGTAAATATCAGCACTATACATTGTTTTACAGTCTTACACTTTATTCTGCTTTTGAATCTCTCTGTTTAGAATGTCTAGAAAATGTGACAGCATTCACTCCAGGTTTAAGAGCCGTCAAATGTTGCTATAATTCATCCTGTTGAAGTTTAAAACTTAAATCTGAAAGAATGTAGCTCAATGACCACCCACTTAGATTGACAGGAATTTCATTACAAAATTTGAGTGGCACATTGGTAATTTGCAGACATGCCATACCAGAGACACCTGGTTTGGAAATGCCATTTACCTCTGTTAGAGAACTGAAATATAGAATATGCAATTTACTAACATTCATCCACTTTTCCCAGCGTTTATACCTCAAAGATATAAAGCTCCATGCTATTAAGATGCTCTCGCTCCCTGCCTGTACCCGGCTGTTGTAGTGGTATGTTAATGTGGGCCAATGCCATTTTGAGTAATTGTCCTGCATGGCACTCAGCCAAATGTCAAAAACGATTTGCCTTGTGACAAAAAACGTATTGATCTTCATTCTGCTCCTGTCTCTTGGCGGCGTAAAATGTTTCATCGCATCGCCAGCTTCCAAATGACAATTCTCACATTGTTCCTCAGTGAGTGATTGGAAAACGCCAGCACAAACCCTGTTGCTTCTTTTTTATGTCTCACATGTGTGGAAGATCAGGAGGAGGATTTGACAGTGCAATGTTTTTGTCCTACTGTGTGTGCATTTTGTTTAGTAGTTAGGCTACACTAAGATTAGATCTTATATCTCATAATGAATAATTTCTCACATTGTTTGAAACTTTTACATGTACTTCTTAATTTGATCATGTATCTTTTACTTGAATAGACTTGTCCTTAAATGTTAAAACTCACTCCCAGAAGGCATGGCAATGAGCCTGAATTTAGCTGGTGACTCAACATGCTGGCTGCAGAAAATGGAACAGACAAAGCAGAGTGCATAGAGGTCACACTAACCCATAATATTTCATCGCATGGTCTCTGAGTAGAGAAGGCATCATCAATTTTACAGTCGATCGTTTGCAATAATGCACTGCTTGTTGCTTACTGCTGCCCCTTGTTTAAGTAAAATGAACATCCACACACGACCCGAGTGAGGCGAACGGTAACTGGAAGAGACTGCCCATTTACTCCAAAAACTACCCGCTGCTGCTGCGGACGCACGGCTGAGGAGCCGCACTGAAATACGCGGAATAAGGAGCAACTTTCAAGGTTATAATGCCAACGTGTGCGTGTGCAAATGTAATGTGAATAACTTACCTATTCGAATAACATGAGGCATCCCGTTAGAGTAGTGAATCCAAAAGAGACATGCAATCAGCAATGTCCAGTATTCCCAAATCGCACTCCGGGGAGACAGCCAAGTATTTCGCATGGTTGTAAAGTCGTGGGATCCACTTTTTAAAATTCCAAAGACGACTCAGAATTGCTCATCAAAACTGAATTCGACGGAGCATATATGGATTTGGGTGTCTGCGACAAATTTACGCTCATTGTACTTGGTGCAACATTCTCTCAGGTTTTTTTCTTTCTGTTACTCACAACTCTGAGAGCGGCTCGATGAGGATGAAGCCCCCAGTCCTTTACAGGCGGATCAGTATTACACCTGCGAACACAGGCTGTTACAATTAGCCTGCAGGAGTATCTGTATCCCCTCCTACCGCCGATACTATCTGTCTACTGGCAAGCAGCACCGCAACAGCCAAGCCGGACTCCCGCACCGCTGTGGAGGAGGAGAAGAACTGCGCCTGCGGAACTTTGCTTCTGTCGCCGAAAGACAAACAGAGAAAAGCGTCACACGATGAGTGCTGAGGAAAATGAACGAACCTCAGACATTCAAAACCTGCTTACTGCTTATCACTCCAGTCCCGCAATCCAGTCATGAAAAGTGTTCATTTACCACAGAGGTACTTTGTGAAGGTGGAAAAGCCGCTCCGCGACACCCTGTCCAGTTGCGCACGGCGATGGCACAAGGCTTGTTATTGACGAACGTCCAAATGTGCTCAAAAGGCTCTTTGTTAAACAGTGTTCATTTAAAAAAAATCTTCCAGTTTGTGCTGGATGGAAAAGCAGTGCAGGAGCCGTGCATCTTCGTGTGTCTGACGACCCTCCTTCCTCGGTGCCACTAGAGGCACGCGTCGTTACGCATACTTGTCAACTATGTCCAAGAAGTATTTTATTGAGGTGAGAGGGATCGGAACAATGACCCGGTTATCTACTTTCCCAGTCGTTGTAAAGACACACGCAATATTTATTTATTTCACATGATATATTTTGATATATATTTGTTGTGGTCTGAAATCTTAGAAATGGAGTTCTTTTTTCTTATTTACTGCACTGAGATAGGGAAAGGCATTTTTTTTCTCCCCCATTGCCTGAAGCTAGAAAGAAGGAAACCCCCGTCTGCCTGCAGCACTGAATGGGATGAATTTTATTTGCATGAGGGAAATAAGTGTCAGCTGAGAATTGGGCCGTTGACAAAGCATGGTTCTTATCGCTCTTATTTGAGACATTTTGTCTGTGTCGATGAGTACATTAAACCCCCGTAACTGCCTGCTGCATATCTGGCCGTCCATTTTTCATACCTTTTGCAAAGAGCCGTCAAATATAAGCTGCAGGTTGCATTTACATTGGCATAGAGTTGTTCTGCTTATGTCTCCCTCACCACTGCAGTGGAGGAGGCAAAGCCCAGCTGAAAGTAATGAAATACCCCTTAATGGTACAGATTGCATTTCTTTCTCTGAATTTTGCCAAAAACTGAAACTTGTAGCAGCATCAAAGGCTGAAATCAACTTGAGAAAGATGAAAGTTGCAGCCTCTGGGAGTCATTAACTTTAAAAAATGTATTTCAGATCTTAACATTTTTGTTATAGAAAGAAAGATAGATGGATATATAGATTTTTTTTTCTGATAAAATAATTTATTTGACATCACAAAGAATGTTAATAACAGTAGACATTTTTTACATTTATGATTTGTCGTCTTTAAGCATATTCTGAAAAATGCGCTGCTACATTTCTTTGTGCTTAATAGAAAACTCTTGATGAGATAGTGCTGTGGCTCATTGGTTTTATTTTTCTGTTTGGAATGGGGGAGAGGAATAAACTGTGCATCAGGGGGCATGCAAGCAAGAACAAGCCAGACTGACTGCCACTGCATATTCATGTCTCCCAGAGCAGATTTATCGCCTCTTGGCACAATGTAAGGACTATCAACGTGAGTTATGTGGCCCGGCTCTCGCATTATCGAGATTCATTGACTTGCTGCTCTTTCAAATACAAAATGTACACAGCTCTAGCAAACAAGACATTGTGGGTCTGTGGGTGCCCTCTATAGAGAGATGGCGGTCTGTGCTCTCAATCACCTGCGCTGATAACTGGAGGGAGCAGACCCCGGAGCAGCAGAGTTCCCACTGTGACACACACACAGGGAGCGGGAAGCACAAGATGGAGTATCTCACTTAGATTTCCACATTTGCAATAGCTGTTGAAGCAAACTGGATTCGAACCGATTGTGTTGTTTACAGCAGTTGGCGTTAAGTCTTGTTTCCGTGTCACTTTGTCATTGTGAGAAGTACCATATGTTACAGTGTCTCCCGCTATTACAAGAACTATAGTGGAAATGTGCTTTGGCACTATGAGAGGGTGTAGGAAGATCTTTAAACGAGACCAAATCAGTGCTGATCACATTTACGTCATTTATGTTATACTGTGCAGACATTTATGCTTTTTGGGGTGTTCCTTTTTTCTTTGTTTTTTGGTGCATGTAAATGGTCTGCAAAAGCTAAAATCCCAAAGTTCCCTTCAGAGCACATGTGTCAAACTCAAGGCCCAGGGCCAAATCAGGCCCAAATCAGGCCCTTGGTGGATTTAATTTCAGCCCGCAGGATAATTTCTAATTACTATTAGATCTGGCCCGCTGGTATATTGCACGCACACCTTCACTCAATCCTGAGGATTTCCTCAGCTCAGAGCCTGACCCCAAACATTGATGAACTTGCACCCAAGATGAGATGCCAAGTATCTGGCTTAGTGTGCATCACAGAGTAGCACACTGAGTTTCAATGGATGTTTCGTTCTGCACTTTTTTTCTTGCAACAACAGGGCATGTTTGTTTTTTTCTTTGAGGGAAATTGTTTTTTTTAAGCTGTTGTTGGCCTTTGGAAAAATGTAATCATAAGAAATGACTCCGGAAAAGCTGCAGATAGAGCCATAAGAAATGAATGCAACTGATTATTTAATGTTTAATGTTGTTTTTATAGGCAATAATTTAAGCTTTGTTGGTTCCAGGTTTAATATGTGCAATAAGTTCATTTCAATAAGTTTTGCAATAAACATTGAACCAGTCCGGCCCTCGACTAGTACCCATTTTTTTTATTTTGGCCCACTGTGTATTTGAGTTTGACACCCCTGCTTCAGAGGAAGTTTCTCTACAGAAGTTTACTTCTGTAACATAGTGACATCACTATGTAACACTCACACTTCTATTGGCTAGCGGCCCAACACATTGTACCTGATAGTCGTTACTTATGTAAGCGGTTGACCAATCACAACAGAGCTGGCTAGCTAACCAATCAGAGCAGACTGGGCTCTGGTTTCAGACAGAGGGTGAAAAGAGGTGCTGCAGCACAGAAGTATGAGGAAAATAAAGACCTTTTTGAACATTAAAGGAAGCAAACATGTCACAGTAGAGGCATTACATTCAAATATTAACCTGGACATTTGCATAATGTCCCCTTTAAAGTACAGAAATCAGCTAAAGGCACTTAACGTATAACACTAAAAGTACACATTCTGCAAAAGAAAAAGTGTTACTGTAGTAGTTATACAATATTACCATTATCACCAACGCAATCATGTTTGAGTACTTCACTGTTGTAGCTGGTTAATGCGGGGAAAATCCCCCTATTCATAGTAACCTAATATATTGAATCCCCTGTATCACCATACGTGTCTTATGGCCAGATCACCAATAAATATATATATATATATATAGCCCTATTTTTAGTAGTTAGGTCACTTCACAATCGGGTTATGCCCCCACAAAAGGATCAAACTATAGATCTGGTAAGGACCACGAGCCAAATGTTTGCTTATAAATTATATTTAAAAGCAATGTAAGCATTTTTGTTTAACAATTTTTCTTCTTTATTGGATACCTTTGCAAGGTCAGCAAAAAGTAACACAGAAGTGAAAAAGTGACTCAGAAGGACCCTGAGTTCCATTATAAAAACATAAAACCACTGTTTTAATATTTAACAATTCATCCCAGTCTACATTCAGTAAATATGAGAATAATTTAAGTTGACACCTCCCTAGGCAGGTCACACATTTATATATGACAGCACTGTCAGCTCTGTTTTTCCCCTGTCAAATGATTGCTGTTGCATTTACAACCGGCCAGCGATCAATGCCTCGTCTAACAAGTTGGTCATAACTAATGGCTCCAGAAACATCAAGTCTCCATTGTGAAGCTGGAGACATTGACAAGAGGTGTACTTAGTTGACAGCATTGATCAGCACATTTTGTTTAGTTTTTGAAGATTGTGAGAGAGGAGAAAGAGGACAATCAATTTCCCTACGGCGCCTTTCACTGCTTGCTTATACACCTATGATTGGCTGGAGATAGTGTGCAATCCAAAATGTTTCATTGTTCGTAATTATTTGAAAAAATTGCTGCACTTCGATTGAGCCTCAAAAATGAATCATGTGAAGCGTTCTCACAATTGATTTTGCTTTTCTCTTCAAGAGAAACATAAAGAAGTCTAGTCACCAGACTGAACATAATGCTGAAGATCGAATCTCCCCGCGACAATGGGTCAATAATAGGAACTCATTTCTAAGTCCAAGTGTGTGGTTATAAATTAAGTGTCTTTTTTAAAGTCCTTTTGATTGTGATGTTTTAGCTTTGTTAAAGAAAAGATGATTCATTCATCAAAAAGGCACAGTCAACTTTTCAAACTACCAGGGAGTTGCATCGATTTCTTTAAAGAAAAGATAATGACGGATCAAACAATGTGTTTGAAAGCATAAAAGCTTGATGTTTGGGAATAAATATTGCATATGTGTGTTTTTCTTTGCAAAGTCTGTGTGTCTTCCCATTAAAACATTCAAAGAGCTTGGTTCAAAGGCCCGCTTTCCGGGCAGAGCACATATCTTACGCAAAAAGATGCAATGTCATACAACTGCTGTTTGTACATATTGCTGCCATGACAGGGTTTATGGCGCCTCCATTACATCAGTTCTACGATAACCATGCAGCCTTTTGTGGGCAGACAGATAATTAAATGTCGATTTACCCTCTTCAACGTTACTGGGGCAATATAGCTGCTTTGCTGACAGATTGAACACTTGCTGCAGCCTCACGCTCTTATGATTCAAGGCAAGGTGCCACGTGCAGACAAGGTTATGAGGAATTGGCCCAATTTTGGCGCTGATTGCAACGTTTACCCAGGCTCTATACTGCCCTGGCTTGGAGTTAGAGACTGCTCAAGATGTATGTGCTGCTGCTGACGTATGTAGCGCTGGTGTTGGGGAGCGGGGAGACAATCACAACCCTGATCAGTCATCCAGACAGTCTGTGAGATGGGAAATGACTGCTGGCGGGGTTCAGCCACTGGTTATAGATGAGAAAGGCACAGAGTAATAATAGATTCCTGACCCAACCTGATTTATCAATTGATTTATTAGTGTTATCATCTTTATCATCCCCGTCATCTATCTTCAATAAATACTGAAAGCCAGCTCAAAACTGTGGAGCAGATTGTATCCATGTATTAAAAAAATCAAAAACCCAACCACACTTTCATGACCTTTAAGTCAACACGTCTATATTTGGAGATTAAGTGAACAGATGTTTCTATAAAAAACATGATGAATGTCATGGTTACAAAGATGCTTGTATGAGCCTGTCAAATAAAAAAACAATTCTCCCGCTGCAACACAATCCTGCCGCTCTGCTCGTGAGTGACTGGTCCTCGACGTTCAAGCAGACCTCTAAGGTCAAGGAGGGAACTGGGGAATTAAAATCACACTTGAACACTTCTATTGAAGAACCTATGGTGCGAAATCAACGACTCATTCAATTTCAACTAAAACTCTGTGATTACACTTGACCCTGCGTGCACCGTGTATGTAACACAGGTCAATACGTACGCCCAGGCTGTCATCACAATGTTGTCACTGACATGTTTTTGCCATATTCTGAGGTCATAGCATTTGCATAGTTATTGTCAAGCTTTGGATATGTTGATGTCTTAGATTGAGGGCATGATTTTGTTGTGTCTTTTGTCTTTGATCTCAAAGGCTTAAAACCCGTTTGCACCGAGCCTTCGCAGCAGCTGGCCCTAGGCTCTGGAACACTCTGCCCCTCCATGTGAGGTCGGCCCAGACCCTAGGGGTTTTTCAAACTACACTAAAAACACACTTCTTCTCTCTGGCCTTCTAGTTAGAGCGGAGCACGACTCCTGACTTGTCCCTGTGTTTTTTATATATATCTGTTGTAATTTATTGTCTTTTATTGTGATTGTAGTAATGTGTTTTTATTACATGTACAGCACTTTGGCTCGACCAAAAATCGCTTTTAAATGTGCTTTATAAATAAAACTTGATTTGATTTGATTTGAAAGATCCAACATAATGTAAAGTTAAACATGATATTAGCATGTGCTCAGAAGATATAAACATTTAGACTTTAAAAATACACTGATCAAATGTTAGGAAAGCAAGGTGTCTGTAGCCTAGTGGTTTACTGCAAGGTGCACATTAAATCCCAGGTTCAATTTCCAGTGATGAATGTCATCCTGTGTGTCTACACTGTCGTTCTATCAGACCCAAGATAAAACGACAAAGTCAAAAGTCCTCAAAGACGTGTGTAAAGTTTAGGCCAAAATCCAAATGATTGTATTATTTATTTTTATATTTATTTTATATTTAAAAAGAAAGATCCACAACTCTGAGTTTGAGCTGCCAGTATATTTTTATTAAGTTCAACCAGTCTTCAATTTTCTCAGTTTTTCACTGCTCCAAGTGAAAAGTAAAAAATATAGAAAAACCTCACTTTATTTGATTTGCAAAATCAAAAAAGAAACAACCCTACCACATATCCATACATACCTACATACCTAATTAGCATGGACATACTGTATCTACGCAACAAAAAAAATATTTACATTGTTGGTAAATGGCCTGATTATGTTCTTGATTAATGCATAGCAACTTTTGTTGTCGACCAACACTCGATGTATTTTCTTCCCTTTCACATCAGACAAAGAAAAGCTGCCAGTCCTCAAATTTAGTAAGCTTGAGCCGTAGGGACTTTGAATAACAATTTCCAGCCTACCGTTTCAAATATACTGAGCAAGAGTGAAGGATTACTGAAACACTTGTCAAGATTAAAATTGCATAAAACCCTGATGTCTTCGCCACTGGTCTGTGTGTTTATGCAGATTTACTTCATGAGCAGAGGACTGTGCTGAGCTTATTGCAAAGTGTCTGGGAGATTTCACAATATGAATCCTTGTAAAGACATAATTATGTGTTTTTATTTTAGAACTATGGGAAGGCCATCAGCGAAGCATCCTTAAAGTATGTTTACCATCTCCAGAGAGTTATTTCAGTGCTTCAAAGTGAGGCGGAGTGAGAGGCCGGTATCATGACATGCCTCGCAAATACTCCAGCAGCCAATACCCACAAGGCTTTGTTTCGGAGGTTATCTTCACCCTCCACTCGGTTCACTCGAGTAGCCGATCTATCAGCGACGGAAAGGGAGCAGCGGTGACAGCCACTGTACGATTAGACGCTATGTCGGCTAATATCGCGCTGCAGTTGAACAGGGCCAGCCTTTGTTGTTGTTTACACTGCGTTTTCCCATCATTAGGCTTGGCAAGGCTGGCTGCAGACTTTTTATGTTAATTAAAATGAATATACAGTAAGGACTGCACGTGTGGCTTCATGCCAGAATTTTGAAGTAAGACTCAATTAACCTCAACGACCCTGTCTAACACAAACAATGAGAAATTAATTATATGCAGCATCGAACCCAGACAAGCTTAGCGGCTTCAAAACTACAGTATAAATGGTTTCGAATGCATTTCCACCTTGTGTCTGCCAAATCAATGGCCCATTAAAAAATCTGCAGCAACATAAAATGGATATCATGAAAGCACAGGTGTTTGCAGATCATGCAATCCCTGAGTATCAGCGTTTTTGGATATATGTATTCCTTATTGATTGAACTTTAATGTTAGATAGACATCAGCCCTTCACTTGTTTTGAAACAAGGATGAAGATGGTGAATATATTTTGTGTGGCGATAGAAACCTTGAGGTTTTGACGCATTTGCAGTAATCCTTATGACTGTTTGACATTAGTTGGTTGCATCGGTCAAAGAGCACTGCACACATCCATGGCAGGTCACACAGAATGGCAGCTTATAGACTGCATTCATCAATGTGTGTTTTAATGTTTGTGTGTTTGTAATTGCTTGCGTGTGTGTGTGTTTAAACCCTCTGACACGCACATACACACATTCAGACAACCTGTGAAAGAAAGTGTCTCACTAATTTGAAACGTGTTTGCATTTGTGCACAATACAGTGATCCGCAGACGTTCATGTTATCACATTGGCAGTTATGAGTTATTGCACCCTGCAGCAGTCCCTACCCCTGGACAACTTTTAATTATGTTACAAAGTGCAAACGCTCCGCTGCATTAATGTGTCCGCTGGAGTCTTGAACGATTACATTAACTCTGGCTTGGTAAGAAGACTAGCTTCCCTAAATCATGAAAACATGTTTATTAAACTGAGATGAACTCACACCATGGTGTTTGTGGATGTAAGTGAGGGATTATCCTTTTGGTTGATAAGGAATTAAAAAATAATGTGCAGCAAAGCCATGGAATGCTCATAGAAGCGGAGAGCTAGCAGATGAGCTTGTTGAAGCCATTTCTGCATTTCTATCATATGATAAGATTATGAATGTTTTGTATATGATGTTTTATTATTTATATGTATTATTATTTTTGATTGATGCCGACTATCAATGTATTATTATGGTGACGTCACGTAGGCGTGGTTTTGGCCCTTTAATAGACGACAGGTGACAGGTGCTCATTATGAGTGGAAGGCAAACAATTTATTAACCGCACGATATACGCCGTATGGCTTCAAATATTTTCTTAAGAGTTTAGACTTTAGTTTAATATTTTGTGAGTTTTTCTTTAAAGTGGACCTATCATGCTGTATTTGAATAATATAGTGTAGGACCATACCTATATAAGGCATATTTATACTTTTTTTTTTTCAAAATACCAAACAGATCATGCATTTTAGCCATGCCTCATTTTGCTCAATTTACCCCTGTTTTAGCAAGGGCTGATTCTGTGAGAACAGCACCACCTACAGGCCTGGCATATGTACTACAGCGTCTCCAGCGCTTTCGAACGGCAATGGCCGTGGCTGTCTCCTCCTGATTGGTGGAGTTGGCCCAATAGCCGTAGCGCCACCGTCCTGACGTCAGGACAGTGTTCAAATCTGGATCAGTTTTTATCAGATCCGTTGCAGCCCCTTTTTTAGAGATTTGGGTATGGAGGAAAGAGGGTTGTGTTTTCTGACACTTGGTGAGTTCCCTGGAACACCGGGGACACATATTCATGTATAAAAGACGTACAAAAGTGCATTTTGCATGATAGGTCCCCTTTAATATTTTGTGAGTTTTTCTTTAAATAAACGACGGTATCTGATCATTAATGTGGATGCGCGTTGATGTTTCCGACCGCTCATAACAGAGCTCTTTTTATTTTTTGAAGAAAGGGAATAGCAGAGGTATAGCAAAGACAAGATAAATGAACAGAGTGTAACGTATTCCTCGTGCACTGTGGATCATTTATGTTTTCTATGGCCTACGCCTGAAACAGCTCTCCCTCAGGAGACGAATGTGTGTGTGTGCGCTGTCCATCATCGTGGGGGCAGACGAGTGTGAAGTGAAGCACACACCAACCAGCAGCATGTCATTCACAGCTTCATGTTGGGCAAGTCCCTCTTGTCACACTTGAGTCAAGGAACACGTCGAGGTGAGATTGCTTCACTACCTGGTTTGACCACCACATGAAAATATAAATCTATATATTGTTTAACAGACGAGCACACAGGAAGCAACATCTTAGAAATATTGTTCTCTTTGAAGAAAAACAATCGTCATTTGAATCAGTTTTTAATATGCAGCTCACGTTGTGAAACATGCCGACACCAGATTCAGTTCAATTAAAATGTTGCAACAAGAACTCAATTATTTCAGTCGTTTATCAGATAATGTAGCACAAAAACGTGCAGTTTTATACCAACAATTCTTTAATTCTAACACTTTCTTCCCTCTGGAATTTCTTGATATCCTAAGTGATATGAAACCAATTTTCCGGAGAGGATTAAATAGACCTTGAGGATACATCTCATGAGATAACATGATGATGGAACCAGGAAGGTGTTGTGAGTTTGATAATAAGCATAGAAATATGGCATTTATTATATTTAAATGTTGATGGTTACAAGGCATGCTCTTATTTGGGTTTACAAAGCACCTATTCGAAGCTTGAGTCATTATGACAAGAAACATCAAGCACAGTGGAAAAATGACCACTATGCTTCCTGAAGTAGTCACAGATTAGGTAAAAAAACTATAGCGTGAGACAAGGGTCGTTGGGAAACGTGCTCTTTCAATCAATGTACACTGCGGCGTGCGGGCTTAATCACAGATCTTGTTCATGGATAATCGCTACAAGTGAACCTTGCCTGGATGACATTTGCATATATTGAGTTACAGGAGTCAGTCTCACTCACACTCCATCCGCTTGATCACCGCATGCGATGTTATCTGCGTGGAGCTGAAAACATCAAAAGCACTTTCTTCCAATCATCTTTCACACATCAGTGGGGGTTACAGTTTGATGGTGATCTGCTTAATGGAGGGTTGGAATGCAATTCTAAATCGATTATAGAGTTACTGTTAGTTTTTAGAAGTGGATAGGGAAAATATCACTGCTATATATAATGGTTTAAAAGTGAAATCGTGAGTGTAGATATGATAATTAATGACCCCTTGCATATTTCATTAAATTGTTGTGCCCCTGTTTGCCTGTAATGAAGTGCTTTATGGCTTCAGTTTTGACTATGACTCCAACAAGGGTCAAGAGATACATCTAAGGCAGGGGTGTCAAACTCAAGGCCCAGGGGCCAAATCCGGCCCGCGACTTCATTTAATGCGGCCCCACAAGAGGTTACATGGCGATTTACAGAAGCACGTTGCCCATAAACTACATATCCCACAATGCATCTCAAATTGGAGTTTTTTTCTCATAATTTGACTTTTTTTCTTCAAAATATTCATTTTTTCTTAGAATTTGATTTTTTTTTTTAAATCATTTTGTGACATTCTCACTGAAGAGACTTGCAATTATTTGCCCCAGACTTCTGCTTTCAGACGTAGTTAATTATGAAGTTATTACCCTATCCGATGATAATCCAATGCAGAGGCAATAATGTAATATAATATATTATTTTATATATATTAAATATTTATATATGTATTTTTATATATAGTCTTAAAGTTACAACCGGCCCTTTGAGTGCAACCATAATGCTAATGTGGCCCGCGAAGAAATTGAGTTTGACACCCCTGATCTAAGGGGTCACAAGGTGATTAACAGGAGAGAAAAGCACAAGAAAATAATGTTTTTTCTGCCACATAGTTATATTTATCCTTCCAGATTTCCTTTAATCTTTGACTGATGCTGTAGAGACAGAGTTGAGTTTTAATGACCTGAGACCAAGAGAAGGAACCAAACACGCTGCTGACATGATGGTGGCGCTCGAGAACCAGTGTGTTTGGTTCCTTCACCCTGTTGAAGAATATAAGATGAAAGCATGTATGTGGAGAACTAACATTGAAATGTAGACCACCTATGACAGTTATACTGTAATACAGTAGATTTCCATTGGATGTTCTTACTTAGTTTTGCTTGATAAATACACAAAAGATCAGCTTCATTAATTCCGAGTGAAATTCCCTAAAGTGATGGTTGAGTTCAATTCATATTTCCATTTTTTGTTTGGAAACTGAAAAGAAAAGCAGAAAGAAGCATGGCTTAAGAACTGATGCCAATAAAGTCTTGTATGCAGAGGAAACTTCTTGGCATTTGATTTACCCTCTTCCCTTTTTTGTGTTCATTAAAAACAGCAGTGGGAAATGATCATAGATATTTACATTTTATCCATCCATCTACATTTTTATACAGTTTTCAGGATTCAGAAAGAAATGTATTGAATTGTAAGAGGCTGTTAAATCATGTCTCGTCAAATATTCAATTTTTTTATTTATGCATGCAATGCCATTGTAATGTAGCCAATAAACTCATGGCATTACAGTTATGTGCAAACCACTTTAATAATCTTGTTGCACATTGTAAATAATATCTCGACTACAGCGCTATATGATGTTTTGTCTGCCAAACACTGTGACAGCACAGCCAGTGAACATAGGCTACTTTACTCATCGTCACTCATTAACCATTTTTGAAGTGCTGCTGATGGGTTAAAGCTGCATTTGAATTATATGTTGTTCATGCGAGAGAGGCTGCCTGAATCCAGTCCAAAGCTTCCTGCCACAATAGATCAATAAGCATACTGACAAATTACTACAAGATACGTTACAAAATATTATAGGAACCCATCTGGAAAGCTTGTGCTGCTCACAATAATTAAAACAATAGATTACAAGATGACAGGGACCGGGAGAGGTGGGGTGTAACATGACAGAAAAAAACCCAATATACATAATACCCCTCACCAAATGCTGGGAGTTGTAGCACCCTCAGCATCTCTGAGGGATGTGTAACTGCATTTATTCTAAATAAGATGATCCTACATATATCATTATTAGAGGATTATTGTCTATGTTGCTTCCAATGATGCTTCTGTTGCTGGTGCTGCTCATATCTAATCTTTTTCTATCCTGCCGTTACATAAATCACATAGTCATCATAGACCGGTACAAGTCTCATGAGAATTAATTAACCTATATTGTTCATGAAAGCCCTGCGGGAAATGGATTCTCTGAGTAAATGCACCTCCTTTACTTCAATAGTCAATAAGAGGGTATGACCTGACATAAATGTAAATGGTATTTAAGTTGCAGTCGCATTGTCTAATGAAGGATAATGTAAATGACAAAGTACTTGGTTTAGAAGACACTCGACTGGGAGAGTGGTAGAGCTCCAGTTTCAAGTAATCCTCCATTTTGATAAATAAACGGCAAAACACTAAGCTCTGGCTCCACCAGGGAGCAGCCCTGAAGAGTGGAGCTTCAACTCAAAGACCACACATTAAAGTGTTGCACCACTGGGAAGTTGCAAAGGTCTAATTAGCCACTGTCTGCTCTGTCAGCGACGGCAGACCTGCACAAGGCCCTTCCTTCCACTGCCAATTGAGCTCCAGTTTACTGTAGCTCCATATTAAGGTGTCAAGCCCAACTGCGCCTGTTTCCTGAGTACTGCTCATTTCTCCCCATGGGAACGCTTCTGAGGAGAGGATACAGCAATTATCCATGGACTGCAGAGTGAAAGGTGAAAGGATTAGTATTTACCAGCCAGTGAGTGGTTAATGACAATACAATATGCCGGAATTATGGGGATTAAGGGCCAGGGATTTGTGCACAGTCAATGACATTTCCAGCAACACCTCAGTGCTATCTCAGTAAATTGAAAGACGTTGGGTGAAGGAGGGTGGGTTATATGTTGTGGGAAAGGACGAAAGAGTTGGCAGCAAGTTTGTGTTTATTTGTTTACTCATGGGGTTTGTTTAGGTATTTATCTGTGTATTAAATTAAAGAAACAGGACAACAGGGCCACCGTCACAGTGTATTGAACCATCCGGTGCACCAGGGTTTTCTAGTCTAGTAGAGTTTAATTGATTTACCTTAATTACAGGTACAGTCTCAAAGGTCTCTGTAGCTCTTACATAATCAAGCAAGAAGTCTGACATCAAGGTGGTTATGTTTTAAATGGATGAAAATGGAACAGGATCATATAGGAAACACAGAAGAAGCAAAATAATAAGGCTCATGGAATTATCCATGTATGGCATCAGGCATTAATGTAAGCTCAGTTACAATCATCATCTTAATATCTTTGCCTTCTTTTATGCACTTTAATGGCCATTTTGCAGGGTGCAATAATTATATTAATCACATATAAAGCACATAGTTTAGCACTGTCGATGCTGTCTTTGGAGAGCAATTTAATTGTCAACACAAGGAAGTAAACTCATCAAGGAGTCTTTATAACTTCTAATACAACATATTTCACTAAATATTATTCATCCACGGCCGAAAAAAGCCATCTGTCTATTTGTGTCGCTCATCCCAGCCAGGCCAGTAGAAGTTAAACTCTTGAATCACTTTGTAGAGTTTCTTTGAATTAAGTATGAAGATCTGATGTCATTGTTCTTTGTATATAATTTAATATTTAATAAGTGGCTTCCTTGATCTCATTGGTTTAACCCTCCTATTGTCTTCATTTTCCCCCCCTTACTTTGGTGTTCGCGGTCAAATTTGACCGGTCCTGTTTTAACTGCTATTACATTAACACAAAAACCATTAATCATCACCAAATTTCATTTAACACCCTTTCAAACTGTAAATATTGTATCAGACTACTGGTATACATGAAAAACTGCAGTAAATATACAAAGAATAGACACTGAACATGTATTGCGTGTGCCAGGTGTGATCCATGTGGGGGGATGGGCACATAAGGGGGGGAACACATTGTGTGTGTGTGTGTGTGTGTGTGTGTGTGTGTGTGTGTGTGTGAGATCGTCTGATCTGGATGGTTACTAATTCCTTTTCTTTATGGCGGTCATTTTTGACCGGGAACACCATGGGTGTTACAAAGTTGACTAAATCATCCAAAATTGACCCGAAGACAACATAGGAGGGTTAAAGAGGAAGTAACATACCGTGGTTTAGCTAAAAATGCTGGTTTTGATCCCAATGAATGAATGCTCCGATCTATTTATTTGGTATTATATGCACTAAGATTTTTTGTCTCTTTTCAATTTGGAGAAATAGTGGTTTGACTCCAAGGTATTTTCAGATCACTGAACCTACCCCGTGATGGATAAAGATCTAGGCCACCCTACAGCGAAACCCAATTTCATCTTCTTTGACTCGTGATCTTTTTCTCATGGTCACTACCCCAACGCTTCTGTGTATAGATGAAAGTCAGAACAAAGCTTTTTTTGTATCTGTGTATTTTCCACCAAAGTCTGATGCAGAGACAGTATGTGACTAGTAGAAAGAAATAGTCTGAAAATAAGTTTTTTACCGCACTTACGTCTTGAATGGTTGAAAGGTGGACTCAGAGTAGCACATCAATTGTGACAACGCTATGGTCTAACCGCGCATGTAATTGAAACAATCGATTGCAATTTCATAAACACAAATGTGCATAAAGCACAGAACCGGTAAAGTGAGCTTCTATCGGTTGAGTGATCAGAACTGCACGCCTATCAATCTCCCCGTCTCCCCTCCAGGCTTGTTTATTGTTTTCCCATTGAATGCTGGATAGGGAGGCATTGCGCAGGTCTTCTATCATCTCAAGGAGAAGCATTTTCTAAGCTCTGCCCAAGGATCTCACTTCAACAGGACAAAAGGTCTTGTATTACCGGCTCAGAAAATGTCCTCCATCAGTTGTTAAAATGAACCTTTTCGAGGAAAATATGGCGTGTGTGTTTACGTAGGCCTTATAAAACCACCAGATCAAAGCAAGGAGCCTTTCAAAAGGATTTTTTACCTGAAGTTTCACAATTTTACAAACGTCATAATGCACAATTGCTGATCAGGTTCTCTCTTCAACCGCAACTAAATCTCTAGGTTATCTTCTTCAAGGTGAAATGTATTCATCCCACTTTATATTTCCCAACATGCTGAAGTGCATGGGCCTCTACCATGTCCAACACTCAATATCCACAGAGTTTTGATCACATTTTGAAAACCAGAAGCCCCAGTAAAGCATAATAAATGCATAAAACACAGTTTGTCTTCTCGCACCCAAGACGGTTAGCATGTTTCTTAACGCACAGTAGTTTACTAACACTCTGCATGTTGTTAAGGAACTACCTTATTACTGTAAACTGTAGGTTTGAATATATTGAATATAAGACGACCCTTGTGCATTTTTCAGGCCTTTTTTTGTGCCTTTTTGAGCTTCTCATCATGTGCATGAGATACCATTATATCAGCGTTGTACTAGCATCAGTGTTTACCTTTCTGTGCCAAACACATTGGTTTGTTGTCATTCAAAAACACTATCTTCATTGAAAATGTAAAATACATTTAAAATAACTACAGACTTGTAATGTAGCTGCATATCAAATTAACTCTCTGTAACTTATACTGTCTGATTAGCATTATGCTACAGTATACATATAATAATCTCTAATCTAATGTTTTTTTATTATATTTTCTCTTGCTTGCTCTTCTTCCTATCTTTTCTATTGCTTGCTTGTACTGTATGCGTTACCCTCTCTCTCTGGTGGTAAATTAGATGGGAATAGGTAATGAGAACATTTCATGCCGTAAGCATCTGTTACAATGACAATTAACGTCCATTGTCTTTTGGATCAGCTAAATATTAAGCATCAGGCAGACGTATCTCTGTGTATGAAATCACATTAATCAACATTGGGGGCCACCTGCTTATCACACTGATGTGGAAATTGGAAATAAGGGGCTGCATGAATGCAAAAGAAACTCCTGAAATCAAACGTGGCGGTGAGTGTTCAGATTCATCAAGTACGTGAAAGCTGATTTCCAAGAGGATTTGTCAAACAAACAAGTAATATTTGTCGAACAAAGGAAGCCTAAAAATACATCTAAAAATGAATTTACTGCAACACTGTTTTTAAAAAGGTTGTCAGTGATGTACCTTGTCAATTTTCTTTCTGGATGTTCACAACTGGTCAACCGTGACATGTGAACTATATTTTAAGTGCAGCTACTTGTTGGTGGAGTTTGGTAGAAAAACTTGTATTGTCAGAACTCTAGACTCAGGGAGAAAGGGTCTCTTTAGATGCACCTTGTTGCCTCCATGTTCAGCAGTCGTACAGAAAGAAATCCATTACAGATGAAGGGCAGGTTTTTGAGTAATGGGTGCAACTCACCTTTCTGTGACCTGACAAACTCTACTTTAATATTTTCACAATTTTGCTATCTTTTCACTCTGTATGGACTGAATAAAAGTTCAGAATAGGTGGCTTCTCTGGGTTTTAGAAAGTATTTATTGGATAAATTCTGCATGAATGCAAACTGTTAGAAAAAGCTGCACTGGAAAAAGGCAAAATCACAAGACCTGTGATATACAGTACTCAAGAACACATTGCATACAGATACTTTGTTTAACCGACTACCAAAGCTCCCCATCAGCAGAAACGGTTCCCAGAATCCCCCTAGGAGGTATTGCAGCTGACTAATTTATGATGGAAAACATGGCCACCATTATTCTGAATGTTATGGTATAAACAAATATTTGGCTCAAGTTGAAGCCAAGCACTTCTTCTGCTCGAGTACCATTATTTAAAACCAAAAAAAGCCAAATGCCAGAGAGCACTTTGCAACAATCAATGGCTGGACTAACTGCTGCTTTCTTTCTATTTCAACACGTTCTCACTCCCAACTTGTCACATATTAACGATCGGTCAGGGCCCCTTCCCGTCACCCTATTACGCACTGAGTACCCCTTGAGCGTCAGTTCTCAACGGGCAGGGCGTCCCATAGACCTCATAGCGTCTATTATCAACGCTATGGGAGGTCTATGAAGGTCTATGGGAGGCCCTGCCCGTTGAAAACTGACGCTCAAATGGTACTCAGTGAGTAATAGGGTGACGGGAAGGGGCTGATCGTTAATATGTGACGAGTTGGGAGTGAGAACGTGTTGTCTATTTGTGTTTCAGCAGGAAGCAAAGGAGACATTAAAATGTGATGCACTGGCCCTGTCTTTAAAAAGAGCTCATGTTCTGTTGTGGGTCATTTTGCACTGTATGTCAGATTATCCCAGGCAGTGTGGCGAAGGACAGTGTTTGCAGTAGTTATTGGTAACGCGGGAGTAATCATAGAGGATTTGGAGGAACAGCAGTCTTATTTTGGAGTTATTGATTTGTTGACTGCCACTGGCAATGTTAGACAAGTGAGGCAGGAATCTCAACCCCGCAAATGTTTTTTTGCAGAGAATAATAGAGCTCCTCCAGCAGTCACAATAGCACACTCACTCAAACTCTGTTCCCTGCTAATACTTTTAGATTTTTTTACTTCAAACCTCAGTTGCCTTCATTGCCTACTGGCTGTGTTTTGTTGCCAGTTGAATTTAAATGCCATGCATCTGGTACACATTTTTGACAAGTGTAAGAATTGCACGGTTCTGTCAAACCTCAGGCTTCGAGTGGAAAGCTTTGCGAGGTGCTCCTATAATTTCTCTTCCTGATCCGATCCCCCCCGTTTTTGCATCACTGCGCAGATGCAGTGGTGCGTGCATTACATCTAGTGCCGATCAAAAGCCCCAGCTTACTTTATTCCCTTTTTTTCTATATTTGATCTGGATCTGGAATAATCCAAGGAAATGTTCCACTAACATTTGATTCTCCCTCTTTACCTCCACATTAAGGGAAGATGCCAATCAAAGGAATGTTTTCAAACTTACAGCTGAGAAGGATTGAACCATTTCTACAGAACAATGTGTGAGGAGATTTCCATATTGTGAAGCTCTGTGTTAGACGGCTGTAAGTTAAAGGTGAGACGGCATCTATTTTTTGTATCCCTACTATTGCTGTGCTGACAGACTGGGTCAGTTTGGTGGTCTGCCACTTTGGTCCTTGCATACATTGTTTTCAAAACTATTGGATGGATTGCAATGACATTTTTGTACTGACAATAATGGTCCTGAGAGGTATCCTAGTCACTTTAACATTCTTAACTTTATTTTAGTATCAAATAACTCTATTTGTAATGACCAAAACTCAAGTGTACCTTTTTAGTTTAGTGAGAAAATGTGAGTATGCTCTTATTCTAAACAACAATGGCCAAACCTGAGGTCTTCACCAACGCTGAGTTGTTTTACCCCTCCTGTTGCCTTGGGGTCAAATCTGACCGATTTACTACTTTCATCAATCATAACTTTTTTGTTTTACATTCGATTGCATTAAGGCTTTATGATATCCTTCACAGTAGACATTTGAACATATCAAATTGCTGATCACTACTTTCATTGAATTTTGGATGATTTAGTCAACTTTGTAACACCCATGGTGTTCCCGGTCAAAAATGACCGCCATAAAGAAAAGGAATTAGTAACCATCCGGATCAGATAAAACACAAACACCCACACACACACTAGATGTGTTCCCCCCCTTATGTGCCCATCCCCCCATGTGAATCACACCTGGCACCAGAGGTGGGACCAAGTCATTGTTTTGCAAGTCCGAGTCAAGTCTCAAGTCTTTGCGCTCAAGTCCAAGTCAAGTCTCAAGTCAGGATGGGAAAGGTCAAGTCCAAGTCCTAAACTTTGACAAAACGAGTCTTAAACAAGTCCTTATGTGCTTTTCAACAAATGTAATGACATCGATCAACAGAATAATACTTAATAATCAAACTGCTCTTTATTAGTCACATTAATAATTTAATAATCAATTTTCTCTCTGCTGGTAAAGTAACGTGTTTTTCTTCTATTGTAAGAGGGATCAGTAAGATAAGGCTACCGTGACGGTTTGATTCAGAAGGAGTTTAATGTATAAGATCCCTGATGTTGAGGTGACCAGAATGTTTATTTCCACTGTCTACAACATGTTATAAGGGACCCACAATCTATCTTTATGCAAGGGATAATGTGCAGCGAGGCGGTCTCTATGGGGAAGAGAACACCTGAATCTAGATCCCTCTGCAGGTGGTACTTTAACTGTATTTTGATGCTAATACTTTTGTACTTTTACTTGTAACATTTTGAATGCAGGATCTTTTATTGTAACCGAGTATTCCTACACTCTGGTACTTTTACTCAAGTACAAGATCTGAACTTCTCCCACCTCTGGCAATAAATCCTGAGTGGTTACCAAAAAAAAAACCCTGCTCTGAAGGTTATTTTCATTTTACAAATCCTGCACTCAGCTTTGCTTTCTCCAATATCATTGAAATGCAGCCAGAAGCTGCTCCTTTTTTCGGTTTTCGCAAATTTCTAGACTTCTTCCGACGCGCTTGCATTTAAATCCGGCTCCCCGTCTCCCCGTCGCTCTGTGTATCTGGCCTGTACCACTACACCTGCTGTCTTTGGAGCGTCTGCTCCCCACCCTTCTTTCACATAATGGTATGATCCTAGTGTGTCCTCGCATATGATTGGCCGCATGCTGGCTCAGCAAAATAAAGTCCCGCCCCTGCCTGCATGGATTCTCAGCAAGAGTTGCAGCGGCTGAAGATTCTGCTCTCCCCGACGGGAGTCTGCTCTTCAAGCGGCATCTTGCGATCGGCGTGTTGGAGACCCTGAATTAAATTATCAAGTCACCTCAAGTCAGAAGGCTCAAGTCCAAGTCAAGTCCCGAGTCATTGTTGTTCAAGTCCAAGTCAAGTCGCAAGTGTTTTGTGATTTTGTCAAGTCGAGTCCAAAGTCATCAAATTGGTAACTCGAGTCTGACTCGAGTCCAAGGGTGTTTCTCAATCGCGAGTACGCTTGCTTGGTAGCACATGTCTGCCGAGCATCTTGCTTCAGAAGCGAGTCAAGAATACTTCCTGGCATTCGGAAAACGAAGTGTGGAACACGCTAGCAAGTGTGCAGGTGTGCGTCATATGAGAGGCCCCGCCGTACATCTTCGGCCACAGATTTGGGGAAATTGGTCCGTGCGCAAAGCATTGTGGGGATTTTAAAACCGCGAAGTCTACTCATGTGCAGACTCGATATTTCTCCAAACGGAGTACGCCGGGCTCGGTAGATTTCCAAGTATACTGGAGATTGGAACAGTACTTCGGCGGCACTCGATGACGTAGTATGCTTGAAATAGTGGCTCTGAAGCAGCTTTACTCGCGATTGAGAAACACCCCGAGTCATGTGACTCGAGTCTTTTGTCTTCTTATTAAGTGTTAATGATGATGTAAAGCACTGTGTCTGAAAATGTGCTATATAAATAAACCTACCTTACCTTACCTTACCTACCTTACCTTACCTACCTTACATTATGACATGACTGGAGACGTCTAGTCAACCCACGAGACCTTTTTGTGTCGGTATAATTTCTTAGGTAAAACACAAATGAGAACTTTTTCTTTCAATAAACGGCTCCCTGCTTTTAAAGATAGCAACTGTAAGTAAGCCTGGACCAGCATTTTAATAGGCTCTAATCTCAGACTGAGAGACTGGCTGCAAATTGCATTACGACACTTCTAAGTTGAACTCATCCTGTTCCTGAACATGGTCGGAGGATTTCTCATCTGCCCAGCCTGGTCTCTCTCACTGGCCAGGACTGATGCCTCTGCAATGTCATGAACTGTGGAGCAACAGTCACTCCCATATCAGAGATGATCTTGTGATTACTGTAATACTAATCAGCCAGTAATCACCTTAAGAGCCTGTCAAGCCCTTGATGAAGCGTTGTTGGAGCCACCGTTCTCATCAATGTGACCACACAGCTGACAGAAGTCTCATCCTGTTACAGAGCCTCATTTGAACTCCATCCAGCAGGAATATGCTGACTGAGATATCCATCCTCCAGCTATTGTTCCTCTTCTAATCTCCTCACACAGAACGTTTTCAATTTGAGCTTTTACAGACGCTATTGTAAGGACCTCCAGGTCGTATCTCAAGTGTCTCAAAGAAAAGGCAGTTTCAGATTCATGTAGATGAGGGCTGCTACTGATTACTAGATGGATCATTTATATTTAACTCTGAGCCAAAACTGACGCTTCAAATTGTTTTTGTCAAAGATGCTCACCTAATAATGAAATAATACAAAGACTAAAAGAAAAACCTTGTATTTGAGAAGCTGAATCAGACGAATTCTTGTTATTGTAGATAGTTGTTATTTGTGTTGATCAGCTGTTTAATTGACTGACTGACCCACACAAATTAAGACCCCCTACAATTCCTGCTGCTTGTGCTCAGTCTTAACCTATAGAGAGTTCTCAAAAGCCCTTCTCAGAATGCATGGCCTCATAATAAAAGATGTCTTCAGTGTTGCAGTGCCAAATAACATGGGGTAGTTTGATGAACAGAATGATAAGTCAAGCATGAGTGACTCATTTGTCCCAGAAGACTAGGCACATATTGGTAACTGCTCATTTGGTAGAGCCGGCTCAATTGTAATGCCATGCATTCTGTTGTCATTCTTTGTAAACATGTTATCTCTTTATTCCAGAGCTGCTGCTTTGTCTGAGAGGTAAACACTCTTCCAACAGCTTATTAAAACGGTCATGAGCTAAATAAATTGTAGGGATATGTCAAAGTATATTTACTCCCCATTTGTGGGAGTTATTAAGCTACATTTCAACACCTTAAGTTTTAAATTCATGAATTAAGACAAGTTCCCTGAATATTAAACCTGATAATGAGCACACATGCCTGGTTCATTTCAAATAATAACTTCTGTAAATGATTGATGATTGGTGCGCTGTCCTACTAGCCTATGAACGTGGCCTTGAGCAAGGCACCGGACAACCCCCTCCCCCCCCCCCCCCCCCCCCCCCCCACTCCAATTGCTCCCCTGGCGCTGTACAATAGCTGCCCACTGCTCCTAGTACTAGACTCCTGGTACTAGGATGGGTTAAATGCAGAGGCCGAATTTCACTGTGTGCTGTGTGCTCTGCATGTGTGACCATTAAAGAGTGGTTTCTATGTTTAGCAGTGGCATGTTCATTAAAATCCCCAATTCAAATGTCGGAAAACACTGGAGATGGCACGATGGATTTGGAGTTTCTTTCCCTCTCTTATTAAGACATATTATTTGAATGCAAAGATGCATTCAGTGGAGCTTGCAAACTTTAGTTAATTAAGGTTTATATACTTTTCATGTCGGCTCAAAAGCTAAAATGACAAAAGCAGTCAGAAGTCAAACAGCAAATACGGCATAGAGAGCAAGTTATTAGGGTTTGTTTTGTGACAACTGCAGCCTCTGGTGCTGTCTGTTCCAAAGCTCTTTTAAAAATTACTCCTCCTTACCTCTTTCTAAAGCCAATTTTTCCACCATTAAGCTGACAGATTTACTCTAGTGATTTAATTCCATCAATTGGAAAGGGCAAGGAGATATATTCCAGCCATGGGACAAAGGTCTGCATCATTCGTCTGCACTCAGTCTGACCAAAACAATTATACAAATGACCTTTGAACACATTACCTTATTTTCTTCATTAGGGTAAGTGGTTTCTTTCAGCTACATTCACCACTGACTAGGCTACTTTTGCAATAAGCTTTATTTGAAGAAAATGCAGTGGGAAAGAAAAAGGTCAAAAGTCATCTGGCAGCATAGATCAGCCAGGCCACATCCTCCCCCACTGCCTTATATACTCTCATTGAAATCTTACCTCGATGTCAGCAAGAGCTTTTAGTCCCATTTTTATTGTGAAGCTCTACAGATGGAAGAGGGGAGTGCAGCATTTTGGGGGAAAGTGGTAACTAGTGAATAGACTGTCACTGCTTGGAGAGCAAGAGGGAACGAAATGAGAGAAAACAGGTACATCTCCCCCAGGTCTATAATCCTGAGATTACTGTTTGCTCTGGGCCCTGTCTGACTGCGCTCGGGCCGCCTCTGCTTCACTTCTAATCTCCTCGGTCCCAGCTGTCCAAGAATTGATTTGAAGAAGATTCTCTGAATCAATTACTCTCCTGTCCAAGGTCTCATTGCCTGTGAGCCACATACACATGTGCACATGAAAAACTAAATGCCTAGAAAAATGTACACACACTGACATACACACAACGTATTCATCTCTGTAGTAAACACCCTTTCACATAGGTTAATTGTGCACCCTCTGACAGACCTTTAACCGGTCTGTGGTACATTATACAGTTGGGTGGCCATTAATTGACCTCACATGGTTTTTGTGTAAAGGTCTCTTTCCACCTTCATTTTCCAATAAAATCACATTTCACATTTTTCCTGGTTTTCTGTCAGTAGTGTGCCACTTTATTCTGTCGTTATTTTAAATCTGTGAATATCCATATTGTAAAAACAAGCACTGCTATGCTAGCTGCTATCAGTCACCATGATGCATCTTTCCACCACGTTAGCTTTTGTCTCTGTATTTTCTAGTGTTTGAGCTGTAATGATAATATGAATAGGTTGAACACCAACATGTGGTTAATAAATTGTGTTTTCAGTATACTAACCATCATTTATTTGTGTGTACAATTCCCTATCATCAGTCAGGTTTCCAACCACGTATTCACATTCCTAAACGTATGAATAATGCATGTGAGCAGGGAATAGGGAGGTTTCTGTGTAAGGGAGAAGAAGCTGGAGCATGAATGTCTACCAAGTGCCTTCGATTGAGCTTATTATTTATTCATCTATTTTTTATTGAGTCATGGAAAGCCACAGACAAGCCCACAATGGTGTTATTATTAAGGTAGGGGAGAAGAAATTGACTCTTTTGGTGCAGGGGAACTTTTAAGATGAACTTGCCTCCCCCCTCAGCAGTAATTATTATCTCTCCATACAGCCATGCAGGATGGAGAGGGAGAAATCCAGGGAAGCTGCTGCTGGCATTCTTTTCATTTGCGAGTCCAACAGTGTTTGTAGAAGCTCAGAAAAGCATTTTACAGCTGCAAAAAATAATTGCCGTTTATAGCCAATTAAACTAATGAGTTCTAAAATAGCCTCAAGTGTGTTGTTTGACAAAGCACAGTTAAACAGCACTATGAGAAAAAGAACAGTAATGTAGGAAAATGAGCGTGAAGATTTGGTGATGAATAAAGGTTAAAGGTAGGGTAGGTAAGAATGGAGAAACCAGCTCGAGTGCACTAGAACAGGGGTTCCCAACCCCCGGTCCGCGGACCGGTACCGGGCCGCGGAGGTGTTACTGCCGGGCCGCGAAATAGCTGTGAGTTTATCGTAATATTTGCAGAATTATAAATGTATACAAATATTTTATCACATAATTTTCGCACCTATGCCACCAGTCATATTATTTCATCCAGTAGCTAGTTAATCTTTCACCAGAAAACCGTTGAAAATGGCTTTTATGATGTTCCGAGGGATTCGGCGGCTCAGCCTAAGGTCTCAGCCTCTTGTGCGCACGAGAATGTTACCGGTGCGCCAAGTACGAAGAGGAGCGCACAGGAGACAACCGTTTGATTGCAGACTGTTATGTTTATGTGGGGAAAACGGGGGGGGTGCATACATTATTTGAGATATATTTCTAACTCGGACTTCATTTTAAGGACATGTCGGCCAGGGGTGGAGAGCTATTTGTTTAAGCACCGGATTGGCAAAACAGGAAAGTAAACCAGTCTGCCTTGATCTATGAATTCATGTCCGGGACTCTCACAGTATCTGCTGCCCGCAGCTGCTTTATAGAAGGAAAATCTCCTTCACTTCATGAAATGGCTTCAGCATCAGGAGGCAGCGGGACGTATACTCCGCCTCTGAGAAGTGCAGCACCAGCGCGTAAAGAGCTGTGCCTTTTTACACACCGCATTCGCTGTGTTTACCTTCTTCAGAACAGCTTAAGAGTGACTGCAGGCTGCTACGTGTTAACCACACACACCTCTACACACACCTACACATCTCTACACACATCGAACTGCCCGATTACTCCCCCTTTTATTAGTTTTATGAAGGAGATGTCCAGTCAGTCACCAAGACGCATGATGTGTGTGTGTATGTGCTCTGCTCTGCTCAGCTCTGTGTTCCGTGTGTTTTCAAATGTTTATGAACAGTAATTTACACACATATGGCTAACTCCATATATGCGGCTGTTCCCAAAATAAATTAGTTTAATCTTAATCTCGATGTAGTGCTAAATGCTGTCGGAGTGCACCGGAACGAACGACACTATCATAATATCTTTGGAAAACAAATGCCAGTGTTCATAATGCGGCTTCTCCTCTCCAGCATTCACTGGATTATCCGTAAATCCTACAAACAAAACCAAAACGTTGATTTATCTGTTTTCCCGTCGGTTTTTTGGTTTTCCGAAAAACCAAAAAACAACACCGGTTCTTTTTTAAACTTTGTTAATATGTTTTGGATGCATATTGTTCTAGTATTTGTTCAGGCTGTTACATACAATTAGCCTCTGTTGCTACCTGCTGGTGGTGAGTAAATATTTAAATCAGTTAAAATTGACAACCGGTCCGCGATTTTTTTTTAATGTATCTGCCGGTCCTTGGCACAATAAAGGTTGGGAACCCCTGCACTAGAACACAACCAAAAATAATCTGCCCCTTCCTTCAGACTTCCTTACAGAGCCCCTCCTCCAACACACACGAACGCGCACATGACCAATGAGGGCACGAGATAAGTTTGTGCACGAGATGGAAGGCTGACAGGCAGCTAGGCCATCCAATTATCTGCCGCGGGCCGGGGCAGATAATTGGACTTGCTTGTTACAGCGCCATGGCTTCCACAGATGAAATATTTGTATATATTTATTGTCAAAGCATTTCATTTATTCATTGCTATCGGGATGTTAAGAGCATTCCATGGAATATAACAAAAAGTGTTTCTGAAGTGAATTACATACCCTGCCTTTAAGGAATATGAAGGTCAGCCTAAAAAACCCTCACATAAAATCCGCTATCTTCACTCTGGACAGCAGTACCAGCCTAGAGAGAGATGCACGGCTCTTTGACAGATGTCATCCCTAGGCTTGGCCCCCAGCCTCTCCCTAAGCGGGGCGTTATTAATAATGCAGCGTGCTTCTGCGTAAACCTGCCTGACAGATGTGCATTGATTGAGCCTGAGGTTCCCCTCTGCGCATCAACAGACGGCTGGTATTTTTAGGGATAGGTTGTACAACAGTAGTACATTGTGTTTTCAGATACAAGCGACTCAGGCAACACAATAGAGCTAACAAGTCTGTCACTTCCCCCACTGAGCTAGGGACTCAGACAGCAGTGGGAAAGCAGAACCAGGCCTGCCAGCCATGCAAGCAGAAGGCTCACTGGATGGCAATACCCACCACTGTTATTTGGGCAGTTTGGTCCAGACTAAAACTAAAAAACAACTTGGAGAGAGACACCTTAGTATGAATCGTTTTCAATTGTATGATCCTTTGTTGTGATCATGGTTGATGTTAGTGGTTTTAAATAACGTGTAATTAGCAAATGTAAGCTTGCTTAAAAGGTATACTAAGACGGTGAACACAGTTAACTTTGCTTAACATGCTGTATTAGCAATAATTCTGACATCACATTAGCATTTAGCTCTGAGCTGCTTGTGTGGTTGAGGACTCTTTGTTAAAGGTTTTTCCCATTTTTAAGACACTGTGGTCTTGATTATTTTGATATGCCATTTGACAGAAATCCTGTCGGAAGATGAATTGGGACATATATATGTAACACCGGTGACATACTGGCCTGCCTCTATACTGGCCTGCCTCTATACCTAAAGCCAGTCTGACTGAATACTAACTGAGAAAAAAAGTATGTATTTATTCTATAATGCACTACCTACTGTATTATATATTCTATGAATTGTTGATGTATTGAACTACACCTGAGAGCAGTCCACTTGCTAGATAAGAACCTGTATAATATATTTTATGTATCTTGCTCACGCTTTGAGTGTGTGAGTGGGATGTGTTGATCATAGCTCAGGTGAAAACAAATATATACATACTTCGGAAACACGCAGCACCAGTACAGCTGTGTTTCTGCAGCTGTAATTACTTTCGTAGAGAATGTACTGCATCTAGACCTGCTATAAATAACTTATGCTAAATTCAACTCTCTAAAGTGCAACATGTGCTTTTACCATCTCTCACTTATGCTGTGTTTGTCTCTCAAATGAGTGCACAGTTCAGTGTCAATGGCTGGAAAAAATTACCGTTCTGTGTAGTTCTCTATCAACTATTTTAAACAGTGTTCCCATTAAACATTGAAAACCTTATTGCAGGCATTCTGCATTCACATCAAACTGTGCTGTAAAGTGATACATTATTTATCAATAGCCAGTCAATAGTCAGTTCTTATCTCTACAGGGCTCTCCATTTCACTCTTTAACTCCAATATCTGTGATGGAGCACAATGTGTGTTACTGTGTGTAATTTATTGTTTTAAATATTATCTCTAGGTGGTCTTAAATCATTTTAGCTGTGTTCAAATCCAAATTAAAGTGGCTAACTAGAAGTTTCCAGGGGGTTGTTGAGGGAATGATCAGTTGTGCAACAGTGAACCTACACAGCGGTGATTCATTAGAGCAACAGGACGACGAGCGGAGGCAGTGATTCATAATGCTAATGAAAAACGATGCATGACTGTTGACATTAGAATTCAGTGCGCCGTTAAGAGACGAGATCAGTTCACATTAATGCTGCGCGGTCAGTTGTGGCTCCGACTGTAACTGTCACCGAGACTGTAAAAGCTGCTTTGCTGAAGCTTGTGAGTCCAGCTGCGGGGACGTCACATGCTTTGAGCTTTGCTGCTTAAGATAATTGGCTTTGACCTGACGTTGACTGTGTTTTATTTGAAGGCCGCAGCATGTGAGTGAATAATAAACAAACAAACTGTCATTTTAAATGAACTTCAACGCATAGGCCTCAGGACTGACGTGTTTAGTGTTCAAGTTGGGAAACCTCAAAGGAATGCAATCGTGTGACCCGACATCTGGCCGTTACAATTAAATCTGACAGCATGTAAAGGAGATATTAACATTTCAAAAGCAAAGACAAAAAGCAAATTCCACAACAGAAGTGCTCCGCCCACCATATTGCCATTTTTTTAATGCTAGATAAGATGTTATCACCTTTGCCTCAGAGCAGATGTGAGAGCCACGAAGCCACACCAGTGCGATGTCCCTCGTCGGCACCCCTGTGTCTGTCTTCATTGTCGGGCCATGGTGGCACTGAGGTTATTAAAAACACAGCCTCTCCATCTGTTTTGAGCACGGTGTGTTTCTGGCCTTTTGTCACTTTGAAGATGTCGGCTGTCAGGCTTTCCACCCCATGAAGAGACTGGAGATAAAAACCAAAATCCGTTATCAGCTTGTCTGTCAACTATCGACAATCCCATCTGTCTTCCCTGATAAGAGCCGTCTCGCATCATGGTTTCAGAATTTTCACAAGACGTGAACGATTTTGACTGATGCTACGGAAAAGGGAAATGTGATAACAATTTGAACCAGTCTCATTAAAGATTAAATGTGGTAAATGTTAAGCCTAATAGAATTTCTACTCGCATAGCATCATGAGGACAGAAAAACACGAGGAGCCACTGTTGGAGCTGTGAGTTCGTAACAGATTTCTGAGAGACGATAGATGTTTTTGTGCAAAAATTGCTGCTGCCATGGACCTGAAGAACTCAATATTCTGAAAACACTGTATGATGCAGGAAAATGAGAAAGCTCTTAACGTTAAAAATACCATGACTTGTATGCTCTTTATGTTCCTTTTTCAGAATAGTCTCTACTTAAGATGAATCAGACTCTTTCTTTCAGACATACTTATAATGGTTTAATATGATTCACTCATGAAATCGTTTCCAATATGAACATTTAATATATTTTAGTGCTATCAGTTGTTTCCAAAAAAAAGCATCAAAACAACAGACAGGGATTTAGACAGCAAATAAGTCTGTGGACTCTTACTGAATGCAACAAGGAAACAAAGCGTTGCTGTTACCCAACACAGGGAGAGTGAAACTATCTGTGTCTGAACACCAGGATGAATCTGAATGATTAATATATGAAGGCAAATGAGCGCTGCCATTTCAGAAAGCAGATAATCAAATGAGAAAGTGCGGAAATAAAAGCTGGATAAATAATGAATGAATTTGTCCCAGATTTTTCTGCTTGCAAACCCATCTGAAGCCAAAATGAAATATCTTGTGTCAGAAAAAAAGTTTAACTTTTAATTTCATCATCGTTCGTGTTGTAGTTTACAGTTCTCACTGTGTTCATTCTCGTGTTGACATCAATAATGAAACATTTTCAATTCCATGTTTTATGCATTTTTGAGTGCAATATCTAAGATGTCTACTCTCTTCTAAGAGAAACATTACTGAATTGTTTTTAATTATTTTTTTAAGATGTAATTGTTTTCAAATTATTCATATTGTCCCCCAAAATACTGGTGTAGTCGACAGTGGGATATCTGCAATGCATTTTTATTTATTTTCATGTTTTATACCAAGCAACATCCTGGGTGAAGCGCACAGATAATGTAACGTCATGCTGGGACTGTATTGGGTCCCTGGGGGGGAATAGTCTGTAAATAAAGTTTCATCCAAGATTCACAGTAACACATCTTCTTAGTGCCATCTTTTTGCAACTCAGGCCCAAGTTTTCAGCTGAAAATAAAGTAGAAATGTTATATGTGTCTGTGCGTGTTCCAGTTGGTCTTATGGCTATTCCTCTCGTGCATGTGTGTGTGTGTGTCAGCTCTTGATCTCACCGGGAACTCTTTCTATGATTTCCCTCCAGTCTGTCAATTTCCTCTCGTCTACAGAATATGTTTATATGACTGTCAGCCCCTGAATTGTATTCCTCCCACTGGATATTTTCAATTTACACAGTTGTGTCTTTGCCTCAGTCTGTTTGCTGAACTTGGCATATTTGCATCTATTAGCAGCGGCGTTAGGCTGATTATTTGAAAAATGTAGTCATACAAGTTACAAATTACTTATTATAATCTCTGCCAAGAGATGATGTGTTTGGTATTGTGTTTTTGTGTATCTGTTGGTCTGCCCACGGCTATTTTTCGTACTTTTCGCTATTTTTATTTTATATTGTCATTAACTACTAACTCCCCACTCCTCTTTCCCGGCTGATAGGGGCTGCAAGGGATCTACTACTGGACTTTTTGTTTCTGCTAGGGATTCAATATTGTTCCTGTCCAAATTTGCACGCCGTAGTATTACCGATCAATTTTTTCATCAACACTGCTGCATAGGATCATGGCTCAATGGAACAATGCATAGTGTGTGAGTAGAGAGTGTGTGGTTGAGCGATAGCAGGCTAAACTCGGGTAAAGCAACACAGCTGAGACGTGAAATAAAGATACAAACTATTGTTTTATTCCGTCCAAACTCTAAATCAGTAGCCAAACATCAAGCTGGCTAAGAAGAAACACCTTGAAAAGAAATGAAATGACAAAAAAAATCCCCCAAATCGCATTGTTATTCTTTTAGTTTGCCTAACCTCCTCCTTACACCCACACTCATCTAACACATGTACTGGACACGTCTCTCCACTGACTGAACACGTCTCTCCGCTGACTGAACACGTCTCTCCGCTGACTGAACACACAAATCAGTAATATCACTACTGTCAAACGTTGATATTAGTGTTAATGTACACATATTCTAATATTCATCAATGCTGATATTACATATAGAAGATGTTCTATAGTGAGTATTTCTCTTGCTGAGGATTATCTAGAGGTTCAGTGCCTGGAGTAATTGGTGTTTGACTCCAACATACTCTTTTCCACCCCCACATCCCATGAGGTAGTGCACATTTTCAATCACACCCTCCCACCATTCTAGCATTACGGGCCTCCAGTGTTCTTCAGAAAGAGAAATAGTAATGGCCCATTATTTCTATGCACACCAACTTTAGCATTTACCACCGGCTGCTAAGGCTAAACAGCAGAGGTGAAACAGAGGTAGAGGCTTGTTAGGGATCAGCAGTAAAAACCAACATTTCCAAGCACTAAAATGAATTTTACTATTATTGTTTGAATTTTGTTCTTCTTCGATGACTACTTGTAAAACACCAGGGACCCTCAATTAAAGGCATTTAATTGCTAGAAAACGATTAACACAACAGGTCAAATTAGCCGTTTGATATGAGATTAAATTATTATGCATACGCAACTTCGGATTCAAAAGAGGGAGAATAACAAGCCGTCAAGGGAAAGTCACAGTTTACTGAGAATGAGAGGGAGGATGGGATGAGGGGTGGAGAGAGAGAGAGAGAGAGAGGGAGTTCAGTAAATGAATAGGGAGAGTGAGTGAGAAAGGACATTCACTGACTGACTAAAAAGTGGGCTTTTATCATGTATTCATTTGAAATGCAAAAGCAGGGAGGCAGATACTGAACATACCCAACTAAGCTCTCCTCTCTTTTCCACTCTCATTTGCATTGAAAGGCCTGCAGGGTCTATGGAGGGCTGGGGCTTATGAGCTTCATGGCACAGTGCGGGCCCCTTGAGCCAGTTCATACTCCCACATGTTGGTGAACATGTTAGCGCTCTGAGCAAAGGCAAGGCAAACAGCGCTCATTGCCCCAATGCGCGTTGGCAGCGATGCATAATATAGACATGGAAACTAGGGTAAATACCCAAGTATAGGGTATGTAAATGTGTTACATGGTGTTCTACAAGCTAAGCACTTTACTGCCTGCCTAAGAACACTGATTGGGTGATTCAATAAAGTAATATTTTACAGCCGCTGTTTTATTTTTAAGCTGGCATTTATGAAAGTCAAACTAATTTTTGGGGAAATTAAACTGTATATTTTCTCTGTTTCTGTTCTGACTTGTCTACTTGTTTTGTAGAATATTATGCTTTATTATTTTATGTATTTAATTGTTCTGCTGTAATTGCACCACCTTTTATTATTGTTATCTAGGATGACTGATTTTTTTGTTTCCCACAATGTCAGTACTGATATTTGTTTGGGCTATTCCAATATCTGTGTGGCCATCTTAATACTCTGTCATTTATGTTCCTCATGAATCCTTGTATTACTCAATGTCGTGATTTAAATCACAGGGTTTGTCATGTAAATAAACAGACGTAAACTCAAACTTAAAAACTGTAACGTATAGTCAATGCCATCTAGGCTTGTATCAGCATATGTAGGTTATACAAGGCTACAGTATGAGTCAGTAGCACAACACAGAAGTTGAGCGAAAAAAAAAACGCTCTCGAATGTTACTCGACTGCTGCTGTCTCTAACTCCCACCGAAGCTTATTTGCTTTTTCCACCTTGTCTAAAAATGTTTTTCTACCCTTTTGAAGAATATATGAAAATATGCTATATGCAATAACGGTTGTATTTATTTTAGACAAAAAGTGAGGATGATTCAAATGTCAAAAGCACAGCATTACTCAATAAGCTGGAAAATATAAGTCAATACAAATATTGAAATTCTTGACACACACATACCAGAAGGTGAACCATATAATTCCTCCATGTTCTAACTATGAAATATGATCAAACTAAGGAGCCCGTTGAGCCTATCTCGCTAATACAATAAAAAATCCAATCCACTCTCAGCAGGAAATTAAATCAGAAAAGTCACTAAGAAATTAGAGCCCCAGTAATACTGATACAGATAACTGTTCTCAGAGAGCATGGATCCTCTGCCTGAGGAAACCATATGTAAACAGAACATGTAGAAACGCCAAAACACCCGAAAGCATGAATACATATTCTGTACAGTACTTTTAGATTAATTTACTTTAAAATGAATTTAATGTAATTTAAATCAGAGCTGCACTATAGACAAATCCAATTTTAAAGCTCATAATGTTTATGAAAAGAGATTACTTTAAAGCCGCGTTCACACCAAGTACTTTGCCGTACTCAGTGCCGGCACGCAGTGCCCCGGCACTTATTACCCCAGGGCACTTAGTACAGATCGCGTTCACACCGTAATAAGTTCCCTGAGGAAAGATTACGCAAATGAGCCGCTGACGTCACTTCGTCTTCTTCTGCTTTGGGTTTACTGGCAGGCTGCAAACAACTTCACGGCGTATACTGCCACCCGGAGTCCCTGGCCGGAAGTCCCCGGAGTTGGGGACTGGCTTCAGTAGAAGCTGCTGGGACTCCCAGCAGCTTCTACTGAAGCCTTCCGAGTAAATCGCCAGAACGCCGACACCTCCTCATCTCCACCGCTCCCATGTTTTATTTTGTGTTGCCATAAGTTAGTCTCTCTGCGTTTGTGCGCTGGGCGAATGCTAATGCTAATAATGCTAATGCGAGGATAATAAAATGGCGGCTCTACAAAACATTTCAGAGTTTTACGGGGCGTGGTTTGCAATTCGCCCAGCCAATCAGAACTGGGGCACTTTTTTCCCCCAGGAGAGTACCATCTCTCAGCAGGCACTAAAAATGGGGGTAAAAATTCCTGGGATTAAGTGCTCTTTTTGGTGTGAATGCGACATAAGGGGTACTAACGGAACTAAACGCGAAAAGTACGGTGAAAAGTACTCCGGTGTGAACGCGGCTATTGAAAGAATTGGAAATCGAACTGATTTCACGACAACCCTGCATGTGCACCCTGAACTACAAAAGGATGCAATTGAGCATGACTGCAGCCCTGTGCTGTGATCACCTGTACAGCTCAGCTACACTTTAATTTGGCTCCAGAAGCCCCCACTAACTACAGAGAACTTTGTGTCCCACAGTGAGACCTGTGTGTCCCACAGTGAGACCTGTGTGTGTGTCAGTGTATCAGTGTGTGTGAGTGTACACACGCAGCAGAGGCTGTATGGGAGGGAGGGGGCAACATGCTGACCGTCACTTTCCCTTGCTGTCAGGACCAATCAGTGTCTAGCAAGTTAATGGAGAACACAAAACCTATTTAAAAGCTACATTTACCACTTGGCTGATTCCATTACATTGTGTAATTTCCAGGTGTCACATTTCCCCTGCACACGTCTGTCTTAATGCTCTCCCAAGCACCCTCTGATTAGTCAGCCTCGGCTGGCTCCCCCAAATCCACTCTAGCAGAGCACCCCATCCGTTTACCTCCTCCTGGAAGGGAAAAACTCCTTACTGCACATTTTATTGGGTGTTCAGCAAGTTACCAAATATAACTTGACACTGGTTTGGCTGGGAATTACTAAATAGTTGCAAGCATTTTCTGTTCTTTGTAGTGTCTATACAGTATGTACTTCATCCTCAGTCTGCAGAAGCTACTGTATCAAAAATGGCGACATATTCATTCATACAATTTACGCCTTAACATTTAAATCCTTGTTGTGTTTAACCTTGTCTATTGAATCAAATGATAGGCTCTCATGGGCAGTTGCCAGTTATAGGAACAAATAATGTTATCCACTGAAGCTGATCTCGAAATATTTCACGTCTTTTAACCGGTGATTAATTTGCTTTCAAAGGACAAAGTGGCTCTTTTGTTCAAAATGGGCCGAAAGCCCGGGTGACCTGCTGTTCTGGCTTCACCTGTGAATGTTCTATCCACAATTTTAAGGAAATCATTTGAGCTGGAGAAAAAAAACAGTGAGGGAAAATGATAGCCTTTATTATGTTATTCTGGCCCACATGCTTCTTATGACTTGCTGTGATGTGGACATGCATAGAATGATTAACAAAGCACATTTTGACATCCGACCATTAATGGTTTCTCCATTCATTCTGTCTTAATCCCCGATCCATTGTACATGAGGGATCTGAGCTTTACACTTTAATGTGTGCAGTAGTTTTAACTTGTTCCTCAAGCATTCAGCATTACTATATAGGACTATAAATAATTGAAATCGGATTGTAATTTGTATCAAAATTCAGTCAAAGTCCCCCTCCTGTAATGTATGTCAATGGTTGGTTGGTAATAAGAAGCCTCTCAGTGAACTAACCACAAAATCAGCATTGAATTCCCAAAGGTAAAGCAGCAGGAGATGGCCCCCAGCACTTTATCAAACATGTCGCTGATGTTTTATCAGGGGTGAGGCATTGAATTGTGGTCATCCACAGACCGGAGAAATCAATGTTGGTTGAAGATGCGATCGAGAGCTTCATTTGATTTGTGACCTGAGATCTAGCTGTTCTACGGGGCTCGAGGGCCACATGGGATCTGCCACCAGCGTACGTCTGCCCCAGAGAGACATGCCTTCAAGAATTAGCAACCTATCGATTCATCGCTTCTTTTCCTTTTTTTTGTATCTGTCCAAAGATAGTGGTCCAAGTAAGCATGTCCTTTTCTCCATCACTCTGGAGTTCATAGTCAATGGAGTGTGAGCACTTCCTTTCTCATAAAGGTCACTAGCCTTTTACAGTGTGCTATGTGTGGGGACACTCCCTTTTATGTGACATCTCACTAGCCTGTCGTTTTATGCGCTCGAGGTGAGGTCGATGCTGCCGCACGCATTTTATTTTTCTCTGTTTGCATCAGAATGTGAGCTCTGAAAATTGGGTCGTTAGGGTGACAAGGCTTCGCACTTCTAAGGGTCCTTTCACTCCGTTTAATTACATACAATACCCTGAAGTTATGAGATCTATCAAACTGCCAATACTTACAAGTGGGGAAATAAGGACACAATTGATTTCAGGATTGGTGATCATTGCTATTGAACCAACATGGCCCTCAGTGTGGCACAGCAGTCATAACAGATCCACACAACTTACTGAAGGGATGCAGGCAGATAATGAGATATAGACAAAAGTTGATTAAGGGCTTTGAGGATCTTTAATTTTATCGTATGGGACCTGTCGTTAATTCTGCTAGTTTTAATTAGTAAAAGAGAAAATACCAAACACATTAATATTGTCAGTTATATTTGTATTTTTCCATATCTTTTATACTATTCATAAATGCACTGCACATATTTATGCTAATGCTTCAATTCTATAACAATCCTCACCAGCTAATAAAAAATTAAATAGATTTGAAACACCAGAGGGTGTCTACTTATTTTTAGTGCAGCTGATATCCAGCCCACGGCCAATTACAGGTCAACAAGGTTGATTTGCGGGTTGTGTCCTCCTACTCAAGTCACTGCTGAATTGCCCACTGTCGGAAGAGTATATTAAAAGGACCCAAAGGGCCACTAATGATCTTCCCTCCATCAATGTGCAGCTTGCCAGGAAATGTCCCGTGCTTTAATTAATGATTCAGAGACTAACAATCAATTCACGCGTATGTTAAAGGATTTAAATCTGCTTCCTGAAAATGTACCCATTTAGTAGGCGGACGTGGTAATTGTTAACATTACTGGCAGTTAAACGTGTTGTTTAAAAAAGATAGAGGAAAAATAACACAAGGCAGGCTGTCCATCTTTCCTAGGGTCAAATGGAGTGTGTGGAAAGGGTAACATTCGTCATGTGAGCTATTTTCTGTCCGCTGACTGACTGGAGGCGATCCTTCAGGAATTCATCATTTATCAAACCGGAAGATATCCCCTCCGGCAGCACGGGAGCCGATGAAGTCTGACACCTCCGGGTCTGCCTGGAGAGAAAAGGCCAATCGCATTGCATTAGCTCAGAGAATAACTACAGGATTACAACCACTTTCATTAAACTGGATTTACAGATAATACCAAATGAATAGTGAGGAGATATTTCCCTCAACTGTTCCCTTCCCATTATTTTTCCTTTTTATTCTCATAAATTAAAACACTAGTCAAAAGTCAAAGTCAACTTTAATGTCAATCTTACTCAGACAGAGAGATCGAAATTACGTTTCCAGCAATCCCGAATGTAAAACTACACAGTATACAGATTTGTATAAAATACGTATATCCTATATACACAATCAACAGACACATTTACACATATGCACACATTAAGGTTTAAAAAAAACACAACAATCAATATATACAAAATAACAGTCACTTCAATATCAAGTAGTAGCACTAGTCTCTCAAAATGAGGTTCGGTGATAAATATTGTTATACCAATAAAACTATTCATACATCTTTTGAATAGGAATATCTATCTATGTATGTTGACTACATGCAGTATGTTACATTGTTTACTACAGAAGATAGTACAGTATGACCTTTCTCGTCAAAAAGGGAAAAGGGGCGTACTGTCTAGAGTTTCATTTTTTTTAAAGGTTGTTTCATTGTTAAAATAATATACCTTACATTAGTTTCTTACTGCTTTCATATTCTAATCTGGATAACTAATGCTAGACTGAGATGCTCAGACGAACATCATTTAATATCTATTTCCTTTCAAACTAGCCTTTGTGGCCTCATGATGTGTCTATTAGAATAATTGAATCACTGCATATTACAGCAAAGGTCCAATCCACACGAAGATAAATGAATGAAACAGGGTATTAGTTATTGAATACAATAAGCACAGGGCATTGAACTAACATGGCTAAGTGTTAACTCAGTCATTACAGATCATCACAATAACTGAATGGACTTATAAAACTATTTTCCAGTCTTTGCAACCACTCAAAGCGCTTTTACAACACAACTCAGCATTCACAAATTCACAAACACTTTCATATACTGAAGGCAGAGGCGTCAACAAGGTGATACCTGCTTATCAGGAAGGATTAAAGGGACTATATTATGCTTTTTGGGGTTTTCCCTTTCATGCGTTGTGTTTTTATGCATTTAAATGGTCTGCAAAGGCTAAAATCCCAAAGTTTCCCACAGAGGGACTTTCTCTCCCACACACTCCCCCTGCCTGAAACGTCTCCATTGGACGCCCTAGTTTACTTCTGTCAAAGAGTTACATCACTATGTACTGTAACACTCGTTCTTCTATTGGCTAGCGCTCCAACACATTGTACGTGATAGGCTAAGGGTGGGACATCTCTAAGCTGTTGACAAATTTCAACAGAGCCGGCCAGCTAACCAATCAGAGCAGACTGGGCTCTGGTTTTAGACAGAGGGTGAAAGGAGGTGCTGGACACTTTGACATGTGACCGCAGGGGCATGGAATTAAACATTAAACAGTTGGTAAAGTAAAATATTGCAATGAGAATGTTGATATTTAATTGTACTGTGCATGTTGTAGTTTATTCTGCTCGATTGAATTGAAATTATTGGAAAAATGACCAAATCAACAGTATCAGTTATAGTCAGGGGCGGACTGGGACAAAAAAATCTGTCTGGGACTCTCGACCGGCCCACTTCGGTACCGCCGGCCCACCTCGGTACCGCTAGTAAATACCGCTAGTAAATACCGCTAGTAAATACCGCTAGTAAATTAGTAAATTGTTAACTGGCCCACCTCGGTACCGCAAGTAAATACCGCTAGTAAATTGTCGACAGGACGGGACGGGGGGGTGCTAGTGACTTAGCCGACCGGCCCACATCGTCCGGCCGGCCCACTTCAGTACCGGCCCATCGTGAATCGTCCCGATGGCCAGTCCGCCACTGGTTATAGTGTGAAAAAGGAGAAGGAAATAACATGTGTTTTTAGAAGTACTGTAGGATTACAATGTTTAATAATTTAGTCTTTCATATAGGGAGTTGGCCGACCATAACATCCCTATATGGCACACATCCATCGTACTTCCCATCAAAACATTGGGCTCGTCTGACACCACAATGCTTGACCGTTCACGAGACACTCCCACACGAAACACTCTGCAGGTATCAAACAATCATGCTGAAAAGCAAGTGGGTATTCAGAGGCTACCCTGCTGATTTGAAAACACAGGCTTGCAATGTCCAACAATCTCTCTCACACAAGAAAGGCCTCTTCAAAGTGTAAACACATGCCCACTGAGAAGCAAAACAACCTACCATCTCACCAAGAGCTGTACAGACAGACAGCTACAGCATAAGTGAAAGAAGAGGGCAAGGAGACAGAGTGAAATGTAATCCCTGGTGCTGAAACATTTTTGAAAGAGTCAACGAAAGGCAGCCTATCAGAGCTGACTGCAGTTGCCCATGCTGAAAAAGTCCAGTTAGATACAACCGCTGACATCAGCACCGAGCATTGTTGCTGAAATATGCAAGCTGCCAAAAACTGTTATTTATCAGTATTGTTCCTTGTTGATATGGTGCTCTGTGGGAAATGAGTCAGAGAGGCTGCAATATATTTCTTAATTTAAAGGAGGGAATGTATAATGGACTATTGAATGGGGTGAAAAACTCAACTACAAAATCTGAGCAAACAAACAAGCCAGAGACCAACAGAGCCTCACCTTACTACTGGATCAGACTCATAAAGTTCATACTTCGGCCACTTCTGTTCCCGCTCTGTTGTCACCTGTTGGGAACCAGATAAGGAAAATGAGCCAAAAGAGATTGACACCCCTCGTTTAGGAAAAAGAGACCAAGAAGCTGAGCCAACAGAAAACCTTTCTTTAGTATTGCTGCCATGTCAGAAACCTTGATGTTTTCTATAACCTGTAATGACTTTTTTCTGTCCACTTGGCATGTGTAATACCAATATTCCCCTATTGTTGTCTTAACCAACTAGAAAGAAATGTCTTGCTCTTTAGAGGCTTAATGCTCCACTTTGATCACCAGCTAGTCTCCACTCGTGTTTGCCATTTGTTGCTGGGCAGGAAGTGCACAGTTTTAGGGCTTTTATCGGAAAACAGCTGCCTACTGAAGCTGAAACGAAACTATGAGAGTGAACCAAAACTGTAAAGTCCACAAAGCCAAGGGGAGCTGCACACTCAGTTACATTATTAGTGATACGTTATTATATACACATTGATAAAAATGGCTTACAAGCTTGAACGTGGGGTAAGTAAGTAGGAAAGTGTTTTACTCGTAGCTTAACACAATTTTTTCTACACTGAATGTCTGGTCAATTGGGAAGGGCAAGGCTCACACACTGGTTGACGAGTACTGGGCTATCTGCAAACTGCTCTACAGTGTAGGGATATCAAGGCTGTTGAACTTGTTAGAGAGAAAGAAAAATGTTTAATTTAGTATAATATTTGCCCGAAAGCAGTTCGATATTTCAAAAATATATTAAAGTACTTTCGCAAAAAAGTGTATACCAATTTGGAATATTAAAATCACATTCACAAATATACACACACAGATATCGCTGTTCAACTCAAAACAAATACATAGCATATTCTAGCAGGACTAGTAATGAATGCCCAGCGGGATGACATGAATATGCATAGCCACTTCTGGATGTGTGTATTTATCACGGTGTGCACTTGGCATGTGCTTAAAATAGAAACTGTGATGTTAATAGTTATATTTCTTAAATGATCTGCAACTCTCTTCTGCTGCGATGAAACCGCGCACCATTTGTTTACATGTAAATTAAAGGTTAAGGTACTTACCATGCAAGATCAATAATTAAATGCAAGTGCTAATTGGATGATAGTATTGCCAATAGTTTAATGAAAAGACCTCCCAGTGTGGGGACCAATAATTAGATTTGCTGCTTTACTGGGTTAGAAGCTCTAGGTGGAAAACCTCATGTGCGTGTAAATGAGGGCAAAGCTCATTCCCCAAGGCAGAAAAAAGTCTAAATACACAAATACTGTACTTTGCTGGATGATTATTTACAGTAAGATGTATTGAATAATGTATACTATACTACTAGTAAGTAGTGCATGACAAAAAACTGAAGACATAGGAAATAATGGGGTTGAAGTTAAAAGTAATATTTCCAAAATAAAGTCAAGGGTAAGTGAGAAATCAATTAACAGACCTGCTGAATGTACGCAATAATCTGGTTATTTTTCTGCTAATAAACACTCATAAAGTAGACGGATACATTGATAGACTCCTAGTTAGAAAGTGGACTCACATTGAAACCTCTTGGGCTTTCAATGAGCTGATGACATTTAAGTGTAAGGAGGACCCACTTTTCATTGACACTCCAAATCTTTCACACCCGTTGTGGCAAACGCAGCTGTCTTTCTCTTTTATTTCATCCAATGACATCCTTTCTTCCTCAAAAGGCTGCCTTTGACTTTAAGTGCCTATTGTACAGTTTTCACCCAGACAACACCTGACACCACAGCATGGTCACAAGACTTCAAGCAGGGCCTCGCACAAAAAGATAAAAGCTGCATATTGTAGCGTTTGGACACGTGGATGCTCACAGGAGCTGCCGCTCACATATATCGCCTGTATGTTCACTCTGTGAAATCGATAAGAAGAATAAAGAACATTTTATTTACAACAATTAATCCATCAGCCAGGGGTCAGGCTAAAAAATAGGCAGCTTTGTTTAGAAGAACATTTATTTCTATGTGCCATGCTGCGAAAGGGGGCCACGGCTGGATGATGTCAGTTTTGCTCCACTGGCTTGGTACATTAAGCTGACTATTTGTGCAATGTGAGAATCAATAATGGGGCATCTGTGAAGGACTATTACAGCCATAATCTCACATGAGGCAGCATCCTTATGACTCACAAAAAGTCTGGAAGAACACCTTGTACAAGGTTAATGTCAGGAGTGAGAAACAAAATAATATCTAGCGCTGTAAAATGGATATTGGAAGGGAGGGATGACCTAAGATGTTACTGTTATAGATCACACCGTTTTTTCAGCCGTTTCTGAGTCCACTCAATGTTCAAAAAGACCCGGACTTCAAACCACCAGAGTCCTCATCCTGTGGGGTTTCAGATAGAACAGTCAAAAGGTGTGAAGACGGACAGATCTGGTTGGTCAATCAGACAAAAGACCAGTGATTTTTAGACATTTGGGATTTGCAGCTGCACCATCCCAAATGTCTTTCTCTTTTGTGTCGCATGGAGCCTGACACACAGAGCAGTGATTGTACAGTGGCCCCTACCTCTCATCAAGCACTCTTCAGTTCGGGCAATCATCCATGCCCTTACCTGTGTACCCCTGGCAGTTGCTATGACAACAGCCTCCGCTTGATCAGCCTCCTATTCATGGAGTGACACTTGAATGACCACTTCATGGATCAGGGAAACGCAACCGACCGGATAAAGAAATACAGGAAAGGTGTAATAATAATGATCACAAAAACATCGATCACTTTAAACTCTCTGAAAAGTCAGTCTCAACCCTAAATTATTTTTAAAAATTGATTTTTTCTGTTGACTGATTTAGAAAAACCCACTGATCTAGACTGGTGCCTGATGGTTTTACACAGTTACTTCTCCATTGTGTCCCTTTTTGTAGCTTAAGCTCTCATTATTTCTGCACACATCCCCCTATACTCATCTTCAACAATCATCATCAATTTGTGGTCTGAATTTGTTGAGCAATAGCCATTTAATGCACTTACATTCTAATAACATCTTTATGTAATAGTTTTCATTGTTAGTGGCTGCCATTACCACGCTGGATTCAGATTGCCTACATATGTCGAGGGATGCAAATGCAAATATTACAGCGTGTAATCCAGCTCTTCTGTTTAATTTCCGCCTTCGTATCCCTTCCCAATCGTAAGATGAATGATTAAAAACTCTGATTTAAAGTACTGGCTCTCAATTCTTGTAGAATTACTATCATAATCCTTTGTAAACCACGTGGACCTCACTACACACTATCTAAATGATTCATGTGTTACTATTTTTATTCCAATTAGCTTACTACTAGCAGCTGATGTGAAGGGTTTCATGCTGACGTCAGCTCATCGTTCTGCTTCACAAGAAGGCCGATCAGAGTTCGTGAAGCCCCTCAGTCCCATCTCTGTGATACATCTGTTTCAAATATTTGTATTAAGAAGCTGACATAGCAGAGTACAGACTTCTGTGGGGTGGATATAAAGCTTGTCTTTTTTCCAACATAGAAGATATACAGAACAACCGAAAGAAACATTACAGGACAAGCAGGAATACCAACATATTTTTCATATTGAGGAAAACATATATAAATAAAATAATAATAATAACTTCAAAACAAAGGTTAAGAAAAAAATATGTCATAATGATAATAATCATAAAAAAGTGTGTACATCTAATAAAAATAATACAAATAAATACAAAATAATTAAATTAAAACATAAAGGTGCAAATACACCCAGGCTACCCCCCTGCCCTTCCCTCCCCGAGCAGTGCAACCCATGCCACTTAGATCAAATCAACCCGTTCGGTGACCAGTCAGTCAGGGCATCACCGTCTGAAATGTCTTCATTTTCATTGCGAGCTACACCTGAGGCTCACCCTCAGGCAGACAGCTGACTTGCCCTCTAATAGGATCCATGTTTTTATAATCTAAATCTCTTTGATGAACACATTTATTCTGCTAGTAGTCACATTGGGACACAATCTAGTCTTCACGGATGATTCATTTTGTCTTAATGTACCTGGAAATACATGAAGGAAATAGTATAAGCACGCGTAGCTGTCAATAGATGCTAGAATCCAGACGGGAGGAATTTACATAATAAAAAGCCTGGGATGTTTCCCAAATGTCCTCTGTTCCATTGATCCCTTATTCTGGGCTACACCGAGTAATTTTAAAACCCTATCATATTGAACACTTTATAATGGACAACTGTATCCTGATAAACCTCTTTTTTTTCAAAGGACGGTATGTTCAAATAACATAGTTGTTGAACAAGGGAAAGAGGGAGATTAGGAAAAACACACACCCCTTTTCCTTTTATAGAGCAAGTGTTAAAATGTGACTAATTCTGTCGCTGACTGAGGATTACACGTGCACCTTGCAGCAAGATGAGCGCTTCACTGCTGTCAGCGCGGTTGTGTTGCAGCAGCGCTCGACTGATGCAGCTTAGAGCATATCATGCAGCTCATACAAAATAAATCCTCTCAAAATGTGTTTTTATTTCAGCTCTGCATCACATAATCGTGCTTAATGTCCTCTATTAGCACATTTAGCTTGGGCACCATTGTTTTATTGAATCCTTCAGAGTGATAATGTGACACCTTTCACTCCAAGTGGTTCCAGGAGAACGCCATATTGATTTTCATGATAAACATGTCTTAGGCAGAGCAGAGCCACACACTCATGGGATTCAAGTGAATGTGTGTTGCGTGTGATTTAACATGCAGCACAACTCTTTTTTTTTGTTCAACTAGCACAGATACTTCAAACCCTCTCTCCTCAGCCCCGTACAGAAGGCGTAGATGTGTTTGCTGTGTAGCTGTAATGTTGCCTGGAGAGCTGAGATACAGTAATAGGCTATGACAGGGCCTTTTCTCTACCTGCTTTCGGGGTTGTTAGTCATGTGTGGTTGAAGTCAAGCTAGCCCTCTCAGGACCTCTCCAATCCGAAGCATATTCTGTCAGCAGCCCCCCATCTCCCCTACAACACTCTGTTCATGTCATCTATCAATCTTTACCTTCACTTCTTCACTAAGCCCAGAGTCAGGCCCAGATATGACAGTGACTGCCGGGGCTTCGGGGTTTTTCACAACTCCTCCCTCCCTCTGCAGCATGTTGGCAGAATGGGCCATCGAGCAGCAGACGGCCAATCACATGTGACAGTATGAGGACCGCAGACCTTAGTGGGAGGCTGTTTGTGGCGTAAACAGGCTCTGACAGCGACACTGACTAACAATACACACAGCTGAAGAAAGTAGAGCTATTTATATCAGCTAAAAAAAAAAAACAGCCAGGTGACAGTGCAGAGATGAAGTGCACAGGAAACTAAAGGCACTGACATGAAAAAGGAATCATAACAACCCTCTGTGTGACAAAACAATGAGTGGATGTGAGCAGTCAACATTCATTTAAGCAGAACACCTTCATAATGCCGAGATGTCAGCTGTTTTTTTTGTTTTTTTTGTAGTCTGCCCACTCACAGCCGCTGCCATTAAAGAAGAGGAAAGAAGGTTAATGAAAGGTGAATGGACAGACATACCTACAAATACAATTTAACTGATGATAATGCAGAGTAGCCGTTTACGAAGGGACATTGTTCCGTTTCGGTGGACAGCAGTCAATGGCCATTTTCTTTCCTCTGTCATGTCATTTTAACTCCAACAGTTTGGCAAAGCCCCAGCCCCCCCAAAGTGCTGACACAACTCCCTCTGCACACAGGCCACTTTTTTTTTTATAAACAATGAATTACCTAGGTCACCTGAGATACTGCAGGAGAGCAGCATATTTCTGCAGCTGCATTGTAAGATATGGAGAATGATTGCTTAATATATGAGAAATATACAATTTCCTGCATGTCCTAGCTAAACATTTTGCCTAGAGCAAGTGATGTCACTGGAGGCAGTGTTGGTAAAGGTCAAATACTACAAGTTTGAATATGTAACAAAATGGACTAAGAAAGAAATGAGATCATCAGACCTTGGTTGACTGCTCCTGGTTTTTGGTTCAGGCGAGCAGCTCCATGCAACATCAGCTGACCGGCTTGCGTTATAGGTAATGGCATAAGAAATACAGTATATCTGGGTCTGCTGCCTCTTCTGGTTTGAGTTCTTGCTGATATTTTTGAAACATGAATCTGACAGTATCAGACAGAGTGCAATTCTCAGTGTCCCTCATGGAACAACAAAAGAACTCTTCAGAATAATTATTTCTGTACCCCGGGTTATTTCACAAGTCCCATTCTGTCCTTTGAAATACAAAATAACATTAAGAACTCTGTCCTTTTGTACAGCTGGTGCATGTGACGACATATTAGGAGGTTGAAGGTAGCTTTTAAAAACACATACAGTTATTTAGATTACTCTGCATTGACACACTAGGTTTTAACAATAAATGAAAAAATAAGCTGACCACCACCATTGTTGTACAGAGTTTGCATTTAGAGAAAGCAGCAAAGTAAAGCTTAGAGATTAAAAAATACTGAGTAATGTGACTGTGTGACATACCATAATAGTCATAATTCATTATCTGACTGTAGCATATCATAATAACCCTATTAAACAGGCAAGAGTACACAAACCAACACAAATAAGCACCAAGATAATTGAAAGTAGAAAAAGCACTTTTGTTGTTTTCCGGAAATACAAGAACAAAACACTTGCTAATACTCAAGGGTAATAGGGCAATGCGAAACGGGGAATGCATTAAGAAATCAACTTGTTTTCATCTTGTTGCAGTTCATTATTTCAAAGAGAATAAGACATTAAGATGTTCTTTCGATAAACAAAGTCTGATTAATATCCATGGCATATCCTGTCTTGTTTGAGATTATTTTGGAATATCTTCACAACACACAGAGACATCTTTCATGCAGCAATACCCCCCCCCCCCCCCCCTCCCCCCTGAAAATCCGACAATTATTGGCATAAAACAACAAATGATATTATAGTTGTCGGGAAAAACAAAGCATTCTGCAGCAAAAAGATCAAGTACAAAGAGTGTTTTTGAAGTGTGAGTTTGTTCTTAGTAAACCGTCAGCTTAAAACCCAGCGTTTAAAACTTCACATTTCCAAGTGAAAGGAAGGAGATGTTTTTGTCAGATTCCCCCTCAGCTCTGTGAGGTATTAATAATTACTTAAGTTAATATTTTGAAGTCAGACTGAGGCATTTAGAGTCACAGCTAACAGAGGAGGGCTTAATTCAAACAGGTGGTGTTCCCATAAGGACAAAATCAGCCTGGTTACTGACTTGGAGATATCATCTACTTCAAAGAGCACTCAAGCACTCTTTCTTTTTCTGGAGGGAAAGGTTATTTGGCCAGGCGGAGTAAACAGTGCTGCGCTGGTGGGAGATCTCTCTCTGATCCTCACCAGCCCCAACACTTACTCCTTCCTTTCATGCAGATGTTTAAGGTGCATGAAAAAGAGAATACATTAAAATCTCATTCTTGGTGGATCATGAAGGCGGCCACTTTGCATTCCACTGATGAGTAGCGGATAAGACAGGTACGAAGTCAGTGACGCCTGAACCCTCCCACTAAATTGATACAAATGGGGTATTTACGTGGCACTGGCCTCAAGTAGTTGAATCATTTAAAAGGTTCTCTTACTCAGCTGGAACATGTCACTGTAATGCAATAAATGTGATTATTAAATTGTTTCCAGGAAGCTTGAGAATCTGTTTTTACCTTTTATTTACCTCAAAAGTAGTTTGTCATTTTTGTTGTTGGTTTGTTAACCCTTAGATGCACGAGTGACTGGACCCTACACTCTTCCTTAAGTGGGTCAAAAAGGATCCGTATTAGAATAATATGTGTTTTTATGCCATTTTTGTCATTTTGGTTAAGAAAAATCACTTGTATAATGTTTAGTATTATATTTTGGTTCACACTAGAATTATTTTATATTTAATTTTTCACTATTTTGAATTTTTTTTTACATTTTGAGAAAAAAACGAAATTCCATAGAAAATGCATGCGGGTAATTTTTCACCCACTTATGGAAGCTTGGGGTAGTAATACGAAAAGTACAATTTCTTAACATTTTAATTTAAAATTTGAATGGCATGATATCCAAAACGTGTTTTTTGAGGAATAGCTGGAATATGAAATGATAAAAAAATGTAATTACAAAGATACTCTAAGAAAACCACCTCACCGGGTCAAAAAATACCCACTTATGCATCTAAGGGTTAAAAGAGTATTATGACATTTTGGGAAATATGCTTTCTTGCTCAGAGTTAGTTGAGAAGATCAAGGCTGCTCTCATGTCTTTTAGTTAATTATGAAGCTAAAGAAAGTAGCTTGTAAGATGGAAAGCAGGGGGGGACAGATAACCTGACTCTGTCCAAAATAAAACAAATGAAAACTACCAACAGCTTTAATGAAAATTAAGGTTTTAGAGGAGTCAGCAGAGACTTTATCCCTGCTTCAAGTCTTTAGGGTAAACTAAGCTAACAATCTCCTGGCATGTGTGTTACTAAGGTTACTCTGCATTGAAACACAGTACAGTAAAGAAAAAGTGAGGCGATAGAAATGGTGCTGAAGCTAAGCTAACCATCTCCTGGCTCTATAGCTACAGATTGTTCATGCAGACATGTCTGAGATGTCTAAGTGATTCTCATCTTCTAATCTCGCCAAGAAAGCTGATTCATTGCTTTAAAGAGTGTCTTCATTTCATTAAAGCCAAGATGCTCAATGAAAAACATAAACCATAGTTCTGCATATTTAATTATAGCACATAGCTAAAATAGCTCTATACGGCTTGTCTTTGAAGTGTAAGCTTGTACAACCAAACTTTCATCATGTGTAACTCTTTAGCTTGTCAATCAAGATTAGCTGTAGTCACTGAAACATGCAGTAAAGTGCAGGGCTCCTCACTGCACCCAGTTCAGTGCTTCTTCTGCCCCACATATAACATGCATTATTCAAGTCAGGAGCAGCTTGGTTAACCTTGAGTAATTTATGACATATACTTAGGACCAGGCACATGTTTAGTGTCTTTCTGTCTTCATCATTGTTGCATGAGTGGACAGGTGATGTTACATGTATATGTCTCGTATAGCGCTGTACACAGCTGTACATACAGTGGTGGAAGAGTGTCCTTTACTGAATAAGTAACAGTGTCAGGAATGGATTAGAAAGTATTTATTAAGTACATTATTTGAAATGTAAGCAGAAACACATAACTCCAGCTGGAAAAAGTATGTATATATAGCATTTGTGTTATCTTTTCTGAGGTAAATATACATATAGTTCATCACTGGTGATATCTTTTGTTGATGCAATATTTTTTTATTATTCTTGAACAGTTGAAACATTTGTATGAAAAGCAAACGGATCAAATATATCTTGTAGCTTTTTGAAAGGAGAAAAATAGTTGAAAATGTTTGCTGATCACAGATAAAACAAATGCAACGTTTTGCTTCCTATCCCATGTATATCCTTATAACAGATGCCAACATTATGGTAGTATGGACTGAATTATTTTCACATGTGCTCAGAGGCTGGGTGTTTTGCTTTGCAGCCACCTTTTTAATGTATAGCATACAACTGCATAAAATCGTATTGATTGGATAAAAAAGAGCTGGCTTCCACTCCGCTCTGGCATCCCAAGCAAGCAGCACTTACAAATTGTGATCTATGGTGAGTAAAATTCCTCTCATTGGCGATCTGCCCTTTCATTTATCACAGTGAGCGTAATCACTGTTTATCTATTTCGCATCATAGCTCTTACCTGCACAACAGTCACTTTTAGTGCCATTAAATGAACATGTGGAATTCAATGTGCCTGAAAAAATCCCCTCTAGCACCGTTCCTCCTAGACCTTATACGAAATATACTTAAGAACGCATTCACCACTGCAAGGTGATCGCAATACATCATATTTTGGAATAGTGAGGCGTAAAAGAAAGACATTTAAACCCAACCGGGTGAAAGGTTCAGTTACTGCAAGGTAACTTCTCTAAGTGCTGCTCAGGATAATACATCTAGTTAAGTTTATGGGTTGGGATGATGAGCCAAACAAGCAGTGAGGGAAAACCTGGGGGAAGCTAATGATGTAAAGGCATCCAGAGGAGCTGCGTGGTCGTGATTAGATCTCACCACATGGCAGATGAGTTATTCATCTGCTGTTAATGTGCTGCAGCTGCAGTCTAATGAGAGGGGTCCAGAGAGGAGACCTGGACCCCCGCTCCCCACAACTCTGCAGCTATCGGTCACCTCAAATGTGTGGAGGGCCGACACAAAGGGTTTTCTTTTCTTGTATCTTCCACGTGAAATACAGTACATTGTGTCCAACCGCAGTAGTTCTGGATGTCTGGATGTAGTTCTGGATCAAATCGTAAAATGACTGAAAGACACTTATTTGTGTATTTGTTCAGTAATCAGAATCAGAAACGGGTTTATTACCAGGTAGGTTGACACGTACGAGGAATTTGTGTCCTGGTGCATACATAAAAGTATGTTTGTTTGTTGAGCACTTCCGGTAATTGTCACATGGGTGTGGTTTGTGTATTTAAGTCACCTGTTTCATGTTGAGTGCGGATGACAGAGGGTGAGCTTGTGCTGTCATTTTTTCTGTTGACCGTTTTGTCCATGTTATGATTTTGTTTATTAAATATCCCAAAAACTATCTTGCTTCACTATGGACTTTCTCTTCGAAAACGCGTCACAGTTTATAGCCAAGTTTAGCCTCTCGGCGACTCAAACGCAACTGGGGATTGAGCCGCCACAAAAGCATTATTTACATTGAAATAGAATGGAATAAAATCCAAAATGTGTGCAGTAAAAAAAAACAGATATTGTCAACATTGTGTGCATTAATGTAACAACACTTCATAAAAAAGAACCATCATATACAGTAGTATCAGTCTCAATGAAATATAGTTTACGTTTCCAGATGGTTATTTTTGTTGCAGGGCTATTGTAAGTTTATTCAGTCATTTATCCACTTGAATGCTTGTTGCTCAGATGCTAATGGTGCCTTCAAGTACACAGTAGTCTCATGTTTACTGTGGTGAAAATAACCCAACCGTTTGAACAACCAAGAGATGCTCTTCACTACTCAAAATGTAAAAAGAAAAGCGAAAGAAACATTATCTTATCTTAATAGCTGTCTACTTCTTCCCAACATGATTTTAAATTACACAGGATCATTCATCATTTTTGAAAGGGCAGCAGGATTTTGTTGTCATTCATGAAGAATGAGTTTCCATGTGGAGGCAGGATCACAAACAAAATAAATTCACCCATAAAAACATGCGGTATTCAACTCAGACATCCACTCTTAAGTGCTTGGAATTTCTTATTGGTTTCTCACAAGCGTCAGAAAAACCTTTTCCACTAAATCATTATAAACAACAATGTACACTTTTGTAACATGCAATTGTTTTTCTTTTAACAAACAAAACGGTTCTCACAACTGCCTGTTCCATCTATTTATGCAAACACCTCTTTACATGTCGAGTGCTCTATACCGTCCACGTTGTTATGCTAAGAGGGATAGAGGCTGGATTCATATTTGAAGGGTTTGAGAAACCATGAGTAACAAAGGCTTCTGAGCAGAGTGAACGGGGGAGGGCGAGTTTGGGGAATGGCACAGTAGGAACAACGTAGAGCTGGCAGTTCCTGTGCGGCTTTGCCTTCCAAGAAGCTTCTCATCCGACACAGAGCTGGGCATAAGAACCACTAGCCCAGTCAGAAGAAGCCCTAATAAGGAAAGGCCTTATGAATTATTGATTGTAACGCCCCCCCCCCCCCCCCCCCCCTCCTCCTCCTCCTGCAGCCCAGCACCCCTTTAAGATACAGATTCCCGTTAAATCCAATAGGCTTTGCTGGGCTCTCAGTTGTGGCTCTCCGAGCACAGCAGCTCTCCAAGAGAAAGGGAGCAATGGATGTTCCAGAAAGAGAAACCAATTAGAGGCGGCATGGTGTCCTCTACCCTCCCTGTCCACCCCCCCCCAAGCTGCTATCCCATGATCCTTTAACTCCTCTCCATTGGTCGGAGTCAAATCATTCCCCAGAACATTGCCCCCCTAATGTTGGGGCTACCATTCTTTATCCGATGTCCAGGCCCTTCTTCCTATTCTCTGTGGTCTACTGCCGAGACCCCCAGCGGTCAGCCGAGACCCCCTCGATTGGCAGCTTGCAGGTCTGTGGTGAGCCCACACTGTTTGTTGACAGCAACACACAAACTCAGAAGTCTCTAGATCACTAACCACCGAGTAAAGTAGACTTGCAATGCGGAGTTGGGTTTTTTTTCCACGGGATTCGATGGTCAGTGTATTCCCCGATCTCATTGTGCATTCTGGTAACACGTCAGTCACCACTCAAGGACAGACAAGGCAGTGTGTTTAAAATGCAGGGACTATATATATATGAAATCACCCCTCTAATGGTAATAGATATTGACAAGTAGGCAATCTAGTTTGATGGTATTTGCGGTTCACTGCAGTCTGTAGAGCAGTGGCTGGAGTCTCTGCTGCATCTCATAGAATTGCTGCTATTTACAAAACATAAATAACAAGTGATCAGTCTCTCAGTTAAATGCTTAGTGTGACATTGTAGCCGCTTTAGAGCTGAAACGATTGGTCAATCTATAAAATAGTATCACAAATATTCTGAAAAACCTCTTATTTATTATATAAGCTGTTGGGACTTATTCTGTCCAATCACACCAATTCAAAAGACACATTCCTGGCATGCGCACGCACTTACTTGGCAATAGGTCTGATTCTGAATAAATATGGGTTTGTGTCTGGACAAAATAAGAAATGTTAAAACATCAGCATGAACTTTGGGAGCTTGTAATGGCCATTTTTTGCTATTTTCCTACATTTGATATAGAATATAATCAGTAGATGAAAGGATATTTATAGAATCAGTAGTTGCAGCCATATACTGAAGTATTTAGCTCATAGTATTATTCATTCAGTGAATTGACCCCAAGCCTCCATCTCACAGGACCTGCATCATTATCCAGGGGTGAAATGATTTGTGCTGAACAGAGCACTATGAAAGTGACGGAGCTGGACTATGCAGCATTTAAGTTCAATATTTCAATCTCTTGTGACAGCTATGATGAAATAAAAAAAATAAAATGGTGACTCTCATGGCAATTTCACTTTCAGTTTTCTTTTCTGCCTGGGCTTTTAAAGCAAACATTGAGAAAAAAAATCCCAAGAAGGCTGGATTTCAGTGTCTGTTATGGAATTCGGTGCCCGTCCACACAAATGAGAGTGCGGGGAGATCTGGTATTCATGTGCTTGCTCACCTCGAGGCAACTTCTTCACTTATATATGACTGTGTATAGTGTCCATTCCACAGCTCGCCATGCGAATCTCTTCCTCTCCCTCGCTCATCCAGGCAGGTCATAGGGGCTGCCAGATAAGCAGAGCTATATTGAAATATTCAACAGCAGTCAGAGACTAGACCGGGGTGTTAATGCTCGGCGTCTTGGTGCACAGGACGGAGGATGAGGGTGAAAGAAGAAGTGTTGGAAAGAAGAGGAGGTAGAGAAAAACCTGTGTTTATAAGAGATGAGATGAAGATGATGGCAGGCCTAACTAATCAGCTTTCTAAATCCTGACATTTCCTTCTCTGCAGTTTTTTTCCTGACATCCAGAGCCCTCTCCTGGCCAGATGGATTCCCTGTTTGCCATTTTGCTTCCCTTCCCACTTCATTCATCAGCTCTGCTCCATCAGACCTGCGTACCCCTGCCCTGTCATTACAGATCACCACAGATGATTGTTATCGCACAGCTCTCTCAACACTGAGGCTGTAGTGTGTGAAAGCTACAGCAATTGAGTTGGGTGAGAGTGTTTTATCAAGCCTTACAACATGAGCTCTCATCATGACTTGTAAGGGAAAATAAAAATGGCAGACATCCACTCTACACTACAACATGATTGAAGCAAGACAGAATTTCTCTTGGTGCGAAAATACAATAAAAAATATGAAACTTGAAAACAATGGTGATGAAAATGATAGGGCTGATACACTTCAAGGTTTTACTTTCCTTTCAGAGGAGAGGCTTGAACATTGCAATATGTTCTGTAACACACTGAAAAAAATAGAAACCATTCAGGAAGAACAGAGGAAGAACAAAGCACAGGCCTGATATACGGCGACAGTAAATAAGCAGGTAATCACCCTGCTCTTTACAGCAACATGGTGTATGGCTTACCGGGTGAATAATGTGCCGACACCCCACAATCCATTGTTGAAGTCACTTAGTTAAAGGTGTGGAGGAGGATCACAAGAGGAACCCAAGATTAAGGCCTGAACGCTGGTGAATTTGGACATTAAGGACCTTGTCTTTATTGGAAGTGACATAATGAAGAGCCCTTAAACCTTTGACATCAAAAGCAATTGGACTCTGTTCATTTTTAAGATGTTTCCTCGAGAGCTCTCCTTAGTCTGAGGAGATTTAATCTGCTGCTGTGCATTTGGGAGAAAAGTTGGAGGAAAGAGGACATATCTTCACATCAAGAAGCTATGTTTATCTTAGTGAACGTTAAATATATGATTTATACTCAACTTGTTAAAGGTGGGGTAGGTACTGTAAGTTTGAGAAACCGGCTCGAGATACACTTTTTGTTATATTCCATGGAATGCTCTTAACATCCCGATAGCAATGAATATCTTAAGGCCCTGACACACCAGGCCGTATTCGGCCGTCTTGCGTTGTCTGGCGACAACGGGTTCCTTGTCGCCCAAAGTCAATTTGGTGTGTCCCGAACCCTCGGCCGTGACACGCCTTATTTGGCCTTTCACGGTCGACACCCGGCCGATTCAACATGTTGAATCGGCCAAAATACGGCCACAAGCTATCGGGCCAAGAAACCACTCTGATCAGCTGTTCAGCTAGCAAATGAGAAGCGAAACGGAAGTGAGGGACGTAGACAAACGATTAAAAAAGGCACAGGACAGCAGCTAAACCCCAGCAGGTGATACTTAAAAGACATCAAACATAGCCCTTAAATGTCCTCTCTTACCTCCCACACATAGCAGGGACATCTCTGATATCGGCGGGAGCGTCCCCGGCTGTCCTCTGCTGAGAGCTCCGTGATTTGTTTGGTCAAGTCCGGTTTTTCATCTCATCGTAAATTTAGCAAGAAGTGGCCATTATTACATTGCTGACTCAATAAACTACACACCCGCCAGAACACTGCGATCATCAGCTGCAGGTCTATTAACTGTGATTTTATAGTATGTCTGCACTTTATGTGCTCATTTCATCATTCATGTATTTTTATATTCTAAAACATGTTTTCGATGGACGAGAGTGAAAATGGAACGCACACGCTATTTGTTTGTTTATATCAGTCTGTTCTTCTTCTCTGTCTTCCGGTTGTTGCCTATTTTGAATGACGAATACACACTACCGCCGCCTGCTGGTAAGGAGAGTTATTGCCACTCACGCATGCGCAGTTCGTACGTGCTCGGCTGAAGTCTTTGCAGTGATTTCCAGTGCGACACATGGTCAAGACGCAGGAGAACTCGTCGATGGAACTGTCGGTGTCGGTGAGTTCTCTGGTGACTGCCTGGTGTGTCAGGGCCTTTAAGTGCTTTGACAAAAAATCCATAAAAAGATGTAATCTGTGGAAGCCGTAGCGCTGTAAAAAGTACGACCAATCATTTTAGCCGGCCCGGCTAAAATAACTGGATGGCCTACCTGCCCGTCAGCCTTCCATCTGTGCACAAACTTATCTCGTGCCCTCATTGGTCATGTGCACGTTCGTGTGTTTTGGAGGAGGGGCTCCATAAGGAAGTGGCAGATTTGTTCCGGCTGTGTATTTTCAAATTCTAGCGCACTCGAGCTGGTTTCTCCAAAATTACCTACCCCACCTTTAATATACAATGTGATTTAATATGTTTACTTTTCAGAATAAAACGTTTTATAGGAGCACAATTGTAATGTAACCTTCAATAAATTAACAAACAGTTATACAGTTTACAAATCATGATTATTTACTTTAATTTATTTTATTTAAAGAAGTTGTGTCCTGGTCAGGCATTATCACTATCTCATACAAATAAATAATGATAATAATGCCACCCAATAATAATAATGCAAACTCTCAGTGGACATTTGTTCCATATCATTTACATAGGCCTGTATGTGTTTGACCTGAGAGCAGAGCAAAGCATTTTACCGCATCTCTCCCCACACAAACAGTCCTACTTAGTACATGGTGAGAATTGATGTTTTCACAGCAGCCCAACTTGTGAAAAATAATATACACTATTAATTTCAACAATATATAAAAAACTGAAATGTACCAATGTTTTGCAACTTTCACTTAAATTACATAATTTGCACCTCATTCAGCAGGCAGCACATCTTTCTTTCAAAAAATGTGGAACGCTCCATGTTTGTTGCTTTTTTGAAGTCCCTCTTTTACCATCCACATTGCCAGTGAGCCCAGCACTGTGCATTACACATTAAAAGCTCCCTATATCTAAAATAGGCCTCTGAGCATTAGAAGAAGCTGTGCTGCTTTTAACTTGCTCTGGAAAATGAGAGCTTATGCTCCCTCAGTCCTTTGTTTCCTGATGGTTCCAACTCCACGCTGCATCGGCTCTGCGGAGCTGGGGACTTCAGAGGACCCTCTTGAAGCCATAACATCAACCATGCAGAGTAACAGAGAAATTGTAACAAAAGTGTCCTGGGAATTTGACTGTTTTCAGGATAATAAGTAGAGAGAGCTTCTGTTAACTTAGGAAAAAGTCGCTTGAGATACCAACCAGATGTCCCCTTTCCTGCCTGTTCTATTTTACAAGTGTATGAAAAAGGCAATTAATCTGACAATGTGTAGGAAGAACCTTTACCAGCGAACTGTGTGGGGGGGACGAGAGAAATAATGTTCAATGCCCTTCGAATATTTTCTTTAATATGAACTGGAAATACCTAATTTAGTGAATCAGGTAAAGGTACATTGTGCAGTCAAACTGTGTGTACTTTTTCCCCCATAGGATTGATTGACATATTTAATTGTGAACAGTCAATATGTATAGAACATGTATTCAGGGTTTAACATTAAAGGTCCCATGTCATGGCCATTTCCACTGATCATAATTCCATTGTTGAGGTCTACTAAAATAGATTTATACTGTGCAATTTTCCAAACTCACATTGGTTTTGCATACAGCATCTCTGTAAAGTATGTGTATTCAGCAGTATTCACTCTCTGTCCTAAACGGCTCGTTGGAGCTCTTGCCCCCCCCCCTCCCTGTGAGCCCAATGTGTTCCGATTGGTCAGCTCGGCCACTCTTTTCTGATTAGTCAACCACCAGAGAGGCTCCGCCCATGTCTAACAGTGCTTTTTTCGGCTCGCTCTGAGCGGAACATCAGTCTTATAATGGCGTCCGTACAGCCGTATATTTTATACGCTAACTAACCGAACTGTACCTACAACTGTTGTTATAGAAGAGTAAGTTATTTTTACCTGTAATAAACTACTACTGTTTGATGAGAAATCAAATCTTGGTTTGCTATACAGTATATGAATGATATGTTATAGGAGCAAATCATTCAGGGAAGAAAGGATACTAAGTATTTCCATCAAACTTTATTTTTAGAAATGTACAAAATTAACATGTGTAAATATACATATATACACTGTATATCATCCATTCCTCCCCTTATAGGCGTTTTCGGCATCTTGCCTATTGCAGCTTTGTGAGCTGCTGCCGGGGCTTTTTAGGACGAGGCATCAGAGTGGTCATCCCGTGTGTGTGTTGTCCGCCAGATACGCCAGGAGTTTCCTGATCTGGCTGGACGAAATCAAATGCAAATCACAAAATATTAGAGAAACGTAGTTGTTTTAGATTCGTTAGTAGTAGTTGTGGTAGGAGTGTGGATCTATCTAATCCATCTATCTAATCAACACAGTTAGCTTGCCAGCTAATATGCTAACCTACGTTTGCTAGTTGTTCAGTGTAATATGCCAATCTACTATGAACAACAGCTAGTCTAGGCTAGCAAGAACATGTTTACAATTGCAATCTTATACGGGTAGTCTGCTACGTTCGGTCATTCATTGTAGCTGGAATGAAAACAATGTTTTCCCTAGCATGTCTAGCTCTAGCTAGCCTTCTTGTTTAGCTATGTAGCATACACGCTATGAACGGTAGCTCGGTAGCATACACGCCAGGAACGCCAACTATAATGTACTGACCGTATGGTAAATCACCCGGAGTATACTGTCTATGAGTATTTCGTGTGTGATTGCAGACATTCTCCAGCTATGAGATACATGTAAGGCCATCTGCTAACATTGGACTTGATATATGGAAACGCTAGCAACTTAGTTAGCCCTGTTAGCACTGCTCGCACACACACAGACACACACACTGCTGGAGGAGCAGACAGGCTTGGCGATACAGCTAGAACAAGCGAAACTCATCCTGAGCACACACAAACACTCACAGCCGAAGTAAAAACAATAAGTGTGGCTTGATATTGAGTAAGAAAAAGGTTTGTAACGCTGTGAGCATGGGTCTGGGGAGAGCATTTCAACGTAGAAAAACGTTTACCCATTTAAACAGTCGTGGTAGATACCTTGTTTGTTTTAAACATCATAAATACACAAACAACAATGAATACTTACAGGTTGTGTACCCGAATCTCCCACTGGTCCAAACAAAGTAGGAACAGCATCGTTCTTCAGTGCCCTACGCTGTACATATCCGGCATGAATCGCTGAAAGGTTTTGGTAAGCTTTGTTACGTGAAAAGCTGGCAGAGGGTGCGGCCATAGCTCTGGGTGTGGCTACTGGGTATCCCTACGTAGCGATACCCAGGAAGTAAACAATGGAAAATTAGAAATCTCCAACGAGGTGTTTTGGGGAGGTATTTTCTGTGTTAGAGTTTTACTCGCTACAGGGTGTATTTTGAGGGTTTTTGACTCTGCAGACCGTTTACATGCATAAAAACCTTCATAACACACAAGGGGACGGGTAATAACCGGAAAAGCATGACATGGGACCTTTAAGAGAAAGCTAAACATATCTGCATCTGATAACAAACTCTCTGCAGCCCTTTTTTACAGATACTGTGTTGTTATTTCTATCAAAACAGAGGGCAGTAATGCATCATTAAATAAAATGAACTTAAGAAGGCCGCACTCATACTCCCTGGATGTGCCCCCCTGGAAGATAAAATATTGATGTTGTTGGTGTAGGATGCTTCCCAGTTCTTCTTTTGCTGAGCCCACTACTCGGGTCAGAAGGAGTCACCACAGCCTGGAACAAGGATGTGAAGAGGTCAAAGGTCGGTAGCATGGGGGAAACCATGCTGAATGTCAAACTGAGGGGAAGACACAGTGGACCAGACGAGGCAGCAGCACAGCTCTGCTCTCAGCCAGCAGCAGACTGTTGACTGAACTATTTTTGCTCTTTTTCCAACAACTACAGCACACAATGACCTGATCAGGTCAGCATGGCATCGACTAGGCTCTGCATGCAGAAGGAAACGCTGAAACATCACAGAGGATAGTGGGAAAGATGCTAAAACAGCAATAATAACAGTCATTGTCTGTCTGGACAGATTCTGATAATAGGTAACATTACTTTAAATATCAGCAGGAGTGATTTGTTAACGTTGTATACGGGAGAAGACCTGTGTGTATACTGTGAATGCCAGTGTGCACAGCTGTCAGTCTACCTTATAACATCAGTAGCTGTCCTTCTGTGAACAATAATGGACAGAAAGGCCAGCGGTACCAAATGGAGTGCAATAACGTAAGTGCATTGGATTGTTCCCAGGTGCACAGCACATGTGAACTACTCCTTCCCACTCAAATATATAATCTGGTGGTCAGGGGCATTGCCGACACTGTATCCCTGAGAACTGTCGACACTGACATTTCATGAAAACCCAAGATAATGAGGCAGACACTGTAACTAGCTTAAACTCATACTAAAACCAATATTGGTCAATAAATGCATACATTTCCCTCACAAAATATGTATCTCTTCGTGAAGAGTGCAAAGCAAATCTATATCCTGTCAGTTGAAGAAATATTTTTCAGGGAAATATGCTTATTTTTCTTTCTTGATACCACTGTAATATTTGTTCCTATACAAAATAAATGTTTTATAGACTTCAGACCTTGACTTTATCTCTGAGACTTCACACAGGTTTCTGTTGAGGTGTTGTGAAGCCAATGTGGTGGGCTCAGGCCGTCACCAAACTACCAGCTCATCCAAAAAATATGCAATGAGTCACCCGTGTGACGCAGCAGAGCCGACAGCTATGTCTCGTGACCTGGGACGACGCCAACCTGTCAATCAAATATTCGCTTTATAACTGATCCACTTCTTGTCGCAAATCTAATCTGTGCATCTGTAAAGCTTCACTGTGTTGAATGCAGTGTTCCATATCCTTTGATTGAGCAGTCATTTGGATCTTTTGAATCAAAAATAATTAAGTTTAACTTTTTCATTCTTGTTTTTTTCATTTTTCTATTTATTTCAAATCTTAAACAGAGTCAGTTTGGCTGTTTATCAGTCAAACACAGATGTTAAACCTCTAACTTTTTTGAGTTTGTGATCCTGCTGTTTTACAATCACTGAACACAAGGGTTCCTACGTGAGACATTGGGTCCCCTGAAGGTGACATTTTACTCCTTTCTGACTGGGCTGTTGATATAAATTACCGCAGCAAATGCTCATTAACACCATTGATGGGCTGATTAGCTGGTCATGAAGTCAGAGGGCACATTGTGTGCATAGCAATATATTTTTATCTGCAGCCATCCTCGTCCCGAACGGATGGCAGGAGAGGGGAGAGGGAGGTTTGATGAACTTAATTAAAGCCTATTAGACATTCTGTGAGGTGGATTGGATCAGCACTGCATAGAATAGAAATGAATGGAGCAGACACTGACAAATGAAAAGTGTTCTGTGAGCGGGATAACCATCAAATAGAGTAACAATCATGTTGTCTCAGCCCCAAATTATAAAATGGAGACATTACTCAGGGGGAGGATTGCCTTTTGTATGCATACACCCTGTTGGGTCAATGCAGCCATTAAGTGGAGCTCACATTTCTACATAAAACCCTCGCTGCTCAGCCCATCAGCTTGTATATCTATCATTAGTCAGTCAATAGCAACCTTGGGGCATGCAGCAATACTCGTAGCAATAAAGAGATTCCACATTTACTCTTTTTATATTAGAATCTACCTAATAAATGAGATTAGACTGCAGTATGTCCTTTAGGTGTGGATTAAATCCTCCAGCTTTATATGCATAATGTCTTTAGACTGTAATAGACACCTCTGATAGGGGCATTGGAAATCCAGGAAAGTGACAATTGCCATTACCCTGTAAGTCATGAATTTACATCATTCAAAAGATGAAACATTTGCAGGTTTAGGGAATGATATAACAATTCATGATCATATCCTCAAAGTGAGTATTCGAACAGGAGTGACATAAGAGTAGCGCCTCTGCATTGATAGGGTTGCTGAAACACCTTCAGACCTGTCATTACTGCTCCTCGTGAAATGAGCATCAAACGAGAGGAAGATCCCCCACGGTGACATTTAGAAAGTTGCCGTACCAGCGCTTTGATATTTCAAACACTTCTAGGTTTAAACACGCCGTCTTTGAAGACACCCAGTTCCTAGAAAATGTCAAAAATAATACTGGCACTCTGCAGAGAGAAGGATTTGCTTAGGTTTAATCAAACAGGGTTTTTTTTAGATGATATCTGATGCCGCCTATCACAAAGTACAAGCATCCACGAGCTCAAGTTATTCTGTTTTCTTCTTGTAACCTGTTTACACGTCTGTCAAACTGTCTCTGAAATACCAGGCGGAGATTATAGCAAGGAAGGTGTTGAGTTTTTAAATGGAGGTAAAATGTCAAATCAGGATTTGAAAAGCTATGTATCAGTAAGCGAGGTAAAAAAGTAAAAAAATAGACCTATAAATGAATGAGGGGTAATCAAAATCACTATTATTCAACTATAATACAATGTTTTATTTATGACAAAAACTCAGAAATATTAATATGATACATTTTTTTCTGAGGTAAAAGCATTACTTAGATTGCCAGGTAATTAACTGTAACCCTTATTTTGAACATGCTTCGTGTCTCTCGTAATTCATAACAGGTGGGCTTTGAAATGTTAATTTTGAAAATGTCCCTTAACTATTATTAGATACATTAAAGAAAGTTAATGGAGGGTTACCAATGTCTTTGTCCATAGTACAGGAGGGGTGCTGGGAGTGTGGGGCGAGTCAGAAAGAGATGCAAATGGACATAAAAAAGTGAATATTATATTATATATTGGGGGTGTATTCGTATGCCTAGGATTAGCGACAGCAACTTCAAGCTGAGCCCTTTTGACCCTTGCCCTCTGCAGATTTTGACCCCTAGTAACAACATCAAGTGCTTTTTTGCCCATAAAACTCTGCACTAAACTTGCATTAGTTGAGCAACATCTAATTCCCATTCTCTGATAAAAGTTGGATAAATAATCTTACTACAGTAGTACCTGCACTTACCATCTATCCAAGTGACTTACTATAACTTTATGGGTATATAACTAACCTAACCCTCCACGCTGTTTTTTTTTCCTTTTCACATTTGAATCCTTAAGGGAGTTAGCCATCCCTGCTATCCATGACAAGCGTTACTGTTAAGAATGGTTTCCCCTCCTCACCACCCCCAGCAGCCCAATAATGGTTTGTTATAGCCATGCCATGAAAAGTGATGATACCCCGCTTTGGCCGGCCATGCTTACTCACCGTTAAATAGGGATATCTCTTTTTATTCCTGAACACCTTGCTCCACTGCTCTGTCCATCATAATAAGAGCTCTTGTATCCAAGCCCTGCCTGTGAGAGAGTAATAGGTGTGAAGCAGGGAATAACATATCACTCGGTATGTCTGGAAGCCCCTGCAAAGCCACAGTCCTAATGAAATATTAATCTGCGGCTCCTTGCTAATGATAATGCACTATCAAGCATGAGTTGGCCCAACTGAGGCAGGCAGCTCCCTGTCGCACTTGTGTTATGACAGGATATCCCCGCTATTACAGCCCACAAATGAGATTTGAATCTGTGAATTACAAAATGGTTAAAGGGGTGGAGAGCAACCTTCATTAATTCTTTACAGCCCCTGATTTCCTCAGACAGTTGTACTAGACCTTTAACCCAGTATCTTGTTACACAGAAGATGGGCCCATAACTGAGGGCCTGTGGTACCTTTCTCCATTACTCTCTCACTTTTTAATCTACTTCAAGCAATATTTCACTGCATGACATTCACATCAACCATATACTCCTACTGTACAAAGTAAGAAACTATGCAGCAACAGTTACACGCTATTAACCAAACACCTTTTTATTTTTGAAGTATCCATCTATCTTTCCCTGACCTTAAGTAAGTGTTTTCAGTTGCCTAAACTTAATGATGAAAACTATAGAGCCCCTAAGGCAATATGAGCATGTTTAGTGTACACACGTTTCTTATACGCAAGTTTCTTATACGTTTCTTGTGGTTTCCCACTCACAACTTGGGGAAAACAAAGTTATTTTACAAATGTCCCCTCAGGGGCAATTCTCTTATGTTGTAACTGAGAGTTAATTAAGATGATTTTAAACAACAGTTGCTGAGCATCCACAGTTGTCTTACTGTATCTCAATAATCTTGTCTGACAGCCAAGTACTTTGTCATTATAAAGGGGCCCTACTATGATCCAGTTTAGGTTTTATATTTTAATTGTTTTCCTCTACTTTGACATGTTTGAAACCAGGGCCGTGTCTCTTCTGATTGGTTAGCTGTCCGGCTCTGTTGTTATTGGTCAACCACTTAGACAAGTCCTGCCCCTTAGCCACAACGTACAATGTGTTGGCCAGGGCCTCTTTAAAGTATCAAAAATAGAAAAAAGTATTGTTACCCAACAGTCTTAGCATATAGTAGGACTCTGCCATGCTATACATTATGTATGGGGTCTTTTTAGACCTGCAGCAATATCTTCCCTTATCAAATAATGTGCTAATTATTTTCTTCGATAACTAATTTATTGCCTGGCCTTTAAAATGTCTGAAAAATGTCAATCTAAAGCCCAAAGTGGTGCCATCCGATGTCCTCTGTCCAAAACTGAACTATTTGTCAGAAGAAAAGCAGCACATCTTTACAATTAAACACATGGAGAAATGTTTTACAAAATAACCTAAACAGTTGGTAGATGTTTTTCTTGGTCAATAGAGCATCAACTGAAATATTGCGTCAGTTCTAGATTGTAAAACCTAATTTGTACGACTTGATGTGTAACACACACATGCAGTACAGCAACAATGTCTCTTTAAAAGTAGAATCAGAAAAGACACAGTAATGCATGCCACCAACATTGTCAGATTTTCTCTACAAACAACAAACTTTTGCAAATGTTCTGAACATGTATACTATCACATAAAAACATATCCACACTGTGGTAGGCTTTCTACTCGGCTACATTCACACACTGTCCTCATACTGTAGCTCTAAAACGAATTGTACCGCGCTGAAGTGACACTGTCGAGCAGTCAATTCCCCGCTTGTATCTTTGTATTTCACACATGCAGCTCTGAACACAATGGTGTCCACCCACACAGCGTGCACTTCTAAAAAACAATAGATCAAATCTACAGAGAACTACTAATTGACGTGCAAGTTCAAAGGAAGCATTTTATCACTTTACTCCAAAAGGCAATATATGGCTGTCCTACATCCAGGCAACACAAGTCTCTTTTAACTTGGAATTAATTTCAGTCTGGCACGGGGGGGGGGGAAACATTTTAGTGTCAAATAATAAAACCACCTTCTATCAATTCAGCAGGAGATGCTATCGTAATGAAACTGGAGATCTAATCCAGGGAGAAACTCTGGTGTCAACAGTGATTTAAAACTTACAGCAGAGGCACCTCGCTGAGACAAATCCTCTTAGCCGCTGCAGATGAGACTGAAGCGTGTTTTCCTCCACGAGAGATGACAGAGTATCGGGTGTCATCTTTGAAAAGTCCCAACCTTGTTTGTGTGGGTGAATTCAAATGTGGCTACCGTGGTAAAGCTGCATCAAAAGCAGACGGTTATTCCCCGGTCGAATGAGAGGCTGAACATTTGCTCCCCTGCTGAGTCAGTGCGAGTCCTCTGGCCCTGAGGTCAAGAGGTCAAGGACAAGAGGATGATGGAGCGGTGGAAAAATGAGTTCTTACATTTTCTGACAAGCCACATCCTGAGTGCACTTTTCAATTACAGTCGCAGAGTGATTGTGGGTTTATGTTTATTTGAGCTCCTGTCCTGGCGGTAGTGTGTATTTTTAAATGAATGTTATTATATATGTGGCATTGTTGGAGGAGCTCATCTCATTGCATTTCTTTGTGCATATGACAATAAAACGTGTGTGTGTGTGTGTGTGTGTGTGTGTGTGTGTGTGTGTGTGTGTGTGTGTGTGTGTGTGTGTGTGTGTGTGTGTGGTGTGTGTGTGTGTGTGTGTGTGTGTGTGTGTGTGTGTGTGTGTGTGTGTGTGTGTGTGTGTGTGTGTTGTGTGTGTGTGTGTGTTGTGTGTGTGTGTGTGTGTTGTGTGTGTGTGTTGTGTGTGTGTGTGTGTGTGTGTGTGTGTGTGTGTGTGTGTGTGTTCATTGCCAGTAGGAGGGGCATCCAGCAGGATCCTGGCACGGGAACCCCTGCCCATCAGGACTTGACGGAGGGAACAGATGGAGCTCTCTGAGGTGGGCTCTCAGCTCGGAGTCTACCTCCTTCAGCCCTGCCATCTCACCCCCACCTCCCCCACCCTCATCCGCTACAGCCAGCTGTGCATGGCCTCTGCAATTTCATCAAAGCACCTGGTCATTCTTTTATGGTAAAAGAAAACACCGGCCACAGTCCCCTGAGAATCTGGGTTTCTTGAAATGCATGGCCTCATGTCCGGGTAATGCAAAATGCAACCATAAAAACTGAGCCGGTGGTCTGAGTTATATGAGATATTGGTGGGTGCTTGTTGCTGCAGCTGCTGTAATTGTGCTGTATTGAATGAGTGCTGTTAAATGATATGAGGTCGACCTGGCCTTGGAACGGGTGAGGGCCAGTTTCAGTCTAGTATTGATTCAGACGTGTTTTATTTTCCACATTGGATATTCATTTTACCATTCTTTTGATCTATGAAGGTTTTGCTAAATGATTCAACCAAAACACTTTAAAGCTGCACTCATCCATATTTTTGATATTCAAATTGGGTCAGATTTCTACATGTGAAGGGAAGAGCGTTGTTCGTGGTGACTAACAGAGAGTATTTACCAGACTCTTCAGTTCCCTTCATCTCTATTGAGCATTTTAGCATCTTGCAGTTCATTATTAATGTTTTTCTATTTTTAGTGCATTCTTATTGCTCTGATCAGCCCTATTTCCTTCATCAGTAGTTACCTACCTAAAGATATCCTTGCTTTGTTTTGTTCTTGTTTTTGCACTAATTGTTATTTTTCAATACGTATAAACCCTGGCCAAAAGGGAATCATTTTAAGACCCGGATTTTGGTTTTGCAGTCAGTTAACTGTAAAAGTGAAATGGACAGTTTGTATAATATTTGCAAAAAAACTGAGTATTTTGCTAACCTTTGCTAATTAGCCAATACTAGTTTTGCAGTCAGTAACTGGAGAACACAACATCCAGTGAATGCTGATGTTGCTCTAAATATTCCCGATGTTTGGATTGATGTGCTATGTTTGCTATTTCGACTTTTAAATAATACGTTTCACCTTGTTGTGCTGCTCCGAGGGTCAAAAAGATCAATATGGTTTTAATGAATAGCAGCAAGAAACTTAAATCAAAACTAATCATGAAGTTATATTTTATCTGAAATTGTCAGACATTTTTGTGAAAGCTTAAATGTGTTCAATTTAGAAAAGTAAAAGTGTGTAATGTGTTTATGAAATACTTAATCAAGACCTTATTTAAAGCTGATGCCGTCTATCAATATGATATCTCAGTGATTCATGTAAGTGATGAGGTTAACAGAAGTTTAAAAAACGGAATAATACATGCTACATCACATTTGTGTGGAAAAACACAGTGATTGTGATTCCAGGCACACACTAAACACCGGTGTTTCCCAATCCTCCCTCCTGTTAGGGCTGTTTCATGACGATTAATATTCTTTTCTTTTTTGGCTATCTCTGTTTTCACCTGTCTGTTAAATAAGTCTGAGTTTGTTTTTGTCAAAGCGTGAGAATTTCCTTGAAAGGGGCGAGCTGTCTATGTATTTGTCATTATTCTTCCACCGGCATATTCTAATCAATACACCGTAAGGTTTTAATTAATCTGCAGCCAGCCTCTGTATGTTCTCTTAAAGATAAAGAAAGGCAAAAGCAGCGCCTGCTTTTTAATTTCCTAGCATTGTTTGTGCCTGTGATTGGATTTCTACTAACAGCGCTGTATGTATTCATCAAACTTTCAATTCTGCAAGGTCACACTACAACTCATTGTTTTTCAGCTACGGCGCTTTTCTTAAAACCCAGGAAGACAGAGCTCTTTTTCTTCACCAGCACACTTACACCTGGGAGATGCCCCTACAATGCACCCCTGAGTATATGCATTGGAGGGGTTGAAGACCTTGCTCAAGGGCACCTAATTAGTAGTTCGGGGCAAGAGATTATTCACTCCCATCCTGCACTCAGAGAAGTTCAATCCCGTGACCTTCCACTCACAATCTTGCCTCTCTAACCTTGAGGCTACAACCACCCTCTGTTGTACAAAAAGGAAGCAGTGAACAAGCTCCAGTACTGAACAATGCAATCCAGCATTACCTCATAAAGGTGTTTTCCATGCTTTATTATAATAATAAAGTATTTGTCTCCCACTGTGCTCTCGTGTGAATTGAAAGGACGAAGCAAGTCTTTTTCCACGTCCTAATAACCTCCATAATCTGCCCAGTTGTTTCTCATTTATTATTCCTTATCGATTTTCATCATCATTCCTAAACCTCCCCCAGCCCTTTCCCCCATGAATCATTCTCTCTCTTTCTCTTTCACTCTCTGTCTCTCTCTCTCTCACATACACACACACACACACACACACACACACACACACACACACACACACACACACACACACACACACACACACACACACACACACACACACACACACACACACACACACACACACAAACACGTATGCACTCCAGCTGATGTTGCAACTCTGAATCGATTCAGTGCCCCTAGCATATGAAGTACGGCGCTGTTTTATTTTCAGTATAATACATCACAATCATGCATGCTAATGGTTTATTGTTTTGCAGAATGAACTTGTATTGTGCGGTTTGGTTATTGTCAAAAGTATTAATTGTAGTTTGCAAGGCTGAGATAACTCACAGAGTTTGACAGCTAAGTCGCTGTTGATGACAATAAAACCTAGAGAATATGGGAATGGGGAAATAATCAACATCCAACTTTTGTATAACCTGAAAGTATACTTTTAGCTAACTTAAAGTAACCAAAACATTCAATAAATACAACCAGAAAAAGTGATTTAGGGAATTGTATTTATTGTTTGTGCAAATTATATATATTAGATATACATTTGTAATAGTTTCTGTTTTCAAGAATAAATACAAAAGTTATTTAATGATATATCATAAAATTGCCATTACAATTTACCTTTTAAAGGGACCCTACTATGCGTTTTGGGTTTTCCCTTTCCTCTAGTGTGTTATATAGCTTTTGCTGCATGTAAATGGTCTGCAGAGGCTAAAATCCCTTTTGAACATTACAGCATGTAAACATGAAGGCACAAAATACAAATATGAACCTGAAAATGAGCATGAAAGATCCCCTTTAAAATGTGTTTTTGCAGATCAAGCAGTCGAAGACGATCAATTTATGACGATAGAACACTTAAAAAACAAACATATTTCACATTATCACTTTATTATGTTGTGGTAAATGTGTTAGCAAACAGTCTATTCACATCTCCAAGACAAAGGGCACCATAGATATCATTTTCAGTCATGATGCTGGCTCATGATTGTAAATCTTATGTTGACTTTCTTTAAGTTCCATTTAGTTTTTCACCAAAATATATGGCTGTTAAGCTTCTAATGCTCCACTATGATAAAAACAAGATATGCAAAAAAGTAACATTTATATCAGTAGGTGTAATGAACAGGTGTCTCAGCTTACTTTAGCAATGTGTCATATCAACTGAAACCTTTCCTTTGAGTTCAGGTGGATCATATGAGCAGCACAGTTGAAGTTATCAGTTTTTCCTTTCAACGCACCAGTGGGTCGGGTCTACTTACTAAACTTCCCCGACTGTGTCTTTTCTAATTTCCTTTTACCAGAATCTGGTGTCATAGTGATCTCTATCTGTGGAAACAATGCCATAAGGGATTAATAACTGGGGAGATGGAGGTGGTGATAAACGATGCTTTGACAGCCCCCTGTCTGAGACTGTACAAATTAACTCCTGTTCACTCGCCATCATTTCTCCTGCTCGCTGCACTCAGACGCTCCATTATCTTACCGTCTATTGTGTTTGATGTTCATCGTGGAAAACACACATTTTAAAACAGCACATATCCTCAAACTTCAATTATGGCTACTGACCTTCCTGCAAAAGTAGAGGATTAAAGTTTCTTCACTGCGGGTGTTTGCCGACAGCCGACAGCTAACCAGAATGATCGCTATTGATGCTGTGAGGCATCCAAGAGTGAAGGATTTTAACGTGATAATATGAAGTGATGATTTGGAACCAATTCAATGCTTTAAAATGACTTTTAGTTGTGGCGGAACGTGTCGACAATCCATAAGGTGATCTGTGTGAGAAACAATATCTTGATGGTGTTGAAAGCAACATTGAAAAAAAGGGCCATTCATGAGATTCTGTTTGGTGTGACTCCTCTGAGCTGAAGAGCTTTCTGTTTGTTATACGTCTCAAGTTGCACATATCCATTTCAATCCGTCAGTCTTACCCTGAGGTGGTTTTATCTTACTGCAAAGGCTGCGGTGAACCCTCACATTGTGTCTCATAAGGAAAGGAGAAAGGCTTATATTGAATCAGCCTCTTCGTATATTTTTATACGAAGTTAGATTGTCCTGATCCATTTTTTTAAATGGCCCAATTTGACCATTCTCGCATGTCAAATATCCAATTTTACAGTTAAAATGCAACTTATCTAACAACATATGACACATACTGTATACAAGGGACTTTCATTTCTGGCCAGTGGCTATCAATATGTTAGTGATTGTTAGAAGAAGGTTGAATCTACTTGAGATAAATGCTTCATTTGTGCAGTTAAGTGTAGCTTACTAGGCTAACATTACATCCAGTGAAAAAGCAGTCTCCAGCTTTTGTTGTAGTGTTAACCATGTTTTAAATTCTTTAAAACTCATCTATTTCGACTCCGCTTCGAGCGATAGAAGCACTAACAAAGAATTGCTAACAAAGCACTTATATACTAACAAAGAACTGGCTTATCTAAAGCCAGTTGAGTAGCACTTGAAATGTTTTAGCTCCATGAAACCTGATGTACTTATATGATTCTGTTTTCTTCAAGTTTGTATCTTGTTGGTCGAATGCACTTATTGTAAGTCGCTTTGGATAAAAGCGTCAGCTAAATGCAATGTAATGTAATGTTTACCACCACCAGCTGTTTTATGCTTAACCTAAACCAAAACCTATACTGTAACCCCAACCATTCATCTCTGCAACAATTAAATATGTCCTAACATTAGCACCAAACTAAAAGATAATGGTGCACAAGTATAAACACTTTTCTGTCATTAAAAAGTGTGTTGCCTTATTAACAACATGGACTGTTCCCCGCTTAGATTCCAATATTATCCAGTACTTCTAGGTGCAACAAAAGTTACAAGGATTTTCTTATTCTGGCCGATTTCTTTATGCATTTCCGAGTGCTGAGGCAGAACGCATTCCTGAGAGCGAGCATATTTGTCAAGGAAACAATATTGTCTAGCTCCCTCTCCCTCGTGTTCTCTCAGCTCTTTCCTTTCGTATGTGTTATCCACATCGAGGACTGAAAATAAAACACTTGAAAGGCAATCTGAGGTCAGGTTGAGTTGCTACAGATATGTTTTCTCTTCTGTGAAGATCAAATCTCTCTTTTTATAGACCAGGAATAGGAGCTTGCAACCCAAAATAAGGCCATATTTGACTCTTTCTTCCAATGTAAGGCTTAAAGAGAAAGAATAAAAGTGGCATAAAATGAAAAGCAGACGTTCAAATTATATTCTTGAACATCAGTTGAACACTTGATTGAAAGCTCCAGAAAAGCTATTAATTGAATCTGCTGAGAAAGAGTGTTTTATTAATTACAAGGTCACAAATTATCTTTTAACTTCCAAGAAAAACATTGTAATGTCTATATATGTATGTTTATGTATATATATATATATCATGGCATTACATTTGACCACCAAATTGTAATAAAAACATGTAGTTAAAACTGTGGTTTCATATATACATTTATATTTTCTACACATGCAAAGGTTAATCAGTGGGAAGTGGCTCAACCCCCCTCAATGTACTTTCATTTTGAGTCCCTCTCCTTTGGTGTAACATAACATTTGTAAACCCTCATAATGTTCAAGGCACTTACAGCTGCTGTTTTGGAAATCATCCATTAATGGACTTGAAAGTTGCTGAGTTAGGCTCTCAAAGTCACACACAGCTCTTCATAGTTCAGACCATAAACTCATTTCAGCGAGCTATTACGAGACATATTCATGATTTATCAAAGATCAAATAATGATATTTACCCAGGAGTTGTCAGCAGATTAGGAGGGCTGAGTGTGTGGGAATGATGGGGTTGTAAAACTGCAGCAGAGTACATACTCGCCACACAGTTTAGTGGATTAAGGAGTGCCACAGTCACACTCACTTAGACGACTGTGTCAACAAGGAAAGCATCTCCCAAACCGCTGGCTAAATCAATGCGCCGCACACTCTCCGGGCTGCTTTAGAGGTTATGCAAATGGCCGAGGCTCAGATGTGACATTTTGAAAGCCCTGGATGGATAACCCCTATTAGCAAAGGCTTTGACTGATCTTAAAAGGCCCGTGATGGAGGTTTATTCTACTCTCACTCCTCTTTCAACATGATTTGTGGTCAGCAGGGTCAGCGGTGAGTTCATATAAAACAAACACTGCTCCTGCTGTAGGGGGAGCCAGCCTGTAAAATGAAATCAGTGGGCAAAGAAGCTGTATTCAGGAAGCATGAATGATCCGATGTTGCATCACACTGAACAGAATGTGGCAAAGAAACACAGGTTTATGACTGCTCTACGTTTGTATCTCTCGTGGTTTGACAGTGGGAAATCATGGCATTGCAGACGGTATTAAACCAGCTGAACAACAACAGCAATCAGAAGCAATAATTACTCGCATGCAAAATTATCCCACAAACACAATATGAGAACAGAAAGTCATGTTCGCTGCCCCATTAAAGGATGAATATTGTGCACAGCGCCCAAGTGACACGCTAACCTTCATATAAATTGGTTGCAGCACTTTACTGATGAGATGACAATAGCCTAAAGAAAGCACATTGTGCCTGATGATGAGGCTTCAATTATCTGGTTTAAAGTCCTTAAACAGAATGATGGAGGGAAGAATGGGGAGGTTGATTGAATTCGGACACACACTGACGCTCACTTAGGACTGGAATCAAAAAATACTGATGTATCCAAATAACCAATTGGGTTTCCTCCGAATTCTTTAAATATGTAGTTTATCATTTAAATGTAGTGGACGTTTTGCAAATAATGGGTCCCCTTCCATTCACCATGGGGTACTTGGGCACCTGTTATGCTAGGGTAACATTTTAATACGAAGTGGTCCTTTAAGACTCAGTGTTTTCATTTAAAAAAAAAAATAAGTTGTGAGTTTTTGAAAGGACATTTAAGACAATAACTAACAGTTTGTTCAGTGTTGACTTCTGGTATCTGGGCTCTAAATGTGTTGCATATACTACTAAACTAAGCACAGTAAGACAGCAAAGGGTGAAAATCACACATCCTACCCCCAAAAACTGCATTGCAAAATTAATTCAGACACCAGCTTTTCTATAACGTGACATTTTCTATTCGTCACCCAGGCTCTATTTGGCCCCCTGAATCATTTAAGGAGTATTATTCCAAGGGAAACATCAGCAATAGTGCGGGCCAGGCCCACAGTCTATAGACAGGGATTTACAACATGATTACTAATATTCAAATATTTTGCTGGTTCAGTGGAGGGATATGATTGGTTGTAATGATGGGAAGGGTTATCAGAGATCCAATGGTAGCACGAATGAAGAAACAAACTTAAAGGTGGGGTAGGTAATTTTGGAGAAACCAGCTCGAGTGCGCTAGAATTTGAAAATACGCAACCGGAAGAAATCTGCCACTTCCAGAGCCCCTCCTCCAACACACACGAACGCGCACATGACCAATGAGGGCACGAGATAAGTTTGTGCACAGATGGAAGGCTGACAGGCAGGTAGGCCATCCAGTTATTTTAGCCGGGCCGGCTAAAATGATTGGTCGTGCTTTTTACAGTACTACGGCTTCCACAGATTACATTTTTTTATGGATTATTTGTCAAAGCACTTAAGATATTCATTGCTATCGGGATGTTAAGAGCATTCCATGGAATATAACAAAAAGTGTATCTCAAGCCGGTTTCTCAAACTTACCTACCCCACCTTTAAGGGTTAAGTGGATTTACTGTACATTTCTGAATGAATGGCAATGATGGTCCTCATCTGAATGTCACGGTGTCAGCCAGTAGGAGAGCCAGTGTTTACAGTACAAACATGATTATGAAATGACCAGAGGCCCACACAATGCTTTGTTTAATCATCATAAATACTTGATTAGCTAATAGAATACACCACATTTGCTCATCTTTATGGTAAACATGATAATACAGGTACATGATAATACAATCTTTTATCACATATAACACATGAGTACATTCTAAATGTGTTTTCTATAATGAAATAGAGAATCAGCTATTTGCTTATTAAAAAATGCAGGTTATAACATGAAATGTCAAGCTAACACCACTGCTTTGGTGCAGCTAGTGAAACCCCTGTTGTCAAAAAAATGATATAATAATAATAATAATAATAATGTATAAATACTAAACAAGTGAATTTTCAGTAGCCTTCATTATGATGTAGCTTCTGGTCGAAATGTAATAGACTGGGAAATGAGTGGAAAAGTTCAGGGGCAGAAACTTTAAATAGTACCATGGGATATGACTAGTCTCTGCCCGCTGAACAAAGGAGAGGAACCACGAGGGATTTCCTGATGATTATCACAAAGGACCACAGTCATGAATATTTAAAGTGGTGCCACCGGATGAAAAGTCTAAAGGTGTGGCAGGTAACATCAAAGTTAGATGAGAAAAGTTTCTATCGATCCCATAACACTGTATCTCACTCTAATAATGTACAGTCTTTTTAACTTAAAAGACAAATTACTGAATAGTTAAAGGTCCCATGTCACGGCCATTTCTACTGATCATATTTCCATTGTAGAGGTCTACTAGAATAGATTTAAATTGTGCAATTTTCCAAACTCACATTGGTTTCTCATACAGCATCTCTGTATAGTATGTGTATTCACCAGGTATTCACTCTCTGTCCTAAACGGCTTGTTGGAGCTCCTGCCCCCCCCCCCCCTCCCTGTGAGCCCAGTGTCCTCTGATTGGTCGGGACGTTGCGAGGCTGCTGCTGCGAGGAGCGGACAGGTTTCCGGGTCCGCGATACAGCGAGAACAAGCGAAACTCATCCTGAACACACACAAACACTCACAGCCGAAGTAAAAACAATAAGTGTGGCTTGATATTGAGTAAGATAAAGGTTTATAACGCTGTGAGAATCTGCGGAGAGCATTTCTCCGCGATCCCAACTCGTCTATTACCAGCGTTCAGGGAGCTCTATGCAAGTCAATGGGGACTCCCTGTTAGTTAGCCAAGGGATCCTGGTGTGTGCGGTGCTCCCCGGATTGGTCCATTTGGGCCAATCCGGTCATTTGTTGTTGATTTGGGTGTTCACACGTCACAGAACCCAGGAAGCAAACAATGGAAAAAGAGAAATCCCCAACGAGGCGTTCTGGGGCAGCATAGACAGGTCTTTTCTGTGTTAGAGTTTTACTCGCTACAGGGTGTACTTTGAGGGTTTGTGACTCTGCAGACCGTTTACATGCATAAAAACCTTCATAACACACAAGGGGACAGGTAATAACAAGAAAAGCATGAAATGGCCCCTTTAAGATCTTACTGACTTTCCCATGTGAGCTTTTTGCTATGTTGACTTTTGTATTTCTATTATTAAATACACTTTAAAATTAATAATGTATGAATCAAGCCATAACAAAGGTGCAGCGTTTCCTTTGTTCTTTGAGCAGTGGCAGCGCCCTCTATACATCTCTATAGACTTGAATAATCTTTCTGCTCCACAGTGAGGGCGGTCAAACCTTTACAGATCATTAGCAGTCAAATCCTGTGTGAAATAGGAAGTGGACATAAAGCCTTTCTCGATACAGATGATGCAACGTTTCAATTCCCGTCTCATGAAGGTCACACCTCAAAGTGTCATTGGCTCGTCCACATTAAATCAGTGGGGCTGGAAGCTCGGTGCTGAAGGACTCCTCGGGCTAGTTGGTTTCTTGCTAGCTTATTAGATTACTACACCTTGGTTGTTATCGCTAATATGTTTTCACAATTTACTTTAAATGCATCATACATCATAGACTCCAGTATCTTTAAAGCAAACTGCAGTAAAGGTGGTTGTATAGTGCAACGAGGGAACTATTTTGGACTCTCCGCTTCCTTCAAAGCCAACACCATCAAGAATTTGCAAGTTTGAATTTTCATGTCAAAGTTTACCAAAGTTAAAGGTGGGGTAGGTAATTTTGGAGAAACCAGCTCGAGTGTGCTAGAATTTGAAAATACACAACCGTAAAAAATTCATTGCTATCGGGATGTTAAGAGCATTCCATGGAATATAACAAGTGTATCTCGAGCCGGTTTCTCAAACTTACCTACCCCACCTTTAAGCTCTAGCATAACATCTATTCACAAGATAAATGTTGCCTCGTCTAGCAGGTACCCTGATTGTGCCGATTTTATTGGAAGTAATTCATTTTGCTGCAACCTTACCATTTGCCTGAAGTGGGGCTCATATCCTCCACCATCACCACTAACTGATGTGAAATGTCTTCTAAGATACTTGTTTTTGCCAAGTTAACACAACTCAACTCCCTGAGCAGCCTTGATTGAAACACACAGGGATTTGGACCAAACTTGGCTAAATGAGGACTTTAAATTGGGACAGTGCTTGGGCTGTCACTGATTCCTGAAGTCTACAAGAACACAAGTACAGACAACAACACAAAACAAGGTGTATTTCGACCCATTAGTTTCAGCCCCATGGACAACACCTCAACTGGCTGCATTCCTACTGGACTGAACCAACTTTTTAAGACTTATTTCATATATTTTCTGCATTGTTAACCTTTGTGTACATATTTACAGCACTACAGGGGACAAGTACTTTCAGGGAAAGTTGCCTACTCCAATCATGTGTTGCCATGTAGCAAAATGTAAGCAGTTGGGTCTTTCTTTGATCAAGGGCACTTAGTAAGAAGTTGTCGAGAGCGCCTCTTATTATACTCACCCTCTCGAGCCAAAATTCCAACTAGTGACCTTGTTAAATGCTCACTTCTGTTCCCATTATTGTGCCAAAATAAATTACAGCCACTCCGCTTAGTGTTGTAACATTATGTGCTGGGAAATGTAAAAACATATTTTGGTTTTACACTCCTCCGTTCATAAATAGATCCTCAGTGTCACATATTATATTATTTCACTGGAGGACAATGGAGTCACATCGAGGCATGTCACACAAATCTCTATTGGTAATGTCTGACATCTAATCTAATCTTGTCCGTCCTCCATTTCATTTCACTGCTGGTTTAACAGACTATTATTTTTTAGCATTTGTGGCTCTGGGTGCACGGACCCTGTGCCTTATTGAGTGACTTCTCATCTAGACTGGACACTTGGTTTGGCACAGCTACTGTATGAATGTCAGGACACCTCATAAACCTTCAATGGGTCATTTATTTTGTCTGTCCAGCCTCATCCAGATCAGAGCTTTCCAAGGACTCCATCTGTGTTACAACAGTTTGGTCCTTAATTGACATGACAGGGAAATGTAAAATAAGCGGCAACAAATCAGTATAGATTAGTTATGATATTTCTCCAAGAGTGTTGTTATGTATGAAGCATGTGAGGTAGGTTTCTCTGCATGTGGATGTGTCATCATTTCTTTCTCGGGCAGTGTGCGTATCAGTGTTGAACCAAAAAAAAGATGAGATGTTCTGAGTCGTCTCTTTATTCCGATATTCTCATCTCTTGCTTCGGGCGAAGACAGCAATACACCAAATGTACACCCACATGCTTCATTTCAACAGTATCTATTCCCCTTGGTGACAAGTCCATTCCCACAAGCATTATCCAACGTTACAACACACTCCAAAATAGCAAGACTGTTAGGGGTTGGAGTAATGTACAAATGCAAAAGCTCTGATTTTAATTGCACATCATCAGATATAGTTAATCACATTTATAGAACCATTACTTCTTCCTTCTCTTGTCCCCACACATCCTGCATGAGAGTCTCAAATACAACGTTTTTTTTTACTAAACTTAATGAATATGAAGCTGCAATGTAGGCTTTATTTATAGAATTATGTATTGATCCCTGTAAGAGGTGTTTGGTTCTGCGTGACATGCTGTATTAGTCTGAGCAACCTGTTCTGCAGGGCGATACCTGTGGTACACAGATGATGAAGTCATGCATTCAAAATCACATTAGCATGGCTTTGACCAGTTTTACATAACGTCTCCCTGGATACCGCGGCTCCCACAGGGACGTGAATAAAGCATAAGGCCTTATGCAGTATCTTCCTCTGTTCTAAATACCCCCTCTCAACTTTTTATAAATGTGCAGTATTTATCATCTGGAATTCTACCACAAAAGGCCTCTGTGTGTATCACTGGGGGAAGGAGAGGGAAATGGCAAAGGGAGTACTGGAATAAATTATACTCAGACAAATCTTTTATTCCAACACAGAGCACAGAAAACAAGTGTGCCAGCTCCCCACAGTAATTCAAGAGGTACTTTTCTTTTGTTCTTCCCTTTGTTTTCATTGTGGATATGGAAATAGACGTTGCTAAATAAGGCCCCTCCCATTTCCCAACTCCCCAACCAGCTCTTTTTTCTCTTTGGCAGCCTCCTTTAAAGCAATAGATCATTACCTGTTGCCTGTTTTCAGCAACTCGTACCTCCGAGTCAGGTCTATCATTTAAATTGCAAGTGACAGAGTCCACACTCGGAGCTTGCGTGAAAATCCCCTCCAGTGTTTATTAAGTGTGCCAATTGAATCAATTACCTGCGGTTATCACATAATTGAGTTGACCTTATAAAATAACAAGAGAGATGGCTCTGCTGTGGCGCACTGGGCGTCACACTTTCCTCTACCCCAGGATGACCCTCCCCCTCATTGTTTGGATTGGATCCCTCTTATTAAGACTTCATTACTGCCACACTATCAATATTTCACGCTCATTCTCTGCTTTGGTTACGGTGGAGATGATAGTCAGAGAGGAGGAAAGCTCGGTCAAAGGAAGAAGATGAAGGGAGAGGGAAAGGAAGCTCTTTCATCATGCATCACTGAATGGGACTGTTATCATGGATGTGGATATTTAATGACTCCCACACCCATATTAATGTGTATTCTCATAAGATCATGTTTAAAAGTTTTCCATGATGACTGCAGCCTCCAAAGAAGTCGTACTGCTTTCAAGCCCTTCGCTGCTTTGAATGCCAACAGGGTCAAATGTACACAGTGTGCACAGTTCACTCAACTCTTCATAGAAACAACTTCTAATAGCCTACAGTATAAGATTTGTCAGCAGTGCCTTGCTTCTCATGTATACTGTATTATACACAATAGCATTATTTTTTCAGTACAGAAAACATTGTTAAAGAACATATTTGAAGGGTTGGAATTTTGAATTTTTAAAACTGTGTTTCCACCACCAGTCCAGGGATTCAAACTCTTTCACTCACGAGCCCACCCTTTCTAACCTTTAGCTTGCGGCCTCCTTTCCTGTAAATGCTTAGGCTCCAAAGAACTGGATTATTGCAGTAGCGGAGGACTGCACCGTGAGCAGCTTCTGGGTAAAACTCCACAAGTCTTGGATAACATTGTGTGAAGCGTGTTCACTCTGCCAGCTCGGTTTCTAGATCGTGTCGAGTGTTACGTCAATCTGAGAAGTACTGCAGTTTCTCCAGGAATGTTTCAAGGCCTGCCTTGTTTCTTCATCTGGGGTTCAAGTGCTGCTTGAATTATTGATGCTTCACAGGTGCGTACAGTATGGTAAATGATGCATAGCCTGCATCTACTCATCCCCACTGGGTTGCGGTCTGTATATTTTAAGCAATATTCACTGGTAAGATTGTATTTGCTGTAACAGTCCATTGGATGCCATAGATAACCACTAATATGTATTTAATCATAGCTTCTTAGGTGTAAAATAATGATCGTTGAATTATTGTGGTATGAAAAGAGCAGGGATTGCATCATTTTTCTACCAGCCAAGTACTGCAATGACGCAGGTGTTACAAATAAAATGGGTTTACTTGGAGATATGTACGTGTCTGGGTTTTCTTCATGCTATATTGTGTGTGTGTCTCCTGAAATGTGAATGTGTACTGCCTGCATGTGTATGTTTTCTATGTGTGTGTGAGAGAGAGAGAGAGAGAGATCTTGAGATACGTGGCATCGCTGCTGCCTCTGTTTGTTTGGCTCCAGGCTTTCAGACTGTCAGCGCGAAGGCTGTGTAGTGAAACAAAACATGCTGTCATCTCCGTAACAAGTCTAGCTGCCGGGAATCAACACACACACCTCAGTTAGACAAGATGCAATGGCTCAGCCTCTACCTCTCCACATTATGACTCAAGCAGTTGACACTTAGGACCACAGCCGCTCTGGGGATATTGGAAAGCCATGAAACACTCTTCCACGTTTCTCCACGGTATTTTTCTTAAAGCTTTATCCAGCCAGTCTGTTTTTGTACATTACCCAAGGAAAATGTGACAGGATGTTAATCACGTATCTACTTGGGAAATCAGCACCAGTTTGAGATAAGGCATCACACACACTGATATGTGGAGACAATCGTGATAATCCACGCCGGGGTGAAAATGCCGACGCTCTCTGAATTGTTTTTTCTTCCCCTGCAATTCTGAGCCAACTTTCATGGTGTTTGTCTTTGCCCATCTGTTTTCTAAACGCCATGCTCCTAGAGGCACATCAACCCCGGTCTGTAAGCTGTTACAGACGGGAAGTCAAGCGCCTCTTTCAATTACTCTCTTATTGGTTTAGACCTCCCTCTGGACAGGGCAGGCCCAGTGTCAATCCTGCTCGTAATGAGAGGAGATCTCTCCCCATGGAGGAAGTGTCTCTTTGGGTTTACGTTATGTGTCCTCGTGCTCTAACCCGACAAATAGGAAGCGCAAAAGCTGGGGGTTGTGTATTTACCCATGTGTGTGCAATCTATGTGTGAGTGTTTGGTTGTGTATCCTCTTTTTCTGTACCCTGCATTTGACATTTTCCACAGCCTGAATTGCTTCACAAATGCATATGATCTTTTCCCAATCTCCATCATCTGTGTCAAATCTGTGACCAGCTAAGCACCAATGTTTGGAGCCACATTTGACATTTTGTTCAACAGAGCGTGTTGCCCTTTTGCCTGCCAGCTAGTTGTCTACTGTAGCCAGCCAATGCAATAACACATAACACCAAAACCTCCCTCCCAAGTAAACTTTTTGCTCTTCCCTGGGGATTTCAAGTGTGTTATGTGTATGTGTGTGTGTGCATGGGGTGTAAGTGTGTGCATTTCCCAACCAGACAGCTGTACACCAGCCCAGTGTGAAGGTCAGGGTACAGGCCGACAAGCAGCAGGAGATGTCACACCAGGACAGGCCATGGCAGCCATGCACAAAATTGCCTCAACAGATCACAGACCTCCGCCCATCTGCTGTGACGCCAGATTGGGAGGGGTTGCAGAAGGTTGAATTCAGTGGTTGAGCTAATAGCCCTCAGTGAGATTCGCCACAGTAGCGTGGACCGATTTGTAAATGGAGTGTTTGTTTCCTCAGAGATTTGGGGATTAATTAAATATTATTGAAATGCTCTGTGAAAGTTATTGAGGTTGCACTTCCAGCACAGAGTGAGTAAGATGATGGCGGAGTGATCTCTTATAACTCTTCATATTGTCTTAAAGGGGGCCTAATATGCTCATTTTCAGGTTCACATTTGTATTGTGTGCCTCTACTGGGACATGTCTCCATGCATTAATGTTCACCTTCTGTCTGAAACCAGAGGCCAGTCTGCTCTGATTGGTTAGCTGGCTCTTAGCTCCGCTTAGAAATGTCCTGCCCCTTAGCCTATCACATAAAATGTGTTTGAGCTCTAGCCAATAGAAGCGCGATTGTAACTTAGTGATGCCACTAGAAGTGACCAAAAGAGTCCAATGGAGGCGTTTCAGGCAGAGAAAACTCCCTCTGAAAGGAACTTTGGGATTGTAGCCTTTGCAGATAATTTACATGCACAAAAACCTATAACACACCAAAGGTAATATAAAACCCAAAAATGCATTTAAATATGAAGTATTCTGTCATTCATTTCGCAAAATTAGTGTATTGACCATAACTATTTAGATACAGTTCTCTATTTTTTCCGAGCTTTGTTGTTTCTAGGCAGCATTTCTGAAAAGCATCCCAGATAAAACATACCTGGCAGGCTGAGTTTACTGTCCACCAAAATCTCCAACATCCTGTATTGCAACTTTGAAATAATATCAAATATGTGCATGTAGCAGCGAGTGTCACCCCACCATCTGTGATGATGACAGTAGACTAACAGCCAGTGTTGTTGAGGTAAACATAAACATGTTACTAGTCTGTCAATAAGAAATAGCTTAGGGGCAAAAATACCACCAAACAAAGATGTGTTGATGTTTTCTGAGGCTGCTAAAGTACACCAGAACAACTCAAAAGTAGCATTGTAGTCGCAAAGTGTTGCAGCTGAAGTGAGATGAAAATATAATTCAACAGCACATCCTTGACTCTCTAGGAACCTGACAAAGTCGTAAATGTGTAAACAACAACATCACCCCGCACATGCATCTCAGAAATGATTCGGGTAGACTGAAGACACGGAGAACGAAGTGCAGTGACTAAGTTTCTGTGTCAAAGTTTAATTACATTTTCATAGTGTGGAAAATTACAAAAGTGCTGACTTCTGGGAGAATTTGATGGCTTCCAGTCACACTGCATGGAATATGTATTATTATTATTATTATTATATACAGCTCTGAGATTGGTTGGCGGGCTGAACAGAAAGTCTGTCAGAAAGCGTCTTTCTGTCTGCAGTTTCTATTTCTGTTTCCGTTCCTCGTGGCTGATGTGTCCCGTCTTGGAAAAGTCAATCTTCCTCACAAAGGAGGAGCCTGCTTCCCCGGGGACATCGTTTATTCATGTATAAGATTTATTTTTTTGCTGCCATGGCCTCCTAGGATTCACACCGCATGTATTACAGGGGGGGTAATGAAAATTGAATTCATATGGCGAAGCCCCACATGCATTGTGTGACTTGGGTGCAATGTGAAGGTCTCCTCCCTCTACTATAGCTGTCTGCAACCACTGTTACAAAGTTGGGAGAGAAATGTGCGGTTGAATTAAACTCAAAAGTTTTCAAGGAGAAAAATGGTGTCAAATTGAAGTTAAATATAAGAAAAAAAGAATATTTAAAGATGGAAAGTTTGTTTTATTTCTTTTACTTTTACAGTTTGCTGCAGGGAGAAGTTCGGCTGCTGGTGGAACTGAAGTCGGGGGAAAAAAATCAGCTTCTTCGTGGAAAAGGGTAGAACATTAAACATTGATTGCGTTGATGCACCTATCATCTTATATGTATGCTATCCCAGATAACACATGATTTTTTTAAAGCCTCTGTAAAGGAAAATATGTATCTTCAAAGGACATAAGAGGAAAATATGTACTCTTTAGCTGTGTCCTGCTTCTATAGACACTTCTTCCTACATTTGTACAAATTAAGTGTACATACAGTTTTAAATTAACTTGTTTTTTGTGTGTGCTTTTGTCTCGATGGACTCCATAGTCCCACACAAGACATCGCACAAAGGGAACAGAGGAGCTTTTCACAGCTGGAGAGAATACATCAAACTGTTGAAACAGGCAGGACAGCTCCAGGAATGTCTATGAAAGCCAAAACTAAAGTATTACATCTGAGGAAACACAATTTCCTTTGTCTTTGTTCAATTTAATTGGCAGTAGCTTTTCTAAAATAGCAGTTTGATTGACATCCTTCTGGGCAGTCCTTGTTTCATTTCTTGTCAGTACTAAATGGTGAACTACAATCCTTTACTGCATACTGAGTGAACTCAAAAGCTGCAAAGCTACACAGCGAAAACACATCATATAAAGAATATTTACCAACTGACGCTAGCTGTTAAGCGTGTTAGAAACGAACCGTGTGTATGGGGAGTGCCTGTATGTTTTACAGGGCAGCTCAGCCTCTAAATAAACCCTGAACCTGACTTTTATTCCCCTCCAGTCTTTATCATTTGTCCTCCCATATCTGTCGTTTATGAAGCAGAATAAGCACAATTTAGTTCAAGTTGAGCGATCTTCATCTCATGAGAACATGTCTTTTACTGAGTTAGCCCCTCCACTGGCATACATTTGCAGCCTTTCATTACATTTACATGTGATCAACCCCAGTATAAAGGTGACTCTTATTCTATCTGAACATACATGAGGACTTGTCTAACGTCTTCTCTAATGGCTAGCCAAGTTAGCAGTAAACGGATCACCATAAACGACCAAAGGACACGCTGTCGTTTTTCATTCATCATAATAAAATGTCAAAGCAAACATGTTATCTATTGCCAGTGTAATATCCACAGCACTACAGTTGTATTACAGACACATACAATCATCTACTTGGCTGTTCAGCTCGGAATTTCAATATTATTATTGTACAATCTCTACTCTTCTCTCTGCTTTTGACAGGGAAAAAAACATTAACTTGCTTGGACTATATTCACTAAATGTTTCCATCCATAGGGGATAACGTGGTTGGATGAATGTTTGATGGATTGACTTCCAAACTGAATTATTAATTTGTTTATTTATGGGTTTATATGATCACTTTGAAATGATTATTTATGGTGACATCCAGCTAATTCACAGGAGAGGCTTGCTCATCTTGGAACTTTTCAAATATAAAGTGAATGCATGCAGGCTCCAAATATGAAGTCAGCAGCACGCATCGATATAAATAACTATGTTTCAAAATATAGTACGGCTGCTTTAAACTACAGAGAGTCAGAAACCTCCAGTCTTTTTCCTCCAAGCAGTCTTCATCTCCTCCAGCTTCTTCTTCATCCCTTCCTCTTCAACTCGCCCTGATCGTTTGTCTCCTTTACCTTGAGTATATTTTTCCTTCATTCGTCTCTGCAATGCTTCTGCGGTGCGGTATGCCTGACAGGTTGGCCTTTTTAAATGACCGTTTGTCATTGTGAGAGGCGTCAAGTTGCTTTTGTGAGCCGTTTGCCCTCAAGTATGAGGCAAAAAAGGACAAGGGGAGGAAGAAGAAGGGGGAGTGGTAGAATGAAAAGGGAGGAGGAGATGGAGGGAGGCAGGAAAGGGCGAGGGACGCAGGAACGAGGGGAGAAAGGGAGGGTAATGTAAAGAGAGAAAATAAATCCTCCCTTCGCTTTAAATGACTGAGAGAGCATTTTCCACGCCTGATCCAACACCAAATTATGAGAGGTAATCTTGAGTGTGAGTGTGTGCACTTGGGCAGGTGGAGAGGGATCCTACACCCTTAACACCAGGAGCAGAGCCAGCTGATTGTATCATGGCTGATGGGGCCTTTGCTGGCGGCGTTCTTTTCTTTCTCTCTCTCTGTGCCCCCTTCTCTCTATCTCATTCTCTCATTTCTGTCTTACAAGCTCACTGGGCCTAGCCTGCTGACATGCTTCAGCACGACCACTAAGCACATCCCCACTGTCGGGTGTACAGTTCACACCGCTGACAGTGCCAATTCATTAGTGTCCACTGACGCACAGCCACACTCTAAGTCATAATGCCACAAGGCATTACATTTTACGTTTTTTTTTTTTTTTTTAGATCTTTCCTCTTTCCCTAGCTTTGTCTGAACGAAGGAGCAATTGGAAGAGCTATATGCTCTATTCCTGCACAGATCTTAATTCAATTAGATGGAGAGTGAATGAGAATGACAGTAAACTCACCCGAGCATCTGAAGCCACAACCAGGGAAAAAGAAAAAACCCACACAGGCTCATTTATGTGTGGCTGGCTTCCTCTGAGCCTTTTCAACACTTTAATTAAATTGGATCTGCCTCCTAATTATTCTAATTGATAAATTATAACATGATTATGTCACATTACCGCTCTGTAAATCTAAAATGCTCATTTGCTTGACGAATACAGCGATGTCTACCGCGCATTGGAAGAGAGCATGGTTTGGTTTCGGACGTATCGAGGGGAGAGTGCCGAGCATCGACGATCCACATTTATTTTCCGTTACTGCTCAGGGTCGGGTTGTTATTTGTCTCCTTTAATCACTAGAAGCTCAGTCAATTAGAGCGCTTTTCATTTTATTTCAATAACTAATAAGGGAATTGGGGGTCCAGACTTTATAACACACAGGCTGTAATTATATTCAAAATATATTGCCACTCTTTTGCTCCCTCATGTTCACTTCTGGCTGGGAAATGGCAGAACCCAAGAGTCATATTGCTGGAACGGATCCTCTTTGAACCACATCAGCTTGAGCTTGATGATGTTAGATTTGCTGAATGGAAAACAGGCTCGTGGAGAGGGAATTGTTTAACGTGATGAAGATATGAATACATGTGAATGGAAATCTGTGAAGTTGGGAGTGTCACTGCTCACCAATACAGAGGGAAGCAAACCACGGGTAAATAGGATCATCAGCAGATTAATTGTGAGCCAATAGGCAGTTAAGTAAAAGGCAGCGGGTTGGCGAAGAAAGAAATCAGTTGTCCTCTGCAAACAATACTTTAAAATAGGAATTTGATGAATAATAAGCTTTCCCAAGATTCACGCTCATCTTGCAGCCACCTTTGACCTCCAACATGACCCACTGTGTGACCTCTACAGCCGGCAGCCATCAGCAGCATACAGACACATTTGTGTGGGTAGTAAGTATATGTGGGGTGCATGTGTGTGAGAATAAAAAACAACACTGAGGAAAGAAGCAGTTAGGGGGGTTAGGAAACCTCTGAGACCTCATTAACTTGGGAGCCTTTACACTTTGTGTCATCCGGCAACATCTGCTGTCTGATGCTCAGAGGCCAGCGCGAGGGGATGACGGCACTGTAATTTGAGTTATTTTAACTTCACTCCAGTCAGAAACACTCTCGTCATACAGCAGTTGCAGCCTGAATGTGCAGTAGTGGCTCAAAACTAAACCCTCAAGGGGAACAGGAGGTACAAAGTTGTTCATTTGCACGTGACAAGGTAATCCAAAGCAGAAATATATATTTAGATTCTTACCGGAAGTCAAACTAGTCTAGTTAATTAGCAGCTAAAAGGTTGGTGGAGGCTGGTGTGGAGCTACTTCAGCTGCTGGTTAGTGAAAAGCAGCAGCAGCAGTAACAGATGTTTGGAGATACTTTTAGGTTTTTTATGTGGCACTTAGGAAGATCAGCTCATGATCAGCTCACATGGATGACGCAAATGACTTCATGTTCCCGCCTGAATCCAGCTCCATTAGCACAGACGCCGATGTAGATTAAACATGTAACAGCTAAACTGGATTTAGACCTGGATATTCTTGAATGTAGATATCTAAGGCGCGGCTTTTGATTAATAGTTAAGTGTTTTCATCCCTTGACCGCGTCACCTAACCAGAGGGATGGATTTTACATCAGCAGGCTGTATGGTGCTTAGATTACTTTTGACCGAATGCAAAGTCTGACAGTGGTAGGTCTGCCTCGTGTCATGGATGAATATGATATGTTTCTGTGTAGTCGCCATATTTCCATTACTTTATTCACCATGAGAAAAGTGTCAGTTTGTGGTCAGAATTTTTGTAGCAAAGAAAGTATGTGTGTGTTGCTGAGTTTTTCCTTATTTTTCTTTAATGGGGCCCATTATGCTCATTTTCAGGGTTCATATTAGTACTTTGTGTCTCTACTGGGACATGTCTCCATGCTTTAATGTTCAAAAACCTCTTTATTTTTCCCATACTGCCTGTGCTGCAGCACCTCTTTTCACCCTCTGTCTGAAACCAGAGCCCAGTCTGCTCTGATTGGTTAGCTCTGTTGTGATTCGTCAACCGCTTAGAGATGTCCCATCCCAGGGGTGTCAAACTCAAATACACAGTGGGCCAAAATAAAAAAATGGGTACTAGTCGAGGGCCGGACTGGTTCAATGTTTATTGCAAAACTTATTGAAATGAACTTATTGCACATATTAAACCTGGAACTAACAAAGCTTAAATGATTGCCTATAAAAACAACATTAAACATTAAATAATCAGTTGCATTCATTTCTTATGGCTCTATCTGCAGCTTTTCCGGAGTCATTTCTTATGATTACATTTTTCCACAGGCCAACAACAGCTTCAACAAAACTATTTCCCTCAAAGAAAAAACCAAACATGCCCTGTTGTTGCAAGAAAGAAAGTGCAGAAGGAAACATCCATTGAATCAGTGTGCTGCTCTGTGATGCTAGTTCAAGCCAGATACTTGGCATCTCATCTTGGGTGCAAGTTCATCAATGTTTGGGGTCAGGCTCTGAGCTGAGGAAATCCTCAGGATTGAGTGAAGGTGTGCGTGCAATATACCGGCGGGCCAGATCTAATAGTAATTAGAAATTATCCTGCGGGCCGAAATTAAATCCACCAAGGGCCTGATTTGGCCCCCGGGCCTTGAGTTTGACACATGTGCCTTAGCCTATCACGTACAATGTGTTGGAGCGCTAGCCAATAGGAGCGTGAGATTTACATAGTGATGTCATTATGTTACTGAAGCAAAATTCCAATCGAGGCGTTTCAGACAGGGGGGGAAGGTTTGGGAGAGAAGGAAACTTTGGGATTTTAGCCTTTGTTGACCATTTACATGCACTAAAAACTATATGACATACTACAGGAAAGGGAAACCCCAAAAAGCCTAATAGAGCCCCTTTAATGTTGTATTTTCTTTCAGTCATTCCTACTAGCAACACAACCTTATTGGAGAAAACACAAGGGACATAAACTGACCAATAACAGTTTTCCAAGCGGTACCTCCATAAATCCTGACAAATCCTGAATCCGGTCGCATTTTATCCATTTTCGAGAAATACAACTATATGCCAGATTTCTTCATAATATATTTTTTGATTCCAGTCTCAATATCAACTCTTTCTTTTATATATGATTTATTTTTGAGATTTTCAATACACAAAGACAGCAGCAATACAATACAATACATTACATTTACCCTGCGATTGCTAACAAATCAACCCCAAGAAACAATACATCAGTTAGACAATAATGTAATAATGAAATAAAAAATAAAATATCAACTCTTGAAAATGAAATGATGTTTATTTCACATTCATGTTTCGAAGAATCAAAGCACTTTGTTAGGGTTAAGGTAAACTGAGTTTGTTAGTGATATAGTTTGTATGAGGGTTATGATCACAACCAAAGTAGTCTGGGACTTTTAAGAGGCCTTGACTTGTCGCACACTGTTTGGAATAATTAGTTTCATATATATATATTTTTTAGAAACAACACTTAAGTGACTCAGGCTAACCTTGCCTGTTTGTTTTACATAACATAGGCCCTGGAGATGATTAGACGTCCTTAGCATTTAATCATGTGCCATGGAGGTGGAACAAGAGGGACATTTCACAGTCGCTTTGGATAAAAGTGTCTAACAAGTAACATGTAATTTATAAAGATTTCACTCGTCAGAACTATGAGGTTGTTATTGTTGCCGAGATCTGCAGGGTATACATGTATTCTGTCCTGCTTTTTACACCCTTACTTCAAATTAGGCAGGGTTATTTATTCGAGGATAAGTAAACATACTCGAAACTGGGATGATGGCAAGAAACTTTCATCTGACACTGAAAATTGAAACAACTGGATGTGTGACTTCGCCTATGTTTCATGTTCAGTCTCAGAGGAAATTGTATTTTTCTTGTTGCCATAAGCAGTGATTTATTTTCTTTCCAAAGAGGATGGTTTTCATGTTAATCATTCTTTTTGGAGATTTACTGAACTGTCTACAGTGCTGATGAAAGATTCGGCAGTGTATTGCGCTCAGAATGACAACATTTATCATGAGTGATTTTGAAAAGAAATAATGGAAAGATGCCTGGATGCTTATTCCATTAGTGAAGTGATGAATTCAAATGAAGGAAATCTAATACCTCTGTAGTACTTTGAGCCTTAATTTAGTCTGTTCTTCCCCCAAGCTCGCTCTGACAGCATAAATCTCACTTGGTGCAGTTTAAGGCCAAGGACAATATTGAATAACCGGCCGCGACAGAGTGACAGATTGATCTACCGTGAACATGATACAGATGTAACCACGCTATTCATCTCCTCACTTTGTCAGTGTATTAAGATGCAAGGTGTGTTTCCCGTGCACCGGTAAATAAGCTTTTATTGCATCGAAGCCTCAGGGACTCATCTGAATATTTAAAATCTTTGAATGAATACGCTGATTTAGTAGCTTTGAACATGCCCCTCGGGCTGCTGATGAGAATTTATCATTCAGTTGATCATCATTAATCTTTGAAATGACAGAAAAGAGATGTCGTATGATAGTAAAGACTGTCCGTTACGGGGAAATTATTATTAGTATGTAGGGAAAGGAGACTTTATAAAGAGAAATATTTGTAAACGTTCTGATTTAATGTTAATGAAAAAGCAAAGGTTAAACAGGAACTCTATTATGCTCATTTTCAGGTTTCATTATTGTAATTTGTGCCTCTACCGTGACATGTTAATGTGCTTTACCATTGACATGCACAAAAACCTATATAACACACTACATTAAAGCAAAAACCCACACATCATAATACTGCCCTTTTAATGATCATAATATCATAGTTTCTAGCAATGTTTCTGCATTCTGGCGAAATATCAAAAGAGATTTTTTCGTGCAAGGTGGGTTCAAAGGAAAATCAAACCCTCAATCCATCATCAGTACCTTATATCTCTGAAAAACCCACATGAACTGAGGGGGATATTGATCATGATACCTGCACACACCAAAAGCCTGTGTGAGGTCAGGAAAAAAAGATCCCTCAGAGGGTCCTCCAATTCCCACAATCCCCAGTTAACCCGAACATCAGCACAAAGTGGAGTGTCTCTCAAGGTCAGAGGAGAAGCTTCTACCTACATAAATCATGAGTGGAGTCATCAGAAGAAAAAACTCCAATGCCCATAAGCGTCACTCAGCGTCGGTGTGTAAGCATTTTCTGCTCACAAAGGCATCCATCAGGTTTTTCTTCTTGGTTTTATTTTCTGTTTTTCATGATGCATCTGTTTTGTGTTCATGTTTTTTGCACGCTAGCCAGGAAAGGTGGAACTGCATCCCTTGGCGCACATATGATTCTATCTTCTGATCTTCTCTCTGTGATAGCTCCGTGTTAAAACCCCTCCGAGTTAATGTTCACCTCGCATAGAGACGTGACGCTCTTGGATAGGAAACAACAAGCTAAATTGAAATTCCACAATTTACTGCAGAAACATTTTAAAGCGGAAAAAGTCGTTTTTGTTCCAAGTCTGCGGCTTTTCTCAGATCGTGTCGATGCTTTTAAGTTCTTAAGTGCCAGATTTTAAATGTCGGCATTCATTGGCTAATCACACCCACTCATGTCTGGGCTTTAAATGCGATCTTATTGGTTGCCAATGTCATCTTCAAGGACATATTCAGGCATACATGTTTAGACATAATACTCCTATATGCAGGGTAAGGCTGGTGATTTTCTTACTTTCAACAAATCCCATGAAAAGATCACAAAAGTGTTTCCAAAAGAAATCAAAGTTCCAGCGCACATCAGGATATTATTTTAGTTTTTTAATGATATCTGTTGATAAAATTGTGCCTAGTATCCTGGTGTGCGCTGCAACACTTTGATTTATTTTGGTTCACCCCGCACGAGCTTGCACCCAGGAGAGAAGCACTGCTGTGCATGAGTCTCTGCAGTTGTTTTGACCAGAATCAGTTTAATTGTAGTCCTTTCATGGGGTTTGTTGGCAAATAGAAATCATTAAGAATATCCCAATACTTGCAGTGCATCCCCAAATTCCCAAAACAGACAGAGAGAAAACTTGTATTTCTTCTGCAAGTTTATGAAGTTTGTCCAAAGGGTTAGTATGGCTTTGATGTTAAGGCTTCTCTTCTCTCTCCTGAAACACGCGTCCACTCATCTGCACGATGTAGTCTACATTCCTCACAAAGACCCATTAGCGTTTTTTTTTTTATCATGAGTCTTTGATGCACCTTTTGAGAGAAATGGCTAATTAAATAGTCGATACCGCTTGCAATTCATGGAAATTTGCTTATTATTGATCCACCCTCAATCTCTCCTGCTGTGAACCAGATGCGTTTCTCTATTGATCCGGCATCAGACTGTGCAGTGTAGCGGCACAGTATTTTTTAAATCTCGGGCTATTATGTATTGATTGTGAAAAACTTTTCATTTTTGCTCCAAAATACATACAAGTTTAGTTTGAAAGGGAGTCATTTTCAGCTCTATAAGCAATATCAGAGTCACAGGGGCATTAATTGTTACCATTGTAATGAAAAGTGTATTTGTTTCCATGAAATGATCCCAGGTACTAGCACAATGTTCCCGCGCCGCATTAGTACAAAGGGCATTTTGTTGTCTTGCTTGCCACTTTCATAATAAATCCTTTCCTCTGTCATCGCCAACATCATCACTATTCTGAGGGTGTTTGAAATGTTCCAAGCCAACAGCCACCTCAGTGTTAATTCATGCCTGATTTACAAGATTTCTATATATGGCTCCTACTTCAAGGTACACCCTTTGCGGTTTTGATATAGAGGTGCTTTGTTGTTCGTGAACGATGAAAAAAAGACCGAAAAACAAAAACACAAGTCTATTTCTGTCGAGCGACAACCCTCTGCAGTCTCGCGGATGTCAGAAGTTGAATTTACAAGACAAAGGCGGCGAGTGCTCCGCCAACATGCTGCAGCTTTCTCTTGACGGATGGATGAGAAATAAACGGCAGCAGCTCAAAAGAAAGCGCTCTACCTGTAAGCCCAAAGTAAGACGTTTGCCAAGATGTCCACTGTTTGAAATGACAGTCAGAGCTTTGTCACTTCTTTCTTTTTGTAGTATCTGTTAGCCATTTTTATGATATCTTTGGTCTCTGTTTTGTTCTATTTCTTTTACTCAGACTATCTTAATTGCATCTCTCTGTGGCAGCACTCAAATTCCAGTTTAAGGGCCAAGAAAACAAATGCAGCACTTGTTAGGCTCACAGTAATAATGTGTAAGAAGCTTTCTGAAGGTTAACATGTTTAATCCAAGTTCCCTCTTGTCAAAAATACATCCAGGTCATTCTACTTCAAGTATTGTAATTGTAGTTAGTCTACCACCGATAAATAAAGAGCACATTGACCTTAAACTTGAGCAGGAATTCAATTTTTCGACTATTAAATTAGTATTCTGTTGTAAGGTAGAGTTATCATAAAGTAGTTTAACTTGTGTATATAAGAAAAGTCCCTGTGTACGCATATGTAATGACGTTTTACAGAGCCTCAGCCATGATAAGGATTCATGAATATGCATACTTTAAATCTGGGAGACTTCCAGGCTGTTTGGGAATTTTCCAAGCAAAGGGTTTCGAACATCACAATGTTGCTTCGCCGGGGTAACTGATGGAGAGACGCTCTTAATATATTCATAAGTAAACAAGCAAAGCTGAGATGAGATGTAGCATGTACGTTCACGTGTCTTCCCGGTGTCAGAACCAGCAGGTGGTCACACAACGGGGTGGAAACGACAATTATTATTTATGATTACAGATAAGCTGTCTGCCACCGCTCGCAATTTATTGCTATCATCTTAATGTGCATCTATGGTTGTGTCCTTATATTGTGTCGCATAGGCTCTCAACAGGCAGTCTTTTCTGCAACTCAAAGACATTGTGTATGTGTATGTCTCACATTTGAATTCAATTCAGATGCACAAATCAAACTAAAGGATGTGATAGATGGAGAATGGCAGTGCTACTTGATAAATAGCAATGCTGGGTTGTGCCATCATGTTTCGACATATGTTTCTGTGCCAAAAATCAACTCTGTTCTTTTACATCCTGAACTATTAGGGTTAATAAAACATTTTGCACCCCGTACATTTTGCATCATAAATGTTCATTCTAGATTTGATCATTTCCTAGGGTCATTTCAACTAAATGAGAAAAAAGCAATTGCCACTTTCAGTGTGTCTAGTAGCCATGAAGATAGTTCCTGTTCTATGCTACACAACTTGGAGATTTCTCTACCCGAAAATACATTCACGGTAAATGGGATTAAGTTTGTGTTACTCACAACATTTGAGCAGCACTTACTTCCTGAATTAACTGTTTTAATCAAAACTTGGAGGGAAGCCTGTGAGCGAATTCAGGCAGTCAACTTGAGCATCAATTAGACACGTACACAAGATATACCTTACCCCCTTAATACAACCAACCAAACACATTCTCTTTAATCGGGCGCTCTAAGATTTGCTATGCTGCACATGGTAAAAAGCAATGTAAATAAGAAATGTTTTAAGACTGGAGGAGACTTGGGTTAGCTCTAAACACATAAATACTCCTTATAGCAGTGAGGCAGCCTGTATTTGTTTCCCCCCCCCCTCCCTCCCTCTCTGCATATGTGACTGGGAGACTGCGGCTGATACCGAGCCCATGCAGGTGATGAATGACCAACAGTGGATAAAGTACACAGCAATAACCTCCAGGCAATCCGGAGCACACTCGAGTAAGGGGCAGCAAATGTATCATTCAATTGTCAGAGGATTTTATCAAGTATGTTTTCTCCTGTGTCTTTTGATTTATTTTACAATTTATAAAAGTCACTCTGAGTCAGCATTCGACAAATGTCATCGCGGCCCACACACAGCAAACTTCCAGGAAAACATCCAGGGTGCAGAACTCAACGGTTACCAAACGATAGGAAATAGCATTTTACAAAGAATCTATTAATTTTTGCAAATTGTAGAGTAGTCACATCAGAAAAGCATGAGTGGTGCTGAGGCCAACACTATGCTACAAACTAAACAAATGACCTTCCTCTCTCTCCTCTCTCTGCTCAGACGAGTGGAGTGCGTGGGTTTGGGCGGCGTGGTGTAGGAGGCACAAAACCTGCTGAGCCCCGTGGGCTACGCACACTCATCAGCACATGGAGAGCACTTCACGTTCTTCAGCAGAATACACATGCTCCCCAGTTACACAAATGGGTCTACAGCAGTGGAAAAGTTGTCTCAGCAAACCGCTTGTTTATTTCTCTCTGGCAGGCTAATTGTTAATCATTTTCCTTTTAATTGTGGTGGCGGGCCCGGCCTCTCCATCTCCAGTGGCAGGCCTCCCAAGGCTCGCCCCGGCCTTAATGTGATGTTCAGTCTCATGCATTAAGCGTTGCCGCGGCAGCCTGTCCCCCAGCAGCCACTGAGCACAGCGTGATGGCCGCCCTGGAGGGACATTACCCGGCCACCCCCTTGGATGTGTAATGTGTAAGCTGCTCCTCACTGGAGGCAGGGAGCCTGGTTCTCCGTCTTGCCCCGGCTCTTGCTTCTCTCTCTGGGGGCTTGGCAGTGCCCATGTGGGGGTGGCAGTGATTGATGATGCCCACTCCGTTTAACACACTGTGGAAACCCAGCGGCAGATGGGGATCTACTGATACATGCTTCTATGCAAAGCTACACACACCCAGGGCTGGAGGAAGTCATTGTGGCAACAGTGTGTCAGTGTGTTGTTTTACAATCGCACTATCTTTCCTCATGTAGATCATCCCTTTGAACATCTAATGACACGTGTCAGGAGAGGGGTAACTAATGATTTAAAGTATCACTCTGGAGGCATAAAGTGTGAAGCCTGTTTAAATATTCCACATTTTTCACAGATTTGATATGCATTAAGTGTCAGATGTAATGCATGAGTGTTATTATGCAGTTATTGGAGCATTATCACTCCGTTTTGGTGTCATGCAGTGCAGCGTCATGTCCGGAGAAATTGCATTTGTGCTGCAGGCTACCACTTGTTTATGCTGTATAACGTTTAAAATGCCCCCCCTCCCCCATTTCCTCCACCAGTTTGATTTGATGCTTAAATCTTATTAACTTTAGAAGAGTGCAGATGTGAATAACTTAAACGTCACACATTTTACAAGCAAAGGGGGAGAAGGGGGTGGGAGGAAGTTATTTGTCGGTCTGCTGAAGTAGGAGGAAGTTCCATTTAATTGGATTTTGATGTGCCCTGTTGTCATGGCACCCAGATCCCATACTTACACATGAACTGGTGTGTGTGTGTGTGTGTGTGTGTGTGTGTGTGTGTGTGTGTGTGTGTGTGTGTGTGTGTGTGTGTGTGTGTGTGTGTGTGTGTGTGTGTGTGTGTGTGTGTGTGTGTGTGTGTGTGTGTGTGTGTGTGTGTGTGTGTGTGTGTGTGTGTGTGTGTGTGTGTGTGTGTGTGTGTGTGTGTGTGTGTGTGTGTGTGTGTGTGTGTGTGTGGTGTGTGTGTGTGTGTGTGTGTGTGTGGTGTGTGTGTGTGTGTGTGTGTGTGTGTGTGTGTGTGTGTGTGTGTGTGTGTGTGTGTGTGTGTGTGTGTGTGTGTGTGTGTGTTGTGTGTGTGTGTGTGTGTGTGTGTGTGTGTGAAGAAAAATGGAGACAGGAAGACAGACGGGAAACAAAAGGGGGAAGAATGATCTGAGGAAATTATCTTCTATAAAGAGCTTTTAGTAATCGGCAGTCGTATTGATTGAGAGCAATAAACGTGTTTGACCATTTGTCACAATGGGCTCAAGCTCTACAGCTGGTTAAGTGGCCACATATCCCTTCACCAGTGGCAAGTGAAATCGCAGCCAAGAGGTTTAGTGCATGTGTAATGAAGGGACACAAAGTCCATCTGCATCTCAGTCTGCTTTGATGGCTTTGATGTGGCATGTGCTCTCTCGATTTATCTCCAAAGGCGACTCTATAAAACCGCAGATTAGAAAGACACACACATTACTTTCCTGTGATGGATGTGAAGCGCAAACACAAAAGTCCTGAGCATATTCCTTTAAACCCTAATTAACTGGTGAAGAAAATGTTCTTATTTAAAGCAACAATTTGAAAAAGAAGTCATTCAGTAAAGTTACTCCTGCATTTTCTCACCTTTTTTTTTATAGAAATGTTCCTTTTTTTCTGGTGCTTTGCTTAGTGGCATGCCATTAATAGTTTAAATTCAATGTTCAACTGTATTTGTATTTCTTTGAAGCAGTGTAATAGAACTGAATGAAAAGCATGGGCTCTGTCTAGCTCCGTGCCACACACAAAAATATATATATATGGGAGGCGTGTGGTGCAGTGGATTGTGCGTTGGTGTTGGGATCAGGGGGTCACAGGTTCAAACCCCACTGCAGTCAGCATGTCGTTGTGTCCCTGGGCAAGACACTTCACCCCAAATTGCTCCTGTGGGGATTGCCCACAGTATTGAGTATGTAAGTCGCTTTGGATAAAAGCGTCTAACAAGTGACATGTAATGTAATGTAATGTATATATATTCAATAAATACAGATTGAAGCCCTATTTTTATTTTTTTTGCCAGCTGAACAATCTTTAAACACAAATAGACATACAAATGCATTTCTTATTTTTCCTTCAATAGACATGTATCTAACTGTCACTAACATTGTGGCTCTGTTTTGGACTCCAACAACTCTTGAGAAAAATATCTGGCTCTTTATTTGCAAAATGCTCCACCTTGTTCACCTGCTAGTCTCTAATGTTATTTGCTGTCTGCTTTGGCTGAAAACAACATTGATAACAGCTTTGATTCTGAAACTAAAGAGTGAATTGCAGGCCTTTAAACTCAAATAAAGAGCCAAAAGATACTATTATGTTGAAATGAAGTGAATTCACAGCCAAACTTAGTAGCCTATGTGCACTACTGATTTTACTGAATGTGTGAAGAGGTCATTACTGTTTTGGCAATGCCCTATATATCATTTGAACAACAGTTAACTTAGTGCTTTATACTGGACTGTATTATAGTGTATTTGAATATAAATACACACAGCACAGTAGTAGTCAATGCAATTCATCAAATGGCAAAGCTGCCTATTTCACGACTAATATGTAAATAAAATAGTTATATGGGAGAAAAAGAACATAATATTGGGTATAATAATCACCCATGGAGCTGGATAGACTTGATCACTATAAGAGATTTCCACAGTATCTGATACCTGATTGATTTTATTGTTGTGCCTTAATAGTAAGCTGAACTCACCAGAACACATAGAGCTATAAGCATGAATAAAAAGCCATCGTCACTGAGGAAAAGATAGCAGACGTTACTGATTCCCTCCACCAACACTGTGCTGAATTAATTGCTGGTCCCAGCCCACAGAAACACAGTCATTAGTCTATAAATCCGGCCATTTGCCAAGGATGTTAAGAGTGACATAAGGCAAGATTAACCATCCATCCTCAGAAGTACCAAAGTGAGTCACAGTTGAGTGTGAATTTAAACACTAATATTGACATGGGGAGCTCTTGTAGCTTAACTGTGCACAAGGGAGCTGTAGCCAATCCACTCTCAAAAACACACACACATTAAGAGGAAGACACTTCTTTTGAGGACGCCTTACATCACGAAAACAAGCACAGCCTACTTTTGTGAGTTGTTTGATTTCAAGAGGTGTTCCCAAAGCACAGAGTACACTAATTTACACCAGTGTTGTTTGGAAAAACACTGCTGTTTGCAGGGAATAATGGAGGAGGCTTTTAAGAGACAAAATGAGTCTCGCTGCCTCAAATAATGGACTGTGATGATGTTCACAGTGATGGCTTGATGCGCTCCTTATTATTTTTAGATCATGTATTTCAGTGGCGATATGTGACAAAGAACATTTACTCAATTACTGTATTCTTAAGTACAAAATATGGGGTATATACTTTACTTCTCTTCTTTATGTTGTCTTCATGGGACATTTTACTTCTACTCCACTTTCTTTTAGAGGTAAATATTGCACTTTTCAGTATTTAGAATATTTACAATATTGAGTTACTTGTTGCTTCTTTACAAATTGATGCATACTAAACATATGAGCGATTAATCATTGCATAGATTAACTGATTTATTGATGGACAGTAAATTAATTGAGCAAAATAGCTGAGTATTTCCTGATTCAGGCATCACGAATGTGAGGATCAGCACATGTTGCTTAAAGGTAGGGTAGGTAAGAATGGAGAAACCAGCTCGAGTGCGCTAGAATTTGAAAGTACGCAGCCCGGAAAAAATCTGCCCCTTCCTTCAGACTTCCTTACAGAGCCCCTCCTCCAACACACACGAACGCGCACATGACCAATGAGGGCACGAGATAAGTTTGTGCACAGATGGAAGGCTGACAGGCAGGTAGGCCATCCAGTTATTTTAGCCGGGCCGGCTCAGATGATTGGTCGTGCTTTTTACAGCGCCACGGCTTCCACAGATGACATTTTTTTATGTATTTATTGTCAAAGCATTTCATATATTCATTGCTATCGGGATGTTAAGAGCATTCCATGGAATATAACAAAAAGTGTTTCTGAAGTGAATTACCTACCCCACCTTTAATATAGTTTCAATCTATTTTAATAATCTTTAGGTTTTGATAAGACAAATATCAGGCCTTGTGAAGATGTAACTTTGGCCTAACTGTGACAGATTTTTTGCAATTATATACTAATTTTTACAAACCAAGCAATCCATTGATTGTGAAAAATATCACAGATTTGAAGAAATAATCATTAGTTTCAGTCCTGTATTTGTAATCCTACTTTTATATTATTGCATGAGTACAAATAGTTTAATGACTACATATATTATTACACATTTTAGCAGGACTTTTACTTTAACAGAGTATTTTTATAGTGTGGTTTGAGTACCTTTACTTGAGCAATAACTACAGGATGAATTCTTCCTCCATCGCTGATATTAAAAATAGATAAGGAAGCACCTCAGTGTTACGTGAGAGTACTTAGATCCCATAACAGTGCAGACGAAAATCTGGAGCATCCAAATTTAGTCGAACGAAATCCAGGGTTAATCACCCAGGATGCTGCACACACACCCAAACATCTGTTAGGAAAGAGAGAGCACGGTGGCTTGCATGGAAAATTAATTTGCTCCTCAAATAAAAAAAGGGGGGGAAGAGTGAAATTACTTTCCAATCTCTGAGCAGAGAAGAAACATTAATTCAGTTTTTTGACCAAGCTAAAACTGATGTCAAAGGGGAAAGAAAAGCACAATGAAGCTGTCCACAGGGCAGTGTTTTAGTGCGTTAACATGCATAACCTATTATTCCAAAATGGCCTGGCTTCTCGTTTCTCATTTGAGAAATTAATTGGTATACATATAAAACTTAATTGCATTTTGTGCTGAAAACTGGCTAGACTATGAAGCTATTCAGTGCAAGTCAAATAAAGGCCTATTTCTGGTGAAGTAACTTAACCTTCCTATTGTCTTAGTTTTCCCCCCCTTACTTTGGTGTTCGCGGTCAAATTTGACCGGTCCTGTTTTAACTGCTATTACATTAACACAAAAACCATTAATCATCACCAAATTTCATTTAACACCCTTTCAAACTGTAAATATTGTATCAGACTACTGGTATACATGAAAGACTGCAGTAAATATACAAATAATAGACACTGAACATGTATTGCGTGTGCCAGGTGTGATCCATGTGGGGGGATGGGCACATAAGGGGGGTGGGGACACATCTAGTGTGTGTGTGTGTGTGTGTGTGTGTGTGTGTGTGTGTGTGTGTGTGTGTGTGTGTGTGTGTGTGTGTGTGTGTGTGTGTGTGTGTGTGTGTGTGTGTGTGTGTGTGTGTGTGTGTGTGTGTGTGTGTGTGGTGTGTGTGTGTGTGTGTGTGTGTGTGTGTGTGTGTGTGTGTGTGTGTGTGTGTGTGTGTGTGTGTGTGTGTGTGTGTGTGTGTGTGTGTGTGTGTGTGTGTGTGTGTGTGTGTGTGTGACCGGGAACACCATGGGTGTTACAAAGTTCAATGAAAGTGGTGATCAGCAATTGTATATGTTCAAATGTCTACTGTGAAGGATATCATAAAGCCTTAATGCAATCGAATGTAAAACAAAAAAGTTATGATTGATGAAAATAGTAAATCGGTCAGATTTGACCCGAAGACAACAGGAGGGTTAAGGGCCTCAAAAAATCTCAAATATTTGGATCTTTAAATCTATAAAGCATTAGCATAAGATATGGGGATGTTTGTTTGCAAGGCCACAGCTCAGTGGCTAACCCTGCACGACAAAAAAAACTCAGTTTTGTCTCTGGAGAGGTGGAGCTTTCTACTTTTATTCTGCTCCACTTTACCTGTTGTGTAAACAGTGACATCAAAGTGCAGTTCTCTAAAGATGAGATTTCCTGGCTGTTTAATTGTGAGTAAAATCTATTTGGCTGGATGCCCGTTAAGCTCCCGCTAATTGTCAGGGAGGAGGGTTACCTTGAGAACAGTCTTCGACTCTCACGTCACATTCAGTCCAACCAATACAGTGAAGTGTGAGACAGTGAGACAGACTTCACTCCACAAACTTAAGACAGGATCCTATGGGAAGATCCGTGCACATTCATCTTTAATGTATCTCAACGTGTGCTTCGAGGCTCTGAGGACTGACGATGGAGAACAGACAGAACGAAAGAAGAATGGGAAAGGGAGGATTTGGAAAGAGAGGACGAGGGGTTAGCTTACTGGGGAATAGGAGTATACTGTGAATGATTGATGAGCAGACAGGGCTGTTGGGTGCGTTTGCCAAGCAATAAAAATGAACTAATCCATCCTTTTCACTCCCTGAGGATCATAGCTCCACAGCCATCACAGAGCTGGTGGGATTTTTTTGAAACTTTCCAGTCTGTTCACTGACCAGTTTTCAAGAAGCAAAAAACACTGGAGGAAGTTAGTGCCAAATGGTATGCAGCCCACTGGAGTCCCTTCCTCACCTCCGATTTGTATTTTATTCTAGCCCCTGCTGTCCATCTCTCCCTTTGTCTTTTTGGACCCGTCCATCTGTATGTAGCTCGGTTCATTTGCCCCGATCAATCTGTTCTCCCCTACAAATGTCCACACTCATCTCCTGTGTCATTTCCCCCTTGACCACCGACCCTCACCCGTGTTATTTTCCCTCCAATCTCACCTTCGTTCAAGCTGCATCCTGATTACCCTTTTCTCCCTCTTGTTACTCTTTTTCCCCATCAGCTGCCGGTTTAGTTTTTTTTTCCTAAACACAGAGTGACCCCTGTTGGTGGAGGATATACTTGCAGGGAGTAATGGCACATCTTTCTCTTCTCTGGAGGACATCAAGCGTGAAATCAGCCTGGCACTGGCTACACTGTGACAGACCCTCTGTCTCGGGGCCATATTTGCCCCCTGCTCTCCCTCCTCTCGTGGGAAGTAGCACCAGTCAGCAGGTGGGGTTAGTCTCCTTGCTTCACATCTCCACAGCGTTTCCTTCTTCTCTTTTATAGCTAATGTACAGCTGTCATTAAAAGGCTCTATACTCTAAAAGTTGTAGCTGGAAATCAGTGCCTCCTCAGGATTTTTATTTTGGTCTCAGATAAAAAATGTGTCTATAAATGTGCAGTTGTGTAAGAAGAACTCAGATTATTCACTTCATTACCCATAATACAACGCATTAGAATATCTTTAACGAAGATATACTTGATGAATAAGATAATATAAATATTATGTGTGCACACTGGCTGTTTTTTAAAGAACATTTGTATTTATTTTTTTGTTTTTCATGCAAAGCTGCAGCCCAAAAGATCAGACAAAAATAGCAATGTAGGAGAAAAACTCACACAAAACATAATAATGCTACCAGTAATTTAACCCAAATAAAAAGCCACATTACAAAGATACGTCCTTAATTGGTGTGCAGGCTTATTAAAAATCAATGTAATGCCACAATGTAAGCTGCAGTTGTGTCTTAATAAACTAAATGTTGTTTTGTCCCTATCTCATAGTTTAATTCGTTAATGATAAACAATAATGTAAAATCGCGCCACCATTTTTGATGACTATTGGCTATAGCTTAGAAATGATTAAGTCTATCTATGTTTGTGTCTTATAGTGAAGTTCATTTAGCAGTACAAATAAATGTGCATGCTCAACCTCATCTCGCTTTAAAGGGGCCCTATTCATCTCTTTGGGGTTTTCCCTCTTCTGTAAATATAGGTTTTTGTGAAATTAAATGGTTTGCAAAGGCTAAAATCCCTGTCTTCCCTCCTTGGGGTGTTTCTCTTCTGCACACTCCCCCCCCCCCCCTGCCTGAAACGCCTCCTTTGGACTCCTTTGTTTACTACCTGAATAGTGACATCACTATGTAACACTTGTGCTTCAATTGGCTCGCGCTCCAACTCATTGTACGTGATAGGCTATGGGGCGGGACATCTCTAAGCAGTTGACCAATCACAACAGAGCAGGCCAGCTAACCAATCAGAGCAGACTGGGCTCTGGTTTCAGACAGAGGGTGAAAAGAGGTGATGCAGCACAGGCAGTATGAGAAAAATAAAGAGCTTTTTGAATATTATGAACAAAAATGCAAATATGAATCTGAACATTAGCATAATAGTCCAAGACTTTGTAGAATGGATTTATACTAATTCAAACAGATTGGACTTTACATTTGCTGCTGAAACCACTGAGTAACTTACACATTGTGAGGAACAAAGTTGATATCATTGTATTTATCCTGCCGTTGCTGGTGCAAGACAAAACAGAGAAGAGTGAATCATCTTAAATTTGCAAAAACGCTTAAGTTGTGACAGAGGCAGCAGAGATGTCCTTTGAAATGTAGAGTGCAGGGTGCCATGCTGTCTACACTAAGTGAAGTGTAATTGGGTTTCAGTGTAGAAAAAATGTCCCGAGCTTGACTTCAAGTCTAATTTGCTACAGAGTGAAAAGAATGAATAAGACGTATGCAGATGGGAATGGTAATATGAACTAGGATTTTTTTCTTGGCTTTCATCATTCACTAAAGGCATCATGACATTACCGATTTTGTCAAGTGGATTCAGCTGAAGGAGTGGAACAGAGGTTTTCTAGAAAAAGGTGAGGAGAAGGTTTGTAGGGAGCATCTGATTTCATGTACAACAGCACTTCTATTAGGCAGGACTCAAAGTTACTTAAATGAACTTATTTCATTTTTCAGAAGGTAAATTATTAAAGGTCACCTATTATCCAAAATCCACTTGTTCATGTCTTTTATATATAACCATGTGTCCCCTCTGTGTGAAGAGATTCTGAAAGTTTCAGGAACAAAGATTCTCTCTCTTTTTGTCCTGATCCATTTCTATAAAAACCTGTCTGAAAATGAGCTGATCAGATTTTGGCCACTTTATGATGACATAACGATTTTTAGGCTTGTGTCACCATTAGCCAATTAACCAAGGTAACCCCCCCCCCCCACACACACACACACCTTATCACCTGAATCTCCTCCTAGAGCACCATTGTGTTATTTTTAACCAAATATCTCTCAGAGGGGCGTGGGGAGTGGCTCCTTATTTTCATCTAAAGCAGGGGTGTCAAACTCAATTTCATCGCGGGCCACATCAGCATTATGGTTGCACTCAAAGGGCCGGTTGTAACTTTAAGACTATATAAAAATATATATATAAATATATCATATCTATAAAATAATGTATTAATTACATTATTGCCTCTGCATTGGATTATCATCGGATAAGGTAATAATAACTTTATGATTAACTACGACTGAAAGCAGAAGTCTAGGGCAAATAATTGCAATTCTCTTCAGTGAGAATGTCACAAAATGATTTTAAAAGAAAAGCCAAATTCTGGAAAAAAAGAAGTGACATTTTCAAAAAAAAAGTAACATTTAAAAAAAAAAAAAAGTCAAATTCTGAGAAAAAAGGCATATTTTGAAGAAAAAAAATCAAATTCTGAGAAAAAAGTCCAATTTGAGATGCATTGTACTCCATGTATGGGCAACATGCCTCTGTAAATCGACATGTAACCGTATAATAAACATATGTGACCCGCTCTATCAAAATCAGTCAGAAGTCGCAACGGCTCATTTAAAAATAAACGTGGATTTGTATAAAAAAATAGTTTTTCGGGGTTCGGGTGTTTTGTTTGATTTTAATTAAACAACGTCTTGGCTTTCAGAATATGAAACTTTTATTTCCAAAATCACACGATAAATACATTGTTGAAGCTTGTAAAGGGAAGATGACAGGCACCTCTCACTCGCAATCTGCTCTTCCGGAGCGCAGCTCCCCCTCCCTCCGGCTGACATTATGAATGCAAGGCGTATAGTAATCATAGATAACACGGCAGGGTCCGTTACAGTGTGTTTTCATCTGATTTCAAATAAACAAAATCTTGGCTTTCAGAATATTAAACTTGTTTCTGCAAATTTAGATGATAAATACAACTTTGAAGCTTGTAACGGCATAATTACAAGCGGAGAACGGAGTAACTTGACGTCACAGCAGACATAACAACAGCCGGTGTTTTCTTCCCCCAGACCAGTAATCCATTTTGCTTAATATTTGGAGTACAACAATAATCCTGATATCATTAGAAAGCTAGGAATCTCCTCTTTCCAACAGTGTATACAACTCAAAATGTGTCTTCAGGTCAATGCGAATGATTTCGATAGAGCAGGTCACATATTATATTCTTTGCAAGCTCTTGTGGGCCACATAAAATGAAGTCGCAGGCCGGATTTGGCCCCCGGGCCTTGAGTTTGACACCCCTGATCTAAAGTAACAGACAGAGAATCAGCACTTTTGAAACAGGGCTGAAACAGAGGGGATTATGGGATGATCTGTTTGGTATTTAGGTCCAAACATTTCAGAGACATGTTTTGTATATATCTGAGACCTATACTATATTGATGAAAAACAGTATAATAGGGGACCTTTAAATAACATGCACCTAATGGGTTCAGTTGGAAGTTACTCCGGACTTCCCAGCTGCCATCACGCTCTGCTGAGACGACATGTTTTGTCACCAGATGAGACTGGCTCCTCTCACACTCTCAATTACCTGACATGATTTATTTAAAATTTCATTTGATGAGACTGACCCTTCGCTCCAGCCACAGAGAAGACTGAGTTATAAACGTCTGCCATGAGATTTTGATTTAGGAAGATCCAAGTGATTAAAAGGTAATTGTTGAAATGTGTCAAGGTGGAGGTTTAATTATGGCGAACGAGGCACTCATTTGGGCTCCGACTTTAAAAAGAGCTCAGCGGGTAACTAACACTGCGAGGCTCGCCTGTGTGCATGCGGCGCTGCTTTATTTACTTTGCAGAAGTCACCGCGATGACCCCTGGGGAAGATAATTAAGGAGGAATCAACATTTCATGCCACACGTGACGAGCGTATCAAGGCAATTACGCTCTTTAGGAAATGGACAGAGGAGCTTGAAGCAGGAGAAAATGCTGATAACCAGAGTTACGCAGGTTTAAATTGCGAGGTATAACAGACAGTTTTGAGTATTCAGATGCAGCTTATCCCCAGGCAGCTGCTTACCCGGGATAATTAGGTCCAATGTAGTATCTGGAGGAGGAAGCTGCTGGAGTGGGAGTGCATGGATTCAATCAGCCTGCATTTTTTACCGTATTGTTAAGCACTTGAGCTATTCCCCACTCAGTAAGCCAGTTCTACCCGATGTCACTGGGGAACCAACAGAACGCTCTACCATCTCCTTTAGATTTGTCGGGCACATATTCACCGCCATTGATTTTTGTGTCAGGTCATAGTCCTCCATTGGCATTAATGTATTCCATCTTTTCCGCTGGATTTGAGAAGAAGAGAAGCTATGAGGAATTTTCTCGCCTCCCGCAAAGTTTGAACTGGGTCACGATAAAGACCCCGCAGGCCATTTCTCTTTGCATAAGTATTCCTTAAATGGCGTGCCAGTTACACAGCAGATACTCAAGGAAAGTTAATTTTCATATGAACTATTGCCCTCTTTCTCTAAGCACATTCGACTATCAGTCAATAACGACACACAGCGTCACTCCAGCACAAGATGCCGAATTCAACAAATAAAATCAATGTACGCCCCTGCAGCTCTGAAAGCAGCGCCTCCTGCAGGCTGTGAATATAACCCTACAAATGCTGCTTTAGTTTCCTCTCAATATAATGCAACTAAAATAAAACTTATTTTCATTATCAGCCATTTTGGTTGAGTATATCCCTGGTTTAGTCTATAAAACATTTTACAAAATTGAAACAGTTGTCCAAATCATATGTATTCATTTCTGCTGCTTTTTTATTTGTCCAACTATTGGCCCAAATTCAGAGACATTCAGTTAATAATTATATAATATAGAGCCAAGCTAAAACTCTGAGATGTTGGAGCGGCTGGAACCAGATCATTTCGTAGCATAATTCTTTTAATAATTCATACTTTCTTTGTAAAATGACTCAAAAGGAATAGTCAGTGGAATATCATGAAAGCTACCAATTAATCTTCCATTTAATTAATCAACTAATCGAACAAGCATCACACTTGGGACCTGTGTGTAAAGTGAGAAGATGATGGACTTTTCTACAATCATCATTCTGTGATTTTGTGATGTTGGCCAAATGAAAGAGGGAAGGAGGGGGGGGGGCGGCATTTATTCAGAAAAAAAGTATTTATGAAGTTATGTCTGATGTAATGGATCTGCAAATAATGATGTTATGAAATCTAGTACAAATCTGTTGTTTATAAGTACTACTATTAAATCTGAACTATCTCTCTCTATTAGCCTTTTAAGCTAACTCTGAGCCTTATTGCAGATATTAGGAAATGGAAATACATGATAAATCACATTATATGAATAGAAAACCAATCATAAAAGTCCTAATTTGCATGTTTCAATGGCATGAAAACACAAACACACGCACATAAACTCATTCAATATAATTGCAAAGCTAATTTTATGGTGGCCATGGGGAAATACGAATTATTTTATGTGTGCTGTACTCATTTCACGCCTGATGGAGTTTCACCTTTAACCGGGAATGTGCATGTCTTTCAATGCAGTTTCAGGCACGGGTCTTTTAATAAATGAATAATGGAAGCATTCTCCCTTTTTAATTGGACATTGTAAGAATGACATATCAATCCTGCTGCCGAGATGCCCTTTCCATGTATACTGTAATTGAAGCGTTCCCCATTTCTCCCTCCAGTCCCGCTACACAAGAGATCGAGACTGCTTATGTCTCGCAAATCCGTACCGTCGGCATGATTGTTTATTGTTGACCCTTTCTTTTCTGAGCATCGTATCATTGTATCAATTTCGATTTATATTCTGACTAATATCTTGATGCTCATGTGATTTATACTCCCTCTCTGTCTTCTGGGTCGTAAACACTTCTTGCGTAGAAACACATTAAAGTGCAATTCTATTTGTATTCCCACTGATATTAGCAAATGCTATTACTATTACACGTTCATCCGCGATCATATTATTTGTTTTCTGCAATTTTACATTTGAAAAACTCTGATTCCCATTAGCATGCTTTTTGCAATTATCCAAAAATTCTATTAAAGTTATTGGCAATGAAATGACAAGAACTGATCATCCTAATAAGCCCCTGGAGCTGAAGACAACATAATGTGCACAGTATTGTATGGTAATCATTTTCATTAGAGGGAAAAACTGTGAATTACTACCTGTGTTTAACCACTCAAATTCCATTTCAGGTATTCATGGCATGAGGCTGACAAGCGAACTGAAGCCGAGCAAATAGAAACTGGCAGCTGCCGGATAAATGGCTGCATGTTTGGGTCATGATAAGGAAGAATTACATTTTTTACACATCACTGAGGAGAGAAAACAAAGCCTGGTGTGGGGTTAAAAGCTCTTTAAACTCTTGGAAAAAACACCCAGGGAAAGAAAAAGCTAAAAGCATCATTCTTTCTTAGCGGTTTAAGCCTTTTTCTCAGTGATTTAGAGCTCATCAAAATCACTCAGTATGACCCCCAAAGCACACATAGTAAAAAGCATGATAGTGGTTCGCAGGAAGGGTGAGGTACTGTGTCAATCTTTTTGGGGGAGATCCTAATGGAGCTATTAACGAGTCACATGTCATATCCAAAGAACTTCATCAATCATGACATGAAACACCTTCATTTAGCACTAACACTCCCAGCTTCTCCAGATTGTGTTTGATAAAACACAACACGTGTTCATAAATGACCATCAGTTCATGCTTTTACTCAGGAAGTCTGACTTGTATTCCCCCTTGCCCTGCTCAATGTCAATCTGCCCTTCACACATGTATACAATTAATGCGGAAATTCACTAGCAAATCATAAAGAAGCAATTCCAAACTCTGGCAGAAAATATGCTGTCACATGAAATCCTTTCAAAGTTTAGTAAAAAATGAAACAAATACCCAAATAAAATTAAAGCAACCTGGAGGAAAAACATAAATGCAAATGAGCATTTAGAAATAATATAAATACATCTTAAAGGTTGACAAGGTATGCTTATCCGGTAACAACAGCCAGTTAAAAACATTTATTTTAAAGCTAAAACATGTTATATTAGTCAATAAAAATACATTTTGATAAGAATAAAGGTTCCAGCTTATCAAATGCTTTTTTAACAACAATTGTAAATTGAATTTGTTTGTTTTTTTGACTATTTCTCAGAAAACAAGACTCAGAAAATAGTGATGAATATTGAATCAAAAACAATCCCCAGATTATCCTTTATTAAAAATCTTTAGCTGCAGCTCTAGTTTCAGTCAATGGTCATAAAGGACATTATCATATATATAATTATATATATTATATATAATATATATTATTATAATTGTACATGATCTCAGCCAGTTGGCAGCCTGGCTCCTGAAAGCCCACTCCCACTGGGTGTGAATCAGAAATCTAACAGCTAATGGCAGCAGTCGCCCCATGGAAGCGCTACTGACGGCAAACTAATGCCCACACACACAGAGTGCAGCACAAGGGCTGTCAACACCCCACCATGACCCCGTGGGTATAAACTGGCAACAGAAAGAAAGAGAAGAGAGAAAGATCAGGGTCGCAGTTGAAAATGATGGCTGTTATTTCTTTTTAAAACACCTCTTTAGCCTTTTACCACTAACAATCGTTTCCCTCTTCAGCGTTTGGCTGAGCGTATTGAATTGGTCGGGGAAGGAATATTTTAATATCAGCCTTGTAAACATAATTCAAACACTTATTTCAGGCTCTCGCAGTCATAAGGGCCATAAAATATGATTCACATCATTTTTATACTCATACTAGTCAGTGCCGCCTCATGCTCGGTATGAAAACATCTGTTTTTGTTATGTTTTGCCACTCTTTTATTCAGGTAGATGATGATTTGGACAGATGTTGCTTTAAGCACAGTTTGTTTAAGTCTTTGTTATGACATCTCTCTGCATGTACCACATTTCCAAATCCATATCTTAGGTTTTATAGCTATCCAAATCTTGTCCTTATTTACATATTTTGCACCTTTTAGAACACTTGAGTGCTGCCCACACCAAAGGCTTTGCTAGCGCTGAGTGAAAGCAAGACAATGTAATGTATGATGACAACATGCTCAAGACCCTCTGTTACAACCTTCCTTAAGGCTGGCAACAAAGAGGGAGGCTACACAGAGTTATATGCCAATAAGTTGTTTATTTAACACAATTAACTTAAAGTACCTCTTAGTAAGTTGGGTATGTAAGAATAAGATTGTCAGTTGTTTCAGCAGTGTGTGAAAGTGTGCTGTAGGCATGTTGGATGGTGCATCAAACCCAAAACAGGAAGAAGGCTGAGGTTGCTGCAGCAGGCCAGGATCAGAGAGACTGAACCTTCCAGCTGGGCAGGCGTTTATGCCTTCTTGAAGCTCCGCCCCTATATGGGCGGGCACAAACAGGACGACACTCCCAAATACATGCCAGAGGACAGCAAGGCAGGGAGCACAGACTGGCAGAAGGGGGAGGAGTCGACACCCTGACCTGTGATTTAACATGTGCCTTTAATTTGAGGATCGACTGGTGCACAAAAAAGTGCTTTAGTCTAACCTTGTATCTCCGATTTAATGGTAACAATTCATATTCACTGTTCAATACATGGTTGGGGTCAGAGATAATGTTGGCCAGCCTCAATATGTTATTATTTTGACCATCTGTATTGCATTTATTGTACAAGTGTTGTGCCGTAGATTGAAGGCTTGCCGTGGATTGAAGCCCTGTTCGCGGGGACGCGCAAGGCTGACGTGTTTTGTCAGTATAGGCTACTATTTTATAAAACATTCTCTGTCGTTTAAGTGTCTGATACTTGATAACCACGAATACAAAATACGTAAAAAATGACAAGTAATGTCATCACATGTATGACATAGTCAGACACTGTGTTATTTCATATAAAGCCTAACGAATAATTAGTTCAAACTGGCTTTACTCACTGTAATTGCTCCTTAGAATGTAATTTTCCTCTGTGGTTTTCTATGCAACACATTTTTGTATTGTAATGCCAATTACGTATTTTATTTATTTGTGTATTGTAAGGTGACATTGAATGTTTTGAAAGGTGCCCTCAAATCAAATGTATTTTTGTTATTGTATCTGTGCCTCTCTCACCCTGTTAATGTTCTTTTTAGACAAGGTTAATCCTGGTGTCAATAGGGAAGATCTGCACGGTTCTCTACAGCCCATGTTCAGCAGAACAGTTGGAACCCCCACTATAACTTTGTCAAGCGTGGTCGTACTGTCACCAAATTCACACTGGTGTTTGCTGTTCACCTCTAGTTTGTGCACACACAAGCATTTTACTCTGGGCTCAGCAGGTGAGAAACTAAAGAGGGGCTTCCACATGTGGCAGACCAGGTGTTGGTTCTGCGGGATTTGGCACCCCCACTATAACTTTGTCCAAGATAGTCGTACTGTCACCAAACTCACACTGGTGTTTGCTGTTCACCTGTGCACACACCTACGCTAACCCAAATTGTCTACATTTGTGGTATCTTCTCTATTGATTACATTAGGTTTGTGAAGCTAATTACAATACTAATACCAATAATACATTTGTATTGTTCTTAATATTAGTGTTCATCATTGTTGACATTGGTATTTTTGCATAATCATTTATTATGCATGTGCTGAATTTTTCCCTGCAATCGTAAAATAAAAAATAAAGGTGAAATGTACATATATATATCTGTTTTAATTATTCTTTGCCTTTCCAAAGCATTACATCATTATTTACAAAACGCGAAAATAACTTAATGTAAAGTATTTATTTCACCTTTACTCAGAACTGCTTATAAACACGTGTCAGCCTACGTCATTAGTTGACAGCAAAAAATAAACAGCTGCACCACGTGTTCTGCTGAACATGGGCTGTAGAGAACCGTGCAGATCTTCCCTATTGACACCAGGATTAACCCTGTCTAAAACAAAAAGAACATTAACAGTGTGAGAGAGGCACAGATACATTAACAATAGTAAATCATTTATTTCGTTCTTCTGCTTAGACGAAATGCCCAATAATTGAAATGACGTCAGCCTTGCGAACAGGGCTTCAATCCACGGCAAGCCTTCAATCTACGGAACAACACTGGTGTGCCCCTTTCTCTTATCATGACTTGCTTTTCTGGTACAACAAAACAATATTAAAAAAGTATGTATGTATTAATGTATTGTAAGCTATTGTTTATCATGAGAGCAGAAGTAATAAGCTATCACAATGTATTAAAGCGTTGTTTAATCAACAACAAAGCTACTAACACTGCAGGCTATTTGTGACAAGCATTGACTGGAGTGAACAGCTGCACTCGCCAAGATGAGCAGTATCTCCAGCGTTCAGCAGCACCAGCTAGCCGACTGAGGTTTGTGTTATCAGTAACACTAACACTGAGCACCGTCAGCAACAAACAGTCCTGAGGGGAACAGGCATCAAAGTAATCACCCCGATGTGTGAAAGAAGAGAGAAAAGCTGTCACACCAAAGAACAAATCCACCTCTTTTTCTCTATTTAACATCCATACAAACATTACTTATTTTGCCATAAAACACGATCCACCACCATGATAAACCCGTAACAATGATACAAGACCGAACAGGCATCACCAGAATCTATCTTGAGCCGCACACATGGCACAATGCGACACCGTCATGATTTTCAATTTTGTGATTTTTCAGCGTTGCTCCACAGTGCGCATATTGTGCGACTGAATCACCACAATGTGAGCGAAACACTTCAGCAGAAACACCAGGTTCTTTTTCCCTGAGATCCCAGCAGAGAGTGCATTAATCATCACAGTCTCCTTTCTAAGTGAAGACAGAGAGCAACAGCTGGGGGAGAGGAGCTCGGTTTTAAACAGTACAGACTGCAGGAGGTTCAGCCATCACTTCTTGTTGTGGATTCTGACATCAATAGTAATGAATACCTTGGAGCGTTGCCTGGCTGCCTGAGCATGAATTGCGTTCACACATGAGGCCGGCCTTTGGAAGCGGTTTTGTTTGTCGGTCTTAGTGTGTGCCAGTGACCATCTCTGTGTCCATGTGTACTTGTGATGTGTGCACTGCTGTGTACCTGTACGTCCTTCTGCACTGTTGTGAGCGTGCGCCTTTGTTGGCGGCGGGTATGAGTAATATGCAGAGTAAAAGGAAGAACAAAATGACCTAAACTGACAGGAACAATTAATCAGAGCGTTGTTGGTGCTCCTGGACGAGGATGGACTTCATGCTGAGGTTACACCTGCAAGCCAGTCAACATACACACAAGGATCTCTACATGATCGATGGCCAGCTGGACCACATTTTTTTCAAGCAAGGAAGCAAGTGTTTGCATTGTTGTTGAATAGATAAAGACTCAGTTCACCGATTTGACATAGAAGCCACAAATGAGTGTAAGTTCAGAGGTTAAACATTATAAAAATGTGATGACAATACACACATGGGTTACATGCATAAAATAAGTGGACACAGGGACATAACTCATTGGTTTGAGGGCTATGGATAAAACACTTGGTTTTGGCTTTTTGGCCATCGCCATCTTGGTTTTTGGCCGTTGCTTTTTTGCAACCAGAAGTGAGGGCTGTTTGTTTACCTTTTTTAAGGCAAACAAACAGGACAACTCTGTGGTAGTAACCTGACAATCACAAGGTTTTCCTGCCCTAAAACACACTGTATGACGTTGTCGACTATCTATTTTACTCCAAATGGGGCCATAATTTACCAAATCAAAATCATGCCGTATTGAAAAACACTTAAAACTAGCCCCTCTGTACATGCCTATTCAAATTCCTTGCTCTATGATCGTCTTTCTACTCCAAAGATCGTTAAAGTCAGCAATCATGAAAGCCATTCCTGTGTTCCTGTTCTTGCTCTGAGGGTACATCAAACGGATCTGCATCACAACATGCCCAGCACTTTCATTTTGAAATGGACAGACACATGACAATTCAGGTACAAAAGGTTTTAGATTATATTTCTTCTGATTCAAAATCTCTATATGAAGAAATTGATCTGTTTTGTCCAAAGCTTGATTGTATTTTTGTTTAAGTGTATGCCTCCTGGGCAATAGCTTTATATGTAACTACTCTTTGCAAGTTGACCTTTTTTGTTTTGGGGTTGGGAGTGGTGGCAATGTAGTGCCATTGTAAAACATATATATATTGATTGTAGCACCAATCTTATTAAGTTACCTTTCTATTAAGTCTGTATGTTTCGCAGTGTGGCAATGACTCGGCATATGGTCAGTAAAAATAATATCTTAAAGAGGCACAAGAAATGAAAAAAATGTAATTGATTGATGGCCAGTAAGAAGGTATATAAGCCACTCACATTTAGAGAAACCAGTCGGTGTATGTGATTAATGAAAATGCTTCAACAGTATATCACAGCGGGTGGATGTCTATGATCAGCAGACTGCAGTATCCACTAAATTGCGATCACATCCTGCTCAGGGAATTCAGTTGTCACTAATCAAAGCAAATGTAATTAAACATAGAGTTAAAAACCCGGGCCCTATCCATTCCACTGCTCTTTTGTCTGATCTTGTCCGATCAATCAGTGCTTCAGCCACGCAGCTTTAATGCCTTCTCTGCAACCCCACACAATACCAGGGGGGTCCTTGCTTGCTGATCTATGTAGGACAAGTAAAGTAATAAATGAACAAGATGAATGTGGGGGATATGTTAGTTTGAAAGCTCTTGTCACTGAGGGTTTGTCGTCCGGCTGCACAAAGGGTGGAGCCGTCCTGTCTGATTTACTTTGGATTCAAACATGGCTAAATTGGAAATCGTGAATCACTCTGACACCATTGGCGCAAGATGGATTACTCCAGTTCAAGGCTGCCTTTTCTTTACTTTGGTTATTTTTAAGGAAATCATACAAAAATTAATTTCGCTGACAGACGGATAACCCGGGCAGTCATCGAAAAAGGGAAAGCAAAGGGAGGCTAGCACTGAGGTACTACAAAGCTGTTTTTTATCAGCACTGCACTGTCCCAGAGACATCCAAAAGCTCTCAGCAGCACAATGAGCCTGGCTGAATATTTGATCAACTGTCTCGGGTTTAACAAGCCTTGCCAAACTACACCTGCCTGGAGGAAAAAGATATGCCTTTGAGCGGGGCAATGCCTCCCCCCAAGATGTTAAGGAAATAAGTGTTTGATGTTCACAATACCCAATCTGGACTAATCTCGTCCGATCTTGAGCACCTGGATTCTCAGCAAGGGTTGAAATTTGCATTACTGAAGAAAAGCTTTTTGGATGCCAATGATGGCTTCCAATATAATCTTACCACACAATTATAAAACAATACACAATGCTAGCCGGAGCTTTTGTAGATCGGATTAAATGCACTTGAAAACTCACCAGTACAAAGGTGAGACTTGACGTTTGCTCTCTGTATCTTTCTGTGTTTTAGTCTGAGCTTGAATGTATGTGTGTTTGCACGTGTGTGAGCGTGTGTATTCACCCCAACTCATCGCCACTGGTTGCAGCTCATTGCCCTGCAGTAATATCAGGCCTTGCAAACACCTGGGGCCGGTGGTGTGGCCCTCAGAGGAGGCAACCGCCTGGCAACCGGCTCCTGATTACTTTCTCCACTCTCCGGAACTCAACTCTGTATATGCCATTAACCAGCTGCACGCCGTGTGATCCCAACTCGACCATGCCATCAACCCTGTACACAAAGGGTTGTTTACAAACGTGCGCGCACACACACACACACACACACACACACACACACACACACACACACACACACACACATGTACTAGACAGAACTTCACAGCTTAACCAGAGGCCTACTGAGACCACAACCATCTGCAGACCAACGTCTTCCATTAACTCTGCATTGAGTGTGGAGTGTGTTCACATGAAGCGTGGGTGACATCTACTGGCCAAATTATAGAACAATCAGGCATGAGTGTAAAGGGTTGTTGCAGTGTGTTATTATTACAGATATAAACAGGGTTAAAAAGGCTAGGAAGATGCCCTCACATTTAAAATATGGAGGTGTTTCAATGTGATTTCAGTATGGAGGCTACAGTATGGTTTTGCATAGCCCAGTTTGTGAGATAATGTGTTGGTATTAACCTTTGGGAATTGGTCAAATGTACTGTATCCCCCTTTTAATGTGGTCCCACTGGCTCCATTCTGTATTTGTAAAAGTTATATTTAGAATGGCAAAGTCATAAATGTTTTCAATATTGTAAAACGTATTTATGTGAGTCATTTATGTTTGAGTATGAGGCAGTAAGTCATTTAAAGACAAAGACATGTACAGTTTATTTAGTGACTTGTGTGAGGGTTCAGTTACATCCCAAAATAGTCTTACCCAATGTTTGACCTTTAATAATACATTATAATATGACTCATTTGGGTTTAATACTGGTAGTGCTTTGTTAAATAAAACTGTCGTCATTAATAACAGATGGAGTTACCCTATTCAGAGCATTGTATTCATATGTGTCATCTGAATGGATTGTTATTATCAACAATGCGTTTTTGTGTGTTGTAAGTCTTCCATGTTTGCCCTGATCCTGATAAGCTCTGGGTGGAGCCACACGTGAACTCAATCTGCTCTGAATCAGTGTTTTATAACATCGAAGAGGAAACATTTTTCTCTTTGCTTTTCCACCAACCCAACCTGTGTTCCATGCTTGTTAAGTGTGTCTAAAGGTGAGCTATGGTTTATCAGTTTGATAGTGCTATGTGTTTGTTAAGCCATTACTTAATGATCATACATTAATTAATGTATGATCAGTGTTTGGGATGCTGCTCTGAAAGCCAACAACAAGCTGAACTACAGAAAAGATAGGGAGAAATTCACGTTTTTTTCCATAGGTCATACATATATAAAAAAATATAAAATACCCCACATAACAATTATATAAGTTGAAAATGTTTTAGCCTGTTTGAGTTATGAAACATCTGATTTATTTCTTCTTTACAACCAAAAGAGTGTTAAACTTATAGCCTACCTTTTTATACTGTATGGATGGACAGTCGGAAACTTGTATTAACAGCGATCAAAATGGTTAATAGAAAAGCAAGAAACGGTAGTATTCAAATCATTATGTACTATCCTTTTATGGCCCTTTTTTATAGTTTCAAGAATGACATACACGAACAGTTAAATAATTCAGAATAATTAGTATAGATAAGTCTCATAGAAACTAGAGACTGTGTAAACACATCACTTAAAGTTAAAGGGGGAAGTTCACATCAGGATAAAGTCCCTCGCTCTCTCTGATTCTGCTTCATCATGACTGACACTTCCTCTACAATTACGAAACACCTCAAACAAACTTTAATCATGTGCTGTTGAGAAGTGGGTTGTTTTTTCCAACTGTTTAGAATACAATTTCTGCCAAAAGTTTTTTTAATTAGCATTACATGTAGGCCTACCTCAAAATACTCAGTTACATATTAAGTAATATTTCCACACCTGCCACATAAAAAACAGAAACATACAATATTATAATTATGTCACCATTTTCATTTTAAAGAAAGTATGACTAAATTGTGATGCATTTTTCAGTATTTTTTTATACGAGTGATATTTCTCAATTACTTTTTCTAAGAGTATAATTTACAATGACTATTTGTATCAATTTAAAATAATATAATATGGCTTTTTTGTGTGACTTTTTCACATTAGCAAAAATCAGAATACTAAAAAATAAAAAATACGTTGGATGGATTTTGTCACTATACCCTGAATCCACAAGGGGGCGTCGTATATATGTTTTTTCTTTCGCAATATGAAAAGTAGAAGAGGGGATTCACAGATATTTAATACATATAGGTGTAAGGTTACTAAAAAAAACGAGAGAAGTTTTGTTCCAGTAACAAGCTTTGAGCTTAACTCCAACACCACCAACCATTTTATAATATTAGCCTATGCCCCAAACTAATGGTTCCTCACATGAATCTTCCCATCATCAAGTTTAATCCATAAAAGACATAAATCAAAATGTATTATAAACTAGTGAACATCATACATCCAAAATATAACCTCAGTATATTATATATAGTGTTTCATCTTTTTTTAATGATATTTAAATGAAATAAATTAGTTTTTTATATTTTTAATTTGGTCTGATGTGATTTTAATTGTGGTTGCTACATCTATAATACTTCAATCAGATTCCTTGCTTTCATTTGTATTTTGTTTTATTCCGTATATCGCCTGAAGGGTCAACAGCAACAACAAAGACATACTAACTACACACTCACACACACACACACACACACACACACACACACACACACACACACACACACACACACACGGAGTGAAAGGAAATAACCGGTGTACTACTGCGTTACTGACTGACAGCCAAAGGAAAAGCAGCACCTTATCTTATCTATGATATGCAAATATTTCAAGGCTCAGCATGCCTCCGTCAGCAGGAGGAAAGGGGAAGAAATTATTCTCTAAGAGGGAGGCGCTACAAAGTCTGAACCGTGTCAAAGTTACTGTACATCCAAACATTAATGGGACTTCTGAGGGACTTCTGACTGACTGAGAGACTTCTGCGGACATACCGGACACGAGGAGACAGACACGAGCAGTGAAGGTGAGTTGTCGGTTTAACTTTTGTTCACGGTATGAGATGTTACCCAGAAGGCCTGCCGGTTAGCGGCGGAAATATCCCGTTGGAAAACGTACCTGAGTCCGGTAGATTCCTCCTTGTAGGGTGTGTATTTGTCGTTTAAAAGTATCATAGCCGAGAAATGATACGGTGAAGCGGCGTAGTTTCCTGTTGTTCAGCTGTCACTTTTTAACATGAGAGGGAAGCAAGTTTTACAGTAAAGTCTAAGCACGGCCCTCATATACCTGGAACTGTTTGGTAGGTGATGTGAGCTATTTGCATGTTGTTTTAATCTCTCATTCTCAAATGTGACAAAATACACTTTTAAAGACATAGACATACAATTAATTGTTATTATGTGGAGATTAAGCCCACATAATAACATAAAAGCCAATTGATTATTATGACAAGAGCATATGAAGAAGTGATGGAAATTATTGGTAGACTTTTACAGGAAATTATTTATGAAAATACTAAAGAAGTAATTTAAAGTATTAAGTGATATTAGTTTTATATTATGTAAATCAGCCTATTATGTTCTTGATCAATCAATAATAGTTTTGTCTTTAAAAAAATCTGTATCCTTGAGCCGGATGGTGACATCATGAAATGTCTTGTGTTGCCAAACACTCACAAACAAAATACAAAATGTACTTTAATATAATACTAAGAACATCCAAATCAAAATGATGATTTATGGACCTGGCAGAATTTGGGGGGGGTGTATAACATGATACAAAACTGGATTCAGTCAAATAAACATTTAACCCTAATTAAATGTAATTTTCCTCCAGTCAGTCCATGAGTATCCACCACGTCTTCTATGCTGATGAAAAGAGGCCCAAATGCTCCAGGATGGATCAGGCACTTCCCAGCCAGAGCCCAGCGTCCGACCTGCTGGAGGCCGACAGCGAGGAGCTGAGTCTCAGAGTGGACTTCTTCAGGAAGCTGGGGTACTCCTCAGCAGAGGTTAGGGCTGCTCTGAAGAAGCTCGACCTGAACACAGACACTAACTCGGTGCTGGGGGAGCTGGTTCGGAGCAGGACCGGCACGGCACCCTGCAGCTCCGACAGCGATGACAGGAGCCAAAAAGACCCTCTGCTGCCCCCCAGTTGGGCTGTTGGACCCTCCCGAATCACACAGAAACCAGTGGAATGGAATCATTCAGATACTGAATTGAGACCTATTGTTATTGACGGCAGCAACGTTGCTATGAGGTAATCTAAATTAGCTTTTTTCTTCTTTTATTGGATTAATTATTATGACTTAAATCCTAATTTACAAACTACAACATAAATATGACGATTAAAGCAAGTGTTGTTAACCCTCGGCCTGTCAATTGTTTGTGGAATTTAGTTGAATCAATCATTGTCTTGTTGTCATTCAACCCTGACCCTGAAACATGCTTTGTTGTGTCACTTTAAAATGGGCGTTTACCACCTTGCCTGTGCATGTATTTTTTTCAAAGACACTGCTGCAATACGCAAATTCTAGGCACACACCTACAAATCTCCACCCTCCAATATGTTTGAATTGTTGTAAAGGAAGTTTGCTTCCGGATAACCCAGAGGGAAGGTTCCCTTTGAAAGAACATTTGAAGGCGTGTGGTGTTTACACAGATCAACGGAATTTGTACTTCTCTCTTTAAATGTATTTATAGTCAAATGATTTGAACTCATCCAACCCGACTTCTTTCTTTTACAGTCATGGGAACAAGGAAGTGTTCTCATGTCGAGGCATCCAGCTCGCAGTAAACTTCTTCTTGGACAGAGGTCATAATACCATTACCGTGTTTGTCCCAACTTGGCGCAAAGAGCAGCCCAGACCTGATGCCCCGATAACAGGTGAGGATCCTATAAGTGTACAACCAAGCAGACAGATACTACAGATGTTGATGTAGCCAACAAACCCTTCCCAGTCAAAGCAGAAACAATCGCATTGATTAAGCCATGACCAAGTAGAGGCTGACCTTTTTTAATTTGAATTGCTTGAACTTTGAAGTCATAAACTTTAGGGGCCAGCAGGTCAACTAGGCTAACTAGGTGAGGTTAGGCCACAGGACTGGACTTCGCACTCTTAGCATACAGGAGAGAGTAGAGGGGCACATCCTAAATAACTTCGCTCAGTCGACTCACTTGAGTTCAAAGATGTAGTCACTGTTTTTTTTATCTAAGTGGCCTGATTACCATTCAAATGTACTTGAGTGTCTACAAAAGTAAGCAAAACTCATCTCTAATTACCAAGGCCCAACATTTATGCGGCTTATCTGAATTTCAGATTGTTTCTTTTCCATACTGTTACATTTGGTTCAGCACAAAACTAGCTTTATAGCTCAATAGAGCGACAGTCTATTAATTGAATGTGTATGAATGATTTTCTTCGGCTTAGTAGCTCTTTTGCTAAAAGCTACAGATTTGCTCACTGACAATGTTGATCAATACAGTCGTTTCAAAATGTGTTCAAACAGATTTGTTCATACATGTTCTGAACATCCATTGGAGATAGTAAAAATATTAATAAATCATTAAAGTCTGTTCAGTGAGGAATACACAATCTGGGCTGTATGCCAGAGTGCATAGCTTGCATGGCGGTTAGAAATTGTGGTTATGCTTACATCAAATGTACCTAACGCAGACAAAAGATTTTGTTTGCATTTTGTAACTCTTATTGACTCACTGCCAATAAAAAGGCAGTCTAGACAAACTGCAATTTCAGTGATGATCCGATGTAAGAGCTGCTAAACGCTGGTTAGCTTAGGTGAGTACGGAGATGCCAATCAGGAGGAAACTGTTAAGATTAAGGTGTGAATATATAAATGGGATATTTTACAAGGGACTTAGTCTCCACACAAGAAATAATTCAACACATAATCCTCATGTAAATGAATTGTTTTTTTACACTGTGTTTGGTTAGATTAAACAAACAAGATTTAGTGTTGTTGTGATTTTCCAAAATGTTTACCCCTTCCTTTAACTATTCAGAAACAAGTTGTTCGTTTGCATTGTCTGTGTGATGTATAAATGTGACATTTAAAGGGGACCTATCATGCAAAATGCACTTTTTTATGTCTTTTATACATAAATATGTGTCCCCGGTGTGTCAGGGAACTCAAGCAGCGTCAGAAAATAAAATCCTCTCTCTTTTCCTCCGTACCCAAATCTCTAAAAACGGGGCTACAACGGAGCTGATCCAGATTTGCGTCCGATATGAAGTAATATCGGAAATGTAGGCTGGCTTTACACCCACGGCTCTATCAGAAACGTTGCTATCAGAAACAATGCCCGACTGTTTTGGACCTAATATGGTCGGTGCATGTTTACATTAGCATCGCTAACACTCAGAGCTAACCTGTACTGCACAGAGCATGTGTGTGAAGAAGCAGGAAATAAAAAGGAACTCACCTTGTGGTATAACCAAGAGAGAAAGCCTTTGAGCTCCATACTGTTTCAGAAATAGTCCTTGATAATCCATGATATGGCATTTCATCATGGCAGAATCTGCCGGTAGAATCTCCCGCATGAGCTCAGCCCCGTCCTTTTTTTTAATCAAATTTCTTTTTTTTTTAAAGCTTTATACCCCAAATCAGCACTTTTGAAACAGGAAGTGAAATAGAGGGATATATGAGGCATGGCTAGAATGGGTGATCTGTTTGGTATTTTGAGCAAAACACTTCATAGACATGTTTTTTATATATTTTTATATATCTGAGACCTATTGCCTAAAAATAGCATGATAGGTGCACTTTAAATCTCCCCATGAAACTGGAGCTGTAGGTATGCATTTTGTTTTATCTGTGAAGCAATACCAAATTAACCACAAGCCACAAGCTGTTTCAATGTTCAATGTTAAAACACTGAACTCATCCCAAAGCCATTGGGCAACAAATTAAATATTGGGCAACAGGTTTACCCAATTGAATCCCAACTGATGTTTCCATATGCTGACAATTATTTGAAGCAATAGTTTCTTTGTGGGTTCATCTGTGTGATAATCTCTTGCAGAGGAACACAGCACAAATGCTTTACATTTCAGAGAGCTGAATCACTGAAATGTTTGGGTGTATCTTTACAAACCAGATCCATATCATATCTACACTACCCCATCTCTTTGAGTAGAGAAGCTGCCCTTTTGAGATCTCAAACCACAATAATAAAGGGTGGAACATCCTTACAAAAAACCCTGTGGCTCTCACGAGTTAGTAAGTGTGAGCCTGGGTGGAGCAATCCAAAGGTTCTATTTTCAATCCGTGAACAAGGAAGTAAAATTCAGCCTGCAGTCATTCCTGGAAAACCCCCAACAGGAAGTACAGCTGTGTTTTTTCTTCCACACCTAGTGTACTTAAAGAGCTTAGGTGAAGACAGTCTACCTGAGAGACATTCAGTTAGAAAAGTGGCTTTATTGTCTGAAAAGTAGTTGCTCAGACATACAAAACATCCAGCTTTCATGAGACGTGGCCTCTTGTTCATTCATTCAGATTTTATGGTTCATTTAACTTTCGAATTACCTAAAAAGCACTTACGTATTGTGTTTTAACTCATATTTTGTACCTAGTCATATTACAGGTAGAGTACAATGATATAATGTACATATTAGATAGTTATGTTTGTACAGGTGATACTTTGTTTGACGTCTTTTGTTTCCTATATTTGATTGTTGTGGCTTTGTAAAATGCTCAGTGGTTTATGTATCTACATGTGGTTTTGGATCATGTCACAGAACAAAGCTATTCTCTTTATGTACCATTCAACAAATAGGGGAGAACATGTACCTGCTCTATACTCTCCACAGCCATTTCAACAGTGATTGTTTGCACTTTCAGATCAACACTTTTTGATGGAGCTTGAAAAAAGGAAAATATTGGTCTTCACTCCATCGCGCCGTGTTGGTGGTAAGCGGGTGGTTTGCTATGATGACCGCTTTATCGTCAAGGTGGCATATGAGTCGGATGGAGTGATCGTATCCAATGACACCTACCGTGACCTCCAAGGAGAAAGACCTGAGTGGAAGAAATGCATCGAGGAGAGGCTTCTCATGTTCTCCTTTGTGAATGACAAGTAAGCAACAGATAATCGTGCAGCACCCAGCTGATTTGTCTCAAATAAAGAAAGAAATCAGCAATTTATCATTTCTTTCCCCCCAGGTTCATGCCCCCAGATGACCCTCTGGGTCGCCATGGCCCCAGTCTTGACAACTTCCTTCGGAAAAATCCTCTGCCTACAGAGCAGAAGAGACAGCTCTGTCCTTATGGTAAGATTTGATAAGCACCGAGCTCCGCTATTTTAAGATTTGGACAAGGAAGTAAACTGTATCCTAAATGACATGACCGTTAACTTATTTTTGTGTATCTGTTTCTGTTTTCCTCAGACAAAAAGTGCACTTATGGTATCAAATGTAAGTTCTACCATCCAGAGCGGTCGAGCCAGTCTTACCTGTCCTTGGCGGATGAACTGAGAGAAAAAGCCCAGATTTCTACTGTAAAAGAAGAAAGAAATGCCAGATTATCACCAAGACAGCACCAGTCCGATCCTGCTCATAATGCCTTTTCCTATCCTCTAGACTCTACCAAAGAGCACACAAGAGACAGGCAAAGTCCTTCACATCCCAGTCAGGTTTGTGAAAATACACTGCTGTACTGGGAGGATCAGAGAAAAAGTCCTAATCAAATGCCCTGTCCTGTAAACCAGTGTCACACAGATTGGCCTGGGATGCACTCCATGCCCAGTCAATACTATGCCAACGTGTCTCACGAGTACCTTGATTCTGGCATTGGCTCTTATGACAGTCAGTACTCTGACTATTCGCATTGCCTCAGTAACCCCAACAGACCCAGGCCCCAGCAGCTAACTGCCCTCGCCGGACCCAGACAGGCCCCAGTGCATTTAGAGAACAACAACAGCAGCCAGTCTTGCAGGTGCTGTTCCCATGTAGGCCCCTCAACAGTTTACCAGCAGCCTCATGGAAACCCAGACTGCAAGGGTCATTCCCAATATGACAGCTACCCTCCTCAAATGTTCCCGCCTAGTGTGCCTCCCCAAAACAGCCATCAGCATTACGGTGGAGCCCCGCATCATCAGCAAAGTTACTGGTCGGATCCATTTCAGGGGTTTCCCCAAGCCAGGACACCGTGTAGTCTCCCCTCTTCGGCCCACTCCTCACACTCCAACAGCGGCTCTTACAAAGGCCAGCAGTACCACTCCTGGGGCCCAACGCATGGATCCCCTGATGCGTTTGACCCACAAAAAAGGATGGATCTCCGCAAGAAACTGCAAGCCATCTTCAACCCCAGTCAGGTGGATACCGTCATGGAAATGTATCCTCATGTGACGAATGCGGAGAAACTGGCAGCAGAAATCCTCAACCTGAAGGCTCAGAGAGGGATTTTCTGATAATCCTCTGATGATTTTCTACCATCGCTTTCTTTTAAGTCAGAACTACCATAACATTTGTGTTGACTCTCTCAAAGCAAACAAGGATTTGCTTGAAAAGCTTAATTGTGTCTATGGATACGATATGATAATATTTTAATGGTCAGATCAACCATTAGTTTGCAAATGTGCCTTCCTATTTATGAACAGTTAAGACATCTGTGCTATGTATGTGTATGACATTATCGTCAAATGTGACCTTGTGATCCAATCATTTGGATGAAATGTGCTACTTTACCAAAAAAAGTTAAGCCTAGTGCTTCTAGAGTTTTGACTGTTGATGCATATTGTGTCAAATGTTATATATTTTAATCTATTTCCAAAAGAAGTTCTCATGCAATAAGAAATGGCTGTGTAAAGTTTTATTTTTTTATTTTTTTATTTCACTCTAGTTCTCCAGAAAATTGGGTTTTTCTGTATTATACCTGAGAAATAAGTATGTTATATTTTTTAAGCTTTAGCCACATTAGGCTGGTTGAAGCTGGATCCCCGCTCCAAAATTGTATTTATAATAACTCACAAGGAACAAGGAAACTGTGAAAACTTTTATTGAGTACAAGCGAAAGTCATTTCCCTGTGTGTCATCAACCTTTCCTGTAAATCTGCATCAGTTTCATGAAACACTCCCGGAACAAGTGTTGTGTAAATATGTTCTGTTAGATCAATTTACAGTAAGCGTGTCTTAAAAAAAACATATTCAAAATAAAAACATGTCATGTATGAAATGGAGTGTGTCGTACTTTTTTGATCTTGGCTAATGCCTCTGTGAATAAGTCTCTAAAGTTTATCAGGAACTTAATATTGGCAAATACTTTCGCTTACATCATAACACATTGCCTAAGATCTTTCTACCAAACTCCCTTACTCAATTTCACAAGTAGGTCTCTTAGTCTTACTTCAATCATTTTTCTTAAAAGTCTGGAGTTTTACAAACTGAGTAATGTTCACTGATGTTGCAAGCTAAATAAAAAAACTGCCTGAGGGGGGGGAAGGTCAGACTGCGTGTGTGTTTCTATGTTCACTTAAATTAAATACTTATCGAATTAACACAGTTTATGGCTGCTCTTGAGTTCCTGTTGATTTACACAGCAAGCTTGACAACTATATGATTGATTTTGATTACATTTCGCACAGACATACAGACTTCAGTGATCTTCTGAGTTTACCTCTAGAAACACTGTCAGGATGGATTACTTGGAATTTGGGTGAACACATTCATGGTCCCCAGAAGAGGGATAGTAACTCTACCTATGTGCAATATGGGCTAGATGTGCAATATATATAGATGCCGTTAATAACTGTGTAATATATGCCTGGCTGCTAAATCCTAAGAACTGTTACAGGATGTGTATTTTTTTAAATTATGTAACTTTTTATTTTTTATTATATATTTGTTTTATTATATCATAACTTAGTACTTTTTTTAAATGCATGTCACATATTTAACATACAGTATGTAACATTAAGCTGTCTGTGGCTCTTTTTCCTGCTGTAACTACGCAAATGTCCCCTCCTTGGGACTAATAAAGGTGTTCTGATTCTGATTCTGATTCTGAATCTCCTGACAGCATTGGTTTTCAACCAAATACCTGAAACATTAATGACGTTCCCATCAGTCCCTACTGTACTTCAGTGGTACTACTGTGTTTGGTAATCAGCACATTTGATCATGTTTTCAGGCTAAAATAACACAATTGTGGTAAAAATCCCTACTAAACACAAACATGTTGTTAACATTGTGAGCATGTTTAAGTGTTTAGCTTAGGGCATGAAGCAGATTTTGGGCACAGTGCACAACCTTTTTGTATGACCTATAACCAAGGGCTGTCATTGTTGAAGTTTTTCAACCAAGCATGTCCTTGCTCTCATTTGTCAGTGGGACTAAGACACTGTATGGCCTGTTTAGTGAGAGGACTAATCCACCGACTAACTCAACAAAAGAACAGCCATTTATTTCTGCAAGTCCAACATTACTGTGTACCAAAGCACACAAAACAGAAGTATTCAACAAGGTATTGTTATTGGGAATAAGACAATAAGACATAAGACAATACACACTTTTTTTTAAATACTTTGATACAAAGATTTATCTCTTTATAATACATTTTTAGAATTCATTAATGTAACTACTCTTTTGCTTTCTTGGCCCTCTTGCCATGCATCCAGTTGGCTCTAAATCAGGAGCCTGTACTTCTGTCACTCCCAGGCCATCAGTAGTTTGTTGAAAGGTACAAAGGCGCCATAGCCAGGATTGCTTTAAGGGAGAGAAATAACACATTTTTAAGAGATAAATGAAATACAGACACTACTGAAAAATCATCAAGATATCGCTATGAAGACATATTTCCATTACAGTCCTGAAGTCATACATTAAAAGTTCATATTCATGAGTTAATGAGCTTTAGTCACAAGAAGGTAAAGAAAAGATTTGTTTTCAATTTTCCATGTGTAGTTCATGTGTTTTTTGTATTTCCCTACTGAGTCTTTGAAGAGAAGACTACATATGAAACCTGTTTCCATGAACTAGGAGAAGAATGTGTCACTCTACAGTCAAATGAGTTCACACTTCACATGACAGGTTAATGCTTCACCTCGAAAGACTGTTATTGAGCGGTTGACAAGTTTACCTCTAAGTGCAAATAATTTGAGTGAGTGTGTCTGGAGGCAGCTGAATACCTACGGGCTGTAGTCTTATGCCTTAACTCAACGAGCCAGATGTTCGACAATAAGAGTTTAATTTCAGACGATCCTGCCAGAACATTTAGTTAATAGCAAAGATATAAATCTGTAATGTGATATCCGGGTGACGCAGTGGGGAACCCAATAAATCCCGGAGCAGCACTGAATGTCAGGTCACACACCCTGAGATGCAACGTGTTGCTTGTGTTCACACAGTAGGCAAATGAGATCAGTTACCATTCAAAGTAGCTGTGTCCCCTGTGGCTGCCATCATGCAATCCGTGATCAGGTGTCAGCAGCTGCACCCCCAGATGGAGCTCTGCCTCCCCCTGCAGGTGGCCCAGGTAACGGATCGTTCCCGTGCTGACCCGTCCCGACGGCAGCATGATCCTGACCCGGTGACCCAGCTCCAGGTCCATGGGGGAATGGGGAACAAAAACCCGGTGAGGACCTTTGGACGACCTCCATGACCTCACACTGGAGGGAGAGAGGGTTTACTTCTTTAAAACATAAGTGATATCATATAAAACGTTTTTTTTAGTAGTCCAGTGAAATACATTTAAAAATATGTAACATTTATTAAATCTTAGACCACTTCACCTCAGCAACATCATAGCGTATGCACACAATGTTGACAATATCTGGTTTGCTTACTGCACGTATTTTATATTTTATTGCATTTTATTTCAATGTAAATGACTGCTTTATATTATTATCTATTTTACTATATTTTGTCTTTTTTTGTAATGTTATTATAGTGTTCTTAAAATAGTTTGCTATCTGTGTTTTCTTTAGTTTTTTTTACTTTTATGTATGCACCACAACACCAAGTCAAATTCCACGTGTGTGTCAACCTACCTGGTAATAAACCTGTTTCTGATTCTGATTCTGATTCAGTGTCATTTTGACATTTGGGAGATATGACAGCAATACCTGAAACACTAATGACGTTCCCATCAATCTCTGCTGTACTTCAGTTGTATTACTGTTTAAGGTAATCAGCAAATGTGAGCATGTTTACATGTTACAATAACGCAGTAAGTTTTGGTAAACATACCTGCACAACATTAACATGTTATTAACATTGTGAACATGTTTGAGTGTTTAACTCAGGGCATGAAACACATTTTGTGCACAGTGCAAAACCTGTTTTTATGACCTGCTATAACCAAGGGCTGTCATTGTTGAAGTTTTTTCAACCAAACATGACCTTGCACCTACAATTCAGCATTTCTCAGTGAGACTAAGACACGTCCGTACAGCATGAAGCTGTGTACAGCAAAGTAGTGAAATCCACCTCATACTGTAGCAGCTGGAAATCCTACTAATTTGCATTATTCGCCTCTGTTAATCTGCACATAACTGAATAGTAAAACATGATTTACAGTACTGGACAAGTTCCTGCCTGGAAGCAGGTATTAGGAAGCCTGTAAAGACTGTATGAAAGTAATGCTCCCTCCCTCCTAACCAGGAAACAGTCCTGCACACAACCCTCGTAAACTGTTTCTGGGTGCAGTTTATGCAAATCAGGGTAAGAATCAGGTCACGCTAAGCAAGTTTAGACAGACATGGAATTTACTTTAGGTGATAATGGTGTATACATTAATCCAGTAAGAGGAAGTAAGAAGTTAAGAGCAAATATATAGTGTGACATGTGTTTTGTAAACATTTGGAACATTTAAAGTAAAGAAAAATACAAAAAATACAAAAAAAGAAAAACAGTTTTCATAATTTAAAAGTGATATAGCTGTGTCGTTTTAAAGAGGTCAATAAATCAGTGACCTATAGAGGTCGCTGTTTCCCTGTTTCAGGTCACTGTGCTGAGATAATCTAACTCTAGCTGCTGCTTGTTATGTGCTGTACAGATATGAGAATGGTCAATATTAATCTAAACCAACTCTCTACCAATCACTGCACCTGGAGGCTGAAGATGAGGAGGAGGAGGAGGAGGAGGAGGAAGGTCTTGGGCTCAGAGTCACTGATGAGAAAAACTGGCTGCCTGACAAACTGCTTACGTCGCCTCTTGATGACACATCAGACCCTTTGTGTTGGCGCATCATTCTTGAGAGACCTCCTGTACATGAGAGTTGACATTGTTATTGAATTTAGAAAGCATACATGTATGAAAGCATCTGAATGAGCTCAGTGTGTTACTGTCATTTACTTGAACACTCCTCAAGTGTTTCTCCATTGTTCCCCACCGACTCTTCATCACAACCAGCCTCTCTCACCAACACAGCCTGAGAGGCCAGCTGGGGAGAGAAGAGAAATTATTATTACCACTGGTGGAAAGTAACAAAGAACATTTACTGAAGTTCGTAGTGCTATAGATACCTTCCAACTACAAAAACATACATGAAAATATGATCAGGGTCTAAAATATCATCATTGTTACCGATTAAACTGTGAAGTAGTTCAAATCAGCTCTAGATAGATAGATAGATGGGAAATGATTTAGTTACAGTAGCAGCAGGGTGTTTAGGCGTTAAAAAACGTTGGAAATAAGTTATGAACGTAATGAAATAATAAAATAAAAACAATAAACAGCGGCAAATAAACATATCTACAGTACATGAACCACAAAGAATACGAAACATAAAATGTTCTAGATAAATTAGACAGTTCTATGAAAGACCAATATATATTATTAATTCACTCACATTTGACTAGCCACTCTGCTTTGTGACTATTTGTATTATGTATTTTTTATGTTTAAAACTTCTGCTTCCAATACTTCTGTACTTTTTCTTACATGAAATTGTGGATGCAGGACTGGTATTGCTACTTAAACGTACGTAAACCATTGAATACTACTCACTACTTTAACCACATGCAAACACACACGTTCACAAACACACCTGATTACATAGATCCTCGTGCTTTCTCTGCAGCTGCGTAAACCTCCTCTCCCATGATGCTTTCTCACAGGCGGCCCTGGCCTTGATTGCCAGAATCTCTTTCTCGGTTTTTGTCAGCCTTTTATGAAGAGCTCCTTCGCGGTCTGGGCTGCCTGGTATGACTGCAAACCCTTTACTTTCAGAGCCTGATAAATAAAGTAAAATGAGCTCAACACATCATATCTCTGCCTACACAGATGTAAAGTATAATTATTAGTAGAATGCAAATATACCTTTGGCCTCACAAACTTGATAAGACAATACAGCTTGTTGTTGGATTACCTTGATATATAATCTTTTTTCCGTCATTACATTTTAATTAGAGTGATACTGGAAGATTAACTTTTATTGTCTCCCATAAAAAACCATAAGGACCAATGCACATTTAATGCTTGTGGAGCTAAAACACATCAGCATATCTGAATATATTTAAGCCTACTAAATATGTTTTAATTAAAAGTAACGATTTTATTGGGCAGTGTTTATTGCTGAGTTTATGAGATCCTTACCCACAAGTTGTTTCAGCTGTCGGCTTGTGTGTTCTTGAATGTGCCTCTCCCTAGGCAAGAATTTGATGGCATTATATGGGCATATCTGAAATGCAAATAATGACGGTTTATAGTCACCATAAAAAATACAACAATGATCAAAATGTGTTATTGATAGAACATTTAAAAGAAACCTATCATGCTATATTTAAATGATATATTGTAGGGCCATACCTATATAAGGTATATTTATACGTTTCTGTTTTCAAAATACCAAACAGATCATGCATTTTAGCCATGCCTAATTTCGCTCTATGTGCTGTTTGCTGTCTACGGGTCTGATTCTGCTGACCACGCCCCCCTGCAGGAGAGGGGAGACGTGCTCTGATCAGCTGCTGGGCTGTCAGAAGAGGGGGAGAAAAAGAGATCTCCGTCCTCGTGTTTTATTATATAGAGTCGTTATTCATTTGTTTTAAAGCTCAATAAATAACAAAGACGACCTTTGACCGGCACTTTTCTAATTTTGTCCGGAAGACTTAAACTTTAACGGACATCTTGACCGGCGAAACAAACTGAAACTGAAACTCTGCCGCACGGTCCCCTCGTTCCTTGGAAGAGGCGGAGAGGTGGGTGTTTGTCATCTGCTGGTGGACTAACCGGAGAGAATTACAGTGCTTGCCTCGACGGGGAGGGATTGCATTGCAGCGGGAGCAAACGCTTGCCTCGGGGAGGGAGAAAGAAAGCCACAACGGAGAATAAACAGAAGGGTAACCATGGTAACCAAGTCTTCTTCGCTGCTTTTGTGGCAGACTACAGCGCCACTTACAGGCCTGGCATATGTACTACAGCGTCTCCAGCGCTTTCGAACGGCAATGGCCGTGGCTGTCTCCTCCTGATTGGTGGAGTTGGCCCAATAGCCGTAGCGCCACCGTCCTGACGTCAGGACAGTGTTCAAATCTGGATCAGTTTTTATCAGATCCGTTGCAGCCCCTTTTTTAAAGATTTGGGTATGGAGGAAAATAGAGAGGGTTGTGTTTTCTGACACTTGGTGAGTTCCCTGGAACACCGGGGACACATATTCATGTATAAAAGACGTACAAAAGTGCATTTTGCATGATAGGTCCCCTTTAAATGGCACATTTCACAGAGCTAACACTTACCCAGAGGAACCTGCAGGTGCACAAGATCCCCTTGAATGTCCAGGTAAACGCAGTCAACAGGATATATGAGGTCATGATGAAGCATGTTCACTTCACATTGTGCTGTTCTGACTGGGATAAACATGATTACTGTTAATGTGATTTACCTGCTACAGCCAGTGGTGAACAGTAACGTCATGCACTTACTCAATTGCTGTTCTTTAATACAATTAACAAGGTAATCCTACTTTACTTGTACATCTATTTCCTGCTACTTTATACCTTTTATAGGCAAATACTGTACTTCTCTACATTTATTAGATAACTTTGGTTACATTGAAGATTCAGAATATTAATACAAAACATTAATGTCGTAAAAAATACTCAAACTTAAACAACTGTAAAATGTAAGTGTTCAAAAACAATATTGCATCAATTATTCAATAATATAATTTGTATATGGACTGTTGTGTAGAGTGATTACTTGGTATTGTTATGCTTATACTTGTGTACTTTTACTTAGTTACATTTTATAATGCAAGACTTTTAGTTGTAAGTATGTCTACACTTTGGTAATGCCACTTTTGCTTAAGTAAAAGATCTTAGTGCTCTGTCCCCGCTCAGATTGAAGCTCATAAATAGGAGAGGTACTTAATCTACAATTAGGTCAGATCTCTCAAATACAGTGTATTAATGACCAAAGTTGCTGTTTGTGGTTAAATGACTCAAGAGATCAGGTGTAGGCTGTTGAAGAAAAGTAGGCCGTCTGCAGCTTGGTGCTAACACGCTATGATCTTAAACACAAACAAACATGCAGGGAAGCTTTCTATGGGAATAAACAGATGGAGCTAAACACTGACCTTTGCCAGAAGCTCATCTGTAGGATGGGAGGAAAATATCCTATGTGTGGTCACAAGGAAATGGCGCCCATGTCTGCTCAATGCTGTCCTAGTCCATTGTGAATGCTAATGTGGCGCACAAGGCTAACTGACCTGTTGATATGTAGCAAGTGTGTGTGAACCTGGCAGGTAAATCTTCTCTAATCCTCTTAGTCATGCAGTGACACAGGCCAGTTGCATCCAGGTTGCTTAATTTGGGCTACTGGGCTTTATCTATAAACAATGTGAATAAGCCTCCACATGCAGTGCAACTGTAACTCCTGTTAGAGGATTCAGGGTCCTTAGGTTCAGTTGTAAGAGCTGAAGACATACTATGCTAAATGTAGGCCAACAAATATGCTTATTTTTTTTTAAATCTAGATTTCCCACTTATTTGTCAACATACTTGGCGCATATTTTACAAACTGTGACATCACACATATGTTTTCTTCTGCCTGTACTACCTCGTAATTTGACTCCTGAGTTTTTACTCTAAGTAAAATATTAAAACCCAACTTTAGACTTTAGACTTTTCCTCAATGGTCATGGAGGTATGTGTGCATAGTTTACCATAAAGAACAGATAACAGCTTTCAAGTAAGTGGACAGTGACACTTGCTGTCCAGTGATAAGTTAAATGAAAAATAAAAAATATTAAGCCTAATATACTGTATATACTATTCAAGATGTCTTTGTGTTATTCTTCACAATTGTTCCTAAAAATCAACCGGAAATGTTTTGTATTTTTGGTGACTTTGGTATCTCCACTTGATTTAAATAAAAAATAAAACAATGTTTATACAAACAACATGAGGTAATTGTAAAGACTGAACTAATGCCCATTGCAGGGGAGTTTAAGATTAAAGGTGGGGTATGTCATTTATTTCAGAAACACTTTTTGTTATATTCCATGGAATGCTCTTAACATCCCGATAGCAATGAATATATTAAATGCTTTGACAATAAATACATTAAAAAAATGTCATCTGTGGAAGCCGTGACGCTGTAAAAAGCACGACCAATCATTTTAGCCGGCCCGGCTAAAATAACTGGATGGCCTACCTGCCTGTCAGCCTTCCATCTGTGCACAAACTTATCTCGTGCGCTCATTGGTCATGTGCACGTTCGTGTGTGTTGGAGGAGGGTCTCTGTAAGGAAGTGGCAGATTTTTTCCGGTTGTGTATTTTCAAATTCTAGCGCACTCGAGCTGGTTTCTCCAAAATTACCTACCCCACCTTTGAGCATGTCATGGGGATGAATTGATGTCTAATGCTGTTTATATTGATTGTATTATATATTTAGTTTTAAGGGACAACATTGTTTGATATGATCATCTTTAAATCAAATAACCTACAAAATCAGGGCTTAGAGACTTGAAGCTAGGAATGTTGTCTGGTTGTTTTGTGTTACTGCATGCATACAAAACCCTGCTGTTCTGTGTTTAGTGTGGATGTTAAACTCAAATTTGACATTGTAAACCTTGTATTAATATCCAAATTGCTGGAGCATGAACCCAAAATGTGTGTGGACACGGTGCTTTGTGTTTATTATTTAACAAAATATTATAAATGTATTGCCATTAACAAATCCTCATGTTGTGGTTTAGACCACATGTGTCAAACTCAAGGCCCGGGGGCCAAATCAGGCCCTTGGTGGATTTAATTTCGGCCCGCAGTATAATTTTTAATTACTATTAGATCTGGCCCGCCGGTATATTGCACGCACACCTTCCTCAGCTCAGAGCCTGACCCCAAACATTGATGAACTTGCACCCAAGATGAGATGCCAAGTATCTGGCTTAGTGTGCATCACCGAGCAGCAAACTGAGTTTCAATGGGTGTTTCCTTCTGCACTTTTTTTCTTGCAACAACAGGGCATGTTTGTTTTTTCTTTGAGGGAAATAGTTTTTTTGAAGCTGTTGTTGGCCTGTGGAAAAATGTAATCATAAGAAATGACTTTGGAAAATCTGCAGATAGAGCCATAAGAAATGAATGCAACTGATTATTTAATGTTTAATGTTGTTTTTATAGGCAATCATTTAAGATTTGTTAGTTCCAGGTTTAATATGTGCAATAAGTTCATTTCAATAAGTTTTGCAATAAACATTGAACCAGTCCGGCCCTCGACTAGTACCGATTTTTTTATTTTGGCCCACTGTGTATTTGAGTTTGACCCCCCTGGTTTAGACCATTCATTTCATTTCTAAAAAAGATTTGGATAGAGAGCTTCACACAACTGAAATAATGCCATAGAAATGACACTTTGTATATGACATTGTACAGAAAGTCTATAATTATAAGACCGTCCCCCAGAAAAATATTAGAAGTAAGAATGCAACCCAGACTTACATTATACTAAAAACATTTACATATCTTGACCCTCTTTATTATAAACATAATAACATTTTTAGCCAGTCAGAAACCTTATTAAAGATATGTTTTCATGTCTTATTGTTAGGAAATCAAGTGTGAAAATGAGGCAGCATTTCTCCCTGGTTGAATCGTACAAGAGTCTTTGGTTTCAAAGTAAATCTGGGCATTCAAGTGAAATACGAGCCTGCGAACAATATCTACATGGTTAATTGTTGTGCATGAATAGCCGTTTAAATTCAGCCCTTGCATGGTCAGCTTGTGTTCAGGTGTGCTGCGTGTATCTGTCATTCAGAGAGACGGAGAACACTCTCGGGTCATGTACTCATACAAAAATTATCCATGTGCATGCAAACAAATAATATACTGATACTACATCCCAGGTGCAAAAAAATAACAATGATATCTGAGTAATCTAAGCTGCACACAGTCACAAATTTGACTATGAGGCTAACTTTGGAAATGACATTGACATTTTGGAACTATGCTAATAATGAGGATATTTTTTTGCATATGCTAGGCAAAAAAGTGCGCAGGGCTTTGCATGTATGCTTTGTGTATATGTGTGAAACAAATCTCCCTCACGGGACATTAAAGACTGGAGCTATCTACTAAAAGACTAATATGTACAGTCTTGATAGGTCTTGCACTCTTGTGTTTAAAAAAAAAGGTTCAAATGTTAGAGGTCTGTCTTAACCCTTCTCTTGCGTTTCGGGTCAAAAGTGACCGAGTGACTTTGTTTTTGATCATAAATATTGTGTTTTTCATCCAATTGCCTCAAGACCTTATGTTATCCTCCACACTAGGCCTCTGAACATATACAATTGATGACCACCACTTGCATTGATTTTATTAGTGATGTATTCAACAGTGAAACACCCATGATGTTTTCGGTCAGAATTGACCGCCATAGGAAATGAATATGAGTGTGTTATGTTCATCCTGCTGATGGAACATCTCCATACACACACACACACACACACACACACACACACACACACACACACACACACACACACACACACACACACACACACACACACTTCTTGTGCTTATGTCCCCCCACACCTTCCAGAAAAAACAATTTACTCTAAGTTACTGGAACCTTTCACTTTCTCGCGCTGTATGATACAATGTATCATACCTTCTCACAGGTGCAAGCTCTGTGCCCCTCGAGAAAGAAAAACCTCTCACTTTCTCGCAGTAAATGCCCCTCCATTACTGTCTCTCATGCAGTTATATTTGTGCCTTGCTCACATTTGACTCATTGACACAATGAGTAGGCGACCGATTAGGCAATTTTCTGTCAGAGAGGCTCTGGACAAATGTTTTGAACCAAATGAAGAGGAGATTGAACCAGACATAGACGACGATGTCTCAGAAATGGAAGACAACAGCGATCCAGACTATGAGCCTGACCAACAGTCAACAGACCAGGAAGAGGCCCCTGAGGGAGAGGAGCTCTGAATATTTATTTTTCTCTAAATGTTCATTGAGGAAAACATTATCAGTATCTTATTTTATATTCCTCACAGTGAATGCAGTGAATGCTGAACATGATGGGCCCACCGGTGGGTCCGGACCATATACTGTAGTTGAAAGTACACAATGAAACACTGACTTGCTTGTATCAAATCAATACATCCCATACATCATTGGAACGGGAAGAATCTCAGCTACAACACCAACTAAAGCATTTCCATCTCCAGTAAACACACCCTACATGGCAAGCATTTCTATCATATACAGTAATGTACAGTAAGCACTATCTTTGAACTTACTGCAAAAGTATAACTTGAAATTCACCCCTGGTGTCATTCTGTCTGCCACCCCTTGATTCTACTTGCTTTGACTGTTCAAATGAGAGGTCAACCATCAAAATTGGATTAGGGGTTCCAGAGATATCACTGTGCAAAACACACCCGTCAATTTTAACCGAAAATAGTATGACCTAACGCAAGAGAAGGGTTAAAATAGTACTTATATGTTTAAGTACATTACAATAGTTATTATTTAATTATTTAACTGTATTCCAAACAGAAGTGTGGGCACAAACTGCTTCCCTCACGTAAAAGGAAACCAAAGGCATTTCACTTTACTTGAGGGGCACAGACTTTTGCATAGGCCAAATGTTCCATCAACAAAAGTGAATAATCCTTTGTGTTTGCGGCCTGTGATTTGGATCTGGTCTAAAATTAAATGGGTTTTTCCCCATTGATTCACCTTACAACCAGGTTTCATGTAAATTGGGCTCATAGTAGTGCAGTTATCCTGCTGACAGTCACACAAACACACTGAACATACCTCATTGGCAGATGTAACATTACTGCTGTACTGACATATATGAATAAATGTTAGTACTGTTTTAAAGGCATTTTGTTACACCTGCTGTACATTTTACCCCACTGACAACAGCAATGATGCACAGATGGTGCAGACACAGTCTTTTGGACACATAGTTTACATCATTTTTGTATCCTTCAAGTGTTTTCTGATACGTAAAAAGCTTTTTTCTGACTGTATACAACTCCAGAAATAATAAAATATCGTACATCACAAGTAGAATTGCAAGCCAGACTTGATTTTACTAACATAATTTTCTCTTGAACCTTTGTGTATCATTTGTATCAACACATTGAATAATCCAAACACAGCAGACACCATTTTGCGTGTCTCATGGAGCTGTGATGTAAAAGGGAAGGACTTCTGTCACCTGAATTGTGCCTTTTGTGTGGTGCCCAAGAATTCTACGGTCTTTAGTCCACAAAGAGGTAATTGTAGTGTGTGGGGGCTTTATGGCAGAGGGAGAGAGAGGGTCTGATTTCACATTGTGTTGAACAGAAACCAGGAGTTTCCTATACAATCACCCCACAGGGCAGTGAAATCTCACCTGTACTCGTATAGACTCACAAAGGCTTAATCCGCTGAGTTATTTTAGTAAATCTTTAAATGCTGGGTGCACAGTTTAAACAAACTATAACCAAAGCAACCGAAACAATGCAAAGTACTGTCACGTAATATCTTCTTTTATGTTGATTCATACTGTACAGTGCACAAGATATGTTGATCCCTGAAGGTAGAAACGTTGTTTAAAAGTGTTTATGCACCTGTTGATCCCATGGAGCAATATGAAATACAGCACATTTTTTATAAATACTTCTTTACAATTTCAATTAATTGGTGTTTAAATCAAGCAAGTCATTCTATGTTGACATCAAAACTCATAAAAGGTCATTTAGCGAAAATTATGAAACATGTTTTTTTTGTTTTGATTATGTATTTTCACCTTGAAAATACCCAAAGTACCTTTTTCCAAGAATCATTTCCACATCAATTATAGGGCGTCTTTAGACCCACCCAGCAACCACAGGCCTTTAGTCTCCTCCTCTCACAACATTAAAGCTGTGCAGGTGAGAGTTTCCTCTTATTACGTTACCACTTGAGTGTCGGCAGGAAGCGAAGGGGGGGTGGTGACAGAGAGCAACAGAGATAGGAAAGCCAGAGAGAGAGAGAGAGGTCCTTCACTTCAACCACAGCTGACAACAAAAAACCCAGAGAGTTCACAGCAGGTGAGTGGACTTCAATAGGAACCTTTCTGATTTTAAATGTTAGATTTTGTGAGCATGATTTGAATTCAGCTAAATAGAGCTTTGATGTTTGTGCACAGGGAGATGCTGGTCAGAAACAGTGGTGCTTTTGTAGCCTGAGAATGATACAGCAGCGGGGGAATTTGTGGTATCAGTTATGTTTTGATGCTTCTGGTCCAAATGTTTCTCTAAAACAATAACTTATATCGAGGATTTCATTTACAATCATTTTCACTTCAGAGTAAATTTGTCTGTATTTCAGGCAATTTTAACATGTTTTGTAGTCGCTAAATCTCATAAGGATGAGTCATATCCTTAAGATTAATGTTTTGGCTGATTGTGACAAACTCTAACATTTCCGGTTTTCCGCTTGTAGCCTTTCCTCATCTCAAAAATCACATTGACACAAATATTTACATTACATTTGGATTATGTTGAGGGTTCATTTTGTTTTCGTTTGAATAGTCCTGAAATTCAATCTTGAATCCGATCACCAGTACAACATAATTAAAATGCAAACCCCAGGAAGGTGTAATTAACAGCATGAAAATGTAACACCCGAACACACCTCTTGATGCTATTCATCAATCTGAATATTCTCTTGGATATATTATATTCCCTTTTTCCAATTAAACTCATGCATTTTCACCCAGAGGCCAAAATGGCCACTGTTGTCACCCAGTTTCCAGGGTGTAGAGCCCATAGGAGGCCGGGCTGGGTTCCAGGGGAGAGCGGAAAAAACAAGCCGTGCAGCTCAGCGTCTCTCCCAGGGGGACTGATGGAGGAACAAACACATTTTAATTGTCTTCAATAATAAACCACTGCAAACAGATATATGATATAATTGCAAGTCACTACACAGAATTAGTCTTGGCAAAAATGACCTCATGCAGGGGAGACCATTGATGGAAATTGCTTCTCATGCTTGATTTAAAATGTTATGACTAAGCTTTTGTTCTAGATGAAACTAGGTTCAAAGGCTTTGAGTTCATATGCACAGAAGCTACAGTGTATAATGGGAAAGAAACCTCCAACAAAGCAACATAATTATAAAACAAATGGAAGAAGAAAACTATACATATCCATGCAAGACAAAACAAAGTAATAAATAGTGCTGATAATGTTACAAGACCAATATAATGTGAAAAACTGTGGGTACAAATATAAAAGAATATTATTGTAGCTTTAAATCTCACATTTATCAATGTCTTATTGTCAACTAAACAATTATGAGATCAGTTTACCTGAACAATTAGAGGATTGTAAACAGATAAGACTCAGCTGAGTGTCATATCAAAAGAAGCGCCCAGGTGGGATACAATGAAAGGTCATGCATGGCTATGGTAAACAATTTCCATTGTGCCCATATTACCATCCCTCACAAAGATCTATTGTCAGCACTGTCTGTCACAGCTCTGTTTATCCTGCAAGCAGACATTTGTTATTTTACGTCTGTGTACTAATAGTGCATTAGTAGCAGAACATCTCTCAGCTCAGTAAGTTGTGTGTTTTTCTCTTCCCTTTATTATGATTTTTAGGAAATGACTTCAGTACACACTGGACAAAGAGCTCTCTCCATTTCTGCTAATGTGATGATGGCCTCTGCTGCTTTCATAAAAGACACAGGTATGAGTGTGTGTTTGCTCATTTAAAATCACTGTCAGTGCTTACATACACGATAACACTTTGAGCTACATAGAAGAACGAGCCAAGCTTGTCAGTAAAGTAAAGTTAACTTTGTTTGCAATGCAAGAAGCGACACTCTCTATCTTGAGATTCTAAATTCAGATAAGGAAAATTATCAAAAGAAATACAGTCAAAAGGGAAAAACTAAAGTAGATATCGTATTAATGGAGTTGAGAATCAGAATACCTTAATTCGTCCCACAGAGGGGACATTTGCATTTGTTACAGCGGGAAAAGAGCCAAAGACAGCTTAATGTTAACTAAGAAGCATGCATAAAAAAAACATTAAAGATTAGCCAAATTTAAAAAAAACATTTTACACAACCTAAAATGTCTCCAATGATAATGTTTTATATCTGAAACATCTCCTTTCTATTTCTTGTACTGCTTGTTATACATTATATAGTGTGCCATGTAGAAAATGTATACACACTGTAATGGTTGTCTAAGTCAAAATACAGGTGTTTGTTAATAAATAAATAAATGCAGTTAAAACCATTGAAACTTTGGGACTCTTTGGGAATTGCCGCAGTCCCAAAAGCAAAGTTGTCATTATGTAGCGCTCTCGTGAATAGATGACACATGCATGTCGGCATAGTTACAGTGCACAGCGCTCTGTGCGTGGACAAAACAAGTACAAGCATACATGCCTATTAGTTTATATTCTGTCTATTTGAGCTATTTCTTTGCCGTTCTCTTTAGGAATCACTTAACAGTACTTGTATTGTTGAACCTAAATACACTTTTTAAACTCACGGCCATTCTAAGAAATTATTTGAGTGGCTATTTTTTTTTGGGTAACCAATGTAAAACAAATATAATACGTGCGAGCTCAGCTAAATAACAGATTTTTATTTCATATCTGGTTTCCATACAATAAAATACATATGTTCTTTTCCCCAAAATACAAGGCTGCACAGGCATGCTGTACGTCCTCCTGTTTGGACTACTGCTGCCTTCAGTGTCTGCGATTATCCCGTCCTCCTCCACTACTGCCTCCATGTCAACCGCAGCACCTACTACCACCATGGCAGCCATGACAACCACCGGCACCACCCAGTCCCCCACTGTCATGACCACTGGAGCCCCAGCAGCCACCACCAATGGACCCACAACCACGGTCCAGTCCCCCACCGTTAGCACAGCAACCCCCACCGCCCAGCCTGCCACCTCCACCACTGTTGGAGGTACAACAATTAGCAGCACCACCCAGTCTGTCACAACCATAACCACCTCTGGAGGGATAGCATCCACCCAGTCCCCTACACCGGCAGCAACATCTGGAGGTACAGCATCCACCACCCAGTCCCCTACACCGGCAGCAACATCTGGAGTCACAGCATCCACAGGACCCGCCACCCAGTCTCCCACAACAACCTCCGGAGGCATAGCAACCTCCATCACATCCACCACACAGTCTGGCACCAGCACCACAGCTAATTCTGCATCTACAGCTGCTATCACCACTGATAATTCAGTCAATGCTATTAATCCAGGATCCACCTCTGCCTCCTCTACATTTGCTTTAACAGCCACCACCATGTCCGGGCCTGCCTCCTCCTCCTCCTCCTCCTCCTCTTCTTCCATGACCTCAAACTCTGGTCCTTGGACCTCAATGATGTCCACAACTCCTTCATCAAACTCTACTTGTAAGGCTTCATTTGTTTCATGAAAAAAGGAGAATTGTGTTTCGTATTATGTTGTCTATCTTTCTGTATCTTTAATCATGACATCTATCTTTTTGGTGCAGGTGGCATGACTGGTATGAATGGAACCACTATGGTAAATGTTACATCGATGAGCATTGCAAGTCCACCTTATTTAGAGTAAACTGTAATGATGTTATGCGTTATTTTCCCTTTAGCCTCTGACCCTCATAATATACTTTTCGTCTCTCTCAAACACAGATGTACTGCCCCTCATTCACCTGTAACTACACAGACTGCTATACAATGTACACCAGTCAGAATACAACATTATGTGCTGATGGTGTCTGCTTGTGTCAGGTAGGGACGCAAATGATACTGAAAAAAAAGTTTAACAAAACGATTTGATGCATTGTCCATAACAAAGAACCATCCTAACAGTCTTTTGCTTCTTTTAGGAAAGTCAGTATATCTTGCTTAATAGTCAATGATATGTTCAAAAAGGCAAAAGCATCTCAAATGTGTCTTCTAATATGTCATTCTTCACTGTGTCAGCTGATCAAACAGACGGACATGTGTTACACCGTTGGCTGCAGCTTGTCCTGTGCTGATAGCTGCGTCAACGCCTCTCAGACCAACTGCTCTGTGTACTGCTGCAATTCTACCGGCTGCCTTAATAGCACTTTTGCATCCATGATGATGATGAATACAACCACAGGTACTGATCTTTAACCATGTTATGACGTCTTAATGATGGTAATACAGCGAGGCAATTAAGGATTTATCTCATGTATGATATTTACAGATGTATACTTGTAATTGTAAGGTTGCAATTTTTGTAAGGGTTCATTCTTTTCCTTTCCTGATTTTAGTCATGCCAACGACAACAACCAAACCCACAATGAAAACCACCATTCTTACGACAACGGCAGACAAAGTAAGGACAAACGGAGGGATTTATTTGTGTTTGCTCGCATTTTCATAGATGCAGATAAGGTGACAGGAAAGCTATAGTTGTGTGTATCACTGAAGTTCATTCCGTCTCCTCTTGTTTTTTCTCACTAACTGCAAACAGATGTGACTGTCTAAAGAACAATTCTGCTAGTCATGTCTGGTGTGACATTAGTATCATTGTTTCTTCTGTTTTCTTTTTTTCAGGGAAACAAATGCCATGTTGGTTCATGTACTGGCACAGATTGCTACAAAACTTTTCAAAAAGCCCAGACATGCACCTCCTCACAGCCACACTGTCAGGTGAGAACTGCTCTGGCTATATTGAATGTCATATTTATGAATATATAATTGATTTAAATGTTTAACCATCTGGAGTGCAGGAAGATTGTAGCCAGCATTCTATGCATTCATTGTTGGCTTTGTTTAGCACCTGTGAAATTGTCCTTACCCAATTGGTGTCTTTTTTCAGCACAAACTCAATTAGACTGAGCCATAAACCCAAGATACACAAACAAATGTGCCGTATGCCTTTGTATACTGCACACAAATAGTGACGAAAAATGTAAAGGAAACTATAATACAGTGTATTTTATGTGAAGCCATGTTACATCAACTAGTTGTTGTGCTTGTAAATCACTGAAAATATTAATAATTCATTCAAATTCTCTTTCGAAAAATGTTGGCAGCCCACAGGCTTAAATTATGTAAAAGGCTCGTATCAGCACTTTTTTTCTGCTTGTTTCTTTAAGATATTCTAATAAAGTTAAGTTTCTATGTATACAATATGCTCATTGTATTCTCGAATGAATAGACCGACAACACACACTCTTATTTAGACTTTCAACCACTTGTCCTTCAATGTTTTTTCTCACTCACTATTGCCTTTTCAGCTGAAAAAGGAGAAAAAGGAGTCTGTTTTGAAGTGGACCGCAGGCTGCACCACCAACTGTTCTGCCCAGACTCCATGCAAGGCCTCCATAGAACCTCCATGTCACCTGGAGTGCTGCAACGCCACTATGACCTCCTGCCTGTGGTTGAACGGCACGCTGAATGTCCCTAATTTCTCCACAAGAGGTCCTCATCTCCACACAGAATTGGTTGCTTCCTTATTTTGCCTGCTCGCCATCAATTTACTGCTCTGAGTCTCTGAGTAGGAGCTAGCTCAGCTGCTCTGCGGGTCATTAGGTAATCAGAGCTTTGTGTCATTCCTCCAGAGAACAAGCTTAGCAGTGCAGAGGATACCACTACTTCATTTATCTCACTGATATTCACATGTGATTGTAATGTATATATGTAAGGGAATGTGTAAAGCCTCAGTTACAATGTTGACTTTGTGTCTCCTTTTTTTTTTTACATTTCTAAATCCCTTTTTATCTCTAGTTCAAGAACAACCAAAATGGCTTGAACAGTATTTGTAAATGAAAAATTATATCTTATATAACTTCAGGAATCACTTTACATTTTAGGTGCAAATCACCTCTAAAATTAACAATTATTTTTCACTTTAAACCTTTTTTCTCAGTGGATTTTTAAGAAATATTTTTGAATCACCATGTAATTTATTTGAGACATGAACTTGCCCATAACTGAATTCAGGAACTGTTCTCTTGAAGAAAGCTAAAACTGTTTTTGTTTGCACCTATCGGAATTACTTTTTTCCGGGTGAGTGAGCCTAAACACGTTTTTTTTTATTGATGTGGTTAGAAATGTTTTATTACTTTAAACTCTCCCTAGATTATCTTCTCTGCCATTGTGAGAGTATCACAGCTTTGACTCTAAATGCACTTTATGAAACACACACATGTTGAGCTGTTACAGGGTGTTGTGAAGGTTTGCTGAAGGTTTAATGAAGTGTGCAATTTAGTACTTTGAGCTACTCTTTAGTTGATATTTTTGTGAATTTTGAGGTGTCTATATTGTGTGGTTTACAGAGAATATTTTAAGGTATAATGGTGTCATGTAAATGTTAAATGCAATTAGAAATGTTAAAATGTATTCTAGTTGTGTGTACTGTGTAAAATATGATTGTGCCTTATAATTAAATGAGCTATAATAAACTATATATCGTGAATATTCATTTGAATAATTCACATATGAAATCTTAGGTCCTGTCATTTTTGTCTGTTTGGTGTTTTCTGCAACCTTTTGCCTACTTAATCAAACGGTTAAATAATTGATTCCTGGTGTTAAAGTGGTGTGACCTAACTAAGTGGATTTACCTCTACTTTTATATAGTTACTGATGAATGTTAAGCGTAAGGTTTTACATAAAAAAACAAGATATAGGGGATGAGCTGATCAAACAATACAATCCTTTTTTTTTATTGTCAGTCTTACCAAAAAAGCTTATTTATTTATGTGTTTCTTTTTTTAAATCTACCTTATGTTAGTCCTCCAAAAAGACGGCCATTTGCAAATAAAAAAAGTTCACTATTGTACTAAAAACTACATTTAACTCAAAATAAAAGTATATTTCCTACATTTTATACTGAAAAAATGTAAATTGTTTTCCTTTAAAACTATAAACCCATTTAAACCTGGTTGACCTGCTGGATCATAAAACCTCAGAAAAACATTGACAAAACTCTGTTTGTTGGGTTGTATCTGCTTCATAGTGAGACATAATCCGGTTTGGATGAAACGCCTGAGGCCTAATCCAAATTGTTGATGACAGCCCAGATGTGACGTCAGAGCACTGATCCTGAACCAGTGCGTGGCAGCAGACTGGGCCGGACCAGCAGGAAGAAGAAAACATCTGGACCTGAAGGGAATAATGTCGGATTACACGAGGCTCCTGAAGTGTCTCTCTTCCTGCTGTGCATTTACAGAAAAATAACTGGAGTTTCTCGAAGCTCCACCGGGGATTTACGAGTGTGGGAAGCGTGGAGGCAGGAGTTGACACGCAAATCTTCACCATGGATCAATCCGTCGCAATTCAAGAAACTTTGGAAAGGAAAGAAAACTGCATTATAGTATCCTTTGCAAAGTTCCCGTGCTATTTTATGGATTTTAAACACTTCAAATGAAGGATTTCCTGCTTCAAGTTGAATTGAAAGAATATCAGAGCTCTGGGAGAGGCTTGTCAGATTAGGGCGCTGCCACTCGGTTGACATCTATTTATAGTTACCCACAACCTCACTGTGATTTCAATCCGGGCTGTGCATTCACACTGTACGATTTTATAGTGTGTGTGGGTGGTGTGGGTTTAGTCGGGTGTGACTTCCCAGGGGTTTGTGCCAATGTATGTAGTGAGACCTTTCAGCCACAAGATGGCACTTTGCTGCTTTTCATAATGCAAAGGTAGTGGTGAAGCAATAGGGGTAGTAATTCACTTTCAGTAAACCTAAAAAATAATTATTAAAAATGACTCATTACAAGTAAAATGTAATGGATTCATACATTTGATGAAGTCCTTGTATTATCATGAATATTATCAAAAATTAAAAGTACTTTTATGCAGCAGAAAATGCTATATTCCGCTTTTTGATTATTATTAATAAGCACAAACATGTAAGCAGCAATGTAATGCTGCATCTGGTGGAGGGGAAGCTAACCTTAACCATTTTCTTTAGAAGTCAAACTTGACACATCTTTTACAAGTTGTTGATGTAATATGTAAATGATCATTTGCAAAGTAACTACAGCCATCAGATACAAAGTGGGGTTAAAAAGTACAATATTTCTCTGTGAAAATTAAGGAATAAGTATGAAATGGAAATACTCAATTAAAAGCACCACTTACTGTAAGAAAACACATTTAAAATGTTTGCCATTGTACAGAAAGAAATGAGTGAAAACCAGAAGTAGGTCATATTTTCAGATGAAATATGAAGGCCACTGAAGGAACACAAGAACATGTTTCCACATTATCCTTAACTAAACTGTAAACATGCTGTCCAATGCGATGTCTTCTTTGATAACGTTACAGAGAGCAGACTGCTGGGATTGGTGGAGTCTACAAAAGAGCATGCGTAAGTCTTAAAAAGGCTCCTGTATATTATTCAAAGCCATGTCATTTTGTAAGTAGAGGGAGTGACTGTATCATGCAATCAACAACACAAACTGACACTACAATGACCAGTGAGTTGCATCAGCCTCTATAACAAACTGATATATGAAAAGGGAAGCATTTATTGCCAAGTCGCAAGCCTGTACTGTAGTGGTTTTAATTGTATTTTAATAAAGGTGTCTTTTTATCTTGTCCACCCCTGCATGTGCATCCCACTGCCATTAAATTCCTGTTGTCATATTTTGTAGAATCTTTATTTATACCCATCGAAGGATGGCTATTACTGCTGATGACGTGTCGCTGGAGGACATCATACCCATCTCCCTCGACTTTGCTGTTGTGGAGGGTGAGCTGCTTGTCTATGTTTTACCTTATTGCAGATAATAATGCGTTCTCTAAATAACTATGGGTTCTAGTGATACAATTACAGTCGTTTCTCAGAAGTGCCCTCGCACACATTTCTCACCCTTCACTCTTTTTTTAGTTTCTTCACCAGAGGAACTTGCGGTCGTGGGTGAGTCCATTTTTGCTTAATCATAATGTGCTAAATTACTGATCCACAGAAGGAAACTGAACATGGTATTTACTCCTTTGTTCTTCATCGGATTTCTAGGTGCTGATACTAGAGTGAGAGTAAGCCACCAGGAAGAGGAATTAGAGCTCCGACTTCCTTTTGGGTCCCACTCCCGGCTCTTCCTGAGTGAGGTCAACAGGGCGTGGAGTGGTAGGTCAGCCCTCAGAGATGTGGGATATTTTCACAGGATGTCCTGCTGTAATTGCTTCAAAGCCTTTGAAAATGTCCATGAAGTTCTTGGAAATGTAAAAAGAAAAATGCCCATGTAAATTAATGGTTTGAATCTGTTAAAATAGTACATTTACGTGAACCCTCCCCTTTTTGCATACATTTGGGTTTGGTAGTTCATATTTTAAGATTTTATTTTCGAAACAATGTAGGAGGCATCCATGAGTGAAGAAGTACAAATAATCTGCTCTAACCATCTGTTTAGAGGAAACCTGCTCAGCCAGTCTTCATCTGCCCTGTGTTGACATTGTGTTATATAAAACCTATATTTAAAAAGTGGCATTAGTTTATTGGAAAAAACATTTAAAAGCGGTACACAGAAATATGTCTGAGACGGATGATAACTATGTTGAACTTGTGCCAATTTTAGAAGCACTAACAGGTTTGGTTACTTCATCTGTCAGTTACTTTATGTTGGACATGACACATGGCTGACAAAAAGACAAAGATGCTGACAAAGAGAGAAGAGGTGGAGTCTGGATGGTGTGTGTAGCATTTATTGGCAATGGCAAACAAATTAGAACAGTTTAAACATGGAATTGGTTAGGTGGTTAACAGACAGTCTGTTTTGTTAGGGGAGTGTCACTTTTGCCACTGGCTCACTATTTTTCACAGTGGAAACTACACATGAGAAGACTGATTTGCTATTTGTGTTTTGTGGTGACCACACTGTGTTAATCTGGTGAGGCAGACCAGGGATGGAAATATGAAATGACCTGACACCTGTTGTTCTTAAAAAGAAGAGTGTGGTAAAGGTACGCAGACAAAAGCGTCCTGTAACTTGGATTTAAATGTAAAGCACTAGAATACAAATTGGGGAAATGGTCTCACAACCTCAAAGTAAGACCCAGATGTAAGAGCAAGACATATAAATGCTTTAAGTTGAGTAAATGAATAAACACTCTTGTTTAAACCATTCATTCTTCTGTTGCTGTTGCTATACCTTCTCTACTTTAGCCTGAAAACAAAGCAGGAGTTCAGATACGGTTCTTGTTGTATTGTTCGCTCACAAAGTTTCTCTATGTCTGTCTTTCTTTAGATGTTTGCAAGTCGACCACACAGGCACCCAGGTTTGAGTGGATCAGCAAGTACCACAAAAACACCAGAGGCCAGGGAGTTGTCAAACAGGCCCCCTCTCCCCTCGGCTCAACACTCACTCAACTCAACGAGCACAAGAAAACAGGTTTGTCATCTTGTTTTTATTTGCAGAATTTCATTTCCTATCAAACTTCAATTATTTGGAATAGGCCTAACAGTGCAGTGGATGACAGGAGATAGTTATGTGTATTACTTAAGTGCTTGCTCTTTTTTGGCATAGATAGCCTCACACAGATAAAAGTCTATATCAAAGGGTTGCAAGATAAAACCCGGCGGTTTTGCAAGTCCCACTTCCCTTAAATGCAGTTGGCCCAACCTATGTATGAGCTGTAACACATTTACTCATAGAGCCGTGGAGAAAGACGCTAGTCACACATTAAGTTAGATCTGTTTTAGCAGAAAATTCAGTTATTATGACTCCATTCAATTTAGCTATGATGATAGTGAGCCAGCATGTAAAACAGCATAGCCGGGACAAAACTAAATGCAGTGCACTTATTATGAATGTTTAATAATTAGTTCCTGAAAAGTAAGTTATTAAGTTTCTGGATTATACAATAGGCCTACCTACATCGACAAATCAAAAATACAACATAATGATTTGAGTTATAAGTTAAAAAAAAAAAAAAGCTCTCAGTTTATACAGGAGGTTCTAAGGTTTTGAAGTTGAAATGTGGCACAGACTATACCAAACTGTAAAAAGGGAAGGGAGATTTTTTCCAGAATTTAGACAGCAAAGCGTGCATTGTTTTTACAATTACAACATTATAAGTACCTTCTAACCATAAAGATATTAAATAATTTACACAAAAAAGGCAGCCTCATGTAAAACATCTGCAACAATATTCCAAATAAGGACACCTTTATTGTTGTGAAAGGTCTCATTTGTATGTGGAAAGTCCATTTCACACAATTTACATGCAATATGTATTTGCATGCTAGATTAGACCAATGCAGTTTATAAAGTGCATGATTATGATGCATATATAATAATGGAACAAAAAAAAATCTAATGTTTATAATATGCAAATCTTATCATCAAGCTAGTCCTAAAAGGCTGTAAATGTAACCATTTATGTGTCTACTTGAAGTGCATGAGTTTTACTTCCTGATGTGATGAAGCATTTCCCGGTCGCATTTTCTGCATAGTAGATTATTGTTTGTTCTGCCCATGGTCCAGCCTCCTGTCTCTCTGCAGCAGGGGAAGCTAAACTCCTCCTACAACGTTAGCATGGGCAGGTCTGACACAAAGTGGACATTGCTCTTCTGCACAGAATGCGTGGGAGCGGTGCATGGAGATGTCTAGGATAATGAAAGACTCTGGTATGAAAACTATTATTTACACTGTTGTTCGAGGTGCTGAAACGAAACGCCATCGGACTACTCTGAAGCATTCAGTCTTTGCTGATTAGCAAGCTTCCCAGCAAATGCTAACGAGTAGCATCGATGGTAGTTCGTTCTAAATAAGCTAATTTTAGCCATATTAGCTTAATAGCCAAGCGAAATATTGGTTAGTTTTTACCAGTTTCTAGTATCTGTTAACTCGATATGAAGCTACCGGGAATGTTAGCCAGTGAAGGTGGTTATTACATTCATAATTTAAGAGCTAATGCGGATAAATGGTCATGGTGTTGCTATGTGAAAATGACACACCTGTTGTGCTTGGTGGTGCAATAACGTGTTTTAGTGACACGGAATTGTGTCATTAAGTGAGTCGTTGTTTGGGTCTTGGTGCTTGTGCAGTGTGCTTTTTTATTTAGTTTGGTGATAGACTTTCTCTTGTGGCTCATCCTCTAAGCTAACTTTAGCCAGCTCAAATCAGTTGTCTGTAAACTTTATTCCTACTGCCCTTTCAGTGAGAAGCAGGTTTTTTAAATTACTGTCTGCTCACACGTTAGAAAAGTCTCTCTGTCATTCAGCTGCATATTATCCTAGCGTATAATTTACATGATCAGGGGTGGAAGAAGTACTCAGATCGTGTACTTATGTAAAGGTAGAAATTCCAAAGTGTATGAATACTCTGTTAGAACAAGTCCTTAATTAAAAAATGTAACTCAAGTTCAAAAGTATTAGCATCAACATTTACCAACAAAGTACCAAAAGTCAAAGTACTCATTATGCAGATTTCAGAATAATATGTATTATATGTTTTGATTATGATTATTGATGTATTAATGTGTTGTTCAAGTTGGTAAAGGAGCAGCTAGTTTTACTCACGTTGTATGCTGCAGGGTAGCTTGTTGGGGTCTCATTTGCAAGAGGAAAGTATTCAAAGGTACTTCATAAATGTAGTGGAGTAAAAATACAATATGTACCTTTGAATTGTAGAGGAGTGGAAATACAAAGTAGCATAAACTGGAAATACGTAAGTAAAGTACCTTAAAGTGTTACTCAAGTACAGTACTTGAGTACATTTACTTTGATCAAAGATGAATGAGATGAGAAAAAATACAAAAAAGGTTAATCATCAGTGAAATTACCTATAGTTTTAAATCATGAGGGGAAGTCATGCAAAGTTGAACTTTGTGCACATGCAGTAAAGCTATGACTGTTTTAATACTGAGAAGCCTGAGGCCTGATACAACTTGACATTTATGCTGACTTGTGATCAACCGCAGATAGAGAGACATAGGCGTGTGAAATTGCAGTTGGTCAGACTTCATGCAACTTGCAGCTTGGTGGTTGAAAGTTTAGTAAAGCTCATTAGCTGTTAAAGAACACTAAAGCATGAGCAGGAATGTAAAATATGCCTTAAAGGTCCCATGTCATGGCCATTTCTACTGATCATAATTCCATTGTTGAGGTCTACTCAAATAGATTTATATTGTGCAATTTTCCAAACTCACATTGGTTTCTCATACAGCATCTCTGTATAGTATGTGTATTCACTCTCTGTCCTAAACGGCTTGTTGGAGCTCCTGCCCCCCCTCCCTGTGAGCCCAGTGTGCTCTGATTGGTCGGGACGTTGCAAGGCTCGCTGCTCAGCGAGCTGGCTTACTGGTGTGGTTTCCGGGCCGGCGATACAGCAGGACAGCGCAAAACTCATCCTGAGCACACACAAACACTCACAGCCGAAGTAAAAACAATAAGTGTGGCTTGATATTGAGTAAGAAAAAGGTTTATAAACGCTGTGAGAATGGGTCTGCGGAGAGCATCCATCACAAGCAAACTCGTCTATTACCAACCATGGAGATCTATGCAAGTCAATGGGACTCCCTGTTAGTTGAACATTTACGCTAAAGGTCCCCACCCCTCCTAGTGTGTGAGGAGCTCCGCGGATTGGTCCATTTTGGTTCCGGGAACCGCATGACGTCATGCATACGGAGATGTTCACCATCTGGATGAAGTATTCCTATGCACAGTCCCTCAAGTATTTCACAGTTTGCTGCTCGTTTTGTAAATTGTTGTATATTTATTTTAGCAATAGTACTGTTGATATCCATGTCTAGTCACTTAAAGTCAGTGTATTTGAGCCGCAGGGTTCTTAAGTTAAATGTTGCTCACAAACTGGAAAGAGAGTCAAGTTGGCTTTCAGTTTTCCAAATACAGTCATGTTATAAAAAGATTACCAAAGTAAAAGCCTGTTGTGTATCTCGTATTCTGGTCAGGTGCACTCTTAATGTGGCACGTTATAACTTCGTAGAGTTTAATTTCCTGCTCAGAAACCAGGGCTTCCCTTTCAGAGCAGCCAGCTGTGTTCCCTGCCAAGCTGCAGGAGACAGGGGCCATGCTGTCTCATACCTCACACCCGTCCATTAAATCAGCTACTTGGGATGCATTAACTGTAACCAACTGCAAAAGGCAGCTACAGTCGATTGACCGCGACAACTTAAACCTGACTTTGCCCTTTTATGGCCGACTTATGTGTTGGATGTTTTTATTCTGAGTGATTATTAGCTAGTGTTCTCCCTATCAGTTGAAAAATGTGTTTGCTCAGGGTTGAGTTCTTCTTTCTTATTAGAGTGATTCGTCCCAGGCTGTCAATACCTGGGGCTGAGTTTAAGATAATGTTGATGGGAAGGACTCCCTGCAGCTGGCACGACGCTTTGACAGTCTTAACTCGCAACCGGCAAAGAATATTGCAGTTTGGGATCAACGTGCAGGAAGTTCTGATGGACGTTGTGCGGAAAAGCTGTGCTACAATGCTGACCTTTTATCTTCATGATCTGATAAACATTTGAAACGAATGACAACATGAATTTTCCTTTTCGCTCCTTCTCTTCCCGAACAGAGAAACCATCAGACCAAAAGGGATCTTTAGAAAGGGACAAAGGGTCTTCTAACAGTGGCACGCAGAAGACCAGAGCATATTCCAGCCAAGAGAGGTAAGGCCTTTTTATTTATTCACATGTGAGAGCGCTCAAGACAACATTTCTTTACACAACTATGTTTTTTGACATTATGGTTGAAAGACTCGTATTATTATCCCCTCCATATGTACCTTTGTTCGCTACCACTGACTTTCTCTATACATCGATGGCCATTTCCCTGCTGGGATAGTCTTTAAAGCCTCTTTCAAAACGACTTTTCATTAACGCTCCCCAGAGTCCTGTCAGTGCTTGTATTTTTTTACATTTAATACAAGTACTTATAGAAACCCTTAATTTAAGGGGATCTCAGGCTGTGGCAGGCCTATACATGTTTATTTGCACAGTGCAGATAAACATGGAAGATACTTGTTTCCAATGTTTAAATTATATATCTTTTGATATATATTATTGGTATGACTTTGTTTTGATTCAGTGATAATGAGTATGTTGGATTTAGTTCTTGCATTTTTTGAATTTGTTGAACATGAGTGTGTCTCTTTGCCTTGAATTTAAGATCTGTCCCAACATGTTTTGCCTATTTTTGTATGTTTAAGGCCCCGGCTCCACGAGGACAAATACGGCAAAACGCATCGGAGTAACGCAAATGCAACCGCAAAAAACCTTCCGTCCCCACGCAATATACACCGGATTGTGTCAAGCTCCACGAGACGGCTCCGTTTACATCCAAACGCTGGAAAAGCTGCAGTACATATGCCGAACCTGTACGTGGCGCTGTAACTTCCTCCACAAAAGCAGCAACTTCCTCCACAAAAGCAGCGAAGAAGAATGGTTGTCATGGCTGCACTTCTGTGTATTCTCCGCGGTGGGGGCCGACAGAACCGGGCAGAGTTTTTCGCCGGTCAGCGTGTGTTAAAGTTTAAATCTTCCGGACAAAATTATAAAAGTGCCGGTCAAAGGTCTTCATTGTTATTTATTGAGCTTTAAAACAAATGAATAATGACGATATAATGATATATAATCATCAAATACACAGAGCCTGTCTCTTTTTCCTCTCTTCTCACAGCGTCAGTGTCTGTCTCATGCAGCAGCTGATCCTGTAATGAGTGACCCGACAGTAAAAATGAACATATTTATAACTAGTTTAGTTTGAGAGGTAATTAAAATAGCTAAGGGTGATGATCTGACTTGAAGTGTGTGTTTTGCTCCCGCTGCATCACAGCGGCAGGAGCTGCGTGTCTCCGTCCTGTCAGATTAGACTTCACTCGCGTTTATGTCCATATTGAGATAAAGATAAATAAACTGAATTCAAGGAGGAGCTCCTGTAGATGTTGCACAAACAACTGTAGCATGGTCAGTAGCGACTGGAGCACGATAGCAACCCTGCGGGGGAGAGGCGGGGCTATGAAAACGAATGACCGTATAGGCGACTCCACGGCCCCGTTGGACCCCCCAGAGCGCTCCGTTCCCAGATCTATCCACCTTTGGACCCGTTGTCGTTTGCGGGGTCTGTTTCTACGTTTCCCTTACGGCGTCGTCGAGCTTAGAGGGCTATACGCATGACAAATATGCGGATTCAACCCGTTTTCGTCCTCGTGGAGCCGGGGCCTGAAAGTAGTGGGGAAACCTACCAGTTCTGCTTGGCAGGCGTTTTTTGGTTTCTTTGAAGGTACTTCAAAAAGTACTTCATCTTAATTCAGTGTGAAGTGCCTCCATGTGTCCCATGTGTCCTGTTTTTTGGACTGAGCGGGCCCCAGATCTCACATCCATATAAAGATCTTGGTACATTTCCATAATCCAAAATGTTTGCCCAGATTCTAATAGAGAGGTTATGTTTTAAAACTTGTTTATTGTCTTTACATAATCCATGTTTACCTGTATAGCTGTCTTTCTTGGTACATGACCTCCTGCTGTAGATCCGTGAATTGGGGACAAACTCAAAACCTTGCTCCATATCACAACTGGAGCTCAAACACTTCACCATGTGCCTCTATAATATTACTCTTTAAAAGCTTAAAAGTTAACTTTTGAAGATTAAAGCCTTAAACTTATACTATGTTGTTAGTAAGTGAAGTATGAGTGCGTAAAAAAGCAGAATTATGTTGATTTGATCACTTACCCCAACCAGTTTTACCACACACACTGCGTACTTGCCTGGCAGCAGCTGAAGATGAGTATTTAATTTATTTAAAGTTGTCAAAGTGCAAATTTGCTAACTTCAGTACCTGGAAACTATTGCTGACACTTTTAAGATTAATGCTTTTATATGCTTATGTAAGATGGATTTTAGTTGCAGCTTTTCCCTGGAAGATTACAGGGTTGGGTCACATCACATTTCTTCCTCACCCCTCAGCTTCATTCCACATTGGCAACATGGAAATAGAGCTTTACTTCATAGATTGAGTTCTTTTTATCACTGTGAGGCTCTACTGTACATTAGGCTGGTAGTCTGGAGCAGAGTGAAATGCTTTCTGCTTTGTCATGATTTTATTTCCAGCTTTTTAGGGAAGCTATTGCTTGATGCAGTAAGGTTCGCATGTAACTGTTCGCATTAGGGTACGTGAGATGACAGCAGCCTGATAATATTCCCCTGTTTCTATCTTGGTCTGTCTCAGCTCCGCGCCTCACTGCTCTCTCTTCTCTCTCTTCTCTCCTGGTGTTCAGTCAGGGCCTCTCCAGTCGGGAGGACCGGGATGACCTGGTGCGCTCCTCCAGCCACACCACGTCCAACAAAGCACAGATACTCGCCATGCCGCAGTTCGGCCTGCGCGACAACCTCATCAAGTGTGAGCTGATGAAGAATGAGGACATTTACACTTACCTACAGAACTTCAGGTAATTTAACAACTTGTTTTGAATGTGTTGCATAAACACACATGTGTTTGGTTCAGGCATGTGGGTGGAAAACGATGTGGTCTTTGTTCTTCTTACTTATTATAGAAATGAATATACTGTAGAAGCCTTGACAATTATATTAAGGGTTGTTTTTGTGTCTATCAAGTGTAAAAAAATAACAATTTCAATGTCGATGTTTACAGTAGCTATGGTGTTGTTACTGCCTCCTGCTGGTAAAACAGTGCCTAATGTTTACTTGCACACAAGAATTTAGCAAAGAATAAACAACAATATATATTTAATTGGAATGAAACAAGCAATCTTAGATCTTAGAGACGTTTTAAACTCTGTTATAACTCAATAGGGGGATACTGTATAAATGCTATTTAATGTAAAAGGTAAGAGCTGGGAATATCAAGGAGCCTTTTGTGTGGCGTTGGCAGCATGTCGGCTCAGTGGATGATGCCCAGAAGTTTCCATGTTTGGTTCCAACATTGCTTTCTGGGTGTAATTTGCATGCAGAGTACAAGTTTCCCCTGGCTGTTTTGATTCCCTCCCACACACCAGACATGAAGCTCATGATAATTGTGGTCTCTAAATAGTTTGTATGTGTGAAACTGAATGTGCTTGTGTTAGACAAGTGAGTGTGTTGCAACATATCTAAGGTGCTTGTAGTGCTCCTGTCCCTGCATGACCCTTAAAGCAATACACAGAAGAAATGACGCATTATGTGCTGTTTGTCTTATTATCCTGAAAGGTTTTTTAATCGGAAAAAGCAAAGTTTCTGATTTGACATTGTACTGAATCACGTGCATTGCCTGTTTTCACCTTATATTGCAGTACATACTGAAAATGCAAATATGTACGTCATGAAAACAGCACTCCCTAGACTATGATATAAAACATCTTCAGCATCTTTCAAGTTAGCTAAGGGAGGTGCCATTAGAGCAGAAAGGGTTTTACTGTGCCATGGTAGTCAGCACAAAATAAAGAGCTCTGTGCTGCTCTTGCGCAGCAGTATGAGCAGCAGCTGCCTGAACGTCAGAGAAGAGGGCTATTGAATGCAAGAAAGCTGATCTTTAATGTAGAGAATACATCTCAATGGGGAGGTAAATGAAAAGGTCACAATTTAGGTGCTTTTCCACAAGTCCCTTATGTTTAAGTGAGGCTGCTCAGAGGTCTATTGTTGTTCTATACTGTTGCCTTGCAGTGTAGACAGCTCCTCTGTTAAGCTGTTTATTAGTGCAAGTGTCTAGGTATACACGTCTGAAATCAAAAGTGTTTATAACAGCTACATACAAAAGGGCTGTGAAAAGTAGTCCTACATATGAGGATAGCAACACACCTATTCATACAGTTTCTCCTGGAAGACAATCATAGTGTTGCATTTGGTCGTACACAGGAAAAGGCATAGATAGTTCTGGCAACATTTAAAAAGAAAACAAGAGATCTTCAAACCCTAGTTCCTTGTAGAAGTTGGTCTGAATGTTCTTTCATCATTCGTTTGAGAAAGTTACAGATATGGTTGCATCCAGCCATCAGACGGGGTTTTCGAAGCTATTCACTTATCCAACCAAAAGTTCTGACTGAGTAAACTTTGCTGAAAAAGGTAGGCTCATTTATCCTTCATAAAGTATAATGAGCGAGTGAGCAATGCAGTAAAGCACCAAGGGGTCTAAACTGAGATTGAGGTAATTGTTTCTCTATTTAAATCTCCCCTGATATGAACCGTAAAAATAAAGAACAGACGGGCTTTGCTAGAATCCGTAACCATCTGGAGATTCAACTCAAAATAGTGTGCAATCAAACTGTGGCTTTGTATTCCTCTCCTTTACTTGTTAGACGCTTTTATCCAAAGCGACTTACATACTCAATACTGTGGGCAACAATGACATGCTGACTGCAGTGGGGTTTGAACCTGTGACCCCCTGATCCGAAACACCAACGCACTATTCCACTGCGCCACACGTCTCCCTTTGTGCTTACTTCTCACTCCTTCCCATTCTGTTTCAGTTTTTTTCTCGGCACATACAATGTGAACGGACAGACACCGAAGGAAAGCCTCTTCCCTTGGCTGAACTGCACTTCAGACCCTCCTGACATGTACTGCGTGGGGTAAGTCACATCCACCCTGCGGGACAATAGCCTTTCAATTCTCCCCTTAATCCCATTACACAGACAGATACCCATACTGCTCACACCTCTGAATGTACCATTGAACTGGTTTTAAGTTGGAGAACGTGCCCACCCACAGCTCGGTGTTTAATCCTGCCTACGTTTCAGTTTGCTACTTTGATGTGAAACAGTTTTAAGAGTAACAAAAACGTTGTCCTTCTTGATAGTTTTCAGGAGCTTGACCTCAGCAAAGAGGCTTTCTTCTTCAACGACACCCCCAAAGAGCTGGAGTGGACGAAGGCCGTGTCCGAGGCCTTGCATCCAGATGCCAAGTATGCCTTAGTAAGAAAAACCTTTTTTTAATTCATTTTTATCCTTCCTGAAATATTTGTATAGTTATTTCTATTGATACTCAATGTCACTGAGGGATTGCTCAACTGGGTAAAACTAGTTTAAACGTGTGCACTGAACAACAATGCCGGTATTTACTTGCAATACCAACAAAAACAATAGTGTATACATGGCTACTCGGTCAAAAACGGTGTGCTCACCCCAGCCCCAATCACTGCCGCCTGGTGAGCTCACTTGTATCACCTGTTGAACCAATAGTCCATCCAGTGTTCAAAAAGCAACATCAACATATACGTATTGTTATGGTATAAGAGTTATTAACCACAAGTTTTTAGACTGGGACTGTATATATTTGCTCCAAAGCTTGTTAGACCTTTCTTAAAAGGGGCGCTGGTAACATATTTTTTCTTTGATTGTGTTTAAGTGTTACAATGAACTGGCAGATGGCTCATGCAACGTCTGCCTGTGGCTTTAGTAACTGCTTAAATTAACAGTGTACCATTTAGATTATGCAGAATGTTAGACGGGAACTTAGTAAAGCCTTTTAATTTCTTCTCTTTCCTTTTATTAGCTTCCATCTACTTCCCCTTTCTCAGAATGCTGAATCTAGATTTTAGCTTCCTCCTTTCTTGGCCATTACAGGATGTCTTTAAGTCACGTAGGGGGTCTATAGACAACGTTTCTTCATTCACTCTCAATGCTCTAAATGAAGGATGCATGGCTGATCTGTAACTGACACGGTGTAGTTCAGGAAGCCAAACAAAATGGCTTTTTACCTTCAAGTTTGAATTATGATTGGTCTAGGTTTGACAGGGAGGGAGGCTTACCAAACTATTTTTGCTTCCCCCTATGCACAGCTGCTTCGATTCTCAGAAGTGCCGTTTGGTTCTGTTTTCTGGAGATAAGATTAAGATGCTAATTTATGCAGCAAAAAACTGTATTCCAGCACTTAAGCACTGCCTGCGCATTAAGGGAAATTACCCAGCAAAGTCTGCATTTCAATGTGTATATGTTCCCTTTCCTGTTTAAAATTGACATTTTTGCTTCTACTCATCTTCTCCAGGTGAAGTTGGTGCGTCTGGTCGGTATCATGCTGATCTTCTATGTGAAGAATGAGCATGCGGCGTTCATCTCTGATGTGGAGGCTGAGACAGTAGGCACAGGCATCATGGGGAGGATGGTAAGGACTGCATTTGAAGGGCTTATTCTTTAAGGTCCCCCATGTTGTGTATATTATAATATTTACATTCTGATCTGGGAGTTGTTGAGCAGCTATGATCCGAGAGAGTCCATGCTTCAGGTGTCCCTCATCTCCATCTCTTTCCCCTGTTGCTGCTGATTGAATCACTTTTTTCTTGCTTCATCAGAGATTTCATAAAAAGCTTTTTATTCTTGGAGACTTTCAAACCAAGTTTTAGTAACATCCCTGGTTTTGTCTTCATGAAAAGGTCGTCCATTGCCATTGCCATATAAATGCATTAGTTATAACCAGTGTTTCCACCAGACCAGGGCTGAGAGGGCGTCCACCCCGAGAGCGGGAGGTGTGACGTCACGTTGTGTCACGTGACTTGAATTTTGAATTGAGCCGTCCCTTTATAGATACTATCTCTTTACGTATTAGTGATGGGAATTCCGGCTCTTTTTAGTGAGCCGGATCATTTGGCTCGGCTCACTAAGAAGAGCCGGCTCTTTCAGCTCCTAAACGGCTCTTCATGTTACCACAGTTTACCACGGAGCCTCAGTTTTGCCGCTGCGAGGCTCCGGCGCTCGCAGTTCACCCGCGTGCTCCACTAGCACCCCCCGTCAAGGCTCGCCGGCAGTATACTTTCCGCCACAGAAACACGCTTTGCTGGTGGCGAAAAGAATCACACCAGACTCCTTTGCCCCTCCAACAGAGGGATGTCCTTGTCCTTTTTCCTTTTCGTCATTTCAAGCGATAAAAACTCTTGATCTTCTCTCAAATTATTTTATTTTTTGGACGCCCTCGGCTCGAGTTCAGGGCGTTCCGAGCTGAATAAGGGCGTCAAATGACGGCAAGACGCCCCCCTGGCGGAAACGCTGGTAGTGTGGCAATCCTATCCACAGTAGCTTCACACATTAACACCAGGTTATTAAAGCAAATGGGCGAAGCAGAGAACAAACATTGGGATAATACAATGACTGTGTTGTTTTTCTGCTGTAATGACAAACATTCAAATCTTGTCTGCTTCCTCCTTTTACCTGTTTGCATACACTTTAACTCCTCCTGCAGAATAGATATATTTTTGTTTTATGTGCGGCCATGCTTAGCAGTCCCTGCAGAGCAGAGCTGGCTGGTAACCAGTGAAGCCTTTGCTTTGAACCACAAACCATCTAAAGCATGCCAAGTGTGTGCTTGATTTGGAATATAGAAAACATAACTTCATAGAATCTAAAACATTGTGTTTGCCTAAATCAGTTCGCAGGATTTAGATTATGTTGCTCACTTTATTCTGACTAAATGTCTCATTGATCTGCAGGGAAATAAGGGTGCTGTGTCCATCCGTTTTCGCTTCCACAACTCTGATATCTGCGTGGTCAACTCTCACTTGGCTGCCCACATCGAAGAATACGAGAGACGTAATCAAGACTACAAGGACATCTGCAGTCGTCTCCAGTTTCGCCAGCTCGACCCCAATCAACCCCCACTCACTATCATGAAGCACGAGTATGAAACCAATGAACTATTACAGACTTACAGTGTCGTCATATGCATTAAATGTGATCATAAAAATGCTTTTGCTTTAAGTCCACATATGTTTGTATACAAGTGTATTTTTGTTGTAGTTGAATGAGATCTTACACATTTATATCCAACTGTGACAATTTTGTTATACATATTTAACTTTTTGTAATGCCTGTCTCTCTGTTCCTCAGTGTGATTTTATGGATTGGGGACCTCAACTACAGAATCACTGAACTTGACGTCTCCAATGTGAAAGCGCTAATCAGCAACAAGGACTTTGAAACGCTGCACAATTATGATCAGGTAACGTAAAGGAGGGTCTCTTTATTCATGTTTATCAGCAGTGTGTGATACTTACCGGCTCCCTATACTTCTCAGCTCAAGAGACAGATCGATGAGGAGGCCGTGTTTGTTGGTTTTGTGGAGGGAGACATTGATTTCCAGCCCACTTATAAATATGACACCGGCTCTGACTTGTGGGATACAAGGTAAAGTGATATGAAGGTCTGACTGTAAATGGCAGAATGCATATACATAACATTTATCACAGATACGGTTATGTTCATACATCTCTCCATTTGTAAGTTCCAATGTCTGTTTTTCTCTTTGTTAAAACCACTTTTATTCGAGTATTCACACAAAGATTGGCACTAGAGGATCTCCCAGTGCCGTTATGATAGAAATATGGGGTTCAGAAAGGAAAGCTGATATTGTAATGTAATGTAAATACAATACAAACGGGAAATAGCCTCTATATGTGTGCCCTGAAGCAATGTTTTACATGTTTCACCTGTTAAACATATTAAAGGAGTTTCTCACTTTTTAAATCTTAAAAAATCAACAACATTAAAGGTGGGGTAGGTAAGTTTGAGAAACCGGCTCGAGATACAGTTTTTGTTATATTCCATGGAATGCTCTTAACATCCCGATAGCAATGAATATCTTAAGTGCTTTGACAAAAAATCCATAAAAAGAATTCATCTGTGGAAGCCGTAGCGCTGTAAAAAGCACGACCAATCATCTGAGCCGGCCCGGCTAAAATAACTGGATGGCCTACCTGCCTGTCAGCCTTCCATCTGTGCACAAACTTATCTCGTGCCCTCATTGGTCATGTGCGCGTTCGTGTGTGTTGGAGGAGGGGCTCTGTAAGGAAGTGGCAGATTTTCTCCGGTTGTGTATTTTCAAATTCTAGCGATCTCGAGCCGGTTTCTCAAACTTACCTACCCTACCTTTAATGGGCACAGGCAGGAATAACAAATGTTTTTGGCACCCTGTTTTTAGGCTCTTAAGATTATCAGTAGCTGTGCCTCATAGCTCATTCAGGAGTATAGTTGTCTGGTACCTTTACTGTTTGTATGTGCAAATAAACTTTAGAAAGTATGTAATGTTCACCATATTGAGATACTTTAGTTTAGCTAATGCATAACGTTATAAACATGCTTGAGAATTAACACATTTTGTTTCTTCTGCATTTAGTGAAAAATGCCGCGTGCCAGCATGGTGTGACCGTATCCTGTACAGAGGGAAGAACATCGTGCAAAAGCATTATCAGAGTCACATGGCTCTGAAGACCAGTGACCATAAACCAGTCAGCTCCCTGCTCCAGATCGGGGTTAGTGATTCAGCCTTCTACGTTTTTTCATCTTCAATTTCTTTCATTTTGTTTCCGTTGTGAGATAGATGCGGAATCCAGATTAAATCAATAAATCAATAAAAAATGCATTTCGATACAAATGTTGTCGCTTAATAGGCTTTAATTTTTTTGCAAATGTCATATAGGGTATTTTTTTGTATGACTTAAAGGTCATAAAACAGATATTTATGCTGCACTGTTACTCTGCCTCTTACATGTCTGTTTTTGTACTGCTCCCACAGATTAAGAGAGTCAATCCTGATGACTATAAGAGGACCTTTGAAGAGATTGTACGCAATATAGACAAAATGGAGAATGAGTGTATTCCATCTGTAACCTTATCCAAGCGTGAGGTAAACATTTCCCATCAATTCCAGTTTGATTACAGTGCCTCTCTGATAAGCCCTGCACAATTCATTTGACTCCTCAAGTGAACGACCACTAATGAATGTGTGTATTGATTAAGGGCTGTTATCCTAATGGATACAGTTACATTACATAGAGTAGACTTTTTCTCTCCTGCCTCATGAACCCTTTCCTCTCCTCTCAGTTTCACTTTACGGATCTGAAATACATGCAGCACCAGGCCGAAACTTTGAGCCTCTTCAATGACGGGCAGGTCCCGTGTCAGTTTGAGTTTATCCAGAAACCCAATGAGTCCACATACTGCAAGGCCTGGCTCACGGCCAACCCCTCCAAAGGCTTCATCGCCAACGGTGAGTAGCACATAAGTACAGAGTTTCATCCCAGTCACATTTATTTTTCTGATCTACCGTCTTTCAGTTTCCTGCCTTAAGGTTTGAGAAATGGTGACGTACTTTATGAGCTGTGAGGCCAGATCTCTTTGGTTTTGACTTACAATGGCAGGTTTTTGTCTTGCGAGATAAGTAATCACTAAATCAGGCATTTGGTGAAAAAAGTTTTAAATGCATGTTTTTTCTCTGGATAAATGAAGCTATATATTCCTTGCTTCTCATCTCTCTGAGTGTTGCTGTGCTGTGCTGGGCACATAAAAAAGGCGCTGGGTAAATACAGAGCTCATGAACTATGAAGTACAACTCAATTATCCTGGAATCAGGAGATCGGTATGGTGGCTTTAGAGCAGGGGGGTCAAACTCAATTTCATCCCTGGCCACATCAGCATTATGGTTGCACTCAAAGGGCCGGTTGTAATTTTAATGATATATAAATATACATATGTAAATATATAATATATATTAAATAATGTATTATATTACATTGTTGGCCCTGCATTGGATTATTATCAGTTCTGGTAATATCTTCCTAAATAACTACGTCTGAAAGCAAAAGTCTAGGGCAAATAATTGAAAGTAAATATTCAACAATTACACCAATTGTATTGTATATTATATTCTTTGCAAGCTGTTGCGGGCCACATAAAATTAGGTCGCGGGCTGGATTTGGCCCCCTGCTTTAGAGGATGTGGGTGAAACTCAAAAATAATTTACTAAGATAAAGATTCTACGTGACAATTAACTTAAGTCTTTGTTATTTCATAGAATCTTATAAATGAAACCATTTGTAAAATGGCAAGAAATAAATTACTTTGGGCCAGAAGATTTCCCGTTTATTTTCCCCTTTGCATAAATGTGCATCTCTCTCGACCTCCAGGTGGGACGGTGGACATTGACTTTGAGGCTTTTGTAAACCGTTCAACCGCGCCTGAACTTAACTCTGGCCAGGAGCAGATCGAAGACATCCTGGTGCTCCACTTGGAGCGTGGAAAGGACTACTTCATTTCTATCTCAGGAAACTACCTGCCCAGCTGCTACGGTTCCTCCATCCATTCATTGTGTCAGCTAAAAGAGCCAATCCAGGACATGCCACAAGAGACTCTTCGAGAAATGGTTAGTGCTCCCATGTCCAGAGCAGCCACGGTGTGCTTGAACTACCTCTTGTCCATTCTGAGTTGTCTTAGGCTACAGCATAGTAGTTTAAATGTATTAGGAGTGCATGTTTGATTTTAAACATTGTTGAATCCATTTTGACTGAACTGCTTATCTTTGATCTGTTTGTTTTTAACATCAGGCGGAGAAGTCTGGAGATGAGAATGCTGAAAACACAGAAAAGCCTCTAGACATTCCTAAAGAACTGTGGATGATGGTGGATCACTTGTTCCGCAGTGCACTCAAACAGGTGAGAAAACAAAACAAAATGTTCTCCTTTTAATCAAAACAATGAACACTATAGTCCGATTTGGTTCTTTTGGAGAATTTTTTTTGTATGCAGGGTTATATCCTTAAATTTAATTATGTTATTATTATTATTATTATACAAAAAAGTTTTAAAGATTTTCGATGAGTCCACAAAAAATGTACAAAACAAATTGGAAGAAAAACTTATCCGTAGATCTTTGAGTGGTCTTCATGTGGTTAATATAATTAATCTCTATTTCTACTAATTTAAACATACCATTGTCCTTTTGAACCATTTTAATTAAGTCTATTGCAGCTCCACTACACCTCAAACAAAGTGAGCAATTTTCTTAATATTATTAAAACTATTTGAATGTTTCTGTCCTCTATTTGCAGGAAGACATATTTCAGCAACCTGGGCTCCGGAGTGAATTTGCAGTGATAAGGGATTGCCTTGATACTGGCATACCAGATTCTCTTCGTATCCTTCAACACTGTTTCAATCATTACTATCAATCGAAAACAGCCTTGTGTATGTTTATTATATTTGAACAGTGTAGCACAAAAGGGACATGGGTACTTCTGTCTAATTAAAGCACTTGCAAAAGTATTTCTTACTGGGTTTTTTTTCTTATTCATGGTGAGGCTGGACTTTTTAAATGAATTACATACTTTTTTTGCAGCTACAAATTTAAAAAAATGCAGACTCTGCGCTAGTATTTTGTCCTTGACTCTGTATTGTCGCACAGCGGGCAGTAACCACTCGGTAGCAGAGGCCTTGCTTCTCTTCCTAGATGCCCTCCCGCAGCCTGTGGTTCCTTTCTCCTTTTACCAGCAGTGCCTAGAAAGCTGCTCCAATGCCAGTCAGTGTGAGAAAGTGAGTAAGACCTCATGTGGTTAATCTCTGATCACTATTTATCAATTACTATATGTTAAATTATGCAAGTAAATCATTATCCTTTTTAAAAGATGTTTACTTTTTCTGTCTTCAGATCATTTCCATGCTACCTCAGTGCCATAAAAATGTGTTCAACTATTTAGCTGCCTTTCTCCGTGAGCTGTTGAAGAATTCTGCTAGCAATCGATTAGATGTCAACATCTTGGGTAAGAAAAGGAAGCGGGTCGCATTTCAGTCTCTTTCACTTGTGCGTGTGTTATTTTTGAGCTGATGCCTTTTGCTTTAGTCAGCATGTTGAAAAAGTGAAGAGAAACTGACAAATACGAAAGTGAAATGAATATAAATCCTGTTTTTAAAGGGGACCTATCATGCAAAATGCACTTTTATACATAAATATGTGTCCCTGGTGTGTCGGGGAACTCACGCAGCGTCAGAAAATAAAACCCTCTCTCTTTTCCTCCGTACCCAAATCTCTAAAAACGGGGGTACAACGGAGCTGATCCAGATTTGCGTCCGATATGACGTAATATCGGAAATGTGGACCCACGGCACTATCAGAAAGTTGCTATCAGAAACAATGCCCGACTGTTTTGGACGTAATATGGTCGGTGTTTACATTAGCATCGCTAACACTCAGAGCTAACCTGTACTGGAGAGCGTGTGTGAAGAAGCAGGAAATAAAAAGGAACTGACCTTGTGGTATAACCGGCAAGAGAGAAAGCCTTTGCGCTCCATACTGTTTCAGAAATAATCCTTGATAATCCATGATATGGCGTTTCATCACCGCAGTATTTAGTTTAGACAGTAGCTGCCGGGTCCCGCATGAGCTCAGCCCCCTCCTCTTTTTTTTTCTTATTTTTTTTAAAGCTTTATACCCAAAATCTGCACTTTTGAAACAGGAAGTGAAATAGAGGGATATGAGGCATGGCTAGAATGGGTGATCTGTTTGGTGTTTTGAGCAAAACACTTCATAGACATGTTTTTTATATTTTTTTTATATATCTGAGACCTATGCTATTGCCTAAAAATAGCATGATAGGTGCACTTTAATATTATGTTTTGATTATGACTCAAGGACTGTTTGCACTAAATATGTTTTAATACTTAATAGTAAAACAATTAGTTTCTGTTAAATAGAATGTCCGTTCACCTAACCTACCCAAAATAATGGTTGATTATGAAATAAACTATAGAACAAAATGAAATGTTGCAACGTACATATGACATTTTTATTTATTTATCTAATTAATAATGTATTAAATCGTCTTTCTTCATATCTCTCCACAAAAAAAGAGAGTCACTGCTAATCAAGATATTATATTCTGGGATGCAATATGAATAATTGTTTTTCTTTCTGCATAGCCACCATTTTTGCCTCCTTGCTCCTGAAGTCGCCTACGAAGCAGGATTTTGCAGAAAAGAGGAAGACTCAGGAGTTCTTCCAGCACTTCCTGGCCTAAGGCTCCTCCTAGATGGAGGACTTCTCCTTCTTGCCCTTCACGCTGAAGCTGAACACTACAAATTGTACAGTCCCGTATTGAAATAACAATGGAATAATTTCTTATATTCTTAGATGGCTCTTTGTATAGATATATAGTATAATTATTGTAAGCGACGGGTCTTATATAAGCTTGTTTCACAGATGGCAATGTTTGTGATATGTTGAGGCACAAAGTAAAATGTATATCATGGCAAATCTGTAGAGACCTAACATTTTTTTATTTGTATTTTTTATTTAAAAAAGAATGCATATTTTAATGTTTCTGATTTCAACAGCATATTGTTTTATATATAAAAATGTTGAAAACAATATCTGTGTCTCTTTTTCAGCAATAGAGAACACTAAAATAATAGGTTTAGTTATTTCATAAGGTGTGTTTGTCTGAGGATACACTTCTCTAAATGTAGCCAATAGAATCAAATTTGCCAAATAAAAAGTGAAAAGTCACATACAAAAATATGCTTTATTTAAACATTAGTAATGCTATTTAATTTCCCATGATTCATCACGAATGAGTGAATCTGTGACGTTGTTTGGTATCCTAGGGAGGGGATAGGAAGAAAGTGCTGAACATCCAAAGCATAGGGATAAGGCTTACATTTTAACAGGTAAATATATGTTATTGTCATTTCCTTTTTGAGACTACTAAACTGAAGCGTTAGCGCAGTGCTGTGTGTAGTCAGTTTAGCACTTGGTAACATGATACTTGTTATTTTTGCTGGTTAGATAGGTTATGTCAACTGTGTCGACTGGCTAACGTTTCTAGCTAACTGTCTAGCTTAGCTGTGAAGCAGAATGTAGCTCTCTGTGTAAGGGAACGAGATACAGTGTTGGAGGCGGGACCCCGTTAATTCCTATGAAAGTTGCTCATTGACGCTTGAAGCCAAAAAGTACCCGTATGTGGGCCCATGGAGCATGCGCACTCGAGTTTTCCTTAAGCCACGCCTCCGATCTCCAGCTCTCGGTTCAGTCAGAGGTAACTCTGGATCCCCGCTTTCAGCGCTACTTAAAAGATTAGACTAGTGATTTAAACAAGGGGCTATGAAATTATTCGTGCTGTTAAGTTTATTTGGTTAAACAACATATATTCGCTGATTTACAGACGTCTCTTTCCCAATGTAAGTCAATGTGGAAGAAGTATGTATGGGCCCAGTGAGTTGTAGTACCACCGTTTGGCCACTACGAACATTTGCTTCAACGTCCGACGCACTTCCTGGGGGCTTGATGTGGCTCCCTAGCTTAGCTGTACGTCAAAACTGTTGCTAGCTAGGAAAGCTATGCATGTGCAGAGAAAAACAGGATAACTTGGCTAACGTTAAAGCTAGTACGTATATTTTGCTTTCTGGAGCGCGCAAGCTAAATACACAACTGTTATGTGGACTGTGCAAAGAAGTCGCACAACGTTAAGAAGTGCTAATAATAATATTATTTAATCTACACGACCTACTGTTTGATATTCGCAGCAGGAAGCTAGCGACATATCTCTGAGGCTAGTAACCAAGATGTACTGTGTGAGACAACGTCAGGTCAGTATCAAACAGCGGATTTTTGTATACAGCCTGTTAACAGTGAAGGCTATTAACCTAAGTACCGTGACATTAAGTTAACATTACTGTATTGTCAGTCTATAAACCTGAGAATCACTGCGTGTTTATCAAGCTACTGTTGTGTTTGTAAACGTTAGCTAGTCATGTCAAGTACTGAAATGTAAACTGGCATTGTCTTGTGAATGTGACATCTTTCAGACTTATAACGTTTTATGAAAAGGTAACCTGAGAGCTTTAATCGATTAGAAATAATCATGTTTATTAGTTGGGTTTAGCCGCTGCTGTAGTCTCGTGACTGTCATCGAAATCAGAAAGTTCTAGATCTCGGTTTGGTTTCAGTAACGTTTGTTTCCCCTAAAATGTGTCCTAATAATCGCTGGCTTACTATGGACTATTCCCCTTTTCTCTACTGGAAATAGTTAACCTCCTTTTGATTGACACATTGACGTGTTTACATTCGTGTTGAGTGTATTATCAAAGCCCTGCACTAGACATAGCACACATATTTTAGGATGTGTCTCGCCAGCAGTGGTGTAAAGTAACCAAGTACATGTACTCAAGTAATGTACTTGTATACAATTTTGAGGTACTTGAGTAGGTAATTTCAGAGGTAAATATTATACTTTTACTCTACTACATTTATGTAATGCCTAAAGTTAGTTTACAAATATGGGTTAATGATATAAAACAGTCAACACTTAAATAAGACTCTTTTAAAATCCTGCAATGAGCCTCCTACACCACATTGTGTCTTTTAAGTACTGTTTTAATGCTTTCATATGTCTTTCAAAAGCTTCACATAATTCATATATCATAATACTTTTTCAAATGTATATTTCAGGCTGTAACGTCTACAGTGTGAGTGTGCAGTCCTCCTTGCCAAGGAAGGAGAGGCACCAGGGACCATGAGTGAGAATGGTCCTCATACTGAGGCGACGATGTACTTTGAGGTAGAGGTGGAACACCTGGGGCGGGATGATGAAGATGAAGACGAAGACAAGATCCACTTTGACAAAGATGATAACCTGCTCGGCGAGTCTTCGTCGTCATCTGGTCGGGTGTACGACCGCACCACAGTACTCATTGAGCGGGACCCTATCCGGCTAGATGAGGAAGGTGAAGAGGAGGGTCACTGTGGAGGGGAGGAGGAAGGGGTCACCTTCCTCACTGAAGGGGAAGCAGATGAGGAGGATGGCTCTATGGTTTTTATGTCGGACCCTGTTGGGATGTCACAGGGTTATGTGCACCACACTATTTCTCCAGACCAGATCCAGTTCACGATAAATCCAGGCTCCACTCGTATGCCGCGCAACATCGAGGGGGCCACCCTCACGCTGCACTCAGAGTGCCCCGAGACCAAGATGAGAGAGGTAAGCCCTAAAAGTGCATCTCCTCCCAAGAATATAAGGCTAGTTTCATACAAATGTGCTGCTTGTTGGGTAACCAAGGGCATCTCTTTTGTGGAATTCTCTAAAGTGAGGCCTTTCCTTTTGAATGTTCAGTCTGAACACAGCTGCACAATGATTTAAAAAAGCAGTTCTTCATTTTGTACCAAGCTTGTGTGCTGCAATTCAGTAACACATTATGTCCATTTATTTTCCCACCTCTTAGAACACAGATGAGGGTAGAATGTGGGCAGCTGGATCATTTCTAGATGTGTTTGGTTAGTGCTGAAGCAATAGTTTGGTTTGTTTTGTGGAGGGTCTTCTTGTCATTTTAGCTAAACAGAACAGCAGATGCTTTAAACTTTAAAGATTAAACGTGGCTAATGGTCTATACACTTTGAGATGCATAATGTAACAATACAGCAAGTGTTATTATTTATATGCCTTTCCCTGGTGGAATGCAGAGTACAATTGCAAATAGGGCATAACAATATAAGAATGGCTGATTGCGATATAGTTCAGCTTGTGTCTGCTAATGGTGTCCCCCTGCTTCCCCACTGCTAGTCTTTAGCTAAACCCACTCACAACACACTGCATATTCTCCGTGTTCTTGTGGTGATTTGACATATTTGGACAGCTATCCCAGTCTAATTATTGCAAGTGGACTATAAAACCATCTGTGTCAGCAGCTGGCCCTTGCTGAGTAATAGTAAGAGTGCTGAAAGATTGCAGGAAAGAAAAAATCCCTGTGTTTTTAGTAGGGTTGCAAAGGGACGGTACATTTCCGGTAAGTTTGCGTTAAATTTCCATGGGAAGTTAAGCTGGGGAATTTTGGAAATATTCCATATTGGAAACTATTTATGGGAATTGAGGGTAAAGTAATCGAATTGTATCATATCCAAGCATAAATATAAACATTTTGTTTTGTCATAAGAAGACATCCATGCAAAATGATTCATTAAAAAAACATGACATTTCAACAGATTTATTTGTAAGTAGAACAGAACAAGTTTAAATTATTTTATTGAACAATCATTTGTTTCATTGAAGAACAAAAACATGTTGAGTTAAATATTACTTCTAGAAATCATGTGTGCATGTGATGGAGGAATGCACAGTGCCTGTAGGGGGTGTGGTCTCAATAGCCATGCAGTAAACAGTGTGCTATGTGCATGTGATTGAGGAATGGCATGGATATTCAAGTGTACTTCAATGGCATCTGTTTGTTTTAGTCAAGATTATGCTAAAATATACTTTCCCCAACTATATTTAAGTTCCCTACGAAGAGCCAACCTTCAATTTAGAAAATTCCCAGTTTATTCCCGTTTGGATGGAGAGATTTCTACAGTTGCATGTGAATAGTATAATCATCATAAAGGTGGAGTGCTGGAGCGAGTGCTGTGTTTTTATCCAATGTTAATTATCCAGAGCCTCGACAAAGGATCACTTTCTCCTCAGTGCTGATTGAAATAGTTTATTTTCTGATGACCTAGCCAACGTTGTTCGATCGATGAAGATGAGAAAATGAATTGTGCATGGGACCTATGGGATTCTTAGTTGGTGTCAGTCAAGTTTGAAGCATGGAGAAAACCTTTTTGCCATAGCACGGAGAATGAATATTGAAATTGTGAAACATTATTACACAGCCACGCACAGTTATAGGAACCTACTTTTCATGAGTTTGATTTGTGACAATGAAGGACAGTTTTGTTGATGTATCACAACCTCTTTTCAGTGAAAATAAGGTTGAGGGTACAGAGTCCTGTGTGTGTGACGCAATGTGCCTGTAAGGCTTTTTAACCCCCCAGCATAATATCACATGCAAAAATGCAAACCCCCACCTCGGTAGAGTGTGGCCCGTATTTGTTGGTGTTACTGTTGTATTGCAGTGTTTGTTTAAATCTGAATGTAATATTGCATTGTTGTTGTTGTTGTGTATCTATTGTTGTGGTTACCAGTGTCATTGTTATGACATTATGGCTTGATTTGCTAGGCACAGATTCAATTTCCAAGAAGACAATGATCTAAGCTATTCACCATACTTCACTATCCATAAATTGAACTGCACATGCCAGAAATGAGGAGAACTAAATGAAGCTCCATCTTGCTTCTTAGCCAAAATAATATTTAGATTTAACACATAAAAGTGCATTTTCCTTTTGAAGGAGTCTTTACATGAAATCCCAGTGTGTGTGTGTGTGTGTGTGTGTGTGTGTGTGTGTGTGTGTGTGTGTGTGTGTGTGTGTGTGTGTGTGTGTGTGTGTGTGTGTGTGTGTGTGTGTGTGTGTGTGTGTGTGTGTGTGTGTGTGTGTGTGTGTGTGTGTGTGTGTGTGTGTGTGTGTGTGTGTGTGTGTGTGTGTGTGGTGTGTGTGTGTGTGTGTGTGTGTGTGTGTGTGTGTGTGTGTGTGTGTGTGTGTGTGTGTGTGTGTGTGTGTGTGTGTGTGTGTGTGTGTGTAGTAAAGTGTTGCAGTCACAGTCTGATATGAATATAGAAACACTGCATTGTGGTGCAACTTGTACCGTGTGCATTGTATTCAGTTTGTACCACACAGAAGGGTTTAAGCCTCACTTTGACAAGCATGACGAGTAGAGAGGACACAAGAGTGACGGTTTTCTGTGAGACCATAGAAGATTCCAGCCTCCTGTTCACCAAGTGTCAGAAGAAAAAACAATGACATTGAACATCCAGCACTGAGTGATTTTTTTTCTGTAAATATACTCGTAGTCTTTTCCCACTATGTATGTGGGAAACCACCGCATACAATGCTCTCTCACAATGATTGAAGTAATGGTGGAGTCACGATGGTGTGGGAGATGAATACAAGTGACAAGCTTTAGCAGGCCTCCTACAGGAGCTCTGCACGGATGTTTGCTTAACAAATCATCTCTCCCACATCACTACAATCAGAATGAATGGCCGTAGAAGATTACCCATCACTCAGATTAGTGATTGTTATTAAGACTGAAAGGAGATTGAATCAGCTCTGTGTCACTTTCACTGCATGAACAACAACGTGTCCTCCTATTCATGGTGTGATTAGATTTGTTCAGGGTAGGGTTTATACCGATGTGTCGTTATTTACCATTCAAACACATCCTCTCATCATGATCATCATGCAGTAGCATTTAACTGCTAAGTGTATTATTCAGTCATAACATTCACAGTCATAAAACATGTAATTTCAGTTTCCTTGCTATCTTTGAAATTGTGCACAGATATTCCGATTTAAAATGTTTTTTTTATTATTACATTCTGTGAACATGACATTTTCTCTTTCTTATGTTACACTCAGCAGCCTGTTCTAATATGGCCAGGGGTAAAAAAAAGCAGTGTCATCAATTTTATGGTGGATTTATTCATTCATTCAAGAGCAGTTACAAGAAAGATGTCAGCTGATAAAGAGGACCCTTTTGTTGGCCCGCCACAAGCTTCCTCCTCCTGACTTTGTGTTCAACAGCATTTTTTTTCAGGCAGAGAATGAACTGCCTTTATTCACACGGCCCCGGGGCTTTTGTGTGAGGAGAGAGCAGGAGACCGCCACACTGCAGTGGAGATTGGTGCTGTGAGACAGAATTGAGTTGGATGTATTGCAGTGGGGGTTAGTCATCATGACTGTCCTTTGTGTTCACCCGCTCCATGTGCTGAGTCACTGAGTTCAAGTAACGACTGAAAGGTCACACTGACACTTTGATGCTATTTATACTTAGATGGATTAATATTTCACATTGCTTTCACTCACTTTTGCATTGCTTTTAAATACAGGCTTAATACGATTTGATTCATTTTTAAGAGAGGACATTCGATTTTACTCCTTAGTTACAGGATGATTGCATACACTAGAGTTCTTCTTGCACTCTTTCTATTTTATTTGTATTTACTTGCACATCTCAAAACATTCTCTTGCACTATTTTCTCTGTTTTATTTGTTCTATATAATATATTCATGTTGCACTGTTGGAGGAGCCTGTGACTTAGGTTTTTCATGAACATATCTACACTGTAGCTAATGTGCACATGACAATAAAGCCTTGAATCTTGATCTTGAATTCAACCATGGCACTGATATCCCCTCCGTCTTCTTCCTCTTCCAGGTGAAGCGCTACCAGTGCATGTTCGAAGGCTGCACCAGGACGTACAGCACGGCGGGAAACCTGCGAACGCACCAGAAGACGCACCGGGGCGAGTACACATTTGTGTGTAATCAGCTGGGCTGTGGGAAGGCCTTCCTCACCTCCTACAGCCTCAAGATCCATGTCCGCGTTCACACCAAGGAGAAGCCGTTTGAGTGTGATGTGCATGGCTGTGAGAAGGCCTTCAACACGTTATACAGGTACGCCTTTACACTGCTGAGTTATGCTTTATTTCTACTCATGGCTCAGATCATGATAAGTAGTAAAGGTTCTGTATGCAGTGTTTAAAAACTGTAGAAACTGCTTACAGAACAGTTGATGGCCTAACTTGTGTTGCCACTGTACTGACATGTTTAACTTTGCAATATGCAATATGAGATTGACACAATACAACATTAAATATAATTTAAATGTGTATACTGTTGCCATACAGACACATTGTTGATCATATTTAAAGCATTCATAAATGCTGTGGTTGTAAACTGACACTTGACTGGTTGAGAGTCATGCAACCTGCAATGGGGACAATCCCAGTAAAAGATTCTGTGTCATTTATAAATGAGGAACATCTGTTTTCTGAATTGTCTGAATTTGAAACCGCAGATAATGATGCAACATAAGGCCCCAATTACAATTTCATTCTATATTTGATTAATTTTAAGCCTGTTTTTGTAGCATTTTAACTGTTTAAATATTGCTGTGATCTTGTGTTGTTCACTCTCGAGTTTACTATGGGGGGTGGGGGGGTATTGGTTCAGTTTCTATGGCAACATGTCTGTGGCTTGGTAAAGCTGTGCCACTGCTGTCAGATAGTCGTACTCAGGACAGCGAACCAAAGCCACACATTGGTGGTGGATTCGGTTCTCCTGCCAATCTTCAATGCCACTCATATTTGAAGCTTGCCTTTTTCACTGCCACTGTGTTTAGTTAGTTTCTCTCTGCATGTTTAATAACACTTAGCATTTACTTGTCTCTGCAGACTGAAAGCACACCAGAGACTTCACACAGGCAAGACATTCAACTGTGAATCAGACGGATGCTCCAAGTACTTCACCACACTGAGCGACCTGAGGAAGCACATTCGCACACACACTGGGGAGAAACCGTTCCGGTGAGCATTTCCATTATCACACCAGTTTTAATCCATTAGTAGCTATGATACTAATAGATACTCACAGACAGCTCTTTTAGTCTGTTTAATGTTTGCTGATTTATACAGATACAATGTTTTTTTCCTATTTAAAAGTTTAACTAAGGCCACGTTTACACGGAGACGAAAACGAACCTTAGTCGATATCAAAAAAGTCTTCCGTCCACACGGAATCGGCTCCAGAAACGTGTCCGTCCACACGAGACCGCTCGACCCGCTGGAGACGCTGTAGTACGTATGCCGGGCCTGTAAGTGGCGCTGTACTTCCGCCACAAAATACACCAAAATCAGCAAAGAAGAACTCCCCCCCGAGCATGGTTGCCTGGTTGCCCTTCTGTTTATTCTCCGCGGTGGATTTAGCAACATGTAGTTCATGTAGTTCTCCATGTGCACTTGTTACTGGTGGTTGTGGTGGAGGAGCTGTAGCATGGTCAGTAGCGTCTGGAGCACGAAAGCAACCCTGTGATCCGCCATTGTTGTTGTTGTTGGTGAAACACATCAGCAATGACGCGGGTGACGCGGGGGTGAGCAGCAGAGGTGGGGAGAGGCGGGGCTATGGCGTCATCGTTATCAGGAAATGATCGTATAGGACGTACACGTAGGAACCGTTTGGCCCTCCAGAGCGTTTCGTCCGCAGATCTACCCACCTTGGGAGCCGTTATCACTTGAGGGCTCCGTTTCCGCGGTTCCGTTACGGCCTCGTGTGGACCAACCGTCCATACGATAGAGAACTGTAGCGGATACAACCCGTTTCGTCTCCGTGTAAACGTGGCCTTAGTCTGTCTAATGTTTGCTGATTTATACAAATACAATGTTTTTTTCCTATTTAAAAGTTTAACCAAGTGTGTCTCTCTCTCTGTATTCAACACATTATTTACCTATCTGATAGTTCGCTATATCATGAGTCAAGTTCTTTTAATTTTAGCAGGTGCATTGAAAAATCTGAAAAATTCTCAAATGTATGGTCTTCAAAATGTATCAATGTATGTATTATTTATAGCGAATCTGACATAATGTTCCCTCTTTTCCCTCAGGTGTGACCACGATGGCTGTGGTAAAGCCTTTGCTGCGAGTCATCACCTAAAAACACATGTACGGACACACACAGGTACATATTCCTCATTTGTTTTATTTAACCTTGAATATTTTTGAACAAGGACATTTTTGTTTGTTCAGCTCTGCCTGATTTGCATTTACATTGTTTTCCAAACCCTCCCACACACAGTTGGTTTGAATTGCCGGACCAAATATATGCTAATGTCTACCTTTTCAAATGTGTGTGTGTGTAGCAATGTATTTAAAAGAGCAGCCATTAAGAAGATGCAAGGCTTTTATTGTCATGTGTGCATAGCTACAGTGTAGATATGACAATGAACATCTTAGGTCACAGGCTCCACCAACAGTGCAACACAATAACACAGATTAAATAGTGCAAGTAAATACAATCAAATGGAATATAATAGAAATAGTACAGAATAGTCTATATACAAGTAATTGGAATATTGATATAAGTTGCCAACACATGAATATTATGGATGTTCTTTCAAAGGTTCAGGTGTTCAACAGTCTAACTTGCTGACTTAGTTCCTATATTCTGATCTACCTTTCATGTTCCACCTATTTATAAATATGCTAAGGTTACTCCTGTAGTTTCATTAAGCTGTATAGATGAGCTCTTACCTCTCTTACCCCCCCCTCCTCTTCTGTAGGGGAGAAGCCTTTCAACTGCACCAGTGACGGCTGTGAGAAGGCGTTCAGCAGCCAGTACAGCCTGAAGAGTCACGTGCGGGGCCACGACAAAGGACAGCCTTTCACCGTCACCCTCACACATCCGCTCTCTGAAGTGAGTCATGACAGCAACATGACTCTGTGGTCCTCATATTATTCACTGCATTCGGATGTTGTTTCTTTCGATTCTATATTTCTTTTGATGTGGGGACATCACGTGCATGTTGTCACATACACAGTACTTGTGTTATGCTCTCAAGCAAATGTGTCAACTTTTGCTACTAGATGTGAGGTATTCTAGACATGTGCTGGCCAAACAAAACTAACATCTCTATACCTGCAAGGTGTTGCCATTGTCTGAAAAGGAGTTTGAGATGTTTACACCACACATTTTAAATGGAAAAAAAGGATTTAGGTGAAGTCACTCGTACTAAACACATCTTGCACACGGCTTTCTAAAGAATAATTGTCATTGATTGGCATTAGCTGCGAGTTTAGCTTGTGTGGTAATTACATTATTATTCAGCAGGTGTTGCATTCTTTTACAATTGTGCTAAATAACAGTGTGGAGTTTAATCAGGTCTGATTCATGTTTTAATTACAGGATGCAAATCACTCGCTGTGCCTCAGTGACCTGAGTCTCATCTCGACAGACTCAGACCTCCGGGAGAACATCCATAATGTGAGTCTGGCCTTCGCTTCAGCTTTGACAAACAGACATTCACGCAGCCGAAGAGTTGTCAAGAGATTCAAGAATCTGGCATCTATATTGGCAACATGTCTCTGTTTTAGGAATTATGAGTTTATTAAGTTTTCATTTCATTACAGGCTCATTTGGACCTGAACAATGTGACTCCTGTGAAAATATTTGAGCTCATGTTCCAGAGTCCTGAAAATAGTGTCAGCCAAGATGATGCCCATCAGCACGGTGAGTACATTTCAGAACCTGATGAAGTCGTTTTGAATGTTCTTGTTTATTGATGTTTTTCTCCCTCCTCAGAGAGCCTTATTGAGTCATTCAGCCTGGAGATGACGACCCCGCGGGGAGGGATTGACGGCTCGTCTCTTATCTCTTTCTCTCTCCATCCCACCTGCTCATCTTCCTGTTCACACTCGACTGCTGTCCTGGAGGCTCCTGCACGGCTCATCCACAGTTCCTCCTCTCAGGCCTCCCCCCCCGCCCCCGCCCCCGCCCCTTCCACCGTCAGCTCCACACCTTTCGTTCAAGTGACCGGGCCTCAGCAGACCCCTGATGTACCTGCCGAGGCACCTGCCAAAGCACCAAACAATGCCCCCTCCCAGCACTTTGTGGCAATGCCACCCACATTCCTGCAGTCGGATAACGCCATCACGCCTGCTCCTCCACCACCAGCCGTCTCCACATCCCCTCCTGTGGCTCCATCGCTGGGCCCCGCAGCACCACCAGGCCCTGTGTCTGTGGCTGTTGCAGCTCCACCAACAGACACTGCTGCTGTGACAGTGGCTCAACCTTTGCCTTTGGCCAACAACCCTGTCTCCATCCCCGTCCCAAACCCTGGCTCGGGATTGGCTCCCACCCCTGCCACCATCACCATAGGCTCCACCTCCAACCTACTGCAGCCCAGCCTGGTCATGTCTGACCAAAACCTGCAGTGGATCCTCAGCACTGCTGCCAACAACCAGCAGAACCCCGACCAAGTGAGTAATGCTCCCACAGAGGTCTCATTTGTACCAGTTATGATTGTGCAATGCGTCCTTAAGTTTATCATGGATCATTTGCATTTTCTCTTGTTATTGTGAGAATGTGCATGTAAGAGGATTACACTTTGCAACACACAATGCAGTTTACAACTAAATTAGAGTATACATTTAACAAATCAATTGTTATTGTAAATGACTGTGTATTTGCAGTAAGTGTAGCAAAGGAATGAGTGTTCATTTGATCAATATTACTTATAAGGAAACAGTTAGACCACGCAGACGGTCCTTTAATACAATTACGGCCCGTCCACACAGCGGCGTGCGTTGAAGCTTGCCGGCGGGCGTGTCTGAAACTCGACCAACAACCAATCACATGAATCTCCCGCCCCTGACACACAAGCAGCCGTTTGATTGGCTAGAGCTTGTACTGGCATATGATTCGATTGGCTGACGCTTCTGCCGAGGCTTCAAAAGTTGAACATTGCTCAACTTTTGCAGCGAGCCACGCCAGCAAAGCTCCGCTTCGCTTCCCACAATGCAGTTCGGCGAAAAGTGACGTCACCCCATTCAAAGTGAATGGTGAAGCTTTCAACGCACGCCGCTGTGTGGACGGGCCGTTAGAAGTATTGTCCACATCGACCGTATGTTTCTACAGTAGTCCCTGGCTTTTTAATCCTGATTGAACTGTTTAATGTTTGTTTTGCAGGCACATCCAGGAGGTGCAAAAGTAGAAAAGGTTTTCTTCACAACAGCCATACCAGTGGGAGGAAGTGCGGGTAAGAGTTCTGAACCATAATTCCTGTGTTGGACATTGGACAAAAGCCTGTAATTGAATCACATCTTTGTTTTGACATGTAATGCAATTGAGCTTTAATAGGATTCATTACATAGTAGATCGGTGTCCTGGGAGCTCCACTAACATCCTGTCACTAGATTCAAATCACACGTGCCCAGAAGCTTTTACTCTATTAATGCACAGTGCTAGAACAGTTAAACAGTCTCCCACTAAATATTATATAATTAACTTTTGATCTTTGCTTTTTCAAGAGGTCTATCAGTACATGGGATATTGTCCCTCTGCTTTCTTCTCAGTTTAAAACTGACCGTGATATTACTAAAATACAAATATTAGGGATGCTCCGATCGCCAATTTTGGGGCCGATCGCCGGAATCCGATCGAGTGGGCGGGGCCTATGGGGATCTTCCATTTAAAGTGATGTTTAAAACCCAGTTAATGGGGCTCATTCACTGGCGCTTCCACAAACAACAACCAACATAATTATTACATTCAAATGAAGTACATTATTCAAGTTTACATTAACTTTGGATAATAACACGGGAGAGATGAGCGGAAGCGCTCTCTTTTCCTCTCTCTCCCTCTCTCTCCCGACAGCCTGTCAGTATCGTCTCATGCAGCTCACTGATCCAGTACTGAGTGACCCGACAGTGAAGAATAAACATATTTATAACTAGTTTAGCTTGTTCCAGAGGTAGATCAAATAGCTAAGTGTGTTAGGTCTAACTCTTAGTGTGTGTGTGTTGCTCCGCTCACCGCTCCGTCACAGCGGGTGGAGCTGCAGGATTTCTGCTTCACACACACACGTTGCATCCCGCTATTTTATTGTCGTTTTCGGACACCTTAAAATACTGCCAGACCGGTGAAGCCATTTTGGCGAGCTTGTTTCGCCGCGCACAGAGAAAAGTGTCATGTATTTTACGTCATGTGATCGGCTCTCACTATCGGCCTTTATAGAGAGCACCGATCGATCGGCAGAGAGTGAGTATCGGCCGATATCGATCAGAGCATCCCTAACAAATATCCATATCATGGTAACAGATGAGATTAAATTGTGAAAATGATCTTAAATCATTTTGATTTCTTTCCATTCTCACCATATATTATCCATTGGTGTTATTGTTGTTTTTGCTTTTTTACTTTTATGGGTAAAAATAAAAATAAATATGTTAATATTATTACATTTAGTATAAATACCTTGACAATATATTTATCATAATTTTTTTTGGCCACGATAATCATGTAGTTAAATCTGATATTGAGATACCCCCTGTCATTTCATCCTAACTATTGTCCTTTTCTTTTCATATGCTTTACAGGAGATTTGGAAAATGGTGTACTTCTTGTTTTCAGTGAATTTGTGTTTGTGTTTTCAGGCAGCTCGGTCCAGCAGATCGGCCTCAGTCTGCCCGTCATCATCATCAAACAGGAGGAGTCCTGCCAGTGCCAGTGTGCCTGCAGGGACGCAGCGAAAGAAAGGACTTCAAAGAGTGCCTCCTCCATTGTTTCAACCCCAGCACAGCCGCAACCCCCCTCCTCCTCCCCCCCCCCTCCCCCGCCTTCACAACCCCCAGAGCCTCCGCAACACCCACCCTCCTCTATTACTTCTACTCCAAGCACCGAGTCTTCCTCAAAGGTGGGTGAGGTGATACCGGAGGCCCCCTCTTCTGCTTCCTCCTCCTCCTCCAGAGCTCAGACTTTTTCCTCGATAGTAAGCAGCACGGCCACGAACCCTCCGTTGTCTGAAGGGTTAGCCAACATGGACGTGTCGGACTTCCTCTCCCTGCAGAGTCCGGAGACGGAGGACACCATCGAGGCTCTGCTGCTGCAAGCTCATGACTTCAGCATGACCACTGATGGCAATCCTTAGAAGAGCTGCACCTGGCACCATGTGTTCCCCGCTGCACCTGGCACCATGTGTTCCCCGCTGCACCTGGCACCATGTGTTCCCCGCTGCACCTGGCACCATGTGTTCCCCGCTGCACCCACTCATCAACAGGCAGCCAATCCACCCACTTCTCGAGTGCTTCTCCACAGCGATGCCACTTCTTTCTCCCTATATAGTGTGTGTGTGTGTGTGTGTGTGTGTGTGGAACCCCTCCCCTGTACCTGCAGTGCATTCGGTTCTGTGTGGCATTTTGCAACATATACATGAACTATAAGTGATTTTGTTTCTGTTGAGTCTCTTTGTAGTCGTTAAAAACAGGATTAGTTTGCTTATTGAGATTTAGCAACGTTAATGCTAATGATTGCAGGGAAAGGCAGTAGATCCTCTTGTTATGAACATAATCAAAGTGTACATGATAACCCTCGATATTCACTCTGAATCAATCGAAACAAATGAGTGTTGTCCAAGCACTGATGACTTCATATTTCCATGTTCCTGGCTTGAAGGTCAGACACCTGAGCAGGAAAACAAAGCGTGTCTGTATATCCTTGTACTGTACTACAGGTCCTAACGAATGCTTCTAGCTGGTATGCAACGGACCAGAATGCACTGTATATTAGAGGAATTTAATTTGAATAGGCAATGCTCCCAGTAGGACTTTGACGGGGTTGGCCACACACCCCTCATACTCAATATGAAGTAATTCCTCAGTGTTTTTGTTTCCTAGGAAGACTAGTGTAGTCCAGAAAATGTGATTATTCCTTCTTTTTTTTTTACTTCTTTTGACAGTTATTTACCAATTGAGAAAAGAACCTGGGATCCAATCTGCCTGTTTTTTAAGTGAAATTAATACTTCATAAGTTGCCTATAACTTAAACTAATTTAAAATTGTACATGTTAATTTATTTAAATACTTGATTCTTTCATTATACTGGCAATTATCTTCAAGATAGCAGAGAGAAATCTAATAATTTATTCCAATCACTTGTTGTACTTTTGTGTTGAGCTGTTTTTGTGTTACTGATTTGATGTTTTCCTACTTCTCTTTTTGTTGAGAACGTAATGGGTATTGCTTAAAAGCAAGCTAGAGAAAATAGGCCTCTACAGTAGACTGCACAGTAAAAGAAATGACTCTCGAGGATCCTCTTGTTTGCAAAGATTGTCCACATGAAACAGTAAGGAACTACTGTCAACATCCCATATGTTATAGGGTTGTGACCCTCTCAGGGATGCATCAAGTCATTAGTGATCCTGGTTCCCTTCATTTGTTCCTCAAACGCTCTCTCACCAGACGCCCCTCGCTCGCCCTTCGTTTGGCTGCACTCTTCCCTGCTAATGCACACTTGTAAAGTGAGTGATCTGACAGCTTGTTGGCTGAGGTGCAGAACCACTACAGACTTTTGTACACAACTGCTGTAAAGTAGCATTCAAAAAAAGATGGTGTCCTGGCGACAGTGTAAATACAGTACATTTTAGTGTAAACATCTTTGAGAAACTTGTAGATTATTCTAGAATTTGTATTTTTGTATAGACTTTTGAATTACTTACTCTCAGAGTTTGGAGCTTACCCTCTATCCTATCCTTGCATTCACACAGTCACATTTATGCAGATTAGTTGTTGCTGTGTTTAGTTGAATCAAGCATCTGGGCTTTATGTACAGTCCCCCATATTAACAAAATATATATGCTCAGAGTATAATTCAACAGTATTGTTTCACACGGGACACAATGCAATGATAGAACGTAGGCATTAAGCCCTGTATACTAGAGTGTGGAGCTACTCGGCCTTACAAACTGTCCTGTGAGCCTCCTTGCCTTCACAGTCTCTGCTTCAGACAGACCTGCCATTGAAACGCCGACACACTCACCTTCATTGAGTCTCAGGCAATCACACAGCAGCAGATCACAATGAGGCAAACGCATCCAGACAGAAAAAGCTTTTTGTTTGACTAGAAACAGCCGTCTGTTGGGAAAGTCATCACTGGATATGCAGCGTAACGAGTGAAGATATATTGGATCCGGGTTGTAGGATCAAATGTGCATGTCACATCATTTGTCTTGCCTTTTTTTTTTCTTTGTTTTCCTGCCAAACTTTTGAACAGTGAAGCTTTCCTTCGATACAAATGTGCCAAGAAGGCAGTAAGAAATGTTGTGAAAGGCTGCAGTTACTCATTTTGTGCTCTAAACCATTCCATGTATGCAGTATTAGAGATCAGGAGTTTGCACTTGGATTACAAAATCGTTTACTCACCATTTCCCTGTTGAAGCACTCGGCAAAATGGCTGCCAGTTTATCCCATCAATACATATGATCACAAATGCATACAGTCAAAGAACACAACTATGCAAGTTTACATGTGGCATCCAGTTCAAATAAAGATTATTTATTCCCCCCCCCCACCCACCCCCTATTTAATGATATCCTGCCACAACCTTATAGGCAGAACAATGTTTATTGAACTCCAGTCAATTGCATTTCATATTTGGAGTTGTGTTTAAGGTACTGATCCCATGAATGTTGCAACACAGCGATCCTTTGACATGCTGTTCGAACCAACTGGACTTGTTTGAAGGAGTATTTACTGAATGAATCATTAAATTCTGTTTTAAGAATTATTTTTGGTCAAATGTATGCAGCTTCTTTTTCTGTTCTTACTCTTACACTTTACGCGTAAACATGTTTTATTTGGGCTCACGCCATTAATGTAATCATCTCAGCTTTTTACTTCATAATTATTTGTTGCCTCATCACAAATAAAAGTTCAACAGCTGCCCTTATTTGTTTAATCAATAAGCAGATACATTATAAATGACATGTGGCCCAGGGGTTTTTCTGTTTAAGTTGACCTTAACAAGAGAAATCACTGGAGGAGACATTTGTTTGGAAGCAACTTGTTAAGTGTTTTTGGAAATAGACTTCAAGATTTCCTTACATTTCTCCATTTGGGCAAAATAAAGAAAAAACCATACGCTTCGAAATAAATGTCTTGACACCCAAAGAGCGATGAATTGTTAAGGATTTGTATTTTTTTTAAAGAGAATGTATAATGTGAAAATGTTTGCTTGTTTCGTACAAAGTAATATTATAAATACATTTCTGGACTGAGAGCAATATAATACAATAAAACCTTATCATTGTCACTGAAATGTTTGCTTCTCCATCTCAATGAAGTCTTACTGATCAAATTGATATTGACATCTTTATTTATTTAGAATTAAAACAAATTCAAGAGTTTCACTTCTGGTCAGTCCTGCAGAGGTAATGTCACATCCTGAAGAGATTTTCTCTGCGGAAATAAAGAAAAAGTAAAAAACAAAATCTGCATTAAGTCACATAAGTACAAAGAGAAAAGAGGGAGCTTACCACTAGGATGTCACTTAGTTCTTTGAGGTCATTCAGGATTTGGTCGCATATTGTAATATGATCTGAAATGGTCGCCAGTCTGTCGCTGACATCCTCCAGTTCCTGTGGAGGAAAACATGTCGATAAATGAGTTCCTTTTTGGACAGAGAGACATCAAAAGCTCAGATAGTGGCTCACCTGTTTGTCCGTTGCAACGCCTTCATCTGTCTGCAGGGCCAGGGGGGCTTCTGTACCACAGGTAACTTTTTTAAAACATACTTCGAGACTACTTAATAACATTAAAGTATGCTGAAAATTACATGTTTTCTTACCTGTGTTTGAATCCATGACTAAAACGTTATTTCATGTCCTGTAAACTGTCGATGTCTATGTTGCCCCTGCTTTCAGATTATTTAAGTCAATGCTCGCAGGTGCCTTAAATTATCCTAATTAATGAGTGAAGCAAGGAACACACCTGGAAGCATACAAATGGAATGTTTTTTTAAATGTGCTATGTCTGGACGGTTTGAAAAAGTTCCATTAAATACCAAGATTGGTCATTTAGCCTATTTATCTTTAAAGCAAAACTTTTTTATTAAGTTGTCTACATTTTAAAATGGGTTCTGTTTGACGGTGCTTTTCGGCATACAAGTTTTTTACCATAATAGTACAAAAAACACATCAACAGATAACAAAAAAGCACAGAACTGTTAAAAAAATATTCCAAATAATTTAAGGACAGCTGTACAAAAATACACTTTTCAACCGATCAATTTTTGTATCAAATGTTTCATTTAATGTCATCTTTGGACTCATTACAATAAAATATAAAAAACATATAATTCACTAAAACCTTTTTTTATGAAGCAACGTGCTGCTGGCCCGTTAAGAAAAACGCGTCATTGTGTTGGGGGCGTAACCCGGAAGCACTCTGTTATTTCATCAGGCGACAACATGCTCCCCGGCTGAAATGAGACATCCACTGCTGTAGCTTCGCTTTTATGAGGCCTGTTTGTAACATCGCTGTTGAATTAATCAACTCCAGAGGAGCTCACAGTTCAGCCGCAGCTCTTAGACTCGGAGGAGAGATGTGTAAAGAGCTGAAGACCAAAGTGCTGCGACTGTTACCGCAGAGCTGCAGCGGGCCGTCTGTCCATCAGGAGGGCTTCACAGGTCGGCTTACATTCACAGCAAAAGTGCATCCCTGTTATAACATCAGTTTGAGAATTTGACAGCTATTTTTAGCCACTGAAGAAGCATTTGCACGCAGTGCTTGTCAGTGAGTAACGTAAACATTGCAGCATGTTACATCAGATTCCTGTCATGCATGACTTGGACATGCCGAATACACACCTACACAGATCGGATTTCATAGTCCAATACTTTCGACTGCAGTGCTACTACTTAAAACGTAATGTGTGTTACACCTTACTTTATTTTCTTTGTTTTTCACCACAAAAATTGTTATCTGATCATATATTTGAAGACTTTCCTTTTATTTTGGAAAATGTGGTGCTTGGTTTCTTCAAAATCCTGAGTAAAGAAGAAACATATTTAAACATAATTATTGTGCTAATACAAATAACGATAAAACAAACGTATTATTTTGTTTTTCTTAAAGATGTTGAGCAATATGCCAAACATAGGGGAGCTCTAATCCGAGATATATGTAGCTCCAAAATAGCTGAATTCTACTTTTTCCATAATGTTGAATATGACTACTATTATAAGGACATAGGCTTTCATATGTGTAATCAGTATTCTCCTTTTTATATGCAGATCTTAAACAATAAATGTAATTGATGAATTACCCCAAAATCCGTTCCCAATCGACAACTCAAATAGTTTATACATTTTTCTTTCATCAATGTATTGTTATGTGTGTGTTGTGGTGAATGATGCCTTATTGCCCCCCCCCCTTTCTGAACTGCAGATGGTGCTGAAGTCCTGAGTTGCACGGTGAAGGCTCTGAAGGAGGGTCATGTGGTCGCTGTTCCCACAGACACCATCTATGGCCTGGCGTGTCTGACCCAGAACTCTGAAGCGGTCAAAAAAATCTACGACATCAAAGGACGAAATGGAAATAAACCACTGGCCATCTGCGTCGGAGAAATCCAGGATATCTATAAGTAAGTGTTTGTACTGCTGCTTTACAACTAGAGATCGATATGGGGCTATTCTGTTGTTTGATGGACATGATTTTTGTCAAACAGAGCTATCATTTGTTAGTGTAATTTAAAAAAAATCAGTTCCAACTGTATGTGTCAGTCCTTCAGACGTGTGATGGTTTGTTGCAGACCCACACAACTGCACAAACATGTTAGTCATCCACAGATGAGTCACACACAGAAGAGGAAGCGATGTGTTCTTCACACCTACAAGACACATTTTACATTTCCAGTGACAGATACACCTGCTGTCACAGAAAGACACCATATTCATGAATTCATTTGTTGGTAGATCAGAGTAATACAGAGGAGACAAGGCAGACTAAGAAATGACACAATAGGCGCTTTCACACCAAGTACTTTGCCGTACTTAGTTCATCAGAACTTAGTTCTGATGAACTAAAGAGCAGATCGCGTTCACACCGGAATAAGTCCCTGAGGGAGGATTAGGCAAATGAAGCCGCTGACGTCACTTCTTCTTCTTCTGCTTTGGGTTTACTGGCAGGCCGCAAACAACTTCACGGCGTATACTGCCACCCGAAGTCCCCGGCTGGAAGTCCCCGGAGTTGGGGACTGACTTCAGTAGAAGCTGCTGGGACTCCCAGCAGCTTCTACAGCTTCTACAGCCTTCCGAGTAAATCGCCAGAATGGTGACATCTCCTCATCACTCCACCGCTCCCACGTTTTATTTTGTGTTGCCATAAGTTAGTCTCTCTCCGTTGGTGCGCTGGGCTAATTTAAATTCAAAAGCTTTTATTGTCATTGTACAGAATACAACGAGATTTATAGTTACTGCTCCAGCGAGTGCTTTAAAAACAGACATATTAAAACACAGATTAAAAGGTCTGACAGTTACGACCAGCAAGTAGCGCACACAGCTTCGGATCGTCATGTAGATGACCAGGATTAATAAATAAATAAATGAATAAAATAGAATTATGATAAAATATATATGATGCTAATGCTAATAATGCTAATGCAAGCAAATAAAATGGCGGCTTCACAAAACTTTTTGGGAGTTTTACGGAGCGTGGTTTGCAATCCGCCCAGCCAATCAGAAATGGGAACCTTTTTCTCCCATGAAAGTACCTGCTCTCTAGCAGGGACTGAAAAGGGGGTGGAAAGGTTCTCATGAACTAAGTTCTAGTTCCGGATTTTTTTGGTGTGAACGCAAATTTTTGGAACTATATCGGAACTTTACTGGGAAAAGTACTCATAAGCACCTCATATTGTCAGAATTGCAATGTGGAAATGTGCAGTAGTATCTAACATTGCATAGATAATGACTTGTTTTCCGGCAGCTTTGTAGCACTTCTAAACATAATCATTGTTTGTTTCCATGGTCAGGTTCTGTAAAGTGAAGGTGAAGGAGGCGCTGCTAGCCGACCTGCTGCCTGGTCCCGTCACTCTGGTGTTCGAAAGATCTGAAGTACTCAACACAGATCTCAACCCCTTTACCTCAGTAGGTCCACTCTTTGAATCTGGATTTGACTCTTAAGGAAAATGCAAACACAAGTTTTATAGATGAATAAATGTTCATGTTTATTTGTCCTCAGCTTGTTGGCGTACGTATCCCAGACCATGGCTTCATGAGACGCCTCTGCCAGATGTGCGCTGAACCACTGGCACTAACCAGCGCCAACATCAGCTCACACACCAGTACTGTGGAAGTGCATGTAAGTATAAACATTTATGATTTTTCATCAGTCTCACATTTAATATGTTTAGAAATGTCCCCGTAGGTTTTCCAGCATCTTCACTCCAGTTGAAAGGGTGTCTCTCACTCAAATCTCGTTGTTATTGAAGTTGATTAGTTAATGCTGCTGTGTTTCCTTTTTCTTCTTGAAGGAGTTCCAGGAGCTCTGGCCCAAACTCGCAGTGGTGGTGGACGACGGACCAATAGGAGACCACAGCCGCCTCGGATCAACAGTGGTGGACCTATCAGTACTCGGCAAATACCGCATCATCAGACCAGGCTGGTGAGTTCATGCTCTTATTGACTTAACTTACACTTTAGCTGTGGCTAGACGTGCCCCTTTTCTCTCTATATGAAATCATATGGTATACAGGAACACTTAACCTTTACAAAACACAAAGAACTATTAAAAGTTTATTACAAATAATACAAACTTGGTCTTATATGGTCAGCTTTTCTTAAATTGCACTGAGCAATTACTTTAGCACTTAGGTGGCTTTACATTTAACCAATGATATATGTGTTTGGCCTCTTGACTATTTATCACTGTATATGTTCACAAAATAGATTTGAAAGATAAAGGTCACAAAAGTACTGAGTACAAAGGATGTGATATGGTGGATCAGGTCTTTTTTTCCTAAATATTGATTAGAGCTATCTGTATGAGGCTGATGCTGCAGTTTGTTATCTGGTAATGTAATATTGCACAACACTACATCATCAACCGAGTAATGATGTGCATTTTCATAATATACATATGCAGTGTCCCAGATTCATCTTACATTCTGATTCTAAAGGGGTTTTCTAGGATGCAAAGGGGAAAGGTGACAACATGTAGTATACTCAAAGCAGACAGTATGCATATTATACTAAATCCAGTCTGTTTTGAGTACTAGTTTGGAGGATGCTTACAGGTGGAAAATATAAAAATACTTTTTTAAGTGGTGGTAAAAAAGCTCGAACAAAATGTTTGACTGTTTCCTGATTTGCATACTTACACTTGATACTATGAGTGCATTAGTGTGTTAATACCCACAAGTATGGCAAAGTGTGGGCTACTTATAGTGTCTTACTATCCAGCGCTTTAGCCGTGTTGCGATCGCTCCGATGAACACCAGAATCATACAGATTTCAAGTAAGCAATATTATGATATAATATTATGCGGGTGACAATTGCTGTTTGAAATGTGCCATTAAAATAAGAAGAAGCAGTCAAATGTTGGGATTTTCATTTCTGGCTAGTCAATAACAGCCGTTTGAGATTTGAGAAGACACTTCGAAATTCACGCACTACCCAAGTAAGTGAATAGTGTACACAGTGTACTTCATGGAAGTGTCATTCCTAAAGTGTCACTATTGAGACAGCATTGTTAAAACATTTTTTTTTTTTAAAGGTATTGTTTCTTTCCATAACAAAGCTTGGGAAAAAATGTTTTATGTTTCTTTGTGAAGTGAAATCAACAGTAGCTTTCCAAAGTTGCAGTGTTATTGACAACTGATGTTATACATATTGCATCATTGCTGAATTCAATATGAACTGCTGTAACAAATATACAAGGAGCAGTATGTATTACATGTTCTGTATAGAGTTAGTACTTACTGTAGTATGGATTTGAGGCCCTGATGACTGCCCTTGCACATTAGCAGGGAAAAGTTGAGCAAAGAGGAAACGTATTCTTACATTTGTTAGTCATAGCACAAGAGACAAAGCACATGTATGCAAACTAGTAATAACGTCTTCAGATTTTGCAGGTAAGTACATTTGCAGCAAAGGGAGAAGTACAGGCTAATTTCCTAGATAGTTATTTTTGGTTTACTGCTGTGCTTTCTATTAAAGCAACACTGTCATCACAATGTGCTCCACCGCACATCTGGTGCTGCCCCTGCAGCACCAGATGTGATTATGAAGATTATGAATATCTGGGAAACTAGTAAACAAAGCATGTGGATTCAGGATATGTAAATGCCGTAGTAATTAATGGTGTTTCTACATCAGATTCAAACATGGCTCTTCAGGACGCTCGGTACATGAAATGACTCTGATTCTGTCTTCAGCGCCCTCTCTTCAACGGTTGATGTGCTGGAGCACAAATACGGACTGTCAGAGGACTCGGGGAAGAATGACCTTGTCTGAACTCTCCACACTCCACAAGCTGAGACGCACAAACAGCGTTGACCCCGGCGGGGGGGGGGGGGGCTTCTCCAGAATTATTTTCATGGTCACAATCAAAATGGATCTTTTGCGGGAAGGACTCAAACTCAGGAAAAACGTGATGGCAGATATTTTTCTGGTGGCTGCTTTAAGGTCTGGAGTAACTTCTCTTCTCTCCATGAACACAATTCATGCCTTGCTTATTATGTTGGGGTTTCAGAGTCTCACATTTCTGGACCATTCGTTCAGAAAAAGGTCAGTTACATAGTATGGGATTTGATGGTTGTTCTATAAAATATACACTATCTTCTTTGTATTGTCAAAGCTTTGAGGCTAAGAAGAGAATACATGAGATGTAGTTTTTATTTTAATATTTCTATAATGAAAGAGGTGTTAAGGCACTTATTTTATGGTTTGAAATAGTCTTTAATAAAATAAGGGATGGGAGAAGTTCTGTGAATGTCATGGATTATACATCAAACTTGTTGAGTCTAGATTTATTTTGTATTAACTTATGAATCCCCTATATTTATTTGATCCGCTTGTCAATCTGACATTGACAGACTTACACTATAATTGGTATCCTGCTGTTGTAGCTTAAAATACATTGCATTTACCTTGAAAATACTGTACTATTTCATCCTGACTACTGTTGATTGGCATGTTGAGCATATGGATAAACAATAATACGACTGCCAACTTGCTCATTTAAAACTTATTTTTTAGATTCTCATCGGCTGACGTTAACTTGTTTTGATGGATTGTAAAACCTCGGCATTGCCACAATAAATATTTTTTGCAGTATTGAAGTCTTATTCGTCATGCATGAGAAGTATGTCCGCATTTTATTTCTAGGGGTGTTTCTCAATGTCGAGGAAAGCTGCTCCAGAGCCACTATTTCAAGGATGCTACGTCATTGAGTGCCGCCGAAGAACTGTTCCAATGTCCAGCATACTTGGAATTCTACCGAGGCCGGCGTACTTTGAGGCTGCACATGTGTATCCTCCGCGGTCTTAAAATCCCCACAATGCTTTGCGCACGGACCAATTTCCAAATCTTTGGCGGAAATCACGCTCAATTTAAGGCGGGGCCTCTCATATGACGCACACCTGTTAGCCTGTTCCACAATTCTTCGTTTTCCGATGCTAGGAAGGATTCTTGTCTCGCTTCTGAAGGACCTGACTCGGAGGGACTTGTCCTTCCAAGGAAGCGTCCTCGACATTGAGAAACACCCTAGGTGTCTGGAGGTTAGTCTTTTTGAAAAGAAAGAAAAAACAACCAGCAGAAACCACTCAGTACCAGCATACTTTTATTTAAAGTACCCTTTTACTTGAATAGACAGCAGGCTTTTATCAAACGAGTCCATATAACAGAGTGCTCCAGGAATTGGTACATTTCTATTCATTTATCCACTTTTCAACATAGAGCCTTGGCCTTAAAACTTCCCATTCAGTTGTTTTTATTAAAGTAACTGAAGGTTATGTTGCCCACGATGAACATGGCTTCTCTCCATAAAAGGAAATGACACCAAATCTCAGATTAGCTAACTGGTACATCTGTAAATATTAGGGAAATGTTGCTATATTTGGACTGTTTTTGCAGCCATAAGACGGGCTGTCTGATTCACTTTACTTCCAGATGGATTGACTTATGCTGATGTTGATGCTAATCTGAATGCTTTACACTTCAGGGTATATTATTTTACTTGCCAACAAACGTACTTTTTCTGAAATGTTTGTTAAGCTCATCATTAGTTTTAATAACACAGCCTCTTTAAACAAATTTGAAAAAATCGTAAATAACTACAAAAACAAAAATTCAAATATGTTATTTCAAATAATACAAAATAACAACTGACTCTTTGAGGGGAATCTAGATTTGAAGATGTGTTGATAAATGAGCTTTAAATGTGCTGCTGGTCAATTCATTGCGTTATCATTGGACAGAACTGAGCTGTTTCCCTTTTTCTAGTCTTTATGCTAAGCTAAGCTAACTGGTGTCATATTTAACAGGCCGATATGAGAGTGGTATCAATCTTATCTTCTGCCAGAGAGGGAATTCAAGTATTTACAAAATACTAACCTGTTATTGCCACTTGCTTAACCCTCACTTACTGCTTTTTAAACACCATGTCCTCACCTCAATCAATCCTTCTGGTAAACTGGAACATCTGTATACAGAAACAGTGTTAGACATAAAGTGTGCATTAAGTGTCGGGGGATTGTAATGGATTCTTTATTTCATGGTTACAGTTTTCTTAGTGTGTTTGTTTAGTTTATTAAGTTGCATTAATTTAGAAAAGAGCAAGAGACTGCTGACGAAGCATTTCAGAACGTCCCCAGAATAACCCTTTATTACAGCTTTACCCCAAAACCCAACCAGGACAATTCGTACTGAGGACACAGTGTCCTAACCTGCCAGATCAGCATGTGTGCACAAACATATGCATGCACAGAAACTCGCGCATCTTGTCTTGTTGAAGGTCATAGCATGTCCTTATACACTCACATCTCAACAGCTCCTACATTCACCCCCCACATTCACCCCCCTATATTTCTCCTTCATGTGTACACTACACACTCTTCACTATAGCATGCCGTTTCAAGTCTGTCTAAAAGCTCACATGAGCCACTGCTGCTTCTCTTTGTTGAACTGCTCTGCCCAGCGACGGGTCAACTCCAGGTAGTGATCGGGTCCGTGTGGCTGATAGTCCAAGTAAACACGAGTCACAGTTTTTTTGGGCATCGCTCTCTCTATCTGCGTCCCCTCGTGCCATTCATTAAAGGAAGTGATGGTGACGATTTCTGGCCTGGCATTGAGCGCCGCCTGCTGGGCCGTCTCAAAGTAGCGACCGTTCACCCTGTTGCGCATGTTGTGGTTGTTCCACGGCCGGATGCTAGTGTCGATATAACCGGGTCCAACGCTGGGGATGAAGATGAGATTATTGCCGTCACAGAAAGCTTTGATTGTCTTCCAGTTCTGGTGAGAAGAGCCGAAGGAGAAACCGTTGGAGGCAAAATAAGTGTACATGCCATCAAAGCCCCCGGCGAGGATGTCGTGCTTGTGGCGCTCCTCCACTATCAGGGCGATGAAGATGGAGTCGTAGGCTGAGTCTCGCACACTGTGGGCACCGGTGGGTGTCAGGAATTCAGACCAGGACTCTGGAGGAGTCAGGTACGAGTCGTAGATGTAAAATAGAGGAAGGCTCTTCCCTGTGTTGGTAGTATACTTGAAGAAGGCTCCATGGTCACCATACCTTTTTTAAAAGACGACAGTTACATAGTTTGTTAGTGTCAACATAATCAACCTTGTTTGTTTACAGAGATTCAGTGATGGGATGTGTTCAAAGTGTATATCCCTTCTCCTGGTGTCGGCACAATCGGCCTGGTTTTGTTGAATGTGGAATACGAGGAGTACAGCAGAGGAAAGCTCATGTTGGAAAATGAAGAGTTCATCCTCTGGGGACCCTGAATCTTATTTATTATATCTTGGGAACAAGTGGATATTATTTTTGCCTGATGGCACTTCAAACCAATCAACAAGCTATTAGCCACCATGGGCCAGTCTGTACTAACTCATACTATGCAGCTTATTGTTGTGTTAGGCCAACAGAGCTTCCTTTTATGTACTAATTGAGATCCAAAGGTTTCTAAATATGCAAAATATGTCTGGATACATTTTGGAAATGATGCACAAGACCATAGAGAAGAATGGAGATGCTTTGAAGTGAACAAATCCAGCTAAAATATAGTAAATATTGGCTTGTATTAAACATGACTCTGTAACTGTTTGTTACATTTGAGTAAATAAGCATCTGTCCGAAGTATGTTTATTTAAATGGCAAGTAAATGTTGTCTTCAAAAGTATTTTAAGCTGCTGTCAAATAGCCAGATACTTATCCTCTGGGTACCGGCATGAATGTCCAGCAAATCGTTTCCAAATTAAACCAAATGGAGGTGCTCCAAAACATTTAATTTTGTAAATACACTAAGGATAATATTTCTTGTTAAAATGTGTTGGAAACTGGATATTTTTGGAGTCATGATTTCGAGTCCGAGTCGAGTTAGCCATACTGGCTTATTTTAATCTGCAGTCCTTTTTCAGAGCAACCTTGATACTAACATTTTGCTTGAAAAAGTCATCCATAAGTCATGAAACTAGCCTTATATAATCAGAAATGCTTTCAAGAAGTATGTCTGTTCTGTAACTAATGTTCCTTTAACTGAGCATGAAATATGAATGACTTCCTTCTTAAATTGAGTCGGTGATGGAGAAGTGCAGCCTACCTGTCAATGATATACTTGATGTTGTCGTGCACACTCTGGTCGTTTCGTTCTCTGTATGATTGGATGTGAAATGCAACCTAGGAAAACATGCAGAGAGAAAACCTGGTTAGTTTTTTATTTATCATATTATTTCCATTGCATTGACACATTCAGAGGGGGAGACTTCTCATAAGGGCCAGACAATGGCAATATGAATCTGGTTTTAAATTGAATTTGCCAGGAAAGAAATGGCTCAATAAGATGCACACTATATGATAGCCAAAGGCCGTGAGAGCTGATCGGACTGCAACATCTTAAAAAAATGGTTCTACCTTTTCAATTCAAGTCAGTCTTTCTGACCTTGTGTTTCACTACAGTTTGGCATGATAACAGACATCTAGTTTCTCTGCCCTACCATGTTACAGATGACCATATTTACATATTTTCTTAAAAGCCTTGAATAAGACTGACTTTGGCCTAGAGAACAGCACACCACAGTTAGCCACTCAAGCAGATCCTTTCAGACAGGTTGTGACAAAAAGACCCATGTTTTAACCGCTCCATTTTCATGATGAATTCTGTCCTTATGTAGATGTTTTTCACCCTAAGTGCTGCCCCCCTGGGGACTTTTGTTCATGCCTCGGCAAAGAAAACGTGTATTTGCAATTGACGAACAAACGCAGCTAAGGAACAAGGGACCTGAAGTGACAAGTACACAAAAAGTGCTTAGGTTGAATATTTCAACGAATGGCCGGAGAATTCAGAGAGTTGAATAATGCATGATCCGAGTGAAACACTTTTCTCCTCTGGACACCCATGGGGAACAATGTGAGGGAAAGGGGCTTTTTGACATGCTGAAGGCCAACAGTAACCAAATGGATGCAAGGATTTCATCCAGTAAGACACATCGCCTCTGTTGTATAACTCCTCTCTTATTCTTGATAAAAAAAACTTAAGAAAGTCTGAATTTAGACCATTGTTTTGCTTCAACTAGAATAGGACTGATTAGACATGACATGTTTGACCTGGTGGAAATGTTAAGTGATGACCGGAGTTATTGCACTTCATCCGCAGAGGGACATGCATCTGTGAAGCAAATCTCATAGGAACCAATTCAATAGCTGCAGAAATATTTCACTTTGCAAAACCATTAGATGTCTGCTGGTGGTGCTGGAGGGAAAGTCAAGGGATCAACCGTCTTCAGGTCTTTAAAGGGGCCCTATTGGGATTTCCCTTTCCTGTAGTTTGATATATTTGTGCATGTAAATGGTCAGCAAAGGCAAAAATGATTAAGCTTCCTCCAGAGGTATTTTCTTTCATCCCGTCAACACATTGTACGTGATAGGCTAAGGGGTATCTCTAAGCTGTTGACCAATCACGACAGAGCCGGCCAGCTAACCAATCAGAGCAGGTTGGGCTCTGGTTTCAGACAGAGGGTGAAAAGAAGTGCTGCAGCACAGGCAGTATGAGAAAAATAAAGAGCTTTTTGAATATTAAAGCATGGAAACGTCACAGTAGAGGAACACAATTAAATAAGAGCCTAGAAATTTGAACAATAGGACCCCTTTAAGCACCCACACCATGAATGTCTCTGCAAAATGTCATGGCAATCCATCTTATAAGTATTGAGATATATCAGACAGGATAGATCAGCACGCAGCTGAAAAGCACTCGCAATAGAGAGGCGAAGTCTCGCCCATCTACTTCCGCCCCATGGGACCTTATTTCGGAAAAATTATGTATTGAAGTCAATGGAGAGAGAAAAATTATCTTTCAATCCCGTTTGAATTGTGCCACGAATTACACATATGATGTTTGTCAATCTTAAAAAATAATTTCCATGTTAAAAAAAGTCATAGTTTGTCGTAAAACTGTTGAAATATAAGACAATGAAAAATACGCAACTAGAAAGACTACAAATCCCAGAATCCCGGTCCCGCATGCTGGCTCTTACGGAACCAACTAACTCCCCTTGTGTGTATGTACAGCTCTCAACACGCCCAGACTTGGAGTGATTTTCACCTCGTTTAATACTTTTCGCCTCATTCTGAAAGAAAGAGGTGAAATGTGCCAACGTGACGGCCGTCTTGGTGTGTGGTGCGAGACGGGAGATGTAGTTCATTGAGCGGTTTCATACAAAAAAGTGTTACTTCACATTTTTACGACACATTTTAAGGGAGGGACTTCGCTTCTCGCCACAGTGACGCGTCCTAAAACCCGGAAGGAGTTCCTTCGACAAAAACCAATGCAATTTCTCCATAGGATTTTGGAAAATAGCTCGAAATAAGGTCTGTGGTTGACACAAATTGAAGAGACGGATCACATTTTGTTCAGCCGGATAATATCCGCATGTTTACCCTACTTTTATAATTTTCTAATCATAAATCTATCGATCATAAATCTATCGATTCGATTTATGATTCGAAAGTTATTGTTTTTTGTCGAAGGAACCGGAAGTGGTAAAATGCTAACTTACTTCCAGGTTTTAGGACGCGTCACTGTGGTACTCTATGACGGATAATCTAAAGGATTAAAACACTTTTTTGAGTCATGCAACATGTAAGTAAGTCACACATCTAATCTACGTCATAATAGTGTGCCCGTTTGCTCAAATGTTTGTTGGGAAACTGTATTGCAAACATGAAGTGCTTTTCCGCAGACAGTTTCCTTCATTTGCTGTCACTATGGCATCTACAATAAGTGCACTAATGGTTGAAGTGATGAAGTGATGTTTTTGAATTGGCTAAGCCTAGAAAATAGTTTTAAACTGCAAATGTCTATACTTAAACTGTCAAGAAGACTGAAGGCTAGAAAAACGAAACCACTAATGCAGATACGAAGTGCTTTTATGCGCTACAAAGCATATCTTTGGATGGGGTTAGATGCACTTTGCTGACAAAATATCAAACTTGAAGAAAAAGATGAGGAATATCCTTTGCATCATAGTAAACTTTGAGACCGCGTTTATGAAGCCATAATACTCTCTCTGGAAATTGAGAGCAAAGTAAAGGCAGATCAAATATAAACCTATTTGGAAAAAGGTTTTCGCTGAGGTGAAAGCATAGAGGCGGGAAAAAGCTGCTATCCTGATCACAGCAGCAGAACGCAGGCCACTAGAGAAGCTCATTTTCCAAACGCACTGGCCCATTACTCTGTGGTAATTTAGAAGTAAATGAGACGGCGTCGACACATTTTAATACCTCATAAACACTGAAAACATGAGCCAGAAACACCCCAGCCTGATACATGCTGAGCAGAGAGGAATGTAGTGCCATGTCATGTCATGCAGAAAGCACTAAAGGAGGCATGCGAGCCAACACAAAGATAAAACTTCAGTTATAACAATTAGATCCATTTCCCAAAAGCTGGGCACATTTCCTTTATGAGAAAGTGTCAGTTTCACTCAGTGGTCAAAGAAAGTGTGGATGATGCCATCACAGGGCACCAATGGGCCTAATTCCCCCTGTGTACATGGCCTACTTACTGGATAGGACTTGTGCAGCCCCTCAGGGTGCAGATTGTTCAGAGAGGCATACTGAGTCATGGGACCCATGATGCACATTTCCCCTCTGCTCCAGCTTCCAATCAACCCCCACATCCCACACCCCCCACCCTGTCCCCATGCAGCCGCCCCCACCGTCCCCTGGGCAGAAGGACTATTTCAGCTCCTCTTCAATCTGAGGTCGAGCAGCCGCTCTCCATGTGATCCGCTCTCCAGCTTTGGCGTACAAAAAAAACACGAGCTGTGTGTGTGGGTGCTGCTGGAATACTGTTCAACTTATATAAGCAAAAGTACATTGCTTTCTTGTGGAGCGTTACTCAAAAAAAAACATCAGTGTGTTTTTAGCTGAGTGCTGTGGGACTGCCTGTGTGATGGAAGTTGGATTTGGTGAAAAGATAGCTCAGTTCCTGTTTCCATTCGTCTCAATTCTAACGCTCGCAGTCATTCCAAATGTGCAGTTTCGAGTGTCTCTTCAAAGCTCCATGTACCATGATTTGTGCACAAGCTCTATTTACCATGATGTATTGATCTCTAATGGCGAGGCTGCATCGGAGATCAATTCAAATGAGCGTCTGAGGTCATATGTGGATGGGTTCGGTCCTGAGCTAGTGGGGTTTATACATAACTTTATCCAATTTAGCTTGAGAAGACTACAGATACAGCAGATCAACTCGACCATCATACTTGAATATTAGCTTGTCGTTTTTTGTATGTTGCAAAGTAGTTTCATAGTGGGGACTGAGTGTTAAGATGTCAGTTGACAGTCCTCCACTACTCCAATTTGACACTTTCCCAGTCTTGTATTCGAGTAAACAAAACATTTTAAGGGATTAGGCTGTTAATAACACGATACATTTGAATCAAACTAGCATTGTGAATCCATCAAGTTGAAACTAAAACAGCACATTTCCACATTTATAGACAACGCAATTGATGTATAGTGAAAGAAACATGTTGGGAGCTAGGTGCGGGCCTGGTTAATATGTGCTCTCAATCCAAATGTGCATTCTCTTAAATAAATTCAAGCAGTTCATCGGGCCATGAATCTTGTACAGGTTAATGCCCCGGTGAGCAACATAACTCCACTGTAAGGACTCATTCAAATGCTGTGTAGCAGTTAGTTAGGAAGACTGCCATCCTCAGATAGGAGACAAGTAAGATTAGGAAACGGAGGATAAGGAGGGAAAAAGATATAAGATGGATAACGGAGTGTGTATGGAGAGGCAGCCTATCCCCCTTTCACAGTAATAGATTGAATTTGTTTTAAGGCATGCATTCTGAGAGCTCTGCCTTTGCCTCATCTCTGTATCATTTGCTAATCTTTTCTCTGTGACATTATGTTATCTTTGTATATTATAAAGATTCTCCAAGGGCCTGCTGTTTCAAAACAAAACTGCTCATCCCTGGCTGGTGGCCACCTTTCTACTAAAAGCAGATTGCTTATATGTTTGTTTCCTGAATCCTGATCTGATACATTGTTGGCTGTTGCCCACGGTGGGACCATCTGTCCTCACTTGGGATTCCCTGCCTCCTTTTGAGTGGAGAAGAGCAAAGACATTATTTAATGTTGTTACTTTTAGATAATTATAACTGAGCCAGCATTTTACTGAAATGATGCAAGAAGAAGAACTCCAAAAGATGAGTGTCCTTCTGTGCAGTGCTGCTGTAATCAGACCCTTCTAAACGGTCAATGCTGCAAAGTCATACCTCCACTGTATGAGTCTATCCCACATTGAATACTGTTTTACAAACTGCTCGTTTGCTTGTGCCACAAACCTGAAACCCATAGAACAGCTGTACAAGAGAGCTATCAAGGTGTTTGACAGAAAGCCTAATTCATACCACCACTGTGCCATCCTTGAGAAACACAATTTCTTGAGTTTTGACAATTTTAAGTCTTTTAAAAGTATGTGTTTTTTTAATAAATGTTTACATGGACTGCCCCCCCTCCCTTAGGGGAATTCATCCACTAACGAGACACTGGACGCTGCACTAGGTCAGAAACCAGAGGAGACTGTGAAGTCCACCGTAGACGGACCACTTTTGGACAAAATGTCCTCTCCATTAAAGGCAGCTCATTGTGGAATAGCCTCCCAACTGAGATACGGGATTGTCCCACTCTCAATAGCTTCAAAGGTCAACTCAAAGAATGGTTGAGAAACAAAGAGACGTGCAATCACCGCTAAATGCACTTTAACACAGGGGTATCATCTCTTGCACTTAATGTAGCACTTGTATCATCTCTTGCACTCTATATGTCGTAGCTGCTATATTGTATTACCATGTGGTAAATGCTTGTGTGTGCTGCTCTTGCTCTTTCTGCATGTCATGTAGGGCTGTGCGATTATGGCAAAAATCATAATCACGATTATTTTGGTCAATAATTGATATCACGATTATTAAATAAGATTATTCATTGACTTTGAAAACATCCATTTATTGAACTTTAAAACAAATACAAATAATAATTTGAACAGTATCTTTTTAACTGTTGATTACCCTGAACGTATAATTCAACTGAAAAACCAATACAAAAATAAATAAAATTATACATTTATATTTACATTTAAATAAATAATATCAAAATAATAAATACCAATAAACAAGATCAACAAATATTTTGGAGCGCACTTCAACAAGCTACTAAACATATGTAAATATGATAAATACAAATAAATTAGACTAAAATAAATTAGATCAAATATGTTGCAGTGCACTGTCACAACCTAGCAAAGCAAAATAATCGTTTTTTTACGATTATGTTGTTTTCGTAATTGTGGCAGGCCAAAATCGTAATTGCGATTAAAATACGATTAATTGCACAGCCCTAATGTCATGTATTTATTTTTGCTATGTATATAAATGTCATGTTCTTAAATGTTGTATGTCAGGGACTACGGATGGAAATTAGCTCAAAGCTAAAATCCGGCATATTTACACTTGACGCATTATTTGTTTCAAGTGTTCATTAATGTGCATTGTCCCTGTTCAAATAAACGATTAAATAAATAAACCATGCTGCGGTACACACACCGAACATATTCTCTCTCTCTCTGCTCTGCTGTGACCTTTCCACGTGCTTTCATAAGTCATCACTTCCTGCTTATGTCAGCGAGGTTCCTAAATGTGAGGTTTATTTGTAGAAAGCCTCGGTCTGTCTTTCCACGCGCGCTTCCTCCACGCTTTTTATGAAAATGTCGTGCATGCTCGGTCACTCGTGAAAATAAAGCATGGCATTAAATTCAATGTATTAGCGTCTCTCCTGACAGCATTATGTGTAAAACCTCATCAGCTCAGTGTTGCATGTCTAATCCAGGCTTTCTTGTCTTGCCCTTGCAAAGATACATTATGTCTCTGCCTGCAGCCAACCAGAACACTAAACAAATGCAATATCAAATCTGACAGAGTGGCCTGACAGACTTACTGCCTCTCATCAGAGTTGTTTATGGGGAAGACCAGGCCAATATGTGGCACAAACGCAGCGGGAAAATAAATTATCTTTACCCCTCACATCAGGATACAGACACTGCCGTCGTAATTCATTTTGTTACGATCTTTACAATGACTGAGCTTTCTAATTAACCTTGGTAACAACTTTTAAGAAGTTGTACAAACAACGTGTTACCTTAAGTCAGTGATTTTTGGTCCTTTACACTAAAATAGGAACATGAAAACACACTGGACGCTGCACTAGGTCAGAAACCAGAGGAGACTGTGAAGTCCACGCACTTTTGGACAAAATGTCCTCTCCATTAAAGGCAGCTCATTGTGGAATAGCCTCCCAACTGAGATACAGGATTGTCCCACTCTCAATAGCTTCAAATGTCAACTCAAAGAATGGTTAAGAAACAAACAGACGTGCAATCACCGCTAAATGCACTTTAACACAGGGGTATCATCTCTGGCACTTTATGTAGCACTTGTATCATCTCTTGCACTCTATATGTCGTAGCTGCTACATTGTACTGCCATGTCATAAATACTTGTGTATGCTGCTCATGCTCTTTCTGCATATCATGTATTTATTTTTTGCTATGTATATAAATGTCATGTGAGGGACTACGGATGGAAATTAGCTCAAAGCTAAAATCCGGCATGTTTACACTTGACGCATTATTTGTTTCAAGTGTTCATCAATGTGCACTGTCCCTGTTCAAATAAACGATTAAATGAAATGAAAAATAACATCAAGCCATGGCTTTTTTTGGCCTTTAATTTCCTATGGATGTCATAAGGGTTGTTAGTTCCATTATACATTAGTGGTTAACTCCTTCTTTAAATTATTCATAAGTCAATAAAATACTGATAAACAAAAATAATGCCCATCGCAACTTCTGCATTTAAATTACACTACAAAGAAAAGCAGACGATATTAATGTTGGAGAGGCTACATAGAAGAGTTTATATTCATTTTGCTTTAAAATTCTTAAAACCAATAATCAAATCATCAAAATACTGACACTTGACCTGAAAGAAATGCTGATGCTTTGATCTTGTCGGTTGGCTGCTTTTTATTTTCTGTAGACATTCAGTGTTTGGCGCAAATGCTGTTTTGAATTATTCACTGCACCTGCTTTGACATAAGAAAACTCTTAAGCGCCTGTCTCTCTTATATGTCATATCAAATTCATACAGAAAGCTTCTGAGTAGCTGTAAATATGCACAAATCCACATGATGTATCTTTTTCAACACCTCGTTTTAGAGAATTTCTATGTGAAAGTCTGACAAAAAACACCTCCAACTCTGATCATGGTGTCATAGCCTCTTATGTTTCGTTACACTTTCCCTCGCTCTTTATCTGGGGAGCATCTGACAGGAATTGTATCGCATTACCCGCAAGCTTAGCCCGTAAAAGTTTAATAAGGCCTTCGATACAGAAACAGCAGGCAGATAGGCCAACATAGTGGGTGGTTATTCCCTTCAATGTGCCATTTTCCAGCCTAATTGGCAAATTGGTCATGTGGTTTTGCAACCCCCCCCCCACCTCTCTGCCCTGCTGATGTGCTCCCGAGCTCATTCAATCCCCTACTGATCCAGCAGCAGCTATTTGACCTATTTTTCTGTAATTCTCGAGATGTCACTGCAGCTGCAAACATCAAATCACTAAGAAGCACAGATAGCTTTAAAAGAAGCACCACGCCAGGTTCTAAATCTCTGAAACGTACTAACTTTCTAAAAACAAACCGTGGCTTATGTATACACAGGGTGTTTCTCAATGTCGAGGAAGGCTGCTCCAGAGCCACTATTTCAAGGATGCTACGTCATCGAGTCCCGCCGAAGGACTGTTCCAATGTCCAGGATGCTTGGAATTCTACGGAGGCCGGCGTCCTTCGTTGCGGGAAATGTTGAGGCTGCACATGTGTATCCTCTGCGGTCTTAAAATCCCCACAATGCTTTGCGCACGGACCAATTTCCAAATCTTTGGCAGAAATCGCGCTCCATTTAAGGCGGGGCCTCGCATATGACGCACACCTGCACACCTGCACACCTGTTAGCCTGTTCCACAATTCTTCGTTTTCCGAGGCTAGGAAGGATTCTTGCATCGCCTCTGAAGGACCTGACTCGGAGGGACTTACCAAGGAAGCGTCCTCGACATTGAGAAACACCCACAGCACCATGTCTGTGTTGAGATTACTACCATGTGCAGTTTGAAACTCTCTGCTCACCTCTGTGAAGCATCATTCATCCTTTTTCTAGCCCCTTTGTCACTGTGCTCTTAGTGAGATAAATGGATGGAGAGATAATAGACAGATTGTCAAATGTAGACATCGATCTGGCAATGATTCAGAAATGAAGTGATAGGGATCTGTCCAAGCATTGCCATTGAAGTTGATCAAGCTGCTTGCCATATAGCACATTGTCTGTGGAAGTTGTTGCCTTGTTTTAGGTTGTTGAGTTGGTTGTGTTTGAAAAAAAGCACTGTAGTTAATGGAGTTCCTCAAGGTTCTGTGCTCGGCCTACTTTTATTTTCTCTATACGATTTAGGCTTTAATGTGCATTTAACAAATCAAATCTATGCATATGATAAGATGTTTAGCTGTGGATCTTCTCTACCAGATACACTTAATGAATACAGTCAACCCTTAATATTTGGCGATCTGTGATCACTACTCAAACTAGTACAAAACTCAATAAAAGCTAACTTCTACATAACTAACCTAACTACGCTAACTATGTTGTTTTATAATGCTAGCCTACAGCTAAGGGAAAGACTTCATAATGTGTTACTTGTTACAATATATAGATATGTGGCCTGATGTGTGTCTTCTTTTAAGCAACCTGAGACTGAAGTTATCACATTTTTAAGACATCCGGTTTGTCCATGGTATATTTTCATTTTTTTTTTTTAACCCATTCTGAGTTTATTAAATATATATCCCTAAAAAAAATACCTGTAAGACATATAGCTTCTGTAACATTTGTTTTGGCTGCTTTCAATCTGTTTTTAGTATTATGTGTTTTTAGTATTGCTTATCTGTCTTCTCTGGTCTTCATGTAAGAGAGGCTGGTTCAATGTTTTTCACCTGTTTATGTAAATGTTAAATAAATACAACAATAAAGAAAGATACGATTTGGAATACCCACTGCAACGCCCATTGCAGCATTACTAATGGAAAACCAACTTTTCTCTCACTGCTGCTGATTCAAAATGGACAAATCATTGAAAAATCAACACTCATTTCCCTGTGACAACTTGCAGTGTGCGTAAAGAGGGAGCTGAATGTCATGACTCACAAAGGATTTGATTTATTGCTCTTCATCCAGCCTTGGACTCTTTCCCCACTTTGTTTCATATCTGACGCACACACACTTTCCAACACACTCACTCAAAATGTACTGATGCCTTTTACCTTGAGGTTGTGTCTATATGCAGCATCCAGTACAGATGGTACCAAATCCTCAGTGGGTTCCCCGTTGTCGTCAGCAAAGCCCGGAGGATACCAGGACAGGACCAGAACCCCTGGAGACGCACAGAAACTCATGAGTCTGATCATCCTTCCTCTACGTAAGACACTGGTAATACCTCATAGAACACCTACTGCTGATGTCCAAAATGCAAATTAACCAATAAAAGTGTTATCTGAGGCATTGTTTTAATGACGTATAGATTTCATGCTCATTGTTAAAAAATGCTGACAACCCTGTGGGGAGGAACCTGAGCTGAAAAATGTTTGCTTTTATTAATCTACGAGGAGGTTTTCATGCCGCCCTTTACACAGTTTTACATTTGAGACCACTGAACGAACACATTCAGCTGTGCTCTTATTGAACTGAATTAGCAGGTCTCCCTTGAAAAAGAGATCTATGATCTCAATGGGACCAATCTGGTTAAATAAAGGTTTGAAATTAAATTAAATGAAATGAACACACTGGGCGAATTCTGCCCTGGTAATCCATTAGGGTAATTACAATCTAAGGGTAGTTATGTTTTATAGGAGCAGACAGATGCTGGTAAGGTGTGTGATGTGATGCTGTAAGCGTGGATAAATTATACGACTGTGGATCCTTAGGCACCAATATGTAAACCCATCTAAAAAGGAGCAAAACATGTCTCTTTGTGATCGTATTGGGTTTCTTTGTGGCCATTTTGCAACTTTTGGTGTTCGTTTTTCAATCCTGCTTGTTTATCGTCTCTCTGTATGGTGTTTTTTTTTCTCTTTACCTTTATTTGTGTTGGTTGTTGCTCCAATGCTGTTTATGCATTAATTATGAGACCTGCTTTGACATAGGAACACTCTTACAAGCCGTCAGTTTGTTGCCCGTAACAAATGTTGACATTCACTTCAAATAGAGTCAAAGTAGGCCAGTTCAGTAATCCATTCATGGCTGTATGGAGGAGAGTGAATGCCTTCTTTCCACTCATCCAGTGCCTGATTGATGAATATGAACTGTCAACTTTGAACTATTTATTATCTTTTGTTTTAGTGGCAATCTCTCCACGCAGTTTGAGTTTATGACGGCTCATAAATTCCAGTAGTGAAATGCGTCCTCATGCTCTGACAGAGAAACATATTGGCCACAATGGCGACTGAGACCAGAGAGGATTTGGCACATCAGATACTGCACTAAGAGCTCAATCATTCAATGTATGTCTGTTTTGTGTAAGACTGTTAGATTACAATACCCAACTATGTCTGTGTGTATTAAGTATATGGCCGCTGCTATTCCTTTTATTTATGGGCCTTCTGAAGTGGTGGGGAATCAGTCATCAAGCCAAATGGAAGTATTTAGAGTTTGGCAGACTGTGGTGTCTAATTAAATGGATTCTTTTTACTAAGCATTGTGGGCCAGCACTCCCATGATCCATCTGTCAGGGAGTTGATGTTACAAAAGGGATGGTTGGCCTGGTCATTACGCATGGTGTACAATAACCTCGTGAGCCGCATGACGGAAACATCAGGGCCTATCATGTGTAGGCTGCAGACAGCTGGGTACACCCGGCTGTTACTCGACACCAGGCTGCAGGACTTTGCTCTCTTTTAGGGAAGCCATATGTGTTTTTAAAAAGACAACAAACAGATCAATTTGTCAAGAGATGTCCAATGAAGGGATCTGAGCCTTAAGTTCTCAAAATGCATCAAAATGTCTCTTTGCACTATTCTTTTTCCCTATTCCATATCTTTATTTCCTTTGAGTTCTTGAGTATAGTATCTTTCATTGTGGAAAATCATGTTAAAGATTTGAAATTATGACTTTTCCATGTGAAACATTTTTTAAAGTATTTTGAATCCTGATATTACCCAGCCCAGGGTTATGCTATGCTGAAAACAGACTAAATTGAATCACACTTCTCTTTTTTTTATTTATTGTGATAGCCAGGAAATGTAGTTTAGACATAATATAGTCTTAAAGAGTTAATATATTGCTTACTGTAGCCTTTAAAGCCATAAAGTGTATCCCTGTGCAGCAGAAAAAGTGCTGCAGCAGGTTTTTCAGGACTTTGAGCTGAGCGTGTAGGGAGCTGTCCACTGGATGTGGTGCTGAAATGAGTTTAGCCCTCAAGTAGCTACAGAGAACACACTCTGTTTTTTCTTTATCTTTTCAACATAAGTCCGTTGCTTCTCTGAACTGTATTGTACCTGCAGCAGATGCCCCGATCTGCTCCATGTGGGACTCCAACACGTCCGGGTCCCTCGAGCTGTACGGATTAAGTTCGGGGTAGAAACTGGAACCGATGTCCTCGGGTGGCATGTGTCTCCCTCTCGGATAGCTTGAAGCTACTTTGATGTCCCAGTGAGGAACCAGTATGTGGTCCCAATGAATGTATTTACCGTCCAAGTTTGGGTTACCGTACCAGGTGTAGTAAAAAATATGAACATCATAAAATATAGTCCCCTCGGGTCCGGAGTTGGACAGAACTGCTTTGGTGTTGCTAGCTCCCGGTTGGGCTTCACCAGGAGCAGCGGAGGCGTCACGGGACACGGATCTCCGGTCCATCTTCCCCCCGATCATCGGCAGGAGCTCCACGCCCGGAGACAGATCCGAGAAGCCGTCAGTGGGCTTCAGGGTCCGCAGCCCCATCATGGCTCCAAAGATAAACAGCGTAAAGAGAAACAGAGCTATGCAAGCTTTCCTCCGTAGTCTTGCCATGTTTGTCAGGAGGAGCAGAAGCTGCAAACTGCGTGGATGGGAGCGCAGATAAACCTCTCTTTACTGATTCTGCTTCCTATAGTTCACTCACAACCTACGGGCTACTCTTCAAAAGTGTCTTGCATGGTAACTGCAAATGTCATATTCTGCTGAATGAATAACCAAAACAAACTAGCTACATGGTTGCAGTCTAGTAGCAGCAGACTATCTGACGCAGTTTGCTTTTAGATCTCTAACTTTCTTCTGCAGCTTCATGGTTTGCATTCTGCTAAACTGCGTAGTGAAGCCTGTGAGGAAACTCACTTTGCAAAGCGCTTGTTACGCACTTTACAATGGGAATACATAAGCAAATAACGTGTTCTCTCTACAGCTGATGGGAGACTTTCTAGAAATATGCTGTATTTTAACGATGCATCCGGACAGAAGTTGCCGATGCCGTTTCCATTCAAACGCTACACTCACTGATCTCCAAACTGTCAATCCTCCAGCTGGCTGCAGAGTCCCACCCAGCAGCTGATCCCGGACAGGCGACCGGTGTTGGGATGCAGACTTTGAGGTTCTCCGGTGATGCTATCCGGTGATGCTATCCGGTGATCCTATCCGGTGAATGATGCTATCCGGTGATGGTGTCCGGGGGACTGTCCAGCCTCCGTGGTTGGTTAGTTTCTGCTCCACACAGTGCGTTTAGGATATCAAACAGGCGGGGCTCATCTCATCTCTGTTTTGCTTTTTGTAAGTGGCTGCAAAACCATGCGCATACACAAATCTATACAAACAAAAAATGTAAGTGTTGTCTGCGCACAAGCTACAGAGTACAGCCTTTATGCCATTATGACTCTTAACAGAGACTAATCTCTTTAGCACATCACACGCTGTCAAATGTGAGAATTGGTTTTCACATTTATGTGTTGACTACACAGTGAGTTCAGAGTTATACTGACATCTAGCGGTCAGTTCATTAAACACAACGATTACTTCACAGTGCTGCCTTCAGGTACTGCCGGGATATAGATTTCTAGATGCTGTGATGTTTAATATGCAGAGAGATAAATACTCAGATCTATCTAATGGGAATACTCTCTCACAACTAAAAGTCCTTCAACCAAAATGTGTCTCAAGTACAACAATTGGCATCAAAATATACTTAAAGTACGAGGAGTAAAAGTACTCATTATGCAGATTGGCCCATTTCAGAATACTACTATATTATATATTTTGATTATAATTATTGATGCATTAAAGTGTTATAAAAGCTGGTAAAGGTGCAGCTAGTTTTAATGACTTTGTATACTGCAGGGTAGCTTGTAAATGTACTCCAGGTGGAACTAAAGTCTGATTTAAGTGTTGAATATATTTCACATCATTATTCGAAATCTGTAAAGTAACTAAAGGTATGAAATAAATGTAGTGGAGTAAAAGCACAATATTCACCTCTGAATTGTTCTGGAGTAGAAGTACAACGTAGCATACAATACGGAATTAGAAAAACTGTGTTGAAAATTAGTAGTAGTTTCAAATAATGAAAATATTACTATTGAGTGATTTCAAATAATATGTTATTAATATTATTGTTATTATTATCATTAATTAATTTTTTGATCGAAAGCATGTATCCATTTATTCTGTATTTATGACTTCTGGCAGAACAATGCTGGAGTTTAGAAGGATTCCTAGAAAGTAACATCGGCAGAAGGACCTCCTGCGGTTTGCTCTAATTCATATTGCCTAAAGGAAAGCAATGTTAGTTAAAAAAACACACTTGATTAATTAACAAAAGACAGTCATCTTTGCAGTTCATAACTCGTTGAACCGTGGCTGGAGTCCAGCAGGGAGATCTTGGCTTCAAGCCAGAATAATCTGAGGCAGCACTTCAAATACTAACCCCTCCACTGAAAATGATCCGGCTCATGATACTTCATTAGAGTGTACTTAAATGGTCTACTGAGCAGTTTATTATAGGCATGCAATGTTATATATTCGTGCAACCGAAGTTTTGAGTGTATATATGGTGTTAGGCGTTTAATTAAATATAAATGACTGACATTTTCAGAGATTTGTCCAAAAAACTCCATCCCATTGTCGAGCAAATTGTTGAAGGACACATGAAGTATGATACCAAAATGTATAATAATGTAGCGTAAATATACAGCTTTTATAATGTGAAGTTTGTTCTTACAATTCTAAATTATGTATGTTTATCTCCAAAAGATGCAAAAATGAATAGATTAGATGGATCGTTTTTTCTTATCTTCTTAGTCTCTTGGTTAGTTAATTTTTGTATTCACAGAGGTACTTTTAAAGCTTCAAAAACTGCAGGATCAACAAGATTTTTATAATATGCCCGTCGTTTTTGAGATTTAAAAATACCACATGAAAAGACCTTTTTAAATTTCACCATCTCATAATAGAATGCCAGTTTCCCAAACTCATAAAAACGACTTCATTTCTGGTACAAATCTATATGTTGGCTTGCGTGGTTATAATCGGCTAAATAACAAACATGTTTTAGCTTAAATCTGTATAGGGAAGCCTGTTTATAAACATATTTTTATTCAAAGATGTTGATGTATTTTTCAAAAGAGTTTATTGGTAGCACTACTTAACACTTTGGCGTTGTGCATAGCTTTCTTTGATTTATCCTTTTGTCATTTATCTAATGTGGTAAATGTAGTTCTGTCGATTATGTAATGTTTGGAGCCACAGATCGGTGTTTTGCGGGTCCACAAGGGGTCGTTGTGTACTTGTGATGAAATCGACAGGTCACCTCTGAAACACCCATCAGGCCGCACACAGAGGTGGAGCTGTTTTCATTCACCAAAAAATATATTTTTTAAAAGACTGATACCTGGTAAAGTTAAGTAAAGATAATTGTAACTAATTGAACTGAAGGTATTTCTCCTTCTCACAGGAGGACAATTAGGCTAAACTTCTTATTTAATAGGATTTAATTATACCAAAAAAAGCTAGGCCTACATGTTGGTTATTTCGTAGCTGGATGGTTTTCTTTCAAGCTTGGTTGGGAGATCACTTTCCTGTGTCTTTGATTCATCCATCACTCTACAAGGACACGAGTCAACATCTTTACGTGATGCATGTGATCAATCACTATCGATCCATGAATTCGTTTGGCCAGCTTGGCTTGTTTACATGCTGCCATCTTGTATTTTGGGGAGTAAAACAAAATATCAGTTATTTATTCGTTTGTGTCTTGTTTAGGTCAAGTTAACTTTCGTTTTCTTGTATATTTGAAGGTCTTTGCCTCGGAGGTTTGAGTCAGTTTAGCTGCTTCTCCGCTCCTTCCTGGGAGGACAACACTTCCCCCCGCCATGTTTCATCTGGATTAGCATTACAAACCTCTGCTAGGACAGCAGCCCACTGATAGCAAAGAAACAAACGCAATCACGACGAGAAACAAAACACGATATTACATCAAGCACACTTTTGTGTCTTAATTGCCATGAGTGGAACACATAAAATAAGCAAATGGACAAAGGTAACTTGCAATAAAGTAAATCATATTGTCCTAAAGATAATTAAACCAAGTAAAACCCATATATTAAACCAAATCAGTCTTACAAAAAACCCTGTCGGTTTCAGGTTTATTTCCTTAGTATTTTCTACATTTTGATCACACTTCAAAGGATGTAAAATGTGTTATTTATTTCTGCCTATTTCCGTGATATGATTTAAACATTTATCTATTGGGTGTTGGACATTGAGAAATACCTGATTAAAGGAGGTTTAACTTGTTTTATACATAAATAAGCCCTGTCCTTCAACCAAATTACTACAAATTGTCATTTTTAAACAAAAGGGTATTTTGTAAAAATATTTAAGACACTATCTTCCTGAGAGTCTCTTAAAACTGAAAGAAATACCATTAAAACCTAAGCATTTTTCGTGAGGAGTGTTGGTCACTTCCCACATCTAGGCCCTTCTATCACACAATATCCAATACATCCTTGGGGAATATAATTGTGAATCACGTGGACATGACCGAGAGTGTGTGGGGGGTTTGTTGGATGAGAAATGGTCATTTGTATTGACCAACACACCGAGCTGACCACTGCAGAAGAGAGAGAGGAGGAAAAGGCTTTGCAAGAAAGAAAGAAAGACACCAGGAGTAAACTGGCCCACAAACATGGCAGAAGGTATGTTGGGAGCTTTGGGGTGGAGTTATCTCTTCTTGCATTGTTTTACAAGTTTTTCCTTTTTTTGGGGGGGGGATTCTTCAGTAAAAAGCCTGCCCGATGACCCCCACCCCCTCCACCTCTCATTGTTTAGGAGGAATAGGTTGCCAGCCCCCTTTTGTTTACCTCCCTCTCCCGCTTTCCCTCTCACTGCACAGTTTCTGGCTTCAGCTGCATTTTGCATGAAAGTGGCAATCTGTGAGGATTACCCAGTTTGAGGGCTAGAGAAAAAGGATAGGCCTACTGTAGCTTGAGTGCTTATTTTGACTCAAGGCAGAACTGAAGACATGGGCTCCGTTTCAAACCAGGAATTCCCAGGTGGAGTAACAAAATAAACTGCTTTTTGCTGTTTTTGTACGAGTTAATTAACTTGTTTTCTGATGGGGCTTTCGCTACCTGATCGTAGTGGATAATTTAAAAGGCATTGTTCGTGCACGTGAGGGTCGATACGAGCGACTATCGATAGGTTTTGTAGAGATTATTACATCCTGAAAACCCTGTAAATCGCCTTTTTAGCTCAGAAAAATGGGATAGTCATTCAGAAATAATCTTGATTAGTTGCTTTTATGACATTTGTGATGATCGAAATGAAGCCAAAATGCAGCCTCAGCTTGTTACTCATTTCATTGATTTGTATTGATTGGTGATGCAGCGACGCGAAAGAAAGGGGAGAAAAGTTTCACTATTGAAATGAAGCCTTTTTTTTGGAAAACAGTATTATTTTAAGAGAAAAATAAGTAGGTTTTTCATTAATAATGCTTATTTTTTATGTATTGCAGGAGTGTGTAAGCCCGAGGAGGATGAAGGACCGTGCACCGAGGAGGACTGCCAGTCTTTCCACGGAGTCGGCGTGTGCAAATGGTTCAACGTCCGCATGGGCTTCGGGTTCCTGTCCATGACGGACCGAGAGGGAGTGCCTCTGGAAGAACCGGTCGACGTATTTGTCCATCAGGTAGGATGACTTTATCTCGGTGCCTTTTGAAAATTGTGAAATTCAATGGCCGGAAACCCCAAACTGGAGATGCATCTCAACATTGCAAAAAAAAGTATCAACACCTGGGGGGCTGAAAATCCACTTTCCAACCAGCAACAGTGAGATCGTCCCACCCGTTTCTAATACAGATAAATGTGTGTTTTTTTTTGCATTGTTGAAACTAGTCAGTAGTCACCAATGAGTCATTAGTCCTTGAAAAACGACACCCAAAAAAATTGCCATGTTAAGTTAACCGAAAACCTAATACTCAATACCCAATGAAGGTTGATTCAAGTTAATTTAAATGAGATGTTTTAACCGGGTGTTTGTAGTGTGGTGGGTGTTTCTCCATCAGGGAACACGTGTTGCAGCCAGAGGAGATCTGCCGGCCTCCCTCGTGATTTGTTTTATGTGAGGTAAAAACCAACTTGTGGTTAGAGCTTGCACGCTCCAATAGGTTGGCATCAATGCTTATAAGATGGTGAATATAGATCCCAGTGAGTGCTGTGTGAGCTGCATGAAAACTGCTCTTTTAAGAAGAAGGAAACGTTCAATTGATCCTCTCCTGAAGCCATTTCAACATCGATATAATGAAGTATTTGTTTGGAAAATGAGGAGTAGATTTCCCATTTAGCATTACATCTTTTCACAAAGTGGAAGCTTTTCAAATTAGTCATACATTGTTTGACCTCAGTGAAAAGACACACCATCTCCACATTGATTATTGACCACTTATTTTTAAAGGTTAGAATATGCTTCTTAGACACACACACCTTTTGTCTGGCAATATTAATGATTTTGCCTTTTGTATGACTTCACCAGGCTAACAATCATTTCACATTTATGCATGTATGACCACCCTGACTGTATTTTTGGGCCAAATCTAACTGTGAATGTTATGGTTGGTGATGTTTCCACTCGAGATTTCATTGTTTCTTTCTCAAATTGAAGAGATAAAAGAAAACTTCTCACTTCATCCAAGTTTACCCAACGCCTTCATTCACCTTCTTACATACCGAGTGGGAGGTAGAGAGCTTTGGGGGGTGGGGGTGTATTTCCCCCCTACTTCTCATGTGGGTGAGCGTCTCCATTGCCGTCTGATAAGATAAAAGCTTAGCATGTGAATGAGAGGCGTCTTCACTAGCTGCTCATTCACCTCAAGGTTCCTGTCATAAAGTGATTAAAGGCTCTTTGATGTCTGCCCAACCCCCTCAGTGTGTGTGGCATCTGTTATACTAGCTTTAAAGAGGGAAGAAGATATCAGGGTTTATTTTAGGTAAATTTCCCTTGGCCACACCAGGCCATGACCCCCCAGGACCTCATGCTGTGGGGACATTTGTCTCCCACAGTGCCCTTTTTTTAAAGATATAACTTTATATGCTATATATATCCTTATGAGGTTACATTTTAGTCTTAAAAACCTGCATTTTCAAATTAAGTGGAAGCCAGTTTCCCACTCTTACTCATCTCTGTTTTATCTGCTCTCTGCTTTTGATGATGCATATTGAGAAATTGCTCTTTGCAGCCGTTGTAACTGGAATATTATTTGACTATACACAGGAAGTGGGTGCCTGATTAATCATAATGCAAATCAAAACATGAGTTCAACACGAGACAGAAACCTACAGTTTGGTGCCCAGGTAGTTTAACAAGAAAATTGAGATGAACAAGATGTTCTACTAGAAGTGAACATTCATTATTTGCATCTCCACAAAAAAACTTCAATTTCTTTGATGAAAACAGTTGATTTTTTGCTTACATTTAAAGTGAAAACGGTTCATTCTCAGCAATAACCCCACACTGTGCTCTCAATATATTCACAAGAAATGGGCAACTAATGACGTACTTGCATCTCTGTCACTGAAAAAGGAAGAGAGACGCGTGTCAATGATAGATGTTGCGAGGTTATGGCAACGTAAAAGGCTTCAACCCTAAAATTAGTGGCCGCGTGTCAAGGAAAATGAACTCCCAGGGTCCTCTGGCCTTTGTGCAGGTGGACAATAGAGCCATGCATCCGAATGAAGCACCCCTCGGCCGTGACCAAGCCCCTCTTTGTCTCAGCAGCAGCCCTGCTTTTGTCCCCCTCGGCTCTGATGTCTTTCTCTGCCTCACTTGGCTTCTAGACACATTCTGGGAAAAGGTTAAAGTTTACAGTAGACCCCCTAAAATACACCTGGACATTACATAATTGAAGTTAAGCCCTTGTACCTGCACTGTGTGTGTGGATAACCTGATGTGGCTATTGAGGGTCTGTCATGGGGGTGGGGATGGTCACACATGGAAGAGGAAGTGGGTTAACGGTCACCAAAGAAGAGAGGCCTGATGGGATTGAGGCTTTGTGGACGTCCTTGTTGCCACTCAGATGTCATGGCTCACTACTTTTGCAGCAGATGCTCACAACTGTCGCAGGATTAGAAAGGATGGTGCTTTTGTTTGGTTTTGTTTTCTAATTGCATACAACATTAGTAGTTATTATCGTACCCCCTTGTATCCTTTAATTACTAAACCGTCCTAAAGGATCCTTCTGTTGGATTCAGTTTAAAGCTAAGCCTAGACTATCCTCACATCAAACTGGATGCTTTGAGAAGATCATTTTGATCTCCGGTGGTTTTGATAAACACAGAGTGCAGCTCATCGTTCATGATGGATGTGACTTTACTCAAAAATGAGATAAAGAAAATGGGATTATGTTTATCAAAACAAACCTGCTACATCATAGATCTTTGTTCTTGTGTAAACAGCTTCTATAGTTGTGACAAGTTAATCTCACAATCCCACCAAGGGAATTTCAGAGAGGGGTTTCCCATGTTTCCCAATCTGAGTTTTATCCTTAAAACTGCTCCACACCTTTCCTTCCCTTCATCATGGTTTGAAAGTATGAAAGGTCACTTCAGGTAAATATAGTCTCAGTGAATATGTAGCTTAGCAGGAGGCTAAGTAAATGTTCACTATAAGCAAATGCAATAAGATCATGTCATTCATTTCCCCAAAAAATGTTAGCCATTCACATTCTGTTATCAAAGGAAGATATCAATCAATTGTGCTTTCCCTTTAACTTTTATCTTCCACGTCTTTCTGCCAAACAACTATCCAAGGAATGTCACCCTGACCCCCAACCTCCCAGAGAACCACGCTGCCTTCTCACCCCACCCCCAACTGCTGCACTAACCCCTGCATCCTGCAGTTTAGGGTTAGTGGTGGTGGTCAGTGTGTTAGTGGAGCTTTGTGATGTGGGTGGGAAGAGAGATGGGGTGGGGGCAGCAGTGAGGAATGCCGTTCCTCCGGAGGGGGGGATGGGTTGAAGGTTATCCTAGTCAGGTTTACCACTCAAACACTGCAAAAAGACAATGCAGCATTAAGAGAACAGTGCCTTTTTATTCAAGGTATAGTGTGTGTAAATGTCAGTAGAGAGGGAGGGGGGAGACATCAAGCTTTGTGGCGTTTGTTTATCAGGTGGGACATCATGATCACATTAAAATACCTGATAAGTCCTGTAGGGCTCTGATGGTATCACTCAGCTAGGAATGGGTGGGGGGTTGCTCTAAAGTATTCACAGGCGCAATGGGGGGGTGATTTGGTCACTGGTTGGGTAATATGGCAGTTTCTGAAAAACACAATCAGTTCTTTACATATATTACAATAAGATCAATTTCATGGGAAAAAGCCATAGGTTTCGGTAAACCTCAGTCACCATTACACGTAATAAAATCCCCACCAAACAATATTTTTGATGCTGAACCCTTTTTCTTGTCTCCTTTCAGAGCAAGTTGCACATGGAGGGCTTCCGCAGCCTGAAGGAAGGCGAAGCGGTCGATTTTAGCTTCAAGAAGTCATCAAAGGGCCTGGAGTCGCAGCAAGTTACCGGGCCCGATGGCATCCACTGTGTGGGCAGCGAGAGGAGACCCAAAGGCAAGAAGGTCCAGAAGCGACGCTCAAAGGGAGATAGGTAAGAAAGTGGAAAAAACCTCTATTTATCTAAAAACAAATCTGAATCAAATGTGGAGATGTATGATTTTCATTGGCCAAGAAACGATGACTCACCTTTTACATTGGACACCCTTAGAGGCTTTATTTCTCAGGAGTCTTCAAACATGTAGACTCTTTGTTGTTTCCAGTTGGGATCGGATATACGACGACGTTTTAGTTTCTCCCCATTTTGCTTCCTCTTCCTCAACCCCCAACCCCCACCTCTAGCCCTAGCCCTAGCAAGGGTCACAGCAGCAGGCTTGACGTGTGACCTGGATCAATAACTGTTTAAATCTGCTGGCCCCTGGTGAATTCACACCCACTGACTCTCTCTCTCCCTTCCTCAACCACAAATGTGATTTGTTACTCCAAAACCAATCTCATAACAAAGAAGATTATCTTAATTTGAATAATGTAAAAAAATTGTGTTTGCTTAGTTATTTTATCAAGTATACCAACTTTATGTTGTGGTCATTCCTCATCACGGCAAAATACGTGTTTTTACAACATATTTTCATTTTATCTGAACCTAGTTTAAAGTGTTCCTGGTGGTGATCAATCAGCAAAGATACATTTTTGAAGCATTTCTTCTGAAGGTGCAAGGGTTTCATGAAAAGGCAACATTGTCCCCCAAGTGAAAGAAAGTAGAGCCACAGGGATCTTGATTTTTTTGGTCCTTCTTTGAATATCGATGTAGGGTTAGAGGTGTATCAACTTCACCTCCCTGTCAGTTGTGATTAGAGCCAGAGAGTAGCCGGTGTGAGAACAGAGATCATTACCGCCTCAAAGAGTCCTGGGAGGCCTGCTGTGGCTCAATACCTCTCCCTGGACCACACTGATCCATGGATAAGATATCGTTCCCCTATAGCGTATTTCAATATGCAACTGGATTTCATTGGTTTGCGATTGATTGATCAAGACCATGGATCTCTTTTGATACAAGGGTGGTTTTGCCACCACCACCACCATCACCATCAAAGTGAACAGCTGTTTTTCCGTCCAACATGTTATAGACCACCTTTGTGAGTGCTTGTGTGTATATATATGAGTAAGGGTGGGGAAAAAAAGCTCCTGTCCATTTAATTGATAACAGATGTAAGAGCCCGGGCGAGGGGGTGAAAGGTCACTGCTACCATGGCAACATCGTATGAGTAAATGCAAAGGAGGGACTGGGGGCTGGGATGGGATTGGGGGGTTAGAGAAGTGAGGAGAGGGCGGGGAGGGCAGGGTTCAGAGGTCATTACTGCAGCTTTTTTAGACAAAGGGACCACTTCCCCTTCCCTCCACTTTCCTCCTGATGGATGCTGATGTGGGGAGCTTCTGTGAAGTGATGGTTTAGACCTTGACACCGGCCCCAACGGCCACACTGACCCCTCGGCAGCCGCCCCGTTCAAACGTCATCTGCTACTACAATGGTGGCAGGGGGTCCGCAGTGGCACAGAGTGATCGCCCCCACGCCCACCACCCATCTGTCTTACGCCCCTGCACGCGTGGCCATTCTTTAGTGTTATGTTTGAACAGAGGTTGGCCGATGGCCCCCGTGATGGCTCCCGCTGACGCCTTATAGTTGTCCATTTCTAAAGTTCAATGCCAATGAAACACATGTCTTACTTTGGTACAATGGAGGCCAATGGGAAGCTTTCTGCAGTGACAAACTGACAAATAGGACAAGCTGTTGGGGATAGCTTGAGTAAATGAGTCATGGTAACCATACCAGGTCCATGTAATAAGAGACTTGCCAGTTAATTCTTGCATAAGACTATAATAGTCCACTTCATTGGTAAACTTTGGAGAAAAACTTCTCGCTTTAAGGATTCTAATGTCATAAATGCACCATTTGGTCACTTTCACATTTAGACCTTCTGTAGTAGGGTGCTCCTCCACTGAGCTGTGTGGTGTGACCTGAAATGCCCCTTGCAAGATTTATGTCAAGTCATTCCAGGTGAAATGTGGCCATCTAGTGGCAAAAAGGAGCATCTTGAAATCCCCCTCTACTCAAAATCGTGTTTTGGCTATTGTGGATTCATTTGGATGTTTTATATTTACTGTGCACTTTCACACTAGAAAGCTGTTTTTTGATGAATTTGCTGAAGATTAGTTTGGAAGCCAATCAACATTCAATACTCAATGTGTCCACATTTTTGAGGTAGCACATTTATTGAATATAGCAATTATTAATTACAGTTAAAAAATGTATTGAAGCATTTGGGATTTCAGTGAGAATGGTGTCTGGTTAGCAATCAATTTAATGTAGCTTTTTTGTGTTAAGACTAAAGGCCTTTGTGTAGCCGCGTTCACACCGGAGTACTTTTCCCCATACTTTTCGTGTTTAGTTCCGTTAGTACCCCTTATGTCGCGTTCACACCAAAAAGAGTACTTCAAGCCGGGAACTTTTACCCCCATTTTTAGTGCCTGCTGAGAGATGGTACTTTCCTGGGGGTAAAAAAGTGCCCCAGTTCTGATTGGGTGGGCGAATTGCAAACCACGCCCCGTACAACTCTGAAATGTTTTGTAGAGCCGCCATTTTATTATCCTCGCATTAGCATTATTAGCATTCGCCCAGTGCACAAACGCAGAGAGACTAACTTATGGCAACACAAAATAAAACATGGGAGCGGTGGAGATGAGGAGGTGTCGGCGTTCTGGTGATTTACCAGTCTCCAACTCCGGGGACTTCCGGCCGGGGACTTCGGGTGGCAGTATACACCGTGAAGTTGTTTGCGGCCTGCCAGTAAACCCAAAACAGAAGAAGACGAAGTGACGTCAGCGGCTCATTTGCGTAATCTTCCCTCAGGGAACTTATTCCGGTGTGAACGCGATCTGTACTTAGTGCCCTGGGGTAATACGTGCCGGGGCACTAAGTACGGCAAAGTACTTGGTGTGAACGCGGCTTATGAGATTGACTGATTAAAAAGTGTTTTGACCCCTAATAGCATAAAAATCCAAGAGGTACCCATTACTGAGTCTTACAATGTCTTGCATTTGAGCGGTCAACCCAAAATATTCACTCCCTGGCTCACCTGGTTTCTCTTTCAATGCGAAAACGGGTACCAAAACCACCCGAGCCAATTAACGACATTCATACAATTAATGACTGTGACTCCTAGGGGGTGTTTCTTTATATTTCAACTTTTTTGGAGAGGTTGTTTTAGTTTCCCATGGCTCTATAGGACCTTTGTAAAGCTGTAGAAGACAGATCCGAGCAGTATTTAGCAGCTAAAGAGACAGATATTTCCTTTTAAGAATAAGATGAAAAACTGAGATAAATTAGAGTGAATATTGGCCTCAAAATGACCAGGTGGCCACCAATAAGACACTCAATTTAGTAAAAATGTTGCTCTATAGAACTTGTAGTCGGTCATTTCATCCTAAAACCCTGTAATGATGTCTCTATTGTGTACCAAGCTTCTTTTCCGCGACCCCCAAAGTGGCCAAACAATACATTATTGCATTCTCAAGCACACACTACATGCAATTTATGTATTGCTCTGTTCTTTTTTAAGGTGCTATAACTGTGGAGACCTGGACCACCATGCCAAAGAGTGCAAGTTGCCACCCCAGCCCAAGAAGTGCCATTTCTGCCAGAGCATCGACCACATGGTTGCCAACTGCCCAATCAAAGCACAACAGTCGTCGCCAGGATCTCAGGAAAAACCGTCCCCCTCGAAAGGAGACAACGTGGAGCAGGAGGAGGAGCACAGCCTCGCGGCACCCCCTCCCGAAGCCTCTGATTAGGCGAGTTATCGGGGAAGGGCAGAGGCCAATCAAACTGCTTCGATGGTGAGACGGGACACGTGGATCCCCTTCCACCTGTCGAAGCTGCTTTTGAAACTACCTCAGGTTAAAAAAAAAAAAAATGCTGATGAAGAATGTTGCTAAAGTTTTTGTTGATTTGTTTTACGTTGGTGTAACACTCAGGAATACTGCTGTATTATTGCACTCAGGACGCTTTCTAAATGTTCGAATCACTGCTGTTTGAGGCGTTGAGATTGTAGTGCCATATAACAGATTATCTTTTTTAAGTAGAATCTGTTTTGTTTTTATGTGAAACTGCCCTTACAGTGGGTGGTCTACCTCATTTTTTTTGCGTAATACTCAGTAAGTGTGTTTAAGTATTAGAGTTACACTTTTGCTGCCTTACCAATTAGTCTCCTTCCTGACTGTTACACCTGACTATCCGACAAGGCAGAGACTTTAAAGTTGGGACCTCTGTAATGAATGTTACTTTGCATATCGCATGGGGAGAGGGAGGGTTTGTGAAAACATATGGGATGGGTTTTACGGTATAGCTTTAGGCAATGTATTGGCGTATGTCAATATTGCAATCGACCATCCAGTGATCCTGGGGCGAAATGAATGTCAGACCAGAAGTGGTTTTTCAAACTGTCGGTCAGATTCATTTTTTTGTCATTTTCATTATTTTCGTCCAGCCTTTTGCTGGCTGTCTAAATGTGCCGATCTACCTCATGGTCTGCTACCAAAACTCATTCTAACTGCTGATGGTAAACCAAATATTCTCATAATACAGCTTTGGAGATTATTGGGATGAAATCAAATCCTTTTTGCACTACAGTATTTACACAGAATTTCCACTAAAATGAATAAAAACCCAATTAAGGATGAACTTAACACCTTTCCTAAAACATGTTAATGTCAGGTTTGGGAAAAATAGAGAATATGATGGGCACATCAATTTAGATAATTACGATAACAAATTTGGTCAACACGGTTTAACAAGGAAAGTCCGTTTTCTTTTGTAGGCCGGCCCTCAATTAGTCTAGTTTCTCTTTTATGTTTCCGGGAGCTTAATTAATTTCCATCAATGGCTGAATGAGCTCTCTTCTTGATACTTGAATAAAATTAGGCAGAATCAAACAGGATGTCGCCAGTGGGATGGCTGGTGTTTTGTTTATATTCAGTGTGATTCATTTCTAGGTAGTTATTTAAGACATTACCTCCCTATGACCCTTAGGAGGGTTATAGCTCAGGAACACCAAGCCTGCACGGAGGAGCATGTAGAACTAGCTAGCGACTCGGCGATTTACTCCCGTTCTACAGGAGACGCTGACACGACTTTTACACCGAATTAATATATATGTGAAATTATTCTAAAGCCTTTTTAAAAAGTCATTCTACTTATTTATTTTCATCCAAGAGTGCTGCAGCTTCCCCCTTCTGCTCCTGTTGAAGCCTCTCAGCAACCAAATGTCATTCAAAGCTATATGTGACATGAGAATATATTTGGGTAACACATTTTAACAACCAGGTACTTGTATTGCTGTGTACAAAAGTGCTTGATAAATCATTGTCCTTAACAATAGTTCAAAGCCGTATTGAACAGTAATATATTGCAACGCACAAGTAACATTATACAGTCAATTCTGTGCAGGTACATAGTATTATGAGGAGTGACGGTAACTGAGTTTGTTTTTTTTTGCCTTGTATGATTTTTCTTTTTTAAATTCTTTGTTTTTTGTTCACAATGAGCCTCTCGGAAGAGAGCCCCGTTGTTATTCTTATCTATGCCAAAACCAATGCAATGTTACTCTGCACTAATCATGTGTAAGATGCATTAATTAATTTTTGTATTCATTTCAATCTTTACTTTCAAATATATGTTGCATATTTTATATTGTATTTTTTTAGATTTTCATATACCACATACAGTCAGTCGCTGGTTGGTTGAAATAAATAAAAAACCCACTCTTAGGCTCACCTCAGGAATTGCCAATCTGAAAACTCAGGGAATGCTTCAGATTGCTTAGAAGGAGTCGAGGAGTGTTTATTCAGGAAAAAGTAGAAACCGAATGTTCATCCGCACGATGTGAAGCGTATGATAAAGATGCCAAAGTAAAAAGGGGTTTTTCGTAATATGATGGTGCAACAATTTTGTTTGACCTTTTTAAGAAAAAAATAACTAGGATTGTGGCCCAAAATTCAATAATTTGTGAAATGGTCACGTTGAAATTTTTATGCGTGACTTTTATACTTTGTCATCTTTCCATGCCTCCCGTGTGATGATGATCTTTATATTTTCTCCTCTTTGACCTAACCTGCCGTGATATGACATGATATGAAGAAAAATGTTCCACTATTATTGTATTTTTTTCCTCTATAATCGTTGTAGATGGGGATGTAGTAGAATATTGTAACAGGGATGGGGGCTAGTAGTATATAATCTGGGGTTGTCTCATCTCAACACATGGCCAAGACTTTAGTGTTTCAGACTATCAATGCTTAAGACAAAAAGAATGTGTCATGGATGAAAACTCAAAAAAACGTTCCTACTCTGCTGTTAGGTGATGATATATATATACGTTTAATACCTGATTTAAAAAAAAAATAAAAAACAGTTTTGAAGACTACACTCAGGATTTGATTGACAGAAAGATTGTTAAAGTGCTCTGATTAGATAGAACGGTTTACATTTCTGTCTATTTTTATGTTGAAATGACCTTTTATGATTGCAGTGCCAGTATTTTCTCTAACTTGAACACTTTACTTTCTCTCCATTTAAAAAGGGACATACATGGATGACTTTGTGATCAATCTGTAACTAACTTTGTTTAAAATCCCCGAAACCACTGACTGTCAAACTTGGATTCTGACACCCACTACTTTGATAAAGGTTGAATGAAAGTGTTGTATTGTAATGTTTGCAACATTCTGCTGAACTTAGTGGTGTTTTCAAAGTATCATTTGGAAACTAATCCATTAGAAGTAAGTCCGTTCTGACTGCAACAAACCTGTTTGACCCCTCAGTGGTGTGTGATTGTGATTTCAATGTGGGATGTTTAATGGGTCAGATATACCTTGAAAATCCAAGGATTTGTAAGACTATGTGCTCAGGGAGACATTTGAAGCACATCGAAGCATCCTGTACCACAGTTTGCGCTATGTGTGCTTTTCATGGTACATCTTGTTTGTGACCATCAGCCATTAATCTGTGGTGTTGTATTTTATAAGATTATTGGCTAGAGCTACTTCCAAAAAATATGTGCATTTATTACTGATGATTGTATCAATGTTTACTGCCATGAAACTACGTCTATCTTGATCTATCTTATGTTGATTTAATGGCTAATTTGTCAATGATGAGCAGCATGTAGGCTTTTCAAAGTATTACTGTGATTACGTTTCTATATGTAAAGATCTGCTCCATTTCCTAGTAAATATATCAATATTCATGTGTCTTGTGTTTGATTTTGTTCTCCTGCTCTTACAAAGAGAAAATCCTTCATTGAAAATCGTTTTGGTATAAATGTGAACACATTTTATCGGCAGGGTGTGTTATGGTTTCAAAAGTAAATCATCGGGCAGACTGGCTCCTTAGGATGACATACAAGTCAAATTGGTTTCAAAAGTAAATCATCGGGCAGACTGGCTCCTTAGGATGACATACAAGTCAAATTGATTTCTCTAATATGGTAGACCACCAACATGTGGTTGGTTGACATCTAAGACGGAAAAAGTAAAGGATAAAGTTTATGTTTAAGTTTAGAGGCACAAGGTTGGTATTAACTATAATATAAACATGTAGGTTGTGTCCTAATTCGTTTGTATGCTGTTTTGTAGCTTTGCTGTCTGTTTACAGTTCACTTTTGGTAGTATGCTAAAGTGATTCTAATACGGATGGAGCCTATGTATTTGTTATTTTTGTGTCTTTATAGCTCTTACGTTGATATTGGAGATTTCAATGAATTCATATCATCAGTCAGGTCTTCGACCATTATTCGGAGGGAAATGCTATACAACGATGCTTGGCAATGGGCATTATTATATATTGTTATTATAGGCCAGGCCTAATTTAAAGTCATTTTTCCCCCTGGAAAAAGCTGGCCCACCCTAAAGTACATTTCTGCCTACGCTACTGCCTGAGACGCAGCCAGAGAGACGCAAGGAAGGAAATGAAAAATAAGAGAAGTGAAACGCACCCACGATAGGGATAGACGTTAGGAGCTGATTTTTGGACTATTCGACTGCAACCATAGTTCAAATGAGAAACAGTTTGGCTTAGCGGGGGTTATTTTTCTAGTGAACTGCTGGGTTTACAATGTGGCTGCCCTTTCACACAGTGTGTTTAGGAAGCCGGACAGTGAGCAGAAGAAGCGTTGCTGCTGCTCTTTTAAAATGTTCAAAGCACAGGGAAAACGTGTCTCTTTTCAGTCATTCAGTTGCAGCACAAACATGCAAGGCTGTTCGGTTCAGGAACCACGGAGACCCTTCTAAAGTCGTACAGTAAGTCCGTTTAACAGTGATTCTACAATTTAGGGTACATTCCATGTCCGTTGATGTCCATTGATGATAATTATAATTATTCTAACTATTTTCTTCATAAATATCATATTTTGCCTATTATTGGAAAGCTTGTTATAATATCACACACATTATGTGCATCCTATGCTTTATTTAGCTTGAAATGTGTCATGATGTTCTTAAATTGTCAGTTTTTGCTATGTCCGTTTTTCAGTTGAGGGTGTCTTGGTTTCAAAATAATGAATAAAAACCATTAAAGTAAATTAAAAAAAGTATTCATTTATTTCAAAAGTCTAAATACTAACTCAAAAATGGTTTGTCCCAATACCATGTCACCAGCATCACATGATGCCATGTTCCTCTTTGGCAGACATTTTGAACACACTGTGGTGATTGTCCTCTAATTTTTTACAATATTCTATGTATAATAGCACATTGTCAATGAGTATATTAATTGACCATCAACAATGTTACGTACATTGTTATGGTTTACAATTGCTTAATGATTTTAATTCAATTATATGTTCAAATGTGATGTTAACCTGTTGAAACCTACCATTGAAATTATGGGTCAAAATAGGGAAATTGTCAACTAAGTTACCCAGTACTGTAATAACTGTAGTAACTTAGTTGACAGGTAACCTAGTTGACAATTTGAATGACATGTAGACATCATTATCAATTGAATTGTGCACTTCTGCCTTGAAATGAACATAGTGCTGATGGTTAATAATGTGTCCAGTCAACTAAGTTATTTGCGTCAAATGTTTGACTTTCATTGTCAACTATGTTGCACCTCATTCTTTCAAATTTTAAATATCTAAAATAGTGCTTCTGATATCCTTTATAGTATAATGTACATCTACACAGGTTGGAGTTTTACATGACATCTCTTAAAACTATCAAAATGACCTGTATGGTAGTTTTTATAATAAAAAATATCCCTATTCTTAATGACAGTGCTGAACATATCACATGAAAAAACAAAACTTGAATACAATTATTTTTTTAACTTTTAAAAATGATTGGATGGTATAGCCTTTCAAGTTGTATTTTACTTGAAGTGCAGGACTTAATCAAATGATTGTAATGACATCAAGTTTGTCCATAACATAGTTGACAAACTGAGTAGTGAAAACATCCTTTAAAATAAAAAAATGTTTAAGCTTTGCAACTAGTGGATATGTTACACTGAGGAATATACTAACTTGAACCACTGATTGTTCTATTGAGAAAGAACACTTTTGTTGTACTGTTTTGTTGATGAGAAATGTACCCTAAATTATAGAATCAGTCAGTCATCAGTAAAATAAATGCATTGTTTATATGACGCATGCAAATGCAAGAGCTACAGTTTGATTGATTGATTGATTGAAAAGTTTATTAACAGCTTGTATATTGGGTACAGTACAGTACAGCTCAAAACATACAATTGTTAAGGGGATGCAGACCAGAGAAAGACTTTCGTCTTGTTTACATCAGGGTCCCCCATTTCCAATTCATCATATCATTTAAGACATATAAGACATATATGACATACAGATGGCTTATTTACAATTTACATACAGGTGGTTTTTTACATACAGATGGATTATTTACAATTTTCATTTTAGATTTCGTTCTAATACATCCTAACCGGACATTTAAGACATACCAAGTCTACAGATATACAGTTAGTAACAGAGTCTAAAATGCGAGTATATACATAGATGGGGGGGGGGAAGCTGTCCATTGTACGACAGGTTGAGATTTGTACCATTACCGGGGCCAGTTTTGCAATGCTTTCCCCCGAAGGTGCTCTTTAAGAGAGGTTTTGAAGGTAAGTATAGTTTTACTTTCCTTTACAGTTGTGGGAAGAGCGTTCCACCTTGATGTGGCATAATTGCGAAACGTGTATTCCCCTTTTTTTGTGCCAAATCTGGGTTTTACATGATTTGTGGAGCTCCCTCTGGTGTTATGATCATGGTATTCCTTGACCTTTGGGAAGAATTTTGACATGTACATGGGTACCATAGAGGTGTAGTGGATCTTGTAGACCAGGCCCATTGCAAGTAGCTGTACTCTGTCGTCTACTCTAAGCCATCCTAGGTTGTCAAAGTGGGCAGAGGTGAGGTGGGTTCTAGATGAAAGTTCAAGCAGTAGTCTGACCAGTTTATTTTGCGATGTTTGAAGTTTTGTTTTTAGCGCCTTGGAGGTGCTATGGTACCATGACGTGCAAGCATAGTCATAGTACCCTTGAATGAGTGCTCCTGCCAGAGTTTTCAGGGTGTTTTTGTTTACCAGAGAGGAGATCCGGTATAGGAATCTAGTTCTTTGATTGACTTTTTTTATTACATTGGATGCCATTTTGTCACAGGAGAGGTTTGCCTCAAGAATAGATCCTAGGTATGTAATTTCCTTCTTACTTGTGACAATAATGTCACCCACTGCAACTGAGAAGTCGTCGGATTTGCTGAGATTATGTTTCGAACCGAAGAGAATGGACTCTGTTTTACCCAGGTGTAATGATAATTTATTATCGGCGAGCCAGGTGCAGATTCTGCCGAGCTCGGAGCTGAGGGTTTTTTCAACCTGCAATCTGCTCCTGTCAGAGACCAGCAGGGCTGAGTCGTCCGCGAACAGGAACAAGTTGCAGTCACATGCTGATGACATGTCATTTGCATAAATTAGGAACAGTAACGGACCTAATATGCTTCCTTGTGGAACACCACAGCTCACTGGGAGGGGGGGGGGGACAGAGTACCGTTTACCTCCACCATCTGTTCTCTCCCCTCCAGGTAGGATTGCATCCAGCTCACCGATAGTTTATCAAAACCAATTGCTTTTAGCTTGTCAATCAGAATGGGGTGATTGACAGTGTCGAAAGCCTTTTGTAGGTCCAGCATCACCATGCCGCAGTATTTACCCTCGTCCACCTCTTGTTTGATGTGGTCGGTCAAATAAAGAAGGCATGTGTCAGTGGAGTGGGATGTTCTAAAGCCAGATTGAAATTCATAGATTAGTTTCTTTTCTGCGAGGTACTTTTCGACCTGTTCATATACTATTTTTTCCATGACTTTCGAGATGGAGGTAAGTATAGAAACAGGGCGGTAGTTGCCTGGGTCCAATTTGCTGCCCTTTTTGTGCAGGGGGGTTACTCTTGCAATTTTGAAGTCTTTGGGTACTTTTCCCTGTTTTATGGAGAGGTTAATTATGTGAGCTATGACTGGTGAGATGGCGGTTGCTGTGTCTCTGAGGAATTTGGAGGGGATATTGTCGTGGCCAGTGGCCTTGTTAGGTTTGAGGGCGCTCAGTTTAATGAGTACCTCTGCTGTTGTTACCCTTGCTAGACTGAAATCATCTTTGCGTACCCCTAGGTTTTTGTAGTAGGTCATGATGTGATCTACTCCAAAAAGCCCTGAGTGGGAGGGTAATTTATTTACAAGAGTTGTGGCTATGTTTGTGAAAAAAATGTTCAAGTACTTGGCCACATCCAGTTTGTCTGTGATGAGCCTGTTATCTGTCTTTATGTTTACGTTTGAAAATCTCGTTTTGAGTTTTTTACTGCAGCCAAGCTGGTTATTGAGTAATTTCCAAAGTTCACGGGGTTTATTTTTGTTTTCCTCAGTTTTGTCATTGATGAAATTCTTTTTGGCAGTTTTGATCATGGAGCTTACGTCATTTCTTAGTCTGTTTCTTTCAATTTTTAGTTCTTTCAATTTTTAGTTCAGTCACGTGGGCCTGGAGTTCACTGCTCGTGCTTTTGGTACTGGAGGTGTGGCGAATAAACCAATGAACAGACGTGCATTTCCCATAGAAACCAGTCAGTCTTCATTCTTAAAGTGCTTTCTCTCATAAAATGGCTAAATACAGCTTGAAAAGACTTCTGATACAGTATAAATATCATCCTTTTTTTGACACTTGTAGTTTTTTGTGCGACATCTTCTTACTGTGCTCATTAATGCCCCCCTTAGGTCGGAGGGCGAATAACACCTACTGGTACTAAATTGTTCAAAATTGTAGTTGTCTTTTTCACCCCCCAAGGTGCAATAATGTCTGAGTGGGAAACACATGTGACCTTTATGCTTTTTTAAAATTAGTTTATTTCAACTTTTTAATTTCAGAAGATGATGATTTTAGTTTTGTGCCATGTTCTGCTTAAAACTAATAGTGAGCGTTATAGCTAAACTGAATACCACTTTATTTAGGGCTCTAACTAACAACCTTTTTCATTATTGATCAATGTGTTCATCAATTGTCTAGGATTTGTATGCTATGGAATATATTGGATACTAAGCCTGCTTTTTATTAAATATCTGTATGCTTTAGGATTACAATTTCCCTTTTTAAGTTGCCAATATTTATTTGGTCAGACATGTTAAACCAGTCACATATTGATACACACCAGGGGCCACATTGGAAAGATTTCCTGTACTCAGTTGTTGTATCTGTGACAAAATGTGATATTTTTCGTACATGAGAATGCTGCCTCCAAACCTTAAAGGTGGGGTAGGTAAGTTTGAGAAACCGGCTCGAGATACACTTTTTGTTATATTCAATGGAATGCTCTTAACATCCCGATAGCAATGAATATCTTAAGTGCTTTGACAAAAAATCCATAAAAAGATGTAATCTGTGGAAGCCGTAGCGCTGTAAAAAGCACGACCAATCATTTTAGCCGGCCCGGCTAAAATAACTGGATGGCCTACCTGCCTGTCAGCCTTCCATCTGTGCACAAACTTATCTCGTGCCCTCATTGGTCATGTGCGCGTTCGTGTGTGTTGGAGGAGGGGCTCTATAAGGAAGTGGCAGATTTTTTTCAGCTGTGTATTTTCAAATTCTAGCGCACTCAAGCTGGTTTCTCCAAAATTACCTACCCCACCTTTAAATGACTATATGTATACAAGCTTCAATACATGCAAGGTTTTTTTTTTGGTTGCCAGGTTAGAGGATGTAGATCTGCCCCCTATAGGTGAAAAGGATGTTCTTGTTAAAATGCTGGCAGCTCCAATCAACCCAGCTGATATCAACATGATTCAAGGTAACAAAACAAAACCAACAGTAACAATATAACCAAGAAAACCAAACACATATTTTTTTTGTTGAAAGGGTTGGAAATTACTTATTGAGTATATTCCCATCAGGTACTTATGCCATCCTCCCTGACCTCCCAGCTGTCGGGGGCAACGAAGGCGTGGCCCAGGTGGTAGAAGTGGGCCGCAACGTAACCTCCCTAAAAACAGGAGACTGGGTTATTCCCAAAGACGCTGGTCTAGGTAAAACAACTGATTTAATCACATGAATAAATCCACAGTGTCACAATTGTGTCTTCAACATGATCTCTTAGGATTTCTGTGTGTTTGTGTGAGCAGGCACGTGGAGGACAGAGGCGGTGCTAGCAGAGGGCGATGTCATCTTGCTGCCAAATGATATTCCCTTGCTGTCTGCTGCAACCCTGGGAGTGAACCCCTGCACCGCCTTCAGGATGCTCTCTGACTTTGAAGAGCTCAAGCCAGGTATTTATCACCAAATCAAGGTTGATAAGGTTGTTTTCTTTAAAGATTCACAAGCCTCTATACACAGATAGAAGTAGAAGCTCGAGATATTTTACAAAAGTAATATTCTACTTTAAAAAGGGGCATTTTGGGTGTAATTGCATTTTATTCAACAAGTGTTTTTTTTATTGACTATATTTTTACTAGACAAAGATCCAACTAGGAACAAAATGTTGTAAGTAATACATTTTTGTTGATGGAGTAAGACGTTCAGGCCTTCCCTTTTCCCTATTGATGCTGTTTTTTTTAGGGCCTTGCACCTATGATGTGGTGTGTCCCTGGGCAAGACACTTCACCCCAAATTGCTCCTGTGGGTATTGTCCACAGTATTGTGCTTTGGATAAAAGCGTCTAACAAGTGACATGTAATGTAATGTAATGTAATGTGTGTTAGTAATTGATCTTCTCCATCTCATAACACCAACTCTCAGTCATAATGTAACTACCCCCATTTTTAAATATTCAATTTTCATTTGTTATCATGTGTGTTTCAAACCAGAGTAGTTCTTTCTTTTCTGTCGGTTAATTTAAAGCCACTGCTTTGGGAGGCTGTGGCTCAGTGGGTGGTGTGCTGGACTTCGAATCAGGGGGGTAGCAAGTTCGAGTACCACTGCAGTCAGCATGTCGTTGTGTCCCTGGGCAAGACACTTCACCCCAAATTGCTCCTGTGGGGATTGTCCACAGTGCTGAATGTATGTAAGTCGCTTTGGATAAAAGCGTCTAACAAATGACATGTAATGTAATGTTTAAATGTATGGACCGGGATTTGAAGTTTGAAGTTGATTAAGAAAGAATTCTGCACCTTCAAAGCATTATAAACCTGTTGAGTACTAATCTGGAGTAGATATGAGGATGCACTAATCCTGCCTCAGTTATCTCTAAAACACCACACGCTGTGCAGCTGTTTGTCATCATGTGACAGGTTTCCTCGATCTGTTGCTCTTGCAGGTGATTCTGTGATCCAGAACGCAGCCAACAGTGGAGTCGGGCAGGCTGTGATACAGATTGCTGCTGCGAGGGGAATCAACACTATCAACGTCATCAGAGACAGGTGACTCGAGTATATCATGTCTCTTCACGAACGAAATGTTACAGTCCTAATCACTGGCTCAGGTTATCAGTCTTTCTAACTGAGATAATGAGGTGTTTTGTCCAAAGGTAACAGAGAGAAAGAGTTGTGTGTGTTTTACTTCCTAATTGTTTCTTCCTTTTCAAAGGCCAGAGTTCACACAGCTCAGTGATAGGCTGAAGGCCATCGGAGGCACTCATGTGATCAAAGAAGAAGCGCTGAGGCGGCCTGAGATGAGGGAACTGTTCAAGGTCTGTGGGTCTGAAGACATCTTTAAAAAAGTCATCATGTGGCTTTGGGTATTTGTTGACAAACACTGTTGCTTATCATATAATAATGGGTTTTATTTTTGTTTTAAAAAGACCTGCCCAAAGCCTAAACTGGTGCTGAATGGAGTTGGAGGCAAGAGTGCAACAGAGCTGCTCCGTCATCTACAGTGAGGATCATCTTTATTGACATGATCAAATATCTTACACTAAAGAAAATATCTGATTATAGTATGCCACATTGTCTATTTTCCAAGAGACTTACAGTACATACTAGAACTTAATCATTGCTAAATTAATGTCTGCTAATAATTGTTATTTTGGTCTTAGTTGCTGCTGTATCTACAGTATACGTCTTGTTATTCGTGTTTTACTTTTTTCTAATGTACAGTACTTTTATCCCCATTTGTTGTCTTTATGTGGCCCCTGATTTGCCCTTTGGGGACAATAAAGCTTAATTGATTGATTGATTCCAGGTTTGGAAGATCTATGGTGACGTATGGAGGGATGGCCAAAAAGCCAGTCACTGTTCCTGTGGTAAGATGGAAGCTTGTACGACCTCCTAGGTTTAACATTACATTTTACAGAGAAACTGAACTGAACTTGTTCTCTGCAGAGCGCTCTTATTTTCAAGGATGTGAAGGTTCGAGGATTTTGGGTCACACAGTGGAAGAGAGATCACTCGAGCGGTGAGTTGGCGTTACATTTCTTCTTTCGTGAAATAAATCTTGAAGACTAAATTGAATGATATGACATTTCCCCTTAGATGGAAGGGCCTTCAGAGCCATGCTGGATGAACTGTGCCAGCTCATCCGGCAGGGGAAGCTGACGGCTCCTGCCTGCACTGAGGTCAGCCTCCAAGACTTCAACAAAGCTCTGGACGCAGCTATGCAGCCGTTCACCTCGGCTAAACAGGTCTTCATTATGTGAACAGACCAACTAACTAATCACTTCACTCTCATGACCAAAGTGTAACCCGAAGACTGCCACATTATTGTCAATGTGTGAATGAAGCACATAGTCAATAAATGTGTCCTCACAACAGGCTCAAAGTCCAGCATCTTTCACGTTATGATATTTTTTATTTTACCAACAGGTATTAAAAAGTCACTAAGCCTTTATAAAGCTATGGCATAACAGGAAGCATTATAAAACCAAGATAATGCAGCATATCAAATGGTAAATGTTTAATTGTTTCTGAGTTATATGGGCATGAGTAAGTGCAATTGTTATTCATTAAAATATGTACTCTTGCGATAATGCTGATATTAACGGTGCATTGATTCTTGCTGCGAAAAAGCATTCAACTAATAAGAAACCGTTTAGGCCTTTTTCTGGTTTTATTAAATATAGTATAGTTTGACAGGGAAGCAACCACAACAAATAAACCAAGGTCAACCAAAGATTGCTGAAGCCAAAGGTTGTTTTTCCCTGGTTAAGTATATTTAAGGCGTGACTCACCTGAATTATAGATGTCATATGATTTAAAACAAGAAAAACATTTCCTGTGATGTTAAATATTTACATGACATGTGTCAATAAATGTTCTTTAAATAAAATGAAGTCTCTCCTGATTGAAATGCTGAAATATTAAAATAGCAATACACTTTGAATTAAAAACAAAAAGAATTAAAGGTAAGCCATATTAACATTCAAATATTGCAGTGTAAACGGAAGAGACTGTAGTGCTGGAACTTTAACAGAAAATGAAGGCCAAATACGTAAAGCCAGACTAGTCAATTCATCCTTTGAGTCCTTTATCAAGCAAAATAACACACATTCATTCCTTAGAAATTAGAATGTACTGCTTTTCACCTTAAACTATATTCATTGTACATGTATTATTTATTTGTTTGACATACATAGATATGAAGATGAAATCACGAGTCCTACATTTTTGATGGCATCATAACAATCATGATAAAATATGTTTTAAATAGTTTAATCCAATCTAAATCATTCGATTGTGTTATTCTATTTACAATTTCACGTGTTGCAGTCTTATAATACTTCCTTGTTAAATGTACTAAATGAAAAGAAGCCGTTAGAAGACTTCCAGGAAATACACCACAAGATTGATTCGCATTTGAGTGAATTGAGTTTCATTACCCCGGTGTTGCAAATAGTGTGAGAAACGTTGTTACTTCGCAGTGAATACTCAGAAAAACCACGAGTTCCTCTTTTGCTGGTACTCAACCAAAAGTACTGTGTCTTGCGAATACCAGTGTTTAACCACAAGAGGCGCTGTTCTCTGTTTATGTTTCAATGACACAACCTCAAATCCAATATGGCCGCACAGTGAGAGGAATGCTAACAAAACTCATAGTTCAAATGAGAAACAGTTTGGCTTAGCGGGGGCTATTTTTCTATTTAAGTGAACTGCTGGGCTTACAATGTGGCTGCCCTTTCACACAGTGTGTTTAGGAAGCCGGACAGTGTGCAGAAGAAGCGTTGCTAGTGCTCTTTTAAAATGTTCAAAGCACAGGGAAAACGTGTCTCTCTTCAGTCATTCAGCTGCAGCACAAACATGCAAGGCTCTTCAGTTCAGGAACCACGGAGACCCTTCTAAAGTCATACAGTAAGTCCGTTTAAATAAATGCATTGTTTATATGACACATGCAAATGCAATAGCTACAGTTGATATATGTGGCTTGACATGCTCTGTATTGGAGGTGTGGCGAATAAACAGGCGTGCATTTCCCATAGAAACCAGTGAGTCTTCATTCTTAAAGTGCTTTCTCTCATAAAATGGCTAAATACAGCTTGAAAAGACTTTTGATACAGTATAAATAAATTGTTCAAAATTGTAGTTGTCTTTTTCACCCCCCAAGGTGCAATAATGTCTGAGTGGGAAACACATGTGACCTTTATGCTTTATTACAATTATTTTATTTAAACTTTTTAAGTTCAGAAGATGATGATTTTAGTTTTGTGCCATGTTCTGCTTAAAACTAATAGTGAGCGTTATAGCTAAACTGAATACCACTTTATTTAGGGCTTTAACTAACAACCTTTTTCATTATTGATCAATGTGTTCATCAATTGTCTAGGATTTGTATGGTATGGAATATCTTGGATACTAAGCCTGCTTTTTATTAAATATCTGTATGCTTTAGGATTACAATTTTCCCTTTTTAAGTTGCCAATATTTATTTGGTCAGACATGTTAAACCAGTCACCTATTGATAAACACCAGGGGCCACATTGGAAAGATTTCCTGTACTCAGTTGTTGTATCTGTGACAAAATGTGATATTTTTCATACATGAGAATGCTGCCTCCAAACCTTAAATGACTATATGTATACAAGCTGTAATACATGCAAGGTTTCTTATTTGGTTGCCAGGTTAGAGGATGTAGATCTGCCCCCCATAGGTGAAAAGGATGTTCTTGTTAAAATGCTGGCAGCTCCAATCAACCCATCTGACATCAACATGATTCAAGGTAACAAAACAAAACCAACAGTAACAATATAACCAAGAAAACCAAACACATATTTTTTTTGTTGAAAGGGTTGGAAATGACTTATTGAGTATATTCCCATCAGGTACTTATGCCATCCTCCCTGACCTCCCAGCTGTCGGGGGCAACGAAGGCGTGGCCCAGGTGGTAGAAGTGGGCCGCAACGTAACCTCCCTAAAAACAGGAGACTGGGTTATTCCCAAAGACGCTGGTCTAGGTAAAACAACTGATTTAATCACATGAATAAATCCAGTGTCACAATTGTGTCTTCAACATGATCTCTTAGGATTTCTGTGTGTTTGTGTGAGCAGGCACGTGGAGGACAGAGGCGGTGCTAGCAGAGGGCGATGTCATCTCGCTGTCAAATGATATTCCCTTGCTGTCTGCTGCAACCCTGGGAGTGAACCCCTGCACCGCCTTCAGGATGCTCTCTGACTTTGAAGAGCTCAAGCCAGGTATTTATCACCAAATCAAGGTTGATAAGGTTGTTTTCTTTAAAGATTCACAAGCCTCTATACACAGATAGAAGTAGAAGCTAGAGATATTTTACAAAAGTAATATTCTACTTTAAAAAGGGGCATTTTGGGTGTAATTGCATTTTATTCAACAAGTGTTTTTTTTATTGACTATATTTTTACTTGACAAAGATCCAACTAGGAACAAAATGTTGTAAGTAATACATTTTTGTTGATGGAGTAAGTGTTCAGGCCTACTACCCCCATTTTTAAATATTCAATTTTCATTTGTTATCATGTGTGTTTCAAACCAGAGTAGTTCTTACTTTTCAGTCGGTTAATTTAGTTTGTTTAAATGTATGGACCGGGATTTGAAGTGGAGGCATGTGGCGCAGTGGGTTGTGCGTTGTGCGTTGGTGTTCGGATCAGGGGGGTCACAGGTTCAAACCCCACTGCAGTCAGCATGTCGTTGTGTCCCTGGGCAAGACACTTCACCCCAAATTGCTCCTGTGGGGATTGTCCACAGTGCTGAATGTATGTAAGTCGCTTTGGATAAAAGCGTCTAACAAATGACATGTAATGTAATGTTTAAATGTATGGACCGGGATTTGAAGTTTGAAATTGATTAAGAAAGAATTCTGCACCTTCAAAGCATTATAAACCTGTTGAGTACTAATCTGGAGTAGATATGAGGATGCACTAATCCTGCCTCAGTTATCTCTAAAACACCACACGCTGTGCAGCTGTTTTAGTCATCATGTGACAGTTTTCCTCGATCTGTTGCTCTTGCAGGTGATTCTGTGATCCAGAACGCAGCCAACAGTGGAGTCGGGCAGGCTGTGATACAGATTGCTGCTGCGAGGGGAATCAACACTATCAACGTCATCAGAGACAGGTGACTCGAGTATATTACATTACATTACATGTCATTTGTTAGATGCTTTTATCCAAAGCGACTTACATACATTCGGTATTTGTCCAAAGGTAACAGAGAGAAAGAGTTGTGTGTGTGTTGTAATTTACGAGTGTAATGAACTTCCTAATTGTTTCTTCCTTTTCAAAGGCCAGAGTTCACACAGCTCAGTGATAGGCTGAAGGCCATCGGAGGCACTCATGTGATCAAAGAAGAAGTGCTGAGGCGGCCTGAGATGAGGGAACTGTTCAAGGTCTGTGAAGACATCTTTAAAAAAGTCATCATGTGGCTTTGGGTATTTGTTGACAAACACTGTTGCTTATCATATCATAATGGGTTTTATTTTTTGTTTTAAAAAGACCTGCCCAAAGCCTAAACTGGCGCTGAATGGAGTCGGAGGCCAGAGTGCAACAGAGCTGCTCCGTCATCTACAGTGAGGATCATCTTTATTGACATGATCAAATATCTTACACTAAAGAAAATATCTGATTATATGCCACATTGTCTATTTTCCAAGAGACTTACAGTACATACTAGAACTTAATCATTGCTAAATTAATGTCTGCTAATAATTGTTATTTTGGTCTTAGTTGCTGCTGTATCTACAGTATACGTCTTGTTATTAGTGTTTTACTTTTTTCTAATGTACAGTACTTTTATCCCCATTTGTTGTCTTTATGTGGCCCCTGATTTGCCCTTTGGGGACAATAAAGCTTAATTGATTGATTGATTCCAGGTTTGGAGGATCTATGGTGACGTATGGAGGGATGGCCAAAAAGCCAGTCACTGTTCCTGTGGTAAGATGGAAGCTTGTACGACCTCCTAGGTTTAACATTACATTTTACAGAGAAACTGAACTGAACTTGTTCTCTGCAGAGCGCTCTTATTTTCAAGGATGTGAAGGTTCGAGGATTTTGGGTCACACAGTGGAAGAGAGATCACTCGAGCGGTGAGATGGCGTTACATTGCGTTACATTTCTTCTTTCGTGAAATAAATCTTGAAGACTAAATTGAATGATATGACATTTCCCCTTAGATGGAAGGGCCTTCAGAGCCATGCTGGATGAACTGTGCCAGCTCATCCGGCAGGGGAAGCTGACGGCTCCTGCCTGCACTGAGGTCAGCCTCCAAGACTTCAACAAAGCTCTGGACGCAGCTATGCAGCCGTTCACCTCGGCTAAACAGGTCTTCATTATGTGAACAGACCAACTAATTAATCACTTCACTCTCATGACCAAAGTGTAACCCGAAGACTGCCACATTATTGTCAATGTGTGAATGAAGCACATAGTCAATAAATGTGTCCTCACAACAGGCTCAAAGTCCAGCATCTTTCACGTTATGATATTTTACCGACAGGTATTCAAAAGTCACTAAGCCTTTATAAAGCTATGGCATAACAGGAAGCATTATAAAACCAAGATAATGCAGCATATCAAATGGTAAATGTTTAATTGTTTCTGAGTTATATGGGCATGAGTAAGTGCAATTGTTATTCATTAAAATATGTACCCTTGCGACAATACTGATATTAACGGTGCATTGATTCTTGCTGCGAAAAAACATTCAACCAATAAGAAACAGTTTAGGCCTTTTTCTGGTTTTATTAAATATAGTATAGTTTGACAGGGAAGCAACCACAACAAATAAACCAAGGTCAACCAAAGATTGCTGAAGCCAAAGGTTGTTTTTCCCTGGTTAAGTATATTTAAGGCGTGACTCACCTGAATTATAGATGTCATATGATTTAAAACAAGAAAAACATTTCCTGTGATGTTAAATATTTACATGACCTCAATTATCTTGAACTTAAATATCAGTGTCCATTCAATGACTCCTTGAAGCTTCAATAATACATTTTAAACATCAGCGATAGGTCAAATATCTTTACCAATTGGCGAGCAGCACACTTACAGCCACAGAGAGGACAGGAAGCAACCCGCTGTAAATGGCAGCTGCCCCTTCTGTTACCAGGCAGCGTTCATACCTGTCAAAGTCTACCTCCCTGGCTGCACACACGTGGTCAACACGGCAGTCACTGTTGCACTCTGTCAAATCGTAGTTGACAGAGTTGAACTCATAGTACTTCTGAAGGTAGCCGCGGTCAGAGGCAATGCGCCCCAGAGCCTGATGCATGGAGGCCGGGGAGGCATCTGGCAGTCTGAAGCTCTCTGTGAGGCGATACTCCTCCTCCCAGCGCCCATCGCCTGCATTCGCGCGAGTGAGGTTCAGATAATAAGTCACCACATCCTGTTTAAGAAATAGAAACCAGAGTCATAAGAGAGATGTTTTTTTTTTTCTGCAGAAGGTTTATATTGCAGCTACTACATGTAAAGGGATGTTTTGCAGACTGGCTGTTACTTACTTTGACAAGGAGTGTTTGGGTGTCATATTCAAAGACACGAATTCCAGGGTTGTTGGCTCCGTCCAGGACTCCAGGGAGGGATGTTTTCCACGGTGTGACACCTGGGCTGAGGAACATCGTACTGATGGGAGAGCCTGTGGAAACAGAAAGGCCATCACCTCAGATTATCACAATAATAAGCACAAAATGAGATGTGAGAATCACTGTGCATCACATTGAATGCATTGAAGAGTAAAAACTAAGTAACCTAAATACAAACCAAAGAAGAAAAGCAGTAGTATTAGTATCAGGGGTGGAATGTTATCTTATTATTATATTATATTAATATTGTAGCTTCATTTTACCTCACTTACTAACTTACTAGTTATTTTCAAGTTCAAATGAATAAAAGAAGAAAGCATATATCAACTGATAAAGTATGTTGTATTATTATAGGTTAAGTTCCCCAGCCCAGCAGTATATCACATAGAAAATGCCTTTTACAAAGGAGTGACAAGTTAAACTTCAAGTACTTAAATTACAATATGATGCTTATTCTTTTGTACCTTTGTGAAAGTAACATGCAGGATTTTTTTTTCTGGCAACCTCAACTTAACAAAATATTTTCTTCCACGACTGAGCAATATAACACAGTCCATCCTTACCCGTTGAGTTGTAGAACATTCGGAAGCTATCGGTGTGATGATGGCCAAAAAACTGTCCCATTATGACTGAATGATGCCTCTGAATTAAATCCAGGTACAGCTTGTTGAATCCCGGCACAAACCACGGCTTATTTCTCTTCTTCTCAAAGAAACCTGGGGGGACGTGGCCAATGATGTACACCTGGGAGAGAAACCGATGTAGAATTGGCAAAAATAGTCTAATTTCATGTAAAGTAGTTAAAGATCAATACATCGTTTTTGCAATGCTTGAGTATCTTGTTGTAAAAGTAGATCCACTTCCTGTGAGATAATTACTCATACTGGGGATGTAAATACAAAATATACTTCCTAATTACCTTGGTAACCATGTTAAAAAGAGGAATGAGGTTTTTATTACTTATTGAATGTTTGTTTGCCCTAGTAATCTGTAATTCAAACTTGACTTTAGATCCAATTTAACCCCTGTTGCAATGCAACGGTAGTAAAGATGCTTTGCCTTTTCTTTGTTGTTGGCGGCCTCTGTAAGAACCTGATCCGCCCAGGTAAACTGTCCCGCTGGGTCCACCATGTTCTTGATATTCTTGTTCTGGTCATAGTAGAGGTTTGTGTTTAGTACCAGCATCCTGAAACCCGTTCGATTTAGCAGCTTCTCGGTGTAATATCCACCTATGTGAAGAAAAGATTTGTAGAACATGCATGACACAATTGGACGTGTGCTTTTAAATGCAAAATGCCATGTGTCAAAAAGCTGATTTTCTCAGGAAGGCAACTGTTTATATATCCAAACAACAAATCTCAATGTGTTATTTGCAAGAGGCTCTGTCCACCTTTTTTAAAAGTTTCCTTGGACGCTGGATCCAACCAGTCCTGCCACATTTCTGCTGTTTGGTCATAGATGTCATCTGGGCCTGCAGGAAGCTGGCTTTTAGGGTGGAAGTCATGGTTGCCCAGGGCAGAGTACACTTTAGTGTCTAAGGAAGGAAGGGGTGTAAAGTATTCATCAATAATATCAGTTCATAAATGATACAAGTTAATGTTGGGTTTTTCTCCCAGAATAAACGAGTCCCTGAGGTTCCACTTACTTGGAAACACTTGACTTATGATGTGGGTAAGGTTGCTGATAATGGGAAGCACTACTTCCTCTCCCAGATCTGCATGTGGTGTGTCATCTCTGTGCAGCAAAACAAAAGATAGAAGATACTTAAGATAAGATGCATTTCTCTAAATGAACTTGGGACTCAACAAAACAGCACCAAACAATTAAACTGTTTTACTATCAACCTCAAGCATATACATACCCTGTCCAAACGATGAAGTCCGGATCTGGTAGAATATCCTTCATGGCATACACAGAGGAGTTTATAAGGAGCCATGGCGAGTCACAAGCATAGTCTCCAAACTTTCCAGCATTGGCTGCGGGTCGTTTGCCACTTGATTTGCAAACCAGTTGAGGATCATCGCTCAGTTCGTAGGTCGGGTCCCAGTGCAGATCCGTGATGTGCCAGAAGTTTCCTGGATACAAACGATGCGTAATTGCGCACATGGAGTCTTTTCCCCACGATTACGTGAGTTTACCAGTAAACATTTTTCTACAACAATATAACCAGGTTTCTTACCTGACAATGAGATGACCTCCTTAAAAAGCAGACACGATAAGAGCAGCCTTACTGTGGACATGTTGAAATAAGTGAGGAATGCAAAAGTCCGACAGAAGTCAAGTCAAGTCCAGGTTTGAGAGGTAAGTCTATAAAGATAAGACTGAGTTAATCATGACGCGTCTTCTGCCTGAAGGTGGTCGATTACTACTTCCTCTGCAGGTTACACCTCGTTTCTTCTATTTAAGATTTTTTTTTAAACCCCAATGGGATTTGTTTTATGATTTAAAAGGAGAAGTGGGAGGACATTATTTATTATTATTTATTTGCAGCAGGAGAAGCATACAACTGTAGTAGGCCACAATGAAGTTGTCAGACTATGCAAAAACAATGTATAGGCTCCAAAGATTTAATGATAATGATAATGGTAATGACGATATATTTAAAGCAGGGCTCTCCAACACGTCGATCGCGAGCTACCGGTAGCTCGCGGGCAGCTTTTCAGTAGCTCGCCGCTCGATTATCGATTATAGCGTAGTAAGGTTGCTTATTGATTTTTCGGCCGCGGCTGGACAATAACGTTTTTTTATTTTAGATTTTTTTCTGTCACACGAATATCAAATGGTCGGTGACGCAGAGATCAAGGAACAGACGTGACAGCAGCACAGCGACAACACACACGGAGCAGTCTGCTTTCTCCACCAGCACGAGTCCAGAACTAACAGTAGAATGACCCGCTCTGAATCAGGCCCTGTCGCTGCGCCTCACAGACACACAGGGAGGGATTTGTGTTTTTTGAAAAACACTCGTTATCGTCATGTCAGGTTTTTGGTGGATTTAATCAAGTCTTGGATTGCAGAGTATGAATGTCCTCTTGCTATTTTCAGTTGATAAATACTTGTGTAAAGTTTGTGAAGGCAGGAGGAAAGCTTCCGCGATCACCGTCTCCTCTCCGTTCCTCCAAACCCCGCCCCCTCCCTGAAAATAATGAGTGACAGGCTGATAGTGACCCGATAGAAACTTTATTATTCACTTAATCACTGATTGAGATATGATGAAGCTAACTTAATCTCATACATTCATGGGATTTATGTAACAGTAAGACAGAGAATGTAAGTGTGCTAATAATGCTATTGTAAATACTCCTGCTGTTTTCAGACTCAAGTCATGTGTGTCTTTTTTTTAACAGAAGACCGTAGCTAGAAGCTGCAGCTAGACTGCAGAAGTATTAGTTTTTTGTTTTTGAGGATGGAACCATTTTCACACACAGATATAGGGAGGCTAGACCTATACAATTGATTTATTATGGTTTATAATTTAATGTCAAGACGAAGAAGAAGAAGAAAAAGATGGCTGAACAACTGTTCAGTGTCAATCCTGTGGAGATCTCCAAAATAATGTTCAGCTTAAGTCTCAGCAAAACTCACAACATTTCTGGAGCCTTGTAGACCCAGAAAACTATAAGAACATTCACCAAGCAGCACTGAAAATGTCTGCTTTATTTGGTTCTGTTCTACATACCTTTGTGAAGCAGCTTTTTCTGACATGAATGAAATCTAAATACAGAACAAGACCGACTGATGAACATTTAAATGACTCTATTAAGTGAACCTAAGTGGGTCCAGCATACACCTCTATGGTGGACTGTATGCAGTGCCATTAATCTCACTAACAAAAGAGTGAAATGCTTGTAAGGTGGTGATTAAGGACACTTATGTGAATGTTCAGTGATGTACTTATTATGTGGGCCATAATAATATGTGAGAAATCTTCGTTTTCTTGGACCTTATTTTTGATAAGCTTTAGGTATTGCAATTTCACACGTGTACAAAAGTATAGCTTAATTCAACTGATGAGGGCTATGTGAATAAATGTAAGCGATGTGATGCAAGTAGCTCTTGGCCACTTTCATTTTTTGAAAGTAGCTCTCAGATGAAGAAAGGTTGGAGACCCCTGATTTAAAGGCACCAGACACATACATCCCTTAATACAAACATTTATATGTGGGCTAAAGATAAAGTAGGCTAATTGAATTGTACTCTATGCTATGGCATATACATTATTGAGTTTTCAGGTGACCTATTGAGCTTTGGGCTATCACAGCATATATGGGTGCGCTTTTGTTGCTTTAGTTAGCGAGTAGAGTTTCCATTTTCCATTGTAAATGTAGTGTTTATTGAATATAAAGAAGCATCTCTCGAGCAGTTTTGAGGTAGGCGTGCTGCCTTCGCGGGATGCACGTACTTCCCGGAGATCGGGTCGTAATATTGCCATTGACCTTATTGTTGAGATTTAAATGTAATATATTGGCCTGCATACACAAAACCAAAATATTAAAACAGGATATAAAGTAAACAGGCAAAGAAAATAGTAAGCGTTGCCTCTTTTACATAGTATCAAACGCAATGTTTCCAACAGGACTTGAAGGCAGCACCGCCTTGGCACCTTACGAACACAATTGGTTCCCCAAGCTTTGCCTTTTAGGCATTCCCTTCGGAAATTGATTAAATCGCTCCCCAACAAGCTATATCAAAACGCATTTCTAAAAACACGCGCTGTGTATGTTAAGGGCCGTTGTCAAGGTTAAGATCCTCCGTAAAATCAACAATTGTACGTATCCAAACTGCCTGAGAGCCTAAAACCGGGGCTGAAATATCCCTGTGGCCGACTTGTGTAGGTTTCGCGGGACTTCTGCTACGCGCATGCGCAGTATATTGAGTTTAGCGCGCGGGACTGCTCAAGGAAGTCTACAGAACTCCGTGCGGCTGTTGTCTCTGCTCCACAGTGTTTGAAACATTTTACATTTGACTTCATTTAGTTAATAAAACGTTGCCAGCATGTGGAATCAAGGTAAGCTTTATGTCCTCACTGTTACTTTGAGTAAAATGTTCAGCTCGGTTTGTTGACGTTGTCTGGTTGCAGCTAACGTTAGCTTGACATGCCTCTTTGTTGATGTGGCTCTGATGGTGAAAACGACTGTTTTACATGGGAATAAAGAACCTTAACCTCCTTATCTAAGCTTATCTCTGCCTTGTTTTGTTTTCCAGGAGGGTCCAACAATGACTCAAGTACAGTTGGAGGTTACACTCAGTCTCCAGGAGGCTTTGCATCACCTGCTGCTTCCCAGGGAGGAGAGAAGAAAGGGGTTTGTACTAAAGCACAACATTGCTCTCTAAACTGCAACTAAAATGTACTAATTCTTACCACGAACACAAAGAAAACGTCAGAAATGTCTATTATTTTTCGCTTTAAAAGTATCACTAGTTAATTATCTTGCGTTATATGACTGTTTATGCCACATCTACACAACACATAATGTTAAAACTGATATAAAGCATGACATATGGTGCTTAACATCAACCAATCAATGATACATTGTCCCTTAAGTTGTACATTCATATTTTAAGTTGGTTAAATTAATCAAATGGTTAGTAATATACTTCAAGTACTAGTTTTTTTAGACATTAGCTTTACCTAATTTCTACTTCACTATCATTTAGACGCAGATATTGTGATTGTTACTCCACTACTCTCACTACATTAATTGTAAAGCTTTTGTTACTTTTGGATTTATATTAGTAATACCAGCCGTTAAAAACAATACAGCTTAACCTACCCAACACTAAATTAAGTCATTCAAATGAGCCCTGCCTTAACGAGCTGCAACGTTAGAAAAAAAAAGTATAATCCAATAACATACAGTAAATGTCTGTTTGATTAGTGTTTTGACAATGACTTGTATTTCGTACTTCTTGCATCATTGGATTTATAATACTGTATTTACACTATTAGCTTACTTCTGTGTTTGTGTGTGTTTTGCAGAGAACTCGTGCCACACAGATAATCCCCTGCAACGTGTCTCAACTGATGTCGGCCTCTCAGGCTGAAGAGTCCTTCAAAGTGGGCGATGTGGAAGTGACCCAGGTAAACTGTAACCATTTTGATTTGATTGTATCAGTAAATCCTCAAGGAAAAAAATGACACATGTTTACAGCGTGTAGCTTCTAATGTGGGAGGGTTTAGTTCTCTTAAACCATATCATATTAAATTGAACATCTCGGGGTTGGACTGTTGGATAAACCAGCTATTCAAATTCAAAATGATGGGTACTGAGAAAAAAACTAATTGACCTTTTTTCATCTATTTTCGGACTTTTAATAAAGATCAACAATCAATGGATCAATCATTACTGGAAACAATCGTTAGTAGCTTCTGTAGTTGTGAGATTATAGTGGTTCAAATGGTCGGTACTTTTCACTTCACTGAAAATGACTACAGTTCCAGGAGAATAAACCATTAGGTAAAATAGTAAAACCGCCAAATTGAAAGGAAATAGATCCATTTTCTTGGTGCATTTTTAACTTCTTTAAGAGATGGTAACTCTACAACCAATAGAGAGGCGAAGTCCCTCCCTTTCCGGGGGACCTCCATGGGACCTTATTTCAGAAAAAGTATGTATTGAAGTCAATGGGGAGAGAAAGATTATCTTTCGATCCCGTTTGAATTGTGCCACGAATTACACATGTGATGTTTGTCAATTTAAAAGATAATTTTGCAAGTAAAAAAATAAAAAATGTGAAGTAACACTTTTTTTTGTGTGAAACCGCTCAATGAACTACATCTCCCGTCTCGCACCACACACCAAGACGGCCGTCACGTTGGCACATTTCACTTCTTTCTTTCAGTATGAGGCGAAAAGTATTAAACGAGGTGAAAATCACTACAAGTCTGGGCATGTTGAGAGCTGCACATACACAAAAGGGGAGTTAGTCGGTTCCGTAAGAGCCAGCATGCGGGACCGGGATTCTGGTATTTGTAGTCTTTCTAGTTGCATATTTTTCATAGTCTTATATTTCAACAGTTTTATGACAAACTGACTTTGTTGACATGTAAATTAATTTTTAAGATTGACAAACATCATATGTGTAATTCGTGGCACAATTCAAACGGGATAGAAAGATAATCTTTCTCTCCCCATTGACTTCAATACATAATTTTTCCGAAATAAGGTCCCATGGGCCTCTCTATGTCTTCACCGCTATAATCATAATGTAACAATTAAACTTGTCGATCTCACTTTTGGATAACATTTCCTGTTCTGTATCCTAGGTTACCATTGTGGGTATTATCAGGAGCACGGACAAATCCATGACCAACATCCAGTACAAGGTGGACGACATGACAGGCGCTCCCATGGATGTGAAGCAGTGGGTCGACACAGAGGTCAGTGACGCTGCTTTTATCTTTGCACACAACCTTCAATCCCTGGTGAGAGAGCCGTAGACACTTGCTTTTTACCTCTTAGAATATTTAACTAATTGTACGGTGTCATGAAAGGTGCCTTAAAAAAAATAAAAAAGAATAAAATGTATTAAACACGAGATTACTAAAACCCAATACCAAGAAGTCAAAGTTGGGGGTTTCTGTTCTTCTGCGGTTCTTTGGACACATTTTTAAGAAATGGGCTATTCTCATTTTTCAAACTCAATGCTGACCAGAAATGATAGTCAGCTTTTAGTTTCACTTCTCATCCTTTATAAAGTACATTGAAAATAATCCAATAACAAACACTTTAAAACTACATAAATTAAGAATGTGAAATCAAGACTCAAACTAAATTATATTGCGATATAATTGATGCTGTGGTGTAATCCCTCTTCTTTTGCAACAACTCAACATAGTCCTTTAAAAAAATAAGACATGGTTGTATTCTCACTTATTCAGATGGTTTAGCATATCTTATTTTGGTGAACTTCACAAGGGAAGTCCCTTAGTACGATGTGTGAATGTGTTTTGTTTGTACAGGATCCCAGTGTGGACAGCACTGTTCTGCCTCCAGGCACGTATGTCAAAGTCTCTGGGAACCTGCGCTCCTTCCAGGTGAGTTTACCATCCTCGCATCCTCTCCACAGCAACAAGAAACTAATAGGAACTTTAACTTTATGATCAATTGCTTTTAGATAAGCTTGTTTCATGAGCAGTTTTATTCATGTTATTCTAGTTTATAGCGTAGTAGTTCCTCTGTAAATGTGTCTGTTTTATAGCTAAGCGAGAGTGTGAATCGTTTGTTTCCTCTCTCAGAATCACAGATCTGTCGTGGCCTTTGGCGTCAGGCCCCTGGAGGACATGAATGAGATCACCTCTCATATGCTGGAGGTCGTTCAAGCGCACATGATGCTCGGCAAACCTCAGAGCCAGGTGGGCAATCTGAAGCATAAACCTCTGCAGTCTTTATTCATGGTCGAAGCAAACCATAGACTGTATTAAGTATAGACGTAGCATCTGATACGGTTTCGGAAGAGGCAACCACGCCTCTAGTAATGTGTCCCTTTTAGCCTTAAGATACGTTTTAACTAGGGCTGTCAGTCGATTAAAATATTTAATCGCATAATGTCCATAGTTAATCGCGATTAAGTCATATTTTATCTGTTCTAAATGTACCTTAGAGGAATATTTGTAATACTCTTATCAACATATGAGTGGACAAATATGCTTTATGCAAATGTTTGTTTATTATCATTGGAACAATGACAAATATTCCCCTGAATATTCTCAACACAACAACCTGGAACCTCTCTCTCTCTTCACTCTCTCCCAACCCTGTCTACTTCTTTGCACTGAGCCAGTTGCTCAAACAGACAAGCCTGTTTACAGTTGTCGGCGAAATGCCGCTCCTCTGTCTTCATAACAGTCAAAGCATGAGACTGAAGTTCCCACTGTGGGTCAAAATAATGCGCTGTGATGTGCAGTCGACACGTTGGATGCGATCCGAATTATCTCACACAGTCCCTCGTTCTCCACAATGTTAATTGTCCTGCAAGCTGTAGCCACCGCCACCCATTTAGCTATCGCTGTTGAAAGCTTGCTGCTCGTAGACGCCGTGTCCAGGCATCTCCCCGGCAAACTTTCAAGCGTGGTCTGCCGCAAGCGAGCGGCAGGAGCGGGGCTGTCAGCATCAGCTGTGTGCTTGGCTTGCTGTTTAAAACACCTTTTTTTGTATCCATATCTCTCGCTAGAATCTGCCTCCATCCAACTAACAACAACAACATCAAGCCTTTGGGCTCTGAAACTACGGGGCGGGCCGAGGACAAATACACATGCGTTAATCGCACGTTAAAATAATTAGTGGCGTTAAAAAAAATTGTTTTATTAATGCGTTAACTTGACAGCCCTAGTTTTAACTGATGAGTTAAATATAAATTCACCCCGGATACAGTTATCATGAATATAATAACCCAAACTGTCATTATTCAAGGCTGTTAAAATGTTTATTTTTTAAGTAAAATTAGGAATTTTAACATCGGGGTCTATGGAGATGAACTCCCTCCTCGAGCCATTTAAAAAAACGTCCGGCTACCTGGAAATTGGTGCTTGCTGAAAACCCCCTTTTTTTTTTTAGGAAGACAGTTTAGCTCTTAGTGCTTAAAAATATGTTAAAGTATTCTTTATTTTAATCAATACAGAAACACATCAGTTTGATTCTGAAAATGATTGCCATTCTGTGAATGACGTGAGTAGCATACCCTCTAGCAGAGCAGAGTAAACTGTGTGTTTTTCCCTGAAGGGACATGAGGAAGTCACGTTTGATCATATCATGTTTCTAAGTATCTGTCTTACTATTGTCTTTAGGGATGTTTTTTGTGCTGTTGCCAGGCAATATGCTGACAGAATTTATTTTTGTTTCTCTTTCAGTTCAGTGCTGGAGGGGGCGCTAAGGTCATGCCCACCTCACGACAGGACACAGGAAGCAAGGGAGAAGGCTATGCAGGCGCCACTGACATGGTTAACAACGGGTTGAGTGCAAACCAGAATCAGGTGAGCCTTAACGATGTAGTCAATTAGAATTACAAAGTCAACTTTATTGTCAATCTTCCAGTTTGTGTGTACAGACAGAGACATCGAAATACCGTTTCCCACAATCCCGAATATAAAAACAAATGTATATAAAAATATGTGTGTGTGTTTATACCTATATACACAGAATCACATTTTTTACATGTGCACACATTAAGAGCAATTAAAAGCATAACAATCAATATATACAAAATAACAGTCAGATTGTCCATAGCAGCGTAAAAAGTGTCTGGCGCTGGAATTGAGTGTCTGAGTGTGTGGGGAGTTAGTGGCAGGGGGGAGGGAGTTCAGCCTCCTGACAGCCTGATGGAAAACAATGAGAGAATACAATGGTATTCGGTAGTACTCCTTATACATTACATTACATGTCACTTGTTAGACGCTTTTATCCAAAGTGACTTACATACTCAGTACTGTGGGCAATCCCCACAGGAGCAATTTGGGGTGAAGTGTCTTGCCCAGGGACACAGGGCCCCTGATCCGAACACCCACGCACTAGTCCACTGCGCCACAGCCACCATACTCAGGCGGTGTGTGCTGACCTAACACTGACAATGAAAGTTAAAATAGATGTGAATAATTAAGAAAAATGGCACGCAAAAGAACCATACAGTTTCAACCTCTGAATCGAACACATTCAACAATGATCTCTGGACAGAAAAGCTGCAGTTATTATCAGACAAGCGTACAAATGAATGTGGAGAAGGACATTAAGAAGATGTGTAATTTGTTATGTCTTGCCCCTCCTTATTATATCTGAAATGCATGAACATGGTTTACTGAGGGGAACAAATTATATTTGGTTTCAGTTTCTGGAGCTGAAGGATACTTCTGTATTTCCTCTGTGACGCTGCGTGCAGGTTTGAATGTGTCATTTCTCGTCTCACAAGGTGCTGAGTTTGATAAGAGGCTGCCCCGAGCCGCAGGGCATCAGCATCCAGGACCTGAAGCAGAGACTGGGAGGAACGAGTCTCCTTGTCATAAAGTAAGTCAAGTTCCCCTTTTTTATATCTTGTGAACAAAACAAAAAGTGAAGTCTATTTACTGCGTCGCACCCATATTAATATCCGAGCGTCCGATCAGTGATGCTATCGGGGGACTTTTAGACGATGACTCATTGACAATGATCTCATTGTTTGCACTTTGTTTTCATAGCTTTCCTTTTAAGAAGAGACAAACGGGGTGAAGAATCCTAAACGATTTAATAATGATATATAATGCAAATATTAAAGCTTGTTGTTCTTTAGCATATAATGCATAGTCAGGATTTTCACAGAAGCTTATCCACATTGTAAGGGCGCTCTCCTGCACCATTGGGTGGCTTTATTGGGTAAGAATACATCTGTTACAGGAAAGGGAAGCTGCCTATTTGAATGATGCTACTAACTATTTGTTTTCAGCATGAACAGGCCCTGGATCAGCCGAAGATTTAGGAACCTGGTAGCTGTTATTTGTTTATGTTAAGGAGTAAAAGTGGCTTAAATATAATCTGATAAACTGCCAGGCAACCAGTCACTTTTTATTTGATAGACTTTCATTTATTTTTGTTATTTACCTTTATGGTATCCCAAATATGTCTCTATTTTATACTTCGTTATTTGTATTTGTATTAATTTTATATGATGAATGTTATACTATTTAAAGCAGGGGTGTCAAACTCAAATACACAGTGGGCCAACATTTAAAAAATGGGTACTAGTCGAGGGCCGGACTGGTTCAATGTTTATTGCAAAACGTATTGAAATGAACTTATTGCACATATTAAACCTGGAACTAACAAAGCTTAAATTATTGCCTATAAAAACAACATTAAATAATCAGTAGCATTCATTTCTTATGGCTCTATCTGCAGCTTTTCTGGAGTCATTTCTTATGATTACATTTTTCCAAAGGCCAACAACAGCTTCAAAAAAACTATTTCCCTCAAAGAAAAAACAAACATGCCCTGTTGTTGCAAGAAGAAAAGTGCAGAAGGAAACATCCATTGAAACTCAGTGTGCTGCTCTGTGATGCACACTAAGCCAGATACTTGGCATCTCATCTTGGGTGCAAGTTCATCAATGTTTGGGGTCAGGCTCTGAGCTGAGGAGATCCTCAGGATTGAGTGAAGGTGTGCGTGCAATATACCGGCGGGCCAGAGCTAATAGTCATTAGAAATTATCCTGCGGGCCGAAATGAAATCCACCAAGGGCCTGATTTGGCCCCCGGGCCTTGAGTTTGACACATGTGATTTAAAGTCTTCTTTCTAATCTATACTCTTTTAATCTCTTTTGAATCACTTCCTACTTCATCATGTATCATTCTCACGGCTGAGAGCTTGGAACCAACAAAAATGTTTTGCATATTTTGCTAGAAGAGGCAAAATGTTATAAAAAATAGCCAATCTATTTTTCTCTTGATGTACTTATGGTTGCAGCTGCCGTTGTAAATGTTGACCATGTTATTTGTATTGCTTGAAATTCATATGAAAAGACCCTAAAACATTTGTATTTCTTCGTTCTCTAACAGGCAAGCAGTGGAATTCCTAAGCAACGAAGGTCACATCTTCTCCACCATCGACGAAGATCACTACAAATCGACAGACAGCGATGATTAGATCCAGTTGTTTGAGTTGAATCTGATATGTCCTTCAGTATCTGTTTAATAATAACTCAAAGCTTTCCCCTTAAACACAACCTCTCTGCCCGTGCCAATGCTAAAACTGAGTGACTTCCCATGATCCGTGTGAGTCACGGCACTGCGGTCGGTGTTAGTTGAAGAACACATGGTTTATGTTGGTGAGGCTGTTGGCTGACACATCCTGTATCCTTAAGGTTGCTTCTGTATTTTTGCCAGTCCCAGAGGTGTTGCTTTTTGAGGAAGTTGTTGTTGGTAGTAAATGCTGTTTTTCTGTATTTCCCACCATTTCTTTGTAAAGCATTTTGTAATTTTAAAAGATTTTGAAAGCAAGTACTTCGTTTTCTTTGTCTGTTTAACTAACTTTTGCCATAATAAAATATTGTATAATTAACACTTGTGATATTCTTCTTACTTCATGTAGTCTGTTTAGAGATTATTCAAGACATTTTAAATCTGAATTTAAGACAATGAGCCATCAACACACAAGTCTCAATAACAACAAGCAATTTGTAGAAATGTGTTAAAATACAGGAGCACTTTATTTACACAAGTATTAAGTTGTGACAGCCACATTTTATTATCCTCCCACTTCAGATGTCTGTCTTTACTTGAATAAGTCCACCTGTTGTTCAGTTCAGTTGTGGGCAGGATGCAGACATGTAGAGCAAAAATATCTGACTATAAATATCTAAACAGCACCTCTTTTCACCCTCTGTCTGAAACCAGAGGCCAGTATGTTGGGCTGGTTGTGTTTGGTCAACCGCTTAGAGATGTCTTGTACAGTGTGTTGGAGCGCTCAACTGTTTTTAACAAAATTCAAACGAGTGAGTGGATTATGAAGCCTCAATGTTGTTGAGACAAACATCTTAAGTACAAAATAACAATACAGACAAATACATGTACAGTACGTTTGTATTTGAAGAAAAAATATAAACCAAAAATTAATGAAATGGGGAAATACTATTAACTTTTTCATTTCATAAATACCAAAAAAAGAGTGTTACAATGTTTCTCACCCATTTGTTTGCTGTGACTTCCAGGGGAGTACTGCTATTTTGTGGTAAATGTGGTTAAGAAAGACCCACCCAGCTTTTGTTAACTCGTATACACTGTGAAGTTTGCACGTTGAAGGTTCCCATTGCGAAACTCGTAAATATGCGTTTTTTGACCCAATATTCAACACGTGTTTTACAAGGGTTGTCGTGTAATACTGGGAAGCGTTGCTGTCTCTTCAGGATGGTATATTCAGAGTAACGGCTGTTGTATTGCACAATCAGACGTTATTATACACAAAATGACAAGCTATAGCCCCTTAAACTCTTATATAGTACACAATATTCTCACAAGCTTGATTAAAAAGCACAAATATACTGATACATAGTCCAACAAATGGTACAACAACAATAAATATGACAAGGGCAGTATGTTTATGATCAAAGTTTGCGACACAGCTGCAGCCACATTCAATCATGAGGAGAATACAGTGGTTAGAGCGCAGAAACAAATGGTTGGAGACTGAAAGTGTTTCGCTGACCACATCAGAAGCAAGGTTGGTATGTTTTGATACACTGCGAGACAATGTGTGGGCAAACATCAGCTAATCAAACTGTCCCCAAACTGAATGACTTCCCATGTTCTTGCCTATTGTTCACTTTGTTTGCACTCTGGTAAACGTCTGATTAAAACAAGTCAGGACACAAGCCACCAAAAGCCCTGTGGGGTGTTATAAATCCTGTAAATGATCAAATGCAGTACCGGTAGGAGCTTATGTTTGATTAATTTAATATTTAAAGAGGACATATCATTCTCATTTTCAGTTTCATATTTGTATTTAATGTCTCTCCTGTGACATGTGTCCCTGCTTTAATGATCAAAAAGCTCTTAATTGTTCTCATGCTGCCAGTACCTCTTTTCACCCTCTGTCTGAAACCAGAGCCCAGTATGTTGGGCTGGTTGTGATTGGTCAACCGCTTAGAGATGGAGCGCTAGCTTACAGAAGAACGAGTGATGTCACTATGTTACAGACGTAAACAAAGGAGTCCAATTGAGGCGTTTCAGTTAAATGCACAAAAACCCATTTAACAAAAAATGTCCCAAATTGGGATCAATAAAGTACCATCTTATCTTATCTTATCTTAACACACTATAGGAAAGGGAAAACCCCCAAAAGCATGATAGGGCCTCTTCAACTGAAATATCTAACCTTATTTAAACCCATTCTTCTCTAAAATAAATCAAGATGGAAGAGCTGCAATATGCCATTTTCTTTTCAGTTCCCACAGCCTATATTTGATTTGTTTCTGTCGCGGCAGAACATCATTTCAGTAAAACATGACATTCTCTTGCGCGGCCTTCAGGATCGTGACAAAAGTCTCATCCACAGTTTCGTAGTCATGGTCGCTGTCCACATCTGGTGCGATTTCAGGCAGATGCACTGTGGGAAAAGAGAAGTACAGTTTATTTTTTAATCAGTAATGTTGTTTATTTGCAATATTGTTCCTCTTGTCAGCAAATCCAATAAACACAAACAAGTAATGAGTTGATATGATAAGGCTAATCCTCTCAGTCATCGAGCTCTATTTCAATGTTTCACAATGTTCGACTTCCTTGTTCACATGGGTATCTGATATTAGGGATGTTGTGTCAATGCCACATACACTGTCCTTGTGTTATGAATCAATTTAGACTAGAGAACCACTGTGTTTTAATTTGCATCTGAAAAAACACCCAAATACATTTCCTCCTGCTTGAGTTACAAACAATAGTGTTAGTTTTTTTTAATGAGAAACAATTTATTTTTGAACTTCTGCATCCGGTTCTCCACCTTTTTTCTTGGAGTCCTCCCTTTGCACATAGGTGTTCGGCCGAGCATTGCCTTTAGTCACCTCAGCCGCTGAGTGCTTTCGGGGTACTAATGGTGGAGGTTGACCAGTCAAAATACCCTGCACAAAAAGAGGAAGTTAGACACATTCAGCTTGATTAAACACACCACTTCTTCACCACAGCGAAAAGTGGAAGCATTGTGTTTGAGTTTGAATACTCAGATGTTGTTTCTGTCCAGTTCACTGAGAGAGAAAAATGTGTTCTCTAAGTCAAAAGTCACATTGTGGTGGGTTTCATAGAATTAGTTGAGACACATGACAAGAAACATGTTAAAAGAGACCGCCGAACCACAACTTCGAATAGATCCTGTTTCCTGCATGAAAAGTTGCATGCAAAGATTTAAGGGTAAATCATTTAAGATCTACTTTACCAGAAAACATTTTTATGTGTCCAAAAAGTTGTTGAAATATTGGTATTGTTTGGCAATTAAAACATGTTATCTATACAAAACTTTCTGTATCTAATAACTCTATATTATATCTTTACATACCTTGTGAATTAAAGTAAACTAAATACGGTATACTGTAAAATAATATACACTGACATTGACCATTTATCATCTGCCTAATGAGTAATATTTCTGTACTTAAATATGATTTTGTTTCTTTAACACATAATTGCTAGTACTTTAAAATATGGACATATAAAACTAGTATCCATTCAATGTTTTAATCACAAAAGAATATGAAAAAGCTCATTTTCTCCAGCTCTTTCTTTAAATGGGTACTTCTGTATTTCAATTTCTTGACAATTCACTTCCATATTCCCTGAAACAGTTTCATGGTAACTATGTCTCGGATCAACTTTTATCTCACTGTTTTTTCTATAGTATAAAGTTATTTTTTTCTATTTAATATCAGTGTTGGTGGGTTCCTTTTACAAGCCCTCAGGTTACTGTTTATCCCTCCTGTGCATTTACTTAATAATATTTCCACTCTTACATTTGAAATGCACAAATAAATAACTAAAATCCATACTTACTGGAGCCGGGGGGGCTGGGGGCCTTCGCTTGCTATCCAAAGTCAAAGTGGCTAACTCTGTGCTCGGGACGCTCTTGTTGGATGACATTTTGATTGACTTTTTTGAGGGTTTTGATGGGGTTTTGAGAGACTTTGAAGTTGACATATTTCGCTTAGGGGGTCGGGGTGGAGGAGCTGCGTCGGAGTTGCCCTGTTTGCGAAATTCATAAAAGAACATGTCTGTCACCTCAGTGACTCTGTCCAAATGGCATTTAGGGGGTTGGCTGCTGGGCCATGGAAGGGGGTCCTTGGTAAAATGGACAGACATAGAGAGCCACTCCGTTGGGATTTCAAAACAGTGTTCCGGCCTGTGTGCAAAGCTTGCCTGGATGGTGGGCTCCAACATGGCAGCCTCTATTCTGAGACACGCAAACCCAGCGAGTGGATCGGCTTCGAGTTCAGTGTCCCGGCTCACCACTTTAACATTCAGGGGCAAACTAAACTCCTTACCCAAGTCCTTGAGTTTGTATTTCTTGCTATCACTGAGTACTTCCACAAAGTGACCCTGCATGTACAGAGGCAGAAAAATCTCCTCTTTGCCATTCTCCTGCTTCACCTCATCTTCATCTTCATCATCATCATCATCATCATCCCCATCGTCTGGGTCCTGGAGACGCCGACACAGCAGAGCCTCGACAAACTGCGTCTGTTCCTTGTTGCTTTCACAAGGCAGCCTCATGGTCTCACAGCGAACAACCTCCAGCTGATCCCCCACACTGAGCGCAGGCAGGCCCTCCTCCTCCACCTCCTCACAGCTCCTCGTGACACCCACTTTCAGAGCTGGTGCCTGGGATGAAGCAACATGCAGCTCGTACACTGAATTAAACTCTCTTGGCCGCCTGCGGAATCGTCCACTGTATTGCTGAGACACCAGGAAGAACTGCTGAGACTTTCGGCTCTTCAGGCTGGATAACAGAACCATGGCTGTGGAGCTTTTCTTGTGGAAAATCAGGTTACTGCCCAATTTCATTTCTGACAGCCAGCTGCACTTGAACAGAGAGCGCGTCTCAGGGACTTCCAGTATCTCCACTACAGCAGGGAAGGATTCTTCCGGCTGGGAAAAGACCTCTGTCAGACTGAGCGGCGTCACAAAGTTCACGTCCTCACACAGCTCAGTGGCATCGACCACATCCACCTCTAAGCTGGAGGGAAACTTCAACACGTTCTTCCTCACTGTAAAAGAGAAACAATTGTGCTTTATCAGTGATGGAAAAAAATGAAAAAACTGTTCCTCTAAGTATTGGTAGTGCGTGTACATTTAGCAGTACTGTTTAAAAAATACGCCTCCATTAGGTAAATAAACCTAATATGGTCTTCAACATCAGACCGTTCGGAAAGTCCCACTCACAAGTTCTCATTATGCAGATCACAATCTGTCAAGATGAGTGTATATTATTATTGAGTGTATTATATTTTTGAACACTTATGTATTGACCCTGGTTAAGGTGGCTCACATTTGTAATACTCTATTTAGTGTCAGGTAATGTCATCTAAAACAATGCACCATATTAGAAGGGGCCCTGTTATGCTTTTTGAGCTTTCCCTTTCCTCTAGTGTGTTATATAGGTTTCGTGCATGTTAATACTCTGCAAAGGCTAAAATCCCAAATGTTCCCTCCAAAGAGAGTTTCACTTCCTCAAGACATCTCTAAGAGGCTGAGCAATCACAACAGAGCCGGCAAGTTAACCAATCAGAGCAGACTGGGCTCTCCTTTCAGGGTGAAAAGAGGCGGTATGAAAAAAATTAAGCACTTTTTGAACATTAGAGCATATAAACAAGTCTCAGTAGAGGCACAAAATATATGATCCTGAAAATGAGCATATTAGGGCCCCTATAATGAGATCAACATTGATTTTGTCAAATATATAGCTATACAACTACTAAATGTGGTGGTGAAAGTAAAAAATTACCTCTCAGATGTGTGAGGCATTAAATAGTTACAATTTAAAACTGTAATTATTAATCATAATAGAGTGCAGTACTTGAGTACATTCACATGTCATTTACATTCATTTGATTCAATTTCAATCAACAGATAAACAAAGTGAAAATAATAACCATGATATAGCCCAGATGCAGATCACTTTTGAAAGAAAATATTAGGGTATTCTTACTGCTCATGATGGCGTGGACCTGGTATATTGGACAGAGGACCAGGGGCCGATCACACTTGGTTGTGTTGATGAAGCGAAACTTTCGACTGCACAGGCATTGCGAGGACATGATCTCTCTCAGAGTGAAGCGCTCCTCACTTTCACACTCTTTGAACTCCCCTTGGGCAGAAAGTGGGATACACACTTCTGCAGAGGTTTCCTGTTGTCCTTTCACATGGCAGCGCACATGATCCACCTCACCCTCACGCCGCTCGATGGAGAGCACTGTCAAAGCTCGGCCTGCCCCCAGTGTGAAGTTTCCAACAGTTATCTTTGAGCGGTTGGTGAAAGTGAAGGGAAGACAGGACTCCAGGTCCAGGGGCCTCAGGCTCACCATCTCCTCCACTGAAGTGTACGGCATATCCTCTGGAACAACCTTGAACAAACCTGAGAAAGAGAAACAAGTGTCGGTGTTCAGCTGAGACACAAAATGAGCTGTTCTCACCAGAATCTTATCTGTAGCTCAGACCGACCTGTGTGGTTGATAGGGAGCTCAAACTTCTCATTGTTGCTGATGTCTTCGCAGGAAACCGATAGGAGCTCAATGTCAATGACCTTTATTAGATCCCCAGTAGAAAAGCAGACTTCACTCCCAGAAAGTTCATATATAGACCCTGAAACGGAGAATGGGAAATAGAGCAAAGCTAAATACCAAGATCATCATTTAACAGTGAGCAGATATTTTAAGCACGAATAACCAACAAAAAGATAATGCTCTGTGTTTTGTGTCTTTCCACAAATAGGTCTGATTTGGGATTTGGCAAAGAAGGAAACATAAATACAATATAGATTTAAAAGTATAGATATAAACAGATAATATAACAATCCAGACAGTTTACCATGTGTAGCCATTTTATCTCTTCAGATAATCTCTAACCCACTCAGCTCTGTCCTCACCTCATCTACTCTCACATTATCAGTTCACAATGAATAAAACAATCAAATGCCTACCTTGGAAATACACTCCAGAGCAAACTTGTAAAATCTTTGGTAGACAAGATTTGTCCAATGAAGCAATGAACTGTTGAAGTGACAGCGCAGTCGTGCCTGCCATCACTGCTGCTTCAGTGAGCTGCGATCAGAAGTGAAGGCTGACAGAGAGTGACAACCCAAGCATAAAAGGTTGTTGCCTCTCAGTCAAAACCACAAAATTGAATGAGGAAGTAACAGGATATCTTTGCACGTTGCATGTACAGGCGGAGGACCGATTCTATGAGTAATTCTTTGTAGTACTGTTGATGTGTAATTAATATTTCTAAATTATAAATTGATTTGTTTTCACATAAAGAACATAGAAGCTGATATTCTAATCCAGACTATTTAAAGGAAATGGGTCAAACTTTACACACGTGTTTGTGTGTTGATACATACAATACATACATAGGCTACAATTCCTGGTACAATAAAATGTACATATATGACAAGTGTAATAAATGTAGTTTCAAGGACTAAAAATTCCAAGACACATCATCATGTTGTTGCATGTCGAGCAGGTGCAAACGTTGTCTTGCTGAAACCACAAAGTGTTGTATCTTGTATAGACTGTGCGGAAGGATTTCACAGGGCCGAATATCATTTGTTCCCCAATCTATTGCAAAACACTGACACAAAACCACACAAATAATAGTTTGTACTTGACAGAAATGACAGAGGCTACATGTTTAACCCAGACAACCAGAAAAGGGTTTCCTTGAGCTGTTTAGGAGCTAATTTTAGTCCTACAAAGTACCCTATGACACAGCCTCCATGCAAGGAACGTACCCTCTGTTCACTTGAGAAAGAGACAGCACCCACACTTCCTTCTGCTGATCTCCTCCCACCTCTATGACACGACACAATAACCCTGCAGTATCGGACAAAACCCACGACACTTTCCTAATGAAACCCTTGTTGAATCTCTTTAGCAACCCCTGCCCCAAATGCTATCTTTACAAAACCACTCATGTACTGAAATGGATGTATGTGTTATTCAGCAAGCACAGTCGAGAATTAAGATGCAAAGCGCCCTGCAACAAAATATGACATCAGACAAACTTGTGTTTTTCAGGTTTATAAAACCACCAGCTCTCCAATCCATAACAACTCAAATCAGTTTTCTTTCTGCAACACACCTATTTTCAGTGATGTTTACTCAAGTACTGTACATAAGTAAAATGTTGAGGGACTTTGTACTCCTACTTCACTACAATTCAGAGGTAAATCATGTACTTTTACTCCACTACATTTCTTTTATACCTTTTGTTACTTTCCAGATTTTAATGAATATTATGAAATAAAATCAACACTTAAATCAGACTTTAGTTACACCTGGAGACACATTCACCTGTTACCTTGCACTGTACAAAGGAATTTAAATGAGCTGCACCGTGATAGCACATTATTGCATCAATAATTATAATCAAAACATATAGCATATTTTGAAATGGGCCAATCTGCTCAATGAGCAGAACTTTTGGTACTTTGATGCCAATACTTTTATACTTTTACTTTAGTAAGATATTGATTGCAGTACTTTTACTTGAGTATTCCTGCTCTTTGGTATTTATAAGTATACCATTTGAGTACTTCTTCCACCTCTGCCTATTTTGGGTCAGAAGTCTACAATATGAGAACCTCCTCCAGTATACATAGGCCTAGTTAGGTTTATTACAAGTAAAGTCTTGTTTACTGTATTGTCCCTCATTTGAAATTAACACAGGGAGACTATGATCATGATAACTTTGCTAAATTTCATTCAGTTTAAATCGTGGACATAAAAGTTTCATTTAAAATATTTGATGGTTTTATTTTTATGTAACGTGTTAGAGCACATGTGTCAAACTCAAGTCAGGCCCTTGGTAGATTTAATTTCGTCCCGCAGGATAATTTCTAATTACTATTAGATCTGGCCCACACACCTTCACTCAATCCTGAGGATTTCCTCCGCTCAGCAAACTGAGTTTCAATGGATGTTTCCTTCTGCACTTTTTTTCTTGCGACAACAGTGTATGTTTGGGTTTTTCTTTGAGGGAAATTGTTTTTTTGAAGCTGTTGTTAGCCTGTGGAAAAATGTAATCATAAGAAATGACTCCGGAAAAGCTGCAGATAGAGCCATAAGAAATGAATGCTACTGATTATTCAATGTTTAATGTTGTTTTTATATGCAATCATTTAAGCTTTGTTAGTTCCAGGTTTAATATGTGCAATAAGTTCATTTCAATACGTTTTGCAATAAACATTGAACCAGTCCGGCCCTCGACTAGTACCGTTTTTTTAAATGTTGGCCCACTGTGTATTTGAGTTTGACAGAGAGAGTTTTAAGACTACAACTCCCAGGCCAGTTAACCAAAGTGACGTTTTCCCAACATGCATCTCGGCTGTGAGAAGATGAGGCAAGATGGCGACTAAAATAAGCAAAGAGAGTGCTCCTCCCTTTGATTGTCCATCATGGTGAGCAAAATGCACATGCTAAAGTTGTAACTGTTTGTTTGTAATGCCATACCAAAGGCACATGAGCAGAGCCGCGTACCCTCATTTATATAACTGACCTTTAACCTAGAGAAAAGCTTGTAGTTACTGTAGCTATCATTAGCAACTAAGCTAGCTAGCATGCTAACCAATGAACGCTGGTGTCCTTTTTCTTCTTCGTCTTTTTTTAAACAAGTTGCTGCATATGCATGGTTTTAAAAGTGTCGTTTATGAGCAGAAGCCGTCCAGTTATAACGATAGGGCGTTTTAAAATTGTATTTGTCTGTTATAGCATTGCATAGATGACGACCGCTTCAATGTTAACGTTTTCATGAGATGATTTACAGCAACAAACCTTTAAATACCACCTTTGCACAAATGCACCAAAGGTAGACTCTTTAAATGTTCAAAAAGTTCATAATCTTTTTCCTTTCAGGGCAGGAAAGCCACCCCAGGGACTCCATCTAGACGTGATGAAGGGAGACAAATTAATGGAGGTAACTTTTAAGGTTTTATTTTTTACTTCATGTATCAGTGACCTTGCCATACATCTGTAAGGTTAGTTTAGTAACTCATTTTGTCAAATACATGTAGTGGAGTAAAAAGTATAGTATTGGCTTCCAAGATGTAGAGGAGTCAGAAGCATACAATAAAAATACTCAAGTACCCCAAAATCGTACTTAAGTACAATACTTGGGTAAATGTACTTCACTACATTGGACCGCTGCATGTAATTGATACAACTGTAGGACAGTTGAATGCACCAGATACACGCCTGACAGTCCACTTGGTCCCAGAGGTGTTGAACACTTCTGGGACTTTCTATGGCTGCATGGCTTCAAATGGTGCGAGAACATAATCAGCCCTGACATTTAAGCTTTTCAGTGGAAAGCAACACTGTATGAGTTATGGCTCAGAGGCACAGACAGATTGCGGAGTGTTTACAGAAATGTTTACCCAGTTTGAAAATGACTATGACTTATAGAAACTGTCTCTCCCTTTTAGAAACTGATCATAGACGAAAAGAAGTATTACTTGTTTGGGAGAAACCCCGACTGGTGCGACTTCACCATCGACCATCAGTCGTGCTCGCGTGTCCACGCTGCCCTGATCTACCACAAACACCTGAAAAGGGTCTTTCTCATTGACCTCAACAGCAGTAAGTCATCATTCTCCGTTACACTTTAAATGTTTGATATACATGTTCAAATGGCGGAAAAACTAATACAACTATCAGAGGTTATTTGCTTGAGACTCGATTGACAGAACATGTATTTGCAACTATTCTGGTAATATCTTTTGTAATTTAGTTAACATCACTTTGCTCCTCAAGTGTTCCACCTCTTCTGTCTCAAACATCTTTAAGTGTTCATTTGATTTTGAAATGAAAAAGCATTTGGAGCATTTTACTTTTGGATTTGGAAACATTGTAATTGACTTTTTTTAACCATCTCGTTTCTGTGTTTATAGAAAAAGTAATAATTATGAATCACATTTCATTCAGTTCCACTATAATGTAACAAATCTGTCAAGTAATCTGTCCTTACATATGCAAACCTCTTTATTGAATTGTTTTTATTTTAGCACACGGTACCTACCTTGGACACATCCGTTTGGAGGGACAAAAGCCTCAGCAAGTTCCCATAGACTCGACGATATCTTTTGGGGCGTCAACAAGAACCTACACCATCAGAGAGAAACCCCAAACCCAGGGCACCGCCGGCACAGGAGACAGTAAGACCGGAGAGGATGAGGAGCTGAAAGGACTGCTAGGGCTTCCTGAGGAAGAGACAGAGCTGGAGGTACGTCTAGTTTCTCAATAATAACAATATCATCATGCTCTAAAACATGAACTGTATAAAGGAGAAATAAAATGGATGCATCTTGTGTTTTAATTATAACATTTGTTGCCTGCAAATTGCTGTTTTAGGTAGACTGCTAATATTACATTACATTACATTGCATTTAGCTGACGCTTTTATCCAAAGCGACTTACAATAAGTGCATTCGACCAACTAGATACAAACTTGAAGAAAACAGAATCATATAAGTATCATATCAGGTTTCATAGAGCCAAACCATTTCAAGTGCTACTCAACTAGCTTTAGATAAGTGTTAGCATATAAGTGCTTTGTTAGTAATTCTATCGCTCGAAGTGGAGTCGAAAGAGATGAGTTTTCAGTTTGCGCCGGAAGATGTGTAAGCTTTCTGCTGTCCTGATGTCAATGGGGAGCTCATTCCACCATTTTGGAGCCAGGATAGCAAACCGACGTGTCTTTGCTGATGGGAACAGTGTAATAGATGCACCACACTGTTTATATGTTTCAGTCCTTTTTCACTCAAATAAATAAAGATACGATTATTCAGTCAAATCTGTTCCTCTTTCCTAGATATCAGGTTCACAGCATTTAGAATTTGATGTGCAAAAAATATCCTTATGATTAGCATAGTTCCAAAATGTCATTTCCAAAGATAGCCTCAAACTCATAGTCAAATGTGTGACTGCGAGCAGTTTAGATTACTCAGATATCAGTGTCATCTTTTCAAAGCTTGTATGAGTGGTAGAAAAGCACAAATCCGTTTGCCACAATTTGAGGAACATAGCATTAAAGGTGGTAGGTAAGTTTGAGAAACCGGCTCGAGATACACTTTTTGTTATATTCCATGGAATGCTCTTAACATCCCGATAGCAATGAATATCTTAAGTGCTTTGACAAAAAATCCATAAAAGAATGTCATCTGTGGAAGCCGTAGTACTGTAACAAGTACGACCAATCATTTTAGCCGGCCCGGCTAAAATAACTGGATGGCCTACCTGCCTGTCAGCCTTCCATCTGTGTACAAACTTATCTCGTGCCCTCATTGGTCATGTGCGCGTTCGTGTGTGTTGGAGGAGGAGCTCTGTAAGGAAGTGGTAGATTTTCTCCGGTTGTGTATTTTCAAATTCTAGCGATCTCGAGCCGGTTTCTCAAACTTACCTACCCTACCTTTAACATAAGATTACATTACATTACATGTTACTTGTTAGAAGCTTTTATCCAAAGCGACTTACATACTCAATGGGGACAATCCCCACAGGAGCAATTTGGGGTGAAGTGTCTTGCCAAGGGACACAACGACATGCTGACTGCTGTGGGGTTTGAACCTGTGCTCCCCTGATCCGAACACCAACGCACAATTCCACTGCGCCACACCAACGCACTAGAGCCTAAGATGATTACAATTCCTGTTTATTTCCTCTTAACAAATGCTGTCTTTTTCCTGGGTGTATGAAGCTGTTTATTAACCGACTCATTCTGGTATTTTGTCCTGTTGTAAAGTAGTTACATCTTGAAATTAATATATTTTCTGTCTGCCTCCTTTCAGAACCTGACGGAGTTCAACACGGCACACAACAAGCGCATCTCCCTACTGACCATCGAGGAGGGCAATCTGGAAATCCAGAGACCTAAGAGGAAACGGAGAAACTCCAGGGTCACCTTCAACGAGGACGACTCCATCATCAACCCAGGTACGACTCAAATGCCCCTTTCACACCGGCGCTTTTCAGGCTCCAGCTCCGGCTCGGAGCTGGAGCCTGAAAAGTACCGGTTTTTCCTGTTCACACCGCAGCGGCGCCGCGTCATAGCTCCGGAATGCGGTTCACTTCCAGCTCCAAAAAATTGTCGGTCTAGAGGCAAGAGCTTCGGAGCTATGACGCGGCGTCGCTTACGTCTCTCTTACGTCGAGGCGTGCAGGAAACTAAACCCACCTCCCCTGAACATGGGTTGACTGAAGAGTCTCGTCATGCCTGCCTACAAGCAGTAGCGCTGAGCAAAGTGACTAGAGGGCAACCACACACCTATAAAAAAAAAAAACACACTTTATAAAGTCAGGCAACACTAACCAGGCTTCGTGTGATTCTGTTTATTTGTACCTTACTTTGACCATCCGTTCGCTGTTATTGATCATTGTGGAGAGCAGGCAGACGTTTTGTTTGTTATTATAGCAGCTATCGGATGGAATCAATACATGGGCTGCACAGGTTGTCATGTCCGACTATCACAAGTAGAATCATAATGAAAAATACGCCGGTAAAATGTGCCTGTAGAAAACTGCTTAGCAAGTAGTCAGTTTAGCTTCGGTTGCTATGCTAACATCACCCATGTTATACCAGAGAAACTTTCATAACAGCGTTGTGATGCCAAACAGCGTCAATTCAGACTGACACACATTCACTTGAGGGGAACTGGGGATATGTATCAGCTGCTTGCGTGACAGTCAGACAGTGAATACTTTAGAGCCGTGTGAGCTAACCCGGAGCTAACGGGAGAATAAACTCCCGTGGAAGAGCAGCCAGCACTGCAGCGGTCGGTAAATGCCGCTGAAACACATTAATAAACAATGAACCACGGCACTCTGGAGAAAAGTATAAGGTTGGAGAAGTCGTTATTTAATTTAATCTGGCTTCGTATGATTAAAAGCAACACGATCATCGACCCGACGCAGTCCCCCCCCCGTTGTTGTTGTTGTTCTGAGCTCCGTTGGGGAGAAAATCAGCGATGTAAACGGTGACGTCATGACGCAGCAGCGGCAGCTGGGCGGTGTGAACAGAGCGGGAGCTGAAAAGGGAAACCGGAGCTGAACCAGAAAAGCTCTAGCTAGGAGCTAGAAAGGGAAAAGCGCTGGTGTGAAAGCCGCAAAAGTGACAGGCGGTATAACTGTAAAAACAAAACATCTGTCCTTCTAACTGTTACGGATTTTTGTAGTTGATTGCTCTCCTTTTTAAGTCGTCCCTTGGTAAATTATTTGTAAGAATCTTGACGTTTCATTTAACTGAGAAAGAAATGATTAAAGAGGATTAGATTTTTTACAAACAGGTAACATTAATAATGTGTTTTAGTTAAGTGATCTAACTTGCTTACTGTAAATATATAACCAAGCTATTCCCCGTACAGTTCTACCTTTTAAGAGAAGAAATGCACTGTCAAATACGTTGTAACACTTTCTTTTAAATTCTTACAGAGGACATAGACCCCTCGGTGGGACGGTTTAGAAACATGGTGCAGACTGCTGTCATCCCGATCAAGGTAAGCTTCAGTTTTGTCCTTCAAAATGTCAGATGCAGCTGGTATAACTAATCCATTTCAATGAAAAAGTTTACTCATTTTGTATAACAATTTGATTATTTGGAATGGGCTAAATGTGTGACCTGTAGAGCTTTGTGAATAATAACAAAGCTTGTTTTACTGCTGCCAAACACACTATTTAGATATATTAGGAGCTTGTGTTTCATTTCTAACGCCATGTGACTGATGATGTCCAAAGCTTCAAAGTCATTTGGCTCTTAACATGGGGCTTCATCCAGTTTTAAAGTTTGAGGAATGTCATGTAGTAAAACTAATAAGCCAATGAAATAAACTTGGTTACATATAAATATCCGCCGTGGTGTTACAACACAAGAGCCCAGAGTTGACTAATTAAAGTCCAATGTTGCATTAATAACCGTTTTACTGTAACACAATACCATTTCCTATTTATTGCAACACAATATTACAAACTATTTTACAAAGTGGGGCAAGTTAATTGACCCATATATAAGAGCTGCTTCAGGCTTTCAAGAATATTGTTATTGTACCAGACAGGGTTGCAAAACGAAATGCAATTGTAGTTGATTTGCACAAAAAACACGGTAAAACAAAATGAGAAGTGCATTCCTGTAGTGCATTTTTTAAATTAGCATCAGGACGAATGTGAACAACTTGGTGAATATGAGTAGGGCTACTCGATTATGGCAAAAATCATAATCTCGATTATTTGGGTCAATAATTGATATCACGATTATTAAAAACGATTATCCATTTACTTTGAAAACATCCATTTATTGAAAAGAAAAATTGGAACAGTATGTTTTTAACAGTTGATTACCCTGAACTTTAAGTATAATTCAACTGAAAAACCAATAAAAAATAATAATTGCAACGATTATGTTGTTTTCATAATCGTTGCAAGCCAAAATCGTAATTGCGATTGAAATACGATTAATTGAGCAGCCCTACATATGAGCACCAAATAGGAACTCAGTCTTCCTCCAAATTCCTGCTTTTTGGCTTTGTGGTTCGCCAGCCAAAAGCTTGACCCGAGATGCCACGATGGAGCCAGGTGTCTGTAAAAAAATGTGGCCAAATCTCCCGTTACTGCGTTAGCCTGAGTCTTATTTTCCTGTGACTAACATCAGCCATGAGCAGGCTGGCTAGTGGAATAGCCGTTAGCCTGTGCTGTTCTCAGTCCAACCCCTGAGCTTCCTTCTCCGATTCTGATGAGTGTAAATCTGTCATAGTGCTACAGTAATAAAGGTATACGTTTTAATAGCCACCACATGACAGTGTTTGCTGCATTTGAACCCCGGAAACGTATTTGGTCCATCCTTAATGACTTGACTCTGTCCCTCCCTGCTGCAGAAACGCAGATCAGAGGGCCACAACACGCTGGGTCTCGATGACATGACTTCAAAGCGCATCCACAGCTACAACTTGGGCAGTGGTCTCTACGGGGACTTGCCTCCCACCAGTCATGAGAACCAGCCGACAGGAGCTCCAGGAGGGGCTTCTATGCAGGGAGGGCTTCCTCTGCCCTTCCCTAACCCAGCACCAGAGGTGGACCTGGACCGAGAAGCCCACCAGCCTCCTATCACACTCAACCCCACCCCCGTCATAGCCCCCTACCTTCCAGAGACCCACAACGAGCCACGCAAAAAGAAGTATGCCAAAGAAGCTTGGCCGGGGAAAAAACCCACCCCTTCACTACTCATCTAACGGGTCTGTTGAAGTTCCCAGCAGATACATCATGGACTGTGACCTGGCTGAGATGGAGTCGTTCATTCTCAATCTCCTTTTTTTAATTTGTTACTCGTTGTCATCGAAAAAAGGATCAACACAATGTCCTTGTGGTCTGTCATAAGATATCTACTGTACGTCACCAAGGCAGCAGTTGGTCAGAAAACGGCAAAGGCTTGTTGATTGTGAACACAATTAACGAACATTTACAGGACGTAGCATGCGAGTCTCGGAGTGACACATGTCGGTGTGTGAGTGACGGCTACCTGGGTGGGATGGATGATGCTGAGTTATATTTTGGATGTAACGTTGGAATTTTTTTACTTAACATGTTTCAGATTTTCTTTTCACTCCCATGTTTTGATAATGCTGTTAAACAAATGTACTTTTTATATAAAATATTTGACTGTGAGAAGTCAGAGAATCCAGACATGAAGTCAGTTTCACAACACAGGGCTGCTTTTTATTTGGAAAACCTAATGATTCAATGTGAAACATTTTCAATACATGTATTAGACCGTTATTATCACAACTGCGTTATGTATTTGTCCAATTAGCCACTAGATGGCGACTTGTAGACAATGGTCAGAGTTTTCAGTCTGGTTTAGTTGCAGTCGATGGCCTGTTGCACTAACTTTAACCTTTGGCCAATACTTGGTATCCCATTCAAGTAGTGCTTTTCCAGTATAATGAGTTGAAAATGGTTTTTCTCCGCATACTATACCTACAAGGATTTGACAGTTTCTATGTTGGCAATTCATTGGATTGACGCTACGTAGTAACAGAGTGTTGAAGAGTTGAAATGGCAGCACAGTAACAAAAACAAACTTTGCTGTACAATCAAAAAAGGTAGTGAAAACAAAACAGATTTAATACGTTTTAATGTTAATTTAGTGTGTTGATATTTTCAAATCAAACAGTGCGGTGCATTTGACCCTTAACTGACAGTGACACATAACAGCCTTTGCACAGTAGCAGAACATCCGAGTGTCCACCTGGTGAACACTGTCATCCCATGAAATGGTGTCCTTACTTCTGGGGTTTTCATTCAAAGCTTGACTGTAGTGTGGACAGGAAATGAAGGGGAGGAGAGGGGGAAGTGCCCTGGAACAGAAGTCCTTATCACAGGGGGACATTAAACCATAAGCTATCAATCTTGCTGTAAACAAATGGGTGAGTTGTTGTTTAAAAAACGAGCCTTAGTTGATGGAAATATCACATGGCCTTAATGTTTTATAGGAAGCTCAAGTGGCCATTTCATGGGATCTTTTCGAAAGATTGGAGATATGATAAATCAACAAAAAACGAGGTGTTTCACGTTTACAAACTGTGCTGGTGACTAAATGTCCTTGTAGGAGTGTGGATTTTGTAATCATATGACTGTAAATAAAAAATGAATTACTTTTGAATCATAACTCTGGAATGTTTTTAGCCGGGATTATAATAATGTTTCATTTGTGCCAATATGATCTGCCTATACACCATGAAACAATTAATTTTTCACACGTTTCAAATGTTTTATTTATTCTGTGTTTTGATTTAAAAAAAATGGAAAATGAATAGAATGGAAAAAGTGCTTTATTAGAAAATATTTAACGTGAGGAGTCAGGAAAGTTAAAGAATCAAAACACGGCTGATTTTGAAAACCTAATGATTCATTGTGAACGATTACACCACATTACATCAACTGAAATGTCTTGTATTTGTCCACTAAGCCACTAGATGGCAACTTGTGCACGATGATCAGAGTTTTCAGAGAAGTTTGGTTGCAGATTTGTGTCAGGCCTGTTGCACCGACCTTAACCTTGGTCAAAATGTACACTTGCTATTCGATGAACGTGGCAGTAAGATCATAATATTTGTCTTTTCACAGTATATTGAGTTTTAAATGATTTGTAGGCCATTAGGCACTTTCACACCGGAGTACTTTTCCCGTACTTTTCCCAGAAATAGTTCCGATAGTTCCTGGGATGTTGCGTTCACACCAAAAAGAGGAGGGACATTTTCCTGGGAGAAAAAGGTTCCAATTTCTGATTGGCTGGGCGAATTGCAAACCACGCCCCGTAAAACTCTGAAAAGTTTTTGTGAAGCCGCCATTTTATTTCCTTGCATTATTAGCATTAGCATTAGCCCAGCGCATCAACAGAGACAGACTAACTTATGGCAACACAAAATAAAACGTGGGGTCGGTGGAGTGATGAGGAGGTGTCGGCGCTTCTGGTGATTTGCCCGGGGCTTCGGGTGGAGATTTACTGCCACCCAAAGTCCCGGACTCCGAGACTTAGGGTGGCAGTATACGCCGTGAAGTTGTTTGCGGCCTGCCAGTAAACCCAAAGCAGAAGAAGAAGTGACGTCAGCGTCTTAATTTCATGCTTCATTTGCGTAATCCTCCCTCAGGGACTTATTCCAGTGTGAACGCGATTTACTAGATAGTTCCGGGGAAAAGTTCCGGGAACTATTCCTGGGAAAAGTACTTGGTGTGAAAGCGCCTATTAGCCGCTTTCACACCAAGTACTTTGCCGTACTTAGTTCCAAGCACTTAGTACCCCCATGGAACTAAGAGCCGATCGCATTCACACCGGAATAAGTTCCCTGAGGGAAGATTACGCAAATGAGCCGCTGACGTCACTTCTTCTTCTTCTTCTGCTTTGGGTTTACTGGCAGGCCGCAAACAACTTCACGGCGTATACTGCCACCCGAAGTCCCCGGCCGGAAGTCCCCGGAGTTGGGGACTGGCTTCAGTAGAAGCTGCTGGGACTCCCAGCAGCTTCTACTGAAGCCTTCCGAGTAAATCGCCAGAACGCCGACACCTCCACCGCTCCCATGTTTTTTTGTGTGTTGCCATAAGTTATTCTCTCTCCGTTGGTGCGCGGGGCTAATGCTAATAATGCTAATGTCAGCAAATACAATGGCGGCTTCAAAAAACTTTTCAGAGTTTTACGGGCCGTGGTTTGCAATTCGCCCAGCCAATCAGAAATTGGTACTTTTTTCTCCCCAGGATAGTGTCACCTCTCTAGCAGGCAGTAAACATGGGGGTAAAAGTTCTCTGAACTAAGTTCTCTTTTTGGTGTGAATGCAAAATTCCAGGCACTAACGGAACTAAACGGGAAAAGTACGGGTCAAAGTACTCCGGTGTGAACGCGCCTATTGTCTCCCAACACCTGCATTCTTTAAGTACAACGATTTTACAGCATTCTACATTGTCAATTATTTAGATTGTGTTTAAGTAGTAACATAATATTTCGGAGTAGGGATTGCAGCACAGTGTCAGCTAATCATATGACGACTCAAACCCTACACAGAATGAGAGCAAAGGTAAGCTAAATGTTTTTGCATAACTGTAAAAAAATGTACTAGATGCAATAAGAGTGCTTCTGACCTGTTAAAGGTCACACTAACATTTCCATGAGACATTTACATAAGTCAAGGTGCTCTGTACAAAGCTCAGCTAAACCAGTTGAGATGCATTTATAAATGATTAAATGAAAATGTTACTTAGGTTTTCCTTTTGACGATCACAAAAGTCATATTCCTTTTATATGTAAAGTGCGATAAATGTCTCATTAACACAGGTTCCAGTGTAAATAATGATTAGATACTTGATAAAATACTTAACAGTTAATCACTTCATTAGTATCTGTTTATGATTCTTTGTTAGTTTAAAAGTTTAGTCAAATCATAGAAGAAGTTCCCTTACGAGTCATTTATTTCCCAGGTTTTCTTTCAACAGTTATTTCCATTTTCACTCATGGGTCTACAGGTTTTATTTTGATGTGGAGGCCATTAAGTGAACGAAGCACTAGTCGAGGAATTATCTGTGGTGTTTGCGTCGGGTCCTCGATCAGATGGTATCTCTGCAGTGTCAGCGCTGTTGACACTTTCAGCTCGTTCATGGCAAAGTTCTGACCAATGCAGTTTCTGAGTGAGGAAAACAGCACCAATGAGTGGAATATGGTGACAAATTAAGCTTTAAAGTAACATCATATAGGAAGACAGCACTTAAGGTTATGGAAATCAGATGAACAGTCAATACCAAATGATATATATATTTTTGATTGACATAATATTGGAATAGGTTGGACAAGAAGGCAACAGCAACAGCCTTTCAGTAAGCCTTTCGTGTTTGCCAAATATGTTTTTACTGCAGGGCTATTGTATTGTAATGTGTTGTAAACTTAGCTGTAGCCCTATTTTTAGTAAGCTAGTCACACGGTATCATATGAGGACAAACCTTGGCCCAGCAGAGAAGGGTACGAATGCGTGAGGAGGCCTCTTGGAAACATTCTCCGGGAGAAAACGCAGTGGGTCAAAGACCTGTGTTGACACAAGATGGAAAAACAAACACCAGTGTGGCATTAATCAAACTTTTTCTTAATTTCTCCCATGAACATGTAATGAGTTCATGCTCACGCACACCCCTAATACAGTGAGGGAATAAACCATGCTAGGTCCTAGAAGTCACTCTGTGATATGCTGACATCTCGGACCAGTGGGGGCACTAGGGTTTGCATTAATTGTGCACTAATTGAATGACTTTGATACTTGTGTGGTGGCCCTGAAGTTGGTCTATTCTCAAAAGAAGAAGTATTTAAGATTGTCGCAGACTGACAGACAAAGAATCATCGTCGAACGTCATGTTTTCTGAAATGCTATTGTGTTATGATCCTTAGGGCCATCATACCACGACAGTATATGATTTTTAAAAAATGTATGTAGAAGTATCATAGGTTTACTTCTATGGGCACATGTGAGCTTACACATTTAAAAATACTTCCACAGAATGATCTTCTTTACTTACTTCAGGGTTTTCCCAGACAGTTGCATTCCTGTGAAGTGAATACACACTTGTTCCAATATGACTCCCTACAAATAAGAGCAAAACAAAAATGTATTTGTAATAAGATTGTGCAGGGAAAAACAATTAATATATTATGTTTGAGACAATTTTGCAAACCTGCTGCTATAATTCAAACCATGAAGGTTAACAGGTTCATTTGTGCAAGCTTGACTCAATAAAAATAACTGTTTTCAAAGTTAATCTTCATACGATACGATATACTTTATTGTCCCCGTAAGGACATTTTGTTCTGGACTCCGTCCTGCAGTTCCGCATATCTTTACCTTATCTTTTACCACAGGGTATAAACGTTTGATGCATGCAACTGTATGCTGTTTTATTCACATTCATCTGCAAAGAACCATTAAAGACAAACCTGCAGGCAAAGTCCTTCCATCAAAAAAGGTAATGGTCTTGGTGGTGATTCTGGACATTCCTGGTACCGGAGGGTAAAGGCGGAGGGACTCTTTTATGAACATTGTAGTGTATGGAATTTTACTGAGATCCTCCCTAAAAAGTAAACAGACAAGTGTTAGTTCAACAATTGGCAGCACTGACATACATTTGCATTGTTTTCAAATGTAAGCCCACCACTCCATGGTGTCCTTGCCATCCAGGGCTTGAAGGACCTCATCCCGGCACATCTTCTGGTACTCTGGGTGGCAGGCCAGAGAGTAGAGGATGAAGGACATGGCACTGGCTGTAGTGTCATGGCCTTCAAACATGAAGGTGTCCACCTCTGCTTGTATATCTTCATCTGACAGACCCTGTTTGTTCTCATCCTTAAATAAAAGGCAAACTTAAAACATTAGTAATGAACATATTATGTCTTAATGTGACACTACTACTCCAATTAAAAACCGTACAAGTTGCAGGCCTATTGGAATTGGCACAGAAACAGCTAATGTCTGTCGGATCCTTTTACAGGTCAACTGTGTTTGGAAAGAAAGGACTTGACATTTTAGTTACCGAGTTACAGAGGTGTCCTTGAGTAGCTTATTGTGTCATATTGATTATATGTGCACAACAGAAATGTATAACTTTTAAGTTGCTGCTCAAGAGTCCCTCATAAGAGTAAAATAACCAGACTGTTGCCTTTGTACCAGTGGCCATTGACCAGTGGCCTCATGCTCAGCATATCAATGCTCATTCGAAAAACCTTCTGCGTTTCCTTTTGCCCTAGTTTTTTGCCCCTTGCAGGTTAAGCACATACAGTATAATATTTGCGTCATCTCAGGTTATAAACATGACACAACTACGCTTTTTTAATGTGCGGCAACTTTAAGACTGTTCATGCTTTAAATATCTCATTACTAAAATGTTCACGATTATAAATTCATTATCTCTATAGAGAGCTTGCTGCTTTGACAATTGCAGTTTTTACGTATGTTGTTTTTTTTCATTGATCAGAAGTGTCTCATTTTGTGAATTCAATACATGGCACATAACATACTCTCGCTAAGAGAAGGATGTCCAGAAAGTCCACGTTTCTCTTTCCCTGTACGCGATCCAGCTCGTTCTCCTCCTTGAGTGCTTCTTTCCTCTTTCGTATGACTTCCCCTTCAAAATAAGAGAATAATTAATGAGCATATCCCCAGTAACTCTTAAAATGCAGCAACCATAAACCTACAGTTTAGAGCCTATACAATTTCGATGTATGGGCAAGCTAAATTCAGTTTTAGATTGTCATGAAGGTAATATCTGTGAACATCTTACCTGTGTGACTGTGAGCCACCTTGCATGCTTTTCTTAGTCTGAAGCCATGTGGGCTGAGGTAGAAAATGAGGTCATTGTGGTATGGAAACGTCCTGAACCGCAGGTTAATCAAATAACTGAGCTCATACACTGCCTTGATGTATTCATTTGTTCCGCTGAAATAAGAACGTAGACAAACAGTTCAGACAACTGAGAACATAAACCTGTAATTGTGAATGGCGGGAAAACGTTTGTATGGACTCGCCTCTCGGTCTGACAGTTGCTGTTGTAGCTGAACGCACACTTCATGATGCTGTCCAGTGTCATAAGGCTCACGTGGTTAAACAATTCAAAGGACTCATTGGTTTTTGCATAACTCTCCCATTTGTCCTGGCAACAGTGAAAGAACAGATGTGAGCTCTGAGCAGGACGTGGAAAAAACTTCAACACACTTAGCTGGAACAACTTTGACATAAAATAGCTGCAGCATCTGGAAAGCCTAAGCCTATATTTCCTCCACATCACTTCACCATTGACTACTTATTATAGCACTTTACACAAAAGCATTTTCCTTGTACAAATTATGTGAAATGCAACTTGGCAAAAAAACAGACACTGATTTTATAAACAAAAAAAACTGTCATTAACGTACCAGCATGGTTTTAACAGAGTCTGACATCAGATTTACGTAGGGTTTCAAAACTTCAAAATGGAAACCTGGGGTCAAGAGCCTTCTGTTGCGAAACCACTTCTGACCATCAGACACCAATAAGCCATCACCTGAAGACAGACAGAGGCAGTATGGATCAGTGAGGGAAGCAGCTTAACAGAAAATACTGTGCAGTAAACCAAAATATGCTGTAGGAGAAAGTAAAAGCAATCTTACCAATCCAAGGCTTAATAAAAGTATATGCCATATTATCTTTTGGCTCTGTTACGAAACAAACAATTACAGATTATGTTACATTGACCTTTGTTTATTGAAATGCAGATAATAAACCAATATGAGTCTACATGTATACGACGTAGTAAAAAGCATTGTCAAAAGATGAATTTGACTTAACTGCTACATTGTAAAGGTTTATGACTTCAGTAAAGATATAAAACAATGGCTCACACACCTGTAGATGTCAATATAGTTTTCACATAGTCTGGATGGTGAATGTTGAGGAAACAAAGAAAGGGACCAAACCACATCGGGAAAGCATAAGGGTACTGCTGTCCCCATTTCACAATCTTTTTCAAGTCCGACCCATCCTGTTTAAACTGAAAGTAAAAACATAAAAACATAGATTAAGCTTAACCAATATGCTGGAGCCTGAAGAGGACAAAGTTATCCCCTGAGTTGTGATGCTCTATAAACTAATACTCAACTGCTAAGTTTAAGCCTTAATTGCATCCAAATTGTTACTTAAATAAATGTAAAGAAGTTCAAATCAGGGACAACCCAAATTAAATAACACCAATAATAATAATAATAATAATAACATAAGAATACGCTTTGAATTTCCTTTTTTCGCAGTGTTTTCTCAGGCTTTTCTTATTGCAAATCTGAGTCTGTTGGCACATGATGAGACTGGGGATGACCTTTGACAGTTGCAACACTGGGGAAGCTGCAAAAAGGGACGGTTCATCAATCAATCAATCAATGTTTATTTATATAGCCCAATATCACAAATGTTACATTTGTCTCAGTGGACTTGCAGTGGTTGCATTCATTCTTATTCCTCTGATCAGAAACATGCTAGAGTGAGGACAGGAAGACACATTCTATATCTGCTGCTGAAATGACCATTCTCCCATGCAAATAAACAAATGATATGTTACATTTAATCATCTTTAAATGACAGGGTAGTAAAACGAACATCATTTATATGTGTTTCTTGGAAGTTTTATTTCCATTAGAGTGAAAGAAAACATGGAAGCAAAATAAACCAAAATAACAAGTACATGAAAAAACTATCTTTTTGCCTGTAATGTCCTTAAACAGTAACTTCATAATTTTGATTGTTGGCTGCTCATTTAATAACTATTAATTGTACTAGTTTGTTGTCTGCTCTTGTGCTTAGTGAATACTAAAGAAGACCATTTGTAGAATTCTGTTGAGTATTAAACAATTGCGTGAGTGTGAGGGTATTAAAATAAATTGGTCAGTAAGTCAGAGATTCTATTATTATTAATACATTATTATTATTAATTGATTCTTGCACTTGCTTCTGCGTCACTGAGCAGTCATTATACACGTTACCTCCTTTAGATGTCCAAAAAGCCAGTGCGACGGTGGTCCTGGAAACAATTCCATACTTTGCATCGCAGCTCTTCTTTGGGCGAGCAAGACTGTCAACTTATAAACAACGGCAACAACACAGAGCACCGCGATCAAGTGGTGCATGTGGGGTAAGCCCAGCTGATACTTCACGAAACCCTCAGTTGACTCCATGCTTGCGACTTCCTTGATGATGATCAGTGATTCACACAACACAGTAGGCTTGTTGTAGCTGCGGCTCGTCTCGAAAGTAGACAAGAATAGCCGATTGCAGCCGGGGGAGGTCTCAAAAAGCTCGCCTGAAGTCGGACAGCTCGGGTTGCGTTCGAATACTCCAAAAAAACAGCTCCTAAGTTCTAACCCTATCGTCTATTCCTTGACCTCGGAGTGAAACGTCATGGGGTTAAGGGATAGTGGATAGGAGAATTCAAAAGGATTTAGGAGAAGAGACTGCGGCACTTTAGAGAATCCGACTGCACTTTCACTATCCGACGTGTTTATGATGCGCCAGCGGAGGTCATAAATGTGCGCCTGCTGCTGTGGGGAAACTATGGAAACTACAGTTTTCTATACAGCGGACTACAACATGGATGTTTAATAAGAACGAGGGACTACTGTAAACTCATCTAGAGACTCTGCACCGTGCTCTGATGCTGTTGTTTTATGCTTTATGAACAGGGACAACAGAGAAACATATTCTTCATGACCAAAGTTGGAATTGAAATAAAAAAGGAAAGTGAAACTTATGCTCGTCACCCTCTCCCTCCGGTCCACATTAATACAAATGATCCCAATACGTATGATTGTATGAAAAGATCTTAAAATCAATACAAATGTATTTATTATAAACGTTAGTCCTTAACATCTATCACTGTGTATATCACCATTCAAACATCTTTTAAAAGTTGAACAAACCCCACACAGCTCAGTAAAGACTGTGAAATGTTGACTTTATTTGATCATTTCAGTAAAAACTAACGTTCATATTTCTCTTTTTGATTATAATACTGATGAACGTTCAAAACAAAGCACTTTGGCAACTTACCACATACGTTTTAAATTGCTTAATAAGCACCGTAACTTTATACCGATATCATTTCTCGTTCATAATCGGTTGTTTCCGTGAACGGCCGACTGTTGTGTGACGGCAAATGCTGCGGCCGCAAGGCATTGTGGGGCAGCATTTTCTCCTCTCCTTTCGGTTAGGGAGGTCCAGTGGTTCCTAGGCTAAAGGAGGTTATAAAGGAAGTTTGAAACCTCCTTTCCTTTTAATTTAGAGAATTCGAACGGCACTTATCATGGCTGCCACTGAGGGACTTCCGGGTCATTTCACTCCGTTAGGAAGGTTCCTAAGCTAAATGGACTATTCGAATGCAACCTCGGAGTCGGCTTCTTCTTCTTCTCTCGGTTTTTTGGCGGATTGCAAACAACTTTAAGGTGCATACCGCCATCTACTGTACAAGAGTGTGTATCACCATATCATCCTATCACCACTTGTGGAATTATACCATGTATTTACGTTGTTTTAAATTTTTCCAATCAATCCTGTTTCATTCAAATATTTAAGAATGGCCTTCCTGGTAGCTCTTACGCCCTCACCTTCTGTCCCCAGTGTCCCCATCAGGCTCCACTCCCTTCCTGCCTCTCTGACCCTGTCTCTTAGTTTTTCCCTCTCTGTTTTGTACATGTTGCAGTGTAATACGATGTGTTCCACATTTTCTTTCACTCCACACCCCCTGCATTCTTCAACTTCGCTTTTTACCATTATAAACATTGTGCCGTTTAATCCTGTATGATCCAATCTGAGTTATAGTGATGATGATCTCCTCCCGTCTGTTCCTTTCTGTATAGATCTTTATTATGACTGATTTCTGTAACTTGTGGTATCTCCTCCCTTTCTGATCTTCCTCCCACCTTTTCTGCCATATTTCCATACCCTTCTTCTTAATTATTGCTTTTCCTTCTCCTTTTCCAAGTGAAACTGGTATTGCTATTTCCTTCTGTAACGCATCTTTCGCTAATTTATCAGCATGCTCATTCCCTTGAACCCCCTCATGTGCAGGCACCCAGCATAACTGCACATCTATTCCCCTCCTCTGAAGTCTCAGTAAGCAATGGTTAAGTTCAATGATTAAATCTTCTCTAACAGTTATTGTGGACTGTATGCTTTCCAAAGCAGATCGTGAGTCTGTGCATATCACCACCCTATCAGGTCTCTTCAACCTATTGTAGTCCAATAATTGCTGCGAGTATTTCTGCTGTATAAACTGATAAGTTATGTGACACTCGTTTTGAGATTGATATTTTGAATTCTGGTATATACACGCCTATCCCCACGCATTCTTGCTTCTTAGATCCACCTGTATACATTTTGAGGTAATTGTAATACTTTTCGTTCAGGTACATACTCGTTTTAATTCCCACTTCATTTATTTGCCACTCTTTTTTCCTTTCTATGATACTCACATCTATATTAGCTTCTGGGGAAAGCCATGGGGGAACACTGCTAAATGGGCTTGCTTTGGCAAACTTTATGGTCTCCACTCCATATGCCCTCGTTCTCTCCTTACTTGTCCAGCCAAACCCACGCCCCTGGAACTTTGTATATTCCCAGCAATCCTGTAGTATTCTGTTTGTGATATTTTCCTCTCCACTTCCTTGTAGCCTGACCCAGTAGGCCTATGACAGAGCAAGTTTCTCTCTTCATGCACAAATGTGTTTAATCGTTAATGTCAGATATGTACTAAGTAAATACATTTGTTCCTGCTCAAGATTAGATTCAACTTTATTGTTATTGCACAGATTACAGTACAACGAAATGCAGTTTAGCTTCTAACCAGGAGTGCAAAAAGCAGTAAAGTGAAAAGTAATGTACACAATCTACAGAATAAAATATAGAATGAATTGAATGACAGTGAGGGATATGAATATGCTAAGATATATAAAGTATGAAAACGGTAAGCAGTGCAAGTATTATTGATGTGTGCTGATTCTCTCGCGTCCAGGAAGAAGTTTAAAGATTAAGAGACAAATGAGTCTCTGAAAGGGTTCAAATTGGTTACTTTAATTTAAGCAGCGTGGTAGTGAAACAAACAAAGGGTAAGGAAGAGACAAAACCGGTGATGTCTCCAGGGAGCTGCAGCGTAGGAAAAGAGCCCGGGTTGTCCTCCCACATCTCCTTGATCCTCTTCTCGTTCTCTCCCGTGGTGATAGTGGGACCGCCCTTCTCATCTTCAATGTTCGATATCGCGAGAGAACAGATGATTTCGACATTCTGTATTCCCTGCCTACTTCCTTAAGCCTTTTCTCCTCCTTATCTCTGTCATGACTTTCTATTTAATACCTTATAAACAGCTGTAATAGTTAGTTTAGAAGTCCTAGAAACACCTCTACGGCACAGTTCTCATTTAGGGTAACTCCCTCTGACGTCATAGCTACTCACGTATGTGTAAACACTCTACGATCAACTGTACCTTCATTTAATATTCAGCCGTAATAATATCTCAACGTCTATCGATGTAGTGTTAAAGTCCGTACGTTTTGGTGTGTAACACTCCATGTCATTTTCACTTTACATTCAGAAAACACATTGTTAGCTACATTCTACATACTGTTCGGATATGAAGGATTTTCAGAATAAAAGCTTGGCATTGAGATTTCCTGAGAACTTCCGGATTTTTCCACAATAAAACAGCTTTTAAACTGACGATATGTTTTAGACTGAATTATGCTATTTAAACATTGATTTTCATTTCTAACAGTATAGTATAAAATATATAGATATTAATGTCATGATGATAAACATTGTGGAACAATGATGAAAAATGTGAATGGAAGTGGCGACGTAAAACTGACACAAAACAACAACAAACTTTTGCCGAGCCAATGGAGAGTTTCATCACCAGCACGGGGTAAAAACCACCAATGAGCGTTCAGCTCGAGATACCAGCGAGTCGTTTCCGTTCTTATTATACATCCATGGTCGTTTCCCATCAAGCATTTAGCTCCCGCAGGCCAGTGGAGAGAAACTGCGCCGCCTCGCCGCGCCTCGCTCTCAAGTCTGCGGGCGTCTTTGTCCCGCGAGATTTCAACGACTCATGTAGGCGAGCCTCCTGAGCAAGTCGGACAAAATGACTAACCATCATGCAACGCACTAGCAAGACGTTGATCGCAATTGCGCAGATCTGCGCAGGTCTCGCTTGTCTCAAACAAGCCTAGTTTTGTGTGTGTGAGTGTGTGTGATGTAACCACCGGAATGTGGGTGGAGAATGTGGCCTGCCCCGAACACCACTACAGCTCCGTCTGTTGTCATTAGTGATGGGAATTATGGCTCTTTGAAGGGAGCCGGATCTTATGGCTCCGTTCCTTTCAAAGAGCCGTTCAAAGGAGCCGTTTTTTTTTAAAGGGGGCGGGGTTACTAGGTTTATCTGCGAAATAATCACCAGGATAATGATTGACTGTATTGCCAGACGTAATGTCAATAATCTGCATTGTAAACATGACACAAGGTGGCGCCATATCCATGTCATTCATGTCAGTGAATGTACTACTTTGAATTTACCCTCTGTATGTGTTAAAGGGGATCATGCAAAATGCACTTTTGTACGTCTTTTATACATGAATATGTGTCCCCGGTGTTTCAGGGAACTCACCAAGTGTCAGAAAACACAACCCTCTCTATTTTCCTCCATACCCAAATCTCTAAAAAAGGGGCTGCAACGGATCTGATAAAAACTGATCCAGATTTGAACACTGTCCTGACGTCAGGACGGTGGCGCTACGGCTATTGGGCCAACTCCACCAATCAGGAGGAGACCGCCACGGCCATTGCCGTTCGAAAGCGCTGGAGACGCTGTAGTACATATGCCAGGCCAGTAGATGGTGCTGGGTGTTGTAAACTTAGCTGTAGCCCTATTTTAGTAAGCTAGTCACACGGTATCATATGAGGACAAACCTTGGCCCAGCAGAGAAGGGCACGAATGTGTGAGGAGGCCTCTTGGAAACATTCTCCGGGAGAAAACGCAGTGGGTCAAAGACCTGTGTTGACACAAGATGGAAAAACAAACACCAGTGTGGCATTAATCAAACTTTTTCTTAATTTCTCCCATGAACATTTAATGAGTTCATGCTCACGCACACCCCTAATACAGTGAGGGAATAAACCATGCTAGGTCCTAGGAGTCACTCTGTGATATGCTGACATCTCGGTCCAGTGGGGGCACTAGGGTTTGCATTAATTGTGCACTAATTGAATGACTTTGACACTTGTGTGGTGGCCCTGAAGTTGGTCTATTCTCAAAAGAAGAAGTATTTAAGATTGTCGCAGACTGACAGACAAAGAATCATCGTCCAACGTCATGTTTTCTGAAATGCTATTGTGTTATGATCCTTAGGGCCATCATACCACGACAGTATATGATTTTAAAAACATTTTATGTAGAAGTATCATAGGTTTACTTCTATGGGCACATGTGAGCTTACACATTTAAAAATACTTCCACAGAATGATCTTCTTTACTTACTTCAGGGTTTTCCCAGACAGTTGCATTCCTGTGAAGCGAATACACACTTGTTCCAATATGACTCCCTACAAATAAGAGCAAAACAAAAATGTATTTGTAATAAGATTGTGCAGGGAAAAACAATTAATATATTATGTTTGAGACAATTTTGCAAACCTGCTGCTATAATTCAAATCATGAAGGTTAACAGGTTCATTTGTGCAAGCTTGACTCAATACAAATAACTGTTTTCAAAGTTAATCTTCATACGATACGATATACTTTATTGTCCCCGTAAGGACATTTTGTTCTGGACTCCGTCCTGCATAGATAGTACTTTATTGATCCCAAATTGGGAAATTGTTGTGGTTACAGCAGGTAAACCAGCCTGACCAGCCTGACCAGCCTTGTTGGTCTTAGCTGGTTTTTTCAGCAGGGCTATCATGCAAAATGCACTTTTGTACGTCTTTTATACATGAATATGTATCCCCGGTGTTTCAGGGAACTCACCAAGTGTCAGAAAACACAACCCTCTCTATTTTCCTCCATACCCAAATCTCTAAAAAAGGGGCTGCAACGGATCTGATAAAAACTGATCCAGATTTGAACACTGTCCTGACGTCAGGACGGTGGCGCTACGGCTATTGGGCCAACTCCACCAATCAGGAGGAGACCGCCACGGCCATTGCCGTTCGAAAGCGCTGGAGACGCTGTAGTACATATGCCAGGCCAGTAGATGGTGCTGTTCTCACTGAATCTGCCCCTGCACAAACAGAGCTATAAATTGTCAAATTGAGCAAAATGAGGCATGGCTAAAATGCATGATCTGTTTGGTATTTTGAAAAAAAAAAAGTATAAATATGCCTTATATAGGTATGGTCCTACACTATATTATTCAAATATAGCATGATAGGTCCACTTTAAGTAAATAAAGTTGCCTTGCCTGGAATGAAATTCATGCAACTCTTAATATTAGATAGTGTGTTTTTAAGTGGCGATGGAGATTATTTGTTGACCCTGCTTTAAAGCTCCCATGTCATGCTTTTCCGGTTATTACCCGTCCCCTTGTGTGTTATGAAGGTTTTTATGCATGTAAACGGTGTGCAGAGTCAAAACCCTCAAAGTACACCCTGTAGCGAGTAAAACTCTAACACAGAAAATACCTCCCCAAAACGCCTCGTTGGAGATACGTCACTGCCCATTTGAGTCTTCCATTTAGTTCCGGGTACCGCCTGATGTCATGCGGTACCCGGAACGAAATGGACCAATCCCGAAGAGCTATGGCCACACCAGCAGCGGCGTGTTCCTCCTCCAGAGGTTCGAAGAACCGGCATTTCACAGACGAAAGCTTCCAAAACATTGCCCAGTTTGAGGCCGGATATGCACAGCTTGTTTGGACCGTTTGGAGCAGGGGAAGATCTGGGTATACAACCTGTAAGTTTGCATTGTTATTTGTGTATTTATCAAACAAGACTGTTTAAATGTGTAAACTGTGTTGGACTGCTAAGCCATTGACACAGTGCTAACTGTGCTAACTAAGTTGCTAGAGTTTCCATATATCAACTCTAATATCAGCAGATGGCCTTGCATACATGTATCTCATAGCAGGAGAATGTCTGCATTCACACACAAAATACCTATTGACAGTATACTGCGGGTGATTTGCCGGTCAGTCGCGAAACGTAATTACATTATAGCTGGCGTAGCGATCTAACACACGGAGCTAGAGCTAGTTTTGGTCAGAAAAACATTTTTGTGATGCTACGTTGCTAGCGTTTAAATATATCAACTACAATGTCAGCAGATGGCCTTACATGTTTGTCATGGCAGGAGAATGTCTGCAGTCACACACACGGAATACTCATACAGTATACTCCGGTTTACCGTACATTGTGACCGTACATATACTGCATGTAGCTAACGAGGCTAGCTGTATGCTAGCGCAAAACAATGTATTCATGCAAGTTACATTGTATGGTAGCAGAATACCCGTATACGATTGCAATTATAAACACGTTATTGCTAGCCTAATATGAACCACTAGCTTTTGTTCATAGTAGTTTTATTACACTGCATTATAGTTGCCTTTCCTCCAAGCTAACGTTCATATCGTGTTAGCTACCAAGGTAAACAAAGCTAGGTTAGCATATTAGCAGGCAAGCTGTTCATTACACAACTACTACTAACGAATCTAAAACAACTAAGTTTCTCTAATATTTTGTGATTTGCATTTGATTTCGTCCAGCCAGATCCTGGCGGACAATCCATGACGGGGAAGGGATTCTACTACTACTGAGGCCTCGTGCTAAAAGGCACCGCACCGCACCGGCTGTGCGCAGGCAAGAGGAGGAATGGATGATATACCGTGTATATATGTATATTTATGTTCATTTTGTACATTTCTAAAAATAAAGTTTAATGGAAATACTTAGTAGGCCTATCCTTTCTTCCCTGAATTCATATATAGCAAACCATGATTTGATTTCTCATCAAACAGTAGTAGTTTATAACGGGTAAAAATAACTTACTCTTTGTTATGAGAGTAGCTCGTAGGCCACAACGGAAAGACAAGGAGACATACACGAGTTTACAAAACCACGGCACATTTATTGTGGTAAATGCAAAGATAGGTGGTTGAGAGGATCGCAGAGTTAGTCTTCCTGCAGCCGCTTTGGAGAGAGACTGGGGCCGTAGTGTCCGGAGGTGTCCGTGATCGTGCTGATTAGCCTCTTCAGCTCCACCCCATCGTAAGACAAAGGCCCTGGGGCCGTCACACTCTTCTATAACAACAGTTAAAAATATATATGTATATAAAATATACCGCTGTACCGACGCCATGATAAGACTGATGTTACGCTGAGAGCAGCCGGGAAAAGCACTGTTAGACATGGGCGCAGCCTCTCTGGTGGTTGACTAATCAGAACGAGTGGCCGAGCTGACCAATCGGAGCACACTAGGCTCACAGGGAGGGGGGGGCAAGAGCTCCAACGAGTCGTTTAGTGGAGAAAGTGAATACTGCTGAATACACATGCTTGACAGAGATGCTGTATGCGAAACCAATGTGAGTTTGGAAAATTGCACAGTATAAATCTATTTTAGTATACCTCAACAATGTAATTATGATCAGTGGAAATGGCCATGACATGGGCCCTTTAAAGGATATTTTGCCTTTACAAATGGTGAGCTTTATCACTGCCTGGGTTTTGCTTGAAGTGCATCCAAATGCTGCTGCGTTTTCGTGTTTGGCTCATTTTCCATCCGAAAAAACACGTCGTCTACCTGTCCTGTACCACTTGTTATGACTTCTCTCTCTCGCATATTCCGTTAAGACCCACCCCATCTCACTCCTCGTGCTGAAACCTACCAATCAGAGTAGGGGCGGGTCTTCACAGAATACGTTTGGGGAACAAAATCAAGCTTTTTAAAAGGCGAGTGGATTTTGGCAGGCAGTGAGTGCGGACCAACGATTGAACGATAACAAGAACGGCTCTCACCAAGTACGACTCGGTTCCCCTCGTTCGTACCAAAGAGCCATTCAAAAGAATCGGCTCGTTCGCGACCGACACATCACTAGTAGTCATACTCACAGCCGAAGGAGGCTCCCTTCTTTCGGGTGTAAAACCTTTGTCAGGGGTTCCCAAACTTTTCAGCCCGCGACCCCCAAAATAACAGTGCCAGAGACTGGCGACCCCCCACCACGTGAATTGTCAACGGGGGGAGCCTTACTGCGGGGACATTCTACAGATGGCCAGTCCGCCCCTGAAAAATGTCTATGCACACGTTATTAATAATAATAATAATAATAATTAAAAAAAATGTTTTCATCTTGCGACCCACACTTTGGGAACCCCTGGTCTATGGTGTAAAGTATGAAAATAAGGAGCCACTCCCCACGCCCCTCTGAGAGATATTGGTTAAAAAGAACACTAAGGCGCGTTCACACCGGAGTACTTTTCCCCATACTTTTCCCGTTTAGTTCCGTTAGTACCCCTTATGTCGCGTTCACACCAAAAAGAGTACTTAGTGCCGGGAACTTTTACCCCCATTTTTAGTGCCTGCTGAGAGGTGGTACTCTCCTGGCGACCCCCCACCACGTGCATTGTCAATGGGGGGAGGGGTGCTAGTGAATTGTCAACGGGGGGGCTAATGCTAATAATGCTAATGTCAGCAAATACAATGGCGGCTTCAAAAAACTTTTCAGAGTTTTACGGGCCGTGGTTTGCAATTCGCCCAGCCAATCAGAAATTGGTACTTTTTTCTCCCAGGATAGTCCCACCTCTCTAGCAGGCAGTAAAAATGGGGGTAAGAGTTCTCTGAACTAAGTTCTCTTTTGGTGTGAATGCAAAATTCCAGGCACTAACGGAACTAAACGGGAAAAGTACGGGTAAAAGTACTCCGGTGTGAACGCGCCTATTGTCTCCCAACACCTGCATTCTTTAAGTACAACGATTTTACAGCATTCTACATTGTCAATTATTTAGATTGTGTTTAAGTAGTAACATAATATTTCGGAGTAGGGATTGCAGCACAGTGTCAGCTAATCATATGACGACTCAAACCCTACACAGAATGAGAGCAAAGGTAAGCTAAATGTTTTTGCATAACTCCAATCAGGTTTCTCCTGAGGTAAACATGTACTAGATGCAATAAGAGTGCCTCTGACCTGTTAAAGGTCACACTAACATTTCCATGATACATTTACATAAGTCAAGGTGCTCTGTACAAAGATCAGCTAAACCAGTTGAGATGCAATTATAAATGATGAAATGAAAATGTTACTTAGGTTTTCCTTTTGACGATCACAAAAGTCATATTCCTTTTATATGTAAAGTCAAGTGCGATAAATGTCTCATTAACACAGGTTCCAGTGTAAATAATGATTAGATACTTGATAAAATACTTAACAGTTAATCACTTCATTAGTATCTGTTTATGATTCTTTGTTAGTTTAAAAGTTTAGTCAAATCATAGAAGAAGTTCCCTTATGAGTCATTTATTTCCCAGGTTTTCTTTCAACAGTTATTTCCATTTTCACTCATGGGTCTACAGGTTTTATTTTGATGTGGAGGCCATTAAGTGAACGAAGCACTAGTCGAGGAATTATCTGTGGTGTTTGCGTCGGGTCCTCGATCAGATGGTATCTCTGCAGTGTCAGCGCTGTTGACACTTTCAGCTCGTTCATGGCAAAGTTCTGACCAATGCAGTTTCTGAGTGAGGAAAACAGCACCAATGAGTGGAATATGGTGACAAATTAAGCTTTAAAGTAACATCATATAGGAAGACAGCACTTAAGGTTATGGAAATCAGATGAACAGTCAATACCAAATGATATATATATTTTTGATTGACATAATATTGGAATAGGTTGGACAAGAAGGCAACAGCAACAGCCTTTCAGTAAGCCTTTCGTGTTTGCCAAATATGTTTTTACTGCAGGGCTATTGTATTGTAATGTGTTGTAAACTTAGCTGTAGCCCTATTTTTAGTAAGCTAGTCACACGGTATCATATGAGGACAAACCTTGGCCCAGCAGAGAAGGGTACGAATGCGTGAGGAGGCCTCTTGGAAACATTCTCCGGGAGAAATCGCAGTGGGTCAAAGACCTGTGTTGACACAAGATGGAAAAACAAACACCAGTGTGGCATTAATCAAACTTTTTCTTAATTTCTCCCATGAACATGTAATGAGTTCATGCTCACGCACACCCCTAATACAGTGAGGGAATAAACCATGCTAGGTCCTAGAAGTCACTCTGTGATATGCTGACATCTCGGACCAGTGGGGGCACTAGGGTTTGCATTAATTGTGCACTAATTGAATGACTTTGATACTTGTGTGGTGGCCCTGAAGTTGGTCTATTCTCAAAAGAAGAAGTATTTAAGATTGTCGCAGACTGACAGACAAAGAATCATCGTCCAACGTCATGTTTTCTGAAATGCTATTGTGTTATGATCCTTAGGGCCATCATACCACGACAGTATATGATTTTTAAAAAATGTATGTAGAAGTATCATAGGTTTACTTCTATGGGCACATGTGAGCTTACACATTTAAAAATACTTCCACAGAATGATCTTCTTTACTTACTTCAGGGTTTTCCCAGACAGTTGCATTCCTGTGAAGCGAATACACACCTGTTCCAATATGACTCCCTACAAATAAGAGCAAAACAAAAATGTATTTGTAATAAGATTGTGCAGGGAAAAACAATTAATATATTATGTTTGAGACAATTTTGCAAACCTGCTGCTATAATTCAAATCATGAAGGTTAACAGGTTCATTTGTGCAAGCTTGACTCAATAAAAATAAATGTTTTCAAAGTTAATCTTCATACGATACGATATACTTTATTGTCCCCGTAAGGACATTTTGTTCTGGACTCCGTCCTGCAGTTCCGCATACCTTTACCTTATCTTTTACCACAGGGTATAAACGTTTGATGCATGCAACTGTATGCTGTTTTATTCACATTCATCTGCAAAGAACCATTAAAGACAAACCTGCAGGCAAAGTCCTTCCATCAAAAAAGGTAATGGTCTTGGTGGTGATTCTGGACATTCCTGGTACCGGAGGGTAAAGGCGGAGGGACTCTTTTATGAACATTGTAGTGTATGGAATTTTACTGAGATCCTCCCTAAAAAGTAAACAGACAAGTGTTAGTTCAACAATTGGCAGCACGACATACATTTGCATTGTTTTCAAATGTAAGCCCACCACTCCATGGTGTCCTTGCCATCCAGGGCTTGAAGGACCTCATCCCGGCACATCTTCTGGTACTCTGGGTGGCAGGCCAGAGAGTAGAGGATGAAGGACATGGCACTGGCTGTAGTGTCATGGCCTTCAAACATGAAGGTGTCCACCTCTGCTTGTATATCTTCATCTGACAGACCCTGTTTGTTCTCATCCTTAAATAAAAGGCAAACTTAAAACATTAGTAATGAACATATTATGTCTTAATGTGACACTACTACTCCAATTAAAAACCGTACAAGTTGCAGGCCTATTGGAATTGGCACAGAAACAGCTAATGTCTGTCAGATCCTTTTACAGGTCAACTGTGTTTGGAAAGAAAGGACTTGACATTTTAGTTACCGAGTTACAGAGGTGTCCTTGAGTAGCTTATTGTGTCATATTGATTATATGTGCACAACAGAAATGTATAACTTTTAAGTTGCTGCTCAAGAGTCCCTCATAAGAGTAAAATAACCAGACTGTTGCCTTTGTACCAGTGGCCTCATGCTCAGCATATCAATGCTCATTCGAAAAACCTTCTGCGTTTCCTTTTGCCCTAGTTTTTTGCCCCTTGCAGGTTAAGCACATACAGTATAATATTTGCGTCATCTCAGGTTATAAACATGACACAACTACGCTTTTTTAATGTGCGGCAACTTTAAGACTGTTCATGCTTTAAATATCTCATTACTAAAATGTTCACGATTATTAATTCATTATTCTCTATAGAGAGCTTGCTGCTTTGACAATTGCAGTTTTTTACGTATGTTGTTTTTTTCATTGATCAGAAGTGTCTCATTTTGTGAATTCAATACATGGCACATAACATACTCTCGCTAAGAGAAGGATGTCCAGAAAGTCCACGTTTCTCTTTCCCTGTACGCGATCCAGCTCGTTCTCCTCCTTGAGTGCTTCTTTCCTCTTTCGTATGACTTCCCCTTCAAAATAAGAGAATAATTAATGAGCATATCCCCAGTAACTCTTAAAATGCAGCAACCATAAACCTACAGTTTAGAGCCTATACAATTTCGATATATGGGCAAGCTAAATTCAGTTTTAGATTGTCATGAAGGTAATATCTGTGAACATCTTACCTGTGTGACTGTGAGCCACCTTGCATGCTTTTCTTAGTCTGAAGCCATGTGGGCTGAGGTAGAAAATGAGGTCATTGTGGTATGGAAACGTCCTGAACCGCAGGTTAATCAAATTACTGAGCTCATACACTGCCTTGATGTATTCATTTGTTCCGCTGAAATAAGAACGTAGACAAACAGTTCAGACAACTGAGAACATAAACCTGTAATTGTGAATGGCGGGAAAACGTTTGTATGGACTCGCCTCTCGGTCTGACAGTTGCTGTTGTAGCTGAACGCAACACTTCATGATGCTGTCCAGTGTCATAAGGCTCACGTGGTTAAACAATTCAAAGGACTCATTGGTTTTTGCATAACTCTCCCATTTGTCCTGGCAACAGTGAAAGAACGGATGTGAGGTCTCAGCAGGACGTGGAAAAAACTTCAACACACTTAGCTGGAACAACTTTGACATAAAATAGCTGCAGCATCTGGAAAGCCTAAGCCTATATTTCCTCCACATCACTTCACCATTGACTACTTATTATAGCACTTTACACAAAAGCATTTTCCTTGTACAAATTATGTGAAATGCAACTTGGCAAAAAAAACAGACACTGATTTTATAAACAAAAAAAACTGTCATTAACGTACCAGCATGGTTTTAAACAGAGTCTGACATCAGATTTACGTAGGGTTTCAAAACTTCAAAATGGAAACCTGGGGTCAAGAGCCTTCTCTGGCGAAACCACTTCTGACCATCAGACACCAATAAGCCATCACCTGAAGACAGACAGAGGCAGTATGGATCAGCGAGGGAAGCAGCTTAACAGAAAATACTGTGCAGTAAACCAAATATGCTGTAGGAGAAAGTAAAAGCAATCTTACCAATCCAAGGCTTAATAAAAGTATATGCCATATTATCTTTTGGCTCTGTTACGAAACAAAACAATTACAGATTATGTTACATTGACCTTTGTTTATTGAAATGCAGATAATAAACCAATATGAGTCTACATGTATACGACGTAGTAAAAAGCATTGTCAAAAGATGAATTTGACTTAACTGCTACATTGTAAAGGTTTATGACTTCAGTAAAGATATAAAACAATGGCTCACACACCTGTAGATGTCAATATAGTTTTTCACATAGTCTGGATGGTGAATGTTGAGGAAACAAAGAAAGGGACCAAACCACATCGGGAAAGCATAAGGGTACTGCTGTCCCCATTTCACAATCTTTTTTCAAGTCCGACCCATCCTGTTTAAACTGAAAGTGAAAACATAAAAACATAGATTAAGCTTAACCAATATGCTGGAGCCTGAAGAGGACAAAGTTATCCCCTGAGTTGTGATGCTCTATAAACTAATACTCAACTGCTAAGTTTAAGCCTTAATTGCATCCAAATTGTACTTAAATAAATGTAAAGAAGTTCAAATCAGGGACAACCCAATTAAATAACACCAATAATAATAATAATAACATAAGAATACGCTTTGAATTTCCTTTTTTCGCAGTGTTTTTCTCAGGCTTTTCTTATTGCTAAATCTGAGTCTGTTGCACATGATGAGACTGGGGATGACCTTTGACAGTTGCAAACACTGGGGAAGCTGCAAAAAGGGACGGTTCATCAATCAATCAATCAATGTTTATGTATATAGCCCAATATCACAAATGTTACATTTGTCTCAGTGGACTTGCAGTGGTTGCATTCATTCTTATTCCTCTGATCAGAAACATGCTAGAGTGAGGACAGGAAGACACATTCTACATCTGCTGCTGAAATGACTATTCTCCCATGCAAATAAACAAATGATATGTTACATTTAATCATCTTTAAATGACAGGGTAGTAAAACGAACATCATTTATATGTGTTTCTTGGAAGTTTTATTTCCATTAGAGTGAAAGAAAACATGGAAGCAAAATAAACCAAAATAACAAGTACATGAAAAAACGATCTTTTTGCCTGTAATGTCCTTAAACAGTAACTTCATAATTTTGATTGTTGGCTGCTCATTTAATAACTATTAATTTGACTAGTTTGTTGTCTGCTCTTGTGCTTAGTGAATACTAAAGAAGACCATTTGTAGAATTCTGTTGAGTATTACACAATTGCGTGAGTGTGAGGGTATTAAAATAAATTGGTCAGTAAGTCAGAGATTCTATTATTTAATACATTATTATTATTAATTGATTCTTGCACTTGCTTCTGCGTCACTGAGCAGTCATTATACACGTTACCTCCTTTAGATGTCCAAAAAGCCAGTGCGACGGTGGTCCTGGAAACAATTCCATACTTTGCATCGCAGCTCTTCTTTGGGCGAGCAAGACTGTCAACTTATAAACAACGGCAACAACACAGAGCACCGCGATCAAGTGGTGCATGTGGGGTAAGCCCAGCTGATACTTCACGAAACCCTCAGTTGACTCCATGCTTGCGACTTCCTTGATGATGATCAGTGATTCACACAACACAGTAGGCTTGTTGTAGCTGCGGCTCGTCTCGAAAGTAGACAAGAATAGCCGATTGCAGCCGGGGGAGGTCTCAAAAAGCTCGCCTGAAGTCGGACAGCTCGGGTTGCGTTCGAATACTCCAAAAAACAGCTCCTAAGTTCTAACCCTATCGTCTATTCCTTGACCTCGGAGTGAAACGTCATGGGGTTAAGGGATAGTGGATAGGAGAATTCAAAAGGATTTAGGAGAAGAGACTGCGGCACTTTAGAGAATCCGACTGCACTTTCACTATCCGACGTGTTTATGATGCGCCAGCGGAGGTCATAAATGTGCGCCTGCTGCTGTGGGGAAACTATGGAAACTACAGTTTTCTATACAGCGGACTACAACATGGATGTTTAATAAGAACGAGGGACTACTGTAAACTCATCTAGAGACTCTGCACCGCACCGTGCTCTGATGCTGTTGTTTTATGCTTTATGAACAGGGACAACAGAGAAACATATTCTTCATGACCAAAGTTGGAATTGAAATAAAAAAGGAAAGTGAAACTTATGCTCGTCACCCTCTCCCTCCGGTCCACATTAATACAAATGATCCCAATACGTATGATTGTATGAAAAGATCTTAAAATCAATACAAATGTATTTATTATAACGTTAGTCCTTAACATCTATCACTGTGTATATCACCATTCAAACATCTTTTAAAAGTTGAACAAACCCCACACAGCTCAGTAAAGACTGTGAAAATTGACTTTATTTGATCATTTCAGTAAAAACTAACGTTCATATTTCTCTTTTTGATTATAATACTGATGAACGTTCAAAACAAAGCACTTTGGCAACTTACCACATACGTTTTAAATTGCTTAATAAGCACCGTAACTTTATACCGATATCATTTCTCGTTCATAATCGGTTGTTTCCGTGAACGGCCGACTGTTGTGACGGCAAATGCTGCGGCTGCAAGGCATTGTGGGTTAGCATTTTCTCCTCTCCTTTCGGTTAGGGAGGTCCAGTGGTTCCTAAGCTAAAGGAGGTTATAAAGGAAGTTTGAAACCTCCTTTCCTTTTAATTTAGAGAATTCGAACGGCACTTATCATGGCTGCCACTGAGGGACTTCCGGGTCATTTCACTCCGTTAGGAAGGTTCCTAAGCTAAATGGACTATTCGAATGCAACCTCGGAGTCGGCTTCTTCTTCTTCTCTCGGTTTTTTGGCGGATTGCAAACAACTTTAAGGTGCATACCGCCATCTACTGTACAAAGTGTGTATCACCATATCATCCTATCACCACTTGTGGAATTATACCATGTATTTACGTTGTTTTAAATTTTTCCAATCAATCCTGTTTCATTCAAATATTTAAGAATGGCCTTCCTGGTAGCTCTTACGCCCTCACCTTCTGTCCCCAGTGTCCCCATCAGGCTCCACTCCCTTCCTGCCTCTCTGACCCTGTCTCTTAGTTTTTTCCCTCTCTGTTTTGTACATGTTGCAGTGTAATACGATGTGTTCCACATTTTCTTTCACTCCACACCCCCTGCATTCTTCAACTTCGCTTTTTACCATTATAAACATTGTGCCGTTTAATCCTGGATGATCCAATCTGAGTTATAGTGATGATGATCTCCTCCCGTCTGTTCCTTTCTGTATAGATCTTTATTATGACTGATTTCTGTAACTTGTGGTATCTCCTCCCTTTCTGATCTTCCTCCCACCTTTTTCTGCCATATTTCCATACCCCTTCTTCTAATTATTGCTTTTCCTTCTCCTTTTCCAAGTGAAACTGGTATTGCTATTTCCTTCTGTAACGCATCTTTCGCTAATTATCAGCATGCTCATTCCTTGAACCCCTCTAATGTGCCAGGCACCCAGCATAACTGCACATCTATTCCCCTCCTCTGAAGTCTCAGTAGCAATGGTTAGTTCTAATGATTAAATCTTCTCTAACAGTTATTGTGGACTGTATGCTTTCCAAAGCAGATCGTGAGTCTGTGCATATCACCACCCTATCAGGTCTCTCTTCAACCTATTGTAGTCCAATAATTGCTGCGAGTATTTCTGCTGTATAAACTGATAAGTTATGTGACACTCGTTTTGAGATTTGATATTTTGAATTCTGGTATATACACGCCTATCCCCACGCATTCTTGCTTCTTAGATCCACCTGTATACATTTTTGAGGTAATTGTATACTTTTTCGTTCAAGGTACATAATCGTTTTAAATTCCCACTTCATTTATTGCCACTCTTTTTCCTTTCTATGATACTCAACATCTATATTAGCTTCTGGGGAAAGCCATGGGGGAACACTGCTAATGGGCTTGCTTTGGCAAACTTTATGGTCTCCACTCCATATGCCCTCGTTATCTCCTACTTGTCCAGCCAAACCCACGCCCCTGGACTTTGTATATTCCCAGCAATCCTGTAGTATTCTGTTTGTGATATTTTCCTCTCCACTTCCTGTGTAGCCTGACCCAGTAGGCCTATGACAGAGCAAGTTTCTCTCTTCATGCACAAATGTGTTAATCGTTAATGTCAGATATGTTACTAAGTAAATACATTGTTCCTGCTCAAGATTAGATTCAACTTTATTGTTATTTGCACAGATTACAGTACAACGAAATGCAGTTTAGCTTCTAACCAGGAGTGCAAAAAGCAGTAAAGTGAAAAGTAATGTACCCAATCTACCAGAATAAAATATAGAATGAATTGAATGGACAGTGAGGGATATGAATATGCTAAGATATATAAAGTATGAAAACGGTAAGCAGTGCAAGTAAGTATTATGATGTGTGCTGATTCTCTCGCGTCCAGGAAGAAGTTTAAAGATTAAGAGACAAATGAGTCTCTGAAAGGGTTCAAATTGGTTACTTTAATTAAGCAGCGTGGTAGTGAAACAAACAAAGGGTAAGGAAGAGACAAAACCGGTGATGTCTCCAGGGAGCTGCAGCGTAGGAAAAAGAGCCCGGGTTGTCCTCCCCACATCTCCTTGATCCTCTTCTCGTTCTCTCCCGTGGTGAATAGTGGGACCGCCCCCCTTCTCATCTTCAATGTTCGATATCGCGAGAGAACAGATGATTTCGAACATTCTGTATTCCCTGCCTACTTCCTTAAGCCTTTTCTCCTCCTTATCTCTGTCATGACTTTCTATTTAATACCTTATAAACAGCTGTAATAGTTAGTTTTAGAAGTCCTAGGAAACACCTCTACGGCACAGTTCTCATTTAGGGTAACTCCCTCTGACGTCATAGCTACTCACGTATGTGTAAACACTCTACGATCAACTGTACCTTCATTTAATATTCAGCCGTAATAATATCTCAAACGTCTATCGATGTAGTGTTAAAGTCCGTACGTTTTGGTTGTGTAACACTCCATGTCATTTTCACTTTACATTCAGAAAACACATTGTTAGCTACATTCTACATACTGTTCGGATATGAAGGATTTTCAGAATAAAAGCTTGGCATTGAGATTTCCTGAGAACTTCCGGATTTTTCCCACAATAAAACAGCTTTTAAACTGACGATATGTTTTAGACTGAATTATGCTATTTAAAATGATTTCATTTCTAACAGTATAGTATAAAATATATAGATATTAATGTCATGATGATAAACATTGTGGAACAATGATGAAAAATGTGAATGGAAGTGGCGACCGTAAAACTGACACAAAACAACAACAAACTTTTGCCGAGCCAATGGAGAGTTTCATCACCAGCACGGGGTAAAAACCACCAATGAGCGTTCAGCTCGAGGATACCAGCGAGTCGTTTTCCGTTCTTATTATACATCCATGGTCGTTTCCCATCAAGCATTTAGCTTCCGCAAGCCCGTGGAGAGAGAACACTGCGCCGCCTCGCCCGCGCCTCGCTCTCAAGTCTGCGGGCGTCTTTGTCCCGCGAGATTTTCAACGACTCATGTAGGGCGAGCCTCCCTGAGCAAGTCGGACAAAATGACTAACCATCATGCAACGCACTAGCAAGACGTTGATCGCAATTGCGCAGATCTGCGCAGGTCTCGCTTGTCTCAAACAAGCCTAGTTTTGTGTGTGTGAGTGTGTGTGATGTAACCACCGGAAGTGGGTGAGAATGTGGCCTGCCCCGAACACCACTACAGCTCCGTCTGTTGTCATTAGTGATGGGAATTATGGCTCTTTGAAGGGAGCCGGATCTTATGGCTCCGTTCCTTTCAAAGAGCCGTTCAAAGGAGCCGTTTTTTTTTTTAAAGGGGGCGGGGTGGTTACTAGGTTTATCTGCGAAATAATCACCAGGATAATGATTGACTGTATTGCCAGACGTAATGTCAATAATCTGCATTGTAAACATGACACAAGGTGGCGCCATATCCATGTCATTCATGTCAGTGAATGTACTACTTTGAATTTACCCTCTGTATGTGTTAAAGGGGATCATGCAAAATGCACTTTTGTACGTCTTTTATACATGAATATGTGTCCCCGGTGTTTCAGGGAACTCACCAAGTGTCAGAAAACACAACCCTCTCTATTTTCCTCCATACCCAAATCTCTAAAAAAGGGGGCTGCAACGGGATCTGATAAAAACTGATCAGATTTATGAACACTGTCCTGACGTCAGGACGGTGGCGCTACGGCTATTGGGGCCAACTCCACCAATCAGGAGGAGAACCGCCACGGCCATTGTCCGTCGAAAGCGCTGGAAGACCGCTGTAGTACATATGCCAGGCCAGTAGATGGTGCTGGTGTTGTAAACTTTAGCTGTAGCCCTATTTTTAGTAAGCTAGTCACACGGTATCATATGAGGACAACCCTTGGCCCGCAGAGAAGGGCACGAATGTGTGAGGAGGCCTCTTGGAAACATTCTCCGGGAGAAAACGCAGTGGGGTCAAAGACCGTGTGAACACAAGATGGAAAAACAAACACCAGTGTGGCATTAATCAAACTTTTTCTTAATTTCTCCCATGACATTTAATGAGTTTCATGCTCACGCACACCCCTAATACAGTGAGGGAATAAACCATGCTAGGTCCTAGGAGTCACTCTGTGATATGCTGACATCTCGGTCAAGTGGGGGGCCACTAGGGTTTGCTTAATTGTGCACTAATTGAATGACTTTGACACTTGTGTGGTGGCCCTGAAGTTTGGTCTATTCTCAAAGAAGAAGTATTTAAGATTGTCGCAGACTGACAGACAAAGAATCATCGTCCAACGTCATGTTTTGCTGAAATGCTATTGTGTTATGATCCTTAGGGCCATCATACCACGACAGTATATGATTTTAAAACATTTTATGTAGAAGTATCATAGGTTTACTTCTATGGGCACATGTGAGCTTACACATTTAAAAATACTTCCCACAGAATGATCTTCTTTACTTACTTCAGGGTTTTCCCAGACAGTTGCATTCCTGTGAAGCGAATACACACTTGTTCCAATATGACTCCCTACAAATAAGAGCAAAACAAAATGTATTTGTAATAAGATTGTGCAGGGGAAAAACAATTAATATATTATGTTTGAGACAATTTTGCAAACCTGCTGCTATAATTCAAATCATGAAGGTTAACAGGTTCATTTGTGCAAGCTTGACTCATACAAATAACTGTTTTCAAAGTTAATCTTCATACGATACGATATACTTTATTGTCCCCGTAAGGGACATTTTGTTCTGGACTCCGTCCTGCATAGATAGTACTTTTATTGATCCCAAATTGGGAAATTGTTGTGGTTACAGCAGGTAAACCAGCCTGACCAGCCTGACCAGCCTTGTTGGTCTTAGCTGGTTTTTCAGCAGGGCTATCATGCAAAATGCACTTTTGTACGTCTTTTATACATGAATATGTATCCCCGGTGTTTCAGGGAACTCACCAAGTGTCAGAAAAACACAACCCTCTCTATTTTTCCTCCATACCCAAATCTCTAAAAAAGGGGCTGCAACGGATCTGATAAAACTGATCCAGATTTGAACACTGTCCTGACGTCAGGACGGTGGCGCTACGGCTATTGGGCCAACTTCCACCAATCAGGAGGAGACCGCCACGGCCATTGCCGTTCGAAAGCGCTGGAGACGCTGTAGTACATATGCCAGGCCAGTAGATGGTGCTGTTCTCACTGAATCTGCCCCTGCACAAACAGAGCTATAAATTGTCAAATTGAGCAAATGAGGCATGGCTAAAATGCATGATCTGTTTGGTATTTTTGAAAAAAAAAAGTATAAATATGCCTTATATAGGTATGGTCCTACACTATATTATTCAAATATAGCATGATAGGTCCACTTTAAGTAAATAAAGTTGCCTTGCCTGGAATGAAATTCATGCAACTCTTAATATTAGATAGTGTGTTTTTAAGTGGCGATGGGAGATTATTTGTTGACCCTGCTTTTAAAGCTCCCATGTCTATGCTTTTCCGGTTATTACCCGTCCCCTTGTGTGTTTATGAAGGTTTTTATGCATGGAAACGGTGTGTGCAGAGTCCAAACCCTCAAAGTACAACCCTGTAGCGAGGTAAAGAACTCTAACACAGAAAATACCTCCCCAAAACGCCTCGTTGGAGATACGTCACTGCCCATTTGAGGCTTCTTCCATTTAGTTCCGGGTACCGCCTGATGTCATGCCGGTACCCGGAACGAAATGGACCAATCCCGAAGAGCTATGGCCACACCAGCAGCGGCGTGTTTCCTCCTCCAGAGGTTCGAAGAAGAACCGGCATTTCACAGACGAAAGCTTCCAAAACATTGCCCAGTTTGAGGCCGGATATGCACAGCTTGTTTGGACCGTTTGGAGCAGGGGAAGATCTGGGTATACAACCTGTAAGTTTGCATTTGTTATTTGTGTATTTATCAAACAAGACTGTTTAAATGTGTAAACTGTGTTGGACTGCTAAGCCATTGACACAGTGCTAACTGTGCTAACTAAGTTGCTAGAGTTTCCATATATCAACTCTAATATCAGCAGATGGCCTTGCATACATGTATCTCATAGCAGGAGAATGTCTGCATTCACACACAAAATACCTATTGACAGTATACTGCGGGTGATTTGCCGGTCAGTCGCGAAACGTAATTACATTATAGCTGGCGTAGCGATCTAACACACGGATCTAGAGCTAGTTTTGGTCAGAAAAACATTTTTTGTGATGCTACGTTGCTAGCGTTTAAATATATCAACTACAATGTCAGCAGATGGCCTTACATGTTTGTCATGGCAGGAGAATGTCTGCAGTCACACACACGGAATACTCATACAGTATACTCCGGTTTACCGTACATTGTGACCGTACATATACTGCATGTAGCTAACGAGGCTAGCTGTATGCTAGCGCAAAACAATGTATTCATGCAAGTTACATTGTATGGTAGCAGAATACCCGTATACGATTGCAATTATAAACACGTTATTGCTAGCCTAATATGAACCACTAGCTTTTGTTCATAGTAGTTTTTATTACACTGCATTATAGTTGCCTTTCCTCCAAGCTAACGTTCATATCGTGTTAGCTACCAAGGTAAACAAAGCTAGGTTTAGCATATTAGCAGGCAAAGCTGTTCATTACACAACTCTACTAACGAATCTAAAACAACTAGGTTCTCTAATATTTTGTGATTTGCATTTGATTTCGTCCAGCCAGATCCTGGCGGACAATCCATGACGGGGAAGGGATTCTACTACTATCTGAGGCCTCGTGCTAAAAGGCACCGCACCGCACCGGCTGTGCGCAGGCAAGAGGAGGAATGGATGATATACCGTGTATATATGTATATTTATGTTCATTTTGTACATGTCTAAAAATAAAGTTTAATGGAAATACTTAGTAGGCCTATCCTTTCTTCCCTGAATTCATATATAGCAAACCATGATTTGATTTCTCATCAAACAGTAGTAGTTTATAACGGGTAAAAATAACTTACTCTTGTTATGAGAGTAGCTCGTAGGCCACAACGGAAAGACAAGGAGACATACACGAGTTTACAAAACCACGGCACATTTATTGTGGTAAATGCAAAGATAGGTGGTTGAGAGGATCGCAGAGTTAGTCCCTTCCTGCAGCCGCTTTGGAGAGAGACTGGGGCCGTAGTGTCCGGAGGTGTCCGTGATCGTGCTGATTAGCCTCTTCAGCTCCACCCCATCGTAAGACAAAGGCCTGGGGCCGTCACACTCTTCTATAACAACAGTTAAAAATATATATTTATATAAAATATAACCGCTGTACCGACGCCATGATAAGACTGATGTTACGCTGAGAGCAGCCGGGAAAAGCACTGTTAGACATGGGCGCAGCCTCTCTGGTGGTTGACTAATCAGAACGAGTGGCCGAGCTGACCAATCGGAGCACACTAGGCTCACAGGGAGGGGGGGGCAAGAGCTCCAACGAGTCGTTTAGTGGAGAAAGTGAATACTGCTGAATACACATGCTTGACAGAGATGCTGTATGCGAAACCAATGTGAGTTTTGGAAAATTGCACAGTATAAATCTATTTTAGTATACTCAACAATGTAATTATGATCAGTGGAAATGGCCATGACATGGGCCCTTTAAAGGATATTTTGCCTTTACAAATGGTGAGCTTTATCACTGCCTGGGTTTTGCTTGAAGTGCATCCAAATGCTGCTGCGTTTTCGTGTTTGGCTCATTTTCCATCCGAAAAACACGTCGTCTACCTGTCCTGTACCACTTGTTATGACTTCTCTCTCTCGCATATTCCGTTAAGACCCACCCCATCTCACTCCTCGTGCTGAAACCTACCAATCAGAGTAGGGGCGGGTCTTCACAGAATACGTTTGGGGAACAAAATCAAGCTTTTTAAAAGGCGAGTGGATTTTGGCAGGCAGTGAGTGCGGACCAACGATTGAACGATAACAAGAACGGCTCTCACCAAGTACGACTCGGTTCCCCTCGTTCGTACCAAAGAGCCATTCAAAAAGAATCGGGCTCGTTCGCAGGACCGACACATCACTAGTAGTCATACTCACAGCCGAAGGAGGCTCCCTTCTTTCGGGTGTAAAACCTTTGTCAGGGGTTCCCAAACTTTTCAGCCCGCGACCCCCAAAATAACAGTGCCAGAGACTGGCGACCCCCCACCACGTGAATTGTCAACGGGGGGAGCCTTACTGCGGGGACATTCTACAGATGGCCAGTCCGCCCCTGAAAAATGTCTATGCACACGTTATTAATAATAATAATAATAATAATTAAAAAAAAATGTTTCATCTTGCGACCCACACTTTGGGAACCCCTGGTCTATGGTGTAAAGTATGAAAATAAGGAGCCACTCCCCACGCCCCTCTGAGAGATATTGGTTAAAAAGAACACTAAGGCGCGTTCACACCGGAGTACTTTTCCCCATACTTTTCCCGTTTAGTTCCGTTAGTACCCCTTATGTCGCGTTCAACACCAAAAAGAGTACTTAGTGCCGGGAACTTTTACCCCCATTTTTAGTGCCTGCTGAGAGGTGGTACTCTCCTGGCGACCCCCCCACCACGTGCATTGTCATGGGGGGAGGGGTGGCTAGTGAATTGTCAACGGGGGGCTAATGCTAATAATGCTAATGTCAGCAAATACAATGGCGGCTTCAAAAAACTTTTCAGAGTTTTACGGGCCGTGGTTTGCAATTCGCCCAGCCAATCAGAAAATTGGTACTTTTTTCTCCCCAGGGATAGTCCCACCTCTCTAGCAGGCAGTAAAAATGGGGGGTAAGAGTTCTCTGAACTAAGTTCTCTTTTTGGTGTGAATGCAAAATTCCAGGCACTAACGGAACTAAACGGGAAAAGTACGGGTAAAAGTACTCCGGTGTGAACGCGCCTATTGTCTCCCAACACCTGCATTCTTTAAGTACAACGATTTTACAGCATTCTACATTGTCAATTATTTAGATTGTGTTTAAGTAGTAACATAATATTTCGGAGTAGGGATTGCAGCACAGTGTCAGCTAATCATATGACGACTCAAACCCTACACAGAATGAGAGCAAAGGTAAGCTAAATGTTTTTGCATAACTCCAATCAGGTTTCTCCTGAGGTAAACATGTACTAGATGCAATAAGAGTGCCTCTGACCTGTTAAAGGTCACACTAACATTTCCATGATACATTTACATAAGTCAAGGTGCTCTGTACAAAGATCAGCTAAACCAGTTGAGATGCATTTATAAATGATGAAATGAAAATGTTACTTAGGTTTTCCTTTTGACGATCACAAAAGTCATATTCCTTTTATATGTAAAGTCAAGTGCGATAAATGTCTCATTAACACAGGTTCCAGTGTAAATAATGATTAGATACTTGATAAAATACTTAACAGTTAATCACTTCATTAGTATCTGTTTATGATTCTTTGTTAGTTTAAAAAGTTTAGTCAAATCATAGAAGAAGTTCCCTTATGAGTCATTTATTTCCCAGGTTTTCTTTCAACAGTTATTTCCATTTTCACTCATGGGTCTACAGGTTTTATTTTGATGTGGAGGCCATTAAGTGAACGAAGCACTAGTCGAGGAATTATCTGTGGTGTTTGCGTCGGGTCCTCGATCAGATGGTATCTCTGCAGTGGTCAGCGCTGTTGACACTTTCAGCTCGTTCATGGCAAAGTTCTGACCAATGCAGTTTCTGAGTGAGGAAAACAGCACCAATGAGTGGAATATGGTGACAAATTAAGCTTTAAAGTAACATCATATAGGAAGACAGCACTTAAGGTTATGGAAATCAGATGAACAGTCAATACCAAATGATATATATATTTTTGTATTGACATAATATTGGAATAGGTTGGACAAGAAGGCAACAGCAACAGCCTTTCAGTAAGCCTTTCGTGTTTGCCAAATATGTTTTTACTGCAGGGCTATTGTATTGTAATGTGTTGTAAACTTAGCTGTAGCCCTATTTTTTAGTAAGCTAGTCACACGGTATCATATGAGGACAAACCTTGGCCCAGCAGAGAAGGGTACGAATGCGTGAGGAGGCCTCTTGGAAACATTCTCCGGGAGAAAATCGCAGTGGGTCAAAGACCTGTGTTGACACAAGATGGAAAAACAAACACCAGTGTGGCATTAATCAAACTTTTTCTTAATTTCTCCCATGAACATGTAATGAGTTCATGCTCACGCACACCCCTAATACAGTGAGGGAATAAACCATGCTAGGTCCTAGGAGTCACTCTGTGATATGCTGACATCTCGGACCAGTGGGGGGCACTAGGGTTTGCATTAATTGTGCACTAATTGAATGACTTTGATACTTGTGTGGTGGCCCTGAAGTTGGTCTATTCTCAAAAGAAGAAGTATTTAAGATTGTCGCAGACTGACAGACAAAGAATCATCGTCCAACGTCATGTTTTCTGAAATGCTATTGTGTTATGATCCTTAGGGCCATCATACCACGACAGTATATGATTTTTAAAAAAATGTATGTAGAAGTATCATAGGTTTACTTCTATGGGCACATGTGAGCTTACACATTTAAAAATACTTCCACAGAATGATCTTCTTTACTTACTTCAGGGTTTTCCCAGACAGTTGCATTCCTGTGAAGCGAATACACACCTGTTCCAATATGACTCCCTACAAATAAGAGCAAAACAAAAATGTATTTGTAATAAGATTGTGCAGGGAAAAACAATTAATATATTATGTTTGAGACAATTTTGCAAACCTGCTGCTATAATTCAAATCATGAAGGTTAACAGGTTCATTTGTGCAAGCTTGACTCAATAAAAATAAATGTTTTCAAAGTTAATCTTCATACGATACGATATACTTTATTGTCCCCGTAAGGACATTTTGTTCTGGACTCCGTCCTGCAGTTCCGCATACCTTTACCTTATCTTTTACCACAGGGTATAAACGTTTGATGCATGCAACTGTATGCTGTTTTATTCACATTCATCTGCAAAGAACCATTAAAGACAAACCTGCAGGCAAAGTCCTTCCATCAAAAAAGGTAATGGTCTTGGTTGGTGATTCTGGACATTCCTGGTACCGGAGGGTAAAGGCGGAGGGACTCTTTTATGAACATTGTAGTGTATGGAATTTTACTGAGATCCTCCCTAAAAAGTAAACAGACAAGTGTTAGTTCAACAATTGGCAGCACTGACATACATTTGCATTGTTTTCAAATGTAAGCCCACCACTCCATGGTGTCCTTGCCATCCAGGGCTTGAAGGACCTCATCCCGGCACATCTTCTGGTACTCTGGGTGGCAGGCCAGAGAGTAGAGGATGAAGGACATGGCACTGGCTGTAGTGTCATGGCCTTCAAACATGAAGGTGTCCACCTCTGCTTGTATATCTTCATCTGACAGACCCTGTTTGTTCTCATCCTTAAATAAAAGGCAAACTTAAAACATTAGTAATGAACATATTATGTCTTAATGTGACACTACTACTCCAATTAAAAACCGTACAAGTTGCAGGCCTATTGGAATTGGCACAGAAACAGCTAATGTCTGTCGATCCTTTTACAGGTCAACTGTGTTTGGAAAGAAAGGACTTGACATTTTAGTTACCGAGTTACAGAGGTGTCCTTGAGTAGCTTATTGTGTCATATTGATTATATGTGCACAACAGAAATGTATAACTTTTAAGTTGCTGCTCAAGAGTCCCTCATAAGAGTAAAATAACCAGACTGTTGCCTTTGTACCAGTGGCCTCATGCTCAGCATATCAATGCTCATTCGAAAAACCTTCTGCGTTTCCTTTTGCCCTAGTTTTTTGCCCCTTGCAGGTTAAGCACATACAGTATAATATTTGCGTCATCTCAGGTTATAAACATGACACAACTACGCTTTTTTAATGTGCGGCAACTTTAAGACTGTTCATGCTTTAAATATCTCATTACTAAAATGTTCACGATTATTAATTCATTATCTCTATAGAGAGCTTGCTGCTTTGACAATTGCAGTTTTTACGTATGTTGTTTTTTTTCATTGATCAGAAGTGTCTCATTTTGTGAATTCAATACATGGCACATAACATACTCTCGCTAAGAGAAGGATGTCCAGAAAGTCCACGTTTCTCTTTCCCTGTACGCGATCCAGCTCGTTCTCCTCCTTGAGTGCTTCTTTCCTCTTTCGTATGACTTCCCCTTCAAAATAAGAGAATAATTAATGAGCATATCCCCAGTAACTCTTAAAATGCAGCAACCATAAACCTACAGTTTAGAGCCTATACAATTTCGATATATGGGCAAGCTAAATTCAGTTTTAGATTGTCATGAAGGTAATATCTGTGAACATCTTACCTGTGTGACTGTGAGCCACCTTGCATGCTTTTCTTAGTCTGAAGCCATGTGGGCTGAGGTAGAAAATGAGGTCATTGTGGTATGGAAACGTCCTGAACCGCAGGTTAATCAAATTACTGAGCTCATACACTGCCTTGATGTATTCATTTGTTCCGCTGAAATAAGAACGTAGACAAACAGTTTCAGACAACTGAGAACATAAACCTGTAATTGTGAATGGCGGGAAAACGTTTGTATGGACTCCGCCTCTCGGTCTGACAGTTGCTGTTGTAGCTGAACGCACACTTCATGATGCTGTCCAGTGTCATAAGGCTCACGTGGTTAAACAATTCAAAGGACTCATTGGTTTTTGCATAACTCTCCCATTTGTCCTGGCAACAGTGAAAGAACGGATGTGAGGTCTCAGCAGGACGTGGAAAAAGACTTCAACACACTTAGCTGGAACAACTTTGACATAAAATAGCTGCAGCATCTGGAAAGCCTAAGCCTATATTTCCTCCACATCACTTCACCATTGACTACTTATTATAGCACTTTACACAAAAGCATTTTCCTTGTACAAATTATGTGAAATGCAACTTGGCAAAAAAAACAGACACTGATTTTATAAACAAAAAAAACTGTCATTAACGTACCAGCATGGTTTTAACAGAGTCTGACATCAGATTTACGTAGGGTTTCAAAACTTCAAAATGGAAACCTGGGGTCAAGAGCCTTCTGTTGCGAAACCACTTCTGACCATCAGACACCAATAAGCCATCACCTGAAGACAGACAGAGGCAGTATGGATCAGTGAGGGAAGCAGCTTAACAGAAAATACTGTGCAGTAAACCAAAATATGCTGTAGGGAGAAAGTAAAAAGCAATCTTACCAATCCAAGGCTTAATAAAAGTATATGCCATATTATCTTTTGGCTCTGTTACGAAACAAACAATTACAGATTATGTTACATTGACCTTTGTTTATTGAAATGCAGATAATAAACCAATATGAGTCTACATGTATACGACGTAGTAAAAAGCATTGTCAAAAGATGAATTTGACTTAACTGCTACATTGTAAAGGTTTATGACTTCAGTAAAGATATAAAACAATGGCTCACACACCTGTAGATGTCAATATAGTTTTTCACATAGTCTGGATGGTGAATGTTGAGGAAACAAAGAAAGGGACCAAACCACATCGGGAAAGCATAAGGGTACTGCTGTCCCCATTTCACAATCTTTTTCAAGTCCGACCCATCCTGTTTAAACTGAAAGTGAAAACATAAAAACATAGATTAAGCTTAACCAATATGCTGGAGCCTGAAGAGGACAAAGTTATCCCCTGAGTTGTGATGCTCTATAAACTAATACTCAACTGCTAAGTTTAAGCCTTAATTGCATCCAAATTGTTACTTAAATAAATGTAAAGAAGTTCAAATCAGGGACAACCCAAATTAAATAACACCAATAATAATAATAATAACATAAGAATACGCTTTGAATTTCCTTTTTTCGCAGTGTTTTCTCAGGCTTTTCTTATTGCAAATCTGAGTCTGTTGGCACATGATGAGACTGGGGATGACCTTTGACAGTTGCAACACTGGGGAAGCTGCAAAAAGGGACGGTTCATCAATCAATCAATCAATGTTTATTTATATAGCCCAATATCACAAATGTTACATTTGTCTCAGTGGACTTGCAGTGGTTGCATTCATTCTTATTCCTCTGATCAGAAACATGCTAGAGTGAGGACAGGAAGACACATTCTATATCTGCTGCTGAAATGACCATTCTCCCATGCAAATAAACAAATTATATGTTACATTTAATCATCTTTAAATGACAGGGTAGTAAAACGAACATCATTTATATGTGTTTCTTGGAAGTTTTATTTCCATTAGAGTGAAAGAAAACATGGAAGCAAAATAAACCAAAATAACAAGTACATGAAAAAACGATCTTTTTGCCTGTAATGTCCTTAAACAGTAACTTCATAATTTTGATTGTTGGCTGCTCATTTAATAACTATTAATTGTACTAGTTTGTTGTCTGCTCTTGTGCTTAGTGAATACTAAAGAAGACCATTTGTAGAATTCTGTTGAGTATTAAACAATTGCGTGAGTGTGAGGGTATTAAAATAAATTGGTCAGTAAGTCAGAGATTCTATTATTATTAATACATTATTATTATTAATTGATTCTTGCACTTGCTTCTGCGTCACTGAGCAGTCATTATACACGTTACCTCCTTTAGATGTCCAAAAAGCCAGTGCGACGGTGGTCCTGGAAACAATTCCATACTTTGCATCGCAGCTCTTCTTTGGGCGAGCAAGACTGTCAACTTATAAACAACGGCAACAACACAGAGCACCGCGATCAAGTGGTGCATGTGGGGTAAGCCCAGCTGATACTTCACGAAACCCTCAGTTGACTCCATGCTTGCGACTTCCTTGATGATGATCAGTGATTCACACAACACAGTAGGCTTGTTGTAGCTGCGGCTCGTCTCGAAAGTAGACGAGAATAGCCGATTGCAGCCGGGGGAGGTCTCAAAAAGCTCGCCTGAAGTCGGACAGCTCGGAGTCGGCTTCTTCTTCTTCTCTCGGTTTTTTGGCGGATTGCAAACAACTTTAAGGTGCATACCGCCATCTACTGTACAAGAGTGTGTATCACCATATCATCCTATCACCACTTGTGGAATTATACCATGTATTTACGTTGTTTTAAATTCTTCCAATCAATCCTGTTTCATTCAAATATTTAAGAATGGCCTTCCTGGTAGCTCTTACGCCCTCACCTTCTGTCCCCAGTGTCCCCATCAGGCTCCACTCCCTTCCTGCCTCTCTGACCCTGTCTCTTAGTTTTTCCCTCTCTGTTTTGTACATGTTGCAGTGTAATACGATGTGTTCCACATTTTCTTTCACTCCACACCCCCTGCATTCTTCAACTTCGCTTTTACCATTATAAACATTGTGCCGTTTAATCCTGTATGATCCAATCTGAGTTATAGTGATGATGATCTCCTCCCGTCTGTTCCTTTCTGTATAGATCTTTATTATGACTGATTTCTGTAACTTGTGGTATCTCCTCCCTTTCTGATCTTCCTCCCACCTTTTCTGCCATATTTCCATACCCTTCTTCTTAATTATTGCTTTTCCTTCTCCTTTTCCAAGTGAAACTGGTATTGCTATTTCCTTCTGTAACGCATCTTTCGCTAATTTATCAGCATGCTCATTCCCTTGAACCCCCTCATGTGCAGGCACCCAGCATAACTGCACATCTATTCCCCTCCTCTGAAGTCTCAGTAAGCAATGGTTAAGTTCAATGATTAAATCTTCTCTAACAGTTATTGTGGACTGTATGCTTTCCAAAGCAGATCGTGAGTCTGTGCATATCACCACCCTATCAGGTCTCTTCAACCTATTGTAGTCCAATAATTGCTGCGAGTATTTCTGCTGTATAAACTGATAAGTTATGTGACACTCGTTTTGAGATTGATATTTTGAATTCTGGTATATACAACGCCTATCCCCACGCATTCTTGCTTCTTAGATCCACCTGTATACATTTTGAGGTAATTGTAATACTTTTCGTTCAGGTACATACTCGTTTTAATTCCCACTTCATTTATTTGCCACTCTTTTTTCCTTTCTATGATACTCACATCTATATTAGCTTCTGGGGAAAGCCATGGGGGAACACTGCTAAATGGGCTTGCTTTGGCAAACTTTATGGTCTCCACTCCATATGCCCTCGTTCTCTCCTTACTTGTCCAGCCAAACCCACGCCCCTGGAACTTTGTATATTCCCAGCAATCCTGTAGTATTCTGTTTGTGATATTTTCCTCTCCACTTCCTTGTAGCCTGACCCAGTAGGCCTATGACAGAGCAAGTTTCTCTCTTCATGCACAAATGTGTTTAATCGTTAATGTCAGATATGTACTAAGTAAATACATTTGTTCCTGCTCAAGATTAGATTCAACTTTATTGTTATTGCACAGATTACAGTACAACGAAATGCAGTTTAGCTTCTAACCAGGAGTGCAAAAAGCAGTAAAGTGAAAAGTAATGTACACAATCTACAGAATAAAATATAGAATGAATTGAATGACGAATACACAGTGAGGGATATGAATATGCTAAGATATATAAAGTATGAAAACGGTAAGCAGTGCAAGTATTATTGATGTGTGCTGATTCTCTCGCGTCCAGGAAGAAGTTTAAAGATTAAGAGACAAATGAGTCTCTGAAAGGGTTCAAATTGGTTACTTTAATTTAAGCAGCGTGGTAGTGAAACAAACAAAGGGTAAGGAAGAGACAAAACCGGTGATGTCTCCAGGGAGCTGCAGCGTAGGAAAAGAGCCCGGGTTGTCCTCCCACATCTCCTTTATCCTCTTCTCGTTCTCTCCCGTGGTGATAGTGGGACCGCCCTTCTCATCTTCAATGTTCGATATCGCGAGAGAACAGATGATTTCGACATTCTGTATTCCCTGCCTACTTCCTTAAGCCTTTTCTCCTCCTTATCTCTGTCATGACTTTCTATTTAATACCTTATAAACAGCTGTAATAGTTAGTTTAGAAGTCCTAGAAACACCTCTACGGCACAGTTCTCATTTAGGGTAACTCCCTCTGACGTCATAGCTACTCACGTATGTGTAAACACTCTACGATCAACTGTACCTTCATTTAATATTCAGCCGTAATAATATCTCAACGTCTATCGATGTAGTGTTAAAGTCCGTACGTTTTGGTGTGTAACACTCCATGTCATTTTCACTTTACATTCAGAAAACACATTGTTAGCTACATTCTACATACTGTCCGGATATGAAGGATTTTCAGAATAAAAGCTTGGCATTGAGATTTCCTGAGAACTTCCGGATTTTTCCACAATAAAACAGCTTTTAAACTGACGATATGTTTTAGACTGAATTATGCTATTTAAACATTGATTTTCATTTCTAACAGTATAGTATAAAATATATAGATATTAATGTCATGATGATAAACATTGTGGAACAATGATGAAAAATGTGAATGGAAGTGGCGACGTAAAACTGACACAAAACAACAACAAACTTTTGCCGAGCCAATGGAGAGTTTCATCACCAGCACGGGGTAAAAACCACCAATGAGCGTTCAGCTCGAGATACCAGCGAGTCGTTTCCGTTCTTATTATACATCCATGGTCGTTTCCCATCAAGCATTTAGCTTCCGCAGCCCGTGGAGAGAAACTGCGCCGCCTCGCCGCGCCTCGCTCTCAAGTCTGCGGGCGTCTTTGTCCCGCGAGATTTCAACGACTCATGTAGGCGAGCCTCCTGAGCAAGTCGGACAAAATGACTAACCATCATGCAACGCACTAGCAAGACGTTGATCGCAATTGCGCAGATCTGCGCAGGTCTCGCTTGTCTCAAACAAGCCTAGTTTTGTGTGTGTGAGTGTGTGTGATGTAACCACCGGAATGTGGGTGGAGAATGTGGCCTGCCCCGAACACCACTACAGCTCCGTCTGTTGTCATTAGTGATGGGAATTATGGCTCTTTGAAGGGAGCCGGATCTTATGGCTCCGTTCCTTTCAAAGAGCCGTTCAAAAGAGCCGTTTTTTTTTAAAGGGGGCGGGGTTACTAGGTTTATCTGCGAAATAATCACCAGGATAATGATTGACTGTATTGCCAGACGTAATGTCAATAATCTGCATTGTAAACATGACACAAGGTGGCGCCATATCCATGTCATTCATGTCAGTGAATGTACTACTTTGAATTTACCCTCTGTATGTGTTAAAGGGGATCATGCAAAATGCACTTTTGTACGTCTTTTATACATGAATATGTGTCCCCGGTGTTTCAGGGAACTCACCAAGTGTCAGAAAACACAACCCTCTCTATTTTCCTCCATACCCAAATCTCTAAAAAAGGGGCTGCAACGGATCTGATAAAAACTGATCCAGATTTGAACACTCTCCTGACGTCAGGACGGTGGCGCTACGGCTATTGGGCCAACTCCACCAATCAGGAGGAGACCGCCACGGCCATTGCCGTTCGAAAGCGCTGGAGACGCTGTAGTACATATGCCAGGCCAGTAGATGGTGCTGGTGTTGTAAACTTAGCTGTAGCCCTATTTTTAGTAAGCTAGTCACACGGTATCATATGAGGACAAACCTTGGCCCAGCAGAGAAGGGCACGAATGTGTGAGGAGGCCTCTTGGAAACATTCTCCGGGAGAAAACGCAGTGGGTCAAAGACCTGTGTTGACACAAGATGGAAAAACAAACACCAGTGTGGCATTAATCAAACTTTTTCTTAATTTCTCCCATGAACATTTAATGAGTTCATGCTCACGCACACCCCTAATACAGTGAGGGAATAAACCATGCTAGGTCCTAGGAGTCACTCTGTGATATGCTGACATCTCGGTCCAGTGGGGGCACTAGGGTTTGCATTAATTGTGCACTAATTGAATGACTTTGACACTTGTGTGGTGGCCCTGAAGTTGGTCTATTCTCAAAAGAAGAAGTATTTAAGATTGTCGCAGACTGACAGACAAAGAATCATCGTCCAACGTCATGTTTTCTGAAATGCTATTGTGTTATGATCCTTAGGGCCATCATACCACGACAGTATATGATTTTAAAACATTTTATGTAGAAGTATCATAGGTTTACTTCTATGGGCACATGTGAGCTTACACATTTAAAAATACTTCCACAGAATGATCTTCTTTACTTACTTCAGGGTTTTCCCAGACAGTTGCATTCCTGTGAAGCGAATACACACTTGTTCCAATATGACTCCCTACAAATAAGAGCAAAACAAAAATGTATTTGTAATAAGATTGTGCAGGGAAAAACAATTAATATATTATGTTTGAGACAATTTTGCAAACCTGCTGCTATAATTCAAATCATGAAGGTTAACAGGTTCATTTGTGCAAGCTTGACTCAATACAAATAACTGTTTTCAAAGTTAATCTTCATACGATACGATATACTTTATTGTCCCCGTAAGGACATTTTGTTCTGGACTCCGTCCTGCATAGATAGTACTTTATTGATCCCAAATTGGGAAATTGTTGTGGTTACAGCAGGTAAACCAGCCTGACCAGCCTGACCAGCCTTGTTGGTCTTAGCTGGTTTTTTCAGCAGGGCTATCATGCAAAATGCACTTTTGTACGTCTTTTATACATGAATATGTATCCCCGGTGTTTCAGGGAACTCACCAAGTGTCAGAAAACACAACCCTCTCTATTTTCCTCCATACCCAAATCTCTAAAAAAGGGGCTGCAACGGATCTGATAAAAACTGATCCAGATTTGAACACTGTCCTGACGTCAGGACGGTGGCGCTACGGCTATTGGGCCAACTCCACCAATCAGGAGGAGACCGCCACGGCCATTGCCGTTCGAAAGCGCTGGAGACGCTGTAGTACATATGCCAGGCCAGTAGATGGTGCTGTTCTCACTGAATCTGCCCCTGCACAAACAGAGCTATAAATTGTCAAATTGAGCAAAATGAGGCATGGCTAAAATGCATGATCTGTTTGGTATTTTGAAAAAAAAAAAGTATAAATATGCCTTATATAGGTATGGTCCTACACTATATTATTCAAATATAGCATGATAGGTCCACTTTAAGTAAATAAAGTTGCCTTGCCTGGAATGAAATTCATGCAACTCTTAATATTAGATAGTGTGTTTTTAAGTGGCGATGGAGATTATTTGTTGACCCTGCTTTAAAGCTCCCATGTCATGCTTTTCCGGTTATTACCCGTCCCCTTGTGTGTGTTAGAAATTAAAATCAATGTTAAACAGCATAATTCAGTCTAAAACATATCGTCAGTTTAAAGCTGTTTTATTGTGGAAAAGCCCGGAAGTTCTCAGGAAATCAATGCCAAGCTTTTATTCTGAAAAATCCTTTATCCGGTTAGCTTGTGACTAATGTTGCGTTTTCTGAATGTAAAGTGAAAATGACTTGGAGTGTTACACACAAACGTACGGACTTTAACACTACATCGATAGACGTTAAGATATTATTACTGCTGAATATTAAATGAAGGTCTAGTCGATCGTAGTGTTTACAGATACGTGAGAAGCTATGACGTCAGAGGGAATTTCCGTAAAATAAGAACTGTGCCGGAGCGGAACCACTAGGACTTCTAAACTAAGTATTACAGCTGTTTATAAGGTATTAAATAGAAAGTCATGACAGAGATAATGAGGAGAAAATGCTTAAGGAAGTAGGCAGAGAATATCAATGTCGAAATCATCTGTGCTCTCGCGATATCGAACCGGCAAATGAGTAGGGGGCCACCCACTATTTGCACAGCGGGGGACAACGAGACGTGGATAAAAAGGCAGGACGAAAGATAACGCACTCTCTTCCCTTCGCTGCAGCCTCCCTCAAGACAACACCGGCTTTGTCTCTCCATTCACCATGCTTGTTCTTTAACCACGTTACTTAATTAAACTACCCATTTGAACCTTTTCAGAGACTCCATTAGTCTCGTTATTTTAAGTTTCTTTCCTGGGAGCGAGAAGATCACAAATTATCAACATTTGGCTGACCCAGACGTGTGATATCAACACTGGGAGAGAAATCGCTAGTTTCGACGGAGATTCCGCCAACCAAAAGACACACAAAGGGCCCATATGCGAACGGTAAGGAGAAGCCAGTTATATCAAATTCTCCAATAGCTTATATAGAACCATTTAGATTTGTGTGTTTTGCGGCGAGCAGGACATCCTGAGAACAGCTGTTAATTTAATGTTAAATATAAATTTAAACCAAACCACGTGGCGTTGTTTTAGAGCAAGCAGGGTGAGTCTATTTTCCTTTCTTTGATTCATTAACCAACTGCATGTTTTTTAAACCAACTGCATGATTATAATGTGTGTGTTTTCCAAGCCGGATATATTAATGTGCTTTTAAGCCGGTATTTATATAATCTTTTAAAAAAAAAATAATAATAAAAAAAATAAATAAAATAAAATTAATAAAAAAAAAATAAACCAATCCCAGATATTGAAGTTAAGTTCGGATGACATAGGATATTTGTTATCAGGAGCGAAGGTACTATTCAGTAGATTAGTGATTCATCTTTGATACATTTAAGGACTATATCCAAACTACTTATTATATTGTGTTTGACGACTTATAGATGGACTCTTGTCGTTTTGTATATTCTCAAGACAGATGGTATCTTCTTGACAGAGAAATAGATGGTATCTTTTCTCGTTATTAGCAAGTTAAAGATGGAATCTTCTTGTTAAAGAGAGTTGATGGCATCGTCTCGTTTTTAGTCTCAAGATCAGATGGAATCGTCTTGTTTCATTGTCCCAAATAAGTGAGATGGTCTCTTGTTTAATTGGTGATAAGAGTCTGTGGAAGTCTGAAGTATACTCTTTAATCATTGCGTGTGCATTACGGAAAGAAATGCGGCATTCGTGCGTTAGATAGACGATATTCTCCTAATAGTGTTTGACTGGCTTCCCATTTGGTCGCATAATAGCGTGAGAGTTGCTCAGACGACCATAGGCTAAATAGTTTTGATGGTCTCTAACTATTTTGTATTAACTTGTTTAAATTGTATAGCATATTGAGAGCGTCGTGCTGTTATACTGCTCTGAAGTTTAGCCTGGAATGAGGTCTCCTTGTTGAGATCAACACCTCCAGGATTTCAACGCATCAGAGACAGCCATTCTTCTTGCAAAAAACTCTTTGTTCTGCAGGTCAGCATTTGAAATCAGTTGCCATCTTGTTTTGACCTCATGTTGACAAACAATGACATGGCAGTCGCCATTCTGTGAAATGTAAATTCAGAGGACCAGTTGTTGTCTTTTTGAAATCCATTCAGTTTCACTCACATGAGGCTAATTCAATATTCATGACCTCCATAGTGTGTAGAAAAAAATCATTCTTCTTGAGTCAAAGTTGGAATTAGATATTCCATTTTGCTGAATCAGGTTATCTATACCGTTGGAGTTTGGTTTTTGAAGAAAAAGATTATTGTATTTTCTAAAAAGCTCAAATCTGATTTTTGAAATATTAGTCCTTGCAAAGGAGTTTTACCTGCTTATGCTTATACTGTGCAATGTGGTGTGGCTGGGATATGCTTTGTTGATTAATCCTAAAAATTGTGTGTGCTGATGGCTGTTTTTATGCTTTGTCCATTAATCCGAAACATTGTGATTGCAAGTGTATTCGCTGGTTTAAGTTTGACTGTTTAATCATAAAGTCAATTTCTTTCCCATATCAAAGGTAGTTATTAAGAAAATAAGCTTCTTGTTAAAAAGAAGTCCGTTTTTAGAAGAGCTAAAAAAGGGTGGAAAAAAGCTGAAAAATTACAACAGCACACTCTGCTGGTTGTACAGAATTGTTGCACAAGAAATAGGGGTAAAAGGACAAACGTATAAATACAACACCAATTGATTATAATTATGCTAAGGTTTACTTTCAAGTATTATAGATGAACACGTACTTCATCACACATAGATAGAATCACAGGTGGTTCCTGATATTAAGATAAGAAACCTTACATAAGTCTTTCAACCTAGACTGTAGAATACCTAAACACCACACAATTGAAGTAAAAACATAGTTTATGACATTAGCATAATTTCATGCACTTTGGAATACACTATACACAGTAAAGCTAGATTTTTACGAGATTTCTATTTGCATATTTCAAAGCCAAGCCACTGTACAAGGTTTAAAAAAAAAAAAAAAAAAAAAAAAAAAAAAAAAAAAAAAAAAAAAAATTAAAAATTAAAAACTTTTTTGCATATTTTTATTTACTTTATTAATCTTTAAAAAAAAAAAAAAAAAAAAACCCAGGTATTGAAGTTAAGTTCGGATGACATAGGATATTTTCTATCAGGAGCGAAGGTACTATTCAGAAGATTAGTGATTCATCTTGGATACATTTAATAACTATATCCAACTACTTAAGCAATATGTCGCCAAAATACACTAAGTTAGGAGCACCCGCAGAGCCAGGGTCAACTGCAGACATCAAGGCAAAGGTACATGTCAGATCAGATGCCACAACACATGCATCAGACAGAGAAAACAACTGGAAACAGATACAGGAATTGTTTGATCAATGGCAGACGAGAGGATTGATTCCAGCAGATGATCAACCTGGCCCAACAAAAGCCCATAGAAAAGCTGTAGTTGCTTATGAGAATGAGAGATACTTAGACCAGCAAGAAGCATGGATCCACACCAGACACCCCTTTTGGTATGGACCTGAAAAAAGCGCTATGAACAAAGCTGAAAAAAGAAAAACGACAGTTACAAGTCTGCTGCTCCATCTGAAATATGCCAGCCAGGGATTGACAAACAGCATACATGTGTTAGAAGCGGCAGATCGGCCAGTGAAGGAAGACATAGCAGAAAAAACTAAAGACGCTCAAGTTATCCAAACTCCAAAGCTGTATCTAAGCCTGGCCGAAGTCCCTCCTCCCTTTCCAAGTGTTGAATTTATAGAAGTATTGCAGTTCAATGGAGTCTCCACGGACAAAAGTGTCAAAGAATTGGAGTATGAAGTAAGAGTGCTAACCAGTAAATCCAAACAGCTGATGGAAGAGAAAAGACGATTAGAAGAAATCACAGAAGAAAGACGACGAGAAAGAGAAACACAAAACACAGAGCGGGAAGCGCTACAGATAAGACTTTTGAAGATACAGGTAGCTGTGAAAGACATTGAGGCTTGTAGGAAGAAGACAAGGAGAAGGGAGGAGAAGCTTTCAGAGATAGCCATAGAACCAGAGAAGGCAGGGCGAACACCTCCAACAGTTCAAACTCAGGAAGAACCAGAGAATCAAATGCAGAACCAACAAAGCGGAGGAGGAAGTTTCAGAGGAAGACGTTTCCAGAATGGTGGCTGCTACACATGTGGTCAGACGTCACATTGGTCCAATGAATGTCCCACACAACTCCGTCAACAGCAAGCACCTGTGTATCTTCCTACCCAAGTACAGCCACAAGCACCACAGTATCTTCAACAGCAAGCACCTGTGTATCTTCCTACCCAAGTACAGCCGCAAACACAGGTATACCCTCCCATACAACGAAGGGGCAGAGGAGGAGGACGTTTTCAATCAACAGCAAGAGGTTCCCAAGTGAAGGATGCTTCAAATGTGGTCAGCTGACACATTGGTCCAGAGAGTGTCCGCAGAACATTGCACCAAACAACGGCCCTCCACAAAGTTACCCAAGGGGAGGTTTCCATGACTATAACAGAGGCAGGGGGTCTCAGGGATGGCAAAGAGGAATAGTATTTCCAAACATGAATGTGTTGAATGTTATTTAATAATAGTGAGTAGCATACTGCATTTAAATATAAATCATCCACAGATTAGTATAAGAAGATTAAAACATAGTAGAAAATTTAGCAGACTATTTTTGTAATTATGAGAAGGAAAGAGATTACGAGTGATGTTGTTCCCCCACACAGAAAACTATTGTGCCCACACAGCTAGTGAGGTCAAGAAAATGGGTTTACGCCCAAAAGATGAAGATGAAAGCCTAGTCCTCGCCCAAGACGGAGGGTCCTTACCAAGTCCTCCTGTTTAAATCGACTGCAGTTCAAGGGGCAGTACAGGCTACACCTGATGTGCAGCTGCTAAGACCAAAAAACAGAAACTCGATTCTGCTGTGGTGAAGTCTGGCTACAAAGGGAGGTGTTTCAATAAGATCGCTTGTCTCAAACCAGTGAAGAAGTCAACAAGAACCCAGCAGAACTAGAGAGTGACTGTTAGCGGGAGAACAGTGACAGAGTGACAGAAACTGGCACAACATTTACCAGCCACCATAGATAGACCCCGTCAGAAGACCGGGGCTGTGTTTAAAGGGGAACTTCATTTATTAAGTTGAGGTATATATGGAGTCAGATTACATTCTCTCATAAACACATTTTTATAATAGGTCTGAAGTTTCTGATTTAAGGCATGAGCTGCCAACTAAATAACATAACACTGAGCTTGGATGAAGAAGTTGTAGGGTTTTTTTTTACAACAGTTTCAAGAATCAGTCTTCATTTATTTATGTTCAAGTGAATTTGTTGATTTATAAAGTAGTGCATAAAGCAATATCTATTTTTAAGTGAGGGACATCAGCCCTTCATGTTCTTCTGCGTGCAACCCTCTGTGAGAGTAGTTCGTATTTCCCACTAGTTTAAAGACATATTATTCTGTCATGATTTGTTTGTTTAACAGTGTCAGCCAATCTCTAATACTAGAGCTATTAAGACGTATTAGCAACACCAGTGTGGTTTTTTCGCAGCAACACTGATACATAGTACCATGACAAAAGCCATTATTGAACCAACAAGAAGTAAACTATATTTTTGTACTAATGACAGATTTTTAGTCAAGGTGCATTATACCATTGGAAGACGATACATCACACAACATCTTTGTACGCCTTGTGGGTACACAGAGGATTTATATGTGTTTGCTACGACGTTATGGGTTTTCCATGTCCTATTCATAATAGAGTAATCATTGCGATATTAATTGAGCATGTTATGCTCAAAGGAGGGAAGGTCATGATTAGTCAGATAATGGATTTCGGTAACGTTGTAGTTGATAAATACTAACATGCTGTCAACAATAGGTCGCATAACAACAAAAGGTATACCAAAGCTTGGGCCTCCTCCAAGGAGGGAGTGGTCCAGTTTTAGATATTAGACAAATAGAAGTGGATGAATATGTCAGAGCTTTGAGTAATATTTTCCAAGTTTTTGTCTACACAGGCTAGGAAAGACTGCACAGATACCAGACGAGACATCAGAAGAGACTCCTGTTCGGCCAGGTGATTGGGTAAGGGTGAAAGTTCCCAAAACACAGTGGGCTGATCCCCGGTGGTCGGAACCGTGACAAGTTGTAAAGAACTTCCCACGCGCTCCGGTTTAAAGGTAAAGGAAAAGGAGCAAATTGACACCACCTCACACATTGTCACCCTTCACTGGCAACTTCCAGAGAAGTTATTGGAAGCTAGGACTGATTTGGCAGAGCTGGAACAAAAACAATAAATAGAAATACGATTAAGATCAACAGCTCAAGAGACGAATTGTCTTTAGATTTTTATAGATTGTACACTAAAGTGAAAACCTATTTTGTTTTTTCACCTGAAAAAGAGTCCAACGTTTTGTTTCCATTTTCGTATACGTTATTTTTGTACTCATTTACATTTTATAACTGACACAACCATGGATAAAATGTCAAGAACAAAGCCAAAGCAATTATGGGGTCCCCTAGGGATAAGAGTCAGAATAGCATTGTTGATTGTGCTCATTACACTTGGCACCTTTCTGGTTGGATGGGGAGTACAATATCATGAAAGACATGGATCCATTAGTTCACTCGTAGAAAATGCCCACATCACTAACAAAACACCAGCTGTGTTTCAGAGACTTTCACTTATCCCCAGAGCCAAAAGATCAGTTGAGCAACAAGAGGAGGAGTTAGAAATACTCGTTCCCAAAGATGAGGAGGTTACAATCAAGATCATTCACCCCCCCTATATGCAGTTCTTGTATCAAATGATGAGATGGGTTTAAGTGATCGGAATATTTAAGTGATGGGAATTTACAATTTAGGGGAATCTCCAAATACACTGGATCCATGTTTTAGTCTGTACCAGAAACACCCCCGTTAAGACTATGGACAACCGACTGGTGACCTGAGCAAAATTATTGAAAAGTTATTACAGTATAAACAGGGTACTAACCCACGAGGACAACTGTATGTACAAACTCTATGAACAAAATTCCCCAACAGATTGTGGCGACTGCACAGATGTATCCAGTCACAAAAGTTACTATTGTTCTAAGTAATAGTGAGATTTAACATATTGGAGAATATATGGAGACGTCCTTTTATAGTGTGTGAAACATGTGGTGCTTGAAACATGTAAGTATTTCAATTTATAGAAGAAAATGGTTTCCTGAAAGAGTTATTTGGAGTAGATGTGTTACAGTGGGAGAAAAAAACAATGTTTAGAGATATAGTACATTTATTAGTAGACATTAATTGTGTTTAGATGGCATTTAACATTTAAAACAGATAGTATGATTAGAAGATAGAGTGGAGAAGGTTAGATTTACTTTACCTCAGTGTGTTAGAATTTCTATAGGTAATGCGTCCCGAGACCTGGACTCTCTCTCTCTCTCTGCCTGTCAGACTGCTACGACCCCTATCAGACAAAAGACCTCACTACAGGAGACTCCTCCTCCTCCTCCATCGAACAGACAGAGAACCAGAGCTGAACCAACAACGACAAGACTGCATCCAGAACCTTCTCCACCTGCGGCATCCAGAACCAGAACAGCATGCTGACATAAAGAGGCATACTCTCATCAGTCCCTAACCCAGGACATGAAGTTCCAAGCTGAGCCACGAGATTTGGCACAAGAGCAGAGTGTGGGACATGAAAGCAGAATACGCCCTCCATACAACAGCGAAGAGACTGTAAAGAAGGAGATGAAATGCAAAGCAGTTGGGCCACTGAAAAGAGTACCAGCGAAAGGATTTAAGAGCTGATGGACTGAGGAGAAGACGGAACCAGAGGAGTTGGCATGGTCTAACAGAATGTGAGGGGGTCGTGGCTTGAGACAACAAGAGGAGGAGAAAAGGAAAACGGGAGTGAGTGAGTTTATACATAAACACACTTATTCACAAACAAACTTGAATTGACTTGATAAATACGTAAAGACAAAAAGATTTATTAGCCATGAATTAATAAATTGGTAAATTAAAATAGTAATAAAGAGGAAACTGTTAAAGTAAAATGAGGAAATAATCCTAAAACACACTGAGGGTACTGTGAGATAAAGGGGTAGACATGATGGAAATATTCACCACACTTTACACTATAAGCAGTGAGTGTTGTGGAACTTAGGAGTAGAACATATTTTTCAATCTTTCCATCATGTAAACGAATTATTCCCTAAAAGATTTTATTCATGGGTGAATTTGGTAGAGATCTAATGTGTTACAATATTGATCTACAGCTAAAGGGATAGTTTTAGTGACCACTCTATAAGAACAGACAAATCTGTGTTAGTTGGACAATGTTAAAGGGAGAGCTAATACCAAGCCAAATATAGTATCCCAATCTAAAGTATTGTTTTCGCCATTGTAGCATAGTTATTACCATAGGAGAACTGTTAAGGTGGAAATAACATTTGTTTGTCCAAGATGTAGAGTTTTAAAGGACACTGGGCAAAGAGCGATTGCAAATTTAATTTTGGAAAAAGCAATATAATTGGGAGTAATACATGCGGGGCCTTGGATCACTCATTGCAATGATGCATATTTTTGACAACCCATATCGTTTAGAGAGAAGGGGTCACTCAACCCACCCAGCAGTTGTTTTAAATCTTACTTGTAGCTTCACAGGGAGCGCACGGCACCAAATTATGAGTTTAAAAGACAAGCGCCACCACCTCCTGATGGTCATCCATTTAATCAGGGATGACCTGAAATTTAGAGATGTTATTTAAAGTAGAAACATATCCGCCATAAGTGAAAATTCCTAAATTGAACTACAAACCATGGATGAAATAACTACTGTTTTTAAAATCCTTGATAGAGGAGGGAGTAACTGTTACATGCTCGGACACCCAAGGTTCCACACACTGTTAAAGGGGTTAGCATAGTTCTTTAAACAGACTAGAATTGAAGATAAATTAGTGAAATGAGTTATTGATATTCCACCGGTTTTCACACCATTTAAGGAACTTTATCACTGCATTAGAACGGACCACCAAAAGGTACTGAAGTAGGAACCATAAGTGATGAAATTCTCCAATTGTTGTAACTGACCAAAATCTTCTCCCAGAAATGACTGTCTGAAATGCCGTATCCCAGAGTAGATGTTTGATGGTATCATGGAACTAAACCCTTGTATGCAGTCTTGCTACAGGATTAGACTGGGACCTGTGCACTTGTACAGCCAGTGATGTTTTATATGCAGTACCAATGACAGTGGGGCAGTTAATTAACATGGCGAAACGCCCCAAAACCAGTAGGGCTAAGAGACCAGTCAAAGGAGGGAGTTTAGGCTCGACAGTGTACAAGGATAGCATAGGGGTGCCCAGGGGAGTGCTAGATGTTGGAGTTGCATTCCATGTACCCGCACCCTAACGTACCGATTGATCACCACGGCCTTTTCTAGAGAACATATTACTTTCATACTTTAAAAAGTATGAAAGGGGGGGAGGGTAAATTTCTCATAAGGGAACAGTTTCAATTGCTAGCAGAACAAGACGACTCAACCCATATACAGATATTGATGAAAATGAAGACAGTGTGTAAATGATGTTAAATGATATGGATGATAAATGATGAGATTGTTCAAAGAATGTCCAAATCATGTGATATTTCAAATGATGAAATATATTTCAAATGATGAAATCATTAGAATGAAGAACCAGCTACAAAGTGGTATTACTTTGCACTATTCAAAAAAAGGTTTCTAACTTTTATGTTTTATACTGTTATTAGTGATGTGATTTTTTAAATAGTATGTTTTTATACTTTGTAAAACAAGTGCCTTAACACTGAATGTGGTATGGGAACGGTTTCTGTGAAAGGAGGGAGTAAGAAATGTTCTAATACCACAAGTTGCTGCTATTTTAAAAGTGATATTGAATGTTAAAACTAAAAGTTATGCACAAGGGAAAACTTTTACACCAGAAGACCAACCAATGTATTGTTTGTATTTTTGATGACGGTTATTTGAACCATTCCATTTTGATAGTATGTTTTTGATATGAGTTATGTACTATGCAAAGTTCAGATGAAGAACTCATTGATTTCAGTATTGTGTTCACACCTTAAAAGGTGTGAAAGGAGGGATTGTTAGAAATTAAAATTCAATGTTTTATGGCATGATTTAGTCTAAAACATACCGTCAGTTTAAAAGCAGTCAGATGAAGAACTTATTACTTTTAGTATTGTGTTCACACCTTAAATGGTGTGAAAGGAGGGATTGTTAGAAATTAAAATCAATGTTAAACAGCATAATTCAGTCTAAAACATATCGTCAGTTTAAAGCTGTTTTATTGTGGAAAAGCCCGGAAGTTCTCAGGAAATCAATGCCAAGCTTTTATTCTGAAAAATCCTTTATCCGGTTAGCTTGTGACTAATGTTGCGTTTTCTGAATGTAAAGTGAAAATGACTTGGAGTGTTACACACAAACGTACGGACTTTAACACTACATCGATAGACGTTAAGATATTATTACTGCTGAATATTAAATGAAGGTCTAGTCGATCGTAGTGTTTACAGATACGTGAGAAGCTATGACGTCAGAGGGAATTTCCGTAAAATAAGAACTGTGCCGGAGCGGAACCACTAGGACTTCTAAACTAAGTATTACAGCTGTTTATAAGGTATTAAATAGAAAGTCATGACAGAGATAATGAGGAGAAAATGCTTAAGGAAGTAGGCAGAGAATATCAATGTCGAAATCATCTGTGCTCTCGCGATATCGAACCGGCAAATGAGTAGGGGGCCACCCACTATTTGCACAGCGGGGGACAACGAGACGTGGATAAAAAGGCAGGACGAAAGATAACGCACTCTCTTCCCTTCGCTGCAGCCTCCCTCAAGACAACACCGGCTTTGTCTCTCCATTCACCATGCTTGTGCTTTAACCACGTTACTTAATTAAACTACCCATTTGAACCTTTTCAGAGACTCCATTAGTCTCGTTATTTTAAGTTTCTTTCCTGGGAGCGAGAAGATCACAAATTATCAACAGTGTTATGAAGGTTTTTATGCATGTAAACGGTGTGCAGAGTCAAAACCCTCAAAGTACACCCTGTAGCGAGTAAAACTCTAACACAGAAAATACCTCCCCAAAACGCCTCGTTGGAGATACGTCACTGCCCATTTGAGTCTTCCATTTAGTTCCGGGTACCGCCTGATGTCATGCGGTACCCGGAACGAAATGGACCAATCCCGAAGAGCTATTGCCACACCAGCAGCGGCGTGTTCCTCCTCCAGAGGTTCGAAGAACCGGCATTTCACAGACGAAAGCTTCCAAAACATTGCCCAGTTTGAGGCCGGATATGCACAGCTTGTTTGGACCGTTTGGAGCAGGGGAAGATCTGGGTATACAACCTGTAAGTTTGCATTGTTATTTGTGTATTTATCAAACAAGACTGTTTAAATGTGTAAACTGTGTTGGACTGCTAAGCCATTGACACAGTGCTAACTGTGCTAACTAAGTTGCTAGAGTTTCCATATATCAACTCTAATATCAGCAGATGGCCTTGCATACATGTATCTCATAGCAGGAGAATGTCTGCATTCACACACAAAATACCTATTGACAGTATACTGCGGGTGATTTGCCGGTCAGTCGCGAAACATAATTACATTATAGCTGGCGTAGCGATCTAACACACGGAGCTAGAGCTAGTTTTGGTCAGAAAAACATTTTTGTGATGCTACGTTGCTAGCGTTTAAATATATCAACTACAATGTCAGCAGATGGCCTTACATGTTTGTCATGGCAGGAGAATGTCTGCAGTCACACACACGGAATACTCATACAGTATACTCCGGTTTACCGTACATTGTGACCGTACATATACTGCATGTAGCTAACGAGGCTAGCTGTATGCTAGCGCAAAACAATGTATTCATGCAAGTTACATTGTATGGTAGCAGAATACCCGTATACGATTGCAATTATAAACACGTTATTGCTAGCCTAATATGAACCACTAGCTTTTGTTCATAGTAGTTTTATTACACTGCATTATAGTTGCCTTTCCTCCAAGCTAACGTTCATATCGTGTTAGCTACCAAGGTAAACAAAGCTAGGTTAGCATATTAGCAGGCAAGCTGTTCATTACACAACTACTACTAACGAATCTAAAACAACTAAGTTTCTCTAATATTTTGTGATTTGCATTTGATTTCGTCCAGCCAGATCCTGGCGGACAATCCATGACGGGGAAGGGATTCTACTACTACTGAGGCCTCGTGCTAAAAGGCACCGCACCGCACCGGCTGTGCGCAGGCAAGAGGAGGAATGGATGATATACCGTGTATATATGTATATTTATGTTCATTTTGTACATTTCTAAAAATAAAGTTTAATGGAAATACTTAGTAGGCCTATCCTTTCTTCCCTGAATTCATATATAGCAAACCATGATTTGATTTCTCATCAAACAGTAGTAGTTTATAACGGGTTAAAAATAACTTACTCTTTGTTATGAGAGTAGCTCGTAGGCCACAACGGAAAGACAAGGAGACATACACGAGTTTACAAAACCACGGCACATTTATTGTGGTAAATGCAAAGATAGGTGGTTGAGAGGATCGCAGAGTTAGTCTTCCTGCAGCCGCTTGGAGAGAGACTGGGGCCGTAGTGTCCGGAGGTGTCCGTGATCGTGCTGATTAGCCTCTTCAGCTCCACCCCATCGTAAGACAAAGGCCCTGGGGCCGTCACACTCTTCTATAACAACAGTTAAAAATATATATGTATATAAAATATACCGCTGTACCGACGCCATGATAAGACTGATGTTACGCTGAGAGCAGCCGGGAAAAGCACTGTTAGACATGGGCGCAGCCTCTCTGGTGGTTGACTAATCAGAACGAGTGGCCGAGCTGACCAATCGGAGCACACTAGGCTCACAGGGAGGGGGGGGGCAAGAGCTCCAACGAGTCGTTTAGTGGAGAAAGTGAATACTGCTGAATACACATGCTTGACAGAGATGCTGTATGCGAAACCAATGTGAGTTTGGAAAATTGCACAGTATAAATCTATTTTAGTATACCTCAACAATGTAATTATGATCAGTGGAAATGGCCATGACATGGGCCCTTTAAAGGATATTTTGCCTTTACAAATGGTGAGCTTTATCACTGCCTGGGTTTTGCTTGAAGTGCATCCAAATGCTGCTGCGTTTTCGTGTTTGGCTCATTTTCCATCCGAAAAACACGTCGTCTACCTGTCCTGTACCACTTGTTATGACTTCTCTCTCTCGCATATTCCGTTAAGACCCACCCCATCTCACTCCTCGTGCTGAAACCTACCAATCAGAGTAGGGGCGGGTCTTCACAGAATACGTTTGGGGAACAAAATCAAGCTTTTTAAAAGGCGAGTGGATTTTGGCAGGCAGTGAGTGCGGACCAACGATTGAACGATAACAAGAACGGCTCTCACCAAGTACGACTCGGTTCCCCTCGTTCGTACCAAAGAGCCGTTCAAAAGAATCGGCTCGTTCGCGACCGACACATCACTAGTAGTCATACTCACAGCCGAAGGAGGCTCCCTTCTTTCGGGTGTAAAACCTTTGTCAGGGGTTCCCAAACTTTTCAGCCCGCGACCCCCAAAATAACAGTGCCAGAGACTGGCGACCCCCCCACCACGTGAATTGTCAACGGGGGGAGCCTTACTGCGGGGACATTCTACAGATGGCCAGTCCGCCCCTGAAAAATTTCTATGCACACGTTATTAATAATAATAATAATAATAATTAAAAAAAATGTTTTCATCTCGCGACCCCCACTTTGGGAACCCCTGGTCTATGGTGTAAAGTATGAAAATAAGGAGCCACTCCCCACGCCCCTCTGAGAGATATTGGTTAAAAAGAACACTAAGGCGCGTTCACACCGGAGTACTTTTCCCCATACTTTTCCCGTTTAGTTCCGTTAGTACCCCTTATGTCGCGTTCACACCAAAAAGAGTACTTAGTGCCGGGAACTTTTACCCCCATTTTTAGTGCCTGCTGAGAGGTGGTACTCTCCTGGCGACCCCCCACCACGTGCATTGTCAATGGGGGGAGGGGTGCTAGTGAATTGTCAACGGGGGGGCTAATGCTAATAATGCTAATGTCAGCAAATACAATGGCGGCTTCAAAAAACTTTTCAGAGTTTTACGGGCCGTGGTTTGCAATTCGCCCAGCCAATCAGAAATTGGTACTTTTTTCTCCCCAGGATAGTCCCACCTCTCTAGCAGGCAGTAAAAATGGGGGTAAGAGTTCTCTGAACTAAGTTCTCTTTTGGTGTGAATGCAAAATTCCAGGCACTAACGGAACTAAACGGGAAAAGTACGGGTAAAAGTACTCCGGTGTGAACGCGCCTATTGTCTCCCAACACCTGCATTCTTTAAGTACAACGATTTTACAGCATTCTACATTGTCAATTATTTAGATTGTGTTTAAGTAGTAACATAATATTTCGGAGTAGGGATTGCAGCACAGTGTCAGCTAATCATATGACGACTCAAACCCTACACAGAATGAGAGCAAAGGTAAGCTAAATGTTTTTGCATAACTCCAATCAGGTTTCTCCTGAGGTAAACATGTACTAGATGCAATAAGAGTGCCTCTGACCTGTTAAAGGTCACACTAACATTTCCATGATACATTTACATAAGTCAAGGTGCTCTGTACAAAGATCAGCTAAACCAGTTGAGATGCAATTATAAATGATGAAATGAAAATGTTACTTAGGTTTTCCTTTTGACGATCACAAAAGTCATATTCCTTTTATATGTAAAGTCAAGTGCGATAAATGTCTCATTAACACAGGTTCCAGTGTAAATAATGATTAGATACTTGATAAAATACTTAACAGTTAATCACTTCATTAGTATCTGTTTATGATTCTTTGTTAGTTTAAAAGTTTAGTCAAATCATAGAAGAAGTTCCCTTATGAGTCATTTATTTCCCAGGTTTTCTTTCAACAGTTATTTCCATTTTCACTCATGGGTCTACAGGTTTTATTTTGATGTGGAGGCCATTAAGTGAACGAAGCACCAGTCGATTAATTATCTGTGGTGTTTGCGTCGGGTCCTCGATCAGATGGTATCTCTGCAGTGTCAGCGCTGTTGACACTTTCAGCTCGTTCATGGCAAAGTTCTGACCAATGCAGTTTCTGAGTGAGGAAAACAGCACCATGAGTGGAATATGGTGACAAATTAAGCTTTAAAGTAACATCATATAGGAAGACAGCACTTAAGGTTATGGAAATCAGATGAACAGTCAATACCAAATAATATATATATTTTTGATTGACATAATATTGGAATAGGTTGGACAAGAAGGCAACAGCAACAGCCTTTCAGTAAGCCTTTCGTGTTTGCCAAATATGTTTTTACTGCAGGGCTATTGTATTGTAATGTGTTGTAAACTTAGCTGTAGCCCTATTTTTTGTAAGCTAGTCACACGGTATCATATGAGGACAAACCTTGGCCCAGCAGAGAAGGGCACAAATGCTTGAGGAGGCCTCTTGGAAACATTCTCCGGGAGAAAACGCAGTGGGTCAAAGACCTGTGTTGACACAAGATGGAAAAACAAACACCAGTGTGGCATTAATCAAACTTTTTCTTAATTTCTCCCATGAACATGTAATGAGTTCATGCTCACGCACACCCCTAATACAGTGAGGGAATAAACCATGCTAGGTCCTAGGAGTCACTCTGTGATATGCTGACATCTCGGACCAGTGGGGGCACTAGGGTTTGCATTAATTGTGCACTAATTGAATGACTTTGACACTTGTGTGGTGGCCCTGAAGTTGGTCTATTCTCAAAAGAAGAAGTATTTAAGATTGTCGCAGACTGACAGACAAAGAATCATTGTCCAACGTCATGTTTTCTGAAATGCTATTGTGTTATGATCCTTAGGGCCATCATACCACGACAGTATATGATTTTAAAACATTTTATGTAGAAGTATCATAGGTTTACTTCTATGGGCACATGTGAGCTTACACATTTAAAAATACTTCCACAGAATGATCTTCTTTACTTACTTCAGGGTTTTCCCAGACAGTTGCATTCCTGTGAAGTGAATACACACTTGTTCCAATATGACTCCCTACAAATAAGAGCAAAACAAAAATGTATTTGTAATAAGATTGTGCAGGGAAAAACAATTAATATATTATGTTTGAGACAATTTTGCAAACCTGCTGCTATAATTCAAATCATGAAGGTTAACAGGTTCATTTGTGCAAGCTTGACTCAATAAAAATAACTGTTTTCAAAGTTAATCTTCATACGATACGATATACTTTGTTGTCCCCGTAAGGACATTTTGTTCTGGACTCCGTCCTGCAGTTCCGCATACCTTGACCTCAGTGACGTGCGGTGAGGTTCATGGCTGGTGAGGCACTGACTCTTTCAGAGTCAGATTTACAAATATTATAGCCTATTTTGACCTTAATCGAAATATTCTGTTATTTTCAAAAGCTTTTTTAGTCTGATGCTATGATTAATTTTAAACAGACCGATCAACAAAAGGATACCCAAAATCTAAATATTGGATTGTTCTTTCTAAGTAAGATCCCATTTTCATTACAGTTGTGGTCTTACCTTGACTTGAAGATGAATATAAGTCCATGCTATCCTTCTGGACAACAATCTCTATTACTGTTTTGTAAAAGTCCTCCTTATCTTCCTGTAGTTTCAAAAGTCTAGTTTGTTGTTTGCGGTAGAATAACAGTAGCAACAAGAACCTGTGGGCTCACGTGCGCCCCCTTCAGTGCGGCAGAGGTTATGGCTGCCTCTCCTGATGCTTTTTTTCATTGCCGTTGTACGATGAGACCAGCGAGCCTAAATATCATATGTGAAATAAGTTATTTAGAGACTATGGATGGTGAGGATAAATGTAATAAAGGGATCTACAAACATTACATTGGTGACCTACAGTGAGATGGGAACAGGCATGCGCTTAGGGCCCGCTTTCCAGCCAGTTTCTGTGGGGTGACGCATTCTGAAGTGAGGCAGAGCTCATCTGTGCCTCACCTCACCCCACAGTAAATGGCTTGAGCGCGCTCACAAAATAAGTGGCCGCGCTAAATTAGTGCCCGCGCTCCAGCAAGTTACTGTGGGCTTACGAGAGGCAGAGCTCGTCCCTGCCTCACTTCTCATCGCTCCCGTAGCGGAGCTCGGCAAATTTGCTGATTTTGACTATAAAATGCGATTGGAATCATACAGAAATCACATTTACACAAGATCAGTGGAGACATTTTATTATTATTATTATTTAGTTTTTCTTTAATTGTTTTTCCGTTACATTGGAGTATGACAGGTGAGGCTCTGCCTCCCCTGCCTCCACTGACTGCACGTCGCTGCTTTACCTTATCTTTTACCACAGGGTATAAACGTTTGATGCATGCAACTGTATGCTGTTTTATTCACATTCATCTGCAAAGAACCATTAAAGACAAACCTGCAGGCAAAGTCCTTCCATCAAAAAAGGTAATGGTCTTGGTGGTGATTCTGGATATTCCTGGTACCGGAGGGTAAAGGCGGAGGGACTCTTTTATGAACATTGTAGTGTATGGAATTTTACTGAGATCCTCCCTAAAAAGTAACAGACAAGTGTTAGTTCAACAATTGGCAGCACTGACATACATTTGCATTGTTTTCAAATGTAAGCCCACCACTCCATGGTGTCCTTGCCATCCAGGGCTTGAAGGACCTCATCCCGGCACATCTTCTGGTACTCTGGGTGGCAGGCCAGAGAGTAGAGGATGAAGGACATGGCACTGGCTGTAGTGTCATGGCCTTCAAACATGAAGGTGTCCACCCTCTGCTTGTATATCTTCATCTGACAGACCCTGTTTGTTCTCATCCTTAAATAAAAGGCAAACTTTAAAACATTAGTAATGAACATATTATGTCTTAATGTGACACTACTACTCCAATTAAAAACCGTAAAGTTGCAGGCCTATTGGAATTGGCACAGAAATCAGCTAATGTCTGTCGGATCCTTTTTACAGGTCAACTGTTTTTGGAAAGAAAGGACATTTTAGTTACCGAGTTACAGAGGTGTCCTTGAGTAGCTTATTGTGTCATATTGATTATATGTGCACAACAGAAATGTATAACTTTTAAGTTGCTGCTCAAGAGTCCCTCATAAGAGTAAAATAACCAGACTGTTGCCTTTGTACTAGTGGCCATTGACCAGTGGCCTCATGCTCAGCATATCAATGCTCATTCGACAAACCTTCTGCGTTTCCTTTTGCCCTAGTTTTTTGCCCCTTGCAGGTTAAGCACATACAGTATAATATTTGCGTCATCTCAGGTTATAAACATGACACAACTATGCTTTTTTAATGTGCGGCAACTTTAAGACTGTTCATGCTTTAAATATCTCATTACTAAAATGTTCACGATTATTAATTCATTATCTCTATAGAGAGCTTGCCTGCTTTGACAATTGCAGTTTTTACGTATGTTGTTTTTTTTCACTTGATCAGAAGTGTCTCATTTTGTGAATTCAATACATGGCACATAACATACTCTCGCTAAGAGAAGGATGTCCAGAAAGTCCACGTTTCTCTTTCCCTTACGCGATCCAGCTCGTTCTCCTCCTTGAGTGCTTCTTTCCTCTTTCGTATGACTTCCCCTTCAAATAAGAGAATAATTAATGAAGCATATCCCCAGTTAACTCTTAAAATGCAGCAACCCTAACCTACAGTTTAGAGCCTATACAATTTCGATGTACTGGCAAGCTAAATTCAGTTTTAGATTGTCATGAAGGTAATATCTGTGAACATCTTACCTGTGTGACTGTGAGCCACCTTACATGCTTTTCTTAGTCTGAAGCCATGTGGGCTGAGGTAGAAAATGAGGTCATTGTGGTATGGAAACGTCCTGAACCGCAGGTTAATCAAATTACTGAGCTCATACACTGCCTTGATGTATTCATTTGTTCCGCTGAAATAAGAACGTAGACAAACCGTTCAGACAACTGAGAACATAAACCTGTAATTGTGATATGGCGGAAAACGTTTGTATGGACTCGCCTCTCGGTCTGACAGTTGCTGTTGTAGCTGAACGCACACCTTCATGATGCTGTCCAGTGTCATAAGGCTCACGTGGTTAAACAATTCAAAGGACTCATTGGTTTTTGCATAACTCTCCCATTTGTCCTGGCAACAGTGAAAGAAACAGATGTGAGGTCTCAGCAGGACGTTGGAAAAAACTTCAACACCACTTAGCTGGAACAACTTTGACATAAAATAGCTGCAGCATCTGGAAAGCCTAAGCCTATATTTCCTCCACATCACTTCACCATTGACTACTTATTATAGCACTTTACACAAAAGCATTTTTCCTTGTACAAATTATGTGAAATTGCAACTTGGCAAAAAAAACAGACACTGATTTTATAAACAAAAAAACTGTCAATTAACGTACCAGCATGGTTTTAACAGAGTCTGACATCAGATTTACGTAGGGTTTCAAAACTTCAAAATGGAAACCTGGGGTCAAGAGCCTTCTCTGGCGAAACCACTTCTGACCATCAGACACCAATAAGCCATCACCTGAAGACAGACAGAGGCAGTATGGATCAGCGAGGGAAGCAGCTTAACAGAAAATACTGTGCAGTAAACCAAAATATGCTGTAGGAGAAAGTAAAAGCAATCTTACCAATCCAAGGCTTAACAAAAGTATATGGCATATTATCTTTTGGCTCTGTTACGAAACAAACAATTACAGATTATGTTACATTGACCTTTGTTTATTGAAATGCAGATAATAAACCAATATGAGTCTACATGTATACGACGTAGTAAAAAGCATTGTCAAAAGATGAATTTGACTTAACTGCTACATTGTAAAGGTTTATGACTTCAGTAAAGATATAAAACAATGGCTCACACACCTGTAGATATCAATATAGTTTTCACATAGTCTGGATGGTGAATGCTGAGGAAACAAACAAAGGGTCCAAACCATATCGGGAAAGCATAAGGGTACTGCTGTCCCCATTTCACAATCTTTTTCAAGTCCCGACCCATCCTGTTTAAACTGAAAGTAAAACATAAAAACCATAGATTAAGCTTAACCAATATGCTGGAGCCTGAAGAGGACAAAGTTATCCCCTGAGTTGTGATGCTCTATAAACTAATACTCAACTTGCTAAGTATTAAGCCTTAATTGCATCCAAATTGTTACTTAAATAAATGTAAAGAAGTTCAAATCAGGGACAACCCAAATTAAATAACACCAATAATAATAATAATAATAACATAAGATACGCTTTTGAATTTCCTTTTTTCGCAGTGTTTTCTCAGGCTTTTCTTATTGCAAATCTGAGTCTATTGGCACATGATGAGACTGGGGATGACCTTTGACAGTTGCAACACTGGGGAAGCTGCAAAAAGGGACGGTTCATCAATCAATCAATCAATCAATGTTTATGTATATAGCCCAATATCACAAATGTTACATTTGTCTCAGTGGACTTGCAGTGGTTGCATTCATTCTTATTCCTCTGATCAGAAACATGCTAGAGTGAGGACAGGAAGACACATTCTACATCTGCTGCTGAAATGACTATTCTCCCATGCAAATAAACAAATGATATGTTACATTTAATCATCTTTAAATGACAGGGTAGTAAAAACGAACATCATTTATATGTGTTTCTTGGAAGTTTATTTCCATTAGAGTGAAAGAAACATGGAAGCAAAATAAACCAAAATAACAAGTACATGAAAAACGATCTTTTTGCCTGTAATGTCCCTTAAACAGTAACTTCATAATTTTGATTGTTGGCTGCTCATTAATAACTATTAATTTGACTAGTTTGTTGTCTGCCTTGTGCTTAGTGAATACTAAAGAAGACCATTTGTAGAATTCTGTGAGTATTACACAATTGCGTGAGTGTGAGGGTATTAAAATAAATTGGTCAGTAAGTCAGAGATTCTATTATTATTAATACATTATTAATATTATTATTAATTGATTCTTGCACATGCTTCTGCGTCACTGAGCAGTCATTATACACGTTACCTCCTTTAGATGTCCAAAAGCCAGTGCGACGGTGGTCCTGGAAACAATTCCATACTTTGCATCGCAGCTCTTCTTTGGGCGAGCAAGACTGTCAATGTATAAACAACGGCAACAACACAGAGCACCGCGATCAAGTGGTGCATGTGGGGTAAGCCCAGCTGATACTTCACGAAACCCTCAGTTGACTCCATGCTTGCGACTTCCTTGATGATGAGCAGTGATTCACACACCACAGTTTTGTGTGTGTGAGTGTGTGTGATGTAGCCACCGGAATGTGGGTGGAGAATGTGGCCCGCCCCGAACACCAGGTCTACAGCCGAAGGAGGCTCCCTTCTTTCGGGTGCAAACCTTTGTCAGGGGTTCCCAAACTTTTCAGCCCGCGACCCCAAAATAACAGTGCCAGAGGACTGTCGACCCCCCACCACGTGAATGTCAACGGGGAACATTCTACAGATGGCCAGTCCGCCCCTGAAAGATGTCTAGTGCACACGTTATTAATAATAATAATAAATAAAAAAAAAATGTTTTCATCTCGCGACCCCCACTTTGGGAACCCCTGGTCTATGGTGTAAACTGTAAAGATGAAAATAATGACCACTCCCCCCGCCCCTCGAGAGATATTGGTTAAAAAGAACACTAAGGCGCGTTCACACCAGAGTACTTTTCCCCATACTTTTCCCGTTTAGTTCCGTGAGCACCCCTTATGTCGCGTTCACACCCAAAAAGAGTACTTAGTGCCGGGAACTTTTACCCCCCCCCCCCCCCCCCCATTTTTAGTGCCTGCTGAGAGGTGGTACTCTCCTGGGGGAAAAAAAGTGCCCCAGTTCTGATTGGCTGGGCGAATTGCAAACCACGCCCCGTAAAACTCTGAAATGTTTTGTAGAGCCACCATTTTATTATCCTCGCATTAGCATTATAGCATTAGCATTCGCCCAGCGCACAAACGCAGAGAGACTAACTTATGGCAACACAAAGAAAACATGGGAGCGGTGGAGATGAGGAGGTGTCGGCGTTCTGGCTGATTTACTTGGAAGTCCCAACTCTGGGGACTTCGGCCGGGGACTACGGGTGGCAGTATACGCCGTGAAGTTGTTTGCGGCTTGCCAGTAAACCCAAAGCAGAAGAAGACGAAATGACGTCAGCGGCTCATTTGCGTAATCTTCCCTCAGGGAACTTATTCCGGTGTGAACGCGATCGGCTCTTAGTTCCATATGGGAACTAAGTGCTGCTAAGTACGGCAAAGTACTTGGTGTGAACGCGGCTAAAGGTGCTCTAGGAGGAGATTCAGGTGATAAGGTGTGTGTGTGTGGGGGGGGGGGGGGTTACCTTGGTTGCTGATTGGCTAATGGTTACACAAGTGTGGAGTCTATTTTTATATAACATTAGAAAGACTGATTCTTATTATTACATGATTTGCTTGTTGTGCTCATTGTATGTGGCTGTGACTTAGGAATAAATTGACCCAATCACCCCCCCCCAAGTTTTGATGGGGTGGACACATAGACTGTATATATAAATGGACGTAGGGTCCGTGACGTCACCCATAGGATTCTGCAGTTTCCGAGAAGCCCTTAGTAGGCGGAGTCGGCCACTAACGGCTCGACAGTGGCGTCAGAGTTCCACTCCCGCCTACTCCAGCCTGCTCCAAATAAGGGCAAAGAGGCGGAACCGAGGCGGCCACCGGTCTGGAAGTTCCAGAGCTAGCTGAAGCTACCAAGCTAAGCTAACATGCTCCCCATCTGCACACTGCCGTCGTATTTTACGTTTCTAAGGTAAGCGGACATGAGACTATTCAGCAAAACTATAAATAATAATCTAAGTTGAGTTTTTAGCATAATACTTCAGAATCTTGAAATCCCTTAACGTTTTATGCAATTGTGCTAATTAAACACTGGAATCAAGCAAATATTAATATGTTTGCATGACATTAGTTTATTTATATTTGCCATCACTTAATTATACGTTTAATACATTTAAGTTAAGCTAAGGTACATGTGATGATAGCTAGTTAGTGCTCTTACCTGTGAGGCCTCCTCCAAACAGCATTATAACCAGACTGTATCATTAAAACTACAAGTA